>NC_072391.2:40717500-41967500 GCF_028885625.2 Pongo pygmaeus | reverse complement strand
GATATCTTCCTTTTTCTTTTTATCCAGGGATAGTCGCTTTTTTGCTATTGGCCTCCATGAGCAAATGTTCATTCCAAATGTTCATTCACAGAATGGACAAAAACAGTGTTTCCAAACTGGTAAATAAAAAGAAAGGTTTAAATCTGAGAGATGAATTCACACATCCAAAAACAGTTTCTGAGATACCTTCCTTCTAGTTTTTATCCTGGGATATTTGCTTTTTCACCACTGGCCTCGAACTCCCAAATGTCAATTTGCAGAATGGACAAAAACTGTGTTTTGAAAGTGCTGAATCAAAAGAAAGTGGCAACTCCGTGAGATGAATACACACATCAAAAAGCTGCTTCTCATAAAGCTTCTTTCTAGTTTCTATCTGAAGATATTTTCAACCTAGGTCTATATGGGCTCCCAAATATCTCTTCGCAGATTCTGTAAAACAGCGTTTCCAAACTGCTTAAAGAAAAGAAAGGTTTAATGCTGCATGTTGAATGCACACATCACAGTACAGTTTCTCAGACAACTTTCTTCTAATTTTTATTCTGGGATATTCACTTTTTTGCATTTGGCCTTAATAAGCTCCCAAACATCCATTTGCAGAATTGACAAAACAGTGGTTCCAAACTGCTGAATAAACAGAAAGTTTTAACTTTGTGAGATGAATGCAAACATCACAAAGCAGTTTCTCGGAAAGCTTCTTTACAGTTTTTATCTGAAGATATTTTCTTCTTCACCTTAGGCCTCAATGTACACCCAAATATTCCTGCACAGATTCTACAATAACAGTGTTTCAAAACGCAGCGTGAAAAAGAAAGGTTTAAATCTGTGGGACAAATGCACACATCACAACGTGGTTTCTCAGATAGATTTATTCTAGTTTTTATCCTGGGGTATTAGCTTTTTCACCACTGGCCTCAATGAGCTTCCAAATGACCATTCATAGAAAGGACAAAAACAGTGTTTCCAAACTGCTGAATCAAAAGAAAGGTTTAACTCTGTGAGATGAATGCACACGTCACAAAGTGGTTTCTCAGAAATCTTCCTTCTAGTTTTTATCTGAAGATATTTTCTTTTTCACCATAGGGTGAAATGTGTTCTCAAATATCCCTTCACCAATCGTACAAACACAGGGTTTCCAAAATGCTGAATGAAAAGAAAGGTTTAACTTTGTGAAGTGAATGCACACATGACAAAGTGGTTTCTTAGGTAGCTTCCTTGTAGTTTTTATCCCAGTATATTCCCCTTTTTCCATTTTCCTCAATGAGCTCCCAATTGTCCATTTGCACATTGGATAAAAAATGTGTTCCCAAACTGCTGAATCGAAAGTATGTTTTAACTCTGTGACCTGAATGTACACACCACAAAGTTGTTTATTAGCTAGTTTCCTTCTAGTTTATAACCTGGGATATTCGCTTTTCCACCACTGGCCTCAATGAGCTTGCAAATTTCCATTCCCAGAACGGACAAAAACAGTTTCCAAACAGCTATATCAAAAGGAAAGGTAAAGTCTGTAAGATGAATGCACACATCACAAAGCACTTTTTCAGAAACCTTCTTTCTACTTTTTATCTGAAGATGGTTTCTGTTTCACCATAGGCCTCAAAGCACTTCCAAATATCCCTTTGCAGATAACTGCTGATTCAAAAAAAAGATTTAACTCTGCAAGATGATTGCACAAATCACAAAGCAGTTTCCCAGATAGGTTTATTTTTAGTTTTTATCCAGGGATATTCACTTTTTCACAGTTGTTCTCAGTGAGATTCCAAATGTCCACTCACAGAATGGACAAAAACAGTGTTTCCAAACTGCTCTATCAAAAGATAGGTTTAGCTGTGAGAGGAATGTACACCTGTCAAAGCAGTTTCTCAGAAAGCTTCTTTCTAGTTTTTATCTATATTTTCTTTTTCACCATAGTCTCAAAATGCTCCAAAATATGCCTTTGCATATTCTACAAAATCATTGTTTCCAAACTGCTTAATGAAAAAAAGGGTTAACTTTGCGAGGTGAATGCATACATAACAAAGCATTTTCTCAGATAGTTTCCTTCTAGTTTTTATGTCTGGATATTCACTTTTTCTCCAGTGGCCTCTATGAGCTCCAAAATGTCCATTCACAGAAAAGACAAACCAGTGTTTCCAAACTGCTGTATCAATGGAAAGGTTTAACTCTGTGAGATGAATGCACACATCAAAAAGCAGTTTCTCAGAAAGCTTCCTTCTAGTTTTTATCTGAAGATATTTTCTTTTTCACCATTGGTCTCAATGCACTCCAAAATATTCCTTTGCAGATTTGACAAAAACAGCATTTCCAATCTACTGAATGAAAATAAAGGTTTAACCCTGTGAAATGAATGCACACTTCATCATGCTATTTCTCAGATAATTTCCTTCTAGTTTTTTTCCTCGGATGTTTGCTTTTTTGCCTTAGTTCTCAATGCCCTCACAAATATCTCTTTGCAGATTCTACAAAAACAGTGTTTCCAAACTGCTGAATGAAAAGAAAGGTTTAACTCTGTGAGGTGAATGCCCATCACAAAGTAGATCCTCAGACAGCTTCCTTCTTGTTTTTATTCTGGGATACTCCTTTTTTGCCATTGGCCTCAGTGAGCTCCTAAATGTCCATTCACAGAATGTACAAAAACAGTGTTTCCAAACTACTGAATGAAATGAAGGGTTTAACTCTGTGAGAAAATGCACATGTCACAAAGCGGTTTCTCAGTAACATTCTTTCTAATTACTATCTGAAATTTTTTTTTTCAACATAGGCCTATATGTGGTCGAAAATGTCCCTTCTCAGATCCTACAAAATAATGTTTCCAAAATGTTGAATGAAAAGAAAGGTTTAACTCTGTGAGATGAAAGCACACTTCACAAAGCAGTTTCTCAGATAGCTTCCTTCTAGTTTTTATCTTGGGATATTCGCTTTTTCTCCATTGACCACAAAGAGCTCCCAAATGTCCACTCTTACAATGGACAAAAACAGTGTTTCCAAACAGGTGAGTCAAGAAGAGGGTTTAACTCTGTGAGATGAAAGCACATATCACAAAGCAGTTTCTCAGAATGGTTCTTTATAATTTATATCTGAAGACATTTTCTTTTTCACCATAGGCCTCGATGTGCTCCCAAATATATCTTTTCAGTTTCTACAAAAACATTGTTTAGCAACTGCTGAGTGAAAATAAAGGTTTAACTTTATGAGGTGAATGTGCACATCACAAAGCAGTTTCTCAGATAGCTTCCTTCTAGTTTTTGTCCTGTGATATTCGGTTTTATGGCATTGGCCTCAATGAGCATACAAGTGTCCATTCACCTAAGGGCAAAAACTATGTTTCCAAACTACTGAATCAAAAGAATGGTTTATCTGTTTGAGATGAGTGCACACCTCATGAAGTAGTTTCTCAGAAAGCTTCTTTCTAGTTTTTATCTGAAGATATTTTCTTTTTCACCATAGGCCTCACTGCGCTCCCAAATATCCCTTCACAGATTCTACAAAAACAGTGTTTCAGAACTGCTGAATGAAAAATATGTTATAACCCTGAGAGTTGAATGCACACCAAACCAGGTGGTTTTTCAGATAACTTCCTTCTAGTTTTTATTCTGAGATATTCACTTTTTCACCGTTGGCCTCAGTGAGTTTCCAAATGTCCATTCAGAGAATGGACAAAAACAGTGCTTCCAAACTACTGAATCAAAAGAAAGGTTTAACTCTGTGAGATGAATGCACATATCACAAAGAGATTTTCCAGATAGCTTCCTTCTAGTTTTTATCCTTGGATATTGGCTTTCTTGCCTTTGGCCTCATTAAGCTCCCAAATGTCCACTTGTAGAATGGACAAAAACAGTGTTTCCAAATTGCTGAATCAAAAGAAAGGTTTAACTCTGAGAGGAATGTACATATGACAAAGCAGTTTGTCAGAAAGCTTCTTTCTAGTTTTTATCTCAAGATATTTTCTTTTTCAACATAGTCCTCAACGTGCTCCCAAATGTATCTTGGCAGATTCAAACACAAAATGTTTCCAAACTGCTGAATGAAAAGAAGAATTTAACTCTGTGATATGAATACACACATCATAAAGTTGTTTCTCAGATAGTTTCCTTCTAGTTTTTATCCTGGGATATTCACTTTTTCACCATTGGCCTCAATGAGCTCCCAAATGTCCATGCACAGAATGGACAAAAACAGTGTTTCCAAACTGCTGAATCAAAAGAAAAGTTTAACTCTGAGAGATGAATGCACACATCACAAAGCAGTTTCTCAGAAAGCTTCTTTGAAGTTTTAATCTGAATATATCTTCTTTTTCACCATAAGCCTCAATGCACTACCTAATATTACTTGGCAGATTCCAGAAAAACAGTGTTTCCGAACTGACGAATGAAAAGAAAGGTTTCACTCTGTGAGATAAAAGCAGACAACACAGAGCTGTTTCTCAGATAGCTTCCTCCTAATTTTTATCCTTTTATGTTCACTTTTGCACCTTTCGCCTCAAAGACCTCCCAAATGTCCGTTGTCAGAATGGACAACAACAGTGTTTCCAAACTGCTTAAGGTAAAGAAAGGTGTAACTCTGTGAGATGAATGCACATATAAAAAAGGAATTTCTCAGAAACCTTCTTTCTGGTTTTTATTTGAAGATATTTTCTTTTTCACCCTAAGCCTCAATGCAGTCCCTAATATTCCTTGATAGTTTCCACAAAAACAGTGTTTCCAAACTGATGAATGAAAAGAAAGGTTTAATTCCATGAGATAAATGCAGACATCACATAGCAGTTTCACAATAGCTTCCTAGTAGTTTTTATCCTCGGATATTCACTTTTTCACCTTTGGACTCAATGAGCTCCTAAATATCCATTTGCAGAATGCACAAAAATGTGTCTCCAAACTGCTGAATCAAAAGTAAGTTTTCACTCTGTGAGATGAATATACACATCACAAAGCAGTTTCTCAGAAAGCTTCCTTCTCGTTTTTATCTGAATATATTTTCTTTTTCACCCTAGGCCTCAACGTACTCCCTAATATTACTTGGCAGATTCAACAAAAACAGTGTTTCCAAACTGCTGAATGAAAAGAAAGATTTAACTCTGAGAGACAAATGCTGACATCACAAAGGGGTTTCTCAGACAACATCCTTCCAGTTTTTTTCCTGGGATATTCAGTTTTTCACAAATGGCATCAATGGGTTCCCAAAAGTCCATTCCCAGAATGTGCAAAAACAGTGTTTCCAAACTGCTGAATCAAAGGAAAGGTTTAACCCTGTGAGAGGAATGCACATCTCTCTAAGCAGTTTCTCAGGAAACTTCTTTCTAGTTTTTATCTGAAGATATTTTCTTTTTCACCACAGGTCTCAATGCACTTGCAAATATCCATTCACAGATTCTATAAAAACAGTGTTTCCAAACTGCTGACTGAAAAGGAAGGTTTACCTCTGCCAGGTGAATTCACACATAAAAAAGTGGTTTCTCAGACAGCTTCATTCTTGTTTTTATCCTGAGATATTCACTTTTTCACCATTGGCCCCAAAGAGCTCCAAAATGTCCTTTCACAGGAAGAACAAAAACAGTGTTTCCAAACTGCTGAGCAGAAGAAGGGTTTAAATCAGTGAGATGAATGCACACATCACAAAGCAGTTTCTCAGATAGCTTCCTTCTAGTTTTTATGCTGGGATATTTTATTTCTCACCATTGGCCTCAATGAGCTCACAAATGGCTACTTCCAGAATGGACAAATAGAGTTTCCAAACTCCAGAATCAAAAGAAAGGTTTAACTCTGTGAGATGAATGCACACATCACAAAGCAGCTTCTCTGAAAGCTTCTTTCTAGCTTTTATCTGAAGATATTTTCTTTTTCACCATAGGCTTCAATGTACTCCCAAATATCCCTTTGCAGATTCTACAAGAAAAGTGTTCCTATACTGCTGAATGAAAAGAAGGGTTTAACTCTGTGGGGTGAATGCAAACATCACAAAGCAGTTTCTCAGATAGCTAGTTTCTTGTATTTATCCTTGGATAATTGCTTTTTCGCCATTGGCCTCAATGAGCTCCCAAATGTTCATTTACAAAATGGAAAAAAACAGTGTTTTAAACCCCTGAATGAAAGGGAAAGTTTTAACTCTGACAGATAAATGCACACATAGCAAAGCAGTTTTGCAGATAGCTTCCTTCTAGTATTTATCCCGGGATATTATTTTTTTTTTTGCCATTGCCCTTAATGGGCTCTCAAATGTCCATTCACAGAATGGACATAAACAGTGCTTCCAAACTCCTGAATCTAAATAAAGTTTTAAC
This sequence comes from Pongo pygmaeus, assembly GCF_028885625.2. NCBI lineage: Eukaryota > Metazoa > Chordata > Mammalia > Primates > Hominidae > Pongo > Pongo pygmaeus. The sequence continues at coordinate 41,961,223 of NC_072391.2, read as the reverse complement.
TTTGCGAGATGAATGCACACATCACAAAGCAGTTTCTCAGAAAGATTCTTTCTAGTTTTTATCTAAAGATATTTTCTTTTTCACAGTAGATCACAATGGACTTCCAAATAGCCCTTCACAGATTCTACAAAATCAGTGTTTCCAAACTGCTGAATGAAAAGAAATGTTTAAATTTGAGTGATGAATGCAAACATCACAAAACCGTTTCTCAGATAGTTTCATTCTAGTTTCTATCCTGGGATATTCTCTTTTTCACCATTGGCCTCAATGAGCTCTAAAATGTCCATTTACAGAATGGACAAAAACAGTGTTTCCAAACTGCTGAACTGAAAGAACGGTTTCACTCTGTGAGATGAATACACACATCACAAAGCAGTTTTTCATAAATTTTCTTTCTAGTTTTTATCTGAAGATACTTTTACACCATAGGCCTCAATGTGCTCTCAAATATCAATTTGCACATTCTACAAAAACAGTGTTTCCAAACTGCTGTATGAAAATAAAGGTTTCACTCTGTGAGTTGAATGCACACATGACAAAATGGTTTCTCAGATAGCTTCCTTCTAGTTTTTATCCTTGGATATTTGCTTTTTTTCCATTGGTCTCAATGATCTCCCAAACGTCTATTCACAGAATGCAGAAAAACAGTGTTTTGAAAGTGCTGAATCAAAAGTAAGGTTAAACTCTGTGAGGTGAATGCACACATCACAAAGCAGTTTTTCAGAAAGCTTCTTTCTACTTTTTATCTGAAGATATTGTCTTTTTCACAATAGGCCTCAATGCACTCCCAAATATCCCTTCACACATTCTACAAAAAAAGTGTTTCCAAACTGCTGAATTACAACAAAAGTATAACTCTGTGACATGAATGCACACATCACAAAGTGGTTTTTCAGTTGGTTTCTTTCTAGTTTTTATCCTGGGTTATTCACCTTTTTGTCATTGTCCTTAAAGAGCTCCCAAATGTCCTTTCTCTGAATAGGGCAAAGAATATTTCCAAACTGCTGAATCAAAAGAAAGCTTAAACTCTGTGAGGTGAATGCACACATCACAAACCAGTTTCTCAGATAGCTTTCTCCTACTTTGTATCCTGGGATATTCACTTTTTCTTCATTGGCCTCAATGAACTACTAAACGTCTGTTTGAAGAATGAACTAAAACAGTGTATCCAAACTGCTGAATGAAAAGGAAGCTTTATCTCTGTGAGATGAATGCACACATCACAAAGTGGTTTCCCATGTAGCTTCTTTATAGATTTTATCCCGGGATATTCCCTTTTTTGCCATTGGCCTCAATGAGCTCTCAAATGTCCATTCACAGAATGGACAAAAACAGTGTTTCCCAACTGCTGAATGAAAAGGAAGCTTTAAATCTGTGAGGTGAATGCACACATCACAAAACAGTTTCTCAGACAGTTTCCTTCCAATTTTTATCCTGTTACATTCTCTTTTTCGCCCTTGGCCTCAATGAGCTAAAATCGTCCACACGTAGAATGGACAAAAACAGTGTTTTCAAACTGCTGAATCAAAAGAAAGGTTTAACTCTGTGAGATAAATGCACACATCAAAAAGCTGTTTCTCTGATAGCTTCATTCTAGTGAATATCCTGGAAAGTTCACGTTTTTTTCCATTTGCCTCTATGCACTCCAAAATGTCCTTTCACAGATTCTCCAAAAACAGTGTTTCCAAACTGCTGAACCTGGGATACTTGCTTTTTCACCATTGGCCTCAATGATCTCCCAAATCTCTATTCACAGAATAGACAAAAATAGTGTTTCAAAACTGCTGAATCAAAAGAAACCTTTAACTCTGAGAGAAGAATGCACACATCTTGAAGCGGTTTCTCATAGAAGTTCATTCCAGTTTTTATCCTGAAATATTCACTACTTCACCATTGGTCTCTATGAGCTCCCAAATGTCCATTTACAGAATGGACAAAAACAGTGTTTCTGAACTGCTGAATCAAAAAAAAAGTTTTTCTCTGCAAGATGAATGTGAACATCACAAAGTAGTTAGGCAGATGGCTTTCTTCTAGTTTTTATCTTGGGATATTTGCTTTTTTGCTATTTGCCTCCATTAACTTTCAACTATCTTTTCTCCAAATGGACAAAAATAGTGTTTCCAAACACATCATAAAGTGGTTTTTCATATAGATTCCTTCTAGTTTGGCTTTTTCCCCATTGGCCTCAATGAGCTCCCATATGTCCATTCATAGAATGGACAAAACAGTGTTTCCAAACTGCTGAATCAAAACAAAGGGTTAACTCTGTGAGATGAATACACACAACATGAAGCAGTTTCTCAGATAGTTTCCTTCCTGTTTTTATCCGGGAATATTCACTATTTCACTCTTGGCCTCAATGAGCTCCCAAATATCCATTCACAGAATGGCCAAAAAAAGTGTTTCCAAACTGCTGAATCAAAAGAAAGTTTTACTCTGCAAGATGAATGCAAATATCACAAGGTGGTTTGGCAGATAGCTTTCTTCTAGTTTTTATCTTGTGATATTCACTTTTTCACTATTGGCATCAATGAGCTCTCAAAAATCCATTCTCTGAGTGGACAAAAACAGTGTTTCCAAAATGCTGAATCAAAAGAAAGGTTTAACTGTGTGAGATGAATGGACACATCAAAAAGCAGCTTTTCAGACAGCTTACTTCTAGTTTTTATCCTGGGATATTGGCATTTTCACCATTGCCCTCAATGAGCTCCCAAATATCCATTTGCAAAATGAACAAAAACAGTGTTTCCAAACTGGTGAATCAAAAGAAAGGCTTAACTCTTCGAGATGAATGCACACATCCAAAGCAATTTCTCAGGAACCTTCTTTCCAGTTAGTATCTGAAGATATTTTCTTTATCACCATAGGCCTTTTTACACTTCCAAATATCCCTTGACACATTCTACAGCAACAGTGTTTCTGGACTGCAGAATGAAAAGAAAGGTTTCAATTTGTGATATGAATGTGCACATCACAATGTAGTTTCTCAGATAGTTTCATGCTGGTATTTATCCTGCAATATTCACTTTTTCCCCATTGGCCTCAATGAGCTCACAAATGTCCATTTGCAGAATTGAAAAAAACAGTGTATCCAAACAACTGAATCAAAAGAAAGTTTGATTTCTGTAAGATGAATGCACACATCACAAAGCAGCTTCTCAGAAAGCTTCTTTCTAGCTTTTATCTGAAGATATTTTATTTTCCACCTTTTGCCTCAATGTGCTCCCAAATATCTCTTCTCAGATTCTACAAAAACAGTCTTTCCAAACTGCTTAAAGAAAATAAAGCTTTAACTCTGCCAGATGAATGTACACTTTGTAAAGCGGTTTGTCAGATAGCTTAATTGTAGTTTTTTCCTGGGATATTCCCTTTTTACTATTGGAGTCAGTGAGCTCCAAAATGTCCATTCAAAGAACGGACAAAAGCAGTGTTTCCAAATTGCTGAATCAAAACAAAGTTTAACTCTGTGAGATAAATGCACAGATCACAAAGAAGTTTTTAAGAAAGCTCCTTTCTAGTTTTTATCTGAAGATATTTTCTTTTTCACTGTAGCCTAAAACACTCCCAAATATCCCTTCACAGATTCTACAAAAACGGTTTTTCCAAATGGCTGAATGAAATAAAAGGTTTCACTCTGCAAGATGAATATACACATCACAAAGCAGTTTCTCAGATAGATTCCTTCCAGTTTTTAATCCTGGGATTTTCACTTTTCATCACTGGCTTCAATCAGTTCCCAAATATCCATTCACAGAATGGACAGAAACAGTGTTTACAAACTGCTGAATCAAAAGAAATGTTTAAATCTGTGAAATGAATGCACACTTCACAGTTTCTCAGATAGCTTCCTTCTATTTTGTACTGAGTGTATTCACTTTGTTGAGTTTAACCTCAATGAGCTCCCAAATGTCCATTGACCAAATGGACAAAACAGTGTTTCCAAACCGCTGAATCAAAAGAACAGTTTAAGTCTGTGAGATGAATGCACACATCAAAAAGCAGTTTCTCAGATAGCTTACTTCTAGTTTTTATCCTGGGGTATTCCCTTATTCACCATTGGCCTCAACGAACTCCCAAATGTCCATTTTCAGAACGGAAAAAAACAGTGCTTCCAAAGTACTGAATCAAAAGAAAGTTTTAAAACTGTGAGATGAATATACACAACACAATGCAGTTTCTCAGAAAGCTTCTTTCTAGTTTTTATCCTAAAATATTTTCTTTATCACCATAGGCCTCAATGCACTCCCATATACACTGAAGGAAAAGAAACGTTTAACTCTTTGAGATAAATACAGATATCACAGAGTGTTTTCTCAGATAATTTCTTTCTAGTTTTCATCCGGGGTTATTTCCTTTTTGCCATTGTCCTCAACGAGCTCCCAAACGTCATTTCACAGAATGGACAAAAAGAGTGTATCCAAACTGCTCAATCAAAAGAAAGATTTTGAAAAACTGTTTTTGTACAATCAGTACAAATTTGCAAAGGGTTATTTGGGAGCACATTGAGTACTATGGTGAAAAATAAAATACTTTCAGATAACAACTAGAAAGAAGCTTTCTGAGGAAGTCCTTTGTGATGTGTGCCTTCATGTCACAGAAATAAACCTTTCTATTGATTCAGAAGTTTGGAAGCACACTTATTGTCCTTTCTGTGAATGGACATTTGGGAGCACATTGAAGCCAATGGTGAAAAAGTGAATTTCCCATGATAAAATCCAGAAGGAACAATCTGAGAATCCAATTTGTGATGTGTGCATTTATCTCACATAGTTAAACTTTTAATTTCATTCAGCAGTTGGAAAACTCTGTTTTTGTAGAATCTGCAAAGGGATATTTCGGAGTGCATTGGGGCCTATGGGGTAAAAGAAAATATCTTCAGATAAAAACTAGTAAGAAGATTTCTGAGAAACAGCTTTGTACTGTGTCCATTCATCTCACAGAGTTAAACCGTTTTTATTAATTCTGGAGTTTGGAAACACTATTTTTGTCCATTCTGCAAATGGATATTTGGGAGCTCATTGAGGTCAATGGCAGAAAAGGGAATATCCCAGGATAAAAAATAGAAGAAGCTAGCTGAGAAACCACTTTGTGATGTGTGCATTAATCTCACAGAATTAAGCCTTTCTTTTGATTCAGCAGTTTGGAAACAGAGTTTTTGTCCATTCTGTGAATGGACATTTGGTAGCTTATTGAGGCCAATGGCAAAAAGGCAAATATTCCAGGATATTAACTAGAAGGAAGACATCTCAGAAACCACTTTTTGATGTGTGCATTCATCTTGCAGAGTTAAACCTTTCTTTTGATTCAGCAGTTTGAGAACACTGTTTTTATCAACTCTGTGAATGGACGTTTTTAGCTCATTGAGGAGGTCAAGGGTGAAAAACGGAATATAACAGGATAAAAAGTAGAAGGAATCTATCTGGGAAACTGCTTGGTAATGTGAGCATTTATCTCACAGAGTTAAACATTTCTATTCTTTCAACAGTTTGGAAACACTGTTTTTGTAGAATCTGAAAAAGGAAATTTGGGAGCACACTGACAACTACAGCAAAAAGGAAAATATCTTCACATAAAAACTAGAAAGAAGCGTTCTGACAAACTGCTTTGTGATGTGTGCATTCATCTCACAGAATTAAAACTGTGCTTAGATTCAGCAGATTTTAAACAACGTTTTGGCAGAATCTGCAAGGGAATGTTTTGCTGTGAATTGAGGCCTTTTATGAAAAAGAAAATATCTTCAGATAAACACTATAAAGAAGCTTTCTGAGAAACTGCTTTGTGATGTGTGCATTTATCTTACAGAGCTAAATCTTTCTTTTCATTCAGCAGTTTGAAAACTCTGTTTTTGTAGCATATGCAAAAAGATATTTGGGAGTGTTTTTAGCCCTATGGTGAAAAAGGAAATATCTTTAGATAAAACTAGAAAGAAGCATTTGAGAAACTGCTTAGTGATATGTCCATTCATCTCACAGAGTTAAAGTTTTCTCATTTTTTTTTTCAGCAGTTTGGGAACATTGTTTTTGTCCATTTTTCAGATGGACATTAGGTAGCTCATTGAGGCCTGGCAAAAAAACAAATATCCCAGGATAAAAACTAGAAGGAAGCTATATGAGAAGCCACTATGGGATGTGTGCATTCACCACAGAGAGTTAAACCTTTTTTTCATTCAGCAGTTTGGAAACTCTGTTTCTGTAGAATCTACAAAGGGATGTTGGGGGCACATTGAGGGTTACGGTGAAAAACAAAATATCTTCAGATTTAAACTAGAAAGAAGCTTTCTGATAAGCTACTTTCTGATGTGTGCATTCATCTCACAGAGTTAACCCTTTCTATTGATTCAGCAGTTTGGAAACACTGTTTTTGTCCATTCTGCAAATGGACGATTGGGAGCTTATTTAGGCCAATGGTGAAATAGCGAATATTACAGGATAAAACCTGGAAGTAAGCTCTCTGATAACCCACTTCATGTTGTGTGCATTCATCTCACAGAGTTAAACATTTCTTTTCATTCAGCAGATAGGAAACACTGTTTTTATAGAATCTGTGAAGGCATATTTGGGATCACAGTGAGGCCTATGGTGAAAAAGAAAATATCTTCAGATAAAATCCAGAAAGAAGCTTTCTGAGAAACTGTTTTCTGTTCTGTGTATTCATCTCACAGATTTAAAACTTTCCTTTGATTCAGCAGTTTGGAAACCCTGTTTTTGTACATTCTGTGAATGTACATTTTGGAATTGAAACCAATGGCTAAAAAGCTGAAGTCCCCAGATAAAAACTAAAAAAACACTATCTGAGAAACTGTTCTCTAATGAGTGCATTCATCTCAGGGTGTTAAGCCTTTCTTTTGATTCAGCATGGAAACACTGTTTTTGTCCATTCTGCAAACACACATTTGGGATCTCACTGAAACCAACGGCAAAATAGCAAAAATTCCAGGACAAAAACTGGAAAGAAACAATCTGAGAAACTGCTTTGTGATGTGAGCATTCATCTCACAGTGTTAAAACTTTCTTTTGATTCAGCAGTCTGGAAACACTGTTTTTCTCCATTGTGCAAATGCACATTTGGGAACTCTTATGGGCTAATGGCAAAAAAGCCAATATCCCAGGATAAAAAGTAGAAGGAAGCCATCTGAGAAGCCACGATGTGAGGTGTGCATTCATCTCACAGAGTTAAATTTTACTTTTCATTCAGCAAGTTGGAAGCACTGTTTTTGTAGAATCTGAGAAAGGATATTTGGGAGCACACTCAGGCCTATTTTGAAAAAGAAAATATCTTCAGATGAAAACCGGAAAGAAGCTTTCTGAGAAACTGCCTTTTGATGTGTGCATTCAAGTCACAGAGTTAAACATTTCTTTTGATTCAGCAGTTTGGAAAAACTGTTTTTGTCCATTCTGTGAATGGAAAATTGGGAACTCATTGAAGCCATTGGCCAAAAAGAAAATCTCCCGGGATAAAAAATAGAAGGAAGCTATCTGAGAATCCATTTTGTAATGTGCAGATTCACCTCACAGAGTTAAATCTTTCTATTCCTTCAGCAGTTTGAGAAACACTGTTTTTAAAGATATTTTAAAGTGGATATTTGGGAGCTCATTGATTCCAATGGCAAAAAAGCGAATATCCCAGGGTATCCTTTCTATCTAGTTTTTATCAAGGGATATTCACTTTTTTGCCATTGGCTTCATTGAACTCACAAATAGCCATTCACAGAATGGACAAAAACAGTGTTTCCAACTTGTGGAATAAAAAAATTACTGACTCTGGATTTGAATGTACACATCACAAAACAGTTGTTTTGAATGCTTCTTTCTAGTTTTTATGTGAACATATATTCTTTTTCACCATAGGCCTCAATGTGCTCCCAAATATTCCTTCTTAGATTCTAGAAAAACGGTGTTTCCACACTGCTGAATGAAAAGAAAAGTTTAAGTCTGCAAGATGAATTCACACATCAAAAAGCATTTCTCAGATAAATTCATTCTTGTTTTATTCCTGGGATATTTGTTTTTTCCCCATTGGCCTCAAAGAGCTCCCTAATATCCATTTGCAGAGTGGACAAAAACAGGGTTTCCAAACTGCTGAATCAAAAGAAAGTTTTAACTCTGAACATGAATGTACATATCATGAAGCAGTTTCTCTGAATTCTTCTTGCTAATAGTTATCTGAAGATATTTTCTTTTTCACCATAGGCCTCAATGTGCTCTCAAATATCCCTTCTCAGATTCTACAAAAACTTTGTATCCAAACTGCTGCATGAGAAGAAAGGTTTAACTCTGCCAGATGAATGCACACATCACAAAGTGGCTTCTCAGATAGCTCCCTTCTAGTTTTTATCCTGGAATATTCACTTTTTCACCACTGGCCTCAATGAGCTCCAAAATGCATATTTACAGAATGGACAAAAACGATGAGTACAAACTGCTAAATCAAAATGAAGATTTAACACTGTGAGTTGAATACACACATCACAAAGTGGTTTCTCAGATAAATTCCTTCTAGTTTTTATCCTGGGATATATGCCTTCTGGCCATATGTCTCATTAAGCTTCCAAATGTCCATTTGCAGAATGGACAAAAAAGGTGTTTCCAAACTGCTGAATCAAAACAATTGTTTAATTCTGTGAGATGAATGCACACATCACAAAGCAATTTCGCAGAAAGCTTCATTCTAGTTTTATTTGAAGATATTTTCTTTTTTAACATTAGCCTCAATGAGCTCTCAAATATCCCCTTGCAGATTCTCCAAAAACAGTGTTTCAAAACTGCTGAATCAAAAGAAAGGTTTACCTCTGTGACATGAATGCACACACCACAAAGCAGTTTCTCAGAATGCTTCTTTCTATTTTTTATGTGAAAATATTTTCCGTTTCACCATAAGCCTCAATGCACTCCCAAATATCCCTTCGCAGATTCTACATTAACAGTTTTTCAAAACTGCTGAATGAAAAGAAAGGTTTAATTCTGTGAGATTAATGCCCACAACACAATGCGTTTTCTCAGAAAGCTTCTTTCTGGTTTTTATTTAGGATATTTCTTTTTGCCATTGGCCTGAGAGAGAGATATATATGCATGCCACACAAAGCGGTTTCTCAGAGATCTTCCCTCTAGTTTTTATCCTGGGATATTCACTTTTTCACCATTGGCCTCAATGAGCTCCCAGGAATGTCCCAGGATAAAAACTAGAAGGAAGCTATCAGAGAAACAGCTTTGTGATGTGTGCATTCACCTCACAGAGTTAAACCTTTCTTTTCATTCAGCAGTTTGGAAACAATGTTTATATGGAGCATCTGTGAGGGGAAATCTGGGAGTCCATTGAGGGCTCTGGTGAAAAAGAAATTATCTTCAGACAAAAATGAGAAAGAAGCTTCCTGAAAAACTGCTTTGTGTTGTGTGGATTCATCTCATAGAGTTAAACCTTTCTTTTGACTGAGAAATCTAGAAAAACTGTTTTTGTCCCTTCCATGAGTAGACATTTGGGAGCTCATTGAGGCCAATGGTGAAAAAGTGAATATCCTGAGAAAAAAACAGGAAGGAAGCTATCTGAGAAAGTGCTTTGTGATGTATGCATCCATCTCACAGGGTTAAACTTTTCTTTTGATTCAGCAGTTTGGAAAGGCTGTGTTTGTTCATTCTGTGAACGGATATTTAGGAGCTCATTGAGGCCACTGGCAAAAAAGGGAATATACCAGGATAAAAACTATAATGAGGCTATCTGAGAAACCACTTTGTGATGTGTGCATTCACCACACAGAGTTAAACTTTTCTTTTCATTCAGCAGTTTGGGAACCCTGTTTTTGTAGACTCTGTGAATGGATATTTGGGAGCCCATTGAGGCCTATGGGGAAAAAGAAAATATCTTCAGATAAAAACTAGAAAGAGGCATTCTGAGAAACAGCTTTGTTACGAGTGCATTCATCTCACAGGGTTAAACATTTACTTTGATTCAGAAGTTTGGAAATCCTGTTTTTGTAGAATCTACCAAGAGATACTTTGGAGCACACAGAATACTATGGTGAAAGAATATATCTTCATATAAAACTAGAAAGAAACTTGCTGAGAAACTGTTTTGTGATGCAGGCATTCATCTCAGAGAGTTAAACCTTTCTTTTGAATGAGTCATTTGGAAACACTGTTTTTGTCCAATCATCAAATGTACATTTGGGAGCTCAAAAAGGGTAATGGTGAAAAAGGAAATATGCCAGGATAAAAACCAGAAGGATACTATTTGAGAAACTGTTTTGTGATATTTGCATTCATCTTGCACAGTAAACCTTTCTTTTGATGAGCAGTTTGGAAACACTGTTTTTGTCCATTCTGCCAATGGACATTTGGGAGCTCATTGAGGTCAATGGCACAAAAGTGAATATCCCAGGATGAAAACTGGAAGGAAGCTATCTGAGAAACTGCTGTGTGATGTGTGCATTAGTCTTCCAGTGTTAAACCTTTCTTTTGATTCAGCAGTTCGGAAACACTGTTTTTGTGATTCTTCAAATGGGTATTTGGGAACTCATTGAGGCCAATGGCTAAAAAGCAAATATCCCAGGAAAAAAAAAACTGGAAGGAAGCTATCTGAGAAACTGCTGTATGATGGGTGCATTCATCTCACAGAGGTAAACCTTTCATTTCATTTTACAGTTTTGAAATGCCATTTTTGTAGGACCTGTGAAGGGATATTTGGGAGGACTTTGAGGCCAATGGTGAAAATGAAAATATCTTCAGATAAAAAGTCTAAAGAAACTTTCTGAGAAACTATTTTGTGATGCATGCATTCATCTCACAGAGCTAAATCTTTGTTTTGATTCAGCAGTTTGGAAACACTGTTTTTCTCCATTCTGCAAATGGACATTTGGGAGCTCATTGAGGCCAATGGCTAAAAAAGTAAATGTCACAGGATAATAACTAGAAGGAAGCTATTTGAGAAACTGCTTTGTGATGTATGCATTCACCTCACAGAGTTAAATCTTTCTTTTCATTCAGCATTTTGGTACAATGTTTCTTTCAGCATTTTCATTCAGCATTTTGGAACAATGAATCTGTGAAGAGATATTTGGGAGCACATTGATGCCTATGGAGAAAAAGAAAATATCTTCAGATAAAATCTAGAAAGAGGCTTTCTGAGAACCTGCTTTGTGATGTGTGCATTCATCTCACAGAGTTAAACCTTTCTTTTGAATCAGCTGTTTGGAGACACTGTTTTTTTTGTTTTTTTTTTCATTCTGCAAATAGACATTTTGGAGTTCATTGAGGCCAGTGGTGAAAAAGAGAACATCCCAGGATAAAAAACTAGAAGGAAGCAATCGGAGAAACTGCTTTGTGATATGTGCATTCATTTCACAGATTTAAACCTTTCTTTTCATTCAGCAGTTTGGAAACACTGTTTTTTTCCCCTTCTGTAAATGGACGTTTGGGAGCTCATTGTGGCTAATGATGAAAAAGCGAATATCCCATGACAAAAAAAAACTTCAAAGAAGCTATCTCAGAAACTGCTTTGTTATGTGCACATTTGTCTCATAGTTTTAATCATTTCTTTGATTGATCTTTTTGGAAACACTGTTTTTGTCCATCCTGCCAATGGACATTTGGGAAATCATTGAGGCCAATGGTGTAGAAGAAAGTATCTTCAAATGTAAACTAGAAAGAAGGTTTCAGAGAAACTGCTTTGTGATGTCTCCATTTATCTCACAGAGTTAAACGCCTGTTTTGATTCAGAAGTTTTGGAACACTGTTTTTCTCCATTCTGTGAAGGGACATTTGGGAGATCATTGAGGCCAGTGGCAAAAAAGAGAATATCCCAGGATAAAAACAGGAAAGAAACTTTCTGAGAAACTGTTGTGTGATATGTGCATTCACCTCACAGAGTTAAACTTTTCTTTTCATTCAGCAGCTTGGAAATATTGTTTTTGTAGAAATTGTGAAAAAATATTTGGGTGCACTAGAAGGAAGCAATCTGAGAAACAGCTTTATGAAGTGTTCATTTACCTCCCATATTTAAACCTGTCTTTTAATTCAGTGGTTTGGAAACACTGTTTCTGTCCCTTCTGTGAATGGACATTTGGGAGCTCATTGAAGGCAATGGCAAAAAAGGGAACATCCCAGGTTAAAAACGAAAAAGAAGCAATCTGAGAAATCGCTTTGCAATGTGTGCATTCATCTCACAGAGTTAAACCTTTCTTTTGATTCAGCAGTTTGGAAACACTGTTTTAGTCCTCCATGAAAATGGACGTTTTGGAGATCATTGAGGCCAACATAGAAAAAGTGAGTATCCCAGGATAAAAACTAGAAGGAAGCTATCTGGGAAACCTCTTTGAGATGTGTGCATTCATCTCTCAGATTTAAACATGTCTTTTGTTTGAGTAGTTTGCAAACACTGTTTTTGTCCATTCTACAAATACAATTTTGGAGCTCCTTGAGGCCAATGGTGAAAAAGGACTACCTAAGGATAAAAACTAGAAGGAAACTATGTGAGAAATTGTTTTGTGATGTGTGCATTCATCTGGCAGGGTTAAACATTTCTTTTCATTCTCTGGTTGGAAACACTGTTTGTGTAGGAGCTGCTAAGGGATATCTGAAAGTGCATTGAAGCCTATGGTGAAAAAGAAAATGACTTCAATTAAAAATAAGACAGAAGCTTGCTGAGTAAGTGCTTTATGATATGTGCATTCATCTCATAGAGGTAAACCTTTATTTTGATTGAGTGGTTTGGAAACACTGTTTTTGCAGAATCTGGGAAGGGAAGAGAACATTGAGGCTTATGGAGGAAAAGGGAATATCTTAAGACACAAACTAGAAAGAAGCTTTCTGAGAAACTCTTTTGTGGTGTGTGCATTCATCTCATAGAGTTAAACCTTTCTTTTGAATGAGCAGTTTGGAAACACTGTGTTTGTAGAATCTGCAAAGGGAAACTTGGGAGCCATTGAGACTTATGATCAAAAAGGAAATATCTTCATATAAAAAGTGAAAAGAAAGATTCTGAGAAACTGCTTTGTGAAGTGTGAATTCACCTCATAGGGTTATATCATTCTTTTAATTGAGAAGTATAGACACACTGTTTTTGTAGAATCTGGGAAGGGATGTTTGGGAGCATATTGAGTCCTATGTTGATAAAGGAAATATGTTCACATAAAAACTGGAAAGAAGCATTCTGAAGAATTGCTCTGTGAAGAGTGATTCATCTCATAGAGTTAAACATTTCGTTTGATTTGGTGTTTGGAAACATCATTTTGGTAGAATCTATGAAGGGTTATTTGGGAGCACAATGAGGCATATGGTAAAAAAGAAAATATCTTCAGATACAAAATAGAAGGAAGCTTTCTGAGAAATGGCTTTGTGATACGTGCATTTATCTCATAGAGTTAAACCTTTCTTTGGATTGAGCGGTTTGGAAACACGGTTTTTGCAGAATCTGCAAGGAGATATTTGGGAACTAATGACGTCTATGGAGAAAAAGGAAATATCTTAAGATACAAATTACAAAGAAGTTTTCTGAGAGATTCTTTTCTGATGAGTGCACTCATCTCATAGAGTTAAACCTTTCTTTTGATTGAGCAATTTGGAACCACTGTTTTTGTAGAATCCACAAAGGGGTATTTGGGAGCACATTGAGGCCTATGGTGAAAAAGGAAATATCTTCAGATACAAAATAGAAACTTTCTGAGAAACTGCTTGGTGATGTGTGCATTCATCTCAAAGGGTTAAAACTTTCTTTTGATTGAGCAGTTTGGAAACATTGTTTTTATAGAATCTGCTAAGGGATATTTGGGAGTTCATTGAGTCTTATGTTGAAAAAGGGAATATCTTCACATAAAAACTAGAAAGAAGCTTTCTGATAAACTGCTTTGTGATGAGTGCATTCATCTCACAGAGTTAAACATTCCTTTTGATTGAGCAGTTTGGAAAAACTATTTTTCTAGTATCTGCAGAGGGATGTTTCGGAGATATTGAGTCTTACGATGAAAAAGGAAATATTTCCACATAAAAAGTAGAAAGAAACATTCTGAGAAACTCCTTTGTGATGTGTGCATTCATCTCATAGAGTTAAACCATTCTTCTGATTGAGAAGTATGGAAACATGGTTTTGGTGAATCTGCCAAGGGATATTTAGGAGTGCACGGAAGCCTATGGTGGAAAAGGAAATATCTTCACATAACAACTAGAAGAAGCTTTCTGAGAAACTGCTTTGATTGTGTGCATTCATCTCACAGAGGTAACTTCCTTTGATTGAGCAGTTAGGAAACACTATTTTTGCAGGATCTGAAAAGGGAAATTCAGAGCCATTGAGTATTATGGTGAAAAAGGAAATATCTTCACATAAAAAAAAATTCTGAAACACTGATTTGAGATGTGTGCCTTCATTAGGCAGAGTTAAAACTTTCTTTTGATTGAGAAGTTTGGAAACACTGTTTGTGTAGAAACTGCAAAGGGATATTTCAAAGTACATTGAGGTCTATGGTGAAAGAGGAAATATCTTCAAATACAAACTAAACAGAAGCTTTCTGAGAAACTGCTTTCCAGTGAGTGGATTCATCTTGCAAAGTTAAACATTTCTTTTGATTGAGGAATTTGGAATCACGGTTTTTGTAGAATCTACAAAAGGAAACTTGGAGTGCATTGGGGCCTATGGTGTAAAAGGAAATATCTTCAGATACAAACTAGAAGAAAACTTTCTGAGAAATGGCTTTGTGATATGTGCATTCGTCTCATAGAGGTAAGCTTTTCTTTGGATAGAACAGTTTGGAAACACTGTTTTTGTAGAATCTGCGAAGGGATATTTGGAAGCACATTGAGCCTTGTGGGAAAAAAGAAAGTATCTTCAGATACAAACTAGAAAGAAGCTTTCTGAGAAACTGTTTTGTGGTAAGCATATTCATCTCACCGCCTTCCTTTTGATTGAGCAGTTTGGAAACTCTGTTTTTGTAGAATCTGCAAAAACGATATTCTTTTTTGATTGAGCAGTTTTGAAATACCGTTTTTGTAGAATCTGTGAAGGGATATTTGGGAGAGCATTGAGTCCAGCATTGATAAAAGAAATATGTTCACATAAAAACTGGAAAGAAGCTTTCTGACAAACTGCTTTAAGATGTATGCATTCATCTCATAGAGATAAACTTTTCTTTGATAGAGCAGTTTGGAAATACTGTTTTGGTAGAAACTGCGAAGGGATTTTTTTGCGTTTTGAGGCCTATGGTGAAAAAAGAAATATCTGCACATAAAAACTAGAAAGAATCATTCTGAGAATCTGTTTTGTGATGTGTTCATTCACCTCACTAAGTTAAACCTTTCTTTTGATTGAGCACTTTGGAAACACCATTTTTGTAGAAACTGTGAAGGCATATTTGGGAGCGCATTGAGTCCTACAGTGATAAACAGAATATATTCACTTAAAAACTGGAAATATGCTTTCTGAGAAACTGCTTTTTGAAGTGTGCATTCATCTCACAGGGTTAAACCTTCCTTTTGATTGAACAGTTTGGAAACAGTTTTGCGAGGGGATATTGGGAGCACTTTGAGGCCAATGGTGAAAAAGGAAATATCTTCACATAAAAACTAGAAAGAAGCTTTTTGAGAAACTTCTTTGTGATATGTGCATTCCTCTCAGAGAGTTGAACCTTACTTTTGATTGAGCAGTTTGGAAACAGCGTTTTTGTAGAATCAGTGAAGGGATATTTGGGATTACATTGTTGCCTATGTTGAAAAAGGAAATAACTTCAGTTACAAACAAGAAAGAAACTTTCTCTGAGACTGCTTTTTATGTGTGTATTCATCTCATATAGTTAAATATTTCCTTTCATTGAGCAGTTTGACAACTGTTTTTGTAGAATCTATAAAGGGATATTTGTTTGCGCCTTGAGCACTACGATGAAAAAGGGAATATCTTTAGTTATAAACTAAGAAGAAGCATTCTGAGAAACTGCTCTGTGATGAGTGCATTCATCTCACAGACTTAAACCTTGCTTTTGATTGAGAAGTTTGGAAACACTGTTTTTGTCGAATCTGCAAAAGGATATTTGGAGCACATTGAGTCCTATGGTGAAAAAGGAAATATCTTCTCATAAAAATTAGAAAGAAGCTGTCTGAGAAACTGCTTCATGATGTGTGCATTCATCTCACAGACTTAAACCTTTCTTTTTTTGAGCAACTTGGAAAGACTGTTTTCATAGAATCTGCAAAGTGATAATTTGGAGCCCATTAAGTCTTATGTTGAAAAAGTAAATATCTTCACCTAAAAACCAGAAAGAAACTTTCTGACAACCTGCTTTGTGATGTGTGCATTCACCACATGGAGTTCAACTTTTATGTCAATTGAGCAGTTTGGAAAAACTATTTTGTAGAATCTGCAAAGGGATATTTGTGAGCCATTGAGTCTTATGGTGAAAAAGGAAATATCTTCACATCCAATCAAAAAGAAGCTTTCTGAGAAACTGCTTCATGATGTGTGCATTCATCTTATAGAGTTAAAGCTTTATTTTGATTGAGCAATTTGGAAACCGTGTTTTTGCTGATTCCACGAAAGGATATTTGTGAGTGCCTGGAGGCATATGGTGAAAAAGGAAATATTTTCAGATACAAACTAGAAAGAGGCTTTCTCTGAAACTGCTGTGTGAGGTATGCGTTCATGTCACAGAGTTAAAACTTTCTTTTGATTGAGCAGTTTGGAAACACCATTTGTGTAGATGCTGTGAAGGGGTATTTTGTTGAGCTTTGAGGCCTATGGTGAAAAAGAAAATATATTCAAATATAAAAAAAGAAGCTTTCTGAGAAACTGCTTTGTGATGTCTGCATTCATCTCTTAGAGTTAAGGCTTTCTTTTGATTGAGCAGTATGGAAACACTGTTTTTGTAAAATCTGTGAAGGGACATTTGGGAGTATATTGAGGCCTATGGTGAAAAAGGAAATGTCTTCAGACTCAAACTTGAAGGAAGCTTTCACTGAAACTGCTTTGTGATGTGTGCATTCATCTCACAGAGTTAAACCTTTGTTTAGATTAGATTGAGAGGTTTGGAAACAGTGATATGGTAAAATCTGTGTGGGGTTATTTGGTTTTGCTTTGAGGTCTACTGTGAAGAAGGAAATATTTTCAGGCATAAATTAGAAAGAAACTTTCTGAAAAATTTCTTTCTGATGTATGCATGAATCTCACAGACTTAAACATTCCTTTTGATTGAACAATTTGGAAACAATTTTTTTTTAGAATCTGCAAAAGTATATTTGGGAGTGCATTGGGACCTATGGTGAAAAAGAAATTATCCTCTCATAGAAACTCGAAAGAAGCTTTGTGAGAAACTGCTTTGTGTTGAGTGCATTCATCTCCCAGAGTTAAGCCTTCGTTTTGATTGTGCAGTTAGGAAACGTGTTTTTGTAGAATCTGCAAAAGGATCTTTGGAGCACAATGAAGCCAATGGTGAAAAAGCAAATATCTTCACATAAAAACTAGAAAGAAAGTATCTGAGAAACTGCTTTGTGATGTGTAGATTCATCTCATAGAGTTAAACCTTTATTTTGATGGAGCAGTATGGAAACACTGTTTTTGTAGAATCTGCGAAGAGATAGTTGGGAGTTCGTTGAGGCCTATGGTGAAAAAGGAAATATCTTCAAACACAAACTGGAAATAAGCTTTCTCTGAAACTGCTTTGTGATGTGTGCATACATCTCTCATACTTAAACCGATCTTTTGATTGAGCAGCTTGGAAACACTGTTTTTGTATAATCTGCAGAGGGATATTTGGGAGCGCATTGAGGCCTACTGTGAAAAAGGAAATATCTTCAGATACAAACTAGAAAGAAACTTTCTGAGAAACTGCTTTGTGAGGTATGCATTCATATCACAGAGTTAAACCTTCCTTATGATTGAGCAATTTGGAAACACTCTTTTTTTAGAATCTGCAAAAGGATATTTGGGAGAGATTTGAGGCCAATGGTGAAAAATGAAATATCTTCACATAAAAATTAGAAAGAAGCATTCTGAGAAACTGCTTGGTGATGTGTGCATTCTTCTCACAATGTTAAACCATTCTTTTGATTGAGCAGATTGGACTACACATTTTTGTACAAACCGTGAAGGCATATTTGGGAGCCCATTGAGTCCTACGTTAATAATGAAAATATATTCACAAAGAAAATGGAAAGAAGCTTTCTGAGAGACTATTTGTGATGTGTGCATTCATCTCACAGATTTAAAACTTCCTTTTGGTTGAACAATTTGGAAAAACTGTTTTTTAGGATCTGCAAAAGGATATTTGGGAGCACCTTGAGGCCAATGGAGAAAAAGGAAATATCTTCACATAAAAAACTAGAAAGAAGCATTCTGACAAACTGCATAGTGATGTGTGCATTCATCTCATAGAGTTAAACCTTTCTTTTCATTGAGCAGTTTTGGAAAACCTGTTTATGTAGAATCTGTGAGGGGATATTTTGGAAAGTTTTGAGGCAAATGGTGAAAAAGGAAATATTTTCAGATATAAACTAGAAAGAAGTATTTTGAGAAACTGTTTTGTGATGTTTGCATTCATCTCACGGAGGTAAACCTATCTTTTGATTGATCAGTTTGGAAACAGTGTTTTTGTACAAACTGTGAATTGATATTTGGGAACTCACAAGGCCTATGGTGAAAAAGGAAATAAATTCAGATAAAAAGTTAAAATAAGCTTTCTGAGAAACCTCTTTTGGATGTGTGACTTCTTCTCACAGAGATAAACGTTTCTTTTCATTGAGCAGTTTGGAAACACTGTTTATGTATAATCCATCAAGGGATATTTGGTAGTGCACTGATTCCTGTGGTGAAAAAGGAAATATCTTTAGATAAAAACTAGAAAGAACCTTTTTGAGAAACTGCTTTGTGATATATGCATTCACCTCAGAGTGTTAAACTTTTCTTTTGTTGGAGCAGTTTTGAAACACAGTATTTGTATTGTCTGTGAAGTGATGTTAGGGAGCACAAAAAGGCCTATGGTGAATAAGGATATATCTTCTGGAAAGTAGAGTTATGAGAAACTCCTTTCTGAGGTGTTCATTTATCTCACTGAGTTAAATCCTTCTTTTGATGGAACAGTTTGGAAATGCTGTTTTTATAAAACAAAGCAAGGGGATATTTGGGAGCACACAGAGGCCTGTGGTGGAAAAGGAAATATCTTCAGAGAAGAACTAGACAGAAGCTATCTGAGAAACTGCTTTGTGATGTGTGTACCCATCCCTCAAATTTAGACATTTCTTTTACTGAGCAGTTTGGAAACACTGTTTTTGTAGAATCTACAGAGGTATATTTGGGAGAGCACTGAGGCCTATGGTAAAAAAGGAAATATCTTTGGAAAAAAACTAGAAAGAAGCTTTTTGAGAAAGTACTTTATGATGTGCACGTTCAACTCACAGAGTTAAAAGTCTTTTTTGATTGAGCAGTATGGAAACACTGTCTTTATATATTATGCAAAGCAATATTATGTAGCTCAAAAAGCCTATGGTGAAAAAGAAAATATCTTCAGATAAAAACTGGAAAGAAGCGTTATGACAAACTACTTTCAGATGTGTTCATTCATCTCGGAGAGTTAAGTCCTTCTTTTGATGGCACAGTTTGGCAACACCGTTTATGCAGAATCTGCAAAGGGATATTTGTGATTCTATTGAGGCCTATGGTGTAATAGGAAATATATCATCAGAGAAGAAATTTAAAGAAGTTTTCTGAGAAACTTCTTTGTGATATTTGCATTCATCTCACAGAGTTAAAGATTTCTTTTGATTGAATAGTTTGGAAACACTGTTTTTCTAGAATCTGCGATGGGATATTTGTTAGCACATTGAAGCCTATGGTGAAAAAGGAAATATCTTCAGACAAAAACAAATAACCACCTTTCTGAGAAACCACTTTGTGAGGTGTGCATTCATCTCTGAGAGTTAAAGCTTTCTTTTGATTGAGCAGGTGGAAGCACTGTTGTGGTAGAATCTGCAAAGTGATATTTTGGAGTGGATTGAGACCTATGGTGGAAAAAGAAATATCTTCTGATAAATACTGTAAAGAAGCAATCTGAGAACCTGCTTTCTGATGTGTTCACTCAACTCACTGTCTTAAACCTTTATTTTCACTGAGAAGTTTGGAAACACTGTTTTTGTAGAATGTGTGAAAGGATATTTGTGAGGGCAGGGATACTTTTGAGTGCATTGAGGCCTATGTTGAAAAAGGAAATATCTTGAGATTAAAAACTAGATAGAAGCTTTCTGAGAAACTGCTTTGTGCTGTGTGCATTCTTCTCACACAGCTGAACGTTTCATTTGATTGAGCAGTTTGGAAACGCTGTTTTTGTAGAATCTGCAAAGGTATATTTGGGAGCACACTGAGACCTATGGTGAAAAAGGAAATATCTTCACATAAAATCAAGAAAGAAGCTTTCTGAGAAACTGCTTTCTGATGTGTGCATTCAACTCAAAGAGTTAAACCTGTTTTTTGGTTGAGAAGTTTGGAAACACTATTTTTGTAGAATCTGCAAAGGGACATTTAAGAGTGCATTGAAGCCTATGGTGATAAAGGAAATAAATTCAGATAAAAAAGGAAAGAAGATTTTGAGGAACTGCTTTGTGATGGGTGCATTAGTCTTACAGTGATAAACCTTTCTTTTGACTGAGACGTTTAGAAACACTGTTTTTGATATCTGCCAAGTGATGTTATTTAGTGCAAAAAGTCCTATGGTGAACAAGGAAACATCTTCAGATAAATCCTGGAAAGAAGCGTTATGAGAAACTGCTTTGTGAGGTTTGCATTCAAGTCACTGGGTTAAATCCTTGTTTTGATGGAACAGTTCAAAAACACGTTTTTCAGAATCTGCAAAGGGTTATTTAGGAGCACATTGAGGACTACGCTGAAAAAGGAAATATCTTCAGAAATAAACTATAAAGAAGTTTTGAGAAACTGCTTTGTGATGTGTGCATTCATCTCACAGAGTTAAGCCTTTCTTTCAGTTGATCAGTTTGGAAACACTGTTTTTGTGGAATGTGCAAATGGATATTTGGAAGCAGATGTGGCCTATAGTGAAAAAGGAAATAACTTCAGATAAAAACTAGAAAGAAGCTTTCAGAGAAACTGCTATCGATGTGTGCATTCTTCTCACGGATTTAAATGTTTCTTTTGATTGAGGAGTCTGGAAAAGCTGTTACTGTAGAACCTGCAGATGGATATTTGGGAGTGCACTGATGACTATGGTGAAAAAGGAAATATCTTTGGATAAAAAGGAGCAAGAAAATGTTTGAGAAACTGCTTTGTGATGTATGCATTCATCTCATGGAGTTAAAATTTTCTTCTGACTGAGCTGTTTGAAAACACTGTTTTGGTGTAATCTGCAAAGTGATATTATGCAGTGTAAAGAGGCCTATGGTGAACAAGGGAATATCTTCAGATAAAAACTGGAAAGAAGCATTAAGAGAAACTGTTTTCTGATGTGTGCATTCATGTCACAGAGTTAAATCCTTCTTTTCATGGAACATTTGTGAAGCACTGTTTTTGTAGAATCTGTGAAGGGATATTTGAAGACGCATTAAGGACTGTGATGAAAAAGGAAATATCTTCAAATAAAATCTAGAAAGAAGTTTTTGAGAAACTGCTTTGGATGTTTGCATTCAAAAAACAGAGTTTGCAGGTGGAAACATTATTTTTTGTAGAATCTTCAAAGGGATAATTGGGAGCACATTGAAGCCTATGGTCAAAAAGGAAATAATATTAGATAAAAACGGGAAAGAAGCAGTATGAGAATCTGCTTTCTGATGTGTTCATTCATCTCACTGAGGTAAGTCCTTCTTTTGATGGAACAGTTTGGAAACACTGTTTTTGTAGAATCTGCAAAGGGATATTTGGGAGCACATTGAGGCCTATGGTGGAAATGGAAATATCTTCAGAGAAGAACTAGACAGAAGCTTTCTGAGAAACCACTTTCTTATGTGAGCGTTTATCTCACAGAGTTAAACTTTTCTTTTGATTAATCAGTTTGGAAACATTTTTTTTTAGAATATGCAAAGGGATATTTTGGAGTGCATGAGGCCTCTGGTGAAAAGGGAAATAAATTCAGAGAAAAACTAGAAAGAAACTTTCTGAGAAACCACTTTGTGATGTGTGCATCCCTCTCACAGAGTTAAAGGTTTCTTTTGATGGAGCAGTTTCAAAACACTGTTTTTGTAGAATCTGCAAAGGGATATTTGGAAGCACACTGATGCCTAAGGGGAAAAAGGAAAAATCTTCAGATAAAAACTAGAAGGAAGCTTTTTCAGAAACTGCTTTGTGATGTATGCATTCATCTCACAGAGTTAAACTTTTTTTATGACAGAGCAGTTTGGAAACACTGTTTTTGTACAATAGGCAAAGCAATGTTACTTAGTGCAAAAAGGCCTATGGTGAACAAGGAAATCTCTTCAGATGAAAACTAGAAGGAAGTGATATGAGAAACTAGTTTCTGATATGTGCATCATCTCACTGATTAAATCCTTCTCTTGATGGAACAGTTTGGAAACACTGTTTTTATATAATCTGTGTATGGATATTTCGGTGTGCTTTGAGGCCTATGATGGTAAAAGAAACATCTTCAGAGAAGACTTTGACAGAATCTGTGTGAGAAGCCACTTTGTGATGTGTGCATTCATCACCCAGAGTTAAAACTCTCTTTTGATTGAGGAGTTTGGAATCACTCTTTCTGTAGAATCTGCAAAGCTATATTTGGGAGCGCAGAGAGATCTATGATGAAAAAGCAAATGTTTTCAGTTAAAAACTAGAAATAAGTTTTTTGAGAAACTGCTTTGTGATGTGTGCATTCAACTCACAGAGTTAAACCTGTTTTTTGATTGAGCAGTTTGGAAACACTGTTTTTGTAAAATCTGTGAAGGAATGTTTGGGAGTGCATTGAATCCTATAGTGAAAAAGGAAATATCTTCAGATAAAAACTAGAAAGAAGCTTTTTGAGAAACTGCTCTGTAACGTGTGCATTGATCTCACAGAGTTATTGGAATACTATGCATCCATAAAAATGATGAGTTCATGTCCTTTGTAGGGACATGGATGAAATTGGAAATCATCATTCTCAGTAAACTATCGCAAGAACAAAAAACCAAACACCACATATTCTCACTCATATGTGGGAATTGAACAATGAGAACACATGGACACAGGAAGGGGAACATCACACTCTGGGGACTGTTGTGGGGTGGGGGGAGGGGGGAGGGATAGCATTGGGAGATATACCTAATGCTAGATGATGAGTTAGTGGGTGCAGCGAACCAGCATGGCACATGTATACATATGTAACTTACCTGCACATTGCACACATGTACCATAAAACCTAAAGTATAATAAAAATAATAATAAAAAAATAAAAAAAAATTTTCATACCTTTGAAGCTCCACTGACAAAACATAAAAAAATAAATAAATAAACTTTCCTTTGACTGAGCAGTTTGGAAACTGTTTTTGCAAAATCTGCAAAGTGATAATATATAGTGCAAAGAAGCCTACGGTTAAGAAGGAAATATCTTCAGATAAAAACTGGAAAGAAGCCTTATGAGAAACTGCTTTCTGATGTGTCCTTTCATCTCACAGAGTTAAGTCCTTCCTTAGATGGAACAGTTCAGAAATGCAGTTTTTATGGAATCTGTGTAGGGATATTTGGGAGTGCTTTGAGGTCTATGGTGGAAAAGGAAATATTTTCAGAGAACTAGACATAAGCTATCTGAGAAACTGCCTGGTGGTGATGTGCGAATTCAACTCACAGAGTTAAACTTTTCTTTTGATGGAACTGATTGGAAACACTGTTTTTGTAGAATCTGCGATTGCATATTTGGGATCCAGAGAGGCCTATGTTTGAAAATGAAATATCTTCAGAGAAGGACTAGACAGATGCTTTCTGAGAAACTGCCTTGTGAACTGTGCATTCGTCTGAGAGAGTTAAACATTTCTTTTGATGGAGCAGTTTGAGAACACTGTTTTTGTACAATCTGCGAACGGATAATTGGGAGTGCATAGGAGCCTATGTTTAAAAAGGAAACATTTTTGGATAAAAACTAGAAAAAAGCTTTTTGAGAAACTGCTTTGTGACGTGTGCATCCATCTCGCAGAGTCAAACCTTCTTTTGATTGATCTGTTTGGAAACTCAGTTTTTGTAGAATCTGAGAAGGGATATTTTGTAGTGCATGAGGCCTGTGGTGAAAAAGGAAATAACTTCAGATAAGAACTAGAAAGAATCATTCTGAGAAACCTCTTTGTGATGTTTGCATTCTTCTCACAGAGGTAAGCATTTCTTTTGATTGAGAAGTTTGGAAGCACTGTTTTGGTACAATATGCAAAGAGATATTTGGGAGTGCATTGAAGCCTATGGTGAAAAAGGAAATATCTTCTAACAAAAACTAAAAATAATCTTTTTCAGAAGCTGCTTTGTGATGCATGCATTCATCTCACAGAGTTAAACCTTTCTTTTGACTGATTTGTTTGGAAACACTGTTTTTGTATAATCTGCAAAGCGATGTTGTGTAGTGCAAAGAGTCCTATGGTGAACAAGGAAATATCTTCAGATACAAACTGGAAAGAAGAGTTATGAAAAACTGCTTTCTGATGTGTACATTCATCTCTCAGAGTTCAATGCTTCCTTTCATGGAACAGTTCAGAAACACTGTTTTTATAGAAGCTGCAAAGGGATATTTGAGAGTGCATTAAGGCCTGTGGTGGAAAAGGTAATATCTTCAGAGAAGAACAAGACAGAAGCTATCAGAGAAAATGCTATGTGATGTGTGCCCTCATCTCAGAGAGTTAAACCTTCCTTTTGATTGAGCAGTTTGGAAACACTGTTCTTGTAGAATCTGTGAAGGGATATTTGGGAGCACAGAAGGCCCATGGTAAAATAGCAAATAACTTCAGATAAAAACAGGAAAGAAGTGTTATGAGAAACTGCTTTCTGATGTGGGCCTTAATCTCACAGATTTAAGTTCTTTTGATGGAATAGTTTGGAAATACTGTTTTTGTAGAATCTGTGAAGGGATATTTTGGAGTGCATTGAGGTGGATGGTTTCTCTTTCTGAGAAACTGCTTTGTGATGTTTGCATTCATCTCACAGACTTAAACTTTCCTTCTGATGGAGCGGTTTGGAAACACTGTTTTAGTAGAATCTGCAAAGGTATATTTGAGAGCACCCTGAAGTCTATCGTGAAAAATGAAACATATTCAGATAAAAACTAGTAAGAAACTTTTTGAGAAATTGCTTTGTGATGTGTACATTCAACTCACAGAGTTACACCAGTTTTTTAATTGAGCATTGTGGAAACACTTTTTTTAGAACCTGCGAAGGGATATTTGGGAGCACATTGAAAGCTATGGTGATGAAATATCTTAGGATAAATACTAGAAGGAAAATTTTTGAGAAACTGCTGTGTGATGTGTGTATTCATCTCACAGATTTAAACCTTTCTTTTGACTGAGCAGTTTGGAGACACTGTTTTTGCAAAATCTTTGAAGTGATATTAAGTAGCACAAAAAAGCCAAATGTGAAAAAGAAAATATCTTCAGATAAAAACTGGAAAGAATCATTAAGAGAAACTGCTTTCTGGTGCATGCATTCATGTCACAGAGTTAAGTCATTCTTTTGCTGGAACAGTTTGGAAACACTATTTTTGTAGAATCTGCGAAGGGACATTTGGGAGTATATTGAAGCCTATGAAGAAAAAGTAAATATCTTTAGATAAATACTAGAAAGAAGGTTTTTGAGAAACTGCTTTGTGATGTGTGTATTCATCTCCCAGAGTTAAAACTTTCTTTTGATTGATCAGTTTGGAAACACTGTTTTTGTAGAATCTGCAACTGGATACTTGGGAGTTCATGAGGCCTATGGTGAAAAAGGATATAACTTCAGTGAAAACTAAAAAGAATATTTCTGAGAAACTGCTTTGTGATGTGTGCATTCTTCTCACTGATTTAAAAGTTTCTTTTGATTGAACACATTGCAATTACTGTTTTTGTAGAATCTGCAAGTGAATATTTAGGAGCTCATTGATGCCTGCTGTGAAAAAGGATATAACTTTGGATAAAAACTAGAAAGAAGCTTTTTGAGAAACTGCTTTGTGATGTGTGCATTCGTCTCACAGAGTTAAACTTTTCTTTCACAGAGCAGTTTGGAAACACTGTTTTTGTATAATATGTGAAGTGATGTTAGGTAGCACAAAAAGTCCTATGATGAACAAGAAAATATCTTCAGATAAAAAGCGGAAAGATGTGTTATTAGAAACTGCTTACTGATGTGTGACTTCATCTCACAGAGTTAAATCCTTCTTTTGTTTGAGCAGTTTGGAAACACTGGTTTTGTAGAATCTGCAAAGGTGTATTTTGGAGCGCACTGATGCCTATCTTCAAAAAGGAAATATCTTTGGATAAAAACTAGAAAGAAGCTTTTTGTGAAACTGCTTTGTGACGTGTGCATTCAACTCACAGAACTAAACTTGTTTTTTGATTGAGTACTTTGGAACCACTGTTTTTGTAGAATCTGCAATGGGTATTTGGGAGCGCATTGAGGCCTGTGTTGATAAGCGAAATATTTTCAGGTAAAAACTGGAAAGAAGCTTTTGAGAAAGAGCTTTGTTATCTGTGCATTCATCTCACAGAGTTAAACCTTTCTTTTGACAGAGCAGTTTGGAAGTGCTGTTCTTGCAATGTCTGCGAAACATTATTAGGTAGCGCCATAAAGGCTATGGTGAAAAAGGAAATATTGTCAGATAAAAACTGGAAAGAACCATTAAGAGAAACTGCTTTCAGATGAATGTGATAATCTCACAGCGTTAAGTCCTTCTTTTGATGCAGAAGTTTGGAAACACTGTTTTTTTAGAATGTGCAAATGGGTATTTGGGAGCTCATTGAGGCCTATGGTAGAAAATTAAATATCTTCAGAGAAGAATTAGACAGAAGCATTCTGAGAAACTGCTTTGTGATGTGTGCATTCAACTCACAGTTAAACCTGTTTTTTGGTTGAGCAGTTTGGAAACACTGTTTTTGTAGAATCTGCAACCAGATATTTGGGAGCGCATTGAAGCCTACTGTGTTAAAGGGAATATCTTTGGATACAAACTAGAAAAAAGCTTTCTGAGAAACTGCTTTGTGATGTGTGCCTTCATTTCACAGAGTTAAACCTGTCTTTTGATGGGGCAGTTTGGAAACACTGATTTTGCAAAATCTGTGAAGCTGTATTAGGTAGTGCAAAACAGCCTATGGTGAACAAGAAAATATCTTCAGATAAAAACTGGAAAGAAGTGTTATGAGGAAGTACATTCTGAAGTGTGAGTTCATCTAACCAAGTTAATTCCTTCTTTTGATTGGACAGTTTTGAAACACTGTTTTTGTAGAATCTGCAAAGGGATATTTGGGAGCACATTGAGGCCAATTCTTTAAAAGGAAATACCTTCAGCGAAGAACTAGACAGATATTCTGACAAACTGCTTTGTGATGTGTGCATTTATCTCACTGAGTTAAATCTTTCTCTTGATTTTACAGTTTGGAAACACTGTGTTTATAGAATCTGTGTAGGGACATTTGGGAGTGTATTGAGGCTTATGGTGGAAAAGAAAATATCTTCAGATAAAAACTTGACAGAAGCTATGTGAGGAACTGCTTTGTGGTGTGTGCATTCATCGCCCAGAGTTAATTTTTTTTTTCTTTTTGATTGAGGAGTTTGGAATTACTGGTCTGTAGAATCTGCAAAGGTATATTTGGGAGCACTCTGAGACCTATGGTGTAAAAGGAAATACCTTCAGTTAAAAACTAGACAGAAGGTTTTTGAGAAACTGCTTTCTGATGTGTGTGTTCATCTCACAGAGTTGCATCCTTTTTTTGATTGAGTATTTCAGAAGCCTTGACTTTGTAGAATCTGGGAAGGTGTATTTGGGAGTGCATTAAGGCCCATGGTGAAAAAGGAAATATATTCAGAGTAGAACTAGACAAAATCTTTGTGAGAAACTGCTTTGTTACATGTGCATTCATCACACAGAGTTAAACCTTTCTTTTGATTGAGCAGTTTGGAATCTCTGTTTTGGTAGAATCTGCAAAGGGATATTTGGGAGGGCACTGAGGCTATGGTGAAAAAGGAATTGTATCCGGTTAAAAAGTAGAAAAATGCCTTATGAGAAACTGCATTGTGAGCTGGGCATTCATCTCACATAGTTAAACCTATTTTTTGATTGAGCAGTTTGGAAACACTGTTTTTGTAGAATCTGTGTTGGGACATTTTGGAAATGCATTTTAGCCTATGGTGATAAAGGAAATATCATCGGATAAATCTAGAAAAGATTTTTGAGACACTGCTTTGTGATGTGTGCATTCATCTCACAGAGTTAAACTTTTCTTTTGACTGAGCAGTTTGAAAAAACTGTTTTTGTTTAATCTGTGAAGTGATGCTACGTGGTGCAAAAAGGTCTATGGTGAACAAGTAAATACCTTCAGATTAAAATTGGAAAGAAGCATTATGAGAAACTGCTTTCTAATGTGTGCATTCATCTCACAGATGTAAGTCCTACTTTTGATTGGACAGTTCAGAAACATTGTGAAAAGGAAATATCTTCTGAATAGAATGAGAAAGAAGCTACCAGAGAAACTGCTTTGTGACATGTGCATTCATCTCAAAGAGTTAAACCTTTCCTTTTTTTGAGCAGTTTTGAAACACTTTTTGTAGATTCTGCAAAGGTATATTTGGGAGCACACTGAGGCCTATTGTGATAAAGGAAATATCTTCAGATAAAAACTAGAAAGAAGCTTTTGAGAAACTACTATGTGATGTGTGCATTCATCTCACAGAGTTAAACCTTTCTTTTGACTGAGCAGTTTGGAAACATTGTTTTTGAAAAATGTTGAAGTGATATTAGGTAGCACAAAAAAGCCTGTGGTGAACAAGGAAATATCTTCTGTTAAAAACTGGAAAGAAGCATTATGAGAAATTGCATTCTGATGTGTGCATTCATCTCACAGAGTTAATTCTTTCTTTAGATAGAACAGTTCGGAAACACTGTTTTTGTAAAATCTGCAAAGGGATATTTGGGAGCACATTGAGATCCATGGTGGAAAAGGAAAAAGCTTCAGAGAACTAGACAGAAGCTTTCTGAGAAATTGCTTTGTGATGTGTGTATTCATCTCACAGAGTTAAACCTTTCCTTTGAATGAGCAGTTTCAAACCACTCTTTTTGTAGAAACTGTGACAGGATATTTGGGAGTGCATACAAACCTATGGTGAAAAAGGAAATATCTGTATAAAAATTAGAAAGGAGCTTTTTGAGAAACTGCTTTGTGATGTGTGCATTCATGTCACATAGTTAAATCATTCTTTTGATTCATCAGTTTGGAAACACTGTTTTTGTAGAATCACTGAAGGGATATTATCCAGCTCAAAATGCTTATGGTGAAAAAGGAAATAACTTCAGATAAAAACTAGGAAGAAGCTTTCTGAGAAACTGCTTTGTGAGGTTTCTATTCTTCTCACAAAGTTAAACGTTCCTTTTGATTGAGAAGTGTGGAAAATACTTTTTTTTAGAATCTGCAAAGGGATATTTGGGAGTGCACTGATGAATGTGGTGAAAAAGGAAAAATCTTCAGAAAAAAACTAGAAAGAAGCACTTTGAGAAACTGCTTAATGATGTATGCATTCATCTCACAGTGTTAAACTTTTCTTATGACTGAGCAGTTTGGAAATACTGTTTTTGTATAATGTGTGATGTGATGTTACGTAGTGCAAAAAGGCCAATTGTGAACAAGGAAATATCTTTCGATAAAAACTTGAAAGAAGCATAATGAGAAACTGCTTTTTGATACTTGCATTCATCTCAGAGAGTTAAATCTTTCTTTTGATGGAACAGTTCAGAAACACTATTTTTGCGAATCTGTGAAGTGATATTTCAGAGGTTATTGAGGCCAATGGTGGAAAAGGAAATATCTTCCAAGAAGAACTAGACAGAAGCTATTTGAGAGACTCATTTGTGATGTGTGCATTCATCTCACAGAGTTAAATCTTTCTTTTGATTGAATAGTTTGGAAGCAATGTTTTTGTCGAATCTGCAAAGGTATGTTGTTGAGTGCACTGTGGATGATGGTAAAAAGGAAATATCTTCATATAAAATTTAGAAAGAAGCCTTTTGAGAAACTGCTTTGTGATGTGTGCATTCATCTCATAGAGTAAACCTTTCTTTTGACTGAGAAGTTTGGAAACACTGTTTTTGGAAAATCTGCAAAGCAATATTAGGTAGTGCAAAAAAGCCTATGTTGGAAAAGGAAATATCTTCAGATAAAAAATGGAAAGTAGCATTTGGAAGAATTTCTTTCTGATATGTGGGGTAATGTCACAGAGTTAGGTCCTTCTTTTGATAGAACTTTTTGGAAACACTGTTTTTGAAGAATGTAGGAACAGATATTTGGGAGAGTATTGAGGCCTAAGTTGGCAGACGGAATATCTTCAGGGAGGAACTAGAAAGAAGCATTCTGAAAAACTGCTTTTTGATATGTGCATTCATCTCACAGGGTTAAACCTTTCCTTTGATTGAGCAGTCTGGCAACACTGTTTTTGTAGAATCTGAGAAGGGATATTTGGGAGCCCAATGAAGCCTAATGTGAAAAAGGAAATATCTTCTGATAAAAGTAGAAAAAGCATTTTGAGAAAATGCTTGGTGATGTGTGCATTCAACTCACAGAGCTAATCCTTTTTATTGATTGATCAGTTTGGAAACACTGTTTTTGTAGAATATGTGAAGGGATATTTGGGAGCGAATTGAAGCTATTGTGATAAAGAAAATATCTTCAGATAAAAACTAAAAAGAGACTTTTTGAGAATCTGCTATGTGATGTGCGTATTCATCTCACAGAGTTAAAGCTTTGTTTGACTGAACAGTTTGGAAACACAGATTTTGTAAAATCTATGAAGCAATATTAAGTAGGCAAAAATGTCTATGGAGAACAAGGTAATTTCTTCGGATAAAAATTGGAAAGAAGCGTAATGAGAACCTGCTTTCTGATATGTACATTCATCTCACAGAGTGAAGTGCTTCTTTTGATGCAACAGTTCGGAAACACCGTTTTTGTTGAATATGCAATGGGATATTTTGGAATGCATTGAGGCTTCTGGTGGAAAATGTAATATCTTTAGAGAACTAGACAGAAGCTTTCTGAGAAACTGCTTTGGGAAGTGTGCATTCATCTCACAAAATTAAACCTTTCTTTTGATTGATCTGTTTGGAAACATTGTTTTTGTAGAGTCTGCAAAGGGATATTTGGATGCTCACGCGGCCTGTGGTGAAAAATGAAATAACTTCAGAAAAAAACTAAAAAGAAGCTTTCTGGGAAACAGCTTTGTTAAGTGAGAATTTTTCTCACAAAATTAAATGCTTCTTTTGATTGAGCATCTTGGAAATACTGTTTCTGTAGAATGTGCAAAGGGATATTTGGAAGTGCACTGATGCCTATGGTGAAAAAGGAAATATCTTTGGATAAAAACTAGAAAGAAGCTTTTTGAGAAACTGCTTTGTGATATGCCTACATCTCAAAGAGTTAAACCTTTCTTTTGACTGAGCAGTTTGTAAACACTGTTTTAGCAAAATCTGCAAAGTGATATTTGGTAGCGCATAAAAGCCTATGATGAAAAAGGAAATATTTTCAGATATAAACTGGAAAGAAGGGTTATGAGAAACCACTTTCTGATGTGTGCATTTATCTCACAGAGTTAGACCTTCTTTTGATGGAACAGGTTGAAACACTGTTTTTATAGAATCTGTAAAGGGATATTTGTGAGCACATTGGGGCCTATGGTGGAAAAGGAAATATCTTCAGAAAATAACTAGACAGAAGCTTTCTGAGAAACTGCTTTGTGATGTGTGCATTCATGTCACAGAGTTAAACGTTTCTTTTGATTGAGCAGTTTGGTAACAGTCTTTTTAGAATCTGTGAAGGGATGTTTGGGAGTGCATGAGGCCTTTGGTGAAAAAGGGAATAACTTCAGATAAGACCTAGAAAGGAGCTTTCTGAGAAACTACTTTGTGTTGTGTGCATCCTTCTCAAAGAGTAAAATTTTAACTTTGATTGATCAGTTAGGAAACACTGCTTTTGTAGTATCTGCCAAGGGAGATTTTGTAGTGCTCTGAGGCTTTTGGTGAGAAAAGGAAGTAGCTTTGGATAAAAACTAGAAAGAAGCATTTTGAGAGACAGCTTGGTTATGTGTGCATTCATCTCACATAGTTAAACCTTTTTTTTTTATTGATCAGTTTTGAATCACTGTTTTTGTAGAATCTGTGAAGGGATATTTGGGATCACAAGAGGCCCAAGGTGAAAAAGGAAATAACTTCACATAAAAACTAGAAATAAACTATTTGAGAAACTGCTTTGTGATGTATGTATTCATCTCAGAGTGTTAAATATATCTTTTGACTGAGCAGTTTTGAAACACTGTTTTTGTATTATCTGCGAAGTGATCTTAGGTAGCACAAAAATCCTATGGTGAAAAAAGAAGTAACTTCAGATAAAGATTTGAAAGAAGCGTTATTAAAAACTGCTTCCTGATGTATGGGTTCATCTCACTGAGTTAAATCCTTCTTTTGATGGAACAATTTGGAACACTCTTTTAGTAGAATCTGTTAAGTGATATTTGTGAGCACATTGCTGCCTAGGGTAGAAAAGGAAATAACTTCAGAGAAGAAGTAGATAGAAGCTATAAGAGAAACTGCTTTGTGATGTGTACATTCATCTCAGACAGTTAAAAATTTCTTTTGATTGAGCAGTTTAGAAACACTGTTTTTGTAGAATCTGCCATGGGATATTAGGGAGTGCATTGAAGACTGCAGTGTTAAAGGAAATAACTTTGGATCAACACTAGAAAGAATCTTGAGAAACTGTCTTGTGATGTGTGCCTTTATCTCACAGAGTCACACATTTCTTTTGACTGAACAGTTTGGGAACACTGTTGTAGCAAAATCTGTGAAGTGATGTTATGTTGCTCAAAAAAGCCTATGGTAATAAAGGAAATATCTTCAGATAAAAACTGGAAAGAAGCATTTTGAGAAACTGCTTTCTGATGTGTATGTTCATCTAACAGAGTTAAGTCCTTCTTTTGATGGAACAGTTGGAAAAAAACTGTTTTTGTAGAATCTGTGAAGGGATATTTGGGAAGGCATTGAGATCTAAGGTGAAAAAGGAAATATCTTCAGGAAAGAACCAGACAGAAGATTTCTGAGACACTGCTTTGTGATGTGTGCATTATTGTCACAGAGTTAAAAGTTTCTTTTGATTGAGCCATTTGAAAACACTCTTTTTGTGGAATCCACAAAGGAATATTAGGGAGTGCATTGAAGGCTATTGTGAAAAAGGAAATATCTTCAGAAAAAAATAGAAAGAAGCTATTTGAGAAACTGGTTTATGACAAGTGCATTCATCTCACAGAGTGAAAACTTTCTTTTGATTAATCCGTTTGGAATCACTGTTTTTGTAGAATCTGTGAAGGGATAGTTGGGAGCACATAAAGTCTATGGTGAAAAAGGAAATAACTTCAGATAAAAGCTGGAAAGAAGCTTTCTGAGAAACTACTTTGTGATGTGTGCATTCTTCTCACAGAGTTAAACGTTTCTTTTGATTTTAAAGTCTGGAAACACTGTTTTTGTAGAATCTGCAAAGGGATATTTTTAGCACACTGATGCCTATGGTGAAAAAGGAAATATCTTCAGATAAAACTGGAAACAAGCTTTTTGAGAAAGTGCTTTGTGAAGTATGCATTCACCTCAAAGTGTTAAACTTTCCTCTTGATGCTGCAGTTTGGAAACACTGTTTTTTCAAAATCTGTGAAGCAATATTAGGTAGCACAGAAAACCTATGGTGAACGAGGAAATATCTTCAGATAAAAACTGGAAAGAAGAGTTATGAGAAACTGCTTTCTGATGTGTGTGTTCATCTCACAGGTATAAGTCCTTCTTTTGATGGAACAGTTTGGAAACACTGCTTTTGTAGAATCTGTGAAGGGATATTTTGGAGTTCATTGAGACTTATGGTGGAAAAGGAAATATCTTCAGAGAAGAACCAGACAGAAGTTTACTGAGAAAACGCTTTGTGATGTGGGCGTTCATCTCACAGAATTTAACCTTTCTTTTGATTGAGCATTTTGGAAACACTGTTTTTGTAGAATATGCGTCGGGATATTTGGGAGTGCATTGAAGCCTATGGTGATAAAGGAAATATCTTCAAATAAAAAGTAGAAAGAAGGTATTTGAGAAACTGCTTTGTGATGTGTGCATTCATCTCAAAGAGTTAAACCGTTCTTTTGATCACTTTGGAAACACTGTTTTTGTAGAATCTGCGAAGGGATATTTGGGAACACATTAGACCTTTGGGGAAAAAGAAAATAAAATAGAAACTAGAAAGAAGCTTTCTGAGAAACCACTTAGTGACAAGTGCATTCTTCTCACAGAGTAAAAAGTTTCTTTTGATTGAGCAGTTTGGAAACACTGTTTTTGTAGAATCTCCAAAGGGACATTTGGGAGTGCACTGATGCCTTTGGTGAAAAAGGAAATACCTTCAGATAAACATGAGAAAGAAGATCTTTGAGAAACTGCTTTGAGAAGTATGCATTCATTTCACACAGGTAAACTTTTCTTATGATGGAGTAGTATAGAAACACTTTTTTTATATAATCTGTGAAGTGATGTTGGCTACTGGAAAAAGGCCTTTGGTGAACAAGGAAATATCTTCAGATTAAAGCTGGAAAGAAGCATTATGAGAAACTGCTTTATAAGGTGTGCATTCTTCTCACAGAGTTCAATCCTTCTTTTGATTGATCCATGTGGAAACACTGTTTTTGTAGAATCTGTGAAGGGATATTTGGGAGCACTTTGAGGCCTATGGTGGAAAAGGAAATATCTGCAGAGAAGAACTAGACAGAAACTATCTAAGAAAGTTCTTTGTGATGTGTGCACTTGTCTCACAGAATTAATCCTTTCTTTTGATTGAGCAGTTTGGAAACACTCTTTTTGTACAATCTGCAAATTAAATTTGGGAGTGCAATGAGGCCTATGGTGAAAAAGGAAATATCTTCAGATAAAAATTAGAAAGATGCTTTTTGAGAAACCACTTTATGTTGTGTGCTTTCATCTCACAGAATTAAACCTTTCTTTTGATTGGGCAGTTTGGAAACACTGTTTTTGTACAATCTGCAAAGGGATGTTTTGGAGCACATTGAAACCTATTGTGAAAAAGCAAATATCTTCAGATAAAAAGCTAGAAAGAAGTATTTTGAGAAACTGCTTTGTTATGTTTGCATTCACGTCACAGAGTTAAACCTTTCTTTTGATTGATGAGTTTGGAAACACTGTTTTTGTAGATTCTTAGAAGTGATTTGGGAGCACATTGAGGACTTGGGTTGAAAAGGAAATATCTTTAGAGAAGAACTAGAAAGAAGCTTTCTGAGAAACCCTTTGTAATGAGCGTATTCTTCTCAAAGAAGTAAAGGTTTCTTTTGATTGAGCAGTTTGGAAACACTGTTTTTGTAGAATCTGCAAAGGTATATTTGGGAGTGCACTGAGACATATGGTGAACAAGAAAATACCTTTGTATAAAAACGATAAAGAAGCTTTTTGAGAAACTGAGTTGTAATGTATACATTGAAGTCACAGAATTCAACCTGGTTTTTGTTTGAGCAGTTTGGAAACACTGTTTTTGTAGAATGTGTGATGGGGTATTTGGGAGCACATTGAAGCCTATGGTAATAAAGGAAATAATTTCACATAAAAACTAGAATGAAGCTCTTTGAGAAACTGCTTTTTTACGTGCACATTCATTTCAGAGAGCTAAAACTTCTTTGGTTGATCAGTTTGGAAACACTGTTTTTGTAGAATCTGCAAAGGTATATTTTGGAGCACACGAGTCCCATTGTGAAAAAGGGAAAAACTTCAGATAAAAACTAGACAGAAGCTTTTTGAGAAACTGCTTTGTGAGGTGTGCATCAATTTCACAGATTTAAGCCTTTCTTTTGAGCATTATGGAAGCACTGTTTTTGCAGAATCTGTGAAGGGATATTTGGGAGCACATTGAAGCCAATGGTGTGAAAGGACATATCTTCTGATAAAAACTAAAAATAAGCTTTTTGAGAAAGTGCTTTGTGATGTGTGCATTCATCTCACAGAGTTGAATATTCCTTTTGATTGATCAGTTTGGAAACACTGTTTTTGGAGAATCTGTGAAGGTATTTGGGGAGCACTCTGGGGCCTATCGTGAAAAAGGAAATATCTACAGATTAAAACTAGAAAGAAGCTTTTTGAGAAACTGCTTTGTGATGTGTGTGTTTAATTCAGTTAAACCTGTATTTTGATTGAGCAGTTTGGGAACACTCTTTTGGTAGAAATGCAATGGGATATTTAGGAGCACATTGAGGTCTATTGTGACAAAGAAAATATCTTCAGATAAAAACTAGAAAGAAGCTTTTTGTGAAACTGCTTTGTGATGTGTGCATTCATCTCACAGAGATAAACCTTTCTTTAGAATGAGCAGTTTGGAAACACTGTTTTTGGAAAATCTGCAAAACGATATTTGGTAGCACAAAAAAGCCTAAGATGAAAAAGGAAATAGCTTCAAATAAAAATTGGAAAGAAGCGTTTTGAGAAACTGCTTTCTCATGTGTGCACTCAACTCACAGAGGTAAGACCTTCTTTTGATGGAACAGTGAGTAAACACAGTTTTTGTACAATATGCAAAGTGATATTTGGGAGCGCATTGAGGCCTTTGATGGAAAAGGAAATATCTTCAGAGAAGAACAAGACAGAATCTTTCTGAAAACATGCTTTGTGATGTGTGCATTCATCTCAGAGAGTTAAACCTTTACTTGTTTGAGCAGTCTGGAAACAGTGTTTTTGTAGAATCTGCAAAGGTATATTTGGGAGCACATTGAAGCCTATGTTGAAAAAGGAAATATCTTCAGATAAAACTAGAAAGAAGTTTTTGGAGAAACTGGTCTTTGATGTATGCATTCATCTCACAGAGTTAAATCTTTCTTTTGTGTGAGCAGTTTGGTAACACTGTTTTTGCAAAATCTGTGAAGTGGTATCAGGTAGCACAAAAGGTCTTGTTGAGCAAGGAAATATCTTCAATAAGAAGTGGAAAGAAGCATTATGAGAAACTGCATTCTGATGTGTGAGTTCATCACACAGAGTTAAATCCTTCCTTTGATGGAACAGTTTGAAAACACTGCTTTTATACAATCTGCGAAGGGATATTTGGGAGTACATTGAGGCCTATGGTGGAAATGGAAATATCTTCAGAGAGGAACTAGACAGAAGCTATAAGATAAACTGATTTGTGATGTGTACATTCATCTCACAGTTTTAAACTTTTTTGATTGAGCAGCTTGTAAATGATGTTTCTGTAGAATCTGCGAAGGGATATTTGAGTGCATTGAAGCCTACTGTGATAAAGGAAATATCTGCAGATAAAAACTAAGAGAAGCTTTTTAAGAAATTGATTTGCCATGTGTGCCTTCATCTCACAGAGTTAAACGTTTCTTTTTACAGAGAAGTTTGGAAACACTGTTTCTGCAAAATCTGCAAAGCGATATCAGGTATCACAAAAAAGTCTATGGTTAAAAAGGAAATATGTTCAGATACAAACTGGAAAGAAGCAGTATGAGAAACTACTTTCTGATGTGTAAGCTCATCTAACCGTGTTAAGTCCTTCTTTTCATGGAACAGTTTGGAAACAGTATTTTTGTAATATCTAAGAATGGATATTTTGGGGCATATTGAGGCCTATGTTGGAAAAGAAAATATCTTCAGAGAAGAATTAGACAGAAGCTATCTGAGAAACTTCTTTGTGATGTCTGCATTCATCACACAGAGATAAACCTTTTGGTTGATTGAGCAGTTTGGAACACTGTTTTTGTAGAACCTGCAAATGTATATTATGGAACACACTGAGGCTTATTGTTAAAAAGGAGAAATCTTTTGATAAAAACTAGAAAGAGCCTTTGTGAGAAACTGCTTTGTGATGTGTTCGTTCAATTTACAGAGCTAAACCTGTTTTTTCATTGAGCTGTTTGGAAACACTGTTTTTGTAGCATTTGAGACCGGATATTTAGGAGTGCATTGAAGCCTATGGTGATAGAGTAAATATCTTTGGATAAAACCTAGAAGGAAGCTTTTTGAGAAACTGCTTTGTGATGTGTGCCTTCATCTCACAGAGTTAAACATTTCTTTTGACTGAGCAGTTTAGAAACACTCTTTTTGCAAAATCAGTGAATTGATATTTGTGCAAAAAACATTTATGGTGAAAAAGAAAATATCCCCAGAAAAACTGGAAAGAAATGTTATGAGGAACAGCTTTCTGACATGTGTGTTCATCTCACAGATTTAGGTCCGTCTTTTGATTTAATAGTTTGGAATCTCTGTTTTTATAGAATCTGTGCAAGGATATTTGGGTGTGCATAGAGGCCTATGGTGGAAAAAGAAATATTTTCAGAGAACAACTAGTCAGAAACTTTGTAAGAAACTGAGTTCTGATGTCTGCATTCTTGTCACAGAGTTTGACCTTTCTATTGATTGAGCTGTTTGGAAAAACTGTTTTTGCAGAATCTGTGAAGGGGTATTTGAGAGCTCCTTGAAGCCTGTGATGGAAGAGGAAATATCTTCAGATAAAAACTAGAAAGAACCTTTTTTTTTCAGAAACTGATGCGTGATGGTTGCATTCATCTCAAAAAGGTAACCTTTTCTTTTTATTGAGCAGTTTGGAAACACTGTTTCTGTTGAATCTGCAAAGATATATTTGGGAACACACTGAGTAGTGAGGCCTAAGGTGAAAAAGAAAATATCTTTGTATAAAAACTAGAAGGAAACCTTTTGAGAAATTGCTTTGTGATGTGTTCATTCCACTAACAGAGTTAAACCTGTTTTTTCATTTAGCAGTTTGGAAACACTGTTTTTGCAGAATCTGCAGTGGGATGTTTGGGAATGCATCGAAGGCTATGGTGATAAAGGAATTATCTTTGGATAAAAAGTGGAGAGTAGCTTTTTGAGAAACTGTTTTTTTTGTGTGTGTCCATTCATCTCACAGAGTTAAACCTGTGTGCATTCTTCTCACAGATTTAAAACTGTTTTTTGATTGAGCAGTTTGGAAACACTATTTTTGTAGAATCTGCATTGGGATATTTGGAAGTGCATTGAGGCCTATGGTGATAACGGAAAACCTTCAGATAAAAACTAGAAGGAAGCGTTATGAGAAACTGCTTTCTGATGTGTGAATTCATCTCACAGAATTCAATCCTTCTTGTGATGGAACATTTCAGAAACACTGTTTCTATATTATCTGTGAAGGGATAATTGGGAGTGCATTGAGGCCTATTTTGGGAAAGGAAATATCTTCAGAGAAGAACTAGACAGAAGCTATCTGAGAAACTGCTTTCTCGTGTGTATATTCATCTCACAGAGTTAAACTTGTTTTTTGAAGGAGCAGTTTGGAAACACAATATTTGTAGAATCTGTGATGGGGCACTTGGGATTGCATTGAAGCCTATGGTGATAACGGAAATATCTTCAGACAAAAACTGGAAAGAAGCATTATGAGAAACTGTTGTCTGAAGTGTCCGTTCATCTCACAGATTTAAACCTTTCTTTTGATAGAGCAGTTTGGAAACACTGTTTGTCAAATCTGTGAAGGGATATTTTTAGAGCACATTGAGGTCTATGGTGGAAAAGGAAATATCTTCAGAGAAGAACTTGACAGAAGGTTTCTGAGAAAATGGTTTGTGATGTGTGCATTCATCTCACAGAGTTATACCTTTTTTTGATTGAGTACTTTGGAAACACTGTTTTTGTAGAATCTGCGAAGGGATATTTGGAAGTGCATTGAAGTCTGTGTTGAAAAAGGAAATATCTTTGGATAAAAAGTAGAGAGAAGCTTTTTGAGAAACTGCTTTGTGATGTGTGCATTCAGTTCACAGACTTAAATATTTCTTTTCACTGATCAGTTTGGAACCACTGTTTTTGGATAATCTGCGAAGGGATATTTCAGAGCACATGAGGCCTATGGTGAAAAAGTAAATATCTTTGGCTAAAAACGATAAAGAAGCTATTTGGAATCTGTTTTGTGAAGTAAGCATTCACCTCAAGGAGTTAAACTTTTCTTTTGACAGAGAAGTTTGGTAACACTGTTTTTGTATTATTTGTGGAGCGATTTTAGGAAACCCAAAAAGGCCTATGTTGAACAAGGAAGTATCTTCAGGTAAAAACTGGGAAGAAGCGGCATGAGAAATTGCTTCCTGATGTGTGCATTGAGGCATATGGTGGAAAAGGAAATATCTTCAGAGAAGAACTAGACAGAAACTTTCTGAGAAACTGCTTTGTGATGTGTGCATTCATCTCACCTAGGAAAAACTTTCACTTGACTGAGCAGTTTGGAAACAGTGTTTTTGTGTAATCTGCATAGCGAAATTTCATATCTCAAAAAACCCTAAGTTAAAAAGGAAATATCTTCAGATAAAAACTGGAAAGAAGCATTATGAGAAACTGCTTTCTGATCTGTGCATTCAACTCACAGAGTTAACTCCTTTAGATGGAACAGTTTGGAAACACTGTTTTTGTAGAATCTGTGAAGGGATATTTGGCAGCACATTGAGGCCTATGATGCAAAAGGAACTACCATCAGAGAAGAACTAGACAGAAGCTTTCTGTTAAACTGTTTTGTGATGTGTGCATTCATTTGACAGAGTTAACACTTTCCTTTCATTGAGACTTTTGGAAACACTGTTTTTTGTAGAATCTGCAATGGGACACTGGGAAGGACAGTGAAGCCTATGGTGATAAAGGAAATATCTTTGGATAAAAACTAGAAAGAAGATTTGAGAAACTGCTTTGTGATGTGTGAATTCATCTCACAAAGTTAAACCTTTCTTTTGATTGAGCAGTTTGGAAACATTGTTTTTGCATAGCGTGCAAAGTGATATTAACTAGCACCAAGAGGGCTAAAGTGAAAAAGGAAATATCTTCAGATAAATACCAGAAAGAGGCCTTCTGAGACACTGATTTGTGACATGTGCATTCATTTAAAAATGTTAAATTTTTCCTTTGATGGAGTCGTTCAGAAACACCCTTTTGGTAGAATTTATGAAAGGTTATTTGGGAGTGCATTGAGGCCTACAGAGAAAAAGGAAACATCTCCAGATAAAAACTATAAGGAAACTTTCTGAGAAACTGCTTTGTGATGTGTGCATTCATCTCACAGAGATAAACTTTCCTTTGAGTGATCCGTTTTGAAACACTGTTTCTGTAGGATCTGCAAAGGGATATTTGGGAACACAATAGGCCTATGGTGAAAAATCAAAAATCTTCAGATGAAAACTAGAAAGAAGCTTTCTGAGAAACTGCTTTGTGATGCATGCATTCAAATCACAGATTTAAACCTGATTTTTCATTGAGCAGTTTGGAAACACTGTTTTTGTGGAATCTGTGAAAGGATATTTGAGACTGCATTGAAGCCTACGGTGATAAAGGAAACATCTTCAGATAAAAACTAGAAAGAAGCTTTTTTAAAAATTGCTGTGCCACGTATGCATTCATGTCACAGAGTTAAACCTTTCTTTTGGTTGATGAGTTTGGAAACACTGTTTTTGTAGAATCTGTGAAGGGATACTTGGAAGGGCCTGAGGCCTATGATGAAAAAGGAAAGAACTTCAGACAAAAAACTTGGAAGAACTTTTGTGGAAAACTGCTTTGTGATGTATGAATTCTTCTCAGAGAGTTAAAGGTTTCTTTTGATTGAGCAGCTTGCATACATTGTTCCTGTAGAATATGCAAAGGGATATTTGGAAGCACACTGATGCCTATGGTGAAAAAGGAAATATCTTTGGACAAAAACTAGAAATAAGCTTCTTGAGAAACTGCTTTGGATGTGCCTTCATCTCAAATAGTTAAACCTTTCTTTTGACTGAGCAGTTTGGAAACACTGTTTTTGCAGGATCTGCAAAGTGATATTAGGTTGCACATAAAAGCCTATACTGAAAAAGTAAATATCTTCAGATAAAAAATGTAAAGAAACATTATGAGAAACTGCTTCCTGATGTATGCGTTCATCTCATAGAGTTAAATCCTTCTTTCAATGGAACAGTTCAGAAACAGTGTTTTTATAGAATCTGTGAAGGGATATGTGGGAGCATGTTGAGGCCTCTGGTGGAAAACTAAATGTCTTCAGATTAGAACTAGACAGAAGCTATCTGAGAAACTGCTTCATGATGTTTGCATTCATCCCACAGAGTTAAACCTTGCTTTTGATTGAACAGTTTGGAAACACTGTTTTTGTAGAATCTGCAAAGGTATATTTGGGAGTGCACTGAGGCCTGTTGTGAAAAAGGAAATGTCTTCGGTTAAAAACTGGATAGAAAACTTTTGAGAAACTGCTTGGTGATGTTTGCATACATCTCACAGAGTTCAACCTTTCTTTTGACTGAGCAGTTTGGAAAAACCATTTCTGCAAAATCTGCAAAGTGATATCTTGTAGTGCAAAAAGGCCAAGGGTGAAAAAGGAAATATCTTAAGATAAAAACTGACAAGAAGCAGTATTAGAAACTGCTTTCTGATATGTGCATTCATCTCACAGACTTGGTTCCTTCTTTTGATGCAAGAGTTTGGAAACACTGTTTTTGTAGAATATGTGAAGGGATATTTGGGAGTGCTTTGTGGCCTATGGTGGAAAAGGAAATGTCTTCAGAGAAGAACTAGTCAGAAGGTGTCTGAGAAACTGCTTTGTGATGTGTGCATTCATCTCACAGAGTTAAACCTTTCATTTGATAGAGCAGTTTAGAAACACTGTTTTTGTATAATCTGCAAGGTGATGTTATGTAACCCAAAGAAGCCTGTGGTGAACAAGTAAAAATATTCAGATGATAATAAAATTAAAAAAAAATCACACTAATGGTTGTATGAAAGAGAGACAATTTCATTCTGGAGTTACAGGTCTGGAAGGAAGCCTTGAGATAATAGAGTACAGAGATTTTGACATGAAGTTTGCAGATAGCCCTCAGGGAAACTGAAAAGGAAAAAATATGCACAAATATTGGGGACAGGATTCAAAGTGTTTATCGCATTCTCAAAAGTATCTGTGTTTCCAATAAAAGTTTAAGAAGAAAAAAAAAAACTAGAAAAAATCTTTCTGAGACACTGATTTGTGATGTGTGCATTCATTTCAGGGTTAAATCTTTCCTTTGATGGAGCTATTGGAAAGGCCCTTTTGGCAGAATCAGCCAAGGGTTATTCTGGAGCACATTAAAGCCTACATCTCAAAGTGGGATATATCTCTAGATAAAAACTAGAAAAAATCTTTTTGAGAAACTGCTTTGTGATGTTTGCTTTAATGCCACAGAGTTAAACTTTTCTTTTGACTCAGCAGTATGGAAAAAGTATTTCATTAATCTGCAAAGCGAAGTTAGGTAGCACAAAAAGGTCTATGGTGAACAAGGAAATAACTTCAGATAAAAACAGTTAAGAAGAGTTATGTGATACTGCTTTCTGCTCTGTGTATTCATCTCATGGAGTTAAACCTTTCTCTGATTGAGTAGTTTGGAAACACTGCCTTGTTAAATCTGTGAAGGGCTATTTGGGAGCACACCAGGACTGTGGTGAAAATGAAAATAACTTCAGATAAAAACTAGAAAGAAATTTTCTGAGATACAGCTTTGTGATATGTGCATTCTTCTCACAGATTTAAAACTTTCATTTCATTAAGCAGTTTGGAAACACTGTTTTTGTAGAATTCACAAAAGGAATATTTGGGGGTGCACAGACGTCTATGGTGAAAAAGGAATTATCTTCAGATAAAAACTAGAAAGAAGCTTTTTGAGAAACTGCTTTGTGAAGTATGCATTCATTTTATAGAGGTAAATTTTATTTTGACTGAGCAGTTTGGAAACACTGTTTTTGTATAAACTGTGTGTAATCTGCAAAGAGATGGTAAGTAGAATAAAAATGCCTATGGTGAACAAGGAAAAATCTTCAGATAAAAACTGGAAAGAAGTGTTATGAGAAACCGCATTCTGATGTGTGTGTTCATCTCACAGAGATAAATCATTCTTTTGATGGAACAGGTCAGAAACACAGTTTTTACACAATCTGCGAAGGGATATTTGAGAACACATTGAGGCCT
This sequence comes from Pongo pygmaeus, assembly GCF_028885625.2. Taxonomy (NCBI): domain Eukaryota; kingdom Metazoa; phylum Chordata; class Mammalia; order Primates; family Hominidae; genus Pongo; species Pongo pygmaeus. Next base: position 41,917,109 of record NC_072391.2, on the reverse strand, counting down.
ATGGTGGAAATTGAAATATCTTCAGAGAAGAACTAGACAGAAGCTATGTGAGAAACTACTTTGTGATGTGTGCATTCACCTCATAGTATTAAACTTTTCTTTTGATTGAGCAGTTTGGAAACACTCTTTTGGTAGAATCTGTGAATGGATATTTGAGAGCACACTGAGGCTTATGGTGAAAAAGGCAATATCTTCGGATAACAAATAGAAAGAAGCTTTCTGAGAAACTGCTTTGTGATGTGGGCATTCATTTCACAGAGTTAAACTTTTCTTTTGACTGAACAGTTTGTTAACACTGTTTTTGTATATTGTGCAAAGTGATGTTACGTAGCACAAAAGGCCTATGTTGAACAAGTATATATCTTCAGATAAAACCTGGAAAGAAGCGTTACGTGAAACTGCTTTATGATGTGTGCACTCATCTAATGGAGTTAAATCCTTCGTTTCATGGAACAGTTCAGAAACACTGTTTTTATAAAATCTGCAAAGGGATATATGGGAGTGCATTGAGGCCTGTGGTGGAAAAGGAAATATCTTCAGAGAAGAACTAGACAGAAGCTATCTGAGGAAATGCTTTGTGATGAGTGCATTCATCTCATGGATATAAACTTTCCTTTTGATTGAGCAGTTTGGAAACACTGTTTTTGTAAAATCTGCAAAGGAGTGTTTGAGAGCGCACTGAGGTCTATGGTGAAAAAGGAAATACCTTCGGATAAAAACTACAAAGAAGATTTTGAGAAGCTGCTTTGTAATGTGAGTGTTCAACTCACAGAGTTAAACTTTTTTTGATTGAGAAGTTTGGAAACACTGTTTTTGTAGGATCTGCCTTGGAATATTTGGGAACGAATTGAAGCCTATGGTGATAAAGGAAATATCTTCAGATAAAAACTAGAAAGATGGTTTTTAAGAAACTTCTTTGTGATGTGTACATTCATCTCACAGAGTTAAATAGTTCTTTTGATAAAGCAGATTGGAAACACTGTTTTTGTATAATACGCGAAGTGAAATTAGGTAGTGCAAAGAAGCCTATGATGAAAAAGGAAATATCTTCAGACAATAACTGGAAAGAAGCTTTCTGAATCATTGATTACTGATGTGTGCATTCATTTCACATTGTTAATTTTCCTTTTATGGAGCCATTTGGAAACACTGTTTTGGCAGAATCTGTGAAGGGTTATTTGGGAGTGCATGGAGGCCTACCATGAAAAAGGAAATATCTCCAGATAAAAAATGGAAAGAAGCTTTTTCTGAAACTGCCTTATGATATTTGTATTCATCTTACAGTGGTAAACCTTTCTTTTGATAGAGCAGTTTGGAGACACTTTTTTTTGTATTATCTGTGAAGTGAAATTTTGTAGCACAAAGAGACCTACGGTGAAAAAGGAAAGATCTCAGATAAAAACTGAAAAGAAGCTTTCTGAGACGTTGATTTGTGATGTGTGCTTTCATTTCACAGTGTTAAATATTTCCTTGGATGCAGCCATTTGGAAACACTCTTTTGGCAGCATCCACGAAGGATTATTTGGGAGTGCACGAAACCTATGCTGAAAAAGGAAATAACTTCAGATAAAAACTAGAAAGAAGCTTTCTGAGAAACTGCTTTGTGGTATCTGAATTCTTCTCACACAGTTAAACATTTCTTTTGATTGAGCAGTTTGTAAACACTTTGTTTTTTAGAATCTGCAAAGGGTTATATGGGAACACACTGATGCCAATGATGAAAAATGAAATGTCTTCAGATGAAAACTAGAAAGAAGCTTTTTGAGAAACTGCACGGTTATGTATAATTCACTTCACAGAATTAACATTTTCTTTTAACTGAGCAGTGTGGAAACACTGCTTTTGTATAATCTGTGAAGCGATGTTGGGTAGCACAAAAGGCCCATGGTGAACAAGGAAATATCTTCAGATAAAAACTGGAAAGAACCATTATGAGAAACTGCTTTCTGATGAGTCAAATCATCTCACAGAGTTAAATCCTTCTTTTGATGGAAAAGTTCAGAATCACTGTTTTTATAGAATCTGAGAAGGGAAATTTTGGAGTTCATTGAGGTCTGTGGTGGAAAAGGAAATATCTTCAGAGAAGAACTAGACAGAAGCTATCTGAGAAACTGCTTTGTGATGTGTACATTTATCTCACAGAGTTAAACATTTCTTTTGGTTGAGCAGTTTGGAAACACTGTTTTTGTATCATCTGCAAAGGTTTATTTGGAGCTCAATGAGGACTATTGTGAAAAAGGAAATGTTTTCAGATAAAAACTAGAAAGAAGCTTTTTGAGAAACTGCTGTGGGATGTGTGCATTCAACTCAAAGAGTTACACCTGCTTTTTGATTGAGAAGTTTGGAAACTCTGTTTTTGTAGAATCTGCGACGGGATATCTGGAAGCACATTGAATCCTAGGGTAATATAGGAAATACATTTGGATAAAAAGTAGAAAGAATCTATATGACAAACTAATTTGCAATGTATGCCCTCATCTCACAGAGTTAAAACTTTCTTTGACTGAGAAGTATGGAAAGACTGTTTTTGCAAAATCTGTGAAGCAACATTCAGTAGTGCAAAAAAGCCTATGGTGAACAAGGAAATATTGTCAGATAAAAACTGGAAAAAACCGTTATGAGAAACTGCTTTCTTTTGTCTGCATTCATCTCACAGAGTTAAAACTTTCTTTTGATTGATCAGTTTGGAAACACTGTTTTTGTAGAATCTGCAAAGGGACATTTGGGAGCGCGTGAGGACTATAGTGAAAAAGTAAATATCTTCAGATAAAAAATAGAAAGAAACTTTCTGAGAAACAGCTTTGTGATATGTGCACTCTTCTAACAGAGTTAAACATTTCTTTTGATTGAGCAGTTTGAAAAATTTGTTTTTGTGGAATCTGCAAAGGGATATTTTGGTGTGCACTGATACCGATGATGGAAATATCTTCCCAAAAAACTAGAAAGAAGCTCTTTGAGAAACTGCTTTGTGATGTATGCATTCATCTCACAGAGCTAAGTCCTTTTTTGATGGAACAGTTTGGAAACACTGTTTTTTTAGAATCTGTGAAGGTATATTTGGGAGTGCATTTAAGCCTATGGTGGCAAAGGAAATATCTTCAGAGAAGAACTAGACAGAAGCTTTTTGAAACACTGCTTTGTGATGTGTGCATTCATCTCACATATAAAAAAACACTGTTTTTGTAATATCTGTAAAGGGATATGTGGGTGTGCACTGATGTGAAAAAGGAAATATCTCCAGATAAAACTAGAAAGAAGCTTTTTGAGAAACTGCTTTGTGATGTGTGCATTCAACTCACAGAGATAAACTATTCCTTTGAGCAGTTTCAAAACACTGTTTTGTATAATCTAAGAAGCAATGTAGGGAGTGCACAAAGGCCTGTGGTGAACAAGAAAATATCTTCAGGTTATAACTGGAAAGAAGCATTATGAGAAACTACTTTCTGATATTTCCATTCATCTCACAGGCTTAAATCCTTCCTTAGATGGAAAAGATCGGTAGCACTGTTTTTGTGGCATCTGTGAATGGATATTTTGGAGGGCTTTGAGGCCTATGGTGAAAATAGAAATATCTTAAGAGAAGAATTAGAGAGAAGCTACCTGAGAAACTGTTTTGTGATATGTGCATTCATCTCAAAGAGTTAAACCTTTATTTTCATTGAGCAGTTTGGAAACACCCTTTTTGTAGACTCTGCAAACGGATATTTGGGAGTGCACTGATGCTTATGGTGATAAAGGAAATATCTCTGGATAAAAACTATAAGGAATCTCTTTGGGAAACTGCTTTGTGATGGATGCTTTCATCTCACAGAGTTAAACTTTTCTTTTGACTGAGAAGTTTGGCAACACTGTATTTGTATAATCTACAAAGTGATGATTGTTAGCACAAAAAGCCTATGGCGAATAAGGAATTTTTTTCAGATAAAACTGGAAAGAAGCATTATTAGAAACCGCTTTTTGATGTGTTTGTTAAGCTCACAGAGTTAACCCATCTTTTGATGGAACAGTCTGGAAACAGTGTTTTTATAGATTCTGCACAGGGATACTTGGGAGCGCATTGAGGTCTATGGTGGAAAAAAAATATTTTCAGACAAGAACTAGACAGAAGCTATCAGACAAACTTCTTTGTGAAGTGTGCATTCATCTCAAAGAGTGAAATATTTCTTTTGATTAAGCAGGTTGAAAACACTGTTTTTTTAGAATCTGCAATGGTATTTTTTGGAGCACACCCTGAGGCTTAGGGTGAAAAAGGAAATATCTTTGGATAAATACTGGAAAGAAGCTTTTAGAGAAAATACTTTGTAATGTGTGCATCAATGCACACTGTTAAACCTGTTTCTTGATTTAGCAGTTTGGAACCACTGTTTTTTTAGAATCTGTAAAGGTATATTTGGCAGAACTTTGAAGCATATGGTGATAATGAAAATATCTTTGAATGAAGACTAAAAAGAAGCTTTTTGAGAAACTGATTTTTGATGTGTGTATTTATCTCATAGAGTTAAACCTTTTTTTTTGACTGAGCAGTTTGGAAAAACTATTTCTGCAAAATATACGATGTGATATTAGGTAGCACAAAAAAGCCTATGGTGAAAAAGGAAATACCTTTGGATAAAAACTAGAAAGTAGTTGGTTCCAAGATGGCTGAGTAGGAACAGCTCCAGTCTACAGTTCCCAGTATAAGCAGCACAGAAGATGGATGATTTTGGCATTTCCAACTGAGGTACCAGGATCATCTCACTGGGGATTGTCAGTCTGTGGATGCAGGAGAGTGGCTGCACCACACCAAGCATGAGCTGAAGCAGGGAAAGTCAACCACTCACTCAGGAAATACAAGGGATCAGGGAATTCCCTTTCCAAGCCAAGGAAAGCATGACAAATGGCACCTGGAAAACTGGGTCTATCCCACCCTAATAGTGCACATTTCTGAGGGACTTAGCAAATGGCACACCAGGATATTATATCCCGTGCCTGGATCTGTGGGTCCCATGCCCATGGAGCCGTGCTCATTCCTAGCACAGCAGTCTGAGATCAAACTGCAAGGTGACAGTGAGGCTGGGGCAGGGGCACCCGCCATTTCTGAGGCTTGAGTAGGTAAACAAATCAGCTGGGAAACTTGAACGGGGTGGAGACCACCACAGCTGAAGAAGGCCTGCCTGCCTGAATGGACTCCACCTCTGGGGGCAGGGTATAGACAAACAAAGGCAGCAGAAACCTCTGCAGACTTAAATGTCGCTGTCTGACAGCTTGCAAGACTGCAGTGGTTCTCCCAGCACACAGCTTGAGATCTGAGAATAGACAGACTGCCTCTTCATGTGGGTCCCTGACCCCTGAGTAGCCTAAAGGGAAGCCACTGCTACTAGGGGCAGAGTGACAATTCACAAGGTTGGGTACTCCTCTGAGACAAAACTTCCAGAGGAATGATCAAGAAGCAACAATTGCTGTTCACCAATATTCGCTCTTCAGTAACATCTGCTACCGATACACAGGCAAACAGGGTCTGAAATGCACCTCCAGCAAACTCAAACAGACCTGTAGCTGAGGGTCCTGACTGTTAGAAGGAAAACTAACAAACAGAAAGGACATCCACACCAAAACCCCATCTGTACGTCACCATCATCAAACACCAAAGGTATACAAAACCACAAAGATGGGGAAAAAACAGAGCAGAAAAACTGAAAATTCTAAAAATCGGAGCAGCTCTCCTCCTCCAAAAGAATGCAGTTCCTCACCAGCAATGGAAAAACCTGGATGGAGAATGACTTTGATGAGTTGAGAGAAGAAGGCTTCAGACGATCTAACTACTCTGAGCTAAAGGAGGAAGTTCAAACCCACAGAAAAGAAGTTAAAAACCTTGAAAAAATATTGGACGAATGGCTAACTGAATAAAAAATACAGAGAAGTCCTTAAACGACCTAATGCAGCTGAAAACCATGGCAAGAGAACTACATGACAAGTGCACAAGCTTCAGGAGTCGATTCAATCAACTGGAAGAAAAGGTATCAGCGATGGAAGATCAAATGAATGAAACGAAGTGAGAAGAGAAGTTTAGAGAAAATATAATAAAAAGAAATGAACAAAGCCTCCAAGAAATATGGGACTATGTGAAAAGACCAAATCTAGTTCTGATTGGTGTGCTTGAAAGTGATAGGGAGAATGGAACCAAGTTGGAAAACACACTGCAGGATATTATCCAGGAGAACTTCCCAATCTAGCAAGGGAGGTCAACATTCAAATTCAGGAAATACAGAGAATGTCACAAAGACACCCCTTGAGAACACCAACTCCAACACACATAATTGTCAGATTCACCAAAGTTGAAATGAAGGAAAAAATGTTAAGGGCAGCAAGAGAGAAAGGTAAGCTTACCCACAAAGGGAAACCCAGCAGACTAACAGCTGATCTCTCAGTGGAAACTCTACAAGCCAGAAGTGAAGGAGGGCCAATATTCAACATTCTTAAAGAAAATAATTTTCAAATCAGAATTTCATATCCAGACAAACAATGCATCATAAGCGAAGAAGAAATAAAATCCTTTACAGACAAACAAATGCTGAGAGATTTTGTCACCACCAGTCCTGCCCTAAAAGAGCTCCTGAAGAAAGCACTAAACATGGGAAGGAACAACTGGTACCTGCCACTTCAAAAACATGCCAAATTGTAAAGACCATTGACACTAGGAAGAAACTGCATCAACTAACGAGCAAAATAACCAGCTAACATCATAATGACAGGATCAAATTCACACATGACAATATTAACCTTAAAAGTAAATGGGCTTAATGCTCCAATTAAAAGACACAGACTGGCAAATTGGATAAAGAGTCAAGACCCATCAGTGTGCTGTATTCAGGAGACCCATCTCACATTCAGAGACACACGTAGGCTCAAAGTAAAGGGATGGTGGAAAATCTACCAAGCAAATGGAAAACAAAAAAGGGTGGGGGTTGCAATCCAAGTCTCTGATAAAACAGACTTTAAACCAACAAAGATCAAAAGAGACAAAGAAGATCATTACATAATGGTAAAAGGATCAATTCAACAAGTAGAGCTAAATATCCTAAATGTATATTCACCCAATAGAGGAGCACCCAGATTCATACAGCAAGTCCTTAGAGACCTACAAAGAGACTTAGACTCCCACACAATAATAGTGACAGACTGTAACACTCCATTGTCAACATTAGTCAGATCTACGAGACAGAAAGTTAACAAGGATATCCAGGAATTGAACTCATCTCTGCACCAAGCAGACCTAATAGACATCTACAGAACTCTCCACCCCAAATCAACAGAATATACATTCTTCTCAGCACCACTTTGCACCTATTCCAAAATTGACCTCATAGTTGGAAGTAAAGCACTCCTCAGCAAATGTGAAAGAACAAAAATGATAACAGACTGTCCCTCAGACCACAGTGCTATCAAACTAGAACTCAAGATTGAGAAACTCACTCAAAACCTCTCAACTACATGGAAACTGAACAAACTGCTCCTGAATGACTACTGGGTACATAAAGAAATGGAGGCAGAAATAAAGATGTCCTTTGAAACCAGTGAAAACAAAGGCACAACATACCAGAATTTCTGGAACACATTTAAAGCAGGGTGTAGAGGGAAATTTATAGCACTAAGTGCCCACAAAAGAAAGGAGGAAAGATCTAAAATTGAAACCCTGACATCACAATTAAAAGAACAGGAGAAGCAAGAGCAAACACATTCAAAAGCTAGCAGAAGGCATGAAATAACTAAGAACAGAGAAGAACTGAAGGAGCAGGAGACACAAAAAAGCCTTTAAAAAATCAGTGAATCCAGGAACTGGTTTACTGAAAAGATCAACAAAATTGATAGACCACTAGCAAGACTAATAAAGACGAAAAGAGAGAAGAATCAAATAGATGCAATAAAAAACGATAAAAGGGATATCACCACCGATCCCACAGAAATAGAAATTACCATCAGAGAATACTATAAACACTTCTAGGCAAATAAACTAGAAAATCCAGAAGAAATAGATAAATTCCTCAACACATACACCCTCACAAGACTAAACCAGGAAGAAATTGAATCTCTGAATAGACCAATAACAGGATCTGAAATTGAGGCTATAATTAATAGCTTACCAACCAAAAAATTCCAGGACCAGATGGATTCACAGCCGAATTCTACCAGAGGTACAAGGAGGAGCTGGTACCATTCCTTCTTAATCTATTCCAATAAATAGAAAAGAGGGAATCCTCCCTAACTCATTTTATGAGACCACCATCATCCTGACACCAAAGCCCGGCAGAGACACAACAAAAAAAGAGAATTTTAGACCAATATCCCTGATGAACATCAATGCAAAAATCCTCAATAAAATACTGGCAAACCGAATCCAGCAACACATCAAAAAGCTTATCCACAATGATCAAGTGGGCTTCATCCCTGGAATAGAAGGCTGGTCCAACATATGCAAATCAATAAATGTAATCCAGCATATAAACAGAACCAAAGACAAAAACCACATAATTATCTCAATAGATGCATAAAAAGCATTTAACAAAATTCAACAGCCCTTCATGCTAAAAACTCTCAAGAAATTAGGTATTGATGGAACGTATCTCAAAATACTAAGAGCTATTTTTGACACACTCAAAAACAATATCATACTGAATGGGCAAAAACTGGAAGCATTCCCTTTGAAAACTGGCACAAGACAGGGATGCCCTCTCTCACCACTCCTATTCAACGTAGTGTTGCAAGTTCTGGCCAGGGCAGTCAGGAAGGAGAAACAAATAAAGGGTATTCAATTAGGAAAAGAGGAAGTCAAATTGTCCCTGTTTGCAGATGATGTGATTGTATATCTAGAAAACCCCATCGTCTCAGCCAAAAATCTCCTTAAGCTGATGAGCAGCTTCAGCAAAGTCTCAGGATTCAAAATAAATATGCAAAAATCACAAGCATTCTTATACATCCATAACAGACAAACAGAGAGCCAAATCATGAGTGAACTCCCATTCACAATTCCTTCAAAGAGAATAAAATACCAAGGAACCCAACATACAAGGGATTTGAAGGACCTCTTCAAGGAAAACTACAAACCACTGCTCAATGAAATAAAAGATACAAACAAATGCAAGAACATTCCATGCTCATGGGTAGGAAGAATCACTGTCACGAAAATGGCCATACTGCCCAAGGTAATTTATAGATTCAATGCCATCCCCATCAAGCTACCAATGACTTTCTCCACAGAATTGGAAAAAAACTACTTTAAAGTTCATATGGCACCAAAAAAGAGCCCGCATCACCATGTCAATCCTAAGCCAAAAGAACGAAGCTGGAGGTATCACGCTACCTGACTTCAAACTATACTACAAGGCTACAGTAACGAAAACAGCATGGTACTGGTACCAAAACAGAGCTACAGAGCAATGGAACAGAACAGAGCCCGCAGAAATAATGCCACATATCTACAACTATCTGATCTTTGACAAACCTGAGAAAAACAAGCAATGGGGAAAGGATTCCCTATTTAATAAATGGTGCTGGGAAAACCTGCTAGCCATATGTAGAAAGCTGAAACTGGATCCCTTCCTTACATCTTATACAAAAATTAATTCAAGATGGATTAAAGACTTAAATGTTAGACCTAAAACCATGAAAACCCTAGAAGAAAACCTAGGCAATACCATTCAGGAAATAGGCAAGGGCAAGGATTTCATGTCTAAAACACCAAAAGCAATGGTGATAAAAGCCAAAATTGACCAATGGGATCTAATTAAACTAAAGAGCTTCTGCACAGCAAAGGAAACTACAATCAGAGTGAACAGGCAACCTACAGAGTGGGAGAAAATTTTTGCAATCTACTCATCTGACAAAGGGCTAATATACAGAATCTACAATGAACTTCAACAAATTTACAAGAAAAAACAACAACCCCATCAAAAAGTGGGCGAAGGGTATGAACAGACATTTCTCAAAAGAAGACATTTATGTAGCCCAAAGACACATGAAAAAATGCTCATCATCACTGGCCATCAGAGAAATGCAAATCAAAACCACAATGAGATACCATCTCACACCAGTTAGAATGGCGATCATTAAAAAGTCAGGAAACAACAGGTGCTGGAGACGATGTGGAGAAATAGGAACACTTTTATACTGTTGGTGGGACTGTAAACTAGTTCCACCATTGTAGACGTCAATGTGGCGTTTCCTCAGGGATCTAGAACTAGAAATACCATTTGACCCAGCCATCCCATTACTGGGTACATACCCAAAGGATTATAAATCATACTGCTATGAAGACACATGCACATGTATGTTGATTGTGGCACTATTCACAAAAGCAATGACTTGCAACCAAGCCAAATGTCCAAAAATGATAGACTGGATTGAGAAAATGTGGTACATATACACCATGGAATACTATGCAGTCATAAAAAATGATTAGTTCCTGTTCTTTGTAGGGACATGGATGAAGCTGGAAATCATCATTCTCAGCAAAGTATTGCAAGGATAAAACAGCACATTTTCTCACTCATAGGTGGGAATTGAACAATGAGAAAACTTGGTCACAAGAAGGGGACCGTCACACACTGGGGCCTGCTGGGGGTTGGGGAGAGGTGGGAGGGATAGCATTATGAGATATACCTAATGTAAAAGACAAGCTAATGAGTGCAGCACACCAACATGGCACATGTATACATATGTAACAAACCTGCACGTTGTGCACATGTGCCCTAAAACTTAACGTATAATAATTAAAATAAACTAGAAAGTAGCTTTTTGAGAAAGTGCTTTGTGATGTGTGCATTCAAATCACAGAGTTAAACCTCTTTTTTTATTGAGCAGTTTGGACACACTGTTTTTGTAGAATCTGTGGCAGGATATTTGAGGCAAATTGAAGCCTATGGTGATAAAGGAAACATCTTTGGATAAAAACTAGAAAGAAGCTTTTTGAGACAGTGCTTTGTGATGTGTGAATTCATCTCACAGAGTTAAACCTTTCTTTTGACTGAGCAGTTTGGAAATACTGTTTTTACAAAATCTGTGAAGTGACATTAAGTAGCACAAAAAAGCCAAGGGTGAAAAAGGAAATATCTTCAGACAAAAACTATAAAGAAGCGTTATGAGAAACTCCTTTCTGATGTGTGCATTCATCTCACAGAGTTAACCCTTTCTTTTGATTGAGCAGTATGTAAACACTGCAATTGTAGAATATGCAAAGGTATATTTTGGAGTGCACTGAGGCCTATGGTGAAGAAGGAAATAATGTCAAATAAAAACTAGAAAGAATCTTTCTGAGCAACTGCTTCGTGATGTTTGCATTCTTCAAACTGAGTTAAAGATTTCTTTTGGTTGAGCAGTTTGGAAACACTGTTTTTGTAGAATCTGCAAAGGGATATTTGGGAGTGCACTGATACTCATGATAAAATAATAAATATCTTTGGATAAAAACTAGAAGATTTTTGAGAAACTGCTTTGTGATGTATGTATTTATCTCACAGAGTTAAACTTTTCTTTTGTCTGAGCCATTTGGAAGCACCGTTCTTGTATAATCTGTGAAACGATGTTAGGTAGCCCAAAAAGGCCTATGGTGAACAAGGAAACACCTTCAGATAAAAACTGGAAAGAAGCATTATGAGAAACTGCTTTCTGACGTGTGTATTTGTCTCACAGAATTCAATATTTCTTTTCATGTTACCCTTTGGAAACACACTGTTTTTATGGAATCTGCAAAGGGATATTTTGGAGTGTATTGAGCCAATGGTGGAAAATTAAATATCTTCAGAGAAGATCTGGACAGAAGCTATCTCAGAAACTGCTTTGTGATGTGTGCATTCATCTCACAGATTTAACCCTTTCTTTTGATTGAACAGTTCAGAAACGTGATTTGGAGAATCTGCAATGGAATATTTCAGAGCACCCTGAGGCCTATGGTGAAAAAGGAAATATTTTTGGATAAAAACTACAAAGAAGCTTTTTGAGAAACTGCTTTGTGATGTATAGGTTCAATTCATACAGTTAAACTTTTCTTTTGATAGAGCAGTTTGCAAGCACTGTTTTTGTATAATCTGCAAAGTGATAATATGTAGTGTAAAGAGGCCAATGGTGAAACAGGAAATATCTTCAGAAAAAAAACTGGAAAGAAGCTTTCCAAGGCATTGATTGGCTTTGTGGGCAGTCATTTTTCAGTGTTAAATCTTTCCTTTGATATAGCCTTTTGGAAACATCCTTTTGTCAGAATCTGTGAATTGTTATTTGGGAGCGAATTGAGGCCTAAAGTGAAAAAGGAAATATCTCCAGATAAAAACTAGAAAGATGCTTTCTGACAAACTGCTTTGTGATGTGTGCATTCATCTCACAGAGTTAAAACTTAATTTTGATTAAGCAGTTTGAAACACAATTTTGGTACAATCTGTGCAGGGGTATTTGGGAGCACACTGAAGTCTATGGGAAAAAAGGAAATAACATTGGATGAAAACTACAATGAAGCTTTTGGAGAAACCACTTTGTGACGTGTGCATTCTTCTCACAGATTTAAACCTTTCTGCTGATTGAGCAATTTGGAAACACTGATTTTGTAGAATCTGCCTTGGCATATTTGAAAGCGCATTTAGGCCTATGGTGAAAAAGGAAAAATGTTTGGAAATAAACTAGAAAGCATTATTTTCAGAAACTACTTGGTGAGGTTTGCATTCATGTCACAGAGTTAAACTTTATTTTGATTGATCAGTTTTGAAACCGTGCTTTTGTAGAATCTGTGATGGGATATTTGGGAGCTCACAAGGCCTATGGTGAAAAAGAAATAACTTCAGATAAAAACTTAAAAGAAGCTTTCTGAGAAACCGCTTTGTGATGTGTGCCTTCTTCTCACAGAGATAAACATTTCTTTTTATTGAGCAGTTTCGAATCCCTGTTTATATATTATCAGCAAAGGGATATTTGGTAGAGCACTGATGTCTATGGTGAAAAAGGAAATATCTTTGGATAAAAACTAGAAAGAAGCTTTTTGAGAAAATGCTTTGTGATGTATGCATTCATGTCACAGTGTTAAACTTTTCTTTCAATTGAGCAATTTCAAAACACTATTTTTGTATTACCTGTGAAGTGATATTAGGTAGTGCAAGAAGGCCTATGGTGAATGAGCAAATATCTTCAGATAAAAAGAGTGAAGTAGCGTTAAGAGAAACTGCTTTCTGATGTGAGCATTCATCTCAGAGATTTAAATCATTCATTTGATGGAACAGTTCAGAAGCCCTGTTTTTATGAAATCTGTGAAGGGATACTTGGGACTGCATAGAGGCCTATGCTGGAAAAGGAAATATCTTCAGAAAAGAACTAGACAGAAGCTATCTGAGAAACTGCTTTGTGATGTGTGCATTTATCTCACAGAGTTAAACATTTCTTTTGATTGAGCTGTTTGGAAACACCTTTTTTTGTAGAATCTGCAAAGGTATATTTGGGAGTGCACAGAGGCCTATGGTGACAGAAGAAATATCTTGGGATAAAAACTAGCAAGAAGCTTTCTGAGAAAATGCTTTGTGATGTGTGAATTCAACTCACAGATTTAAAAGTGATTCTTGATTAAACTCTTTGGAAACACTGAATTTCTAGAATTTGGGATGGTTTATTTGGGAGCAGATTGAAGCCTATGATGATAAAGAAAATATCTTTGGATAAAAACTAGAAAGAAGATTTTGAGAAATTGATTTGTGACGTGTGTGTGTATTTCACAGAGTTAAGCCTTTCTTTTGATAGAGCAGTTTGGAAACACTGTTTTTGTATAATCTGCAAAGTGATCATTTATACTGAAAAGAGGCCTAAGGTGAAACAGGAAATATCTTCAGAAAAAAACTGTAAAGAAGCTTTCTGAGACACTGATTTGTGATGTGGGCATTCATTTCATAGTGTTAAATCTTTCGTTTGATGGAGCTGATTGCAAAATCCCTTTTGGCAGAATCTGCAAAGCGTTATTTGGGAATGAATTGAGGCCTACAGTGAAAAAGGTAATATCTCCAGATAAAAAATAGAAAGAAACTTTCTGAGAAACTACTTTGTGATGTTTGTCTTCGTCTTACAGATTTAAATCTTTCTTTTGATTGAGCAGTTTGGAAACACAGTTTATCTAGAATCTGCTTGGGAAATTTGAAAGCAGAGTTAGGCCTATGGTGAAAAAAAGAAATATATTTGGATATCAACTAGAAAGAAGATTTTTGATTAACTGCTTTGTGATGTGTGCATTTATCTCATGGAGTTAAAACTTTCTTTCGACTGGGCATTCTGGAAACACTGTTTTTGTATAACATGTGAAGTGATATTATGTATTGCAACAAAGTTTATGGTGAAAAACGAAATATCTTCAGATGAAAACTGGGAAGAAGAATTATGAAAACTCCTTTCTGATGTGTTCATTCATCTCAAAGGGTTAATTCCTTCTTTTCATGGAACAGTTTGGAAAGACTGCTTTTGTAGAATCTGTGAAGGGGTATTTTGATCCTACTGAGGCCTGTTGTGTAATAGGAAATATCATCAGAGAAGAACTGGAAAGAAGTTTTCTGAGAAATTTCTTTGTGATGTTTGCATTCATCTCACAGAGCTAAAACTTCTTTTGATTGAGCAGTTTGGAAACACTGTTTTTGTAGAATCTGCGAGGAGACATTTGGGAGCTCAGTGAAGCCTAACGTGAAAAACAAAATATCTTCAGATAAAAACAAGTAACAACCTTTCTGAGAAACCACTTTGTGATGTGTGCATTTATCTTTGAGAATTAAAGCTTTCTTTTGGTGGAGCAGTTTGGAAACTGTTGTAGAATCTGCAAAGTGATATTTTGGAGTGGTTTGAGACCTGTGGTGGAAAAAGAAATATCTTCTGATAAAAACTAGCAAGATTTCTGTGAAACTGCTTTGCAATGTGTTCACTCAACTCACTGAGTTAAACCTTTCTTTTGATGGAGAAGTATAGAAACACTTTTTTATAGAATCCACAAAACAATATTTGTGAGTGCAGTGAAATTTTTGAGTGTATTGGGGCCTATATTGAAAAAGGAAATATCTTGAGATAAAAACTAGAGAGAAGCTTTCTGGGGAAAATCCTCTGTGATGTGTGCATTCTTCTCACACACTTAAACCTTTCGTTTGATTGACAAGTTTGGAAACACTTTTTGTAGAATCTGCAAATTATATTTGGGAGTGAACTGAGGCCTACGATGAAAAAGGAAATAACTTCAGATAAAAATTAGAAAGAAGCTTTTTGAGAAACTGCTTTCTGATGTGTGCATTCTTCTCTCAGGTTTGAATGTTTCTTTTGATTGAGCAGACTGGGAACACATTTTTTGTAGATAAAAACTGGAAATAAGCAGCATGAGAAACTGCTTTCTGACATGTGTGTTCACCTCACGGAGTTTAATCCCTCTTTTGATGGAACAGTTCAGAAACACTGTTTTTGTAGAATCTGCAAAGGGATATTTGAGAGTGCAATGAGGCCTATAGTGAAAAAAGAGATAACTTCGGATATAAACCAGAAAGAAGCCTTTTGAGAAATTGCTTTATGATGTGCACATTCAACTCCCAGAGTTAAACCAGTTTTTTGATAGGTTTTCTGGAAACCCTGTTTCTGTAGAATCTGCAAGAGGATATTTGGGAGTACATTGAAGAGTATGGTGATAAAGGAAATATCTTCAGATAAAAACAAGAAAGAAACTTTTTGAGAAAGTGCTTTGTGATGTATGCATTCATTTCACAGAGCTAAGCCTTTCTTTTGACTGAGCAGCTTGGAAACTGTTTTTGCAAAATCTGCAAAGTGATATTTTGTAGTGCAAAAAAACCAATGGTGAATAGGAAACATCTTGAGTAAAAACTGGAAAGAAGAGTTATGAGAAACTGCTCTCTGATGTGGCATTCATCACACAGAGTTAAGTCATTCTTTTAATGGAAAAGATTGGAAAAACTGTTTTGGTGGAATATGCAAAGGCATATTTGGGAGCGCATTGAGGGCTACAGTAGAAAAGGAAATCTCAAAGATCAGATAGTTGTAGATATGTGGCATTATTTCTCAGGGCTCTGTTCTGTTCCATTGATCTGTAGCTCTGTTTTGGTAGCAGTACCCTGCTGTTTTGGTTACTGTAGCCTTGTAGTATAGTTTGAAGTCAGGTAGCATGATGTCTCCAGCTTTGTTCTTTTGACTTAGAATTGACTTGGTGATGCGGGCTCTTTTTTGGTGCCATATGAACTTTAAAGTAGTTTTTTCCAATTCTGTGGAGAAAGTCAATGGTAGCTTGATGGGGATGGCATTGAATCTATAAATTACCTTGGGCAGTATGGCTATTTTCATGATATTGGTTCTTCCTACCCATGAGCATGGAATGTTCTTCCATTTGTTTGTATCCTCTTATTTCATTGAGCAGTGAACCTGAGAAAAACAAGCTATGGGGAAAGGAGTCCCTATTTAATAAATGGTGCTGGGAAAACTGGCTAGCCATAGGTAGAAAGCTGAAGATGTATCCCTTCCTTACACCTTACACAAAAGTTAATTCAAGCTGGATTAAAGACTTAAACGTTAGACCTAAAACCATAAAAACCCTAGAAGACAACCTAGGCATTACCATTCAGGACGCAGGCATGGGCAAGGGCTTCATGTCTAAAATACCAAAAACAATGGTAACAAAAGCCAAAATTGATAAATGGGATCTAATTAAACTAAAGAGCTTCTGCACAGGAAAAGAAACCACCATCAGAGTGAACAGGCAACCTACAAAATGGGAGAAAATTTTCACAACCTACTCCTCTGACAAAGGGCTAATATCCAGAATCTACAATGAACTCCAACAAATTTACAAGAAAAAAAAACAATCCCATCAAAAAGTGGGTGAAGGACATGAACAGACACTTCTCAAAAGAAGACATTTATGCAGCCAAAAAACACATGAAAAAATGCTCACCCTCACTGGCCATCAGAGAAATGCAAATGAAAACCACAATGAGATACCATCTCACACCAGTTAGAATGGCAATCACTAAAAAGTCAGGAAGCAACAGGTGCTGGAGAAGATGTGGAGAAATAGGAACACTTTTACACTGTTGGTGGGATTGTAAACTGGTTCAACCAGTGTGGAAGTTGGTGTGGCGATTCCTCAGGGATCTAGAACTAGAAATACCATTTGATCCAGCCATCCCATTACTGGGTATATACCCAAAGGACTATAAATCATGCTGTTATAAGGACACATGGACACGTATGTTTATTGTGGCACTATTCACAATAGCAAAGACTTGGAACCAACCCACGTGTTCAACAATGATAGACTG
Organism: Pongo pygmaeus; assembly: GCF_028885625.2. NCBI lineage: Eukaryota > Metazoa > Chordata > Mammalia > Primates > Hominidae > Pongo > Pongo pygmaeus. Next base: position 41,899,818 of record NC_072391.2, on the reverse strand, counting down.
CATTAAGAAAATGTGGCACATATACACCATGGAATACTATGCAGCCATAAAAAATGATGAGTTCATGTCCTTTGTAGGGACATGGATGAAATTGGAAATCATCATTCTCAGTAAATTATTGCAAGGACAAAAAACCAAACACCGCATGTTCTCACTCATAGGTGGGAGTTGAACAATGAGAACACATGGACACAGGAAGGGGAACATCACACTCCAGGGACTGTTGTGGGGTGGGGGGTGGTGGGAGGGATAGCATTAGGAGATACACCTAATGCTAAGTGACGAGTTAATGGGTGCAGCACATCAGCATGGCACATGTATACATATGTAACTAACCTGCACATTGTGCACATGTACCCTAAAACTTAAAGTATAATAATAGTAAAATAAAATAAAAAAAGAAAAGGAAATATCTTCTGAGAAGAACTAGTCAGAGGCTTTCTGAGAAACTGCTTTGTGATTTGTGCATTCATCTTACAGAGTTAAACTTTTCCTTTGATTTTTCAGTTTGGAAACACTTTTTTGATAGAGTCTGTGAAAGGTTATTTGGGAGTGTACAAGTCCTATGGTGAAAAAGGAAATAACTTCAGTTAAAAACCTCAAAGAAGCTTTCTGAGAAACCACTTTGTGAAGTGTGCATTCTTCTCACAGACTTAAAAGTTTCTTTGATTGAACAGTTTAGAAGAAATATTTCTGTAAAATCTGCAAAGGGATATTTTGAAGTGCCCTTATGCCTATGGTGAAAAAGAAAATAACTTTGGATAAAAACTGGAGAGAAGGTTTTTAAGAAACTGTTTTGTGATGTGTGCATTGAAAACACAGGGATAAAACTGTTTTGTGATTGAGCAGTATGGAAACACTGTTTTTGTAGGATCTCCAAAAGGATATATGAAAGTGCATGGAGGCCTATGGTTAAAAAGGAAATATCTTCAGATACAATCTAGAAAAAAGGTTTTTGAGTAACTGCTTTTTGATTTGTACATTCGTCTCACAGAGGTAAACCTTTCTCTGGATTGAGCAGTTTGGAAACACTTTTTTTTTATAATATCTGTGAAGGGATATTTTGGAGCCTTTTGAAGCCTATGGTGAAAAAGTAAATATCTTCAGACAAAAACTAGAAAGAAGGTTTTTGAGAAACTCCTTTGTGATGTGTGCATTCATCTCACAGTGTTAAACCTTTCTTTTGATAGAGCAGTTTGGAAACACTGTTTTTGTATAACCTGCAAGTTGATATTTTGTAGTTCAAAGTGGCCTATGGTGAAAAAAGAATTATCTTCAGATAGAAACAGGAAAGAAGCTTTGTGAGACACCAATTTGTGATGTGTGCATTCATTTAACAGAGTTAAATCCATCCCTTGATGAAGCCCTTTGGAAATACACTTTGGCAGAATGTACAAAGAGTTATTATGTAGTGGATTGAGACCTAGGGTGAAAAAGGAAATATCTCCATATAAAAACTAGAAAGAAACTTTCTGAGAAACTGCTTTGTGATGTATGCATTCACTGACTGAGTTAAACCTTTCTTTTGATTGAGCAGTTTGGAAACACTGTTTTCATAGAAAATGCGAAGGGATATTTGCGAGTGCACTGCTGCCTATGGTGAAAAAGCAAATAACTGTGCATAAAAACTACAAAGAAGCTTTCTGAGAAACTGCTTTGTATTGTGTCCATTCTTCTCACAGATTTAAAGCTTTCTTTTGATTGAGCATTTTGAAACACTGTTTTTGTAGAATCTGCAATGATACATTTTAAAGCACAGCATGGCCTATGGTGAATAAGAAAATATATTGAGATAAAAACTTGAAAGAAACTTTTTGAGAAACAGCTTTGTGATGTGTCCATTCATCTCACGTAGTTAAACCTTTCTTTTGATTGCTGAGTTTGGAAACACTGTTTTTGTGGAATCTGCATAGGGATGTTTGGGTGTGCATGAGGCCTTTGCTGAAAAAGGAAATAACTTCAGCTAAAAACTTAAAAGAAGCTTTCTGAGAAACTGCTTTGTGATGAGCGCATTCTTCTCACAGAGTTAAGCATTTCTTTTGACTGAGAATTTTGGAAACACTCTTTACATAGAATCTGAAAAGGGATATTTGGGAGCACACAGATGCATATGGTGAAAAAGGAATTATCTTCGTGTAAAAACTAGAAAGAAGATTTCTGAGAAACTGCTTTTTGATGTGAGCATTCATGTCATAGAGTTAAGTTTTCTTTTGAATGAGCAGTTTGGAAACACTGTTTGTGTGTAATATGTGAAGTGATGCTAGGTGGTGCAAAAAAGGCCTATGGTGAAAAAGGAAATATCTTCAAATAAAAGCTGGAAAGAAGCATTATGAGAAACTGCTTTCTGATGTGTGCATTCAACTCACAGAGGTAAACCTGTTTTTTGATTGAGCAGTTTGGAAGCACTGTTTTTACAGAATCTGCAAAGGGTCATTTGGGCGTGCATTGAGGCCTGTGGTGGAAAAGGAAATATCTTCAGAGAAGAACTAGACAGAAGCTATCTGAGAAAATTGCTTTTTTATGTGTGCATTCATCTCAAAGAGTTAAACCTTGTTTTTGACTGAGCAGTTTTGCAGCACTGTTTTTGTAGAATCTGCAAAGGTATATTTGCAAGCGCACAGAGGCCTACGATGAAAAAGGAAATATCTTCAAATAGAAACTAGAAAGAAACTTTTTGGGAAACTGTTTTGTGATGTGTGTGATTAACTCACAGAGTTAAACCAGTTTTTAAATTGAACAGTTTGGAAAATATCTTCAGATAAAAACTAGAAAGAAGTATTTTGAGAAACTGCTTTGTGATGTGGGCATTCATCTCACAGAGTTAAAACTATCTTTTGATTTATCAGTTGTTAACACTGTTTTTGTAGAATCTGTGAAGGGATATTTGGGAGCACAGGAGGCCTATGGTGGAAAAGGAAATATCTTTGGATAAAAACTAGAAAGAAAATTTTTGAGAAACTGCTTTGTGATGTGAGCCTTCAACTAACAGAGTTAAACCCATTATTGATTGATCAGTTTGGAAACACTGTTTCTGTAGTATCTGTGATGGGATATTTGGGAGCATATTGAAGCTTACAGTTTTAATTGAAATATCTTTTAATAAAAATTAGAAAGTAGTTTTTGGAGAAAAAAGTTTTAGGTAGTGCAAAAAAGCCTACGGTGAACAAGGAAATATCTTCAGGTAAAAACAGGAAAGAAGCTTTATGAGAAAGTACTTTCTAATGTGTGCATTCATCTCACAGAGTTAAGACCTTCTTTTAATGGAACAGTTACAAAAAAAGCACTGTCTTTATAGACTCTGTTGAGCAATATTTGGGAGAGCATTGAGACCTATGGTGGAAAAGGAAATATCTTCAGAGAAGAACAAGACAGAAGCTATCTGAGAAACTGCTTGGTGATGTGTGCATTCTTCTCACAGAGTTAAACCTTTCTTTTGAGTGAGCAGTTTGCAAACACTGTTTTTATAGACTCTGCGAAGGGATATTTGGAAGCACTTTGAAGTTTAGGGTGAAAAGGGAAATATCTTCTGTTAAAAACTAGAAAGAAGCTTTTTGAGAAACTGCTTTTTGATGTATGCATTTATCTCACAGAGTTGAACTTTTCTTTTCTTTTGTCTGAGGAGTTTGGAAACACTGCTATTGCAAAATCTGCAAAGCGATATTAGGGAGTGCAAAAAAAGACTATAGTAAAAAAGGAAATATCTTCAAATAAGAAGTGGAAGGAAGTGTTATGAGAAACTGCTTTGTGATGTGTGCATTCATCTCACAGAGTTAAGTTTTTCTTTTGTTGGAACAGTTTCTAAACACTGTTTTGATAGAATCTGCAAAGTGATATTTGGGAGCACACGAGGCCTATGGTGAAAAATGAAGTAACTTCAGATAAAAACTAGAAAGAATCTGTCCTAGAAGCCACTTTGTGATGTGTGCATTCTTCTCACGGAGTTAAGACTTTCTTTAGATTGATCAGTTTGGAAACAATGTTTTTGTAGAATCTGTGAAAGAATATTTGGGAGTGCATGAGGGCTATGGTGAAAAATAAAATAACGTCACTTAAAAACTAGAAAGAAGCTTTTTGAGAAACCACATTGTGATCTGTGCATTCTTCTCACAGAAGTAAAACTTTCCTTTCATTGATCAGATTCAAAACACAGTTTTTGTAGAATATGCAAGGTGATGTTAGGGAGTGCAAAACGGCCTATGGTGAACAAAGAAATATCTTCAGATAAAAACAGGAAACTGGAAAGAAGCTTTATGAGAAACTGCTTTCTGATGTGTGCGTTTATCTCACAAAGTTCAATCTTTCTTTTGATGGAACACTTTGTAAACACTCCTTTTATAGAATCTTCGATGGGATATTTGGTAGCACATTGAAGCCTACAGTGATCAAGGAAATATCTATGGATAAGTACTAGAAAGAAGTTTTTGGGAAACTAATTTGTGATGCGTACATTAATCTCACAGAGTTAAACATTTCTTTTGACTGAGCAGTTTGGAAACACTCTTTTGCAAAATCTGTGAAGTGATACTTGGTAGTGCAAAAAGCATTTGGTGAAGAAAAAAATATCTTCAGATAAATCCTGGAAAGAAGCATTATGAGAAACTGATTGTTCATGTGTACATTCATCTCACAGAGTTAAGTCCTTCTTTTGAACAAACAGGTTGGAAACAGGGGTTTTGTAGAATCTGCAAAGGGATATTTGGGAGTGCACTGAGGACTATGGTGATAAAGGAAATATCTTCAGATACAAACTAGAAAAAAGCTTTTTGAGAAACTGCTTTGTGATGTATGTATTCTTCTCACAGAATTAAAGTTTTCTTTGGACTGAGCAGTTTGGGTACACTGCTTTTGTACAATCTGTGAAGCAATGTGAGCTGGAGCAAAAAGGCTTATGGTGAACAAGGAAATATCTTCAGATTAAAACTGGATAGAAGCCTTATGATAAACTGTTTTCTGATGTGTACATTCATCTCACAGAGTTAAATCCTTCTTCTGATGGAACAGTTCATAAACACTGTTTATATAGAATCTGCGAAGGGATATTTGGGAGTGCATTGAGGCTTATTGTGAAAAAGCAAATATCTTAAGAGAAGTACTAGAGAGAAGTTATCAGAGAAGCTGCTTTGTGATGTGTGCATTCATCTCATAGAGTTAAACCTTTCTTTTGATTGAAGAGTTTTGAAACACTGTTTTTATAGAATTTGGAAAGGTGTAGTTTGGAGTTCACAGAGGTCTATGGTGAAAAAGGAAATATCTGTGGACAAAAAGTAGAAAGAAGATTTTTGAGAAACTGCTTTGTGATGTGTGCATTCAACTCAGAGAGTTAAACCTGTTTTTTGAATGAGCAGTTTGGAAACACTCTTTTTGAAGATTCTGGGATGGGATATTTGGGATTGTATTGAACCCTAAGGTGACAAAGGAAAATCTTCGGGTAAAAACTAGAAAGAGGCTTTTTGAGAAACTTCTTTGTGATGTGTGCATTCATCTCACAGAGTTAAACCTTTCTTTCCTGAGCAGTTCAGAAACACTGGTTTAGCAAAATCTGTGAAGCAAAATTAGGTAGTGCAAAAATCCTATGGTGAAAAAGGAAATATCATCAGATAAGAACTTGAAAGAAGATTTATGAGAAACTGTTTATTAATGAGTGCATTTATCTCATAGAGGTAAGTCCTACTCTTGATGGAACTGTTTGCAAACCATGTTTTTTAGAATCTGCAAAGGGCTATTTGGGAGTGCTCTGATGTCTATGTTGGAAAAAGATATCTTCAGAGAAGAATTAGACAGAATGTTTCTGAGAAACTGCTTTCTGATGTGTGCATTCATCTCACAGAGTTAAACTTTTCTTTCAATTGAGCAGTTTGGAAACACTGTTTTTGTAGAATCTGCAAAGGGATATTTGGGAGCACCTTGAAGGCTATGGTGAAAGAGGAAATGTCTTCTGATAAAAACTAGAAAGAAGCTTTTAGAGAAAATGCTTTGTGATGTGTGCATTCATTTCACAGAGTTAAAAGTTTCCTTTTATTGCACAGTTTGGAAACACTCTTTTTGTAGAATCTGTGAAGTGATATTTGGGAGTGCACCAGGAGGAAAGTGATAAAGGTAATAACTTCAGATAAAAACTAGAAAGAAGCTCTCTGAGAAACTGCTTTGTGATGAGTGCATTCTTCTGACAGAGGTAAACCTTTCTTTTGATTGAAAAGTTTGGAAACACTATTTACTTAGAATCTGCAAATAGATATTTTGGAGCACACTGATGCCATTCTTGAAAAAGGCATTAACTTAGGATAAAAACTAGAAAGAATCTTTTTAAGAGACCGCTTTGTGATGTATTTGTTCATGTCATGGAGTTAAACTTTTCTTTCAGCTGAGTAGTTTGGGAACACTGTTTTTGTATAATCTGCAAAGTGATGTTAGGCAGCATAAAAAAGCCAATGGTGAACAAGGAAATATCTTCAGATAAAAACACGAAAGAAGCGTTATACGAAACTGCTTTGAGATGTGTGCATTCATCTCAAAGAACTAACTCTTTCTTTTGATGGAACAGTTCATAAGCACTGTTTTTATAGAAGCTGCAATGGAATATTTGGGAGTACTTTGAGGCCAAAGATGGAAAAGGAAATATCTTGAGAGAAAAACTCAACAGAAGCTATCTGAGAAACTGCTTGTCATGAGGGTATTCATCTCACAGAGTTAAACCTTTCTTTTCATTGAGCAGTTTGGAACACTGTTTTTGTAGAATCTGCTATGGTACATTTGGGAGTGCCCTGAAGTCTATGGTGAAAAAAAGAAATATGTTTGGATAAAAACAACAGAAACTTTTTGAGAAACTTCTTTGTAATGTGTCTGTTCAACTCACAGAGGTAAACCTGTTTTTTGATTGAGCAGTTTGGCAAGACAGTTTCTGCAGAATCTGCAACAGGGTATTTGGGAGTGCTTTGAAGCGTATGGTGATAAAGGAAATATATTCAGAAAAAACTAGAAGCAAGCTTTTTGAAAAACTCCCTCATAATGTGTGCATTCACCTCACAGAGTTAAACCTTTCTTTTGACTGAGTAGTTTGGAAACACTGTTTTTGCATAATCTGCAAAGTGATGTTATGTGGTGCAGAAAGGCCTATCATGAACAAGGAAATATCTTCATATAAAAACTGGAAAGAAACCTTCTGAGAAACTGCTTTCTGACGTGTGCATTCATCTCACAGAGTTAAGTCCTTCTTTAGGTGGGACAGTTTGGAAACCTTGTTTTTATAGAATCTGCTTAGGGATAGTTAGGAGTGCATTGAGGCCTATAGTGGAAAAGGAAACATCTTCAGAGAAGAACAAGACAGAAGCTATCCAAGAAAAGGCTTGGTGATGTGTGCATTCATCTCACAGAGATAAACCATTCTTTTGACTGAGCAGTTTGGAAGCACTGTTTTTGCAAAATCTGTGAAGTGATATTAAGCAGTGCAAAAATGCCTGTGGTGAAAAAGGAAATATCTTCAGATAAAAACTGGAAAGAAGCATTATGAGAAACTGCTTTCTGATGCATGCATTCAACTCACAGAGTTAACTCCTTCTTTAGATGGAACAGTTTGGAAACACTGTTTTTGTAGAATCTGCAAAGGGATATTTGGCAGCACATTGAGGCCTATGATGCAAAAGGAAATACCATCAGATAAGAACTAGACAGAAGCTCTCTGATAAACCGCTTTGTGATGTGTGCATTCATCTGACAGAATTAACACTTTCTTTTCATTGAGCCTTTTGGAAACACTGTTTTTGTAGAATCTCTGATGGGATATTTGGGAGGATAGTGAAGCCTATGGTGATAAAGGAAATATCTTCAGATAAAAACTACAAAGAAGATTTTGAGAAACTGCTTTGTGATGTGTGTATTCATCTCACAAAGTTAAACCTTTCTTTTGATTGAGCAGTTTGAACCCTCTTTTTGTAGAATCTTTGATGGGATATATGGGAGTGCGTGAGGTCAATGGTGAAAAAGGAAATAACATAAGATTAAAACTAGAAAGAAGCTGTCTGAGAAATTGCTTTGGGGTGTGTGCATTTTTCTCACAGAGATAAACGTCTCTTTTGATTGGGCAGTTTGGAAACACTGTTTTTGTAGAATCTGTAAAGGGATATTTTGGAGAGCACTGATGCCTGTGGTGAAACAGGAAATGTCTTTGGATAAAAAAAAAGAAGGTTTTTGAGAAACTGTTTTGTGATGTATGCATTTGTCTCTCAGAGTTAAACTTTTCTTTTTCACTGAGTAGTTTGGAAACACTGTTTTTGCAAAATCTGCAAAGAGATATTAGGTAGCACAAAAAGGCTATGTTGAACAAGTAAATATCTTAAGATAGAAAATGGAAAGAAGCGTTATGAGAAACTGCTTTCTGATGTGTGTGTTCATCTCACAGAGATAAGTCCTTCTTTTGATGGAACAGTTTGGAAACACTGTTTTTGTAGAGTCTGTGATGGGATATTTAGGAGCACATTGAGGCTTATGGTGGAAAAGGAAATATCTTCAGAGAAAAACTAGGCAGAAGCTTACTAGGAGACTGCATTGTGATCTGTCCATTCATCTTACAAAGTTAAAACTATCTTTTGATTGATCAGTTTTGAAACACTGTTTTTGTAGAATCTGTGAGGGAATATTTGGGAGCACATGAGGTCTATGTTGAAAAAAGAAATAACTTCAGATAAAAACAAAAAGAAGATTTCTGAGAAACCACTTTGTGATGTGTTCATTCTTCTCACAGGGTTAAACGTCTCTTTTGATAGAGCAGTTTGGTAACACTTTTTTTGTTGAACATGCAAAGGGATATTTGAAATTGCACTGGTGCCTGTGGTGAAAAAAGAAATATCTTCAGATAAAAACTAGAAAGAAGTTTTTGAGAAAATGCTTTGTGTGTGTGCCATCATCTCACAGAGTTAAACCTTTCTTTTGATTGAGGAGTTTGGAAACGGTTTTTGCAAAATCTGCGAAGCAATATTATGTGGTGCATAAAAACCTATGCTGAAAAAGGAAATAACTCCACATAAAAACTTAAAAGAAGCATTATGAGAAATTGCTTTCTGATGTGTGCATTCATCTCACATAGTTAAATCCTTTTTGGATGGAACTGTTCAGAAATACTATTTTTCTAGAATCTGGGAAGGGATATTTGGGAATGCATTGGGGCCTATTGTGGAAAGGGAAATACCTTCAGGGAAGAACTAAAGAAAAGCTACCTGAGAAACTGCTTTGTGATGTCTGCATTCATCTCACAGAGGTAAACCTTTCTTTTGATTGAGCAGTTTGGAAACACTGTTTTTGTAGAATCTGGGAAGGGATATTTGGGAGCTCATGAGGCCTATGGTGAAAAAGGAAAGAACTTAAGATAAAAACTAAAAAGAAGATTTATGAGAAACCACTTTTTGATGTGTGCATTCTTCTCACAGAGTTAAAACTTTCTTTTGATGGAGCAGTTTGGAAACCCTATTTTTGTAGAATCTACAAAGGGATATTTGAGAGAACACTGATGCCTATGGTGAAAAAGGAAATATCTTTGGATAAAAACTAGAAAGAAGCTTTTGGAGAAACTGCTTTGAGATGTATGCATTCCTCTACATGAGTTAAACTTTTCTATTGACTGAGCAGTTTGGAAACACTGTTTTTGTATAATCTGTGAAGCAATGTTTGCTAGCACAAAATGGCCTATGGTGAACAAGGAAATATCTTCAGATAAAGACTGGAAAGAAGCATTAAGAGAAAATGCTTTTTACTGTTTGCATTCTTCTCACGGAGTTAAATCCTTCTTTTGATGGAAAACTTCAGAAGCACTGTTTTTATAGAATCTGCAAAGGGATATTTTGGAGGGTATTGAGGCTTATGTTGAAAAAGGAGGTATCTTCAGAGAAGAACTATAGAGAACTTAGCTGAGGAACTGCTTTGTGATGTGTGCATTTGTCTCACAGAGTTAAACCTTTATTTTGATTAAGCAGTTTGGGAACACTGTTTTTGAACTATCTGCAGTGGCATATTTTGGAGTGCATAGAGGCCTGGGGTGAAAAAGGAAATATCTTTGGATAAAAACTATAAAGAAGATTTTTAAGAAACTGCTTTTTGAGGTGTGTGAGAACTCACAGTGTTAAACGAGTTTTTTGATTGATCAGTTTGGAAACACTGTTTTTGTATAATCTGCAATGGAATATTTGGGAGCATATTGAAGCACATTGTGATAAAATAAATATCTTCAGATATAAACAAGAAGGAAGATTTTTGAGAAACTGATTTGAGATGTGTGCATTCATCTCACAGGGCTAAAACTTTATTTTGATTGAGCAGTTTGGAAACACTGCTTTTGCAAAATCTGGAAAGAGACATTAGGTAGTGCAAAAAATCCTATGTTGAAAAAGGAAATACCTCAGATAAAAACTGGAAAGAAGCATTATGAGAAAATCTGTGTGCATCTCACAGAGTTGTCTTTCTTTTGATGGAACAGTTAGGAAACCTGTTTTTGTAGAACAGGTGGAGGGATATTTGGGAGGGCTTTGAAGCCTATGGTGAAAAAGGAAATATCTTCAGGGAAGAACTAGAAAGAAGCTTTTGAGAAACAACTTTGCGATGTGTGTGTTCAACTCACACAGTTAAAACTGTTTTTTGATTGAGCAGTTTGGAAACACTGTTTTTGTAGCATCTGTGATGGAATATTTGGGAGAATTTTGAAGCCTGTGGTGACAACGGAAAGATCTTTAGAAAAAAACTAGAAAGAAGGTTTTTTAGAAACTAATTTGTGATGTGTGCAATCATCTCACAGAGTTAAACCTTTCTTTTAACTGAACAGTTTGGAAACTCTGTTTTTGCAAAATTTGTGAGGCAATATTGGGTAGTGCAATAAAACCTATGGTGAACAGTGAAATATCTTCAGATAAATACTTGAAAGCAGCGTTATGAGAAACTGTTTTCTGATGTGTGCATTCATCTCACAGATTTAAGTCCTTCTTTTGATGGAACAGTTTGGAAACACTGTTTTTGTAGAGTCCGTGAAGGAATATTTTAGAGCACAGGGAGGACTATGGTGGAAAAGCAAATATCTTCAGAGAAGAAATAGACAGAAGCATTCTGAAAAACTGCTTTGTAATGTGTGCATTCATCTCACAGAGTTAAACTTTTGTTTTCAATGAGCAGCTTTGAAACATTGGTTTTGTAGGATCTGAGAAGGGATATTTGTGAGTGCCCAAGGCCTATGGTGAAAAAGGAAATTGCTTCAGCTTAAAACTAGAAAGATGCTTTCTGAGGAATGCTTTGTGATATCTGCATTCTTCTCACACTGTTAAATTTTTCTATTGATTGGGCAGTTTGGAAACACTTTATTTTTTATAATCTGCAAAGGGATATATGGGAACGTCCTGATGCCTATGGTGAAAAAGGCAACGTTTTCAGATGAAAACTAGAAAGAAGCTTTATGAGAAAATGCTTTGTCGTGTATGCGTTCATGTCAAAGTGTTAAAATTGTCTTTTGACTGAGCAGTGTGAAAACACTGTTTTTGTATAATCTGCAAAGTGTTGTTAGGTAGTGTAAAAAGTCCTGTGGTGAACAAGAAAATATCTTCAGATTAAAAACTGGAAAGAAGAATTATGAGAAACTGCTTTCAATGTCTGCAATCATCTCACACATTTAAATCCTTCTTTTCATGGAACAGTTCAGAAACACTGTTTTTATAGCATCTGCGAAGTGATATTTGGGAGTGCATTGAGGCTTATGGTGGAAAAGGAAATATCTTTAGGAAGAACTAGAAAGAAGTTATCTGAGAAACTGCTTCATGATGTGTGCATTCATCTGACTGAGTTAAACCTTTCTTCTGATTGAGCAGTTTGGAAACACTGTTTTTGTACAATCTGCAAAAAAATATTTGGGAGTGCACTGATGGCTATGATGAAAAAGGAAATATGTATGTTTGGATAAAAACTAGAAAGAAGCATATTAAGAAACTGCTTTCTGATGTGTGCAATCAACTCACAGAGTTAAACATGTTTTTTGAGTGAGTCGTTAGGATACACTGTTTTTGTAGAATCTACAGTGGGAAATTTGGGAGCACATTGAAGCCTAAGGTGATGAAATGTCTTCAGATAAAAAGTATTAAGAAGCTTTTTTGAGAAACTCCTTTGTGATATGTGCATTCATCTCACAGAGTTAAATCTTTCTTTTGACTGAGTAGTTTGAAAACACTGTTTTTAGAAAATCTGCAAAGTGATAATATGTTGTGCAAAAAAAAAGGCCTATGGTGAAAAAGGAAATATATTCACATAAAAACTGGAAAGAAGCATTATGAAAAATGACTTTCTAATGTGTGATTTCTTCTCACCGAGTTAAGGTCTTTTTTTGATGGAATAGTTTGGAAACACAGTTTTTGTACAATCTGCGAAGGGATATTTGGGACTGCATTGAAGCCTACGGTGAAAATGGAAATATCTTCAGATAAAAATGAGAAAGATGCTTCTTGGGAAACTACTTTGTGATGTGTGCATTCATCTCACAGAGTTAAAGCTTTCTTTTGAAAGATCAGTTTGGACATTCTGTTTTTGTTGATTCTGTGAAGGGACATTTGGGAGCTTAAGAGGCATATGGTGAAAAATGTTGTAACTTCACATAAAAAGTAGAAACAAGCTTTCTGAGAAAATGCTTTATGATGTTTGCATTCATCTCAGAGTTAAATCTTCCTTTTGATTGAGCTGTTTGGCAACGCTGTTTCCATACAATGTGCAAACGTATATTAGGGAGCACACTGATGCCTATGTAGAAAAAGGAGATATCTGTGGATAAAAACTAGAAAGAAGTTTTCTGAGAAACTGCTTTGTGACTTGTGCATTCATCTCAGAGAGTTAAACCATTCTTTTGACTGAGCAGTTTGGAAACACTGTTTTTGAAGAATCTGTGAAGGGATATTTGGGAGTGCATTTAGGACTATGGTGGAAAAGGAAATATCTTCAGAGAAGAACTAGACAGATGGTTTCTGAGAAACTGCTTTGTGATGTGTGCATTCATCTCACAGATGTAAACATTTCTTTTGATGGAGCAGTGTGTAAACACTGTTTTTGTAGAGTTTTCAAAGGGATATTTGGGAGAGCATTGAGGACTACTGTGGAAAAGGAACAGTTTTCAGAGAAAAACTAGATGGAAGCTATCTCAGAAACTGCTTTGTGATGTGTGCATTCATCTCACAGAGTTAAACATTTCTTTTGATTAAGCAGTTTGGAAACACTAGTTTTGAAGAATCTGCAAAGGTATATTTTGGAGCACACTGAGGCCTATGGTGAAAAAGAAAATATCTTCAGATAAAAACTAGAAAGAAGCATTTTGAGAAAACGCTTTGTGACGTGTGCATTCACCTCATAGAGTTAAACCTTTCTTTTGACTGAGCAGTTTGGAAATGATGTTTTTGCAAAATCTGCAAAGTGATAGACGTTAGCGCAAAAAAGTCTATGGTGAAAAAGGAACTATCTTCAGATAAAAACTGGAAAGAATTGTTATGAGAAACAGCTTTTTGATGAATGCATTCATCTCATAGAGCTAAGTCCTTCTGATGGAGCAGTTTGGAAGCAATGATTTTTTAGAATCTGCGAGGGATATTTGGGAGTGCATTGTGGCCTGTGGTGGAAAAGAAAATGTCTTTAGAGAAGAATTAGACAGAATGTTTTGAGAAACTGCTTTGTGATGTGTGCATTCATCTCACAGAGTTAAACCTTTCTTTGATTGAGCATTTTGGGAACACTGTTTTTGTAGAATCTGCAAAGGGATATTTGGGAGCACCTTAAAGCCTATGGTGAATAAGGAAATATCTTACGACAAAAACTAGAAAGAAGCTTTTGAGAAAATTCTTTCTTATAAGTGCATTCAGCTCACAGAGGTAAACATTTCTTTTGATTGCACAGATTGGAAACACTCTTTTTGTAGAATCTGTGAAGGGATATTTGGGAGCACACAAGGCATAAGGTGAAAAACGAAATAACTTCAGATAAAAACTAGAAAGAAGCTTTCCGAGCAACCACATTCTGATGAGCATGCTGAGGCCTATTGTTGAAAAGGAAATGTCTTTCTGTAAAAACAGGAAAGCTTTTTGAGAAAGTACTTTATGATATGTGTGTTCAACTCAGAGTTAAACCTGTTTTTTGACTGAGAAGTTTGGAAACACTGTTTTTGCAAAATCTGAAAAGCAATATTAGGTAGCACAAAGAAGCCTATGGTGAACAGGGAAATATCTTCAAATAAAAACTGGAAAGAAGCATTATGAGAAACTGTTTTCTGATGTGTGCATTCGTGTAATAGAGGTAAGTCCTTCTTTTGAAGGAACAGTTTGGAAACACTGTTTTTATAGAATCTACAAAGGGATATTTGGGAGTGCATTGAGGTCTATGGTGGAAAAGGAAATATCTTCAGAGAAGAACAAGACAGAAGCTATCTGAGAAACTGCTTGGTGATGTGCACATTCATCTTACAGAGTTAAAACTTTATTTTGACTGAGCAGTTTGGAAATACTGTTTTTGCAAAATCTGCAAAGTGATATTTGGTAGCACAAAAAAGCCTATGGTGAAAAAGTAAATATCTTCAGATAAAAACTGGAAAGGAGTGTTATGAGAAACTGCTTTCTGAGGTGTTCGTTAATCTCACAGATTTAACTACCTTTTGATGGAGTAGTTTTGAAACACTGTTTTTGTAGAATCTGTGAGGGGATATTTGGGAGTGCATGAGGCCTATGGTGAAAAAGGAAAAAAACTTCAGAAAAAAACTGAAGAAACTTTCTGAGAAACTGCTTTGCTTTGTGTGCATAATTCTCACGGAGTTAAACGTTTCCTTTGATTGAATAGTTTGGAAACAGTGTTTTTGTAGAATGTGCAAAGGGATATTTGGGAGCATACTGATGTTTATGCTGAAAAATGATATATCTTTGGATACAAAGTAGACAGAACCTCTTTGAATAACTGCTATGTGATGTATGCATTCATTTCACAGTGTTAAACCTTTCTTTTGATTGAGCAGTTTGGAAACACTGTTTTTGAAGAATCTGTGAAGGGATATTTGGGAGTGCATTCAGGACTATGGTGGAAAGGGAAATATCTTCGGAGAAGAACTAGACAGATGGTTTCTGAGAAACTGCTTTGTGATGTGTGCATCTCACAGATGTAAACCTTTCTTTTGATGGAGCAGTTTGTAAACACTGTTTTTGTAGAGTCTTTGAAGGGATATTTGGGAGAGCATTGATGACTATTGTGGAAAAGGAAAAGTTTTCAGAGAAAAACTAGACAGAAGCTATCTCAGAAACTGCTTTGTGATGTGTGCATTCATCTCACAGAGTTAAACCTTTCTTTTGATGGAGCAGTTTGGTAACATCGTTTTTTTTAGAATCTGCAAAGGGATATTTGGGAGCACACCCGGCCTGTGGTGAAAAAGGAAATATTTACAGATAAAAACTAGAAAGAAGCTGTGTGAGAAACTGCTTCATGATGAGTGCAGTCCTCTCACAGAGTTACACTTTTTTTTGGATTGAGCAGTGTGGAAACACTGTTTACGTAGAATCTGCAAAGGGATATTTGGGAGCAAACTGATGCCAATCTTGAAAAAGGCATTATCTTCTGATAAAAAATGGACAGAACCATTTTGAGAGAATGCTTTGTGATGTTTGCATTCATCTCAGAGAGTTACTTTTCTTTTGGTTGAGCAGTTTGTAAACACTGTTTTTTGTAACCTGAGAAGTGATGTTTGGCAGTGCAAAAAGACCTATGCTGAACAAAGAAATAAATTCAGATAAATACTGGAAAGAAGCATTATGAGAAATCGTTTTCAGATGTGTGCATTCTTTGCACAGAGTTAAATCCTTCCTTTGATGGAACAGTTTGGAAACACTGTTTTTATAGAAGCTGTGATGGCATATTTGGCAGTGCTTTGAGGTCTATGATGGAATAGGAAGTATCTTGAGAGTAAAACACGACAGAAGCTATCTAAGAAACTGCTTGACATGTGTGCATTCATCTCACACACTTTAACCTTTCTTTTGATTGAGAAGATTAGAAACACTTTTTTTTGTATATTCTACAAAGTTATCTTTGGGAGCATACTGAGGTCTATGGTGAAAAAGGAGTTATCTTTGGATAAAAACAGGCAAAAAATGTTTGAGAAACTTCTTTGTGATGTGTGCATTCTTCTTACAGAGTTAAACCATTGTTTTGATTGAGCAGTTTGGAAACAGTCTTTTTGTAGAATCTGCAATGGGATATTTGGGAGCTCTTTGAGGCCTACAGTGAAAAAGCAAATGTCTTCAGATAAAAACTAGATAGATGCTTTTTGAGAAACTGCTTTGGGATGTGTGCATTCAACTCTCAGACTTAAACCTCTTTTATGATTGAGAAGTTTGGAAACTTTTTTTATAGCATCTGTGACATAATATTTGGGAATGCATTGAAGCCTATGGTGATAAAGGAAATATCTTTGGATAAAAACTAAAAATAATTTTTTTGAGAAACTGCTTTGAGATATTTGCATTTATCTCACAGTCTTAAACTTTTCTTTTGACTGTGCAGCTCAGAAACACTGTTTTTGCAAAATCTGTGAAGCAACATCTGGTAATGCAAAAAAAGACAATGGTGAAAAAAGAAATACCTTCAGATCAAAACTGGAAGGATGCGTTATTAGAAACTCCTTTCTGATGTTTGCATTCATCTCACTGAATTAGTTCCTCCTTTTCATGGAAGATTTAAGATACTCTGTTTTTGTAGGATCTGTGAAGGGATATTTGGGAGTGCTTTGACACCTATGGTGGAAAAGGAAATATCTTCAGAGAAGAACTAGACAGAAGCTTTCTGAGAAACTGCTTTGTGATGCATGTTTTCATCTCACAGAGTTAAACTTTTCTTTTGATTGAGCAGTTAGGAAATACTGTGTTTGTAGAATCTGCAAAGAGATATTTGGCAGCACATTTTGCAAAATCTGCAAAGTGATATCAGGTAGCGAAAAAAAAGCCAATGTTGACAAAGAAATGTCTTCAGATAAAAACCTGAAAGAAGCATTTTGAGAAGTTGCTTTCTGATGTGTACATTCACCTCACAGACTTAGTTCCTTCTTTTGATGGAACAGTGAGGAGACGCTGTTTTTGCAGAATCTATGAAGGGATATTTGGGAGCACTTTGAGGCCTATGGTAGAAAAGAAATTATTTTCAGAGAAGAACTGGACAGAAGCTGTCTGAGAAAATGCTTTGTGCTGCATGCATTCATCTCACAGAGTTAAACATTTCTTTTGATTGAGCAGTTTGGAAATGCTATTTTTGTAGAATCTGCAAAGGTATATTTGGGAGTGCACTGAGGCCTTTGGTGAAAAAGTAAATATCTTTGGATAAAAACTAGAAAGAAGCATTTTGAGAAACTACTTTGTGATGTGTGCATTCACCTTATAGCATTCAACCTTTCTTTTGACTGAGCAGTTTGGAAATGATGTTTCTGCAAAACCTGTGAAGCGATATCCAGTAGCACAAAAAAGCATACGGTGAAAAATGAACTATTTTCAGATAACAACTGTAAAAACCATTATGAGAAACAGCTTTTCAATGTGTGTGTTCATCTCAGATTTAAGTCATTCTTTTGATGGAGCAGTTTGGAAATCATGTTTTTTTAGAATCTGTGAAGGGATATTTGGGAGTGCAGAGAGGCCTATGGTGGAAAAGAAAATGTCTTTAGAGAAGAATTAGACAGAATGTTTCTGAGAAACTGCTTTGTGATGTGTGCATTCATCTCACAGTGTTAAACCTTTCTTTGATTCAGCAGTTTGGAAACACTGTTTTTGTAGCATATGTGAAGGGATATTTGGGAGCACCTTGAAGCCTATGGTGAAAAAGGAAACAATCTTCTGACGAAAACTAGAAAGAAGATTTTTGAGAAACTGCTTTGGATGTATGCACTCAACTCTCAGAGTTAAACCTGTTTTAGATTGAGCAGTTTGGAAACACTGTTTTTGTAGAATCTGCAAAGGTAAATTTGGGAGTGCCCTGAGGCCTATGGTGAAAAAGGAAATATCTTCGTATAAAAACTAGAAAGAATCTTTTTGAGAAACTGCTTTGTGATGTGTGCATTCAACTCACAGAGTTAAACCTGTTTTTTGATTGAGCAGTTTGGAAAAACTGTTTTTGTAGAATCTTAGATGAGATATTTGGGATTGCATTGAAGCCTATGGTGATAAAGGAAATATCTTCAGATAAAAACTAGAAGCAAGCTCTTTGAGAATCTGCTTTTTGAGGTGCACATTCGTCTCACAGGGTTAAACTTTTCTTTTGACTAAGCAGTTTGGAAACACTGTGTTTGCAAAATCTGCTAAGCAATATTAAGTAGTGCAAAAAAAGTCTCTGGTGAAAAGGGAAATATCTTCAGATAACAAGTAGAAAGAAGTTTTTGAGAAAATGCTTTGGATGTATGCATTCATATCACAGAATTCAACTTTTCTTTTGGCTGAGCAGTCTGGAAACACTGTTTTTGTATAATCTGCCAAGTGATGATAGGTAGTGCAAAGAGGCCTTTTGTGAATAGGAATATATCTTTAGATAAAAACTGGAAAGAAGGGTTATGAGAAACTGCTTTCTGATGTTTGCATTCATCTCACAGAGTTAAATACTTTTTTTGGTGGAACAGTTTGGAAACACATTTTTTATAGAATCTGCAAAAGGATATTTGGGAGCGCATTGAGGCCTAAGTTGGAAAAGTAAAAATCTTCAGAGAATAACTAGACAGAAGCCACCTCAGAAACTGCTTTTTTGTTTACATTCATCTTACATCTCACAGAATTAAACCTTTCATTTGATTGAGCAATTTGGCAACACTGATTTGGAGAATCTGCAAAGGTATATTTTGGAGTGCTCTGAGGTTTAGGGTGATGAGGAAATATTTTCACATTAAAAACTAAAAAGAAGCTTTCTGAGAAACTGCTTTGTGAAGTGTGGTTTCATCTCACTGACTTAAAACTTTCTTTTGATTGATCAATTTAAAAACACTGTGTTTGTATCATCTACAAGGGATGTTTGGGAGCACAAAAGGCCTAAGGTGAAAAAGGAAATAACTTCGTGTTAAAACTGGAAGGAAACTTTCTGAGAAACTGCTTTGTGGTGCTTGCATTCATCCCACAGAGTTAAACCTTAAAACTTTCTTTTGATTGATCAATTTAAAAACACTGTGTTTGTAGCATCTACAAAGGGATGTTTGGGAGCACAAAAGGCCTAAGGTGAAAAAGGAAATAACTTCGTGTTAAAACTGGAAAGAAACTTTCTGAGAAACTGCTTTGTGGTGCTTGCATTCATCCCACAGAGTTAAACCTTTCTTTTGACTGAGCAGTTTGGAAACACAGTTTTTGCAAAATCTGCAAAGCGATATCAGGTAGCAAAAAAAAGACAATGGTGAAAAAGGAAATATCTTCGGATAAAACCTGGAAAGACGCATCATGATAAACTTCTTATGTGTGTGTTCATCTCACATCCTTAGTTCCTTCTTTTGATGGAACAGTTTGTGAAAACTGTTTTGGTAGAATCTGTGAAGGGATATTTGGTAGCACATTGAGGCCTATGGTGGATAAGGAAATATCTTCAGAGAAGAACTAGGGAGAAGCTATCTGAGGAACTGCTTTGTGATGCATGTATTCATCTCACAGAGTTAAACCATTGTTTTGATTGAGCAGTTTGGAAACACTATTTTTGTAGAATCTGCAAGAATATATTTGGGAGCACACTGAGGCCCATGGTGAAAAAGGAAATTTCTTTGGATAAAAACTAGAAAGAATGGTTTTGAGAAACTGCTTTGTGACGTGTGCATTCATCTCACAGAGTTGAACCTTTCTTTTCCCTGAGTAGTCTGGAAATGATGTTTTCTAAAAATCTGCAAAGAGATATCAGGTGGAGTAAAAAAGCCTATGGTGAAAAAGGAAATATCTTCAGATAAAAACTGTGAGGAAGCATTATGAGAAACTGCTTTCTGATGTGTGCATTCATCTCACAGAGTTAAGTCCCTCTTTGGTGGAATAGTTTGGAAACACTTTTGTATAATCTGCAAAGGGATATTAGGGAGCGCATTGAGGCCAATGGTGGAAAATGAAATCTCTTCAGAGAAGGACTAGACAGAACCTTTCTGTGAAACTGCTTTGTGATGTGTGCATTCATCTCAGAGAGTTAAAGCTTTCTTTTGATTGAGCATTTTGGAAAGACTGTACTGGTAGAACCTGCAAAGGGATATTTGGGAGCCCATTGAAGCCTACGGTGAAAAAGAAAATAACTTCAGATAAAAACTAGAAAGAAGCCTTCTGAGAAACCCCTTTGTGATGTGTGCATTCTTCTCACAGAGTTAAACGTTTCCATTGATTGAGCAGTTTGGAAACACTGTTTTTGTACAATCTGCAAAGGGATAATTGGGAGTGCACAGAAGCCTATGGAGAAAAAGGGAAATATATTCTAATGAAAACTACAAATAAGATTTTTAAAAACTGCTTTTTGACGTATGCTTTCATCTCAGAATTAAACTTTTCTTTTGACTGAATGGTTCAGAACAGTTTGTTTATAATCTGCAAAGTGATATTAAGTAGTGCAAAGAGACCTATGGTGAACAAGGAGAATCATGCCTGTTATCCCAGCTCTTTTGGGAGGCCAAGGTGGGTGGATCATGAGGTCGGGAGATAGAGACCATCCTGGCTTACACAGTGAAACCCCTTCTCTACTAAAAATACAAAAAAATAGCTGGGCCTGTAGTCCCAGCTACTCAGGAGGCTGATGCAGGAGAATGGTGTGAACCCAGTAGTTGGAGCTTGCAGTGAGCCAAATTCCACCACTGCAGTCCAGCCTGGGCACTAGTGTGATACTCCAAAAAAAAAAAAAAAAAAAAAACTGGAAAGAAGCGTTCTGATTTCTGATGTGTGCATTTATCTCGCATAGTTCAGTCCTTCTTTTGATGGAACAGTTAAGAAACACAGTATTTATAGAGTCTGCAAAGGGATATTTGGGAGCACACTGAGGCCTATGGAGGAAAGGGAAATATCTTCAGAAAAGAACTAGAGAGAAGCTAACAGAGAAACTGATTTGTGCTCTGTGTATTCATCTCAGAGTTAAAACATTCTTTTGATTGAGCAGTTTGGAAAGACTATTTTTGTAGAATCTGAAAGGGTATATTTGGGAGCACACTGAGGCCTATGGTGAAACAGGAAATATTTTTGGATGAAAAATAGAAAGAATCTTTTTTAGAAAATGTTTTGTGATGGGTGCATTCATCTCACAGAGTTAAACCTTTCTTTTAACTGAAAAGTTTGGAAACACTGCTTGGCGAAATCTTCAAAGCTACATTTGGAAGAGCAAAAAAGCCTATGGTGAAAAAGAAAGTATCTTCAGATAAAAACTACAAAGCAGCATTATGAGGAACTGCTTTCTGTTGTGTGCGTTCATCTCACAAAGTCCTTTTTTTTTCATGAAACAGTTTGGAAACACTGTTTTTGCAGAATCTGTGAAAGGATATTTGGGAGCGCATTGAGGCCTCTGGTGGAAAAGGAAATATCTTCAGAGAAGAAGTAATCAGAAGATTTTTGAGAAAATGCTTTGTGATGTGTGCATTCATCTCACAGAATTACACCTTTCTTCTGAAAGAACAGTTTGGAAACACTGGTATTGTAGAATCCGTGAAGGGACATTTGGGAGCACTTTGAAGCCTATGTTGAAAAAGGAAATATCTTCAGATCAAAACTTGAAAAAACGTTTTTGAGAAACTGCTTTTTGAGGGGTGCATTCATCTCACAGAGCTAAACCTCTTTGTTGATTGAGCAGTTTCAAAATAGTATTTTTGCAGAATCTAAGAAGAGATATTTGGGAGTGCCCGAGGCCTACGGTGAAAAAGGAAATATCTTCAGTTAAAAACTAGAAAGAAGCTTTTTGAGAAACTGCCTTTTGATGTCTATGTTCAACAAACAGAGTTGAATCTCTTTTTTGATTGTGCAATTTGGAAACCATTTTTGTAGAGTCTGAGAAGAGATATTTGTGAGTGCATTGAAACCTACAGTGTTAAAGGAAATTTCTCTGGATAAAAACTAGAAAGAAGTGCTTTGAGAAACTGCTTTGTGATGTGAGCATTCATCTCACAGACATAAAACTTTAATTTGACTGAGCAGTTTGTAAACACTGTTTTTGCAAAACCTGTGAAGCACAAGATAGCCTATGGTGAATGAGGAAATATCTTCAGATAAAAACTGAAATGAAGCATTATGAGAAACTGGTTTCTGATGTGTGCATTCATCCCACAGAGTTAAGTCCTTCTTTTGATGGAATAGTTTGGAAAAAATGTTTTTATAGAAAGTGTGAAGGGATAGTTGGGAGTGCATTTAAGCCTGCAATGGAAAAGGAAATATATTCAGAGAAGAACTAGACAGAATCTTTCTGAGAAACTGCTTTGTTTTTGTGCATTTATCTCACAGAGCTAAACCTTTCTTTTGATTGAGCAGTTTGGAAACACTGTTTTTGTAGAATATGTGAGGGGATAATTTGGAGCTCATTTAACCCTATGCTGAAAAAGGAAATATCTTCAGTTAAAAACTAGAAAGAACATTTTTGAGAAACTGCTTGGTGATGTGTACATTAGTCTCAAAGGGTTAAACCTCTCTTTTGATTGATTAGCTTGGAAACACTGTATTTGTAGAATCTTTGAAGGGGTATTTTGGAGCACATTATGCCTATGGGGAAAAAGGAAATACCTGCAGATAAAAACTAGAAAGAAGCTTTCTGAGAAACTACTTTGTGATATGTGCATTCTTCTCACATAGTAAACGGTTCTTTTGATTGAGCAGTTTGGAAACAGTGGTTTTGTAGGATCTGCAAAGGGATATTTGGGAGCACATTGAAACTTGTAGTGATAAAGGAAAAATTTTTGGAAAAAAACTAAAAAGAAATTTTTTGAGAAACTGCTTTGTGATGTGTGCATTCATCTCACAGAGTTAAACTATTCTTTTGACTGAGCAGTTTGGAAACACTGTTTTTCCAAAATCTGTGAAGTGACATTTTTAGCAAAAAAAAGCCTATAGTGAACAAGGAAATATCTTCAGATGAAAACTAGAAAGATGCATTCTGAGAAACTGCTGTTTGATGTGTGCATTCTTCTTACAGAAATAAACATTTCTTTTGATTAAGCAGTTTGTAAACACTGTTTTTGTAGAATCTGCAAAGGGATATTTAGGAGTGAACTTATGCCTGTGGTGAACAAGGAAATACCTTCAGATAAAAATTAGAAAGCAGCTTTTTGAGAAACTACTCTGTGATGTATGCATTCGTTTCACAGAGTTAAGCTTCTCCCTTGAATTAGTAGTTTGGAAACACTGTTTTTGTATAATCTGTGAAGCGATGTAAAGCATTGCAAAAGGCCTGTGGTGGACAAGTAAATATCTAAAGATAAAAACTGGAAAGAAGCATTATGAGAAACTGCTTTCTGATGTGTCCATTCATCTCACAAAGTTAAATCCTTCTTTTGATGGAACAGTTTGGAAACAATGTTTTTATTGAATCTGAGAACTGATATCTGAGAGTGCATTGAGGTCTATGGTGGAAAAGCAAATATCTTTAGAGAAGAACTAGACAGAAGTTATCTGAGAAACTGCTTTATGATGTATACATTCATCTCACAGAGTAAAATCTTTCTTTTAAGTGAGCAGTTTGGAAATACTGTTGTGTAGAATCTGCAAAGGGATATTTGGGAGTGCACAAGGCCTAGAGTGAAAAAGGAAATAACTTCAGATAAATACTATAAAGAAGTATTTGAGAAATAGCTTTGTGATGTGTGCATTCATCTCACACAGTTAAACCTTTCTTTTGACTGAGCAGTTTGGAAACACTGTTTTTGCAATATCTGCATAGCAATAATAGGTAACGCAAAACGGCCTATGGTGAACGAGGTAATATCTTCAGATAAAAACTGGAAGAAAAGCGTTATGAGAAACTGCTCTCTGAAGCATGCATTCATCTCACAGAGTTAAGTACTTCTTTTGATGTATCACTTTGGACACACTGTTTTTGTAGAATCTGTGAAGGGATATTTGGGAGAGCATTGAGGCCTATGGTGGAAAAGTAATAATCTTCAGAGAAGAACTACACAGAAGCTTTCTGAGAAACTACATTGTGATGTGTGCATTCATCTCACAGAGTTGAACCTTTCTTTTGCCTGAGAAGTTTGGAAACACTGTTTTTGTATAATCTGTGAAGCTATGTTTGATAGCGCAAAAAGGCCTGTGGTGAACAAGGAAATATCTTCAGATAAAAACTGGAAAGAATGTTTGAGAAAATGCTTTCAGATGTGTGCATTCATCTCACATATTTAAATCCTTCTTTTGAAGGAACAGTTTGAAGGAACACTTTTTATAGAATCTTCCAAGGGATATTTGGGAGTGCATTGAGGCCCGGAGTGGAAAAAGAAATATCTTCAGAGAAGAACTATTCAGAAGCTATCTGAGAATCTGCTTTGTGATGTGTGTGCATTCATCTCACAGATTTTAAGCTTTCTTTTCATTTAGCAGTTTGAAAACACTGTTTTTGTAGAATCTGCAAATGTATATTTGGCAGCACACTGAGGTGTATGGTGAAAAAGGAAATATATTCAGTTAAAAATTAGAAAGAAGCTTTTTGAGAAACTGCTTTGTGAAGTGTGCATTCAACTCACAGAGTTAAATCTCTTTTTTGATTGTGCAATTTGGAAACTGTTTTTGTAGAATCTGTGATGAGATATTTTTGAGTGCATAGATCCCATGGTGTTAAAGGAAATATCTTTGGATAAAAACTAGAAAGAAGTGTTTTTGAGAAACTGCTTAGTGATAGATGCATTCACCTCACAGACTTAAAACTTCTTTTGACTGAGCAGCTTGGAAACACTGTTCTTGCAATATCTATGAAGCAATCTTAGATACCACAAGAAAGCCTATGGTGAATGAGGAAATATCTTCAGATAAAAACTGGAATGAAGCATTATGAGAAACTGATTTCTGATATGTGCATTCATCTCACAGAGTTAAATTGTTCTTTTGATGGAACAGTTTGGAAAAACTGTTTTTATAGAAACCGTGAGGGATATTTTGGAGTGCCTTTAAGCCTACGATGGAAAAGGAAATACATTGAGAAAAGAACTAGACAAAAGCTTTCTGAGAAGCTGCGTTGTTTTGTGTGCATTCATCTCTCGGAGTTAAACCTTTCTTTTGATTGAGCAGTTTGGAAACACTGTTTTAGCAGCATCTGTGAAGGGATATTTCAGAGTGCCTGAGGCCTGTGGGGTAAAAGGAAATAACTTCAGATAAAAACTAGAAAGAAGCTTTCTGAGAAACCACATTGTGATATTCTTCTTCTCACATAGTTAAATGTTTCTTTTGATTGAGCAGTTTGGAAAAACTGTTTCGGTGGAACCTGAAAAGGGATATTTGGGAGCACATTGAAACCTACGGTGATAAAGCAAATATTTTTGGAGAAAAACTAGAAAGAAGCTTTTTGAGAAACTACTTTGTGATGTGTGCTTTCATCTCACAGAGTTAAAGCATTCTTTTGACTGAGCAGTTTGGAAAAACTGTTTTTCCACAATCTGTGAAGAGATATTTTTAGCAAAAAAGCCTATATTGAACAAAGAAATATCTTCAGATAAAAACTAGAAAGAAACATTACAAGAAACTGCTTTATGAGGCGTGCATTCACCTAACACAGTTACATCTTTCTTTTTACCAAACATTTTGTAAGCCCTTTATTTGTCAAATCTGTGAAGGTATATCTGGGAACTCAGTGAAGCCTATGGTGATAAAGGAAATATCTTCAGATAAATACTAGAAAGAAGCATTTTGAGAAACTGCTTTGTGATTTGTTCATTCATCTCACAGAGTTAAACCTTTCTTTTGATTGATAACTTTGGAAACACTATTTTTGTAGAATCTGTGAAGGGATATTTCAGAGCACTCGAGGCCTATGGGGAAAAGCAAATAACTTCAGATAAAAACTAGAAAGAAGCATTCTGAGAAACTACCTTGTGATGTATGAATTCTTCTCACAATGTTAAACGTTTCTTTTGATTGAGCAGTTGGAGACAGTGTTTTTGGTAGAATCTGCAAAGCGATATTTTGGAACGCACTGCTGCCTATGCTGATAAAGGAAATATCCTCAGATAAAAACTAGAAAGTGCTTTTTGGGCAACTGCTTTGGGATGTATGCATTCATCTTACAGAGTTAAACCTTTCTTTTAATAGAGTAGTTTGGAACACTCTTTTTGCAAAATCTGTGAAGCAATATTTGGTAGCGCAAAATAGTCTATGGTGGAAAAGGAAATGTCTTCAAATAAAAACTGGAAAGAAGCATTATGAGAAACTGATTTCTGATGTGTGCATTCATCTCACAGAATTAAATCCTTCTTTTGATGGAACAGTTTGGAAGCACTGTTTTTTTAGGAGCTCATTGAGACCTATGGTGGAAGATGTAATATCTTCAGAAACAGACTAGACAGAAGGTTTCTGAGAAACTGCTTTGTGATGTGCATTCATCTCACTGAGTTAAAACTTTGTTTTGATTAAGCAGTTTGGGAACACTGTTTTTGTGGGACTTCAAAGGGATATTTTGGGGCACATTGAAGCCAATGTTGAAAAAGGAAACATCTTCAGATAAAAACTAGAAGGAAGATATTTGAGGAACTGCTTTGTGATGCGTACATTCATCTCACAGAGTAAAACTTTTCTTTTGATTAATCAGTTTGGAAACACTGTTTTTGTAGAATCTACAAAGGTATATTTGGGAGCACACTGAGGCCTATGGTGAAAAAGGAAATATCTTTGGATAAAAAATAGAAAGAAGCTTTTTGAGAGACTTCTTTGTGATGTGTGCATTCAACTCACCGAATTGAACCTCTTTTTTGATTGAGCAGTTTGGAAAAAGTTTTTTGTAGAATCTACAATGGGATATTTTGGAGTGCATTGAAACCTGTGGTAATAAAGGAAATACCTTTGAATAAAAACTGGAAAGAAGCTTTTTGAGAAACTGCTTTATTATGTGTGCATTCATCCCAAGAGGTAAACCTTTATTTGACTTAATTGTTTGGAAACACCATTTTTGCAAAATCTGTGAAACGATCTTTTTTAGTGCAAAAAAACATATGGTGAAAGAGGAAATATCTTCATATAAAGACTGGAAAGAAGCGTGATGAGAAACTGCTTTCTGATTTGTGCATTCATCTCACAGAGTTAAGTCCTTCCTTTGATGGAACAGTTTGGAAACACTGTTTTTGTAGAATCTGCAAAGGGATATTAGGGAGAACATTGAGGCCTATGGTGAAAAAAGAAATATCTTCAGATAAAGACTGGAAAGAAACATTTTGAGGAACTGCTTTGTGATGCATGAATTCATCTCACAGAGTTAAAACATTCTTTTGATTGAGCAGTTTTAATACTGTTTTTGTAGAATCTGCAAAGGCATATTTGGGAGAACACTGAGGCCTATGGTGAAAAAGCAAATATCTTTGGGAAAAAACTACAAAGAAGCTTTTTGAGAAACTACTTTGTGATGAGAGCATTCAAATAACAGAGTTAAACCTGTTTTTGATTAAGCACCTTGGAAACACTCTTTTTGTAGAAACTGTGATGGGATATTAGGGAGCACATTGAAGCCCATGGTGATAAAGGTATTATCTTTGGATAAAAACCAGAAAGAAGCTTTTTGAGAAAATGCTTTGTGTTGTGTCCATTCATCTCACAGAGTTAAACCTTTCTTTTGACTGTGCAACTTGGAAACTCCGTTTTTGCAAAATCTGTGAAGCAATACTAAGGAGTGCAAAAAAGCCTATGGTGAAAAAGGAAATGTCTTCAGTTAAAAACGTGAAATAAGCATTAAGAGAAATTGTTTTCTGATGTGTGTGATCATCACACAGAGTTAAGTCATTCTTTTGATGGAACAGTTTTGAATCTCTGTTTTTATAGAATCTGTGAAGGGATATTTGGGAGAACATTGAGGCCTACTGTGGAAAAGTAAACATCTTCAGAGAAGAACTAGACAGAAGCTTTCTGGGAAAACCCCATTGTGATGTGTGCATTCATCTCACAGATTTAAAACTTTCGTTTCAATGAGCAATTTGGAAACACTGTTTTTGTAGAATCTGCAAAGGGACATTTGGGAGCACACTGATGCCTATGATGAAAAAGGAAATATCTTTGGATGAAAACAGAAGGAAGCTTTTTGTGAAACTGCTTTGTAATGATTGCATTCAACTCAAAGAGCTAAACCAGTTTTTTGGTTGAGCAGTTTGGAAACTCTGTTTTTGTAGAATCTGCGATGGGATATTTGGGAGTGCATTGAAGCCTATGGTGAAAAGGGAATTATCTTCAGGTAAAACTAGAAAGAAAGTTTACAGAAACTGCTTTGTGATGTGTGCATTCATCTAAAAGAGTTAAAACTTTCTTTTTATTGGTCAGTTAGGAAACACCGTTTTTGTAGAATCTGTGATTGGATACTTGGGAGTGCACAAGGCCTATGGTGAAAAAGAATATAACTTCAGATGAAAACTAGAAACAATGTTTCTGAGAAAATGCTTTGTGATGTGTGCATTCTTCTCACAGATTTAAAAGTTTCTTTTGATTGAATAGTTTGCAATTACTGTTTTTGTAGAATATGCAAAGGGATATTTTGTAGCGCACTGATGCCTGCTGTGAAAAACTAAATAACTTTGGATAAAAATTAGAGAGAAGCTTTTTGAGAAACTGCTTTTTGATGTGTGTAATCATCTCACAGAGTTAAACTTTTCTTTCACACAGCAGTTTGTAAACACTTTTAATAATCTGTGAAGGGATGTTATGTAGTGCAAAAAGACCTATGGTGAACAAGAAAATATCTTCAGATAAGAACTTGAAAGACACGTTACTAGAAACTGCTTAGGGATGTGTGACTTCGTCTGACAGAGTTAAATCCTTCTTTTCTTTGAGTAGTTTGGAAACACTGGTTTTGTAGATTCTGCAAAGGTATAT
Source organism: Pongo pygmaeus (assembly GCF_028885625.2). Classification (NCBI taxonomy): domain Eukaryota; kingdom Metazoa; phylum Chordata; class Mammalia; order Primates; family Hominidae; genus Pongo; species Pongo pygmaeus. The sequence continues at coordinate 41,870,842 of NC_072391.2, read as the reverse complement.
TTGGGAGTGCACTGAGGCCTATGTTGGAAAAGGAAATATCTTTGGATAAAACCTAGGAAAAAGCTTTTTGTGAAACTGCTTTTGTGATGTGTGCATTCAACTCACAGAGTTAAACCTGTTTTTTGATTTAGCATTCAGGAAACACTGTTTCAGTAGAATCTGCAATGGGTATTTTGGAGTGCATTGAAGCCTGTGGTGATAAGCGAAATATCTTCAGATAAAAACTAGAAAAGAGAAGTTTGAGAAATTGCTTTGTGATGTGTGCATTCATCTTACAGAATTAAACCTTTCTTTTGACTAAGCAGATTGGAATCACTGTTTTTGCAGTATCTAAGAAGCGATAATAGGTAGTGCAAAAAAGGCTATGGTGAAAAAGGAAATATCGTCAGATAAAAATTGGAAAGAAGCATTGTGAGAAACTGCTTTCTGATGTGTGCAATAATCTCACAGTGTTAAGTCCTTCTTTTGATGTAACAGTTTGGAAACACTGTTTTTTTAGAATATGCAAAGGGATATTTGGGAGCTCATTGAGGCCTATGGGGGAAAATTAAATATCTTCAGAGAAGAATTAGATAGAAGCATTGTGAGAAACTGCTTTGTGATGTGTGCATTCATCTCACAGAGGGAAACCTGTTTTTTGATTCAGCAGTTTGGAAACACTGTTTTTGTAGAATATGTGATGGGATATTTGGGAGCACATTGAAGCCTATTGTGATAAAGGGAATATCTTTGCATAAAAACTAGAAAGAAGATTTTTGAGAGGCTACTTTGTGATGTGTGCATTCATTTCCCAGAGTTAAGCCTTTCTTTTGACTGAGAAGTTTTGGAAACACTGTTTTTGTGAAATCTGCAACATTAGGTAGTGCAATAAAGCCTATGATGAAAAAGGAAATATCTTCAGATAAAAACTGGAAAGAAGCATTATAAGGAACTGCTTTCTGTTGTGTACATTCATCTCACCGAGTTAATACTTTCTTTTGATGGAATAGCTTCAAAACACTGTCTTTGTAGAATCTCCAAAGGGGTATTAGGGAGTGCATTGAGGCCTATGCTTTAAAAGGAAATACTCTGAGAAGAACTAGACAGAAATTTTGACAAGCTGCTTTGTGATGCGTGCATTCATCTCACAGAGTTAAACCTTTCTTTTGATTGAGCAGTTTAGAAACACTGTTTTTGTAGAATCTGAGAAGGGACATTTGGGAGCACATTGAATCCTGACGTGGAAAAGGAAATATCTTCAGAGAAGAACTAGACAGAAGCTTCCTGAGAAACTGCTTTGTGATATGTGCTTTCACCTAACAGAGTTAAACCTTTCTATTGATTGAACAGTTTGGAAACAGTGTTTGTAAAAGCTGCAAAGGTATATTTGGGAGAACACTGCTGCCTATTGTGAAAAAGGAATAGCTTTGGCTAAAAACAGAATGCAACTTTTTGAGAAACTGCTTTGTGAAGTGTGCATTTAACTCACAGTGTTAAACCTCTTTTTTAATTGAGCACTTTGTAAACACTGTTTTTGTAGAATCTGCAAAGGGACATTTGGGAGTGTATTGAAGCCTATAGTGATAAAGAAAATATATTCAGATACAAACTAGAAAGAAGCTTTTTGAGAAACTGCTTTGTAATTAATGCATTCATCTCACAAAATTAAACCTTTCTTATGAGTGAGCAGTTTGGAAACAATGTTTTTGCTAAATCTGCGAAGCAACATTTGGTTGCACAAAAAAGCCAATGATGAAAAAGGAAATATCTTCAGATAAAAACTGGGCAGAAGCATTATGAGAAATGACTTTCAAATATATGCATTCATCTCACAGAGTTAAACCTTTCTTTTGATTGAGCAGTTTGGAAACACTGTTTTTGTAGAATCTGAGAAGGGATATTTGGATATGCATTGAATCCTATGGTGGAAAAGGAAATATCTTCAGAGAAAAACTAGAAATAAGCTTTCTGAGAAACTGCTTTGTGATAAGTATTTTCATCTCACAGAGTTACATCTTTTTTGTGTTTGAACAGTTTGGAAACACTGCTTTTGTAGAATCTGTGAAGGGATATTTGGGAGCTTATTGAAGCCTATGGTGAAAAGGGAAATAACTTTGGATAAAAACAGGAAAGAAGTATTATGAGAAACTGCTTTCTGATATGGGCCTTCATCTCACTGAGTTAAGTCCTTCTTTTGATGGAACAGTTTGGAAACAGAGTTTTTGTAGAATCTGTGAAGGGATATTTGGGCACACACTGAGGTCAATCATGGAAATGGAAATATCTTCAGAGAAGAACTACACAGAATCTTCCTGAGAAACTGCTTTGTGATGCATGCATTCGTCTCACAGAGTTAAAGCTTTCTTTTGATTGATCAGTTTGGAAACACGGTTTTTGAAGGACCTGCAAGGGATATTTTGGAGCACATGAGGTCTCTTGTGAAAAGGGAAATAACTTCAGATAAAATCTACAAATAAGCTTTCTGAGAAACCACTTTGTTATGTGTGCATTCCTCTCACAGAGTTAAACGTTTCTTTTGATTGAGCAGTTTGGAAATAGTTTGGAAGCACTGTTTCTGTAGTGTTTTTTGGAAACACTGTTTTTGATGGAACAGTTTGGAAACACTATTTTTGTAGAATCTGCAAAGTGAAATTAGTGTGTGCACTAAGCATATGGGAAAAAAGGAAACATCCTCAGATAAAAACTAGAAAGAAGTTTTTTCAGATACTGCTTTGTGATGTGTGCATTCATCTCACAGAGTTAAATTTTTCTTTTGACTGAGCAGTTTGGAAACACTGTTTTTGTATAATCTGCAAAGCAATGTTATGTAGTGCAAAAAGGCCTGTGGTGAACAAGGAAATATCTTCAGATAAAAACTGGAATGAAGCATTATGAGAAACTGCTTTCTGATTGTACATTCATCTCATTGAGTTAAATCCTTCTTTTGATGGAGCAGTTTGGAAATACTGTTTTTATAGAATTTGTATAGGGATATTTCTGAGGGCATTGAAGCTTCTGGTGGAAAAGGAAATATCTTCAGAGAAAAACTTGACAGAAGCTATGTGAGAAACTGCTTTGTGATGTGTGCATTCATCACTCAGAGTTAAAACTTTCTTTTGATTGAAGCATTTGGAATCACTGTTTTTGTAGAATCTGCAAAAGTTTATTTGGGAGAACACAGACCTATGGTGAAAAAGGAAATATCTTCAGTTAAAAACTAGAGATAAGGTTTTTGAGAAACTGCTTTCTGATATGTGCATTCACCTCACAGAATCGAATCCTTCTTTTGATTGAGCAGTTGGAAATCCTGATTTTGTAGAATCTGCAGAGGTGTATTTGGGAGCGCACTGAGGCCTATGGTGAAAAAAAAAATCTTCAGATAAAAACTAGAAAGAAGCATTTGTGAAACTGATTTGTGATGTATGCATTCAACTGCCAGTGTTAAATCTGTTTTTGATTGAGCAGTTTAGAAATGGTACTTTTGTAGAATCTCTGATGGGATATTTGGGAGCCCATTGAAGCCTGTGGTGAAAAAGGAAATATCTTCAGATAAAAACCAGAAAGAAGATTTTGAGGAATTGCTTTGTGATGTGTGCATTCATTTCACAGAGTTAAACCTTTTTTTTGACTGAGTAGTTTGGAAACACTGTTTCTGCTAAATCTATGAAGCAGTACTAGGTTGCACAAAAAAGCCTACAGTGAACAAGGAAATATCTTCAGATAAATACTGGAAGGAAGCTTTATGAGAAGCTGCTTTCTGATGTATGCATTCATCTCATTGAATGAAGTCCTTCTTTTGATGGAACTGTTTCAAAACACTGTTTTTGTAGAATCTGTGAAGGGATATTAGGGAGCATATTGAGGCCAATGGTGGAAAAGGAAACATCTCCATAGAAGAACAAGGTGAAAGCTTTATGAGAAACTGCATTGTGATGTTTGCATTCATCTCACAGACTTAACCCTTTCTACTGATTGAGCAGTTTGGAAATGCTGTTGTTGTAAGATCTGCAAAGAGATGTTACATAGCTCAAAGAGGCCTATGGTGAACAAGGAAATGTCTTCATATAAAAACTGGAAAAAACCTTTATGAGAAACTGCTTTCTGATGTGTACATTTATCTCACAGCATTAAATCCTTCTTTTGATGGAACAGTTTGGAAACAATGATTTTACGGAATCTGTTGAGGGATATTTGAGAGAACATTCAGGCCTAAGGTGGCAAAGGAAATATCTTCAGAGAAGAACTAGACAGAAGCTATCTGAGAAAGTGTCTTGTGATGTGTGCATTCATATCACAGAGCTAAACCTTTCTTTTGGTTGATGTGTTTGGAAACACTGCTATTTTAGAATCTGTGAAGGGATAATTTGTAGCACATGAGTCCTATGGTGAAAAAGGAAATAACTTCAGATACAAACTAGAAAGAACCTTTCTGATAAACCACTTTGTGATGTGTGCATTCTTCTCACAGAGTTAAACGTTTCTTTTGATTGAGCAGTTTGGAAACACTGTTTTTGTACCATCTGCAAAGGAATATTTGGGAGTACACTGATGCCTATGGTGAAAAAGGAAATATCTTCAGATAAAAACTAGAAAATAGCTTTTAGAGAAACAGCTTTGTGATGTATGCATTCATCTCAGCGAGTTAAAATTTTCTGTTGACTGAGCAGTTTGGAAACACTGTTTTTTTATATTCTGCAAAGGGATGTTAGTACAAAAAGCCTATGGTGAACAAACATATATCTTCAGATAAAAACTGTAAAGAAGTTTTATGAAAAACTTCTTTCTGATGTGTGCATTCATCCAGAGTTAAATCCTTCTTTAGATTTAACAGCTCAGAAACGCTGTTTTTACTGAATCTGGGAAGGGATAATTGGGAGCACATTGAGGCCTATGGTGAAAAGGAAATATCTTCAGAGAAGAACTAGTCAGAAGCTATCTGAGAAAATGCTTTGGGATGTGTGCACTCATCACACAGAGTTAAACCTTTCTTTTGATTCAGCAGTTTGGAAACACTGTTTTTGTAGAATCTCCAAAGGTATACTTGGGAGTGCAATGAGGCCTATGGTGAAAAAGGAAATATATTCAGATAAAAACAAAAAAGAAGTTTTTTGAGAAACTGCTTTTTGATGTGTGAATAAAACTCACAGAGTTAAACCTGTTTTTTGATAGAGTAGTTTGGAAAAACTATTTTTGTATAGTCTGCAAAGCAATGTTAGCACAAAAAGGAGTATGGTGAACAAGGAAATATCATCAGATGAAAAGAGGAAAGAAGCATTCTGAGAAACTGATTTCTCATGAGTGCATTAATCTCACAAATTTAATTCCTTCTTTTGATGGAACAGTTCAGAAACACTGTTTTTATAGAATCTGTGAAGGGATATTTGGGAGCTCATTGAGGCCTATTGTGGAAAAGGAAATATTTTCAGAGAAGAACTAGACAGAAGCTATTTGGGAAACTGCTTTGATGTGTGCATCCATTTCACAGAGTTAAACCTTACCTTTGATTGAGCAGTTTGGAAACACAGTTTTTGTAGAATGTGCAAAGGTATATTTTACAGCGCACTGAGTCCTATGGTGAAAAAGGAAATATCTTCATTTAGAAACCAGAAAAACGCTTTTTGAGACATTGCTTTGTGAGGTGTGCATCCAACTCACAGAGTTAAACCTATGTTTTGATTGAGGAGTTTGGAAACACTTTTTTTGTAGAATCAGCAATGGGATATTTGGGAATGCATTTTAGCCTATGGTGATAAAGGAAATAACTTCGGATAAAAGCTAGAAAGAAGCTTTTTCAGAAACTGCTTTGTGATGTGTGCATTCATCTCACAGAGTTAAATGCTGCTTTTGATTGAGCAGTTTGGAAACACTTTTTTTTACAGGATCTGTGAGGGATACTGTGGAGCCCATTGAGGTCTATTGTGAAAAAGGAAATATATTTGCATAAAAAGTTAAAAGAAGCTTTTTGAAAAAGTGCTTTGTGATGTATGCACTCATCTCACAGAGCTAAACTTTTCTTTTCACTGACCATTTTGGAAAAAACTGTTTTTGTGTAATCTGTGAAGCAATGCTAGGTAGCGCAAAAATGCCTAGGGTGAACAAGGAAATGTCTTCAGATAAAATTGGAAAGAAACATTATGAGAAACTGCTTTCTAATTTGTGCATTCATCCCACAGATGTAAGTCCTTCTTTTGATGGAACAGTTGAGAAGCACTGTTTTTATAGAATCTGCAAAGGGATATTTGGGAGCACATTGAGGCCTATGGTAGAAAAGGAAATATCTTCACAGAAGAACTAGACAGAAGCTATTTGATAAACTGCTTTGTTTTGAGTGCATTCATCTCAAAGAGGCAAACCTTTCTTTAGATTGATCAGTTTTGAAACACTGTGTTTGTAGAATCTGCAAAGGGATATTTTGGAGGGCAGTGAGGCCTGTGTTGAAAAAAATAATATCTTTGGATTAAAACTTGAAAGAAGCTTTTTGTGTAACTGCTTTGTGATGTGTGCATTCATCAAACAGAGATAAACCTGGTTTTTGTTTGAGCAGTTTGGAAACACTGTTTTTGTATAGCCAGCGATGGGATATTTGGGAGAGCATTAAAGCCTATGATGATTAAGAAAATATCTTCACATAAAAACTAGAAAGAAGCTTTTTGAGAAAATGCTCTGTGATGTGTGCATTCACCTCACAGAATTAAACCTTGCTTTTGACTGAGTAGTTTGGAAACCCTGTTTTTGCAAAATGTGTGAAGTGATATTATATAGTGCAGAAAAGCCTATGATGGAAAAGGAACTATCTTCAGATAAAAACTGGAAAGAAGCACTATGAGAAACTGCTTTCTGATGTGTACATTCATCTCACAGAGTTAAGTTCTTTTGAAGGAAAAATTTGGAAACACTGTTTTTGTAGAATCTGCACAGGGATATTTGCAAACACATTGAGGCCTATGGTGTAAAAGTAAATATCATCAGAGAAGAACTAGACAGAAGCTTTCTGAGAAACTGCTTTGTGAGGTGTGCATTCATCTCACAGAGTTAAAGATTTCTTTTGACTGAGCAGTTTGGAAATACTCTTTTTGGAAAATCCGTGAAGTGATGTTTGCTAGTGCAAAACAGCCTATGGTGAACAAGGAAATATCTTCAGATAAAAACCAGAAAGAATGTATTGAGAAACTGCTTTCTGAAGTGTGCTTTCATCTCACATAGTTAAATGCTTCTTTTCAGGGAACTGTTCACAAACACTTTTTATAGAATCTGCAAAGGGATATTTGGGAGCACATTGAGGCCTAGGGTGGAAAAAGAAATATCTTCAGAGAATAAATATTCAGAAGCTATCTGAGAATCTGCTTTGGGAGGTGTGCATTCATCTCATAGAGTTAAAACTTTCATTTCATTGAGCAGTTTGGAAACACTGTTTTTGTAGAATCTGCAAATGTATATTTGGGAGTGCACTGAGGCATATGGTGAAAAAGGAAATATATTCTGTTAAAAACTAGAAGGAAGGTTTTTGAGAAACTGCTTTGTGATGTGTGCATTCAACTCACAGAGTTAAATGTCTATCTTGATTGAGCAATTTGCAAACTAATTTTGTAGAATCTGCGACGAGATATTTGGGAGCCCATTGAAACCTACATTGTTAAAGGAAATATCACTCTCCAAAAACCAGAAAGAAGCATTTTGGGAAGCTGCTTTGTGATGTGTGCATTCATCTCATGGAGTTAAACCTTTCTTTTTATGTGACAGTTTGTAAACACTGTTTTTGCAATATCTGTGAAGCAATATTTGGTAACATGAGAAAGCCTATGGTGAACAAAGAGATACCTTCATATATAAAAATGGAAAGAAGCATTATGAGAAACTGATTTCTGATGTGTGCATTCATCTCACACACTTAAATCCTTCTGTTAATGGAAAAGTTAAGAAAAACTGTTTTTATAGAAACTGTGAAGTTATATTTCAGAGCATATTTAAACATACGATGGAAAAGAAAATGTATTAAGAGAAAGAACTAGACAGAGGCGTTCTGAGAAACTGCCTTCTTTTTTATGCATTCATCTCAGAGGGTTCAACCTTTCTTTTGCTTGAGCAGTTTGGAAACACTATTTTTGTAGAATCTGCAAGAGATAATTGCGATCTCATTTAAGCCTATGCTGAAAAAGGAAATATCTTCGGATAAAAACTAGAAAGAACATTTTTGAGAAACTGCTTTGTGATGTGTGCATTCTTCTCAAAGAGTTAAACCTCCCTTTTGATTGATTAGTTTGAAAATACTGTTTATGTAGAATCTGCAAATGGATATTTTGGAGCCCCTGAGGCCTATGGGAGAGAAGGAAGTAGCTTCAGATAAAAACTAGAAAGAAGCTTTCTGAGGTACTGCTTTCTGATAAGTGAATTCTTCTCACATAGTTCAATGTTTCTTCTGATTGGGCAGTTTGGAAGCACTGTTTTTTTAGAATCTGCAAAGGGATATTTGGGCTCACATTGAAACCTATGGTGATATAGGAAATATTTTCAGAGAAAAACCAGAAAGAAGCTTTTTGATAATCTGGTTTGTGATGTGTACATTCACTTCACAGAGTTAAACCATTCTTTTGACTGAGGGGTTTGGAAACACTGTTTTTCCAAAATCTGCAAAGTGATATTTTTTAGTGAAAAAGCTATAGTGAATAAGGAAATATCTTCAGATAAAAACTAGAAAGAAGCATTATGAGAAAATGCTTTCTGATGTGTGTGTTCTCCTAACAGAGTTAAGTCTTTCTTTTGATCAAAAAGTTTGTAAACACCGTGTTTGTTGAATCTGTGAAGGGATATTTCAGAGCTCAATGAAGCCTATGGTTAAAAAGGAATTATCTTCAGAAAAATAATCAAAAGAAGCATTTGAGAAACTGCGTTTTGATGTGTGCATTCATCTCACAGAGTTAAACCTTTCCTTTGATGGATCACTTTAGAAACACTGTTTTTGTAGAATCTGTGAAGGGATATTTAGGAAATGTTGAGGCCTACGGGGAAACGAAAATTATTTCAGATAAAAAAGAGAAAGAGGCATTCTGAGAAACCACTTTGTGATGTGTGAATTCTTCTCACGGTTTTTAACATTTCTTTTGATTGAGCACTTTGGAGACAGTGTTTCTGGTAGCATCTACAAAGGGATATTTGGGAGTGCACTGATGCCTATGGTGTTAAAGGAAATATCTTCAGATAAAAACTAGAAAGTGCTTTTTGAGAAACAGCTTTGTGATGCATGCATTCATCTTACAGAGTTAAATCTTTCTTTTGATAGAGTAGTTTGGTAAACTCCTTTTGCAAAATAGTGAAGCGAAATTTGGTAGCACAAAATAGCATATGGTGAAAAGGAAATACCTTCAAATAAAAACTGGAAAGAAGCGTTATGAGAAACTGATTTCTGATGTGTGACTCACCTCACAAAATTAAATCCTTCTTTTAATGGAACACTTCAGAAACAATGTTTTTTTAGGAGCGCATTGAGTCCTATGGTCAAAATGTAATACCTTCAGAAACCAACTAGACAGAAGGTTTCTGAGAAATTGCTATGTGATGTGTGCATTCATCTCACAGAGTTTTTCCATACTTTTCATGAGCAGTATGGAAACAGTCTTTTTTGTAGAATCTACTAAGACATATGTGGGAGCAATTTGATGTCTATGGTGAAAAAGGAAATATATTCACATAAAAACTAGAAAGAAGCTTTCTGAGAAACTGCTTTCTGAGGCATGCATTCATCTAACAGAAGTAAACGTTTCTTTCCATTGAGCAACTTAGAAATTCTGTTCTTCAAGAATCTGCAAAGGGATATCTGTGAGTGCTTTGAGGCCAATGGTGAAAAAGGAAATATCTTCATATAAAAGCTAGACAGAAGCTTTCTGAGAAACTTCTTTGTGATGTGTGCATTCACCTCAGAGAGTTGAAACTTTCTTTTGATTGGGCAGTTTGGAGACGGCCTTTTTGTAGAATCTGCAAATGGATATTTGGAGCGCTTTGAGGCCTATGGTGAAAAAGGAAATATCTTCACATAAAACCTAGACAGAAGCATTCTGAGAAACTTCTTTGTGATGTATGCATTCATCTCACAGAGTTGAACCATTCTTTTGATTGAGCAGTTTTGAGATACTCTTTTTGAAGAATCTGCAAGTGGATATTTGGAGCGCTATGAGGCCTATCCTGGAAAAGGAAATATCTTCACATAAAAAATAGACAGAAGCATTCTGAGAAACTACTTTGTGATGTGTTCTTTTCTCTTACCTAGTTGAACCAATCTTTTGATAGAGGAGTTTAGAAATAGTCTTTTTGTAGCATCCACAAAGGGATATTAGGGAACGCATTGAAGCCTATGGTGAAAAAGGAAATATCTTCACATAAAAAGAAGGCAGAAGCTATCTGAGAAACTGCTTTATGATGTGTGCATTCATGTCACAGAGTTGAAACTTTCTTTTCTTTGAGCACTTTGGAACCAGTCTTTTTGTGGAGTCTGCAAAGGGATATTTGTGAGCCCTTTGAGGCCTGTGGAGAAAAAGGAAATATCTTCACATGAAAACTAGAAAGAAGATTTCTGAGAAACTGCTTTGTGATGTGGTCATTCCTCTCACAGAGCTAAACGTTTCCTCTCATTGAGGATTTTGAAAATTCTGTTCTTGTAGAAACTGCAAAGGGATATTTGTGAGAGATTTGAGGACTATGGTGAAAAAGGAAATATCTTCACATAAAAAACAGACAGAAGCTTCTGATGAACTTCTTTGTGATGTGTGCATTCATCTCACAAAGTTGATCCATTCTTTTGATTGAGCAGTTTGGAAACAGTCTTTTTGTAGAATCTGCAAAATGATATTTGGGAGTGCATTAAGGCCTATGTTGAAAAAGGAAATATCTTCACATAAAAAATAGAAAGAAGTTTTCTGAGAAACTGCTCAGTGATGCATGCATTCATCTTACAGAGGCAAACAATTCTTTTCATTGAGCAGTTTGGAAACTCTGTTCGTCTAGAATCTGCAGAGGGATAATTCTGAGCACTTTTATTTTTATGGTGAAAAAGGAAATATCAACAATAAAAACTAGACAAAAGATTTCTGAGAAACTTCTCTGTGAAGCATACATTCACATCAAACAGTTGAAACCTTTCTTTGATTAAGTTGTGTGTAAAGAGTATTTTTTAGAATCAGCAAAGGGATATTTCGAATTGCGTTGAGGCTTATGGTGAAGAAGGAAATTTCTTCACATGAAAACTAGAAGGAAGGTTTCTGAGACCCTGCTTTGTGATGTGTGCATTCACCTCACACAGGTAAACGTTTGTTTTCATTGAACAGTTTGGAAACTCTGTTCTTCTAGAATCTGCAGGTAACATTTTGAAAGCTATGAGGCCTATGGTGAAAAATGAAATATCTTCACATAAAAACAAGACAGGAGCTTTCTGAGAAATTTTTTTGTGATGTATGTATTCATCTCACAGAGTTGAACCATTCTTTTGATTGAGCAGTTTGGAAACAGTCTTATGGTAGAATCTGCAGAGGGATATTTGTGAGCCCTTTGAGGGCTATGGTGAAAAAGGAAATATTTTCAAATAAAAACTAAAAAGAAGATTTCTGAGAAACTGCTTTGTGATGTGTGCATTCATGTCACAGAGGGAAACTTTTTTTTTCATTGAGCAGTTTGGAAACCCTGTCTTCTAGAATCTGCAAAGGGATATTTGTGAGCTCTTTGATGCCTATGGTGAAAAAGGAAATATCTTCACATAAATACTAGAAATAAGGTTTCTGAGAAATTGCATTGTTATATGTGCACTCATCTTACAGAGGTAAACGTTTCTTTAAGCAGTTTGGACACCCTGTTCTTGCAGAATCTGCAAAGGGATATTTGTGAGCATTTTGATGCCTATGGTAAAAAGGAAACATATTCACATAAAAACTACACAGAAGCCTTCTGAGAAACTTCTTTGTAATGTGTGCATTTATCTCACAGAGTTGAACATTTCTTTGGATTATGTAGTTTGGAAACAGTCTTTTCGTAGAAACTTCAAAGGGATATTTGTGAGCCCTTTGAGGCCTACGGTGTAAAAGGAAATATCTTCACATAAAAGCTAGAAGGATGGTTTCTGAGAAACTGCTTAGTGATGTGTGCACTCATCTCACAGAGGTAAACGTTTCTTTTAGTTGAAAAGTTTGGAATCTCTGTTCTTGTAGAATCTGCAAAGGGATATTTGTGAGTGCTTTGAGCCCTATGGTGAAAAAGGAAATATCTTCACATAAAAACTAGACAGAAGCTTTCTGTGAAACTCCTTTGTGATGTGTGCATTCATCTCACATATTTGAACCTTTCTTTTGGTTGAGTAGTTTGGAAACATTCCTTTTGTAGAATCTGCAAACGGATATTTGTGAGCACTTTGAGGTGTATGGTGAAAAAGGAAATATCTCCATAGAAAACTACAGGGAAGCTTTCTCAGAAATTCATTTGTGATGTGTGCATTCTTCTCACAGAATTCAAACTTTCTTTTGATTGAGCAGTTTGGAAACAGTGCTTTTGTGGAATCTGCAAAGGTATATTTGTGAGTGCTTTGACACCTTCGGTGAAAAAGGAAATATCTTCATATAAAAACTGTAAAGAAGGTTTCTGTGAAACTGCTTTGTGATGTGTGCATTTGCCTTACAGAGAAAATGTCTCTTTTCATTGAGCAGAACGTAAACCCTGTACTTGTAGAATCTGCAAAGGGATATTTGACAGCACTTTGAGGCCTATAGTGAAAGTGGAAATGTGTTCACATAAAAACTAGATAGAATCTTTCTCAGAAATTTCTTTGTGATGTGTCCACTCCTCTCACAGAGGTAAACGTTTCTTTTGTTTGAGCAATATGGAACAGTCTTTTTGTAGAATCTGCAAAGGGATATTGGTGAGTGCTTTGAGGGCTATAGTGAAAAGGAAATATCTTCACATAAAAACTAGACAGAAGCTTTCTGAGAAATTTCTTTGTGATGTGAGCATTCATCTCACAGAGTTCAACCTTTCTTTTCGTTGAGTGTATTGGAAACAGTCTTTTTGTGGAATATCCAAAGGGATATTTGGAACGATTTGAAGCCCGTGGTGAAAAAGCAAAATATTCAAAGAAAATCTAAACAGAAGCTTTCTGAGAAACTTCCATGAGATGTGTGTATTCATCTCACAGAGATCACCCTTTCTTTTCATTGCACAGTTTGGAAACAGTCTCTTTGTGGAATCTCCAAAGGGATATTTGGAGCACATTGAGGCCTATGATGAATAAGGAAAATATTCACATAAAAACTAGACAGAAACTTTTTGAGAAACTTCTTTGTGATGTGTGCTTTCATCTCACAGAGCTAAACATTTCTTTTGATTGAGCAGTTTGGAAACAGTCTTTTTGTAGAATCTGCAAATGGATATTTGGAGTGCTTTGAAGCCCATGGTGAAAAAGGAAATATCTCAAAATAAAAACCAGAAAGAAGCTTTCTGAGAAACTTCTTTGTAATGTGTGCTTTCATCTCACAAAGTGGAACCTTACTTTTGATTGAGCTGTTTGGAAACAGCCTTTTTGTGGAATCTGTGAAGTGATATTTGGAGTGCATTTAGGCCTATGTGGAAAAAGAAATATCTTCAAATAAAAACTAGAAGGAAGCCTTCTGAGAAACTTCTTTGTGATGCGCACATTCATCTCATGGATTTGAACTTTTCTTTTGATTGAGCAGTTTGGAAGCCGTGTTTTTGTAGCATCTGCAAAGGGATATTTGTTAGCCCTTTGAGGCCTACAGTGAAAAAGAAAATTTCTTCACATAAAAACTAGACAGAAGCTTTCTGAGAAACTTCTCTGTGTTGTGTGCCTTCAACTCACAGCATTGAAAATTTCTTTTGATTGATCAGTTTGGAAACAGAATTTTCATAGGATCTGCAAAGGGATACTTGCAGCACTTTGAGGCCCATCATGAAAAAGGAAATATCTTCAAATAAAAACTAGACAGAAGATTTCTAAAAAGCGTATTTGTGATGGGTGCATTCATCTTACAGACTTGAACTTTTCTTTTGATTAAGCAATTAGGAAACAGTCTTTTTCTAGAATCTGGAAAGAGATAATTGTGAGTGGTTTGAGGCTTATGTTGAAAAAGGAAATATCTTCACATAAAAACTGGACAGAAGCTTTTTGAGAAACTTCTTTGTGATGTGTGCATTCATCTCACAGAGTTGAACCTTTCTATTGGTTGAGCAGTTTGGAAACGTCTTTTTGTAGAATCTGCCAAGGGATTTATGTAGTGCTTTGTGGCTAATGGTGAAAAACAAAATATCTTCACATAAGAAGTACAAAGAAGGTTTCTGAGAAACTCCTTGGTGGTGTGTGCATTCATCTCACAGAGTTCAAACTTTCTTTTCATTGAGTAGATTGGGAGCAGTCTTTTTGTGGAATCTCCAAAGGGATGTTTGGAGCATTTTGAGGCTCATGATGAAAAAGGAAAATATTCAAATAAAAACTAGAACAGAAGTTTTCTGAGAATCTTCTTCGTGATATGTGCTTTCATCTCACAGATTTGAACCTTTATTTTGATTGAGCAGTTTGGAAACAGTCTTTTTGTAGAATCTGCCAGGGATATTTGGAGTGCATTGATGCCTATGGTGGAAAAGGAAATATCTCCATATAAAAACGAGACAGAAGCATTCTGAGAAACTGCTTTGTGATGTGCACATTAACCTCCCAGAGTTGAACCTTTCTTTTCATTGTGGAGTTCGATAAGAGTCTTTTTGTAGAATCAGCAAAGGGATTCCTGGATTGCTTTGGGGCCTGTGGTGAATAAGGAAAATATTCAAATAAAAACTAGAACAGAAGTTTTCTGAGAATCTTCTTTGTGATATGTGCTTTCATCTCACAGATTTGAACCTTTATTTTGATTGAGCAGTTTGGAAACAGTCTTTTTGTAGAATCTGCCAGGGATATTTGGAGTGCATTGATGCCTATGGTGGAAAAGGAAATATCTCCATATAAAAACGAGACAGAAGCATTCTGAGAAACTGCTTTGTGATGTGCACATTAACCTCCCAGAGTTGAACCTTTCTTTTCATTGTGGAGTTCGATAAGAGTCTTTTTGTAGAATCAGCAAAGGGATTCCTGGATTGCTTTGGGGCCTGTGGTGAATAAGGAAATATATTCACATAAAAAGTAGACAGAAGTTTCCTGAGACACTTCTTTGTTATCTGTGCATTCATCTCACAGATTTGAAGCTTTGTTTTGATTGAACAGTTTGGAGACAGTCTTTTTGTAGAATCTGCAAAAAGATATTTTGAGCATTTTGGGGTCTATGATGAAATGGGAAATATGGTCACATAAAAACTACACAGAAGCATTCTGAGAAACTTCTTTGTGATGTGTGCATTCATCTCACAGGGTTGAACCTTTCTTTTGATTGAGCAGTTTGGAAGCAGTCTCTTTGTAGAATCTGCAATGGGATATTTGTGATCACTCTGTGGCCTGTGGTAAAAAAGGAAATGTCTTCACATAAAATGAGACAGAAGCTTTCTGAGAAACTTCTTTGTGATGTGTGCATTCATCTCATGGAGTTGAAACTTTCTTTTGATTGAACAGTTTGGAATATTGTTTTTATAGAATCTGACAAGGTGTATTTGTGAGCCATTTGAGGCCTATGGTGAAAAAGGAAATACCTTCACATAAAAACTAGACAGGAGCCTTCTGAGAAACTTCTTCATGTTGTGTGTTTTCATCTCACAGAGGTGAACTGTTCTTTTGATAGATCAGTTTGGAAACAGTCTTTTTGTAGAATCTGCAAAGGGATATTTGGAGCACTTTGTGGCCTATGGTGAAAAAGGAAATATCTTCACATAAAAATTAGACAGAAGATTTTTGAGAAACTTATTTGTCATGTGTGTGTTCGTCTCACAGAGTTGAACTCTTCTATTGATTAAGCAGTTTGGAAACAGTATTTTACAGAATCTGCCAAGGTTTTATATAGCGCTTTGAGGCATATGGTGAAAAACGAAATATCTTCACATGAAAACTAGACAGAAGCTTTCTGAGAAACTTCTTTGTGATGTGTGCATTCTTCTAACAGAGTTCAACCTTTCTTTTAATTAAGTAGTTTGAAAATAATCTCTTTGTGGACTCTCCAAAGGGATATTTGGAGTGCTTTGAGGCCTATGGTGAATAAGGAAAATATTCACATAAAAATTAGACAGAAGCTTTTTGAGAAACTTCTTTGTGATGTGGGCTTTCACCTCTCAGAGGTGAACCTTAGTTTTGATTGAGCAGTTTGGAAACAGTCTTTTTGTAGCATCTGTAAATTGATATTTGGAGCGCTTTGATGCCCACAATGAAGAAGGAAATATCTCAACATAAAAACTAAACAGAAGCTTTCTGAGAAACTTCTTTGTGAGGTGTGCATTCATCTCTCATAGTTGAACTTTTGTTTTGATTGAACAGTTTGGAAACAGCCTTTTCGTAGAATCTGCCAAGGGATATTTTGAGCACATTGAGGCCTATGGTGGAAAAGGAAATATCTTCACATAAAAAATAGCAGACTTCTGAGAAACTTATTTGTGATGTGTGTATTCATCTCACAGAATTGAACATTCTTTTGATAGAGTGGTTCAGAAACAGTGTTTTTGTAGAATCTGAAAAAGAATGCTTGTGAGCCCTTTGAAGTCTGTGGTGAAAAAGAAAATATCTTCACGTAAAAAGTAGACAGAATCTTTCTGAGAAACATCTTTTGGTGTTTGATTTCATCTCACAGAGTTGTACCTTTCTTTTGATTTAGCAGGTTGGAAACAGTCTTTTTGTAGAATCTGCAAAGGGATATTTTTAGCCCTTTGAGGCCTATGGTGAAAAAGGAAATATCTTCACATAAAAACTAGACAGAAACTTTTTGAGAAACTTCATTGTGATGTATGCATTCACTTGACATAGTTGAGCTTTCTATTGATGGTGGAGTTTGGAAACAGTCTTTTTATAGAATTTGCAAAGGGATATTCATGAGCAGTTTGAGGTCTATGGTGAAATATTAATTATCTTCACATAAAAACTGGACAGAAGCTTTCTGAGAAACTACTTTGTGATGTGTGCCTTCATCTCACAGAGTTGAACCTTTCTTTTGGAGACATTTTTGTAACAGTCTTTTTGTAGAATCTCCAAAGGGATATTCATGAGTGGTTTGAGGTCTATAATGAAATAATAATTATCTTCACATAAAAACTAGACAGAAGCTTTCTGAGAGATCACTTTGTGATGTGTGCCTTCATCTCACAGAGTTGAACGTTTCTTTTGGAAACATTTTTGAAACAGTCTTTTTGTAGAATCTCTAAATGAATTCTTAGAGCGCTTTAAGACCTATGGTGAAAAAGGAAATATCTTCACATAAAAACTAGACAGAAGCTTTCTGAGAAACTTCTTTGTGATGTGTGCATTCATCTCACAGAGCTGAACCTGTCTTTTTATTGAGCAGTTTGAATACTGTCTTTTTGTAGAATATGCCAAGGGATATTTGGAGTGCTTTGAGACCTATTGTGAAAATGGAAATATCTTTACATAAATACTAGACAGAAGCTTTCTGAGAAACTCCTTTGTCATGTAAGCATTCGTCCCCCTGGGTTGAAACTTTCTTTTCATTGAGCAGTTTGGAAACAGTCTTTTTGTAGAATTTGCAAAGGGACATTTGGAGCGCTTTGTGTCCTGGGGGGAGTAAGGAAATATCTTCACATAAAAAGTAGACAGAAGATTTCTGAGAAACTTCTTTGTGATGTGGGCTTTCATCTCACAGAGTTTAAGCTTTCTTTTGATTGAGCCATTTGGAAGCAGTCTTTTCATAGAATCTGCAAAGGGATATTTGTGATCTGTTAGAGGCCTATGGTGAAAAAGGAAATATGTTCACATGAAAAGTAGACAGAAGCTTTCATAGAAACTTCCTTGGATGTGTTCATTCATCTCACAGAGTTGGTCTTTTCTTTTGATTGAGCAGTTTGCAAAATGTCTTTTTGAAGAATCTGACAAGGTATATTTTGAGTGCTTTGAGACCTATGGTGAGGAACGAAATACCTTCACATAAAAAATTGATAGAGGTTTTTTGAGAAACTTCTTTGTTATGTGTGCATTCATCTCATGGAGTTGAACCTTTCTTTAGATTGAGCAGTTTTGAAACAGTCTTATTGTAGAATCTGAAAGGGATATTTGTGAGCACTTTGAGGCCTATTGTGAAAAAGGAAATCTCTTCACATAAAAACTAGACAGAAGCATTCTGAGAAACCTCGTCATGATATGTGCTTTTGTCTCACAGAGTTGAACCTTTCTTTTCAGTGAGAGGTTTGGAAACGTCTTTTTTTGTACTTGCAAATGATTATTTCTCCGTGGTTTGAGGTCTATGGTGCAAGGGGAAATATCGTCACATAAAAACTCGTCAGAAGCTTTCTGACAAACTCCTTTGTTAAATGTGGTTTCATCTCAAAGAGTTGACACTTTCTTTTGATTTTGCAGTTTGGAAACATTCTTTTTGTAGAATCCGAAAAGGGATATTTGGAGCATTTTGAGGACTCTGGTGAAAAAGGAAACATTCTCACATAAAAACTAGACAGAAGCTTTCTGAGAAACTTCTTTTTTATGTATGCAGTCATCTCACAGTGTTGAACCTTTCTTTTGTTTGAGCAGTTTGGAACCAGTGTTTTTGTAGAGTCTGCAACGGTATATTTGTGAGTCCTTTGAGGCCTATGGTGAAAAAGGGAATATCTTCACATAAAAAGTAGACAGAAAATTTCTGAGAAACTTCTTTGTGATGTCTGCTTTTATCTCAAAGGGGTGACCCCTTCTTTTGATTCTGCAGTTTGGAAACACTATTTTTGTAGACTCTACAAAGGGATATTTTTGAGCCCTTTGAAACCTATAGTGAAACAGGGAGTATCTTCACATAAAAATTAGACAGAAGCTTTCTGAGAAACCTCTTTGTGATGTGTTCATTCATCTGACAGATTTGAAAATTTCTTTTCATTGAGCAGTTTGGAAACGTCTTTTTGTAGAATCTGCAAAGGGATATTTTTGAGCCCTTTGAAACCAATGGTGAAAAAGAAATATCTTCACATAAAAACTAGAAAGAATCTTTCTGAGCAAGTGCTTTATGATGTGGGCTTTCATCTCACAGAGTTGAAAATTTCTTATGATTGAGCGGTTTGGAAACAGTCTTTTTGCAGATTCTGCAAAGGGGTATTTGTGAGCTCTTGGAGGCCTATGGTGAACAAGGATATAGTATCAAACAAAACCTAGATTGAAGGTTTCTGAGAAACTGATTTCTGATGTGTGCATTCATCTCACAGATGTAAATGTTTCTTTTCATTGAGCAGATTGGAAACTCTGTTCTTGTAGAATCTGCAAGGGGATATTTATGAGTGCTTTCAGGCCTATTTGAAAAATGAAATACTTCCATGTAAAAACTAGACAGAACATTTCTGAGAAACATTTTGTGATGGGTTCAGTAATCTCACAGAGTTGAACCTTTCTTTTGATTGAGCAGTTGGGAAACAGTCTTTTTGGTGAATCTGCAAAGGGTTATAAGTGAGCCCATTTTGGCCTATGGTGAAAATTAAATATATTCACATAAAAACTAAGCAGAAGCCTTCTGAGAAACATCTTTGTGATGTGTTCATTCATCTCACAAATATGATAGTGGATTTTGATTGAGCAGTTTGGAAACAGGCTTTGTGTAGAATCTGCAAGGGGTTGCAGATCTGCAAAGGGATATTTGTGAGCTCTTGGAGGCCTATGGTGAAAAAGCATATATCATAAAATAAAAACTAGATGGAAGGTTTCTGCAAAAGTTCTTTGAGTGTGCATTCATCACACAGATTTGGGCCATTCTTTTGATATAGCAGTTTGCGAGCAGTCTTTTTGTAGAATCCGTGAAGGGATATTTGTTAGACCTTTGTGGCCTATGGTGAAAAAGGAAATGTCTTCACAGAAAAACAAGGCAGAAGTCTTCTGAGAAACTTCTTTGTGATGTGTGCTTTCATGTCACCAATATAATCATGACCTTTGATTGAGCAGTTTGGAAACAGGCTTTGTGTAGAATCTGCAAAGGGATATTACTGAGTGCTTTGAGGAATGTGTTGAAAAAGGAAATATCTTCACATGAAAACTAGATGGAAGCTTTGAGAGAAACTTCTTTGGATGTGTTCATTCATCTCACAGAGTTGAAACATTCTTTTTATTGAGCAGTTTGGATACTATCTTTTGTAGAATATGCCAAGGGATATTTGGAGTATGTATGTATGTATGTATGTATTTATTTATTTATTTATTCATTATTATACTTTAGGTTTTCGGGTACATGTGCGCAAAGTGCAGGTTAGTTACATATGTATACACGTGACATGCTAGTGCACTGCACCCACTAACTTGTCATCTAGCATTAGGTATATCTCCCAATGCTATCCCTCCTCCTTCACCCCACCCCACAACAGTCTCTGGAGAGTGATGCTCCCCTTCCTGTTTCCATGTGTTCTCAATGTTCAACTCCCACCTATGAGTGAGAACATGCACTGTTTGTTTTTTTGTCCTTATGATAGTTTACTGAGAATGATGATTTACAGTTTCATCCATGTCCCTACAAAGGACATGAACTCATCATTTTTTATGGCTGCATACTCTTCTATGGAGTATATGTGCCACATTCTCTTAATGCAGTCTACCATTGTTGGACACTTGGGTTGGATCCAAGTCTTTGCTATTGTGAATAGTGCCACAATAAACAAACGTGTGCATGTGTCTTTATAGTAGCATGATTTATAGTCCTTTGGGTATATACCCAGTAAAGAGATGGCTGGGTCAAATGGTATTTCTAGTTCTAGATCCCTGAGGAATCCCCACACTGACTTCCACAATGGTTGAACTAGTTTACAGTCCCACCAACAGTGTAAAAGTGTTCCTATTTCTCCACATCCTCTCTAGCACCTGTTGTTTCCTGACTTTTTAATGATTGCCAGAACAGAGACCTCAGAAATAAAGCCACATATCTACAACTACCTGACCTTTGAAAAACCTGAGAAAAACAAGCAATGGGGAAAGGATTCCCTGTTTAATAAACGGTGCTGGGAAAACTGGCTAGACATATGTAGAAAGCTGAAACTGGATCCCTTCCTTACACCTTACACAAAAATTAATTCAAGATGGATTAAAGACTTAAATGTTAGACCTAAAACCACAAAAACCCTAGAAGAAAACCTAGGCATTACCATTCAGGACATAGGCATGGGCAAGGTCTTCACGTCTAAAACACCAAAAGCAATGGCAGCAAAAGTCAATAGTGACAAATGGGATCTAATTTAACTAAATAGCTTCTGCACAGCAAAAGAAAATACCATCAGAGTGAACAGGCAACCTACACAATGGGAGAAAATTTTCACAACCTACTCATCTGACAAAGCGCTAATATCCAGAATCTACAATGAACACAAAGAAATTTACAAGAAAAAAACAAACAACCTCATCAAAAAGTGGGTGAAGGACATGAACAGACACTTCTCAAAAGAAGACGTTTATGCATACAAAAAACATGAAAAAATGCTCACCATCACTGGCCATCAGACAAAAGCAAATGAAAACCACAATGAGATACCATCTCACACCAGTTAGACTGATCAGCTTTGAAACAATCTTTTTGTAGAATCTTAAAGGGATAATAGTGAGCGCTTTGAGGACTATGATGAAAAGGGAAATACCTTCAACACAAAAAGTAGACAGTAGCTTCCTGACAAACTCCTTTGTGATGTCTGCTTTCATCTCAAAGAGTTGACAGCTTCTCTTCATTCTGCAGTTTGGAAACATTCTTTCCCTAGAATCTGCAAAGGGATATTTGGAGCACTTTGAGGCCTATGGGGAAAGGGAAACATCTTCACAAAAAACTAGACAGAGGTTTTTTGAGAAACTTCTTTGTGATGTTTGCATTCATGTCACAGATTTGAATCCTTCTTTTGATAGAGCAGTTTGGAAACAGTCTTTTTCTAGAATCTGCAAAGTGATATTTCTTAGCCCTTTGAGGCCTATGCTGAAAAAAGAAATATCTTCACACAAAAAATAGACAGAAGCTTTCTGAGAAACTTCTTTGTGATGTCTGCATTCATCTCACAAAAATAAAAACGATTTTGATTGAAAGTTTGGAAACAGTCTTTTTGTGGAAACTGGCATGTGATATTTGCTAGCACTTTGAGTCCCATGCTGAAAAAGGAAATACCTTCGCATAAATATTAGACAGGAGCTTTCTGAGAAACTACATTATGATGTGTGCATTCATCTCACAGAGTTGAACCTTTCTTTTGATTGAGCAGTTTTGAAACACTCTTTTTGTACAATCAGAAAGGGGATATTTGGAGTGCTTTGAGTCCTGTGGTTGAAAAGGAAATATCTTCACATAAAAACTAGACGGAAGCATTCTAAGAAATTTCTCTGTGATGTGTGCACTCAACCCACAGAGATGAATCTTCCTTTTGATAGAGCATTTTTGTAACACTCTTTTAGTAGAATATGCAAGTGGATATTTGGGGGGCTTTGAGGCCTATTCTGGAAAACGAAATATCTTCACATAGAAACAAGACGGAAGCATTATCAGAAACTTCTCTGTGATGCTGGCCTTCAACTCACAGAGCTGAAACTTACTTTTGATACAGCAGTTTTGAAACACTCTTTTTGTGGAACCTGCAAGTGGATATTTGGAGCGCTTGGAGGTCTATACTGGAAAACGAAATATCTTCACATAGAAACTAGACGGAAGCATTATCAGAAACTCCACTGTGATGTGGTTATTTGGAGAGGTTTGAGGCCTGTACTGGAAAAGGGAATATCTTCAGATAAAAACTAGACAGAAGCATTCTCAGAAACTTCGTTGCGATGTTTGCATTCAACCCACAGAGTTGAACCTTCTTCTTGACAGCGCAGTTTTAAATCACTGTCTTTGTCGAATCTCCAAGTGGATATTTGGAGGGATTTGAGGTATATTCTGGAAAAGGAAATATCCTCACTTGAAAACTAGATAGAAGAATTCCCAGAAACTTCCTTGTGATGTCTGCTTTCAACTCACAGTGTTGAAATTTCCTTTTCACAGAGCAGTTTGGAAACACTCTTTTTGTAGGATCTGCAAGTGGTTATTCGGGGTGCTTTAAGGCCCATGCTGGAAATGGAAATACCTTCACATAAAAACTAGACAGAAGCGTTCTCAGAAAAATCTCTGTGATGTGTGCATTAAACTCACAGAGTTGATCCTTCCTATTGATAGAGCATTTTTGTAACTCTGTTTTAGTAGAATCTGCAAGTGGATAATTGGGGAGATTTGAGGCCTATGCTGGAAAACGAAATATCTTCACGTAGAAACTAGACGGAAGCATTATCAGAAACTCCTGTGTGATGTGTGCGTTAAACTCACAGTGTTGAACATTCCTTTCGATGGAGTAGTTTTGAAACACTCTTTTCGTAGAATCTGCAAGTGGTTATTTAGAGCGCTTTGAGGCCTATGCTGGAAATGGAAATATCTTCACTTAAAAAGTAGACAGAATCATTCTCAGAAATTCCTTTGTGATGTGTGCATTCAACTCACAGAGATGAACCTTCCTTTTCATAGGGCACTTTTGAAACACTGTTTTTGTGGGAACTACAAGTGGATATTTGGAGTGATGGCGGCCTCAGGTGGAAAAGCAAATATCATCAAATGAAAACTTCACATAGGCACTCTCAGAAACTTATTTGTGTGTGTGCATTCAACTAACAGAGTTGAACAGTCCTTTCGGTAGAGCAGTTTTGAAGCACTCTTTTTGCAGAATCTGCAAGTGGTTATTTGGAGATCTTTAAGGCCCATGCTGGAAAAGGAAATATCTTCACATAAAAACTGGACAGAAGCATTCTCTGAAAGTTCTCTGTGATGTCTGCATTCAACTCACAGAGTTCAACCTGCCTTTTCATACAGCATTTTTGTAACAGTCTTTTAGTATAATCTGTAAGTGGGTATTTGGGGCGCTTTGACGCCTATGCTGGAAAACGAAATATCTTCACATGAAAATTAGACGGAAGCATTATCAGAAACTTCTCTGTGATGTGCGCATTCAACTCACAGGGTTGAACCTTCCTTTTGATACAGCAGTTTTCAAACACTCATTCTGTGCAATCTGCATTTGGGAATTTGGAGCGCTTTGAGGTCTATACTTGAAAAGGAAATATCCTCACATGGAAACAAGTCGGAAGCATTCTCAGAAACTTCTTTGTGATGTGTGCATTCAAATCACAGGGTTCGACCTTCCTTTTGATACAACAGTTTTGAAACCCTCTTTTTGTAGTATCTGCAAGTGGTTATTTGGAGCGCTTTGAGGCCTATGAGAAAAAGGAAATGCCTTCACAGAAAACTAGACAGAAGCATTCTCAGAAAATTCTTTGTGATGAGTTCATTCCACTCACAGAGTTGAACATTCCCTTAAACCGAGAACTTCTGAAACACTCTTTTGGTAGAATCCGCAATGGTTTCTTAGAGCGCTTTGAGACCTATGCTGGAAAGTGAAATATCTTCACATAAAAACTAGACAGAAGCATTCCCAGAAACTTCTCTGTGAAGTGTGCATTGAATTCACAGAAGTGACTCTTTCTTTTGATAGGGAAGTTTTGAGACACTCTTTCTGTGGAATCTGCAAGTTAATATTTGGAGCGCTTTGAGTCCTAGGCTGGAAAAGAAAGTATCTTCACATAGAAACTAGACAGAAGCATTTTCACAAACTTTTCTGTGATGTGTGCATTCAACTCACAGAGATGAAACTTCCTTTTGATTTGGCAGTTTTAAAACAACCTTTTTGTAGAATCTGCTAGTGGATATGTGGAGTATTTTGTGGCATATGCAGGAAAATGTAATATCTTCACTTGCAAACTAGACAGAGGCATTCTCAGAAACTTCTTTCTGAGGTGTGCATTGAACATCCAGAGGTGAAACTTCCTCTTCATAGAGCAGTTATATAATTATCTTTTAGTATAACCTGCAAGAGGATATGTGGAGAACTTTGAGGACTACGCTGGAAAAGGAAATATCTTCACATAGAAAGTAGACGGAATCATTCTCAGAACCTTCTCTGTGATGTGTGCATTCAACTCACAGAGTTGAACCTTCTTTTAGAGAGAAAAGTTTTGAAACACACTTTCTGTGGATTCTGCAATTGGTTATTTGGAGAGGTTTGAGGCCTGTACTGGAAAAGGGAATATCTTCAGATAAAAACTAGACAGAAGCATTCTCAGAAACTTCGTTGCGATGTTTGCATTCAACCCACAGAGTTGAACCTTCTTCTTGAGAGCGCAGTTTTAAATCACTGTCTTTGTCGAATCTCAAAGTGGATATGTGGAGGGATTTGGGGTATATTCTGGAAAAGGAAATATCCTCACTTGAAAACTAGATAGAAGAATTCCCAGAAACTTCCTTGTGATGTCTGCTTTCAACTCACAGTGTTGAACTTTCCTTTTCACAGAGCAGTTTGGAAACACTCTTTTTGTAGAATCTGCAAGTGGTTATTCGGGCAGCTTTGAGGACCATGCTGGAAATGGAAATACCTTCACATAAAAACTAGACAGAAGCGTTCTCAGAAATATCTCTGTGATGTGTGCATTAAACTCACAGAGTTGATCCTTCCTATTGATAGAGCATTTTCGTCACACTGTTTTAGTAGAATCTGCAAGTGGATAATTGGGGAGATCAGAGGCCTATGCTGGAAAACCAAATATCTTCACGTAGAAATTAGACGGAAGCATTATCAGAAACTTCTCTGTGATGTGTGCATTAAACTCACAGAGCGGAACATTCCTTTCGATGGAGCAGTTTTGAAACACTCTTTTCGTAGAATCTGCAAGTGGTTATTTAGAGCGCTTTGAGGCCTATGCTGGAAATGGAAATATCTTCACATAAAAATTAGACAGAAGCATTCTCAGAAATTCCTTTGTGATGTGTGCATTCAAGTCACAGGGATGAACCTTCCTTTTCACAGGGCACATTTGAAAAACTGTTTTTGTGGCAACTACAAGTGGATATTTGGAGTGATGGCGGCCTCTGGTGGAAAAGCAAATATCATCAAATGAAAACTACACATAGGCATTCTCAGAAACTTCTTTGTGTGTGTGCATTCCACTCACAGAGTTGAACAGTCCTTTCGGTGGAGGAATTTTGAAGCACTGTTTCTGTAGAATCTGCAAGTGGTTATTCGGATAGATTTGAGCCCCATGCTGGAAAAGGACATATCTTCACATAAAAACTGGACAGAAGCATTCTCAGAAAGTTCTCTAGAATGTGTGCATTCAACTCACAGAGTTGAACCTGCCTTTGCATACAGCATTTTTGTAACACTCTTTTAGTATAATCTGCTAGTGGGTATTTGGGGCGCTTTGTGGCCTAGGCTGGAAAATGAATTATCTTCACATGAAAATTAGATGGAAGCATTATCAGAATCTTCTCTGTGACGTGCGCATTCAATTCACAGGGTTGAACCTTCCTTTTGAGAGAGCAGTTTTCAAACACTCATTCTGTGGAATCTGCATTTGGGAATTAGGAGCGCATTGAGGCCTATACTGGAAAAGGAAATATGCTCACATAGAAACTAGACGGAAGCATTCTCAGAAACTTCTTTGTGATGTGTGCATTCAACTCACAGGGTTCGACCTTCCTTTTGATACAACAGTTTTGAAACACTCTTTTTGTAGAATCTGCAAGTGGTTATTTGGAGCGCTTTGAGGCCTATGAGTAAAAGGAAATATCTTCACAGAAAACTAGACAGAAGCATTCTCAGAAACTTCTTTGTGATGAGTGCATTCCACTCACAGAGTTGAACATTCAATTTCACCGAGCAGCTCTGAAACACTCTTTTTGTAGAATCTGCAAGTGGTTACTTAGAGCGCTTTGAGACCTATGCTGGAAAGTGAAATATCTTCACATAAAAACTAGACAGAAGCATAACCAGAAACTTCTGTGTGAAGTGTGCATTCAGTTCACAGAGCTGAATCTTTCTTTCGATAGAGAAGTTTTGAGACACTCTTTCTGTAGAATCTGCAAGTGAATATTTGGGGCGCTATGTGTCCTAGGCTGGAAAAGAAAGTATCTTCACATAGAAACTAGACAGAAGGATTCTCAAAAACTTCTCTGTAATGTGTGCATTCAACTCACAGAGTTGAAACTTCCTTTTGATTTGGCAGTTTTAAAACAATCTTTTTGTAGAATCTGCTAGTGGATATTTGGAGTATTTTCAGGCAAATGCAGGAAAGGATAAAATCTTCACTTGAAACTAGACAGAGGCATTCTCAGAAACTTCTTTCTGATGTGTGCATTGAACATCCAGAGTTGAACCTTCCTCTTCATAGAGCAGTTATATAATACTCTTTTAGTATAATCTGCAAGTGGATATGCGGAGACCTTTGAGGACTACGCTGGAAAAGGGAACATCTTCACATAGAAAGTAGACGGAAGCATTCTCAGAACCTTCTCTGTGATGTGTGCATTCAACTCACAGGGATGAACCTTGCTTTAGATAGAGCAGTAGTGAAACACACTTTTTGTGGATTCTACCATTGGTTATTTGGAGAGCTTTGAGGCCTGTACTGGAAAAGGAAATATCTTCAGATAAAAACTAGGCAGAAGCATTCTCAGAAACTTCGTTGTGATGTTAGGATTCAACCCACAGTGTTGAAACTTCTTCTTGATTACGCAGTTTTAAATCACTGTCTTTGCTGAATATCCAAGTGGATATTTGGAGCGATTAGGGGCATATTCTGGAAAAGGAAATATCCTCACTTAAAAACTAGATAGAAGTATTCCCAGAAACTTCCTTGTGATGTCTGCGTTCAACTCACAGAATTGAACCTTCCTTTTCACAGAGCAGTTTGGAAACACTCTTTTTGTAGAATATACAAGTGGTTATTCGGAGAGTTTCGGGGCCCATGCTGGAAATGGAAATATCTTCACATAAAAACTAGACAGAAGCGTCCTCAGAAATTTCTCTGTGATGTGTGCATTGAACTCACAGAGTTGATCTTTCCTATTGATAGAGCATATTCGTAACACTGTTTTAGTAGAATCTCCAAGTGGATAATTGGGGAGATTTGAGGCCTACGCTGGAAAACCAAATATCTTCACGTAGAAACTAGACGGAAGCATTATCAGAAACTTCTCTGTGATGTGTGCATTAAACTCACAGAGTGGAACATTCCTTTCGATGGAGCAGTTTTGAAACACTCTTTTCGTAGAATCTGCAAGTGGTTATTTAGAGCGCTTTGAGGCCTATGCTGGAAATGGAAATATCTTCA
Source organism: Pongo pygmaeus (assembly GCF_028885625.2). Lineage (NCBI taxonomy): Eukaryota > Metazoa > Chordata > Mammalia > Primates > Hominidae > Pongo > Pongo pygmaeus. Next base: position 41,842,569 of record NC_072391.2, on the reverse strand, counting down.
CATAAAAAGTAGACAGAAGCATTCTCAAAAATTCCTTTGTGATGTGTGCATTCAACTCACAGAGATGAACCTTCCTTTTCAGAGGGCACTTTTGAAACACTGTTTTCGTGGGAACGACAAGTGGATATTCGGAGTGATGGCGGCCACTGGTGGAAAAGCAAATATCATCAAATGAAAACTACACATAGGCATTCTCAGAAACTTCTTTGTGTGTGTGCATTCCACTCACAGAGTTGAACAGTCCTTTCGATAGAGCAGTTTTGAAGCACTCTTTCTGTAGAATCTACAAGTGGTTATGCCGATAGCTTTGAGCCCCACGCTGGAAAAGGAAATATTTTCACATAAAAACTGGGCAGAAGCATTCTCAGAAAGTTCTCTGTGATGTGTGCATTCAAGTCGCAGAGTTGAACCTGCCTTTTCATACAGCACTTTTGTAACACTCTTTTAGTATAATCTGCAAGTGGGTATTTGGGGCGCTTTGTAGCCTAGGCTGGAAAACGAAATATCTTCACATGAAAATTAGATGGAAGCATTATCAGAATCTTCCCTGTGATGTGCGCATTCAATTCACAGGGTTGAACCTTCCTTTTGATACAGCCGGTTTCAAACACTCATTCTGTGGAATCTGCATTTGGGAATTTGGAGCGCTTTGAGGCCTATACTGGAAAAGGAAATATGCTCACATAGAAACTAGACGGAAGCATTCGCAGAAACTTCTTTGTGATGTGTGCATTCAACTCACAGGGTTCGACCTTCCTTTTGATACAACAGTTTTGAAACACTCTTTTTGTAGAATCTGCAAGTGTTTATTTGGAGCGCTTTGAGGCCTATGAGTAAAAGGAAATATCTTCACAGAAAACTAGACAGAAGCATTCTCAGAAACTTCTTTGTGATGAGTGCATTCCACTCACAGAGTTGAACATTCCCTTTCACCGAGCCGTTCTGAAACACTCTTTTTGTAGAATCTGCAAGTGGTTACTTAGAGCGCGTTGAGACCTAGGCTGGAAAGTGAAATATCTTCACATAAAAACTAGACAGAAGCATTCCCAGAAACTTCTGTGTGAAGTGTGCATTCAGTTCACAGAGCTGAATCTTTCTTTTGATAGAGAAGTTTTGAGACACTCTTTCTGTAGAGTCTGCAAGTGAATATTTGGAGCGCTATTTGTCCTAGGCTGGAAAAGAAAGTACCTACACATAGAAACTAGACAGAAGCATTCCCACAAACTTCTGTGTGAAGTATGCATTCAGTTCACAGAGCTGAATCTTTCTGTTGATAGAGAAGTTTTGAGACACTCTTTCTGTAGAATCTGCAAGTGAATATTTGGAGCGCTATGTGTCCTAGGCTGGAAAAGAAAGAATCTTCACATAGAAACTAGACAGAAGCATTCTCAAAAACTTCTCTGTAATGTGTGCATTCAACTCACAGAGTTGAAACTTCCTTTTGATTTGGCAGTTTTAAAACAATCTTTTTGTAGAATCTGCTTGTGGATATTTGGAGTATTTTGAGGCATATGCAGGAAATGGAAATATCTTCACTTGAAAACTAGACAGAGGCATTCTCAGAAACTTCTTTCTGATGTGTGCATGGAACATCCAGAGTTGAACCTTCCTCTTCATAGAGCAGTTATATAATACTCTTTTAGTGTAATCTGCAAGTGGATATGTGGAGACCTTTGAGGACTACGCTGGAAAAGGAAATATCTTCACATAGAAAGTAGACGGAAGCATTCTCAGAACCTTCTCTGTGATGTGTGCATTCAACTCACAGGGTTGAACCTTCCTTTAGATAGAGCAGTTGTGAAACACACTTTTTGTGGATTCTGCCATTGGTTATTTGGAGAGCTTTGCGGCCTGTACTGGAAAAGGAAATATCTTCAGATAAAAACTGGACAGAAGCATTCTCAGAAACTGCGTTGTGATGTTTGCATTCAACCCACAGAGTTGAACCTTCTTCTTGATAGCGCAGTTTTAAATCACTGTGTTTGTTGAATCTCCGAGTGCATATTTGGAGCGATTTGGGGCATATTCTGGAAAAGGAAATATCCTCACTTGAAAACTAGATAGAAGAATTCCCAGAAACTTCCTTGTGATGTCTGCTTTCAACTCACAGAGTCGAACCTTCCTTTTCACAGAGCAGTTTGGAAACACTCTTTTTGTAGAATCTGCAAGTGGTTATTCGGAGAGCTTCGAGGCCCATGCTGGAAATGGAAATATCTTCACATAAAAACTAGACAGAGGCGTCCTCAGAAATTTCTCTGTGATGTGTGCATTGAACTCACAGAGTTGATCCTTCCTATTGATAGAGCATTTTCGTAACACTGTTTTAGTAGAATCTGCAAGTGGATAATTGGGGAGATTTGAGGCCTATGCTGGAAAACGAAATATCTTCACGTAGAAACTAGACGGAAGCATTATCAGAAACTTCTCTGTGATGTGTGCATTAAACTCACAGAGTGGAACATTCCTTTCGATGGAGCAGTTTTGAAACACTCTTTTCGTAGAATCTGCAAGTGGTTATTTAGAGCGCTTTGAGGGCTATGTTTTAAATGGAAATATCTTCACATAAAAAGTAGACAGAAGCATTCTCAGAAATTCGTTTGTGATGTGTGCATTCAACTCACAGACATGAACCTTCCTTTTCACAGGGCACTTTTGAAACAGTGTTTTCGTGGGAACTACAAGTGGATATTTGGAGTGATGGCGGCCTCTGGTGGAAAAGCAAATATCACCAAATGAAAACTACACATAGGCATTCTCAGAAATTTCTTTGTGTGTGTGCATTCCACTCACATAGTTGAACAGTCCTTTCGGTAGAGGAGTTTTGAAGCACTCTTTCTGTAGAATCTGCAAGTGGTTATTCGGATAGCTTTGAGCCCCATGCTGGAAAAGGAAATATTTTCACATAAAAACTGGACAGAAGCATTCTCAGAAAGTTCTCTAGAATGTGTGCATTCAACTCACAGAGTTGAACCTGCCTTTTCATACAGCACTTTTGTTACACTCTTTTAGTGTAATCTGCAAGTGGGTATTTGGGGCGCTTTGTGGCCTAGGCTGGAAAATGTAATATCTTCACATGAAAATTGGATGGAAGCATTATCAGAATCTTCTCTGTGATGTGCGCATTCAATTCGCAAGGTTGAACCTTACTTTTGATAGAGCAGTTTTCATACACTCATTCTGTGGAATCTGCATTTGGGAATTTGGAGCGTATTGAGGCCTATACTGGAAAAGGAAATATGCTCACATAGAAACTAGACGGAAGCATTCTCAGAAACTTCTTTGTGATGTGTGCATTCAACTCACAGGGTTCGACCTTCCTTTTGATACAACAGTTTTGAAACACTCTTTTTGTAGAATCTGCAAGTGGTTATTTGGAGCGCTATGAGGCCTATGAGTAAAAGGAAATATCTTCACAGAAAACTAGACAGAAGCATTCTCAGAAACTTCTTTGTGATGAGTGCATTCCACTCACAGAGTTGAACATTCCCTTTCACCGATCCGTTCTGAAACACTCTTTTTGTAGAATCTGCAAGTGGTTACTTAGAGCGCTTTGAGACCTATTCTGGAATGTGAAATATCTTCACATAAAAACTAGACAGAAGCATTCCCAGAAACTTCTGTGTGAAGTGTGCATTCAGTTCACAGACCTGAATCTTTCTTTTGATAGAGAAGTTTTGAGACCCTCTTTCTGTAGAATCTGCAAGTGAATATTTGGAGCGCTATGTGTCCTAGGCTTGAAAAGAAAGTATCTTCACATAGAAACTAGACAGAAGCATTCTCAAAAACTTCTCTCTAATGTGTGCATTCAACTCACAGGGTGGAAACTTCCTTTTGATTTGGCAGTTTTAAAACAATCTTTTTGTAGAATCTGCTAGTGAATATTTGGAGTATTTTGAGGCATATGCAGGAAATGGAAATATCTTCACTTGAAAACTAGACAGAGGCATTCTCAGAAACTTCTTTCTGATGTGTGCATTGAACATCCAGAGTTGAACCTTCCTCTTCATAGAGCTGTTATATAATACTCCTTTAGTATAATCTGCAAGTGGATATGTGGAGACCTTTGAGGACTACGCTGGAAAAGGAAATATCTTCACATAGAAAGTAGACGGAAGCATTCTCAGAACCTTCTCTGTGATGTGTGCATTCAACTCACAGGGTTGAACCTTCCTTTAGATAGAGCAGTTGTGAAACACACTTTTTGTGGATTCTGCCATTGGTTATTTGGAGAGCTTTGAGGCCTGTACTGGAAAAGGAAATATCTTCAGATAAAAACTAGACAGAAGCATTCTCAGAAACTGCGTTGTGATGTTTGCATTCAACCCACAGAGTTGAACATTCTTCTTGATAGCGCAGTTTTAAATCACTGTCTTTGTTGAATCTCCAAGTGGATATTTGGAGCGATTTGGGGCATATTCTGGAAAAGGAAATATCCTCACTTGAAAACTAGATAGAAGAATTCCCAGAAACTTCCTTGTGATGTCTGCTTTCAACTCACAGAGTCGAACGTTCCTTTTCACAGAGCAGTTTGGAAACACTCTTTTTGTAGAATCTGCAAGTGGTTATTCGGAGAGCTTCGAGGCCCATGCTGGAAATGGAAATATCTTCACATAAAAACGAGACAGAGGCGTCCTCAGAAATTTCTCTGTGATGTGTGCATTGAACTCACAGAGTTGATCCTTCCTATTGATAGAGCACTTTCGTAACACTGTTTTAGTTCAATCTGCAAGTGGATAATTGGGGAGATTTGAGGCCTATGCTGGAAAACGAAATATCTTCACGTAGAAACTAGACGGAAGCATTATCAGAAACTTCTCTGTGATGTGTGCATTAAACTCACAGAGTGGAACACTCCTTTCGATGGAGCAGTATTGAAACACTCTTCTCGTACGATCTGCAAGTGGTTATTTAGAGCCCTTTGAGGCCTATGCTGGAAACGGAAATATCTTCACATAAAAAGTAGACAGAAGCATTCTCAGAAATTCCTTTGTGATGTGTGCATTCAACTCACAGAGATGAACCTTCCTTTTCGCAGGGTACTTTTGAAACACTGTTTTTGTGGGAACTACAAGTGGATATTTGGAGTGATGGCGGCCACTGATGGAAAAACAAATATCATCAAATGAAAACAACACATAGGCATTTTCAGAAACTTCTTTGTGTGTGTGCATTCCACTCACAGAGTTGAACAGTCCTTTCGGTAGAGGAGTTTTGAAGCACTCTTTCTGTCGAATCTGCAAGTGGTTATTCAGATAGCTTTGAGCCCCATGCTGGAAATGGAAATATCTTCACATAAAAACTGGAGAGAAGCATTCTCAGAAAGTTCTCAGAATGTGTGCATTCAACTCACAGAGTTGAACTTGCCTTTGCATACAGCATTATTGTACCACACTTTTAGAATAATCTGCAAGTGGGTATTTGGGGCGCTTTGTGGCCTAGGCTGGAAAATGAAATATCTTCACATGAAAATTAGACGGAAGCATTATCAGAATCTTCTCTGTGATGTGCGCATTCAATTCACAGGGTTGAACCTTCCTTTTGATACAGCCGGTTTCAAGCACTCATTCTGTGGAATCTGCATTTGGGAATTTGGAGCGCTTTGAGGCCTATACTGGAAAAGGAAATATGCTCACATAGAAACTAGACGGAAGCATTCTCAGAAACTTCTTTGTGATGTGTGCATTCAACTCACAGTGTTCGACCTTCCTTTTGATACAACAGTTTTGAAACACGCTTTTTGTAGAATCTGCAAGTGGTTATTTGGAGCGCTTTGAGGCCTGCGAGTAAAAGGAAATATCTTCACAGAAAACTAGACAGAAGCATTCTCAGAAACTTCTTTGTGATGAGTGCATTCCACTCACAGAGTTGAACATTCCCTTTCACCGAGCAGTTCTGAAACACTCTTTTTGTAGAATCTGCAAGTGGTTACTTAGAGCGCTTTGAGACCTATGCTGGAAAGTGAAATATCTTCACATAAAAACTAGACAGAAGCATTCCCAGAAACTTCTGTGTGAAGTGTGCATTCAGTTCACAGAGCTGAATCTTTCTTTTGATAGAGAAGTTTTGAGACACTCTTTCTGTAGAATCTGCAAGTGAATATTTGGAGCCCTATGTGTCCTATGCTGGAAAAGAAAGAATCTTCACATAGAAACTAGACAGAAGCATTCTCAAAAACTTCTCTGCAATGTGTGCATTCAACTTACAGAGTTGAAACTTCCTTTTGATTTGGCAGTTTTAAAACAATCTTTTTGTAGAATTTGCTTGTGGATATTTGGAGTATTTTGAGGCATATGCAGGAAATGGAAATATCTTCTCTTGAAAACTAGACAGAGGCATTCTCAGAAACTTCTTTCTGATGTGTGCATTGAACATCCAGAGTTGAACCTTCCTCTTCATAGAGCCATTATATAATATTCTTTTAGTATAATCTGCAAGTGGATATGTGGAGAACTTTGAGGACTATGCTGGAAAAGGAAATATCTTCACATAGAAAGTAGACGGAAGCATTCTCAGAACCTTCTCTGTGATGTGTGCATTCAACTCACAGGGTTGAACCTTCCTTTAGATAGAGCAGTTGTGAAACACACTTTTTGTGGATTCTGCCATTGGTTATTTGGAGAGCTTTGAGGCCCGTACTGGAAAAGGAAATATCTTCAGATAAAAACTAGACAGAAGCGTTCTCAGAAACTTCGTTGTGATGTTTGCATTCAACCCACAGAGTTGAACCTTCTTCTTGATAGCGCAGTTTTAAATCACTGTCTTTGTTGAATCTCCGAGTGGATATTTGGAGCGATTTGGGGCATATTCTGGAAAAGGAAATATCCTCACTTGAAAACTAGATAGAAGAATTCCAAGAAACTTCCTTGTGATGTCTGCTTTCAACTCACAGAGTCGAACCTTCCTTTTCACAGAGCAGTTTGGAAACACTCTTTTTGTAGAATCTGCAAGTGGTTATTCGGAGAGCTTCGAGGCCCATGCTGGAAATGGAAATATCTTCAGATAAAAACGAGACAGAGGCGTCCTCAGAAATTTCTCTGTGATGTGTGCATTGAACTCACAGAGTTGATCCTTCCTATTGATAGAGCACTTTCGTAACACTGTTTTAGTTCAATCTGCAAGTGGATAATTGGGGAGATTTGAGGCCTATGCTGGAAAACCAAATATCTTCACGTAGAAACTAGACGGAAGCATTATCAGAAACTTCTCTGTGATGTGTGCATTAAACTCACAGAGTGGAACATTCCTTTCGATGGAGCAGTTTTGAAACACTCTTTTCGTAGAATCTGCAAGTGGTTATTTAGAGCGCTTTGAGGCCTATGCTGGAAATGGAAATATCTTCACATAAAAAGTAGACAGAAGCATTCTCAAAAATTCCTTTGTGATGTGTGCATTCAACTCACAGAGATGAACCTTCCTTTTCAGAGGGCACTTTTGAAACACTGTTTTCGTGGGAACGACAAGTGGATATTCGGAGTGATGGCGGCCACTGGTGGAAAAGCAAATATCATCAAATGAAAACTACACATAGGCATTCTCAGAAACTTCTTTGTGTGTGTGCATTCCACTCACAGAGTTGAACAGTCCTTTCGATAGAGCAGTTTTGAAGCACTCTTTCTGTAGAATCTACAAGTGGTTATGCCGATAGCTTTGAGCCCCATGCTGGAAAAGGAAATATTTTCACATAAAAACTGGGCAGAAGCATTCTCAGAAAGTTCTCTGTGATGTGTGCATTCAAGTCGCAGAGTTGAACCTGCCTTTTCATACAGCACTTTTGTAACACTCTTTTAGTATAATCTGCAAGTGGGTATTTGGGGCGCTTTGTAGCCTAGGCTGGAAAACGAAATATCTTCACATGAAAATTAGATGGAAGCATTATCAGAATCTTCCCTGTGATGTGCGCATTCAATTCACAGGGTTGAACCTTCCTTTTGATACAGCCGGTTTCAAACACTCATTCTGTTGGATCTGCATTTGGGAATTTGGAGCGCTTTGAGGCCTATACTGGAAAAGGAAATATGCTCACATAGAAACTAGACGGAAGCATTCGCAGAAACTTCTTTGTGATGTGTGCATTCAACTCACAGGGTTCGACCTTCCTTTTGATACAACAGTTTTGAAACACTCTTTTTGTAGAATCTGCAAGTGTTTATTTGGAGCGCTTTGAGGCCTATGAGTAAAAGGAAATATCTTCACAGAAAACTAGACAGAAGCATTCTCAGAAACTTCTTTGTGATGAGTGCATTCCACTCACAGAGTTGAACATTCCCTTTCACCGAGCCGTTCTGAAACACTCTTTTTGTAGAATCTGCAAGTGGTTACTTAGAGCGCGTTGAGACCTAGGCTGGAAAGTGAAATATCTTCACATAAAAACTAGACAGAAGCATTCCCAGAAACTTCTGTGTGAAGTGTGCATTCAGTTCACAGAGCTGAATCTTTCTTTTGATAGAGAAGTTTTGAGACTCTCTTTCTGTAGAATCTGCAAGTGAATATTTGGAGCGCTATTTGTCCTAGGCTGGAAAAGAAAGTACCTACACATAGAAACTAGACAGAAGCATTCCCACAAACTTCTGTGTGAAGTATGCATTCAGTTCACAGAGCTGAATCTTTCTGTTGATAGAGAAGTTTTGAGACACTGTTTCTGTAGAATCTGCAAGTGAATATTTGGAGCGCTATGTGTCCTAGGCTGGAAAAGAAAGAATCTTCACATAGAAACTAGACAGAAGCATTCTCAAAAACTTCTCTGTAATGTGTGCATTCAACTCACAGAGTTGAAACTTCCTTTTGATTTGGCAGTTTTAAAACAATCTTTTTGTAGAATCTGCTTGTGGATATTTGGAGTATTTTGAGGCATATGCAGGAAATGGAAATATCTTCACTTGAAAACTAGACAGAGGCATTCTCAGAAACTTCTTTCTGATGTGTGCATGGAACATCCAGAGTTGAACCTTCCTCTTCATAGAGCAGTTACATAATACTCTTTTAGTGTAATCTGCAAGTGGATATGTGGAGACCTTTGAGGACTACGCTGGAAAAGGAAATATCTTCACATAGAAAGTAGACGGAAGCATTCTCAGAACCTTCTCTGTGATGTGTGCATTCAACTCACAGGGTTGAACCTTCCTTTAGATAGGGCAGTTGTGAAACACACTTTTTGTGGATTCTGCCATTGGTTATTTGGAGAGCTTTGCGGCCTGTACTGGAAAAGGAAATATCTTCAGATAAAAACTGGACAGAAGCATTCTCAGAAACTGCGTTGTGATGTTTGCATTCAACCCACAGAGTTGAACCTTCTTCTTGATAGCGCAGTTTTAAATCACTGTGTTTGTTGAATCTCCGAGTGCATATTTGGAGCGATTTGGGGCATATTCTGGAAAAGGAAATATCCTCACTTGAAAACTAGATAGAAGAATTCCCAGAAACTTCCTTGTGATGTCTGCTTTCAACTCACAGAGTCGAACCTTCCTTTTCACAGAGCAGTTTGGAAACACTCTTTTTGTAGAATCTGCAAGTGGTTATTCGGAGAGCTTCGAGGCCCATGCTGGAAATGGAAATATCTTCACATAAAAACTAGACAGAGGCGTCCTCAGAAATTTCTCTGTGATGTGTGCATTGAACTCACAGAGTTGATCCTTCCTATTGATAGAGCATTTTCGTAACACTGTTTTAGTAGAATCTGCAAGTGGATAATTGGGGAGATTTGAGGCCTATGCTGGAAAACGAAATATCTTCACGTAGAAACTAGACGGAAGCATTATCAGAAACTTCTCTGTGATGTGTGCATTAAACTCACAGAGTGGAACATTCCTTTCGATGGAGCAGTTTTGAAACACTCTTTTCGTAGAATCTGCAAGTGGTTATTTAGAGCGCTTTGAGGCCTATGCTGGAAATGGAAATATCTTCACATAAAAAGTAGACAGAAGCATTCTCAGAAATTCGTTTGTGATGTGTGCATTCAACTCACAGACATGAACCTTCCTTTTCACAGGGCACTTTTGAAACAGTGTTTTCGTGGGAACTACAAGTGGATATTTGGAGTGATGGTGGCCTCTGGTGGAAAAGCAAATATCACCAAATGAAAACTACACATAGGCATTCTCAGAAATTTCTTTGTGTGTGTGCATTCCACTCACATAGTTGAACAGTCCTTTCGGTAGAGGAGTTTTGAAGCACTCTTTCTGTAGAATCTGCAAGTGGTTATTCAGATAGCTTTGAGCCCCATGCTGGAAAAGGAAATATCTTCACATAAAAACTGGACAGAAGCATTCTCAGAAAGTTCTCTGGAATGTGTGCATTCAACTCACAGAGTTGAACCTGCCTTTGCATACAGCATTTTTGTAACACTCTTTTAGTATAATCTGCAAGTGGGTATTTGGGGCGCTTTGTGGCCTAGGCTGGAAAATGAAATATCTTCACATGAAAATTAGACGGAAGCATTATCAGAATCTCCTCTGTGATGTGCGCGTTGAATTAACAGGGTTGAACCTTCCTTTTGATACAGCCGGTTTCAAACACTCATTCTGTGGAATCTGCATTTGGGAATTTGGAGCGCTTTGAGGCCTATACTGGAAAAGGAAATATGCTCACATAGAAACTAGACGGAAGCATTCTCAGTAACCTCTTTGTGATGTGTGCATTCAACTCACAGGGTTCGACCTTCCTTTTGATACAACAGTTTTGAAACACTCTTTTTGTAGAATCTGCAAGTGGTTATTTGGAGCGCTTTGAGGCCTATGAGTAAAAGGAAATATCTTCACAGAAAACTAGACAGAAGCATTCTCAGAAACTTCTTTGTGATGTGTGCATTCCACTCACAGAGTTGAACATTCCCTTTCACGGAGCAGTTCTGAAAGACTCTTTTTGTAGAATCTGCAAGTGGTTACTTAGAGCGCTTTGAGACCTATGCTGGAAAGTGAAATATCTTCACATAAAAACTAGACAGAAGCATTCCCAGAAACTTCTGTGTGAAGTGTGCATTCAGTTCACAGAGCTGAATCTTTCTTTTGATAGAGAAGTTTTGAGACACTCTTTCTGTAGAATCTGCAAGTGAATATTTGGAGCGCTATGTGTCCTAGGCTGGAAAAGAAAGTATCTTCACATAGAAACTAGACAGAAGCATTCTCAAAAATTTCTCTGTAATGTGTGCATTCAACTCACAGAGTGGAAACTTCCTTTTGATTTGGCAGTTTTAAAACAATCTTTTTGTAGAATCTGCTAGTGGATATTTGGAGTATTTTGAGGCATATGCAGGAAATGGAAATATCTTCACTTGAAAACTAGACAGAGGCATTCTCAGAAACTTCTTTCTGATGTGTGCATTGAACATCCAGAGTTGAACCTTCCTCTTCATAGAGCAGTTATATAATACTCCTTTAGTATAATCTGCAAGTGGATATGTGGAGAACTTTGAGGACTACGCTGGAAAAGGAAATATCTTCACATAGAAAGTAGACGGAAGCATTCTCATAACCTTCTCTGTGATGTGTGCATTCAACTCACAGGGTTGAACCTTCCTTTAGATAGAGCAGTTGTGAAACACACTTTTTGTGGATTCTGCCATTGGTTATTTGGAGAGCTTTGAGGCCTGTACTGGAAAAGGAAATATCTTCAGATAAAAACTAGACAGAAGCATTCTCAGAAACTTCGTTGTGATGTTTGCATTCAACCCACAGAGTTGAATCTTCTTCTTGATAGCGCAGTTTTAAATCACTGTCTTTGTTGAATCTCCAAGTGGATATTTGGAGCGATTTGGGGCATATTCTGGAAAAGGAAATATCCTCACTTGAAAACTAGATAGAAGAATTCCCAGAAACTTCCTTGTGATGTCTGCTTTCAACTCGCAGAGTCGAACCTTCCTTTTCACAGAGCAGTTTGGAAACACTCTTTTTGTAGAATCTGTAAGTGGTTATTCAGAGAGCTTCGAGGCCCATGCTGGAAATGGAAATATCTTCACATAAAAACTAGACAGAGGCGTCCTCAGAAATTTCTCTGTGATGTGTGCATTGAACTCACAGAGTTGATCCTTCCTATTGATAGAGCATCTTCGTAACACTGTTTTAGTAGAATCTGCAAGTGGATAATTGGGGAGATTTGAGGCCTATGCTGGAAAACGAAATATCTTCACGTAGAAACTAGACGGAAGCATTATCAGAAACTTCTCTGTGATGTGTGCATTAAACACACAGAGTGGAACATTCCTTTGGATGGAGCAGTTTTGAAACACTCTTTTCGTAGAATCTGCAAGTGGTTATTTAGAGCGCTTTGACGCCTATGCTGGAAATGAAATATCTTCACATAAAAAGTAGACAGAAGCATTCTCAGAAATTCCTTTGTGATGTGTGCATTCAACTCACAGACATGAACCTGCCTTTTCACAGGGCACTTTTGAAACACTGTTTTTGTGGGAACTACAAGTGGATATTTGGAGTGATGGCGGCCTCTGGTGGAAAAGCAAATATCATCAAATGAAAACTACACATAGGCATTCTCAGAAACTTCTTTGTGTGTGTGCATTCCACTCACAGAGTTGAACAGCCCTTTCGGTAGAGGAGTTTCGAAGCACTCTTTCTGTAGAATCTGCAAGTGGTTATTCAGATAGCTTTGAGCCCCATGCTGGAAAAGGAGATATCTTCACATAAAAACTGGACAGAAGCATTCTCAGAAAGTTCTCTGGAATGTGTGCATTCAACTCACAGAGTTGAACCTGCCTTTGCATACAGCATTTAACTCACAGAGTTGAACCTGCCTTTGCATACAGCATTTTTGTAACACTCTTTTAGTATGATCTGCAAGTGGGTATTTGGGGTGCTTTGTGGCCTAGGCTGGAAAATGAAATATCTTCACATGAAAATTAGACGGAAGCATTATCAGCATCTTCCCTGTGATGTGCGCGTTGAATTCACAGGGTTGAACCTTCCTTTTGATACAGCCGGTTTCAAACACTCATTCTGTGGAATCTGCATTTGGGAATTTGGAGCGCTTTGAGGCCTATACTGGAAAAGGAAATATGCTCACATAGAAACTAGACGGAAGTATTCTCAGAAACTTCTTGGTGATGTGTGCATTCAACTCACAGGGTTCGACCTTCCTTTTGATACAACAGCTTTGAAACACTCTTTTTGTAGAATCTGCAAGTGGTTATTTGGAGCGCTTTGAGGCCTATGAGTAAAAGGAAATATCTTCACAGAAAACTAGACAGAAGCATTCTCAGAAACTTCTTTGTGATGAGTGCATTCCACTCACAGAGTTGAACATTCCCTTTCACCGAGCAGTTCTGAAACACTCTTTTTGTAGAATCTGCAAGTGGTTACTTAGAGCGCTTTGAGACCTGTGCTGGAAAGTGAAATATCTTCACATAAAAACTAGACAGAAGCATTCCCAGAAACTTCTGTGTGAAGTGTGCATTCAGTTCACAGAGCTGAATCTTTCTTTTGATAGAGAAGTTTTGAGACACTCTTTCTGTAGAATCTGCAAGTGAATATTTGGAGCGCAATGTGTCCTAGGCTGGAAAAGAAAGAATCTTCACATAGAAACTAGACAGAAGCATTCTCAAAAACTTCTCTGTCATGTGTGCATTCAACTCACAGAGGTGAAACTTCCTTTTCATTTGGCAGTTTTGAAACAATCTTTTTGTAGAATCTGCTTGTGGATATTTGGAGTATTTTGCGGCATATGCAGGAAATGGATATATCTTCACTTGAAAACTAGACAGACGCATTCTCAGAAACTTCTTTCTGATGTGTGCATGGAACATCCAGAGTTGAACCTTCCTCTTCATAGAGCAGCTATATAATACTCTTTTAGTATAATCTGCAAGTGGATATGTGGAGACCTTTGAGGACTACGCTGGAAAAGGAAATATCTTCACATAGAAAGTAGACGGAAGCATTCTCAGAACCTTCTCTGTGATGTGTGCATTCAACTCACAGGGTTGAACCTTCCTTTAGATAGAGCAGTTGTGAAACACACTTTTTGTGGGTTCTGCCATTGGTTATTTGGAGAGCTTTGAGGCCTGTACTGGAAAAGGAAATATCTTCAGATAAAAACTAGACAGATGCATTCTCAGAAACTGCGTTGCGATGTTTGCATTCAACCCACAGAGTTGAACCTTCTTCTTGATAGCGCAGTTTTAAATCACTGTCTTTGTTGAATCTCCAAGTGGATATTTGGAGCGATTTGGTGCATATTCTGGAAAAGGAAATATCCTCACTTGAAAACTAGATAGAAGAATTCCCAGAAACTTCCTTGTGATATCTGCTTTCAAATCACAGAGTCGAACCTTCCTTTTCACAGAGCAGTTTGGAAACACTCTTTTTGTAGAATCTTCAAGTGGTTATTCAGAGAGCTTCGAGGCCCATGCTGGAAATGGAAATATCTTCACATAAAAACTAGACAGAGGCGTCCTCAGAAATTTCTCTGTGATGTGTGCATTGAACTCACAGAGTTGATCCTTCCTATTGATAGAGCATTTTCGTAACACTGTTTTAGTAGAATCTGCAAGTGGATAATTGGGGAGATTTGAGGCCTGTGTTGGAAAACGAAATATCTTCACGTAGAAACTAGACGGAAGCATTATCAGAAACTTCTCTGTGGTGTGTGCATTAAACACACAGAGTGGAACATTCCTTTCGATGGAGCAGTTTTGAAACACTCTTTTCATAGAATCTGCAAGTGGTTATTTAGAGCGCTTTGAGGCCTATGCTGGAAATGGAAATATCTTCACATAAAAAGTAGACAGAAGCATTCTCAGAAATTCCTTTGTGATGTGCGCATTCAACTCACAGACATGAACCTGCCTTTTCACAGGGCACTTTTGAAACACTGTTTTTGTGGGAACTACAAGTGGATATTTGGAGTGATGGCGGCCTCTGGTGGAAAAGCAAATATCATCAAATGAAAACTACACATAGGCATTCTGAGAAACTTCTTTGTGTGTGTGCATTCCACTCACAGAGTTGAACAGTCCTTTCGGTAGAGGAGTTTCGAAGCACTCTTTCTGTAGAATCTGCAAGTGGTTATTCAGATAGCTTTGAGCCCCATGCTGGAAAAGGAGATATCTTCACATAAAAACTGGACAGAAGCATTCTCAGAAAGTTCTCTGGAATGTGTGCATTCAACTCACAGAGTTGAACCTGCCTTTGCATACAGGATTTTTGTAACACTCTTTTAGTATAATCTGCAAGTGGGTATTTGGGGCGCTTTGTCTCCTGGGCTGGAAAATGAAATATCTTCACATGAAAATTAGACGGAAGCATTATCAGAATCTTCCCTGTGATGTGCGCGTTGAATTCACAGGGTTGAACCTTCCTTTTGATACAGCCGGTTTCAAACACTCATTCTGTGGAATCTGCATTTGGGAATTTGGAGCGATTTGAGGCCTATACTGGAAAAGGAAATATGCTCACATAGAAACTAGACGGAAGCATTCTCAGAAACTTCTTGGTGATGTGTGCATTCAACTCACAGGGTTCCACGTTCCTTTTGATACAATAGTTTTGAAACACTCTTTTTGTAGAATCTGCAAGTGGTTATTTGGAGCGCTTTGAGGCCTATGAGTAAAAGGAAATATCTTCACAGAAAACTAGACAGAAGCATTCTCAGAAACTTCTTTGTGATGAGTGCATTCCACTCACAGAGTTGAACATTACCTTTCACCGATCCGTTCTGAAACACTCTTTTTGTAGAATCTGCAAGTGGTTACTTAGAGCGCATTGAGACCTATGCTGGAATGTGAAATAACTTCACATAAAAACTAGACAGAAGCATTCCCAGAAACTTCTGTGTGAAGTGTGCATCAGTTCACAGAGCTGAATCTTTCTTTTGATAGAGAAGTTTTGAGACACTCTTTCTGTAGAATCTGCAAGTGAATATTTGGAGCGCTATGTGTCCTAGGCTGGAAAAGAAAGTATCTTCACATAGAAACTAGACAGAAGCATTCTCAAAAACTTCGCTGTAATGTGTGCATTCAACTCACAGAGTGGAAACTTCCTTTTGATTTGGCAGTTTTAAAACAAGTTTTTTGTAGAATCTGCTTGTGGATATTTGGAGTATTTTGAGGCATATGCAGGAAATGGAAATATCTTCACTTGAAAACTAGACAGAGGCATTCTCAGAAACTTCTTTCTGATGTGTGCATTGAACATCCAGAGTTGAACCTTCCTCTTCATAGAGCAGTTATATAATACTCTTTTAGTATAATCTGCAAGTGGATATGTGGAGACCTTTGAGGACTACGCTGGAAAAGGAAATATCTTCACATAGAAAGTAGACGGAAGCATTCTCAGAACCTTCTCCGTGATGTGTGCATTCAACTCACAGGGTTGAACCTTCCTTTAGATAGAGCAGTTGTGAAACACACTTTTTGTGGGTTCTGCCATTGGTTATTTGGAGAGCTTTGATGCCTGTACTGGAAAAGGAAATATCTTCAGATAAAAACTAGACAGATGCATTCTCAGAAACTGCGTTGCGATGTTTGCATTCAACCCACAGAGTTGAACCTTCTTCTTGATAGCGCAGTTTTAAATCACTGTCTTTGTTGAATCTCCAAGTGGATATTTGGAGCGATTTGGTGCTTATTCTGGAAAAGGAAATATCCTCACTTGAAATCTAGATAGAAGAATTCCCAGAAACTTCCTTGTGATGTCTGCTTTCAACTCACAGAGTCGAACCTTCCTTTTCACAGAGCAGTTTGGAAACACTCTTTTTGTAGAATCTGCAAGTGGTTATTCAGAGAGCTTCGAGGCCCATTCTGGAAATGGAAATATCTTCACATAAAAACTAGACAGAGGCGTCCTCAGAAATTTCTCTGTGATGTGTGCATTGAACTCACAGAGTTGATCCTTCCTATTGATAGAGCATTTTCGTAACACTGTTTTAGTAGAATCTGCAAGTGGATAATTGGGGAGATATGAGGCCTGTGTTGGAAAACGAAATATCTTCACGTAGAAACTAGACGGAAGCATTATCAGAAACATCTCTGTGATGTGTGCATTAAACACACAGAGTGGAACATTCCTTTCGATGGAGCAGTTTTGAAACACTCTTTTCGTAGAATCTGCAAGTGGTTATTTAGAGCGCTTTGAGGCCTATGCTGGAAATGGAAATATCTTCACATAAAAAGTAGACAGAAGCATTCTCAGAAATTCCTTTGTGATGTGCGCATTCAACTCACAGACATGAACCTGCCTTTTCACAGGGCACTTTTGAAACACTGTTTTTGTGGGAACTACAAGTGGATATTTGGAGTGATGGCGGCCTCTTGTGGAAAAGCAAATATCATCAAATGAAAACTACACATAGGCATTCTAAGAAACTTCTTTGTGTGTGTGCATTCCACTCACAGAGTTGAACAGTCCTTTCGGTAGAGGAGTTTCGAAGCACTCTTTCTGTAGAATCTGCAAGTGGTTATTCAGATAGCTTTGAGCCCCATGCTGGAAAAGGAGATATCTTCACATAAAAACTGGACAGAAGCATTCTCAAAAAGTTCTCTGGAATGTGTGCATTCAACTCACAGAGTTGAACCTGCCTTTGCATACAGCATTTTTGTAACACTCTTTTAGTATAATCTGCAAGTGGGTATTTGGGGCGCTTTGTGGCCTAGGC
Source organism: Pongo pygmaeus (assembly GCF_028885625.2). Taxonomy (NCBI): domain Eukaryota; kingdom Metazoa; phylum Chordata; class Mammalia; order Primates; family Hominidae; genus Pongo; species Pongo pygmaeus. Next base: position 41,824,971 of record NC_072391.2, on the reverse strand, counting down.
TGGAAAATGAAATATCTTCACATGAAAATTAGACGGAAGCATTATCAGAATCTCCTGTGTGATGTGCGCGTTGAATTCACAGGTTTGAACCTTCCTTTTGATACAGCCGGTTTGAAACACTCATTCTGTGGAATCTGCATTTGGGAATTTGGAGCGCTTTGAGGCCTATACTGGAAAAGGAAATATGCTCACATAGAAACTAGACGGAAGCATTCTCAGAAACTTCTTTGTGATGTGTGCATTCAACTCACAGGGTTCGACCTTCCTTTTGATACAACAGTTTTGAAACACTCTTTTTGTAGAATCTGCAAGTGGTTATTTGGAGCGCTTTGAGGCCTATGAGTAAAAGGAAATATCTTCACAGAAAACTAGACAGAAGCATTCTCAGAAACTTCTTTGTGATGAGTGCATTCCACTCACAGAGTTGAACATTCCCTTTCACCGAACCGTTCTGAAACAATCTTTTTGTAGAATCTGCAAGTGGTTACTTGGAGCGCATTGAGACCTATGCTGGAATGTGAAATATCTTCACATAAAAACTAGACAGAAGCATTTCCAGAAACTTCTGTGTGAATTGTGCATTCAGTTCACAAATCTGAATCTTTCTTTTGATAGAGGAGTTTTGAGACACTCTTTCTGTAGAATCTGCAAGTGAATATTTGGAGCGCAATGTGTCCTAGGCTGGAAAAGAAAGTATCTTCACATAGAAACTAGACAGAAGCATTCTCAAAAATTTCTCTGTAATGTGTGCATTCAACTCACAGGGTGTAAACTTAATTTTGATTTGGCAGTTTTAAAACAATCTTTTTGTAGAATCTGCTAGTGGATATTTGGAGTATTTTGAGGCATATGCAGGAAATGGAAATATCTTCACTTGAAAATTAGACAGAGGCATTCTCAGAAACTTCTTTCTGATGTGTGCATTGAACATCCAGAGTTGAACCTTCCTCTTCATAGCGCAGTTATATAATACACCTTTAGTATAATCTGCAAGTGGATATGCGGAGAACTTTGAGGCCTATGCTGGAAAACGAAATATCTTCACATAGAAACTAGACGGAAGCATTATCAGAAACTTCTCTGTGATGTGTGCATTAAACTCACAGAGTTGAACATTGCTTTTGATGGAGCAGTTTTGAAACACTCTTTTCGTAGAATCTGCAAGTGGTTATTTAGAGCGCTTTGAGGCCTACGCTGCAAATGGAAATATCTTCACATAAAAACTAGACAGAAGCATTCTCAGAAATTCCTTTGTGATGTGTGCATTCAACTCACAGAGATGAAGCTTCCTTTTCACAGGGCGCTTTTGAAACACTGTGGTTGTGGAAACTACAAGTGGATATTTGGAGTGATTGCGGCCTCTGGTGGAAAAGCATATATCATCAAATGAAAATTACACATAGGCATTCTCAGAAACTTCTTTGTGTGTGTGCATTCAACTCACAGAGTTGAAGAGTCCTTTTGGTAGAGCAGTTTTGAAGCACTCTTTTTGTAGAATCTGCGAGTGGTTATTCGGAGAGCTTTGAGGCCCATGCTGGAAAAGGAAATATCTTCACATAAAAACTGGACAGAAGCATTCTCAGAAAAGTCTCTGTGATGTGTGCATTCAACTCACAGAGTTGAGCCTGCCTTTTCATACAGCATTTTTGTAACACTCTTTCAGTATAATCTGCAAGTGGATATTTGGGGCGCTTTGAGGCCTACGCTGGAAAACGAAATATCTTCACATAAAAATTAGACGGAAGCATTATCAGAAACTTCTCTGTGATGTGCGCATTCCACTCACAGGGTTGAACGTGCCTTTTGATACAGCCGTTTTCAAACGCTCGTTTTGTGGCATCTGCATTTCGGAATTTGGAGTGCTTTGAGGCCTATACTGGAAAAGGAAATATCCTCACATAGAAACTAGACAGAAGCATTCTCAGAAACTTCTTTGTGATGTGTGCATTCAACTCACAGAGTTCGACCTTCCTTTTGCTACAACAGTTTTGAAACACTCTTTTTGTAGAATCTGCAAGTGGTTATTTGGAGCGCTTCGAGGCCTATGAGTAAAAGGAAATATCTTCAGAGAAAACTAGCCAGAAGCATTCTCAGAAACTTCTGTGTGATGAGTACATTCCACTCACAGAGTTGAACGTTCCCTTTCACCGAGCAGTTCTGAAACACTCTTTTTGTAGAATCTGCAAGTGGCTACTTAGAGCGCTTTGAGACCTATGCTGGAAAGTGAAATATCTTCACATAAAAACTAGACAGAAGCATTCCCAGAAACTTCTCTGTGAAGTGTGCATTCAATCCACAGAGCTGAATCTTTCTTTTGATAGAGAAGTTTTGAGACACTCTTTCTGTAGAATCTGCAAGTGAATATCTGGAGCGCTTTGAGTCCTAGGCTGGAAAAGAAAGTATCTTCACATAGAAACTAGACAGAAGCATTCTCAAAGACTTCTCTGTGATGTGTGCATTCAACTCAGAGAGTTGAAACATCCTTTTGATTTGGCAGTTTTAAAACAATCATTTTGTAGAATCTGCTAGTGGATATTTGCAGTATTTTGAGGCATATGCAGGAAAAGGTAATATCTTCACTTGAAAACTAGACAGAGGCATTCTCAGAAACTTCTTTCTGATGTGTGCCTTGAACTTCCGGAGTTGAACCTTCCTCTTCATAGAGCAGTTATATAATAGTCTTTAAGTATAATCTGCAAGTGGATATGTGGAGAACTTTGAGGACTGTGCTGGAAAAGGAAATGTCTTCCCATAGAAAGGAGACGGAAGCATTCTCAGAAGCTTCTCTGTGATGTCGGCATTCAACTCACAGAGTTGAACCTTCCTTTTGATAGAGCAGTTTTCAAACACACTTTGTGGATTCTGCAATTGGTTATTTGGAGAGTTTTGAGGCCTGTACTGGAAAAGGAAATATCTTCAGGTAAAAACTAGACAGAAGCATTCTCAGAAACTTCGTTGTGATGTTTGCATTCAACTCACGGAGTTGAACCCTCTTTTTGATTGCGCAGTTTTAAATCACTGTCTTTGTTGAATCTCCAAGTGGATATTTGGAGCGATTTGGGGCATATTCTGGAAAAGGAAATATCCTCACTTGAAAACTAGATAGAAGAAGTCCCAGAAACTCCTTTGTGACGTCTGCTTTCGACTCACAGAGTTGAACCTTCCTTTTCACAGAGCAGTTTGGAAACACTCTTTTTGTAGAATCTGCGAGTGTTTATTCGGAGAGCTTCGAGGCCCATGCAGGAAATGGAAATACCTTCACATAAAAACTAGACAGAAGCGTTCTCAGAAATTTCTCTGTAATGTGTGCATTGAACTCACAGAGTTGATGCTTCCTATTGATAGAGCATTTTTGTAACACTGTTTTAGTAGAATCTGCAAGTGGATTCTTGGGGAGATTTGAGGCCTATGCTGGAAAACGAAATATCTTCACATAGAAACTAGACGGAAGCATTATCAGAAACTTCTCTGTGATGTGTGCATTAAACTCACAGAGTTGAACATTGCTTTTGATGGAGCAGTTTTGAAACACTCTTTTCGTAGAATCTGCAAGTGGTTATTTAGAGCGCTTTGAGGCCTACGCTGCAAATGGAAATATCTTCACATAAAAACTAGACAGAAGCATTCTCAGAAATTCCTTTGTGATGTGTGCATTCAACTCACAGAGATGAAGCTTCCTTTTCACAGGGCGCTTTTGAAACACTGTGGTTGTGGAAACTACAAGTGGATATTTGGAGTGATTGCGGCCTCTGGTGGAAAAGCAAATATCATCAAATGAAAATTACACATAGGCATTCTCAGAAACTTCTTTGTGTGTGTGCATTCAACTCACAGAGTTGAAGAGTCCTTTTGGTAGAGCAGTTTTGAAGCACTCTTTTTGTAGAATCTGCGAGTGGTTATTCGGAGAGCTTTGAGGCCCATGCTGGAAAAGGAAATATCTTCACATAAAAACTGGACAGAAGCATTCTCAGAAAAGTCTCTGTGATGTGTGCATTCAACTCACAGAGTTGAGCCTGCCTTTTCATACAGCATTTTTGTAACACTCTTTCAGTATAATCTGCAAGTGGATATTTGGGGCGCTTTGAGGCCTACGCTGGAAATCGAAATACCTTCACATAAAAATTAGACGGAAGCATTATCAGAAACTTCTCTGTGATGTGCGCATTCCACTCACAGGGTTGAACGTGCCTTTTGATACAGCCGTTTTCAAACGCTCGTTTTGTGGCATCTGCATTTCGGAATTTGGAGTGCTTTGAGGCCTATACTGGAAAAGGAAATATCCTCACATAGAAACTAGACAGAAGCATTCTCAGAAACTTCTTTGTGATGTGTGCATTCAACTCACAGAGTTCGACCTTCCTTTTGCTACAACAGTTTTGAAACACTCTTTTTGTAGAATCTGCAAGTGGTTATTTGGAGCGCTTCGAGGCCTATGAGTAAAAGGAAATATCTTCAGAGAAAACTAGCCAGAAGCATTCTCAGAAACTTCTGTGTGATGAGTACATTCCACTCACAGAGTTGAACGTTCCCTTTCACCGAGCAGTTCTGAAACACTCTTTTTGTAGAATCTGCAAGTGGCTACTTAGAGCGCTTTGAGACCTATGCTGGAAAGTGAAATATCTTCACATAAAAACTAGACAGAAGCATTCCCAGAAACTTCTCTGTGAAGTGTGCATTCAATCCACAGAGCTGAATCTTTCTTTTGATAGAGAAGTTTTGAGACACTCTTTCTGTAGAATCTGCAAGTGAATATCTGGAGCGCTTTGAGTCCTAGGCTGGAAAAGAAAGTATCTTCACATAGAAACTAGACAGAAGCATTCTCAAAGACTTCTCTGTGATGTGTGCATTCAACTCAGAGAGTTGAAACATCCTTTTGATTTGGCAGTTTTAAAACAATCATTTTGTAGAATCTGCTAGTGGATATTTGCAGTATTTTGAGGCATATGCAGGAAAAGGTAATATCTTCACTTGAAAACTAGACAGAGGCATTCTCAGAAACTTCTTTCTGATGTGTGCCTTGAACTTCCGGAGTTGAACCTTCCTCTTCATAGAGCAGTTATATAATAGTCTTTAAGTATAATCTGCAAGTGGATATGTGGAGAACTTTGAGGACTGTGCTGGAAAAGGAAATGTCTTCCCATAGAAAGGAGACGGAAGCATTCTCAGAAGCTTCTCTGTGATGTCGGCATTCAACTCACAGAGTTGAACCTTCCTTTTGATAGAGCAGTTTTCAAACACACTTTGTGGATTCTGCAATTGGTTATTTGGAGAGTTTTGAGGCCTGTACTGGAAAAGGAAATATCTTCAGGTAAAAACTAGACAGAAGCATTCTCAGAAACTTCGTTGTGATGTTTGCATTCAACTCACGGAGTTGAACCCTCTTTTTGATTGCGCAGTTTTAAATCACTGTCTTTGTTGAATCTCCAAGTGGATATTTGGAGCGATTTGGGGCATATTCTGGAAAAGGAAATATCCTCACTTGAAAACTAGATAGAAGAAGTCCCAGAAACTCCTTTGTGACGTCTGCTTTCGACTCACAGAGTTGAACCTTCCTTTTCACAGAGCAGTTTGGAAACACTCTTTTTGTAGAATCTGCGAGTGTTTATTCGGAGAGCTTCGAGGCCCATGCAGGAAATGGAAATACCTTCACATAAAAACTAGACAGAAGCGTTCTCAGAAATTTCTCTGTAATGTGTGCATTGAACTCACAGAGTTGATCCTTCCTATTGATAGAGCATTTTTGTAACACTGTTTTAGTAGAATCTGCAAGTGGATTCTTGGGGAGATTTGAGGCCTATGCTGGAAAACGAAATATCTTCACATAGAAACTAGACGGAAGCATTATCAGAAACTTCTCTGTGATGTGTGCATTAAACTCACAGAGTTGAACATTGCTTTTGATGGAGCAGTTTTGAAACACTCTTTTCGTAGAATCTGCAAGTGGTTATTTAGAGCGCTTTGAGGCCTACGCTGCAAATGGAAATATCTTCACATAAAAACTAGACAGAAGCATTCTCAGAAATTCCTTTGTGATGTGTGCATTCAACTCACAGAGATGAAGCTTCCTTTTCACAGGGCGCTTTTGAAACACTGTGGTTGTGGAAACTACAAGTGGATATTTGGAGTGATTGCGGCCTCTGGTGGAAAAGCAAATATCATCAAATGAAAATTACACATAGGCATTCTCAGAAACTTCTTTGTGTGTGTGCATTCAACTCACAGAGTTGAAGAGTCCTTTTGGTAGAGCAGTTTTGAAGCACTCTTTTTGTAGAATCTGCGAGTGGTTATTCGGAGAGCTTTGAGGCCCATGCTGGAAAAGGAAATATCTTCACATAAAAACTGGACAGAAGCATTCTCAGAAAAGTCTCTGTGATGTGTGCATTCAACTCACAGAGTTGAGCCTGCCTTTTCATACAGCATTTTTGTAACACTCTTTCAGTATAATCTGCAAGTGGATATTTGGGGCGCTTTGAGGCCTACGCTGGAAATCGAAATACCTTCACATAAAAATTAGACGGAAGCATTATCAGAAACTTCTCTGTGATGTGCGCATTCCACTCACAGGGTTGAACGTGCCTTTTGATACAGCCGTTTTCAAACGCTCGTTTTGTGGCATCTGCATTTCGGAATTTGGAGTGCTTTGAGGCCTATACTGGAAAAGGAAATATCCTCACATAGAAACTAGACAGAAGCATTCTCAGAAACTTCTTTGTGATGTGTGCATTCAACTCACAGAGTTCGACCTTCCTTTTGCTACAACAGTTTTGAAACACTCTTTTTGTAGAATCTGCAAGTGGTTATTTGGAGCGCTTCGAGGCCTATGAGTAAAAGGAAATATCTTCAGAGAAAACAAGCCAGAAGCATTCTCAGAAACTTCTGTGTGATGAGTACATTCCACTCACAGAGTTGAACGTTCCCTTTCACCGAGCAGTTCTGAAACACTCTTTTTGTAGAATCTGCAAGTGGCTACTTAGAGCGCTTTGAGACCTATGCTGGAAAGTGAAATATCTTCACATAAAAACTAGACAGAAGCATTCCCAGAAACTTCTCTGTGAAGTGTGCATTCAATCCACAGAGCTGAATCTTTCTTTTGATAGAGAAGTTTTGAGACACTCTTTCTGTAGAATCTGCAAGTGAATATCTGGAGCGCTTTGAGTCCTAGGCTGGAAAAGAAAGTATCTTCACATAGAAACTAGACAGAAGCATTCTCAAAGACTTCTCTGTGATGTGTGCATTCAACTCAGAGAGTTGAAACATCCTTTTGATTTGGCAGTTTTAAAACAATCATTTTGTAGAATCTGCTAGTGGATATTTGCAGTATTTTGAGGCATATGCAGGAAAAGGTAATATCTTCACTTGAAAACTAGACAGAGGCATTCTCAGAAACTTCTTTCTGATGTGTGCCTTGAACTTCCGGAGTTGAACCTTCCTCTTCATAGAGCAGTTATATAATAGTCTTTAAGTATAATCTGCAAGTGGATATGTGGAGAACTTTGAGGACTATGCTGGAAAAGGAAATGTCTTCCCATAGAAAGGAGACGGAAGCATTCTCAGAAGCTTCTCTGTGATGTCGGCATTCAACTCACAGAGTTGAACTTTCCTTTTGATAGAGCAGTTTTCAAACACACTTTGTGGATTCTGCAATTGGTTATTTGGAGAGTTTTGAGGCCTGTACTGGAAAAGGAAATATCTTCAGGTAAAAACTAGACAGAAGCATTCTCAGAAACTTCGTCGTGATGTTTGCATTCAACTCACGGAGTTGAACCCTCTTTTTGATTGCGCAGTTTTAAATCACTGTCTTTGTTGAATCTCCAAGTGGATATTTGGAGCGATTTGGGGCATATTCTGGAAAAGGAAATATCCTCACTTGAAAACTAGATAGAAGAAGTCCCAGAAACTCCTTTGTGACGTCTGCTTTCGACTCACAGAGTTGAACCTTCCTTTTCACAGAGCAGTTTGGAAACACTCTTTTTGTAGAATCTGCGAGTGGTTATTCGGAGAGCTTCGAGGCCCATGCTGGAAATGGAAATACCTTCACATAAAAACTAGACAGAAGCGTTCTCAGAAATTTCTCTGGGATGTGTGCATTGAACTCACAGAGTTGATCCTTCCTATTGATAGAGCATTTTTGTAACACTGTTTTAGTAGAATCTGCAAGTGGATTCTTGGGGAGATTTGAGGCCTATGCTGGAAAACGAAATATCTTCACATAGAAACTAGACGGAAGCATTATCAGAAAATTCTCTGTGATGTGTGCATTAAACTCACAGAGTTGAACATTGCTTTTGATGGAGCAGTTTTGAAACACTCTTTTCGTAGAATCTGCAAGTGGTTATTTAGAGCGCTTTGAGGCCTACGCTGGAAATGGAAATATCTTCACATAAAAACTAGACAGAAGCATTCCCAAAAACTTCTGTGTGAAGTGTGCATTCAACTCACAGAGCTGAATCTTTCTTTTGATAGAAAAGTTTTGAGACACTCTTTCTGTAGAATCTGCAAGTGAATACTTGGAGCGCTATGTGTCCTAGGCTGGAAAAGAAAGTATCTTCACATAGAAACTAGACAGAAGCATTCTCAAAAACTTCTCTGTAATATGTGCTTTCAACTCATAGAGTTGAAATTTCCTTTTGATTGGCAGTTTTAGAACAATCTTTTGTAGAATCTGCTAGTGGATATTTGGAGTATTTTGAGGCATATGCAGGAAATGGTAATATCTTCACTTGAAAACTAGACAGAGGCATTCTCAGAAACTTCTTTCTGATGTGGGCATTGAATATCGAGAGTTGAACCTTCCTCTTCATAGAGCAGTTCTATAATACTCTTTTAGTATAATCTGCAAGTGGATATGTGGAGAACTTGGAGGACTACGCTGGAAAAGGAAATATCTTCACATAGAAAGTAGACGGAAGCATTCTCAGAACCTTCTCTGTGATGTGTGCATTCAACTCACAGGGTTGAACCTTCCTTTAGATAGAGCAGTTGCGAAACACACTTTTTGTGGATTCTGCAATTGGTTATTTGGAGAGCTTTGAGGCCTGTACTGGAAAAGGAAATATCTTCAGATAAAAACTAGACAGAAGCATTCTGATAAACTTCGTTATGATGTTTGCATTCAACCCACAGAGTTGAACCTTCTTCTTGATAGCGCAGTTTTAAATCACTGTCTTTGTTGAATCTCCAAGTGGATACTTGGAGAGATTTGAGGCATATTCTGGAAAAGGAAATATCCTCACTTAAAAACTAGATAGAAGAATTCCCATAAACTTCCTTGTGATGTCTGCTTTCAACTCACAGAGTTGAACCTTCCTTTGCACAGAGCAGTTTGGAAACCCTCTTTTTGTAGAATCTGCAAGTGGTGATTCGGAGAGCTTCGAGGCCCATGCTGGAAATGGAAATATCTCCACATAAAAACTAGACAGAAGCGTCCTCAGAAATTTCTCTGTGATGTGTGCATTGAACTCACAGAGTTGCTCCTTCTTATTGATAGGGCATTTTCGTAACACTGTTTTAGTAGAATCTGCAAGTGGATAATTGGGGAGATTTGAGGCCTATGCTGGAAAACGAAATATCTTCACGTAGAAACTAGACGGAAGCATTATCAGAAACTTCTCTGTGATGTGTGCGTTAAACTCACAGAGTGGAACATTCCTTTCGATGGAGCAGTTTTGAAACACTCTTTTCGCAGAATCTGCAAGTGGTTATTTAGAGCGCTTTGAGGCCTATGCTGGAAATGGAAATATCTTCACATAAAAAGTAGACAGAAGCATTCTCAGACATTCCTTTGTGATGTGTGCATTCAACTCACGGAGATGAACCTTCCTTTTCACAGGGCACTTTTGAAACACTGTTTTTGTGGGAACGACAAGTGGATATTTGGAGTGATGGCGGCCTCTGGTGGAAAAGCAAATATCATCAAATGAAAACTGCACATAGGCATTCTCAGAAACTTCTTTGTGTGTGTGCATTCAACTCACAGAGTTGAACAGTCCTTTCGGTAGAGCAGTTTTGAAGCACTCTTTCTGTAGGATCTGCAAGTGGTTATTCGGAGAGCTTTGAGCCCCATGCTGGAAAAGGAAATATCTTCATATAAAACCTGGACAGAAGCATTCTGTGAAAGTTCTCTGTGATGTGTGCATTCAACTCACAGAGTTGAAGCTGCCTTTTCATACAGCATTTTTGTAACACTCTTTTAGTATAATCTGCAAGTGGGTATTTGGGGCGCTTTGTGGCCTAGGCTGGAAAACGAAATATCTTCACATGAAAATTAGACGGAAGCATTATCAGAATCTTCCGTGTGATGTGCTCATTCAATTCACAGGGTTGAACCTTCCTTTTGATACAGCAGGTTTTAAACACTCATTCTGTGGAATCTGCATTTGGGAATTTGGAGCGCTTTGAGGCCTATACCGGAAAAGGAAATATGCTCACATAGAAACTAGACGGAAGCATTATCAGAAACTTCTCTGTGATGTGCGCATTCAACTCACAGGGTTGAACGTGCCTTTTGATACAGCTGTTTTCAAACGCTCGTTTTGTGGAATCTCCATTTCGGAATTTGGAGTGCTTTGAGGCCTATACTGGAAAAGGAAATATCCTCACATAGAAACTAGACAGAAGCATTCTCAGAAACTTCTTTTTGATGTGTGCATTCAACTCACAGGGTTCGACCTTCCTTTTGCTACAACAGTTTTGAAACACTCTTTTTGTAGAATCTGCAAGTGGTTATTTGGAGCGCTTCGAGGCCTATGAGTAAAAGGAAATATCTTCAGAGAAAACTAGCCAGAAGCATTCTCAGAAACTTCTGTGTGATGAGTACATTCCACTCACAGAGTTGAACGTTCCCTTTCACCGAGCAGTTCTGAAACACTCTTTTTGTAGAATCTGCAAGTGGCTACTTAGAGCGCTTTGAGACCTATGCTGGAAAGTGAAATATCTTCACATAAAAACTAGACAGAAGCATTCCCAGAAACGTCTCTGTGAAGTGTGCATTCAATTCACAGAGCTGAATCTTTCTTTTGATAGAGAAGCTTTGAGACACTCTTTCTGTAGAATCTGCAAGTGAATATCTGGAGCGCTTTGAGTCCTAGGCTGGAAAAGAAAGTATCTTCACATAGAAACTAGACAGAAGCATTCTCAAAGACTTCTCTGTGATGTGTGCATTCAACTCACAGAGTTGAAACATCCTTTTGATTTGGCAGTTTTAAAACAATCATTTTGTAGAATCTGCTAGTGGATATTTGCAGTATTTTGAGGCATATGCAGGAAAAGGTAATATCTTCACTTGAAAACTAGACAGAGGCATTCTCAGAAACTTCTTTCTGATGTGTGCCTTGAACTTCCGGAGTTGAACCTTCCTCTTCATAGAGCAGTTATATAATAGTCTTTAAGTATAATCTGCAAGTGGATATGTGGAGAACTTTGAGGACTATGCTGGAAAAGGAAATGTCTTCCCATAGAAAGGAGACGGAAGCATTCTCAGAAGCTTCTCTGTGATGTCGGCATTCAACTCACAGAGTTGAACCTTCCTTTTGATAGAGCAGTTTTCAAACACACTTTGTGGATTCTGCAATTGGTTATTTGGAGAGTTTTGAGGCCTGTACTGGAAAAGGAAATATCTTCAGGTAAAAACTAGACAGAAGCATTCTCAGAAACTTCGTCGTGATGTTTGCATTCAACTCACGGAGTTGAACCCTCTTTTTGATTGCGCAGTTTCAAATCACTGTCTTTGTTGAATCTCCAAGTGGATATTTGGAGCGATTTGGGGCATATTCTGGAAAAGGAAATATCCTCACTTGAAAACTAGATAGAAGAAGTCCCAGAAACGCCTTTGTGACGTCTGCTTTCAACTCACAGAGTTGAACCTTCCTTTTCACAGAGCAGTTTGGAAACACTCTTTTTGTAGAATCTGCGAGTGGTTATTCGGAGAGCTTCGAGGCCCATGCTGGAAATGGAAATACCTTCACATAAAAACTAGACGGAAGCGTTCTCAGAAATTTCTCTGGGATGTGTGCATTGAACTCACAGAGTTGATCCTTCCTATTGATAGAGCATTTTTGTAACACTGTTTTAGTAGAATCTGCAAGTGGATTCTTGGGGAGATTTGAGGCCTATGCTGGAAAACGAAATATCTTCACATAGAAACTAGACGGAAGCATTATCAGAAACTTCTCTGTGATGTGTGCATTAAACTCACAGAGTTGAACATTGCTTTTGATGGAGCAGTTTTGAAACACTCTTTTCGTAGAATCTGCAAGTGGTTATTTAGAGCGCTTTGAGGCCTACGCTGCAAATGGAAATATCTTCACATAAAAACTAGACAGAAGCATTCTCAGAAATTCCTTTGTGATGTGTGCATTCAACTCACAGAGATGAAGCTTCCTTTTCACAGGGCACTTTTGAAACACTGTGTTTGTGGGAACTACAAGTGGATATTTGGAGTGATTGCGGCCTCTGGTGGAAAAGCAAATATCATCAAATGAAAACTACACATAGGCATTCTCAGAAACTTCTTTGTGTGTGTGCATTCAACTCACAGAGTTGAAGAGTCCTTTTGGTAGAGCAGTTTTGAAGCACTCTTTTTGTAGAATCTGCGAGTGGTTATTCGGAGAGCTTTGAGGCCCATGCTGGAAAAGGAAATAACTTCACATAAAAACTGGACAGAAGCATTCTCAGAAAATTCTCTGTGATGTGTGCATTCAACTCACAGAGTTGAGCCTGCCTTTTCATACAGCATTTTTGTAACACTCTTTCAGTATAATCTGCAAGTGGATATTTGGGGCGCTTTGAGGCCTATGCTGGGAAACGAAATATCTTCACATAAAAATTAGACGGAAGCATTATCAGAAACTTCTCTGTGATGTGCGCATTCAACTCACAGGGTTGAACGTGCCTTTCGATACAGCCGTTTTCAAACGCTCGTTTTGTGGCATCTGCATTTCGGAATTTGGAGTGCTTTGAGGCCTATACTGGAAAAGGAAATATCCTCACATAGAAACTAGACAGAAGCATTCTCAGAAACTTCTTTGTGATGTGTGCATTCATCTCACAGGGTTCGACCTTCCTTTTGCTACAACAGTTTTGAAACACTCTTTTTGTAGAATCTGCAAGTGGTTATTTGGAGTGCTTCGAGGCCTATGAGTAAAAGGAAATATCTTCAGAGAAAACTAGCCAGAAGCATTCTCAGAAACTTCTGTGTGATGAGTACATTCCACTCACAGAGTTGAACGTTCCCTTTCACCGAGCAGTTCTGAAACACTCTTTTTGTAGAATCTGCAAGTGGCTACTTAGAGCGCTTTGAGACCTATGCTGGAAAGTGAAATATCTTCACATAAAAACTAGACAGAAGCATTCCCAGAAACTTCTCTGTGAAGTGTGCATTCAATTCACAGAGCTGAATCTTTCTTTTGATAGAGAAGTTTTGAGACACTCTTTCTGTAGAATCTGCAAGTGAATATCTGGAGCGCTTTGAGTCCTAGGCTGGAAAAGAAAGTATCTTCACATAGAAACTAGACAGAAGCATTCTCAAAGACTTCTCTGTGATGTGTGCATTCAACTCACAGAGTTGAAACATCCTTTTGATTTGGCAGTTTTAAAACAATCATTTTGTAGAATCTGCTAGTGGATATTTGCAGTATTTTGAGGCATATGCAAGAAAAGGTAATATCTTCACTTGAAAACTAGACAGAGGCATTCTCAGAAACTTCTTTCTGATGTGTGCCTTGAACTTCCGGAGTTGAACCTTCCTCTTCATAGAGCAGTTATATAATAGTCTTTAAGTATAATCTGCAAGTGGATATGTGGAGAACTTTGAGGACTATGCTGGAAAAGGAAATGTCTTCCCATAGAAAGGAGACGGAAGCATTCTCAGAAGCTTCTCTGTGATGTCGGCATTCAACTCACAGAGTTGAACCTTCCTTTTGATAGAGCAGTTTTCAAACACACTTTGTGGATTCTGCGATTGGTTATTTGGAGAGTTTTGAGGCCTGTGCTGGAAAAGGAAATATCTTCAGGTAAAAACTAGACAGAAGCATTCTCAGAAATTTCGTCGTGATGTTTGCATTCAACTCACGGAGTTGAACCCTCTTTTTGATTGCGCAGTTTTAAATCACTGTCTTTGTTGAATCTCCAAGTGGATTTTTGGAGCGATTTGGGGCATATTCTGGAAAAGGAAATATCCTCCCTTGAAAACTAGATAGAAGAAGTCCCAGAAACTCCTTTGTGACGTCTGCTTTCAACTCACAGAGTTGAACCTTCCTTTTCACAGAGCAGTTTGGAAACACTCTTTTTGTAGAATCTGCGAGTGGTTATTCGGAGAGCTTCGAGGCCCATGCTGGAAATGGAAATACCTTCACATAAAAACTAGACGGAAGCGTTCTCAGAAATTTCTCTGGGATGTGTGCATTGAACTCACAGAGTTGATCCTTCCTATTGATAGAGCATTTTTGTAACACTGTTTTAGTAGAGTCTGCAAGTGGATTATTGGGGAGATTTGAGGCCTATGCTGGAAAACGAAATATCTTCACATAGAAACTAGACGGAAGCATTATCAGAAACTTCTCTGTGATGTGTGCATTAAACTCACAGAGTTGAACATTGCTTTTGATGGAGCAGTTTTGAAACACTCTTTTCGTAGAATCTGCAAGTGGTTATTTAGAGCGCTTTGAGGCCTACGCTGGAAATGGAAATATCTTCACATAAAAACTAGACAGAAGCATTCCCAAAAACTACTGTGTGAAGTGTGCATTCATTTCACAGAACTGAATCTTTCTTTTGATAGAAATGTTTTGAGACACTCTTTCTGTAGAATCTTCAAGTGAATACTTGGAGCGCTACGTGTCCTAGGCTGGAAAAGAAAGTATCTTCACATAGAAACTAGACAGAAGCATTCTCAAAAACTTCTCTGTAATATGTGCTTTCAACTCATAGAGTTGAAATTTCCTTTTGATTGGCAGATTTAGAACAATCTTTTGTAGAATCTGCTAGTGGATATTTGGAGTATTTTGAGGCATATGCAGGAAATGGTGATATCTTCACTTGAAAACTAGACAGAGGCATTCTCAGAAACTTCTTTCTGATGTGGGCATTGAACATCCAGAGTTGAACCTTCCTCTTCATAGAGCAGTTCTATAATACTCTTTTAGTATAATCTGCAAGTGGATATGTGGAGAATTGCAGGACTACGCTGGAAAAGGAAATATCTTCACATAGAAAGTAGACGGAAGCATTCTCAGAACCTTCTCTGTGATGTGTGCATTCAACTCACAGGGTTGAACCTTCCTTTAGATAGAGCAGTTGTGAAACACACTTTTTGTGGATTCTGCAATTGGTTATTTGGAGAGCTTTGAGGCCTGTACTGGAAAAGGAAATATCTTCAGATAAAAACTAGACAGAAGCATTCTGATAAACTTCGTTATGATGTTTGCATTCAACCCACAGAGTTGAACCTTCTTCTTCATAGCGCAGTTTTAAATCACTGTCTTTGTTCAATCTCCATGTGGATTCTTGGAGAGATTTGAGGCATATTCTGGAAAAGGAAATATCCTCACTTAAAAACTAGATAGAAGAATTCCCATAAACTTCCTTGTGATGTCTGCTTTCAACTCACAGAGTTGAACCTTCCTTTGCACAGAGCAGTTTGGAAACACTCTTTTTGTGGAATCTGCAAGTGGTGATTCGGAGAGCTTCGAGGCCCATGCTGGAAATGGAAATATCTTCACCTAAAAACTAGACAGAAGCATCCTCAGAAATTTCTCTGTGATGTGTGCATTGAACTCACAGAGTTGCTCCTTCTTATTGATAGAGCATTTTCGTAACACTGTTTTAGTAGAATCTGCAAGTGGATAATTGGGGAGATTTGAGGCCTATGCTGGAAAAGGAAATATCTTCACGTAGAAACTAGACGGAAGCATTATCAGAAACTTCTCCGTGATGTGTGCGTTAAACTCACAGAGTGGAACATTCCTTTCGATGGAGCAGTTTTGAAACACTCTTTTCCAAGAATCTGCAAGTGGTTATTTAGAGCGCTTGGAGGCCTATGCTGGAAATGGAAATATCTTCACATAAAAAGTAGACAGAAGCATTCTCAGACATTCCTTTGTGATGTGTGCATTCAGCTCACGGAGATGAACCTTCCTTTTCACAGGGCACTTTTGGAACACTGTTTTTGTGGGAACGACAAGTGGATATTTGGAGTGATGGCGGCCTCTGGTGGAAAAGCAAATATCATCAAATGAAAACTGCACATAGGCATTCTCAGAAACTTCTTTGTGTGTGTGCATTCAACTCACAAAGTTGAACAGTCCTTTCGGTAGAGCAGTTTTGAAACACTCTTTCTGTAGGATCTGCAAGTGGTTATTCGGAGAGCTTTGAGCCCCATGCTGGAAAAGGAAATATCTTCATATAAAACCTGGACAGAAGCATTCTGTGAAAGTTCTCTGTGATGTGTGCATTCAACTCACAGAGTTGAAGCTGCCTTTTCATACAGCATTTTTGTAACACTCTTTTAGTATAATCTGCAAGTGGGTATTTGGGGCGCTTTGTGGCCTAGGCTGGAAAACGAAATATCTTCACATGAAAATTAGACGGAAGCATTATCAGAATCTTCCGTGTGATGTGCTCATTCAATTCACAGGGTTGAACATTCCTTTTGATACAGCAGGTTTTAAACACTCCTTCTGTGGTATCTGCCTTAGGGAATTTGGAGCGCTTTGAGGCCTATACCGGAAAAGGAAATATGCTCACATAGAAACTAGACGGAAGCATTATCAGAAACTACTCTGTAATGTGCGCTTTCAAATCACAGGGTTGAACGTGCCTTTTGATACAGCAGTTTTCAAACGCTCGTTTTGTGGAATCTCCATTTCGGAATTTGGAGTGCTTTGAGGCCTATACTGGAAAAGGAAATATCCTCACATAGAAACTAGACAGAAGCATTCTCAGAAACTTCTTTGTGATGTGTGCATTCAACTCACAGGGTTCGACCTTCCTTTTGCTACAACAGTTTTGAAACACTCTTTTTGTAGAATCTGCAAGTGGTTATTTGGAGCGCTTCGAGGCCTATGAGTAAAAGGAAATATCTTCAGAGAAAACTAGCCAGAAGCATTCTCAGAAACTTCTGTGTGATGAGTTCATTCCACTCACAGAGTTGAACGTTCCCTTTCACCGAGCAGTTCTGAAACACTCTTTTTGTAGAATCTGCAAGTGGCTACTTAGAGCGCTTTGAGACCTATGCTGGAAAGTGAAATATCTTCACATAAAAACTAGACAGAAGCATTCCCAGAAACTTCTCTGTGAAGTGTGCATTCAATTCACAGAGCTGAATCTTTCTTTTGATAGAGAAGTTTTGAGACACTCTTTCTGTAGAATCTGCAAGTGAATATCTGGAGCGCTTTGAGTCCTAGGCTGGAAAAGAAAGTATCTTCACATAGAAACTAGACAGAAGCATTCTCAAAGACTTCTCTGTGATGTGTGCATTCAACTCAGAGAGTTGAAACATCCTTTTGATTTGGCAGTT
The DNA here is from genome assembly GCF_028885625.2 of Pongo pygmaeus. Taxonomy (NCBI): domain Eukaryota; kingdom Metazoa; phylum Chordata; class Mammalia; order Primates; family Hominidae; genus Pongo; species Pongo pygmaeus. The sequence goes on along the minus strand of NC_072391.2, from coordinate 41,807,459 downwards.
TTAAAACAATCATTTTGTAGAATCTGCTAGTGGATATTTGCAGTATTTTGAGGCATATGCAGGAAAAGGTAATATCTTCACTTGAAAACTAGACAGAGGCATTCTCAGAAACTTCTTTCTGATGTGTGCCTTGAACTTCCGGAGTTGAACCTTCCTCTTCATAGAGCAGTTATATAATAGTCTTTAAGTATAATCTGCAAGTGGATATGTGGAGAATTTTGAGGACTATGCTGGAAAAGGAAATGTCTTCCCATAGAAAGGAGACGGAAGCATTCTCAGAAGCTTCTCTGTGATGTCGGCATTCAACTCACAGAGTTGAACCTTCCTTTTGATAGAGCAGTTTTCAAACACACTTTGTGGATTCTGCAATTGGTTATTTGGAGAGTTTTGAGGCCTGTACTGGAAAAGGAAATATCTTCAGGTAAAAACTAGACAGAAGCATTCTCAGAAACTTCGTCGTGATTTTTGCATTCAACTCACGGAGTTGAACCCTCTTTTTGATTGCGCAGTTTTAAATCACTGTCTTTGTTGAATCTCCAAGTGGATATTTGGAGCGATTTGGGGCATATTCTGGAAAAGGAAATATCCTCACTTGAAAACTAGATAGAAGAAGTCCCAGAAACTCCTTTGTGACGTCTGCTTTCAACTCACAGAGTTGAACCTTCCTTTTCACAGAGCAGTTTGGAAACACTCTTTTTGTAGAATCTTCCAGTGGTTATTCGGAGAGCTTCGAGGCCCATGCTGGAAATGGAAATACCTTCACATAAAAACTAGACGGAAGCGTTCTCAGAAATTTCTCTGGGATGTGTGCATTGAACTCACAGAGTTGATCCTTCCTATTGATAGAGCATTTTTGTAACACTGTTTTAGTAGAATCTGCAAGTGGATTATTGGGGAGATTTGAGGCCTATGCTGGAAAACGAAATATCTTCACATAAAAACTAGACGGAAGCATTATCAGAAACTTCTCTGTGATGTGTGCATTAAACTCACAGAGTTGAACATTGCTTTTGATGGAGCAGTTTTGAAACACTCTTTTCGTAGAATCTGCAAGTGGTTATTTAGAGCGCTTTGAGGCCTACGCTGGAAATGGAAATATCTTCACATAAAAACTAGAGAGAAGCATTCTCAGAAATTCCTTTGTGATGTGTGCATTCAACTCACAGAGATGAAGCTTCCTTTTAACAGGGCACTTTTGAAACACTGTTTTTGTGGGAACTACAAGTGGATATTTGGAGGGATTGCGGCCTCTGGTGGAAAAGCAAATATCATCAAATGAAAACTACACATAGGCATTCTCAGAAACTTCTTTGTGGGTGTGCATTCAACTCACAGAGTTGAAGAGTCCTTTTGGTAGAGCAGTTTTGAAGCACTCTTTTTGTAGAATCTGCGAGTGGTTATTCGGAGAGCTTTGAGGCCCATGCTGGAAAAGGGAATATCTTCACATAAAAACTGGACAGAAGCATTCTCAGAAAATTCTCTGTGATGTGTGCATTCAACTCACAGAGTTGATCCTGCCTTTTCATACAGCATTTTTGTAACACTCTTTCAGTGTAATCTGCAAGTGGATATTTGGGGCGCTTTGAGGCCTATGCTGGAAAACGAAATATATTCACATAAAAATTAGACGGAAGCATTGTCAGAAACTTCTCTGTGATGTGCGCATTCAACTCACAGGGTTGAACGTGCCTTTTGATACAGCAGTTTTCAAACGCTCGTTTTGTGGAATCTCCATTTCGGAATTTGGAGTGCTTTGAGGCCTATACTGGAAAAGGAAATATCCTCACATAGAAACTAGACAGAAGCATTCTCAGAAACTTCTTTGTGATGTGTGCATTCAACTCACAGGGTTCGACCTTCCTTTTGCTACAACAGTTTTGAAACACTCTTTTTGTAGAATCTGCAAGTGGTTATTTGGAGCGCTTCGAGGCCTATGAGTAAAAGGAAATATCTTCAGAGAAAACTAGCCAGAAGCATTCTCAGAAACTTCTGTGTGATGAGTTCATTCCACTCACAGAGTTGAACGTTCCCTTTCACCGAGCAGTTCTGAAACACTCTTTTTGTAGAATCTGCAAGTGGCTACTTAGAGCGCTTTGAGACCTATGCTGGAAAGTGAAATATCTTCACATAAAAACTAGACAGAAGCATTCCCAGAAACTTCTCTGTGAAGTGTGCATTCAATTCACAGAGCTGAATCTTTCTTTTGATAGAGAAGTTTTGAGACACTCTTTCTGTAGAATCTGCAAGTGAATATCTGGAGCGCTTTGAGTCCTAGGCTGGAAAAGAAAGTATCTTCACATAGAAACTAGACAGAAGCATTCTCAAAGACTTCTCTGTGATGTGTGCATTCAACTCAGAGAGTTGAAACATCCTTTTGATTTGGCAGTTTTAAAACAATCATTTTGTAGAATCTGCTAGTGGATATTTGCAGTATTTTGAGGCATATGCAGGAAAAGGTAATATCTTCACTTGAAAACTAGACAGAGGCATTCTCAGAAACTTCTTTCTGATGTGTGCCTTGAACTTCCGGAGTTGAACCTTCCCCTTCATAGAGCAGTTATATAATAGTCTTTAAGTATAATCTGCAAGTGGATATGTGGAGAATTTTGAGGACTATGCTGGAAAAGGAAATGTCTTCCCATAGAAAGGAGACGGAAGCATTCTCAGAAGCTTCTCTGTGATGTCGGCATTCAACTCACAGAGTTGAACCTTCCTTTTGATAGAGCAGTTTTCAAACACACTTTGTGGATTCTGCAATTGGTTATTTGGAGAGTTTTGAGGCCTGTACTGGAAAAGGAAATATCTTCAGGTAAAAACTAGACAGAAGCATTCTCAGAAACTTCGTCGTGATTTTTGCATTCAACTCACGGAGTTGAACCCTCTTTTTGATTGCGCAGTTTTAAATCACTGTCTTTGTTGAATCTCCAAGTGGATATTTGGAGCGATTTGGGGCATATTCTGGAAAAGGAAATATCCTCACTTGAAAACTAGATAGAAGAAGTCCCAGAAACTCCTTTGTGACGTCTGCTTTCAACTCACAGAGTTGAACCTTCCTTTTCACAGAGCAGTTTGGAAACACTCTTTTTGTAGAATCTTCCAGTGGTTATTCGGAGAGCTTCGAGGCCCATGCTGGAAATGGAAATACCTTCACATAAAAACTAGACGGAAGCGTTCTCAGAAATTTCTCTGGGATGTGTGCATTGAACTCACAGAGTTGATCCTTCCTATTGATAGAGCATTTTTGTAACACTGTTTTAGTAGAATCTGCAAGTGGATTATTGGGGAGATTTGAGGCCTATGCTGGAAAACGAAATATCTTCACATAAAAACTAGACGGAAGCATTATCAGAAACTTCTCTGTGATGTGTGCATTAAACTCACAGAGTTGAACATTGCTTTTGATGGAGCAGTTTTGAAACACTCTTTTCGTAGAATCTGCAAGTGGTTATTTAGAGCGCTTTGAGGCCTACGCTGGAAATGGAAATATCTTCACATAAAAACTAGAGAGAAGCATTCTCAGAAATTCCTTTGTGATGTGTGCATTCAACTCACAGAGATGAAGCTTCCTTTTAACAGGGCACTTTTGAAACACTGTTTTTGTGGGAACTACAAGTGGATATTTGGAGGGATTGCGGCCTCTGGTGGAAAAGCAAATATCATCAAATGAAAACTACACATAGGCATTCTCAGAAACTTCTTTGTGGGTGTGCATTCAACTCACAGAGTTGAAGAGTCCTTTTGGTAGAGCAGTTTTGAAGCACTCTTTTTGTAGAATCTGCGAGTGGTTATTCGGAGAGCTTTGAGGCCCATGCTGGAAAAGGGAATATCTTCACATAAAAACTGGACAGAAGCATTCTCAGAAAATTCTCTGTGATGTGTGCATTCAACTCACAGAGTTGATCCTGCCTTTTCATACAGCATTTTTGTAACACTCTTTCAGTGTAATCTGCAAGTGGATATTTGGGGCGCTTTGAGGCCTATGCTGGAAAACGAAATATATTCACATAAAAATTAGACGGAAGCATTGTCAGAAACTTCTCTGTGATGTGCGCATTCAACTCACAGGGTTGAACGTGCCTTTTGATACAGCAGTTTTCAAACGCTCGTTTTGTGGAATCTCCATTTCGGAATTTGGAGTGCTTTGAGGCCTATACTGGAAAAGGAAATATCCTCACATAGAAACTAGACAGAAGCATTCTCAGAAACTTCTTTGTGATGTGTGCATTCAACTCACAGGGTTCGACCTTCCTTTTGCTACAACAGTTTTGAAACACTCTTTTTGTAGAATCTGCAAGTGGTTATTTGGAGCGCTTCGAGGCCTATGAGTAAAAGGAAATATCTTCAGAGAAAACTAGCCAGAAGCATTCTCAGAAACTTCTGTGTGATGAGTTCATTCCACTCACAGAGTTGAACGTTCCCTTTCACCGAGCAGTTCTGAAACACTCTTTTTGTAGAATCTGCAAGTGGCTACTTAGAGCGCTTTGAGACCTATGCTGGAAAGTGAAATATCTTCACATAAAAACTAGACAGAAGCATTCCCAGAAACTTCTCTGTGAAGTGTGCATTCAATTCACAGAGCTGAATCTTTCTTTTGATAGAGAAGTTTTGAGACACTCTTTCTGTAGAATCTGCAAGTGAATATCTGGAGCGCTTTGAGTCCTAGGCTGGAAAAGAAAGTATCTTCACATAGAAACTAGACAGAAGCATTCTCAAAGACTTCTCTGTGATGTGTGCATTCAACTCAGAGAGTTGAAACATCCTTTTGATTTGGCAGTTTTAAAACAATCATTTTGTAGAATCTGCTAGTGGATATTTGCAGTATTTTGAGGCATATGCAGGAAAAGGTAATATCTTCACTTGAAAACTAGACAGAGGCATTCTCAGAAACTTCTTTCTGATGTGTGCCTTGAACTTCCGGAGTTGAACCTTCCTCTTCATAGAGCAGTTATATAATAGTCTTTAAGTATAATCTGCAAGTGGATATGTGGAGAACTTTGAGGACTATGCTGGAAAAGGAAATGTCTTCCCATAGAAAGGAGACGGAAGCATTCTCAGAAGCTTCTCTGTGATGTCGGCATTCAACTCACAGAGTTGAACCTTCCTTTTGATAGAGCAGTTTTCAAACACACTTTGTGGATTCTGCGATTGGTTATTTGGAGAGTTTTGAGGCCTGTGCTGGAAAAGGAAATATCTTCAGGTAAAAACTAGACAGAAGCATTCTCAGAAATTTCGTCGTGATGTTTGCATTCAACTCACGGAGTTGAACCCTCTTTTTGATTGCGCAGTTTTAAATCACTGTCTTTGTTGAATCTCCAAGTGGATTTTTGGAGTGATTTGGGGCATATTCTGGAAAAGGAAATATCCTCCCTTGAAAACTAGATAGAAGAAGTCCCAGAAACTCCTTTGTGACGTCTGCTTTCAACTCACAGAGTTGAACCTTCCTTTTCACAGAGCAGTTTGGAAACACTCTTTTTGTAGAATCTGCGAGTGGTTATTCGGAGAGCTTCGAGGCCCATGCTGGAAATGGAAATACCTTCACGTAAAAACTAGACGGAAGCGTTCTCAGAAATTTCTCTGGGATGTGTGCATTGAACTCACAGAGTTGATCCTTCCTATTGATAGAGCATTTTTGTAACACTGTTTTAGTAGAATCTGCAAGTGGATTATTGGGGAGATTTGAGGCCTATGCTGGAAAATGAAATATCTTCACATAGAAACTAGACGGAAGCATTATCAGAAACTTCTCTGTGATGTGTGCATTAAACTCACAGAGTTGAACATTGCTTTTGATGGAGCAGTTTTGAAACACTCTTTTCGTAGAATCTGAAAGTGGTTATTTAGAGCGCTTTGAGGCCTACGCTGGAAATGGAAATATCTTCACATAAAAACTAGACAGAAGCATTCCCAAAAACTACTGTGTGAAGTGTGCATTCATTTCACAGAGCTGAATCTTTCTTTTGATAGAAATGTTTTGAGACACTCTTTCTGTAGAATCTTCAAGTGAATACTTGGAGCGCTACGTGTCCTAGGCTGGAAAAGAAAGTATCTTCACATAGAAACTAGACAGAAGCATTCTCAAAAACTTCTCTGTAATATGTGCTTTCAACTCATAGAGTTGAAATTTCCTTTTGATTGGCAGATTTAGAACAATCTTTTGTAGAATCTGCTAGTGGATATTTGGAGTATTTTGAGGCATATGCAGGAAATGGTGATATCTTCACTTGAAAACTAGACAGAGGCATTCTCAGAAACTTCTTTCTGATGTGGGCATTGAACATCCAGAGTTGAACCTTCCTCTTCATAGAGCAGTTCTATAATACTCTTTTAGTATAATCTGCAAGTGGATATGTGGAGAATTGGAGGACTACGCTGGAAAAGGAAATATCTTCACATAGAAAGTAGACGGAAGCATTCTCAGAACCTTCTCTGTGATGTGTGCATTCAACTCACAGGGTTGAACCTTCCTTTAGATAGAGCAGTTGTGAAACACACTTTTTGTGGATTCTGCAATTGGTTATTTGGAGAGCTTTGAGGCCTGTACTGGAAAAGGAAATATCTTCAGATAAAAACTAGACAGAAGCATTCTGATAAACTTCGTTATTATGTTTGCATTCAACCCACAGAGTTGAACCTTCTTCTTCATAGCGCAGTTTTAAATCACTGTCTTTGTTGAATCTCCAAGTGGATTCTTGGAGAGATTTGAGGCATATTCTGGAAAAGGAAATATCCTCACTTAAAAACTAGATAGAAGAATTCCCATAAACTTCCTTGTGATGTCTGCTTTCAACTCACAGAGTTGAACCTTCCTTTGCACAGAGCAGTTTGGAAACACTCTTTTTGTGGAATCTGCAAGTGGTGATTCGGAGAGCTTCGAGACCCATGCTGGAAATGGAAATATCTTCACCTAAAAACTAGACAGAAGCGTCCTCAGAAATTTCTCTGTGATGTGTGCATTGAACTCACAGAGTTGCTCCTTCTTATTGATAGAGCATTTTCGTAACACTGTTTTAGCAGAATCTGCAAGTGGATAATTGGGGAGATTTGAGGCCTATGCTGGAAAAGGAAATATCTTCACGTAGAAACTAGACGGAAGCATTATCAGAATCTTCTCCGTGATGTGTGCGTTAAACTCACAGAGTGGAACATTCCTTTCGATGGAGCAGTTTTGAAACACTCTTTTCCAAGAATCTGCAAGTGGTTATTTAGAGCGCTTGGAGGCCTATGCTGGAAATGGAAATATCTTCACATAAAAAGTAGACAGAAGCATTCTCAGACATTCCTTTGTGATGTGTGCATTCAGCTCACGGAGATGAACCTTCCTTTTCACAGGGCACTTTTGGAACACTGTTTTTGTGGGAACGACAAGTGGATATTTGGAGTGATGGCGGCCTCTGGTGGAAAAGCAAATATCATCAAATGAAAACTGCACATAGGCATTCTCAGAAACTTCTTTGTGTGTGTGCATTCAACTCACAAAGTTGAACAGTCCTTTCGGTAGAGCAGTTTTGAAACACTCTTTCTGTAGGATCTGCAAGTGGTTATTCGGAGAGCTTTGAGCCCCATGCTGGAAAAGGAAATATCTTCATATAAAACCTGGACAGAAGCATTCTGTGAAAGTTCTCTGTGATGTGTGCATTCAACTCACAGAGTTGAAGCTGCCTTTTCATACAGCATTTTTGTAACACTCTTTTAGTATAATCTGCAAGTGGGTATTTGGGGCGCTTTGTGGCCTAGGCTGGAAAACGAAATATCTTCACATGAAAATTAGACGGAAGCATTATCAGAATCTTCCGTGTGATGTGCTCATTCAATTCACAGGGTTGAACATTCCTTTTGATACAGCAGGTTTTAAACACTCATTCTGTGGTATCTGCATTAGGGAATTTGGAGCGCTTTGAGGCCTATACCGGAAAAGGAAATATGCTCACATAGAAACTAGACGGAAGCATTATCAGAAACTTCTCTGTGATGTGCGCTTTCAAATCACAGGGTTGAACGTGCCTTTTGATACAGCAGTTTTCAAACGCTCGTTTTGTGGAATCTCCATTTCGGAATTTGGAGTGCTTTGAGGCCTATACTGGAAAAGGAAATATCCTCACATAGAAACTAGACAGAAGCATTCTCAGAAACTTCTTTGTGATGTGTGCATTCAACTCACAGGGTTCGACCTTCCTTTTGCTACAACAGTTTTGAAACACTCTTTTTGTAGAATCTGCAAGTGGTTATTTGGAGCGCTTCGAGGCCTATGAGTAAAAGGAAATATCTTCAGAGAAAACTAGCCAGAAGCATTCTCAGAAACTTCTGTGTGATGAGTTCATTCCACTCACAGAGTTGAACGTTCCCTTTCACCGAGCAGTTCTGAAACACTCTTTTTGTAGAATCTGCAAGTGGCTACTTAGAGCGCTTTGAGACCTATGCTGGAAAGTGAAATATCTTCACATAAAAACTAGACAGAAGCATTCCCAGAAACTTCTCTGTGAAGTGTGCATTCAATTCACAGAGCTGAATCTTTCTTTTGATAGAGAAGTTTTGAGACACTCTTTCTGTAGAATCTGCAAGTGAATATCTGGAGCGCTTTGAGTCCTAGGCTGGAAAAGAAAGTATCTTCACATAGAAACTAGACAGAAGCATTCTCAAAGACTTCTCTGTGATGTGTGCATTCAACTCACAGAGTTGAAACATCCTTTTGATTTGGCAGTTTTAAAACAATCATTTTGTAGAATCTGCTAGTGGATATTTGCAGTATTTTGAGGCATATGCAGGAAAAGGTAATATCTTCACTTGAAAACTAGACAGAGGCATTCTCAGAAACTTCTTTCTGATGTGTGCCTTGAACTTCCGGAGTTGAACCTTCCTCTTCATAGAGCAGTTATATAATAGTCTTTAAGTATAATCTGCAAGTGGATATGTGGAGAATTTTGAGGACTATGCTGGAAAAGGAAATGTCTTCCCATAGAAAGGAGACGGAAGCATTCTCAGAAGCTTCTCTGTGATGTCGGCATTCAACTCACAGAGTTGAACCTTCCTTTTGATAGAGCAGTTTTCAAACACACTTTGTGGATTCTGCAATTGGTTATTTGGAGAGTTTTGAGGCCTGTACTGGAAAAGGAAATATCTTCAGGTAAAAACTAGACAGAAGCATTCTCAGAAACTTCGTCGTGATGTTTGCATTCAACTCACGGAGTTGAACCCTCTTTTTGATTGCGCAGTTTTAAATCACTGTCTTTGTTGAATCTCCAAGTGGATATTTGGAGCGATTTGGGGCATATTCTGGAAAAGGAAATATCCTCACTTGAAAACTAGATAGAAGAAGTCCCAGAAACTGCTTTGTGACGTCTGCTTTCAACTCACAGAGTTGAACCTTCCTTTTCACAGAGCAGTTTGGAAACACTCTTTTTGTAGAATCTTCCAGTGGTTATTCGGAGAGCTTCGAGGCCCATGCTGGAAATGGAAATACCTTCACATAAAAACTAGACGGAAGCGTTCTCAGAAATTTCTCTGGGATGTGTGCATTGAACTCACAGAGTTGATCCTTCCTATTGATAGAGCATTTTTGTAACACTGTTTTAGTAGAATCTGCAAGTGGATTCTTGGGGAGATTTGAGGCCTATGCTGGAAAACGAAATATCTTCACATAAAAACTAGACGGAAGCATTATCAGAAACTTCTCTGTGATGTGTGCATTAAACTCACAGAGTTGAACATTGCTTTTGATGGAGCAGTTTTGAAACACTCTTTTCGTAGAATCTGCAAGTGGTTATTTAGAGCGCTTTGAGGCCTACGCTGGAAATGGAAATATCTTCACATAAAAACTAGAGAGAAGCATTCTCAGAAATTCCTTTGTGATGTGTGCATTCAACTCACAGAGATGAAGCTTCCTTTTAACAGGGCACTTTTGAAACACTGTTTTTGTGGGAACTACAAGTGGATATTTGGAGGGATTGCGGCCTCTGGTGGAAAAGCAAATATCATCAAATGAAAACTACACATAGGCATTCTCAGAAACTTCTTTGTGGGTGTGCATTCAACTCACAGAGTTGAAGATTCCTTTTGGTAGAGCAGTTTTGAAGCACTCTTTTTGTAGAATCTGCGAGTGGTTATTCGGAGAGCTTTGAGGCCCATGCTGGAAAAGGGAATATCTTCACATAAAAACTGGACAGAAGCATTCTCAGAAAAGTCTCTGTGATGTGTGCATTCAACTCACAGAGTTGAACCTGCCTTTTCATACAGCATTTTTGTAACACTCTTTCAGTGTAATCTGCAAGTGGATATTTGGGGCGCTTTGAGGCCTATGCTGGAAAACGAAATATATTCACATAAAAATTAGACGGAAGCATTGTCAGAAACTTCTCTGTGATGTGCGCATTCAACTCACAGGGTTGAACGTGCCTTTTGATACAGCAGTTTTCAAACGCTCGTTTTGTGGAATCTCCATTTCGGAATTTGGAGTGCTTTGAGGCCTATACTGGAAAAGGAAATATCCTCACATAGAAACTAGACAGAAGCATTCTCAGAAACTTCTTTGTGATGTGTGCATTCAACTCACAGGGTTCGACCTTCCTTTTGCTACAACAGTTTTGAAACACTCTTTTTGTAGAATCTGCAAGTGGTTATTTGGAGCGCTTCGAGGCCTATGAGTAAAAGGAAATATCTTCAGAGAAAACTAGCCAGAAGCATTCTCAGAAACTTCTGTGTGATGAGTTCATTCCACTCACAGAGTTGAACGTTCCCTTTCACCGAGCAGTTCTGAAACACTCTTTTTGTAGAATCTGCAAGTGGCTACTTAGAGCGCTTTGAGACCTATGCTGGAAAGTGAAATATCTTCACATAAAAACTAGACAGAAGCATTCCCAGAAACTTCTCTGTGAAGTGTGCATTCAATTCACAGAGCTGAATCTTTCTTTTGATAGAGAAGTTTTGAGACACTCTTTCTGTAGAATCTGCAAGTGAATATCTGGAGCGCTTTGAGTCCTAGGCTAAAAAAGAAAGTATCTTCACATAGAAACTAGACAGAAGCATTCTCAAAGACTTCTCTGTGATGTGTGCATTCAACTCACAGAGTTGAAACATCCTTTTGATTTGGCAGTTTTAAAACAATCATTTTGTAGAATCTGCTAGTGGATATTTGCAGTATTTTGAGGCATATGCAGGAAAAGGTAATATCTTCACTTGAAAACTAGACAGAGGCATTCTCAGAAACTTCTTTCTGATGTGTGCCTTGAACTTCCGGAGTTGAACCTTCCTCTTCATAGAGCAGTTATATAATAGTCTTTAAGTATAATCTGCAAGTGGATATGTGGAGAATTTTGAGGACTATGCTGGAAAAGGAAATGTCTTCCCATAGAAAGGAGACGGAAGCATTCTCAGAAGCTTCTCTGTGATGTCGGCATTCAACTCACAGAGTTGAACCTTCCTTTTGATAGAGCAGTTTTCAAACACACTTTGTGGATTCTGCAATTGGTTATTTGGAGAGTTTTGAGGCCTGTACTGGAAAAGGAAATATCTTCAGGTAAAAACTAGACAGAAGCATTCTCAGAAACTTCTTCGTGATGTTTGCATTCAACTCACGGAGTTGAACCCTCTTTTTGATTGCGCAGTTTTAAATCACTGTCTTTGTTGAATCTCCAAGTGGATATTTGGAGCGATTTGGGGCATATTCTGGAAAAGGAAATATCCTCACTTGAAAACTAGATAGAAGAAGTCCCAGAAACTCCTTTGTGACGTCTGCTTTCAACTCACAGAGTTGAACCTTCCTTTTCACAGAGCAGTTTGGAAACACTCTTTTTGTAGAATCTTCCAGTGGTTATTCGGAGAGCTTCGAGGCCCATGCTGGAAATGGAAATACCTTCACATAAAAACTAGACGGAAGCGTTCTCAGAAATTTCTCTGGGATGTGTGCATTGAACTCACAGAGTTGATCCTTCCTATTGATAGAGCATTTTTGTAACACTGTTTTAGTAGAATCTGCAAGTGGATTCTTGGGGAGATTTGAGGCCTATGCTGGAAAACGAAATATCTTCACATAAAAACTAGACGGAAGCATTATCAGAAACTTCTCTGTGATGTGTGCATTAAACTCACAGAGTTGAAAATTGCTTTTGATGGAGCAGTTTTGAAACACTCTTTTCGTAGAATCTGCAAGTGGTTATTTAGAGCGCTTTGAGGCCTACGCTGGAAATGGAAATATCTTCACATAAAAACTAGAGAGAAGCATTCTCAGAAATTCCTTTGTGATGTGTGCATTCAACTCACAGAGATGAAGCTTCCTTTTAACAGGGCACTTTTGAAACACTGTTTTTGTGGGAACTACAAGTGGATATTTGGAGGGATTGCGGCCTCTGGTGGAAAAGCAAATATCATCAAATGAAAACTACACATAGGCATTCTCAGAAACTTCTTTGTGGGTGTGCATTCAACTCACAGAGTTGAAGATTCCTTTTGGTAGAGCAGTTTTGAAGCACTCTTTTTGTAGAATCTGCGAGTGGTTATTCGGAGAGCTTTGAGGCCCATGCTGGAAAAGGGAATATCTTCACATAAAAACTGGACAGAAGCATTCTCAGAAAAGTCTCTGTGATGTGTGCATTCAACTCACAGAGTTGAACCTGCCTTTTCATACAGCATTTTTGTAACACTCTTTCAGTGTAATCTGCAAGTGGATATTTGGGGCGCTTTGAGGCCTATGCTGGAAAACGAAATATATTCACATAAAAATTAGACGGAAGCATTGTCAGAAACTTCTCTGTGATGTGCGCATTCAACTCACAGGGTTGAACGTGCCTTTTGATACAGCAGTTTTCAAACGCTCGTTTTGTGGAATCTCCATTTCGGAATTTGGAGTGCTTTGAGGCCTATACTGGAAAAGGAAATATCCTCACATAGAAACTAGACAGAAGCATTCTCAGAAACTTCTTTGTGATGTGTGCATTCAACTCACAGGGTTCGACCTTCCTTTTGCTACAACAGTTTTGAAACACTCTTTTTGTAGAATCTGCAAGTGGTTATTTGGAGCGCTTCGAGGCCTATGAGTAAAAGGAAATATCTTCAGAGAAAACTAGCCAGAAGCATTCTCAGAAACTTCTGTGTGATGAGTTCATTCCACTCACAGAGTTGAACGTTCCCTTTCACCGAGCAGTTCTGAAACACTCTTTTTGTAGAATCTGCAAGTGGCTACTTAGAGCGCTTTGAGACCTATGCTGGAAAGTGAAATATCTTCACATAAAAACTAGACAGAAGCATTCCCAGAAACTTCTCTGTGAAGTGTGCATTCAATTCACAGAGCTGAATCTTTCTTTTGATAGAGAAGTTTTGAGACACTCTTTCTGTAGAATCTGCAAGTGAATATCTGGAGCGCTTTGAGTCCTAGGCTGGAAAAGAAAGTATCTTCACATAGAAACTAGACAGAAGCATTCTCAAAGACTTCTCTGTGATGTGTGCATTCAACTCAGAGAGTTGAAACATCCTTTTGATTTGGCAGTTTTAAAACAATCATTTTGTAGAATCTGCTAGTGGATATTTGCAGTATTTTGAGGCATATGCAGGAAAAGGTAATATCTTCACTTGAAAACTAGACAGAGGCATTCTCAGAAACTTCTTTCTGATGTGTGCCTTGAACTTCCGGAGTTGAACCTTCCTCTTCATAGAGCAGTTATATAATAGTCTTTAAGTATAATCTGCAAGTGGATATGTGGAGAACTTTGAGGACTATGCTGGAAAAGGAAATGTCTTCCCATAGAAAGGAGACGGAAGCATTCTCAGAAGCTTCTCTGTGATGTCGGCATTCAACTCACAGAGTTGAACCTTCCTTTTGATAGAGCAGTTTTCAAACACACTTTGTGGATTCTGCGATTGGTTATTTGGAGAGTTTTGAGGCCTGTGCTGGAAAAGGAAATATCTTCAGGTAAAAACTAGACAGAAGCATTCTCAGAAATTTCGTCGTGATGTTTGCATTCAACTCACGGAGTTGAACCCTCTTTTTGATTGCGCAGTTTTAAATCACTGTCTTTGTTGAATCTCCAAGTGGATTTTTGGAGCGATTTGGGGCATATTCTGGAAAAGGAAATATCCTCCCTTGAAAACTAGATAGAAGAAGTCCCAGAAACTCCTTTGTGACGTCTGCTTTCAACTCACAGAGTTGAACCTTCCTTTTCACAGAGCAGTTTGGAAACACTCTTTTTGTAGAATCTGCGAGTGGTTATTCGGAGAGCTTCGAGGCCCATGCTGGAAATGGAAATACCTTCACGTAAAAACTAGACGGAAGCGTTCTCAGAAATTTCTCTGGGATGTGTGCATTGAACTCACAGAGTTGATCCTTCCTATTGATAGAGCATTTTTGTAACACTGTTTTAGTAGAATCTGCAAGTGGATTATTGGGGAGATTTGAGGCCTATGCTGGAAAACGAAATATCTTCACATAAAAACTAGACGGAAGCATTATCAGAAACTTCTCTGTGATGTGTGCATTAAACTCACAGAGTTGAACATTGCTTTTGATGGAGCAGTTTTGAAACACTCTTTTCGTAGAATCTGCAAGTGGTTATTTAGAGCGCTTTGAGGCCTACGCTGGAAATGGAAATATCTTCACATAAAAACTAGAGAGAAGCATTCTCAGAAATTCCTTTGTGATGTGTGCATTCAACTCACAGAGATGAAGCTTCCTTTTAACAGGGCACTTTTGAAACACTGTTTTTGTGGGAACTACAAGTGGATATTTGGAGGGATTGCGGCCTCTGGTGGAAAAGCAAATATCATCAAATGAAAACTACACATAGGCATTCTCAGAAACTTCTTTGTGTGTGTGCATTCAACTCACAGAGTTGAAGAGTCCTTTTGGTAGAGCAGTTTTGAAGCACTCTTTTTGTAGAATCTGCGAGTGGTTATTCGGAGAGCTTTGAGGCCCATGCTGGATAAGGAAATACCTTCACATAAAAACTGGACAGAAGCATTCTCAGAAAAGTCTCTGTGATGTGTGCATTCAACTCACAGAGTTGAACCTGCCTTTTCATACAGCATTTTTGTAACACTCTTTCAGTATAATCTGCAAGTGGATATTTGGGGCGCTTTGAGGCCTATGCTGGAAAACGAAATATCTTCACATAAAAATTAGACGGAAGCATTATCAGAAACTTCTCTGCGATGTGCGCATTCAACTCACAGGGTTGAACGTGCCTTTTGATACAGCCGTTTTCAAACGCTCGTTTTGTGGAATCTGCATTTCGGAATTTGGAGTGATTTGAGGCCTATACTGGAAAAGGAAATATCCTCACATAGAAACTAGACAGAAGCATTCTCAGAAACTTCTTTGTGATGTGTGCATTCAACTCACAGGGTTCGACCTTCCTTTTGCTACAACAGTTTTGAAACACTCTTTTTGTAGAATCTGCAAGTGGTTATTTGGAGCGCTTCGAGGCCTATGAGTAAAAGGAAATATCTTCAGAGAAAACTAGCCAGAAGCATTCTCAGAAACTTCTGTGTGATGAGTACATTCCACTCACAGAGTTGAACGTTCCCTTTCACCGAGCAGTTCTGAAACACTCTTTTTGTAGAATCTGCAAGTGGCTACTTAGAGCGCTTTGAGACCTATGCTGGAAAGTGAAATATCTTCACATAAAAACTAGACAGAAGCATTCCCAGAAACTTCTCTGTGAAGTGTGCATTCAATTCACAGAGCTGAATCTTTCTTTTGATAGAGAAGTTTTGAGACACTCTTTCTGTAGAATCTGCAAGTGAATATCTGGAGCGCTTTGAGTCCTAGGCTGGAAAAGAAAGTATCTTCACATAGAAACTAGACAGAAGCATTCTCAAAGACTTCTCTGTGATGTGTGCATTCAACTCAGAGAGTTGAAACATCCTTTTGATTTGGCAGTTTTAAAACAATCATTTTGTAGAATCTGCTAGTGGATATTTGCAGTATTTTGAGGCATATGCAGGAAAAGGTAATATCTTCACTTGAAAACTAGACAGAGGCATTCTCAGAAACTTCTTTCTGATGTGTGCCTTGAACTTCCGGAGTTGAACCTTCCTCTTCATAGAGCAGTTATATAATAGTCTTTAAGTATAATCTGCAAGTGGATATGTGGAGAACTTTGAGGACTATGCTGGAAAAGGAAATGTCTTCCCATAGAAAGGAGACGGAAGCATTCTCAGAAGCTTCTCTGTGATGTCGGCATTCAACTCACAGAGTTGAACCTTCCTTTTGATAGAGCAGTTTTCAAACACACTTTGTGGATTCTGCGATTGGTTATTTGGAGAGTTTTGAGGCCTGTGCTGGAAAAGGAAATATCTTCAGGTAAAAACTAGACAGAAGCATTCTCAGAAATTTCGTCGTGATGTTTGCATTCAACTCACGGAGTTGAACCCTCTTTTTGATTGCGCAGTTTTAAATCACTGTCTTTGTTGAATCTCCAAGTGGATTTTTGGAGCGATTTGGGGCATATTCTGGAAAAGGAAATATCCTCCCTTGAAAACTAGATAGAAGAAGTCCCAGAAACTCCTTTGTGACGTCTGCTTTCAACTCACAGAGTTGAACCTTCCTTTTCACAGAGCAGTTTGGAAACACTCTTTTTGTAGAATCTGCGAGTGGTTATTCGGAGAGCTTCGAGGCCCATGCTGGAAATGGAAATACCTTCACGTAAAAACTAGACGGAAGCGTTCTCAGAAATTTCTCTGGGATGTGTGCATTGAACTCACAGAGTTGATCCTTCCTATTGATAGAGCATTTTTGTAACACTGTTTTAGTAGAATCTGCAAGTGGATTATTGGGGAGATTTGAGGCCTATGCTGGAAAACGAAATATCTTCACATAAAAACTAGACGGAAGCATTATCAGAAACTTCTCTGTGATGTGTGCATTAAACTCACAGAGTTGAACATTGCTTTTGATGGAGCAGTTTTGAAACACTCTTTTCGTAGAATCTGCAAGTGGTTATTTAGAGCGCTTTGAGGCCTACGCTGGAAATGGAAATATCTTCACATAAAAACTAGAGAGAAGCATTCTCAGAAATTCCTTTGTGATGTGTGCATTCAACTCACAGAGATGAAGCTTCCTTTTAACAGGGCACTTTTGAAACACTGTTTTTGTGGGAACTACAAGTGGATATTTGGAGGGATTGCGGCCTCTGGTGGAAAAGCAAATATCATCAAATGAAAACTACACATAGGCATTCTCAGAAACTTCTTTGTGTGTGTGCATTCAACTCACAGAGTTGAAGAGTCCTTTTGGTAGAGCAGTTTTGAAGCACTCTTTTTGTAGAATCTGCGAGTGGTTATTCGGAGAGCTTTGAGGCCCATGCTGGATAAGGAAATACCTTCACATAAAAACTGGACAGAAGCATTCTCAGAAAAGTCTCTGTGATGTGTGCATTCAACTCACAGAGTTGAACCTGCCTTTTCATACAGCATTTTTGTAACACTCTTTCAGTATAATCTGCAAGTGGATATTTGGGGCGCTTTGAGGCCTATGCTGGAAAACGAAATATCTTCACATAAAAATTAGACGGAAGCATTATCAGAAACTTCTCTGCGATGTGCGCATTCAACTCACAGGGTTGAACGTGCCTTTTGATACAGCCGTTTTCAAACGCTCGTTTTGTGGAATCTGCATTTCGGAATTTGGAGTGATTTGAGGCCTATACTGGAAAAGGAAATATCCTCACATAGAAACTAGACAGAAGCATTCTCAGAAACTTCTTTGTGATGTGTGCATTCAACTCACAGGGTTCGACCTTCCTTTTGCTACAACAGTTTTGAAACACTCTTTTTGTAGAATCTGCAAGTGGTTATTTGGAGCGCTTCGAGGCCTATGAGTAAAAGGAAATATCTTCAGAGAAAACTAGCCAGAAGCATTCTCAGAAACTTCTGTGTGATGAGTACATTCCACTCACAGAGTTGAACGTTCCCTTTCACCGAGCAGTTCTGAAACACTCTTTTTGTAGAATCTGCAAGTGGCTACTTAGAGCGCTTTGAGACCTATGCTGGAAAGTGAAATATCTTCACATAAAAACTAGACAGAAGCATTCCCAGAAACTTCTCTGTGAAGTGTGCATTCAATTCACAGAGCTGAATCTT
This sequence comes from Pongo pygmaeus, assembly GCF_028885625.2. NCBI lineage: Eukaryota > Metazoa > Chordata > Mammalia > Primates > Hominidae > Pongo > Pongo pygmaeus. The sequence continues at coordinate 41,789,396 of NC_072391.2, read as the reverse complement.
TCTTTTGATAGAGAAGTTTTGAGACACTCTTTCTGTAGAATCTGCAAGTGAATATCTGGAGCGCTTTGAGTCCTAGGCTGGAAAAGAAAGTATCTTCACATAGAAACTAGACAGAAGCATTCTCAAAGACTTCTCTGTGATGTGTGCATTCAACTCAGAGAGTTGAAACATCCTTTTGATTTGGCAGTTTTAAAACAATCATTTTGTAGAATCTGCTAGTGGATATTTGCAGTATTTTGAGGCATATGCAGGAAAAGGTAATATCTTCACTTGAAAACTAGACAGAGGCATTCTCAGAAACTTCTTTCTGATGTGTGCCTTGAACTTCCGGAGTTGAACCTTCCTCTTCATAGAGCAGTTATATAATAGTCTTTAAGTATAATCTGCAAGTGGATATGTGGAGAACTTTGAGGACTATGCTGGAAAAGGAAATGTCTTCCCATAGAAAGGAGACGGAAGCATTCTCAGAAGCTTCTCTGTGATGTCGGCATTCAACTCACAGAGTTGAACCTTCCTTTTGATAGAGCAGTTTTCAAACAAACTTTGTGGATTCTGCGATTGGTTATTTGGAGAGTTTTGAGGCCTGTGCTGGAAAAGGAAATATCTTCAGGTAAAAACTAGACAGAAGCATTCTCAGAAACTTCGTCGTGATGTTTGCATTCAACTCACGGAGTTGAACCCTCTTTTTGATTGCGCAGTTTTAAATCACTGTCTTTGTTGAATCTCCAAGTGGATATTTGGAGCGATTTGGGGCATATTCTGGAAAAGGAAATATCCTCACTTGAAAACTAGATAGAAGAAGTCCCAGAAACTGCTTTGTGACGTCTGCTTTCAACTCACAGAGTTGAACCTTCCTTTTCACAGAGCAGTTTGGAAACACTCTTTTTGTAGAATCTGCGAGGGGTTATTCGGAGAGCTTCGAGGCCCATGCTGGAAATGGAAATACCTTCACATAAAAACTAGACGGAAGCGTTCTCAGAAATTTCTCTGGGATGTGTGCATTGAACTCACAGAGTTGATCCTTCCTATTGATAGAGCATTTTTGTAACACTGTTTTAGGAGAATCTGCAAGTGGATTCTTGGGGAGATTTGAGGCCTATGCTGGAAAACGAAATATCTTCACATAGAAACTAGACGGAAGCATTATCAGAAACTTCTCTGTGATGTGTGCATTAAACTCACAGAGTTGAACATTGCTTTTGATGGAGCAGTTTTGAAACACTCTTTTCGTAGAATCTGCAAGTGGTTATTTAGAGCGCTTTGAGGCCTACGCTGGAAATGGAAATATCTTCACATAAAAACTAGAGAGAAGCATTCTCAGAAATTCCTTTGTGATGTGTGCATTCAACTCACAGAGATGAAGCTTCCTTTTAACAGGGCACTTTTGAAACACTGTTTTTGTGGGAACTACAAGTGGATATTTGGAGGGATTGCGGCCTCTGGTGGAAAAGCAAATATCATCAAATGAAAACTACACATAGGCATTCTCAGAAACTTCTTTGTGTGTGTGCATTCAACTCACAGAGTTGAAGAGTCCTTTTGGTAGAGCAGTTTTGAAGCACTCTTTTTGTAGAATCTGCGAGTGGTTATTCGGAGAGCTTTGAGGCCCATGCTGGAAAAGGAAATATCTTCACATAAAAACTGGACAGAAGCATTCTCAGAAAAGTCTCTGTGATGTGTGCATTCAACTCACAGAGTTGAACCTGCCTTTTCATACAGCATTTTTGTAACACTCTTTCAGTATAATCTGCAAGTGGATATTTGGGGCGCTTTGAGGCCTATGCTAGAAAACGAAATATCTTCACATAAAAATTAGACGGAAGCATTGTCAGAAACTTCTCTGCGATGTGCGCATTCAACTCACAGGGTTGAACGTGCCTTTTGATACAGCAGTTTTCAAACGCTCGTTTTGTGGAATCTCCATTTCGGAATTTGGAGTGCTTTGAGGCCTATACTGGAAAAGGAAATATCCTCACATAGAAACTAGACAGAAGCATTCTCAGAAACTTCTTTGTGATGTGTGCATTCAACTCACAGGGTTCGACCTTCCTTTTGCTACAACAGTTTTGAAACACTCTTTTTGTAGAATCTGCAAGTGGTTATTTGGAGCGCTTCGAGGCCTATGAGTAAAAGGAAATATCTTCAGAGAAAACTAGCCAGAAGCATTCTCAGAAACTTCTGTGTGATGAGTACATTCCACTCACAGAGTTGAACGTTCCCTTTCACCGAGCAGTTCTGAAACACTCTTTTTGTAGAATCTGCAAGTGGCTACTTAGAGCGCTTTGAGACCTATGCTGGAAAGTGAAATATCTTCACATAAAAACTAGACAGAAGCATTCCCAGAAACTTCTCTGTGAAGTGTGCATTCAATTCACAGAGCTGAATCTTTCTTTTGATAGAGAAGTTTTGAGACACTCTTTCTGTAGAATCTGCAAGTGAATATCTGGAGCGCTTTGAGTCCTAGGCTGGAAAAGAAAGTATCTTCACATAGAAACTAGACAGAAGCATTCTCAAAGACTTCTCTGTGATGTGTGCATTCAACTCAGAGAGTTGAAACATCCTTTTGATTTGGCAGTTTTAAAACAATCATTTTGTAGAATCTGCTAGTGGATATTTGCAGTATTTTGAGGCATATGCAGGAAAAGGTAATATCTTCACTTGAAAACTAGACAGAGGCATTCTCAGAAACTTCTTTCTGATGTGTGCCTTGAACTTCCGGAGTTGAACCTTCCTCTTCATAGAGCAGTTATATAATAGTCTTTAAGTATAATCTGCAAGTGGATATGTGGAGAACTTTGAGGACTATGCTGGAAAAGGAAATGTCTTCCCATAGAAAGGAGACGGAAGCATTCTCAGAAGCTTCTCTGTGATGTCGGCATTCAACTCACAGAGTTGAACCTTCCTTTTGATAGAGCAGTTTTCAAACAAACTTTGTGGATTCTGCGATTGGTTATTTGGAGAGTTTTGAGGCCTGTGCTGGAAAAGGAAATATCTTCAGGTAAAAACTAGACAGAAGCATTCTCAGAAACTTCGTCGTGATGTTTGCATTCAACTCACGGAGTTGAACCCTCTTTTTGATTGCGCAGTTTTAAATCACTGTCTTTGTTGAATCTCCAAGTGGATATTTGGAGCGATTTGGGGCATATTCTGGAAAAGGAAATATCCTCACTTGAAAACTAGATAGAAGAAGTCCCAGAAACTGCTTTGTGACGTCTGCTTTCAACTCACAGAGTTGAACCTTCCTTTTCACAGAGCAGTTTGGAAACACTCTTTTTGTAGAATCTGCGAGGGGTTATTCGGAGAGCTTCGAGGCCCATGCTGGAAATGGAAATACCTTCACATAAAAACTAGACGGAAGCGTTCTCAGAAATTTCTCTGGGATGTGTGCATTGAACTCACAGAGTTGATCCTTCCTATTGATAGAGCATTTTTGTAACACTGTTTTAGGAGAATCTGCAAGTGGATTCTTGGGGAGATTTGAGGCCTATGCTGGAAAACGAAATATCTTCACATAGAAACTAGACGGAAGCATTATCAGAAACTTCTCTGTGATGTGTGCATTAAACTCACAGAGTTGAACATTGCTTTTGATGGAGCAGTTTTGAAACACTCTTTTCGTAGAATCTGCAAGTGGTTATTTAGAGCGCTTTGAGGCCTACGCTGGAAATGGAAATATCTTCACATAAAAACTAGAGAGAAGCATTCTCAGAAATTCCTTTGTGATGTGTGCATTCAACTCACAGAGATGAAGCTTCCTTTTAACAGGGCACTTTTGAAACACTGTTTTTGTGGGAACTACAAGTGGATATTTGGAGGGATTGCGGCCTCTGGTGGAAAAGCAAATATCATCAAATGAAAACTACACATAGGCATTCTCAGAAACTTCTTTGTGTGTGTGCATTCAACTCACAGAGTTGAAGAGTCCTTTTGGTAGAGCAGTTTTGAAGCACTCTTTTTGTAGAATCTGCGAGTGGTTATTCGGAGAGCTTTGAGGCCCATGCTGGAAAAGGAAATATCTTCACATAAAAACTGGACAGAAGCATTCTCAGAAAAGTCTCTGTGATGTGTGCATTCAACTCACAGAGTTGAACCTGCCTTTTCATACAGCATTTTTGTAACACTCTTTCAGTATAATCTGCAAGTGGATATTTGGGGCGCTTTGAGGCCTATGCTAGAAAACGAAATATCTTCACATAAAAATTAGACGGAAGCATTGTCAGAAACTTCTCTGCGATGTGCGCATTCAACTCACAGGGTTGAACGTGCCTTTTGATACAGCAGTTTTCAAACGCTCGTTTTGTGGAATCTCCATTTCGGAATTTGGAGTGCTTTGAGGCCTATACTGGAAAAGGAAATATCCTCACATAGAAACTAGACAGAAGCATTCTCAGAAACTTCTTTGTGATGTGTGCATTCAACTCACAGGGTTCGACCTTCCTTTTGCTACAACAGTTTTGAAACACTCTTTTTGTAGAATCTGCAAGTGGTTATTTGGAGCGCTTCGAGGCCTATGAGTAAAAGGAAATATCTTCAGAGAAAACTAGCCAGAAGCATTCTCAGAAACTTCTGTGTGATGAGTTCATTCCACTCACAGAGTTGAACGTTCCCTTTCACCGAGCAGTTCTGAAACACTCTTTTTGTAGAATCTGCAAGTGGCTACTTAGAGCGCTTTGAGACCTATGCTGGAAAGTGAAATATCTTCACATAAAAACTAGACAGAAGCATTCCCAGAAACTTCTCTGTGAAGTGTGCATTCAATTCACGGAGCTGAATCTTTCTTTTGATAGAGAAGTTTTGAGACACTCTTTCTGTAGAATCTGCAAGTGAATATCTGGAGCGCTTTGAGTCCTAGGCTGGAAAAGAAAGTATCTTCACATAGAAACTAGACAGAAGCATTCTCAAAGACTTCTCTGTGATGTGTGCATTCAACTCAGAGAGTTGAAACATCCTTTTGATTTGGCAGTTTTAAAACAATCATTTTGTAGAATCTGCTAGTGGATATTTGCAGTATTTTGAGGCATATGCAGGAAAAGGTAATATCTTCACTTGAAAACTAGACAGAGGCATTCTCAGAAACTTCTTTCTGATGTGTGCCTTGAACTTCCGGAGTTGAACCTTCCTCTTCATAGAGCAGTTATATAATAGTCTTTAAGTATAATCTGCAAGTGGATATGTGGAGAACTTTGAGGACTATGCTGGAAAAGGAAATGTCTTCCCATAGAAAGGAGACGGAAGCATTCTCAGAAGCTTCTCTGTGATGTCGGCATTCAACTCACAGAGTTGAACCTTCCTTTTGATAGAGCAGTTTTCAAACAAACTTTGTGGATTCTGCAATTGGTTATTTGGAGAGTTTTGAGGCCTGTGCTGGAAAAGGAAATATCTTCAGGTAAAAACTAGACAGAAGCATTCTCAGAAATTTCGTCGTGATGTTTGCATTCAACTCACGGAGTTGAACCCTCTTTTTGATTGCGCAGTTTTTAATCACTGTCTTTGTTGAATCTCCAAGTGGATATTTGGAGCGATTTGGGGCATATCCTGGAAAAGGAAATATCCTCACTTGAAAACTAGATAGAAGAAGTCCCAGAAACTCCTTTGTGACGTCTGCTTTCAACTCACAGAGTTGAACCTTCCTTTTCACAGAGCAGTTTGGAAACACTCTTTTTGTAGAATCTGCGAGGGGTTATTCGGAGAGCTTCGAGGCCCATGCTGGAAATGGAAATACCTTCACATAAAAACTAGACGGAAGCGTTCTCAGAAATTTCTCTGGGATGTGTGCATTGAACTCACAGAGTTGATCCTTCCTATTGATAGTGCATTTTTGTAACACTGTTTTAGTAGAATCTGCAAGTGGATTATTGGGGAGATTTGAGGCCTATGCTGGAAAACGAAATATCTTCACTTAGAAACTAGACGGAAGCATTATCAGAAACTTCTCTGTGATGTGTGCATTAAACTCACAGAGTTGAACATTGCTTTTGATGGAGCAGTTTTGAAACACTCTTTTCGTAGAATCTGCAAGTGGTTATTTAGAGCGCTTTGAGGCCTACGCTGGAAATGGAAATATCTTCACATAAAAACTAGACAGAAGCGTTCCCAAAAACTTCTGTGTGAAGTGTGCATTCAACTCACAGAGCTGAATATTTCTTTTGATAGAAAAGTTTTGAGACACTCTTTCTGTAGAATCTGCAAGTGAATACTTGGAGCGCTATGTGTCCTAGGCTGGAAAAGAAAGTATCTTCACATAGAAACTAGACAGAAGCATTCTCAAAAACTTCTCTGTAATATGTGCTTTCAACTCACAGAGTTGAAATTTCGTTTTGATTGGCAGTTTTAGAACAATCTTTTGTAGAATCTGCTAGTGGATATTTGGAGTATTTTGAGGCATATGCAGGAAATGGTAATATCTTCACTTGAAAACTAGACAGAGGCATTCTCAGAAACTTCTTTCTGATGTGGGCATTGAACATCCAGAGTTGAACCTTCCTCTTCATAGAGCAGTTCTATAATACACTTTTAGTATAATCTGCAAGTGGATATGTGGAGAACTTGGAGGACTACGCTGGAAAAGGAAATATCTTCACATAGAAAGTAGACGGAAGCATTCTCAGAACCTTCTCTGTGATGTGTGCATTCAACTCACAGGGTTGAACCTTCCTTTAGATAGAGCAGTTGTGAAACACACTTTTTGTGGATTCTGCAATTGGTTATTTGGAGAGCTTTGAGGCCTGTACTGGAAAAGGAAATATCTTCAGATAAAAACTAGACAGAAGCATTCTGATAAACTTCGTTATGATGTTTGCATTCAACCCACAGAGATGAACCTTCTTCTTGATAGCGCAGTTTTAAATCACTGTCTTTGTTGAATCTCCAAGTGGATACTTGGAGAGATTTGAGGCATATTCTGGAAAAGGAAATATCCTCACTTAAAAACTAGATAGAAGAATTCCCAGAAACTTCCTTGTGATGCCTGCTTTCAACTCACAGAGTTGAACCTTCCTTTGCACAGAGCAGTTTGGAAACACTCTTTTTGTAGAATCTGCAAGTGGTGATTCGGAGAGCTTCGAGGCCCATGCTGGAAATGGAAATATCTTCACATAAAAACTAGACAGAAGCGTCCTCAGAAATTTCTCGGTGATGTGTGCATTGAACTCACAGAGTTGCTCCTTCTTATTGATAGAGCATTTTCGTAACACTGTTTTAGTAGAATCTGCAAGTGGATAATTGGGGAGATTTGAGGCCTATGCTGGAAAACGAAATATCTTCACGTAGACACTAGACGGAAGCATTATCAGAAACTTCTCCGTGATGTGTGCGTTAAACTCACAGAGTGGAACATTCCTTTCGATGGAGCAGTTTTGAAACACTCTTTTCGTAGAATCTGCAAGTGGTTATTTAGAGCGCTTTGAGGCCTATGCTGGAAATGGAAATATCTTCACATAAAAAGTAGACAGAAGCATTCTCAGACATTCCTTTGTGATGTGTGCATTCAACTCACGGAGATGAACCTTCCTTTTCACAGGGCACTTTTGAAACACTGTTTTTGTGGGAACGACAAGTGGATATTTGGAGTGATGGCGGCCTCTGGTGGAAAAGCAAATATCATCAAATGAAAACTGCACATAGGCATTCTCAGAAACTTCTTTGTGTGTGTGCATTCAACTCACGGAGTTGAACAGTCCTTTCGGTACAGCAGTTTTGAAACACTCTTTCTTTAGGATCTGCAAGTGGTTATTCGGAGAGCTTTGAGCCCCATGCTGGAAAAGGAAATATCTTCATATAAAACCTGGACAGAAGCATTCTCTGAAAGTTCTCTGTGATGTGTGCATTCAACTCACAGAGTTGAAGCTGCCTTTTCATACAGCACTTTTGTAACACCCTTTTAGTATAATCTGCAAGTGGGTATTTGGGGCGCTTTGTGGCCTAGGCTGGAAAACGAAATATCTTCACATGAAAATTAGACGGAAGCATTATCAGAATCTTCCGTGTGATGTGCGCATTCAATTCACAGGGTTGAACCTTCCTTTTGATACAGCAGGTTTTAAACACTCATTCTGTGGTATCTGCATTTGGGAATTTGGAGCGCTTTGAGGCCTATACCGGAAAAGGAAATATGCTCACATAGAAACTAGACGGAAGCATTATCAGAAACTTCTCTGTGATGTGCGCTTTCAACTCACAGGGTTGAACGTGCCTTTTGATACAGCAGTTTTCAAACGCTCGTTTTGTGGAATCTCCATTTCGGAATTTGGAGTGCTTTGAGGCCTATACTGGAAAAGGAAATATCCTCACATAGAAACTAGACAGAAGCATTCTCAGAAACTTCTTTGTGATGTGTGCATTCAACTCACAGGGTTCGACCTTCCTTTTGCTACAACAGTTTTGAAACACTCTTTTTGTAGAATCTGCAAGTGGTTATTTGGAGCGCTTCGAGGCCTATGAGTAAAAGGAAATATCTTCAGGGAAAACTAGCCAGAAGCATTCTCAGAAACTTCTGTGTGATGAGTACATTCCACTCACAGAGTTGAACGTTCCCTTTCACCGAGCAGTTCTGAAACACTCTTTTTGAAGAATCTGCAAGTGGCTACTTAGAGCGCTTTGAGACCTATCCTGGAAAGTGAAATATCTTCACATAAAAACTAGACAGAAGCATTCCCAGAAACTTCTCTGTGAAGTGTGCATTCAATTCACAGAGCTGAATCTTTCTTTTGATAGAGAAGTTTTGAGACACTCTTTCTGTAGAATCTGTAAGTGAATATCTGGAGCGCTTTGAGTCCTAGGCTGGAAAAGAAATTATCTTCACATTGAAACTAGACAGAAGCATTCTCAAAGACTTCTCTGTGATGTGTGCATTCAACTCAGAGAGTTGAAACATCCTTTTTTATTTGGCAGTTTTAAAACAATCATTTTGTAGAATCTGCTAGTGGATATTTGCAGTATTTTGAGGCATATGCAGGAAAAGGTAATATCTTCACTTGAAAACTAGACAGAGGCATTCTCAGAAACTTCTTTCTGATGTGTGCCTTGAACTTCTGGAGTTGAACCTTCCTCTTCATAGAGCAGTTATATAATAGTCTTTAAGTATAATCTGCAAGTGGATATGTGGAGAACATTGAGGACTATGCTGGAAAAGGAAATGTCTTCCCATAGAAAGGAGACGGAAGCATTCTCAGAAGCTTCTCTGTGATGTCGGCATTCAACTCACAGAGTTGAAATTTCCTTTTGATTTGGCAGTTTTCAAACAATCTTTTTGTAGCATCTGCTAGTGGATATTTGGTGTATTTTGAGGCAAATGCAGGAAATGATAACATCTTCACTTGAAAACTAGACAGAGGCATTCTCAGAAACTTCTTTGTGATGTGTGCATTGAACATCCAGAGTTGAAACTTCCTCTTCATAGAGCAGTTATATAATATTCTTTTAGTATAATCTGCAAGTGGATATGTGGAAAACTTTGAGGGCTACGCTAGAAAAGGAAACATCTTCACATAGAAAGTAGACGGAAGCATTCTCAGAACCTTCTCTGTGATGTGTGCATTCAACTCACAGGGTTGAACCTTCCTTTAGATAGAGCAGTTGTGAAACACACGTTTTGTGGATTCTGCCATTGGTTATTTGGAGAGCTTTGAGGCCTGTACCGGAAAAGGAAATATCTTCAGATGAAAGCTAGACAGAAGCATTCTCAGAAACTTCGTTGTGATGTTTGCATTCAACCCACAGAGTTGAACCTTCTTCTTGATAGCGCAGTTTTAAATCACTGTCTTTGTTGAATCTCCAAGTGGAAATTTGGAGCGATTTGGGGCATATTCTGGAAAAGGAAATATCCTCACTTAAAAACTAGATAGAAGAATTCCCAGAAACTTCCTTGTGATGTCTGCTTTCAACTCACAGAGTTGAACCTTCCTTTGCACAGAGCAGTTTGGAAACACTCTTTTTGTAGAATCTGCAAGTGGTGATTCGGAGAGCTTCGAGGCCCATGCTGGAAATGGAAATATCTTCACATAAAAACTAGACAGAAGCGTCCTCAGAAATTTCTCTGTGATGTGTGCATTGAATTCACAGAGTTGCTCCTTCTTATTGATAGAGCATTTTCGTAACACTGTTTTAGTAGAATCTGCAAGTGGATAATTGGGGAGATTTGAGGCCTATGCTGGAAAACGAAATATCTTCACGTAGAAACTAGACGGAAGCATTATCAGAAACTTCTCCGTGATGTGTGCGTTAAACTCACAGAGTGGAATATTCCTTTCGATGGAGCAGTTTTGAAACACTCTTTTCGTAGAATCCGCAAGTGGTTATTTAGAGCGCTTTGAGGCCTATGCTGGAAATGGAAATATCTTCACATAAAAAGTAGAGAGAAGCATGCTCAGACATTCCTTTGTGATGTGTGCATTCAACTCACAGAGATGAACCTTCCTTTTCACAGGGCACTTTGAAACACTGTTTTTGTGGGAACGACAAGTGGATATTTGGAGTGATGGCGGCCTCTGGTGGAAAAGCAAATATCATCAAATGAAAACTACACATAGGCATTCTCAGAAACCTCTTTGTGTGTGTGCACTCAACTCACAGAGTTGAACAGTCCTTTCGGTAGAGCAGTTTTGAAGCACTCTTTCTGTAGAATCTGCAAGTGCTTATTCGGATAGCTTTGAGGCCCATGCTGAAAAAGGAAATATCTTCCCATAAAAACTGGAGAGAAGCATTCTCAGAAAGTTCTCTGTGATGTGTGCATTCAACTCACAGAGTTGAACCTGCCTTTGCATACAGCACTTTTGTAACACTCTTTTAGTATAATCTGCAAGTGGGTATTTGGGGCGCTTTGTGGCCTAGGCTGGAAAACGAAACATCTTCACATGAAAATTAGACAGAAGTATTATCAGAATCTTCCCTGTGATGTGCGCATTCAATTCACAGGGTTGAACCTTCCTTTTGATACAACCGGTGTCAAATACTCATTCTGTGGAAACTGCATTTGGGAATTTGGAGCGCTTTGAGGCCTATACTGGAAAAGGAAATATGCTCACATAGAAACTAGACGGAAGCATTCTCTGAAACTACTTTGTGATGTGTGCATTCAACTCACAGGGTTCGACCTTCCTATTGATACAACAGTTTTGAAACACTCTTTTTGTAGAATCTGCAAGTGGTTATTTGGAGCGCTTTGAGTCCTATGTGTAAAAGGAAATATCTTCAGAGAAAACTAGACAGAAGCATTCTCAGAAACTTCTTTGTGATGAGTGCATCCCACTCACAGAGTTGTACATTCACTTTCCCCGAGCCGTTCTGAAACACTCTTTTTGTAGAATCTGCCATTGGTTACTTAGAGGGCTTTGAGACCTATGCTGGAAAGTGAAATATCTTCACATAAAAACTAGACAGAAGCATTCCCAGAAACTTCTGTGTGAAGTGTGCATTCAGTTCACAGAGCTGAATGTTTCTTTTGATAGAGAAGTTTTGAGACACTCTTTCTGTAGAATCTGCAAGTGAATATTTGGACCCCTATGTGTCCTAGGCTGGGAAAGAAAGTATCTTCATATAGAAACTAGACAGAAGCATTCTGAAAAACTTCTCTGTAATGTGTGCATTCAACTCACAGAGTTGAAACTTCCTTTTGATTTGGCCGTTTTAAAACAATCTTTTTGTAGAATCTGCTAGTGGAAATTTGGAGTGTTTTGAGGCATATGCAGGAAATGGTAATATCTTCACTTGAAAACTAGACAGAGGCATTCACAGAAACTTCTTTCTGATGTGTGCATTGAACATCCAGAGTTGAACCTTCCTCTTCACAGAACAGTTATATAATACTCTTTTAGTATAATCTGCAAGTGGATATGTGGAGAACTTTGAGGACTACGCTGGAAAAGGAAATATCTTCACATAGAAAGTAGACGGAAGCATTCTCAGAACCTTCTCTGTGATGTGTGCATTCAACTCACAGGGTTGAACCTTCCTTTAGATAGAGCAGTTGTGAAACACACTTTTGGTGGATTCTGCAATTGGTTATTGAGAGATTTGAGGCCTGTACTGGAAAAGGAAATATCTTCAGATGAAAGCTAGACAGAAGCATTCTCAGAAACTTCGTTGTGATGTTTGCATTCAACCCACAGAGTTGAACCTTCTTCTGGATAGCGCAGTTTTAAATCACTGTCTTTGTTGAATCTCCAAGTGGATATTTGGAGCGAATTGGGGCATATTCTGGAAAAGGAAATATCCTCACTTAAAAACTAGATAGAAGAATTCCCAGAAACTTCCTTGTGATGTCTGCTTTCAACTCACAGAGTTGAACCTTCCTTTTCACAGAGCAGTTTGGAAAACCTCTTTTTGTAGAATCTGCAAGCGGATATTCGGAGAGCTTCGAGGCCCATGCTGGAAATTGAAATACCTTCACATAAAAACTAGACAGAAGCGTCCTCAGAAATTTCTCTGTGATGTGTGCATTGAACTCACAGAGTTGATCCTTCCTATTGATAGAGCATTTTCGTAACACTGTTTTAGTAGAATCTGCAAGTGGATAATTGGGGAGATTTGAGGCCTATGCTGGAAAACGAAATATCTTCACGTAGAAACTAGACGGAAGCATTATCAGAAACTTCTCTGTGATGTGTGCATTAAACTCACAGAGTGGAATATTCCTTTCGATGGAGCAGTTTTGAAACACTCTTTTCGTAGAATCCGCAAGAGGTTATTTAGAGCGCTTTGAGGCCTATGCTGGAAATGGAAATATCTTCACATAAAAAGTAGAGAGAAGCATTCTCAGACATTCCTTTGTGATGTGTGCATTCAACTCACAGAGAGGAACCTTCCTTTTCACAGGGCACTTGGAAACACTGTTTTTGTGGGAACGACAAGTGGATATTTGGAGTGATGGCGGCCTCTGGTGGAAAAGCAAATATCATCAAATGAAAACTACACATAGGCATTCTCAGAAACCTCTTTGTGTGTGTGCATTCAACTCACAGAGTTGAACAGTCCTTTCGGTAGAGCAGTTTTGAAGCACTCTTTCTGTAGAATCTGCAAGTGGTTATTCGGATAGCTTTGAGGCCCATGCTGGAAAAGGAAATATCTTCACATAAAAACTTGACAGAAGCATTCTCAGAAAGTTCTCTGCGATGTGTGCATTCAACTCACAGAGTTGAACCTGCCTTTTCATACAGCACTTTTGTAACACTCTTTTAGTATAATCTGCAAGTGGGTATTTGGGGCGCTTTGTGGCCTAGGCTGGAAAACGAAATATCTTCACATGAAAATTAGACGGAAGCATTATCAGAATCTTCCCTGTGATGTGCGCATTCAATTCACAGGGTTGAACCTTCCTTTTGATACATCCGGTGTCAAACACTCATTCTATGGAAACTGCATTTGGGAATTTGGAGTTCTTTGAGGCCTATACTGGAAAAGGAAATATGCTCACATAGAAACTAGACGGAAGCATTCTCAGAAACTTCTTTGTGATGTGTGCATTCAACTCACAGGGTTCGACCTTCCTTTTGATACAACAGTTTTGAAACACTCTTTTTGTAGAATCTGCAAGTGGTTATTTGGAGCACTTTGAGGCCTATGAGTAAAAGGAAACATCTTCACAGAAAACTAGACAGAAGCATTCTCAGAAACTTCTTTGTGATGAGTGCATTCCACTCACAGAGTTGAACATTCCCTTTCACGGAGCAGTTCTGAAACCCTCTTTTTGTAGAATCTGAAAGTGGTTACTTAGAGCGCTTTGAGACCTATGCTGGAAAGTGAAATATCTTCACATAAAAACTAGACAGAAGCATTCCCAGAAACTTCTGTGTGAAGTGTGCATTCAGTTCACAGAGCTGAATGTTTCTTTTGATAGAGAAGATTTGAGACACTCTTTCTGTAGAATCTGCAAGTGAATATTTGGACCCCTATGTGTCCTAGGCTGGGAAAGAAAGTATCTTCATATAGAAACTAGACAGAAGCATTCTCAAAAACTTCTCTGTAATGTGTTCATTCAACTCACAGAGTTGAAACTTCCTTTTGATTTGGCAGTTTTAAAACAATCTTTTTGTAGCATCTGCTAGTGGAAATTTGGAGTGTTTTGAGGCATATGCAGGAAATGGTAATATCTTCACTTGAAAACTAGACAGAGGCATTCACAGAAACTTCTTTCTGATGTGTGCATTGAACATCCAGAGTTGAACCTTCCTCTTCATAGAGCAGTTATATAATACTCTTTTAGTATAATCTGCAAGTGGATATGTGGAGAACTTTGAGGACTACGCTGGAAAAGGAAATATCTTCACATAGAAAGTAGACGGAAGCATTCTCAGAACCTTCTCTGTGATGTGTGCATTCAACTCACAGGGTTGAACCTTCCTTTAGATAGAGCAGTTGTGAAACACACTTTTTGTGGATTCTGCAATTGGTTATTTGGAGAGCTTTGAGGCCTGTACTGGAAAAGGAAATATCTTCAGATGAAAGCTAGACAGAAGCATTCTCAGAAACTTCGTTGTGAGGTTTGCATTCAACCCACAGAGTTGAACCTTCTTCTGGATAGCACAGTTTTAAATCACTGTCTTTGTTGAATCTCCAAGTGGATATTTGGAGCGATTTGGGGCATATTCAGGAAAAGGAAATATCCTCACTTAAAAACTAGATAGAAGAATTCCCAGAAACTTCCTTGTGATGTCTGCTTTCAACTCACAGAGTTGAACCTTCCATTTCACAGAGTAGTTTGGAAAACCTCTTTTTGTAGAATCTGCAAGTGGTTATTCGGAGAGCTTCGAGGCCCATGCTGGAAATTGAAATATCTTCACATAAAAACTAGACAGAAGCGTCCTCAGAAATTTCTCTGTGATGTGTGCATTGAAATCACGGAGTTGATCCTTCCTATTGATAGAGCATTTCCGTAACACTGTTTCAGTAGAATCTGCAAGTGGATAATTGGGGAGATTTGAGGCCTATGCTGGAAAACGAAATATCTTCACGTAGAAACTAGATGGAAGCATTATCAGAGACTTCTCTGTGATGTGTGCATTAAAATCACAGAGTGGAATATTCCTTTCGATGGAGCAGTTTTGAAACACTCTTTTCGTAGAATCCGCAAGTGGTTATTTAGAGCGCTTTGAGGCCTATGCTGGAAACGGAAATATCTTCACATAAAAAGTAGACAGAAGCATTCTCAGACATTCCTTTGTGGTGTGTGCATTCAACTCACAGAGAGGAACCTTCCTTTCAAAGGGCACTTTTGAAACACTGTTTTTGTGGGAACGACAAGTGGATATTTGGAGTGATGGCGGCCTCTGGTGGAAAAGCAAATATCATCAAATGAAAACTACACATAGGCATTCTCAGAAACTTCTTTGTGTGTGTGCATTCAACTCACAGAGTTGAACAGTCCTTTCCGTAGAACAGTTTTGAAGCACTCTTTCTGTAGAATCTGCAAGTGGTTATTCGGAGAGCTTTGAGGCCCATGCTGGAAAAGGAAATATCTTCACATAAAAACTGGACAGAAGCATTCTCAGAAAGTTCTCTGTGATGTGTGCATTCAACTCACAGAGTTGAACCTGCCTTTTCATACAGCACTTTTGTAACACTCTTTTAGTATAATCTGCAAGTGGGTATTTGGGGCGCTTTGTGGCCTAGGCTGGAAAACGAAATATCTTCACATGAAAACTAGACGGAAGCATTATCAGAATCTTCCCTGTGATGTGTGCATTCAATTCACAGGGTTGAACCTTCCTTATGATACTGCCGGTATCAAACACTCATTCTGTGGAATCTGCATTTGGGAATTTGGAGCGCTTTCAGGCCTATACTGGAAAAGGAAATATGCTCACATAGAAACTAGACGGAAGCATTCTCAGAAACTTCTTTGTGATGTGTGCATTCAACTCACAGGGTTCGCCCTTCGTTTTGATACAACAGTTTTGAAACACTCTTTTTGTAGGATCTGCAAGTGGTTATTTGGAGCGCTTTGAGGCCTATGAGTAAAAGGAAATATCTTCACCGAAAACTAGACAGAAGCATTCTCAGAAACTTCTTTGTGATGAGTGCATTCCACTCACAGAGTTGAACATTCCCTTTCCCCGAGCCGTTCTGAAACACTCTTTTTGTAGAATCTGCAAGTGGTTACTTAGAGCGCTTTGAGACCTATGCTGGAAAGTGAAATATCTTCACATAAAAACTAGACAGAAGCATTCCCAGAAACTTCTGTGTGAAGTGTGCATTCAGTTCACAGAGCTGAATGTTTCTTTTCATAGAGAAGTTTTGAGACACTCTTTCTGTAGAATCTGCAAGTGAATATTTGGAGCGCTATGTGTCCTAGGCTGGAAAAGAAAGTATCTTCACATAGAAACTAGACAGAAGCATTCTCAAAAACTTCTCTGTAATGTGTGCATTCAACTCACAGAGTTGAAATTTCCTTTTGATTTGGCAGTTTTCAAACAATCTTTTTGTAGCATCTGCTAGTGGATATTTGGTGTATTTTGAGGCAAATGCAGGAAATGATAACATCTTCACTTGAAAACTAGACAGAGGCATTCTCAGAAACTTCTTTGTGATGTGTGCATTGAACATCCAGAGTTGAAACTTCCTCTTCATAGAGCAGTTATATAATATTCTTTTAGTATAATCTGCAAGTGGATATGTGGAAAACTTTGAGGGCTACGCTAGAAAAGGAAACATCTTCACATAGAAAGTAGACGGAAGCATTCTCAGAACCTTCTCTGTGATGTGTGCATTCAACTCACAGGGTTGAACCTTCCTTTAGATAGAGCAGTTGTGAAACACACGTTTTGTGGATTCTGCAATTGGTTATTTGGAGAGCTTTGAGGCCTGTACCGGAAAAGGAAATATCTTCAGATGAAAGCTAGACAGAAGCATTCTCAGAAACTTCGTTGTGATGTTTGCATTCAACCCACAGAGTTGAACCTTCTTCTTGATAGCGCAGTTTTAAATCACTGTCTTTGTTGAATCTCCAAGTGGAAATTTGGAGCGATTTGGGGCATATTCTGGAAAAGGAAATATCCTCACTTAAAAACTAGATAGAAGAATTCCCAGAAACTTCCTTGTGATGTCTGCTTTCAACTCACAGAGTTGAACCTTCCTTTGCACAGAGCAGTTTGGAAACACTCTTTTTGTAGAATCTGCAAGTGGTGATTCGGAGAGCTTCGAGGCCCATGCTGGAAATGGAAATATCTTCACATAAAAACTAGACAGAAGCGTCCTCAGAAATTTCTCTGTGACGTGTGCATTGAACTCACAGAGTTGCTCCTTCTTATTGATAGAGCATTTTCGTAACACTGTTTTAGTAGAATCTGCAAGTGGATAATTGGGGAGATTTGAGGCCTATGCTGGAAAACGAAATATCTTCACGTAGAAACTAGACGGAAGCATTATCAGAAACTTCTCCGTGATGTGTGCGTTAAACTCACAGAGTGGAACATTCCTTTCGATGGAGCAGTTTTGAAACACTCTTTTCGTAGAATCCGCAAGTGGTTATTTAGAGCGCTTTGAGGCCTATGCTGGAAATGGAAATATCTTCACATAAAAAGTAGAGAGAAGCATTCTCAGACATTCCTTTGTGATGTGTGCATTCAACTCACAGAGATGAACCTTCCTTTTCACAGGGCACTTTGAAACACTGTTTTTGTGGGAACGACAAGTGGATATTTGGAGTGATGGCGGCCTCTGGTGGAAAAGCAAATATCATCAAATGAAAACTACACATAGGCATTCTCAGAAACCTCTTTGTGTGTGTGCACTCAACTCACAGAGTTGAACAGTCCTTTCGGTAGAGCAGTTTTGAAGCACTCTTTCTGTAGAATCTGCAAGTGGTTATTCGGATAGCTTTGAGGCCCATGCTGAAAAAGGAAATATCTTCACATAAAAACTGGAGAGAAGCATTCTCAGAAAGTTCTCTGTGATGTGTGCATTCAACTCACAGAGTTGAACCTGCCTTTGCATACAGCACTTTTGTAACACTCTTTTAGTATAATCTGCAAGTGGGTATTTGGGGCGCTTTGTGGCCTAGGCTGGAAAACGAAATATCTTCACATGAAAATTAGACGTAAGTATTATCAGAATCTTCCCAGTGATGTGCGCATTCAATTCACAGGGTTGAACCTTCCTTTTGATACATCCGGTGTCAAATACTCATTCTGTGGAAACTGCATTTGGGAATTTGGAGCGCTTTGAGGCCTATACTGGAAAAGGAAATATGCTCACATAGAAACTAGACGGAAGCATTCTCAGAAACTTCTTTGTGATGTGTGCATTCAACTCACAGGGTTCGACCTTCCTTTTGATACAACAGTTTTGAAACACTCTTTTTGTAGAATCTGCAAGTGGTTATTTGGAGCGCTTTGAGGCCTATGTGTAAAAGGAAATATCTTCAGAGAAAACTAGACAGAAGCATTCTCAGAAACTTCTTTGTGATGAGTGCATTCCACTCACAGAGTTGTACATTCCCTTTCCCCGAGCCGTTCTGAAACACTCTTTTTGTAGAATCTGCAATTGGTTACTTAGAGGGCTTTGAGACCTATGCTGGAAAGTGAAATATCTTCACATAAAATCTAGACAGAAGCATTCCCAGAAACTTCTGTGTGAAGTGTGCATTCAGTTCACAGAGCTGAATGTTTCTTTTGATAGAGAAGTTTTGAGACACTCTTTCTGTAGAATCTGCAAGTGAATATTTGGACCCCTATGTGTCCTAGGCTGGGAAAGAAAGTATCTTCATATAGAAACTAGACAGAAGCATTCTGAAAAACTTCTCTGTAATGTGTGCATTCAACTCACAGAGTTGAAACTTCCTTTTGATTTGGCCGTTTTAAAACAATCTTTTTGTAGAATCTGCTAGTGGAAATTTGGAGTGTTTTGAGGCATATGCAGGAAATGGTAATATCTTCACTTGAAAACTAGACAGAGGCATTCACAGAAACTTCTTTCTGATGTGTGCATTGAACATCCAGAGTTGAACCTTCCTCTTCACAGAACAGTTATATAATACTCTTTTAGTATAATCTGCAAGTGGATATGTGGAGAACTTTGAGGACTACGCTGGAAAAGGAAATATCTTCACATAGAAAGTAGACGGAAGCATTCTCAGAACCTTCTCTGTGATGTGTGCATTCAACTCACAGGGTTGAACCTTCCTTTAGATAGAGCAGTTGTGAAACACACTTTTGGTGGATTCTGCAATTGGTTATTGAGAGATTTGAGGCCTGTACTGGAAAAGGAAATATCTTCAGATGAAAGCTAGACAGAAGCATTCTCAGAAACTTCGTTGTGATGTTTGCATTCAACCCACAGAGTTGAACCTTCTTCTGGATAGCGCAGTTTTAAATCACTGTCTTTGTTGAATCTCCAAGTGGATATTTGGAGCGAATTGGGGCATATTCTGGAAAAGGAAATATCCTCACTTAAAAACTAGATAGAAGAATTCCCAGAAACTTCCTTGTGATGTCTGCTTTCAACTCACAGAGTTGAACCTTCCTTTTCACAGAGCAGTTTGGAAAACCTCTTTTTGTAGAATCTGCAAGCGGTTATTCGGAGAGCTTCGAGGCCCATGCTGGAAATTGAAATACCTTCACATAAAAACTAGACAGAAGCGTCCTCAGAAATTTCTCTGTGATGTGTGCATTGAACTCACAGAGTTGATCCTTCCTATTGATAGAGCATTTTCGTAACACTGTTTTAGTAGAATCTGCAAGTGGATAATTGGGGAGATTTGAGGCCTATGCTGGAAAACGAAATATCTTCACGTAGAAACTAGACGGAAGCATTATCAGAAACTTCTCTGTGATGTGTGCATTAAACTCACAGAGTGGAATATTCCTTTCGATGGAGCAGTTTTGAAACACTCTTTTCGTAGAATCCGCAAGAGGTTATTTAGAGCGCTTTGAGGCCTATTCTGGAAATGGAAATATCTTCACATAAAAAGTAGAGAGAAGCATTCTCAGACATTCCTTTGTGATGTGTGCATTCAACTCACAGAGAGGAACCTTCCTTTTCACAGGGCACTTTGAAACACTGTTTTTGTGGGAACGACAAGTGCATATTTGGAGTGATGGCGGCCTCAGGTGGAAAAGCAAATATCATCAAATGAAAACTACACATAGGCATTCTCAGAAACCTCTTTGTGTGTGTGCATTCAACTCACAGAGTTGAACAGTCCTTTCGGTAGAGCAGTTTTGAACCACTCTTTCTGTAGAATCTGCAAGTGCTTATTCGGATAGCTTTGAGGCCCATGCTGGAAAAGGAAATATCTTCACATAAAAACTTGACAGAAGCATTCTCAGAAAGTTCTCTGCGATGTGTGCATTCAACTCACATAGTTGAACCTGCCTTTTCATACAGCACTTTTGTAACACTCTTTTAGTATAATCTGCAAGTGGGTATTTGGGGCGCTTTGTGGCCTAGGCTGGAAAACGAAATATCTTCACATGAAAATTAGACGGAAGCATTATCAGAATCTTCCTTGTGATGTGCGCATTCAATTCACAGGGTTGAACCTTCCTTTTGATACATCCGGTGTCAAACACTCATTCTGTGGAATCTGCATTTGGGAATTTGGAGGGCTTTGAGGCCTATACTGGAAAAGGAAATATGCTCACATAGAAATTAGACGGAAGCATTCTCAGAAACTTCTTTGTGATGTGTGCATTCAACTCACAGGGTTCGACCTTCCTTTTGATACAACAGTTTTGAAACACTCTTTTTGTAGAATCTGCAAGTGGTTATTTGGAGCACTTTGAGGCCTATGAGTAAAGGGAAATATCTTCGCAGAAAACTAGACAGAAGCATTCTCAGAAACTTCTTTGTGATGAGTGCATTCCACTCACAGAGTTGAACATTCCCTTTCACGGAGCAGTTCTGAAACACTCTTTTTGTAGAATCTGCAAGTGGTTACTTAGAGCGCTTTGAGACCTATGCTGGAAAGTGAAATATCTTCACATAAAAACTAGACAGAAGCATTCCCAGAAACTTCTGTGTGAAGTGTGCATTCAGTTCACAGAGCTGAATGTTTCTTTTGATAGAGAAGATTTGAGACACTCTTTCTGTAGAATCTGCAAGTGAATATTTGGACCCCTATGTGTCCTAGGCTGGGAAAGAAAGTGTCTTCATATAGAAACTAGACAGAAGCATTCTCAAAAACTTCTCTGTAATGTGTGCATTCAACTCACAGAGTTGAAACTTCCTTTTGATTTGGCAGTTTTAAAACAATCTTTTTGTAGCATCTGCTAGTGGAAATTTGGAGTGTTTTGAGGCATATGCAGGAAATGGTAATATCTTCACTTGAAAACTAGACAGAGGCATTCACAGAAACTTCTTTCTGATGTGTGCATTGAACATCCAGAGTTGAACCTTCCTCTTCATAGAGCAGTTATATAATACTCTTTTAGTATAATCTGCAAGTGGATATGTGGAGAACTTTGAGGACTACGCTGGAAAAGGAAATATCTTTACATAGAAAGTAGACGGAAGCATTCTCAGAACCTTCTCTGTGATGTTTGCATTCAACTCACAGGGTTGAACCTTCCTTTAGATAGAGCAGTTGTGAAACACACATTTTGTGGATTCTGCAATTGGTTATTTGGAGAGCTTTGAGGCCTGTCCTGGAAAAGGAAATATCTTCAGATGAAAGCTAGACAGAAGCATTCTCAGAAACTTCGTTGTGATGTTTGCATTCAACCCCTCAGGGTTGAACTTTCTTCTGGATAGCGCAGTTTTAAATCACTGTCTTTGTTGAATCTCCAAGTGGATATATGGAGCGATTTGGGGCATATTCTGGAAAAGGAAATATCCTCACTTAAAAACTAGATAGAAGAATTCCCAGAAACTCCTTTGTGACGTCTGCTTTCAACTCACAGAGTTCAACTTTCCTTTTCACAGAGCAGTTTGGAAACACTGTTTTTGTAGAAACTGCGAGTGGTTATTCGGAGAGCTTCGAGGCCCATGCTGGAAATGGAAATACCTTCACATAAAAACTAGACGGAAGCGTTCTCAGAAATTTCTCTGGGATGTGTGCATTGAACTCACAGAGTTGATCCTTCCTATTCATAGAGCATTTTTGTAACACTGTTTTAGTAGAATCTGCAGGTGGATTATTGGGGAGATTTGAGGCCAATGCTGGAAAACGAAATATCTTCACATAGAAACTAGACGGAAGCATTATCAGAAATTTCTCTGTGATGTGTGCATTAAACTCACAGAGTTGAACATTGCTTTTGATGGAGCAGTTTTGAAACACTCTTTTCGTAGAATCTGCAAGTGGTTATTTAGAGCGCTTTGAGGCCTACGCTGCAAATGGAAATATCTTCACATAAAAACTAGACAGAAGCATTCTCAGAAATTCCTTTGTGCTGTGTGCATTCAACTCACAGAGATGAAGCTTCCTTTTCACAGGGCACTTTTGAAACACTGTTTTTGTAGGAACTACAAGTGGATATTTGGAGGGATTGCGGCCTCTGGTGGAAAAGAAAATATCATCAAATGAAAACTACACATAGGCATTCTCGGAAACTTCTTTGTGTGTGTGCATTCAACTCACAGAGTTGAAGAGTCCTTTTGGTAGAGCAGTTTTGAAGCACTCTTTTTGTAGAATCTGCGAGTGGTTATTCGGAGAGCTTTGAGGCCCATGCTGGAAAAGGAAATATCTTCACATAAAAACTGGACAGAAGCATTCTCAGAAAAGTCTCTGTGATGTGTGCATTCAACTCACAGACTTGAGCCTGCCTTTTCATACAGCATTTTTGTAACACTCTTTCAGTATAATCTGCATGTGGATATTTGGGGCGCTTTGAGGCCTATGCTGGAAAACGAAATATCTTCACATAAAAATTAGACGGAAGCATTATCAGAAACTTCTCTGTGATGTGCGCATTCAACTCATAGGGTTGAACGTGCCTTTTGATACAGCAGTTTTCAAACGCTCGCTTTGTGGAATCTGCATTTCGGAATTTGGAGTGCTTTGAGGCCTATACTGGAAAAGGAAATATCCTCACATAGAAACTAGATAGAAGCATTCTCAGAAACTTCTTTGTGATGTGTGCATTCAACTCACAGGGTTCGACCTTCCTTTTGCTACAACAGTTTTGAAACACTCTTTTTGTAGAATCTGTAAGTGGTTATTTGGAGCGCTTCGAGGCCTATGAGTAAAAGGAAATATCTTCAGAGAAAACTAGCCAGAAGCATTCTCAGAAACTTCTGTGTGATGAGTACATTCCACTCACAGAGTTGAACGTTCCCTTTCACCGAGCAGTTCTGAAACACTCTTTTTGTAGAATCTGCAAGTGGCTACTTAGAGCGCTTTGAGACCTATGCTGGAAAGTGAAATATCTTCACATAAAACTAGACAGAAGCATTCCCAGAAACTTCTCTGTGAAGTGTGCATTCAATTCACAGAGCTGAATCTTTCTTTTGATAGAGAAGTTTTGAGACACTCTTTCTGCAGAATCTGCAAGTGAATATCTGGAGCGCTTTGAGTCCTAGGCTGGAAAAGAAAGTATCTTCACATAGAAACTAGACAGAAGCATTCTCAAAGACTTCTCTGTGATGTGTGCATTCAACTCAGAGAGTTGAAACATCCTTTTGATTTGGCAGCTTTAAAACAATCATTTTGTAGAATCTGCTAGTGGATATTTGCAGTATTTTGAGGCATATGCAAGAAAAGGTAATATCTTCACTTGAAAACTAGACAGAGGCATTCTCAGAAACTTCTTTCTGATGTGTGCCTTGAACTTCCGGAGTTGAACCTTCCTCTTCATAGAGCAGTTATATAATAGTCTTTAAGTATAATCTGCAAGTGGATATGTGGAGAACTTTGAGGTCTATGCTGGAAAAGGAAATGTCTTCCCATAGAAAGGAGACGGAAGCATTCTCAGAAGCTTCTCTGTGATGTCGGCATTCAACTCACAGAGTTGAACCTTCCTTTTGATAGAGCAGTTTTCAAACACACTTTGTGGATTCTGCAATTGGTTATTTGGAGAGTTTTGAGGCCTGTACTGGAAAAGGAAATATCTTCAGGTAAAAACTAGACAGAAGCATTCTCAGAAACTTCGTCGTGATGTTTGCATTCAACTCACGGAGTTGAACCCTCTTTTTGATTGCGCAGTTTTAAATCACTGTCTTTGTTGAATCTCCAAGTGGATATTTGGAGCGATTTGGGGCATATTCTGGAAAAGGAAATATCCTCACTTGAAAACTAGATAGAAGAAGTCCCAGAAACTCCTTTGTGACGTCTGCTTTCAACTCACAGAGTTGAACCTTCCTTTTCACAGAGCAGTTTGGAAACACTCTTTTTGTAGAATCTGCAAGTGGTTATTCGGAGAGCTTCGAGGCCCATGCTGGAAATGGAAATACCTTCACATAAAAACTAGACAGAAGCGTTCTCAGAAATTTCTCTGTGATGTGTGCATTGAACTCACAGAGTTGATCCTTCCTATTGATAGAGCATTTTTGTAACACTGTTTTAGTAGAATCTGCAAGTGGATTATTGGGGAGATTTGAGGCCTATGATGGAAAACGAAATATCTTCACATAGAAACTAGACGGAAGCATTATCAGAAAATTCTCTGTGATGTGTGCATTAAACTCACGGAGTTGAACATTGCTTTTGATGGAGCAGTTTTGAAACACTCTTTTCGTAGAATCTGCAAGTGGTTATTTAGAGCGCTTTGAGGCCTACGCTGGAAATGGAAATATCTTCACATAAAAACTAGACAGAAGCATTCCCAAAAACTTCTGTGTGAAGTGTGCATTCAACTCACAGAGCTGAATCTTTCTTTTGATAGAAAAGTTTTGAGACACTCTTTCTGTAGAATCTGCAAGTGAATACTTGGAGCGCTATGTGTCCTAGGCTGGAAAAGAAAGTATCTTCACATAGAAACTAGACAGAAGCATTCTCAAAAACTTCTCTGTAATATGTGCTTTCAACTCACAGAGTTGAAATTTCCTTTTGATTGGCAGTTTTAGAACAATCTTTTGTAGAATCTGCTAGTGGATATTTGGAGTATTTTGAGGCATATGCAGGAAATGGTAATATCTTCACTTGAAAACTAGACAGAGGCATTCTCAGAAACTTCTTTCTGATGTGGGCATTGAACATCGAGAGTTGAACCTTCCTCTTCATAGAGCAGTTCTATAATACTCTTTTAGTATAATCTGCAAGTGGATATGTGGAGAACTTGGAGGACTACGCTGGAAAAGGAAATATCTTCACATAGAAAGTAGACGGAAGCATTCTCAGAACCTTCTCTGTGATGTGTGCATTCAACTCACAGGGTTGAACCTTCCTTTAGATAGAGCAGTTGTGAAACACACTTTTTGTGGATTCTGCAATTGGTTATTTGGAGAGCTTTGAGGCCTGTACTGGAAAAGGAAATATCTTCAGATAAAAACTAGACAGAAGCATTCTGATAAACTTCGTTATGATGTTTGCATTCAACCCACAGAGTTGAACCTTCTTCTTGATAGCGCAGTTTTAAATCACTGTCTTTGTTGAATCTCCAAGTGGATAGTTGGAGAGATTTGAGGCATATTCTGGAAAAGGAAATATCCTCACTTAAAAACTAGATAGAAGAATTCCCATAAACTTCCTTGTGATGTCTGCTTTCAACTCACAGAGTTGAACCTTCCTTTGCACAGAGCAGTTTGGAAACACTCTTTTTGTAGAATCTGCAAGTGGTGATTCGGAGAGCTTCGAGGCCCATGCTGGAAATGGAAATATCTTCACATAAAAACTAGACAGAAGCGTCCTCAGAAATTTCTCTGTGATGTGTGCATTGAACTCACAGAGTTGCTCCTTCTTATTGATAGAGCATTTTCGTAACACTGTTTTTGTAGAATCTGTAAGTGGATAATTGGGGAGATTTGAGGCCTATGCTGGAAAACGAAATATCTTCACGTAGAAACTAGACGGAAGCATTATCAGAAACTTCTCCGTGATGTGTGCGTTAAACTCACAGAGTGGAACATTCCTTTCGATGGAGCAGTTTTGAAACACTCTTTTGGCAGAATCTGCAAGTGGTTATTTAGAGCGCTTTGAGGCGTATGCTGGAAATGGAAATATCTTCACATAAAAAGTAGACAGATGCATTCTCAGACATTCCTTTGTGATGTGTGCATTCAACTCACGGAGATGAACCTTCCTTTTCACAGGGCACTTTAGAAACACTGTTTTTGTGGGAACGACAAGTGGATATTTGGAGTGATGGCGGCCTCTGGTGGAAAAGCAAATATCATCAAATGAAAACTGCACATAGGCATTCTCAGAAACTTCTTTGTGTGTGTGCATTCAACTCACAGAGTTGAACAGTCCTTTCGGTAGAGCAGTTTTGAAACACTCTTTCTGTAGGATCTGCAGGTGGTTATTCGGAGAGCTTTGAGCCCCATGCTGGAAAAGGAAATATCTTCATATAAAACCTGGACAGAAGCATTCTCTGAAAGTTCTCTGTGATGTGTGCATTCAACTCACAGAGTTGAAGCTGCCTTTTCATACAGCATTTTTGTAACACTCTTTTAGTATAATCTGCAAATGGGTATTTGGGGCGCTTTGTGGCCTAGGCTGGAAAACGTAATATCTTCACATGAAAATTAGACGGAAGCATTATCAGAATCTTCCGTGTGATGTGCGCATTCAATTCACAGGGTTGAACCTTCCTTTTGATACAGCAGGTTTTAAACACTCATTCTGTGGTATCTGCATTTGGGAATTTGGAGCGCTTTGAGGCCTATACCGGAAAAGGAAATATGCTCACATAGAAACTAGACGGAAGCATTATCAGAAACTTCTCTGTGATGTGCGCTTTCAACTCACAGGGTTGAACGTGCCTTTTGATAAAGCCGTTTTCAAACGCTCGTTTTGTGGAATCTGCATTTCGGAATTTGGAGTGCTTTGAGGAATATACTGGAAAAGGAAATATCCTCACATAGAAACTAGACAGAAGCATTCTCAGAAACTTCTTTGTGATGTGTGCATTCAACTCACAGGGTTCGACCTTCCTTTTGCTACAACAGTTTTGAAACACTCTTTTTGTAGAATCTGCAAGTGGTTATTCGGATAGCTTTGAGGCCCATGCTGAAAAAGGAAATATCTTCACATAAAAACTGGAGAGAAGCATTCTCAGAAAGTTCTCTGTGATGTGTGCATTCAACTCACAGAGTTGAACCTGCCTTTGCATACAGCACTTTTGTAACACTCTTTTAGTATAATCTGCAAGTGGGTATCTGGGGCGCTTTGTGGCCTAGGCTGGAAAACGAAATATCTTCACATGAAAATTAGACGGAAGTATTATCAGAATCTTCCCTGTGATGTGCGCATTCAATTCGCAGGGTTGAACCTTCCTTTTGATACATCCGGTGTCAAATACTCATTCTGTGGAAACTGCATTTGGGAATTTGGAGCGCTTTGAGGCCTATACTGGAAAAGGAAATATGCTCACATAGAAACTAGACGGAAGCATTCTCAGAAACTTCTTTGTGATGTGTGCATTCAACACACAGGGTTCGACCTTCCTTTTGATACAACAGTTTTGAAACACTCTTTTTGTAGAATCTGCAAGTGGTTATTTGGAGCGCTTTGAGGCCTATGAGTAAAAGGAAATATCTTCAGAGAAAACTAGACAGAAGCATTCTCAGAAACTTCTTTGTGATGAGTGCATTCCACTCACAGAGTTGAACATTCCCTTTCACGGAGCAGTTCTGAAACACTCTTTTTGTAGAATCTGCAAGTGGTTAATTAGAGCGCTTTGAGACCTATGCTGGAAAGTGAAATATCTTCACATAAAAACTAGACAGAAGCATTCCCAGAAACTTCTGTGTGAAGTGTGCATTCAGTTCACAGAGCTGAATGTTTCTTTTGATAGAGAAGATTTGAGACACTCTTTCTGTAGAATCTGCAAGTGAATATTTGGACCACTATGTGTCCTAGGCTGGGAAAGAAAGTATCTTCATATACAAACTAGACAGAAGCATTCTCAAAAACTTCTCTGTAATGTGTGCATTCAACTCACAGAGTTGAAACTTCCTTTTGATTTGGCAGTTTTAAAACAATCTTTTTGTAGCATCTGCTAGTGGAAATTTGGAGTGTTTTGAGGCATATGCAGGAAATGGTAATATCTTCACTTGAAAACTAGACAGAGGCATTCACAGAAACTTCTTTCTGATGTGTGCATTGAACATCCAGAGTTGAACCTTCCTCTTCATAGAGCAGTTATATAATACTCTTTTAGTATAATCTGCAATTGGATATGTGGAGAACTTTGAGGACTACGCTGGAAAAGGAAATATCTTCACATAGAAAGTAGACGGAAGCATTCTCAGAACCTTCTCTGTGATGTGTGCATTCAACTCACAGGGTTGAACCTTCCTT
Organism: Pongo pygmaeus; assembly: GCF_028885625.2. NCBI lineage: Eukaryota > Metazoa > Chordata > Mammalia > Primates > Hominidae > Pongo > Pongo pygmaeus. Next base: position 41,761,066 of record NC_072391.2, on the reverse strand, counting down.
TAGATAGAGCAGTTGTGAAACACACATTTTGTGGATTCTGCAATTGGTTATTTGGAGAGCTTTGAGGCCTGTCCTGGAAAAGGAAATATCTTCAGATGAAAGCTAGACAGAAGCATTCTCAGAAACTTCGTTGTGATGTTTGCATTCAACCCACAGGGTTGAACTTTCTTCTGGATAGCGCAGTATTAAATCACTGTCTTTGTTGAATCTCCAAGTGGATATATGGAGCGATTTGGGGCATATTCTGGAAAAGGAAATATCCTCACTTATAAACTAGATAGAAGAATTCCCAGAAACTTCCTTGTGATGTCTGCTTTCAACTCAAAGAGTTGAACCTTTCTTTTCACAGAGCCGTTTGGAAAACCTCTTTTTGTAGAATCTGCAAGTGGTTATTCCGAGAGCTTCGAGGCCCATGCTGGAAATTGAAATATCTTCACATAAAAACTAGACAGAAGCGTCCTCAGAAATTTCTCTGTGATGTGTGCATTGAACTCACAGAGTTGATCCTTCCTATTGATAGAGCATTTTCGTAACACTGTTTTAGTAGAATCTACAAGCGGATAATTGGGGAGATTTGAGGCCGATGCTGGAAAACGAAATATATTCACGTAGAAACTAGACGGAAGAATTATCAGAAACTTCTCTGTGATGTGTGCATTAATCTCACAGAGTGGAACATTCCTTTTGATGGAGCAGTTTTGAAACACTCTTTTCGTAGAATCTGCAAGTGGTTATTTAGAGCGCTTTGAGGCCTATGCTGGAAATGGAAATATCTTCACATAAAAAGTAGACAGATGCATTCTCAGACATTACTTTGTGGCGTGTGCATTCAACTCACAGAGAGGAACCTTCCTTTTCACAGGGCACTTTTGAAACACTCTTTTTGTGGGAACGACAAGTGGATATTTGGAGTGATGGCGGCCTCTGGAGGAAAAGCAAATATCATCAAATGAAAACTACACATAGGCATTCTCAGAAACCTCTTTGTGTGTGTGCATTCAACTCACAGAGTTGAACAGTCCTTTCGGTAGAGCAGTTTTGAAGCACTCTTTCTGTAGAATCTGCAAGTGGTTATTCGGATAGCTTTGAGGCCCATGCTGGAAAAGTAAATATCTTCACATAAAAACTGGACAGAAGCATTCTCAGAAAGTTCTCTGCGATGTGTGCATTCAACTCACAGAGTTGAACCTGCCTTTTCATACAGCCCTTTTGTAACACTCTTTTAGTATAATCTGCAAGTGGGTATTTGGGGCGCTTTGTGGCCTAGGCTGGAAAACGAAATATCTTCACATGAAAATTAGACGGAAACATTATCAGAATCTTCCCTGTGATCTGCGCATTCAATTCACAGGGTTGAACCTTCCTTTTGATACATCCGGTGTCAAACACTCATTCTGTGGAATCTGCATTTGGGAATTTGGAGCGCTTTGAGGCCTATACTGGAAAAGGAAATATGCTCACATAGAAACTAGACGGAAGCATTCTCAGAAACTTCTTTGTGATGTGTGCATTCAACTCAGAGGGTTCGACCTTCCTTTTGATGCATCAGTTTTGAAACACTCTTTTTGTAGAATCTGCAAGTGGTTATTTGGAGCACTTTGAGGCCTATGAGTAAAAGGAAATATCTTCACAGAAAACTAGACAGAAGCATTCTCAGAAACTTCTTTGTGAAGAGTGCATTCCACTCACAGAGTTGTACATTCCCTTTTCCCGAGCCGTTCTGAAACACTCTTTTTGTAGAATCTGCCATTGGTTACTTAGAGGGCTTTGAGACCTATGCTGGAAAGTGAAATATCTTCACATAAAATCTAGACAGAAGCATTCCCAGAAACTTCTGTGTGAAGTGTGCATTCAGTTCACAGAGCTGAATGTTTCTTTTGATAGAGAAGTTTTGAGACACTCTTTCTGTAGAATCTGCAAGTGAATATTTGGAGTCCTATGTGTCATAGGCTGGGAAAGAAAGTATCTTCATATAGAAACTAGACAGAAGCATTCTCAAAAACTTCTCTGTAATGTGTGCATTCAAATCACAGGGTTGAAACTTCCTTTTGATTTGGCAGTTTTAAAACAATCTTTTTGTAGCATCTGCTAGTGGAAATTTGGAGTGTTTTGAGGCATATGCAGGAAATGGTAATATCTTCACTTGAAAACTAGACAGAGGCATTCACAGAAACTTCTTTCTGATGTGTGCATTGAACATCCAGAGTTGAACCTTCCTCTTCATAGAACAGTTATATAATACTCTTTTAGTATAATCTGCAAGTGGATATGTGGAGAACTTTGAGGACTACGCTGGAAAAGGAAATATCTTCACATAGAAAGTAGACGGAAGCATTCTCAGAACCTTCTCTGTGATGTGTGCATTCAACTCACAGGGTTGAACCTTCCTTTAGATAGAGCAGTTGTGAAACACACTTTTTGTGGATTCTGCAATTGGTTATTTGGAGAGCTTTGAGGCCTGTCCTGGAAAAGGAAATATCTTCAGATGAAAGCTAGACAGAAGCATTCTCAGAAACTTCGTTGTGAGGTTTGCATTCAACCCACAGAGTTGAACCTTCTTCTGGATAGCGCAGTTTTAAATCACTGTCTTTGTTGAATCTCCAAGTGGATATTTGGAGCGATTTGGGGCATATTCTGGAAAAGGAAATATCCTCACTTAAAAACTAGATAGAAGAATTCCCAGAAACTTCCTTGTGATGTCTGCTTTCAACTCACAGAGATGAACCTTCCTTTTCACAGAGCAGTTTGGAAAACCTCTTTTTGTAGAATCTGCAAGTGGTTATTCGGAGAGCTTCGAGGCCCATGCTGGAAATTGATATATCTTCACATAAAAACTAGACAGAAGCGTCCTCAGAAATTTCTCTGTGATGTGTGCGTTGAACTCACAGAGTTGATCCTTACTATTGATAGAGCATTTTCGTAACACTGTTTTAGTAGAATCTGCAAGCGGAGAGTCGGGGAGATTTGAGGCCGATGCTGGAAAACGAAATATATTCACGTAGAAACTAGACGGAAGCATTATCAGAAACTTCTCTGTGATGTGTGCATTAAACTTACAGAGTGGAACATTCCTTTCGATGGAGCAGTTTTGAAACACTCTTTTCGTAGAATCTGCAAGTGGTTATTTAGAGCGCTTTGAGGCCTATGCTGGAAATGGAAATATCTTCACATAAAAAGTAGACAGAAGCATTCTCAGACATTACTTTGTGCTGTGTGCATTCAACTCACAGACAGGAACCTTCCTTTTCACAGGGCACTTTTGAAACACTATTTTTGTGGGAACGACAAGTGGCTATTTGGAGTGATGGCGGCCTCTGGTGGAAAAGCAAATATCATCAAATGAAAACTACACATAGGCATTCTCAGAAACCTCTTTGTGTGCGTGCATTCAACTCACAGAGTTGAACAGTCCTTTCGGTAGAGCAGTTTTGAAGCACTCTTTCTGTAGAATCTGCAAGTGGTTACTTAGAGCGCTTTGAGACCTATGCTGAAAGTGAAATATCTTCACATAAAAACTAGACAGAAACATTCCCAGAAACTTCTGTGTGAAGTGTGCATTCAGTTCACAGAGCTGAATCTTTCTTTTGATAGAGAAGTTTTGAGACTCTCTTTCTGTAGAATCTGCAAGTGAATATTTGGAGCGCTATGTGTCGTAGGCTGGAAAAGAAAGTATCTTCACATAGAAACTAGACAGAAGCATTCTCAAAAACTTCTCTGTAATGCGTGCATTCAACTCACAGAGTTGAAATTTCCTTTTGATTTGGCAGTTCTAAAACAATCTTTTTGTAGCATCTGCTAGTGGATATTTGGAGTATTTAGAGGCAAATGCAGGAAATGATAACATCTTCAGTTGAAAACTAGACAGTGGCATTCTCAGAAACTTCTTTCTGATGTGTGCATTGAACATCCAGAGTTGAACCTTCCTCTTCATAGAACAGTTATATAATACTCTTTTAGTATAATCTGCAAGTGGATATGTGGAGAACTTTGAGGACTATGCTAGAAAAGGAAATATCTTCACATAGAAAGTAGACGGAAGCATTCTCAGAAGCTTCTCTGTGATGTCGGCATTCAACTCACAGAGTTGAACCTTCCTTTTGATAGAGCAGTTTTCAAACACATTTTGTGGATTCTGCAATTGGTTATTTGGAGAGTTTTCAGGCCTGTACTGGAAAAGGAAATATCTTCAGGTAAAAACTAGACAGAAGCATTCTCAGAAACTTCGTCGTGATGTTTGCATTCAACTCACGGAGTTGAACCCTCTTTTTGATTGCGCAGTTTTAAATCACTGTCTTTGTTGAATCTCCAAGTGGATATTTGGGGTGATTTGGGGCATATTCTGGAAAAGGAAATATCCTCACTTTAAAACTGGATAGAAGAAGTAACATAAACTCCTTTGTGACGTCTGCTTTCAACTCACAGAGTTGAACCTTTCTTTTCACAGAGCAGTTTGGAAACACTCTTTTTGTAGAATCTGCGAGTGGTTATTCAGAGAGCTTCGAGGCCCATGCTGGAAATGGAAATATCTTCACATAAAAACTAGACGGAAGCGTTCTCAGAAATTTCTCTGGGATGTGTGCATTGAACTCACAGAGTTGATCCTTCCTATTGATAGAGCATTTTTGTAACACTGTTTTAGTAGAATCTGCAAGTGGACTATTGGGGAGATTTGAGGCCTATGCTGGAAAACGAAATATCTTCACATAGAAACTAGACGGAAGCATTATCAGAAACTTCTCTGTGATGTGTGCATTAAACTCACAGAGTTGAACATTGCTTTTGATGGAGCAGCTTTGAAACACTCTTTTCGTAGAATCTGCAAGTGGTTATTTAGAGCGCTTTGAGGCCTACGCTGGAAATGGAAATATCTTCACATAAAAACTAGACAGAAGCATTCTCAGAAATTCCTTTGTGATGTGTGCATTCAACTCACATAGATGAAGCTTCGTTTTCACAGGGCACTTTTGAAACACTGTTTTTGTGGGAACTACAAGTGGATATTTGGAGGGATTGCGGCCTCTGGTGGAAAAGAAAATATCATCAAATGAAAACTACACATAGGCATTCTCAGAAACTTCTTTGTGTGTGTGCATTCAACTCACAGAGTTGAAGAGTCCTTTTGGTAGAGCAGTTTTGAAGCACTCTTTTGGTAGAATCTGAGAGTGGTTATTCGGAGAGCTTTGAGGCCCATGCTGGAAAAGGAAATATCTTCACATAAAAACTGGACAGAAGCATTCTTAGAAAATTCTCTGTGATGTGTGCATTCAACTCACAGAATTGAACCTGCCTTTTCATACAGCATTTTTGTAACACTCTTTCAGCATAATCTGCAAGTGGATATTTGGGGCGCTTTGAGGCCTATGCTGGAAAACGAAATATCTTCACATAAAAATTAGACGGAAGCATTATCAGAAACTTCTCCGTTATGTGCGCATTCAACTCACAGGGTTGAACGTGCCTTTTGATACAGCAGTTTTCAAACACTCGTTTTGTGGAATCTGCATTTCGGAATTTGGAGTGCTTTGAGGCCTATACTGGAAAAGGAAATATCCTCACATAGAAACTAGACAGAAGCATTCTCAGAAACTTCTTTGTGATGTGTGCATTCAACTCACAGGGTTGAAATTTCCTTTTGATTTGGCAGTTTTAAAACAATCATTTTGTAGAATCTGCTAGTGGATATTTGCAGTATTTTGAGGCATATGCAGGAAAAGGTAATATCTTCACTTGAAAACTAGACAGAGGCATTCTCAGAAACTTCTTTCTGATGTGTGCCTTGAACTTCCGGAGTTGAACCTTCCTCTTCATAGAGCAGTTATATAATAGTCTTTAAGTATAATCTGCAAGTGGATATGTGGAGAACTTTGAGGACTATGCTGGAAAAGGAAATGTCTTCCCATAGAAAGGAGACGGAAGCATTCTCAGAAGATTCTCTGTGATGTCGGCATTCAACTCACAGAGTTGAACCTTCCTTTTGATAGAGCAGTTTTCAAACACACTTTGTGGATTCTTCAATTGGTTATTTGGAGAGTTTTGAGGCCTGTGCTGGAAAAGGAAATATCTTCAGGTAAAAACTAGACAGAAGCATTCTCAGAAACTTCGTCGTGATGTTTGCATTCAACTCACGGAGTTGAACCCTCTTTTTGATTGCGCAGTTTTAAATCAGTGTCTTTATTGAATCTCCAAGTGGATATTTGGAGCGATTTGGGGCATATTCTGGAAAAGGAAATATCCTCAATTGAAAACTGGATAGAAGAAGTCCCAGAAACTCCTTTGTGACGTCTGCTTTCAACTCACAGAGTTCAACTTTCCTTTTCACAGAGCAGTTTGTAAACACTGTTTTTGTAGAAACTGCGAGTGGTTATTCGGAGAGCTTCGAGGCCCATGCTGGAAATGGAAATACCTTCACATAAAAACTAGACGGAAGTGTTCTCAGAAATTTCTCTGGGATGTGTGCATTGAACTCACACAGTTGATCCTTCCTATTGATAGAGCATTTTTGTAACACTGTTTTAGTAGAATCTGCAGGTGGATTATTGGGGAGATTTGAGGCCTATGCTGGAAAACGAAATATCTTCACATAGAAACTAGACGGAAGCATTATCAGAAATTTCTCTGTGATGTGTGCATTAAACTCACAGAGTTGAACATTGCTTTTGATGGAGCAGTTTTGAAACAATCTTTTCGTAGAATCTGCAAGTGGTTATTTAGAGCGCTTTGAGGCCTACGCTGCAAATGGAAATATCTTCACATAAAAACTAGACAGAAGCATTCTCAGAAATTCCTTTGTGATGTGTGCATTCAACTCACATAGATGAAGCTTCGTTTTCACAGGGCACTTTTGAAACACTGTTTTTGTGGGAACTACAAGTGGATATTTGGAGGGATTGCGGCCTCTGGTGGAAAAGAAAATATCATCAAATGAAAACTACACATAGGCATTCTCAGAAACTTCTTTGTGTGTGTGCATTCAACTCACAGAGTTGAAGAGTCCTTTTGGTAGAGCAGTTTTGAAGCACTCTTTTGGTAGAATCTGAGAGTGGTTATTCGGAGAGCTTTGAGGCCCATGCTGGAAAAGGAAATATCTTCACATAAAAACTGGACAGAAGCATTCTTAGAAAATTCTCTGTGATGTGTGCATTCAACTCACAGAATTGAACCTGCCTTTTCATACAGCATTTTTGTAACACTCTTTCAGCATAATCTGCAAGTGGATATTTGGGGCGCTTTGAGGCCTATGCTGGAAAACGAAATATCTTCACATAAAAATTAGACGGAAGCATTATCAGAAACTTCTCCGTTATGTGCGCATTCAACTCACAGGGTTGAACGTGCCTTTTGATACAGCAGTTTTCAAACACTCGTTTTGTGGCATCTGCATTTCGGAATTTGGAGTGCTTTGAGGCCTATACTGGAAAAGGAAATATCCTCACATAGAAACTAGACAGAAGCATTCTCAGAAACTTCTTTGTGATGTGTGCATTCAACTCACAGGGTTCGACCTTCCTTTTGCTACAACAGTTTTGAAACACTCTTTTTGTAGAATCTGCAAGTGGTTATTTGGAGCGCTTCGAGGCCTATGAGTAAAAGGAAATATCTTCAGAGAAAACTAGCCAGAAGCATTCTCAGAAACTTCTGTGTGATGAGTACATTCCACTCACAGAGTTGAACGTTCCCTTTCACCGAGCAGTTCTGAAACACTCTTTTTGTAGAATCTGCAAGTGGCTACTTAGAGCGCTTTGAGACCTATGCTGGAAAGTGAAATATCTTCACATAAAAACTAGACAGAAGCATTCCCAGAAACTTCTCTGTGAAGTGTGCATTCAATTCACAGAGCTGAATCTTTCTTTTGATAGAGAAGTTTTGAGACACTCTTTCTGTAGAATCTGCAAGTGAATATCTGGAGCGCTTTGAGTCCTAGGCTGGAAAAGAAAGTATCTTCACATAGAAACTAGACAGAAGCATTCTCAAAGACTTCTCTGTGATGTGTGCATTCAACTCACAGGGTTGAAACATCCTTTTGATTTGGCAGTTTTAAAACAATCATTTTGTAGAATCTGCTAGTGGATATTTGCAGTATTTTGAGGCATATGCAGGAAAAGGTAATATCTTCACTTGAAAACTAGACAGAGGCATTCTCAGAAACTTCTTTCTGATGTGTGCCTTGAACTTCCGGAGTTGAACCTTCCTCTTCATAGAGCAGTTATATAATAGTCTTTAAGTATAATCTGCAAGTGGATATGTGGAGAACTTTGAGGACTGTGCTGGAAAAGGAAATGTCTTCCCATAGAAAGGAGACGGAAGCATTCTCAGAAGCTTCTCTGTGATGTCGGCATTCAACTCACAGAGTTGAACCTTCCTTTTGATAGAGCAGTTTTCAAACACACTTTCTGGATTCCGCAATTGGTTATTTGGAGAGTTTTGAGGCCTGTACTGGAAAAGGAAATATCTTCAGGTAAAAACTAGACAGAAGCATTCTCAGAAACTTCGTCGTGATGTTTGCATTCAACTCACGGAGTTGAACCCTCTTTTTGATTGCGCAGTTTTAAATCACTGTCTTTGTTGAATCTCCAAGTGGATATTTGGAGCGATTTGGGGCATATTCTGGAAAAGGAAATATCCTCACTTGAAAACTGGATAGAAGAAGTCCCAGAAACTCCTTTGTGACGTCTGCTTTCAACACACAGAGTTGAACCTTACTTTTCACAGAGCAGTTTGGAAACACTCTTTTTGTAGAATCTGCGAGTGGTTATTCGGAGAGCTTCGAGGCCCATGCTGGAAATGGAAATACCTTCACATAAAAACTAGACAGAAGCGTTCTCAGAAATTTCTCTGGGATGTGTGCATTGAACTCACAGAGTTGATCCTTCCTATTGATAGAGCATTTTTGTAACACTGTTTTAGTAGAATCTGCAAGTGGATTATTGGGGAGATTTGAGGCCTATGCTGGAAAACGAAATATCTTCACATAGAAACTAGACGGAAGCATTATCGGAAACTACTCTGTGATGTGTGCATTAAACTCACAGAGTTGAACATTGCTTTTGATGGAGCAGTTTTGAAACACTCTTTTCGTAGAATCTGCAAGTGGTTATTTAGAGCGCTTTGAGGCCTACGCTGGAAATGGAAATATCTTCACATAAAAACTAGACAGAAGCATTCTCAGAAATTCCTTTGTGATGCGTGCATTCAACTCACAGAGATGAAGCTTCCTTTTCACAGGGCACTTTTGAAACACTGTTTTTGTGGGAACTACAAGTGGATATTTGGAGGGATTGCGGCCTCTGGTGGAAAAGCAAATATCATCAAATGAAAACTACACATAGGCATTCTCAGAAACTTCTTTGTGTGTGTGCATTCAACTCACAGAGTTGAAGAGTCCTTTTGGTAGAGCAGTTTTGAAGCACTCTTTTTGTAGAATCTGCGAGTGGTTATTCGGAGAGCTTTGAGGCCCATGCTGGAAAAGGAAATATCTTCACATAAAAACTGGACAGAAGCATTCTCAGAAAATTCTCTGTGATGTGTGCATTCAACTCACAGAGTTGAGCCTGCCTTTTCATACAGTATTTTTGTAACACTCTTTCAGTATAATCTGCAAGTGGATATTTGGGGCGCTTTGAGGCCTATGCTGGAAAACGAAATATCTTCACATAAAAATTAGACGGAAGCACTATCAGAAACTTCTCTGTGATGTGCGCATTCAACTCACAGGGTTGAACGTGCCTTTTGATACAGCCGTTTTCAAACGCTCGTTTTGTGGCATCTGCATTTCGGAATTTGGAGTGCTTTGAGGCCTATACTGGAAAAGGAAATATCCTCACATAGAAACTAGACAGAAGCATTCTCAGAAACTTCTTTGTGATGTGTGCATTCAACTCACAGGGTTCGACCTTCCTTTTGCTACAACAGTTTTGAAACACTCTTTTTGTAGAATCTGCAAGTGGTTATTTGGAGCGCTTCGAGGCCTATGAGTAAAAGGAAATATCTTCAGAGAAAACTAGCCAGAAGCATTCTCAGAAACTTCTGTGTGATGAGTACATTCCACTCACAGAGTTGAACGTTCCCTTTCACCGAGCAGTTCTGAAACACTCTTTTTGTAGAATCTGCAAGTGGCTACTTAGAGCGCTTTGAGACCTATGCTGGAAAGTGAAATATCTTCACATAAAAACTAGACAGAAGCATTCCCAGAAACTTCTCTGTGAAGTGTGCATTCAATTCACAGAGCTGAATCTTTCTTTTGATAGAGAAGTTTTGAGACACTCTTTCTGTAGAATCTGCAAGTGAATATCTGGAGCGCTTTGAGTCCTAGGCTGGAAAAGAAAGTATCTTCACATAGAAACTAGACAGAAGCATTCTCAAAGACTTCTCTGTGATGTGTGCATTCAACTCACAGAGTTGAAACATCCTTTTGATTTGGCAGTTTTAAAACAATCATTTTGTAGAATCTGCTAGTGGATATTTGCAGTATTTTGAGGCATATGCAGGAAAAGGTAATATCTTCACTTGAAAACTAGACAGAGGCATTCTCAGAAACTTCTTTCTGATGTGTGCCTTGAACTTCCGGAGTTGAACCTTCCTCTTCATAGAGCAGTTATATAATAGTCTTTAAGTATAATCTGCAAGTGGATATGTGGAGAACTTTGAGGACTGTGCTGGAAAAGGAAATGTCTTCCCATAGAAAGGAGACGGAAGCATTCTCAGAAGCTTCTCTGTGATGTCGGCATTCAACTCACAGAGTTGAACCTTCCTTTTGATAGAGCAGTTTTCAAACACACTTTCTGGATTCCGCAATTGGTTATTTGGAGAGTTTTGAGGCCTGTACTGGAAAAGGAAATATCTTCAGGTAAAAACTAGACAGAAGCATTCTCAGAAACTTCGTTGTGATGTTTGCATTCAACTCACGGAGTTGAACCCTCTTTTTGATTGCGCAGTTTTAAATCACTGTCTTTGTTGAATCTCCAAGTGGATATTTGGAGCGATTTGGGGCATATTCTGGAAAAGGAAATATCCTCACTTGAAAACTAGATAGAAGAAGTCCCAGAAACTCCTTTGTGACGTCTGCTTTCGACTCACAGAGTTGAACCTTCCTTTTCACAGAGCAGTTTGGAAACACTCTTTTTGTAGAATCTGCGAGTGGTTATTCGGAGAGCTTCGAGGCCCATGCTGGAAATGGAAATACCTTCACATAAAAACTAGACAGAAGCGTTCTCAGAAATTTCTCTGTGATGTGTGCATTGAACTCACAGAGTTGATCCTTCCTATTGATAGAGCATTTTTGTAACACTGTTTTAGTAGAATCCGCAAGTGGATTATTGGGGAGATTTGAGGCCTATGCTGGAAAACGAAATATCTTCACATAGAAACTAGACGGAAGCATTATCAGAAACTTCTCTGTGATGTGTTCATTAAACTCACAGAGTTGAACATTGCTTTTGATGGAGCAGTTTCGAAACACTCTTTTCGTAGAATCTGCAAGTGGTTATTTAGAGCGCTTTGAGGCCTACCCTGCAAATGGAAATATCTTCACATAAAAACTAGACAGAAGCATTCTCAGAAATTCCTTTGTGATGTGTGCATTCAACTCACAGAGATGAAGCTTCCTTTTCACAGGGCACTTTTGAAACACTGTGTTTGTGGGAACTACAAGTGGATATTTGGAGTGATTGCGGCCTCTGGTGGAAAAGCAAATATCATCAAATGAAAACTACACATAGGCATTCTCAGAAACTTCTTTGTGTGTGTGCATTCAACTCACAGAGTTGAAGAGTCCTTATGGTAGAGCAGTTTTGAAGCACTCTTTTTGTAGAATCTGCGAGTGGTTATTCGGAGAGCTTTGAGGCCCATGCTGGAAAAGGAAATATCTTCACATAAAAACTGGACAGAAGCATTCTCAGAAAATTCTCTGTGATGTGTGCATTCAACTCACAGAGTTGAGCCTGCCTTTTCATACAGCATTTTTGTAACACTCTTTCAGTATAATCTGCAAGTGGATATTTGGGGCGCTTTGAGGCCTATGCTGGAAAACGAAATATCTTCACATAAAAATTAGACGGAAGCATTATCAGAAACTTCTCTGTGATGTGCGCATTCAACTCACAGGGTTGAACGTGCCTTTTGATACAGCCGTTTTCAAACGCTCGTTTTGTGGCATCTGCATTTCGGAATTTGGAGTGCTTTGAGGCCTATACTGGAAAAGGAAATATCCTCACATAGAAACTAGACAGAAGCATTCTCAGAAACTTCTTTGTGATGTGTGCATTCAACTCACAGGGTTCGACCTTCCTTTTGCTACAACAGTTTTGAAACACTCTTTTTGTAGAATCTGCAAGTGGTTATTTGGAGCGCTTCGAGGCCTATGAGTAAAAGGAAATATCTTCAGAGAAAACTAGCCAGAAGCATTCTCAGAAACTTCTGTGTGATGAGTACATTCCACTCACAGAGTTGAACGTTCCCTTTCACCGAGCAGTTCTGAAACACTCTTTTTGCAGAATCTGCAAGTGGCTACTCAGAGCGCTTTGAGACCTATGCTGGAAAGTGAAATATCTTCACATAAAAACTAGACAGAAGCATTCCCAGAAACTTCTCTGTGAAGTGTGCATTCAATTCACAGAGCTGAATCTTTCTTTTGATAGAGAAGTTTTGAGACACTCTTTCTGTAGAATCTGCAAGTGAATATCTGGAGCGCTTTGAGTCCTAGGCTGGAAAAGAAAGTATCTTCACATAGAAACTAGACAGAAGCATTCTCAAAGACTTCTCTGTGATGTGTGCATTCAACTCACAGAGTTGAAACATCCTTTTGATTTGGCAGTTTTAAAACAATCATTTTGTAGAATCTGCTAGTGGATATTTGCAGTATTTTGAGGCATATGCAGGAAAAGGTAATATCTTCACTTGAAAACTAGACAGAGGCATTCTCAGAAACTTCTTTCTGATGTGTGCCTTGAACTTCCGGAGTTGAACCTTCCTCTTCATAGAGCAGTTATATAATAGTCTTTAAGTATAATCTGCAAGTGGATATGTGGAGAACTTTGAGGACTGTGCTGGAAAAGGAAATGTCTTCCCATAGAAAGGAGACGGAAGCATTCTCAGAAGCTTCTCTGTGATGTCGGCATTCAACTCACAGAGTTGAACCTTCCTTTTGATAGAGCAGTTTTCAAACACACTTTCTGGATTCCGCAATTGGTTATTTGGAGAGTTTTGAGGCCTGTACTGGAAAAGGAAATATCTTCAGGTAAAAACTAGACAGAAGCATTCTCAGAAACTTCGTTGTGATGTTTGCATTCAACTCACGGAGTTGAACCCTCTTTTTGATTGCGCAGTTTTAAATCACTGTCTTTGTTGAATCTCCAAGTGGATATTTGGAGCGATTTGGGGCATATTCTGGAAAAGGAAATATCCTCACTTGAAAACTAGATAGAAGAAGTCCCAGAAACTCCTTTGTGACGTCTGCTTTCGACTCACAGAGTTGAACCTTCCTTTTCACAGAGCAGTTTGGAAACACTCTTTTTGTAGAATCTGCGAGTGGTTATTCGGAGAGCTTCGAGGCCCATGCAGGAAATGGAAATACCTTCACATAAAAACTAGACAGAAGCGTTCTCAGAAATTTCTCTGTGATGTGTGCATTGAACTCACAGAGTTGATCCTTCCTATTGATAGAGCATTTTTGTAACACTGTTTTACTAGAATCTGCAAGTGGATTCTTGGGGAGATTTGAGGCCTATGCTGGAAAACGAAATATCTTCACATAGAAACTAGACGGAAGCATTATCAGAAACTTCTCTGTGATGTGTGCATTAAACTCACAGAGTTGAACATTGCTTTTGATGGAGCAGTTTCGAAACACTCTTTTCGTAGAATCTGCAAGTGGTTATTTAGAGCGCTTTGAGGCGTACCCTGCAAATGGAAATATCTTCACATAAAAACTAGACAGAAGCATTCTCAGAAATTCCTTTGTGATGTGTGCATTCAACTCACAGAGATGAAGCTTCCTTTTCACAGGGCACTTTTGAAACACTGTGTTTGTGGGAACTACAAGTGGATATTTGGAGTGATTGCGGCCTCTGGTGGAAAAGCAAATATCATCAAATGAAAACTACACATAGGCATTCTCAGAAACTTCTTTGTGTGTGTGCATTCAACTCACAGAGTTGAAGAGTCCTTATGGTAGAGCAGTTTTGAAGCACTCTTTTTGTAGAATCTGTGAGTGGTTATTCGGAGAGCTTTGAGGCCCATGCTGGAAAAGGAAATATCTTCACATAAAAACTGGACAGAAGCATTCTCAGAAAATTCTCTGTGATGTGTGCATTCAACTCACAGAGTTGAGCCTGCCTTTTCATACAGCATTTTTGTAACACTCTTTCAGTATAATCTGCAAGTGGATCTTTGGGGCGCTTTGAGGCCTATGCTGGAAAACGAAATATCTTCACATAAAAATTAGACGGAAGCATTATCAGAAACTTCTCTGTGATGTGCGCATTCAACTCACAGGGTTGAACGTGCCTTTTGATACAGCCGTTTTCAAACGCTCGTTTTGTGGCATCTGCATTTCGGAATTTGGAGTGCTTTGAGGCCTATACTGGAAAAGTAAATATCCTCACATAGAAACTAGACAGAAGCATTCTCAGAAACTTCTTTGTGATGTGTGCATTCAACTCACAGGGTTCGACCTTCCTTTTGCTACAACAGTTTTGAAACACTCTTTTTGTAGAATCTGCAAGTGGTTATTTGGAGCGCTTCGAGGCCTATGAGTAAAAGGAAATATCTTCAGAGAAAACTAGCCAGAAGCATTCTCAGAAACTTCTGTGTGATGAGTACATTCCACTCACGGAGTTGAACGTTCCCTTTCACCGAGCAGTTCTGAAACACTCTTTTTGTAGAATCTGCAAGTGGCTACTTAGAGCGCTTTGAGACCTATGCTGGAAAGTGAAATATCTTCACATAAAAACTAGACAGAAGCATTCCCAGAAACTTCTCTGTGAAGTGTGCATTCAATTCACAGAGCTGAATCTTTCTTTTGATAGAGAAGTTTTGAGACACTCTTTCTGTAGAATCTGCAAGTGAATATCTGGAGCGCTTTGAGTCCTAGGCTGGAAAAGAAAGTATCTTCACATAGAAACTAGACAGAAGCATTCTCAAAGACTTCTCTGTGATGTGTGCATTCAACTCACAGAGTTGAAACATCCTTTTGATTTGGCAGTTTTAAAACAATCATTTTGTAGAATCTGCTAGTGGATATTTGCAGTATTTTGAGGCATATGCAGGAAAAGGTAATATCTTCACTTGAAAACTAGACAGAGGCATTCTCAGAAACTTCTTTCTGATGTGTGCCTTGAACTTCCGGAGTTGAACCTTCCTCTTCATAGAGCAGTTATATAATAGTCTTTAAGTATAATCTGCAAGTGGATATGTGGAGAACTTTGAGGACTGTGCTGGAAAAGGAAATGTCTTCCCATAGAAAGGAGACGGAAGCATTCTCAGAAGCTTCTCTGTGATGTCGGCATTCAACTCACAGAGTTGAACCTTCCTTTTGATAGAGCAGTTTTCAAACACACTTTGTGGATTCTGCAATTGGTTATTTGGAGAGTTTTGAGGCCTGTACTGGAAAAGGAAATATCTTCAGGTAAAAACTAGACAGAAGCATTCTCAGAAAGTTCGTTGTGATGTTTGCATTCAACTCACGGAGTTGAACCCTCTTTTTGATTGCGCAGTTTTAAATCACTGTCTTTGTTGAATCTCCAAGTGGATATTTGGAGCGATTTGGGGCATATTCTGGAAAAGGAAATATCCTCACTTGAAAACTAGATAGAAGAAGTCCCAGAAACTCCTTTGTGACGTCTGCTTTCGACTCACAGAGTTGAACCTTCCTTTTCACAGAGCAGTTTGGAAACACTCTTTTTGTAGAATCTGCGAGTGGTTATTCGGAGAGCTTCGAGGCCCATGCAGGAAATGGAAATACCTTCACATAAAAACTAGACAGAAGCGTTCTCAGAAATTTCTTTGTGATGTGTGCATTGAACTCACAGAGTTGATCCTTCCTATTGATAGAGCAATTTTGTAACACTGTTTTAGTAGAATCTGCAAGTGGATTCTTGAGGAGATTTGAGGCCTATGCTGGAAAACGAAATATCTTCACATAGAAACTAGACGGAAGCATTATCAGAAACTTCTCTGTGATGTGTGCATTAAACTCACAGAGTTGAACATTGCTTTTGATGGAGCAGTTTTGAAACACTCTTTTCGTAGAATCTGCAAGTGGTTATTTAGAGCGCTTTGAGGCCTACGCTGCAAATTGAAATATCTTCACATAAAAACTAGACAGAAGCATTCTCAGAAATTCCTTTGTGATGTGTGCATTCAACTCACAGAGATGAAGCTTCCTTTTCACAGGGCACTTTTGAAACACTGTGTTTGTGGGAACTACAATTGGATATTTGGAGTGATTGCGGCCTCTGGTGGAAAAGCAAATATCATCAAATGAAAACTACACATAGGCATTCTCAGAAACTTCTTTGTGTGTGTGCATTCAACTCACAGAGTTGAAGAGTCCTTTTGGTAGAGCAGTTTTGAAGCACTCTTTTTGTAGAATCTGCGAGTGGTTATTCGGAGAGCTTTGAGGCCCATGCTGGAAAAGGAAATATCTTCACATAAAAACTGGACAGAAGCATTCTCAGAAAAGTCTCTGTGATGTGTGCATTCAACTCACAGAGTTGAGCCTGCCTTTTCATACAGCATTTTTGTAACACTCTTTCAGTATAATCTGCAAGTGGATATTTGGGGCCCTTTGAGGCCTATGCTGGAAAACGAAATATCTTCACATAAAAATTAGACGGAAGCATTATCAGAAACTTCTCTGTGATGTGCGCATTCAACTCACAGGGTTGAACGTGCCTTTTGATACAGCCGTTTTCAAACGCTCGTTTTGTGGCATCTGCATTTCGGAATTTGGAGTGCTTTGAGGCCTATACTGGAAAAGTAAATATCCTCACATAGAAACTAGACAGAAGCATTCTCAGAAACTTCTTTGTGATGTGTGCATTCAACTCACAGGGTTCGACCTTCCTTTTGCTACAACAGTTTTGAAACACTCTTTTTGTAGAATCTGCAAGTGGTTATTTGGAGCGCTTCGAGGCCTATGAGTAAAAGGAAATATCTTCAGAGAAAACTAGCCAGAAGCATTCTCAGAAACTTCTGTGTGATGAGTACATTCCACTCACAGAGTTGAACGTTCCCTTTCACCGAGCAGTTCTGAAACACTCTTTTTGCAGAATCTGCAAGTGGCTACTCAGAGCGCTTTGAGACCTATGCTGGAAAGTGAAATATCTTCACATAAAAACTAGACAGAAGCATTCCCAGAAACTTCTCTGTGAAGTGTGCATTCAATTCACAGAGCTGAATCTTTCTTTTGATAGAGAAGTTTTGAGACACTCTTTCTGTAGAATCTGCAAGTGAATATCTGGAGCGCTTTGAGTCCTAGGCTGGAAAAGAAAGTATCTTCACATAGAAACTAGACAGAAGCATTCTCAAAGACTTCTCTGTGATGTGTGCATTCAACTCACAGAGTTGAAACATCCTTTTGATTTGGCAGTTTTAAAACAATCATTTTGTAGAATCTGCTAGTGGATATTTGCAGTATTTTGAGGCATATGCAGGAAAAGGTAATATCTTCACTTGAAAACTAGACAGAGGCATTCTCAGAAACTTCTTTCTGATGTGTGCCTTGAACTTCCGGAGTTGAACCTTCCTCTTCATAGAGCAGTTATATAATAGTCTTTAAGTGTAATCTGCAAGTGGATATGTGGAGAACTTTGAGGACTGTGCTGGAAAAGGAAATGTCTTCCCATAGAAAGGAGACGGAAGCATTCTCAGAAGCTTCTCTGTGATGTCGGCATTCAACTCACAGAGTTGAACCTTCCTTTTGATAGAGCAGTTTTCAAACACACTTTCTGGATTCCGCAATTGGTTATTTGGAGAGTTTTGAGGCCTGTACTGGAAAAGGAAATATCTTCAGGTAAAAACTAGACAGAAGCATTCTCAGAAACTTCGTTGTGATGTTTGCATTCAACTCACGGAGTTGAACCCTCTTTTTGATTGCGCAGTTTTAAATCACTGTCTTTGTTGAATCTCCAAGTGGATATTTGGAGCGATTTGGGGCATATTCTGGAAAAGGAAATATCCTCACTTGAAAACTAGATAGAAGAAGTCCCAGAAACTCCTTTGTGACGTCTGCTTTCGACTCACAGAGTTGAACCTTCCTTTTCACAGAGCAGTTTGGAAACACTCTTTTTGTAGAATCTGCGAGTGGTTATTCGGAGAGCTTCGAGGCCCATGCAGGAAATGGAAATACCTTCACATAAAAACTAGACAGAAGCGTTCTCAGAAATTTCTCTGTGATGTGTGCATTGAACTCACAGAGTTGATCCTTCCTATTGATAGAGCATTTTTGTAACACTGTTTTAGTAGAATCTGCAAGTGGATTCTTGGGGAGATTTGAGGCCTATGCTGGAAAACGAAATATCTTCACATAGAAACTAGACGGAAGCATTATCAGAAACTTCTCTGTGATGTGTGCATTAAACTCACAGAGTTGAACATTGCTTTTGATGGAGCAGTTTTGAAACACTCTTTTCGTAGAATCTGCAAGTGGTTATTTAGAGCGCTTTGAGGCCTACGCTGCAAATGGAAATATCTTCACATAAAAACTAGACAGAAGCATTCTCAGAAATTCCTTTGTGATGTGTGCATTCAACTCACAGAGATGAAGCTTCCTTTTCACAGGGCACTTTTGAAACACTGTGTTTGTGGGAACTACAAGTGGATATTTGGAGTGATTGCGGCCTCTGGTGGAAAAGCAAATATCATCAAATGAAAACTACACATAGGCATTCTCAGAAACTTCTTTGTGTGTGTGCATTCAACTCACAGAGTTGAAGAGTCCTTTTGGTAGAGCAGTTTTGAAGCACTCTTTTTGTAGAATCTGCGAGTGGCTATTCGGAGAGCTTTGAGGCCCATGCTGGAAAAGGAAATATCTTCACATAAAAACTGGACAGAAGCATTCTCAGAAAATTCTCTGTGATGTGTGCATTCAACTCACAGAGTTCAGCCTGCCATTTCATACAGTATTTTTGTAACACTCTTTCAGTATAATCTGCAAGAGGATATTTGGGGCGCTTTGAGGCCTATGCTGGAAAACGAAATATCTTCACATAAAAATTAGACGGAAGCACTATCAGAAACTTCTCTGTGATGTGCGCATTCAACTCACAGGGTTGAACGTGCCTTTTGATACAGCCGTTTTCAAACGCTCGTTTTTTGGCATCTGCATTTCGGAATTTGGAGTGCTTTGAGGCCTATACTGGAAAAGGAAATATCCTCACATAGAAACTAGACAGAAGCATTCTCAGAAACTTCTTTGTGATGTGTGCATTCAACTCACAGGGTTCGACCTTCCTTTTGCTACAACAGTTTTGAAACACTCTTTTTGTAGAATCTGCAAGTGGTTATTTGGAGCGCTTCGAGGCCTATGAGTAAAAGGAAATATCTTCAGAGAAAACTAGCCAGAAGCATTCTCAGAAACTTCTGTGTGATGAGTACATTCCACTCACAGAGTTGAACGTTCCCTTTCACCGAGCAGTTCTGAAACACTCTTTTTGTAGAATCTGCAAGTGGCTACTTAGAGTGCTTTGAGACCTATGCTGGAAAGTGAAATATCTTCACATAAAAACTAGACAGAAGCATTCCCAGAAACTTCTCTGTGAAGTGTGCATTCAATTCACAGAGCTGAATCTTTCTTTTGATAGAGAAGTTTTGAGACACTCTTTCTGTAGAATCTGCAAGTGAATATCTGGAGCGCTTTGAGTCCTAGGCTGGAAAAGAAAGTATCTTCACATAGAAACTAGACAGAAGCATTCTCAAAGACTTCTCTGTGATGTGTGCATTCAACTCACAGAGTTGAAACATCCTTTTGATTTGGCAGTTTTAAAACAATCATTTTGTAGAATCTGCTAGTGGATATTTGCAGTATTTTGAGGCATATGCAGGAAAAGGTAATATCTTCACTTGAAAACTAGACAGAGGCATTCTCAGAAACTTCTTTCTGATGTGTGCCTTGAACTTCCGGAGTTGAACCTTCCTCTTCATAGAGCAGTTATATAATAGTCTTTAAGTATAATCTGCAAGTGGATATGTGGAGAACTTTGAGGACTGTGCTGGAAAAGGAAATGTCTTCCCATAGAAAGGAGACGGAAGCATTCTCAGAAGCTTCTCTGTGATGTCGGCATTCAACTCACAGAGTTGAACCTTCCTTTTGATAGAGCAGTTTTCAAACACACTTTCTGGATTCCGCAATTGGTTATTTGGAGAGTTTTGAGGCCTGTACTGGAAAAGGAAATATCTTCAGGTAAAAACTAGACAGAAGCATTCTCAGAAACTTCGTCGTGATGTTTGCATTCAACTCACGGAGTTGAACCCTCTTTTTGATTGCGCAGTTTTAAATCACTGTCTTTGTTGAATCTCCAAGTGGATATTTGGAGCGATTTGGGGCATATTCTGGAAAAGGAAATATCCTCACTTGAAAACTGGATAGAAGAAGTCCCAGAAACTCCTTTGTGACGTCTGCTTTCAACACACAGAGTTGAACCTTACTTTTCACAGAGCAGTTTGGAAACACTCTTTTTGTAGAATCTGCGAGTGGTTATTCGGAGAGCTTCGAGGCCCATGCTGGAAATGGAAATACCTTCACATAAAAACTAGACAGAAGCGTTCTCAGAAATTTCTCTGGGATGTGTGCATTGAACTCACAGAGTTGATCCTTCCTATTGATAGAGCATTTTTGTAACACTGTTTTAGTAGAATCTGCAAGTGGATTATTGGGGAGATTTGAGGCCTATGCTGGAAAACGAAATATCTTCACATAGAAACTAGACGGAAGCATTATCGGAAACTACTCTGTGATGTGTGCATTAAACTCACAGAGTTGAACATTGCTTTTGATGGAGCAGTTTTGAAACACTCTTTTCGTAGAATCTGCAAGTGGTTATTTAGAGCGCTTTGAGGCCTACGCTGGAAATGGAAATATCTTCACATAAAAACTAGACAGAAGCATTCTCAGAAATTCCTTTGTGATGCGTGCATTCAACTCACAGAGATGAAGCTTCCTTTTCACAGGGCACTTTTGAAACACTGTTTTTGTGGGAACTACAAGTGGATATTTGGAGGGATTGCGGCCTCTGGTGGAAAAGCAAATATCATCAAATGAAAACTACACATAGGCATTCTCAGAAACTTCTTTGTGTGTGTGCATTCAACTCACAGAGTTGAAGAGTCCTTTTGGTAGAGCAGTTTTGAAGCACTCTTTTTGTAGAATCTGCGAGTGGTTATTCGGAGAGCTTTGAGGCCCATGCTGGAAAAGGAAATATCTTCACATAAAAACTGGACAGAAGCATTCTCAGAAAATTCTCTGTGATGTGTGCATTCAACTCACAGAGTTGAGCCTGCCTTTTCATACAGTATTTTTGTAACACTCTTTCAGTATAATCTGCAAGTGGATATTTGGGGCGCTTTGAGGCCTATGCTGGAAAACGAAATATCTTCACATAAAAATTAGACGGAAGCACTATCAGAAACTTCTCTGTGATGTGCGCATTCAACTCACAGGGTTGAACGTGCCTTTTGATACAGCCGTTTTCAAACGCTCGTTTTGTGGCATCTGCATTTCGGAATTTGGAGTGCTTTGAGGCCTATACTGGAAAAGGAAATATCCTCACATAGAAACTAGACAGAAGCATTCTCAGAAACTTCTTTGTGATGTGTGCATTCAACTCACAGGGTTCGACCTTCCTTTTGCTACAACAGTTTTGAAACACTCTTTTTGTAGAATCTGCAAGTGGTTATTTGGAGCGCTTCGAGGCCTATGAGTAAAAGGAAATATCTTCAGAGAAAACTAGCCAGAAGCATTCTCAGAAACTTCTGTGTGATGAGTACATTCCACTCACAGAGTTGAACGTTCCCTTTCACCGAGCAGTTCTGAAACACTCTTTTTGTAGAATCTGCAAGTGGCTACTTAGAGTGCTTTGAGACCTATGCTGGAAAGTGAAATATCTTCACATAAAAACTAGACAGAAGCATTCCCAAAAACTACTGTGTGAAGTGTGCATTCAGTTCACAGAGCTGAATCTTTCTTTTGATAGAAAAGTTTTGAGACACTCTTTCTGTAGAATCTTCAAGTGAATACTTGGAGCGCTATGTGTCCTAGGCTGGAAAAGAAAGTATCTTCACATAGAAACTAGACAGAAGCATTCTCAAAAACTTCTCTGTAATATGTGCTTTCAACTCATAGAGTTGAAATTTCCTTTTGATTGGCAGTTTTAGAACAATCTTTTGTAGAATCTGCTAGTGGATATTTGGAGTATTTTGAGGCATATGCAGGAAATGGTAATATCTTCACTTGAAAACTAGACAGAGGCATTCTCAGAAACTTCTTTCTGATGTGGGCATTGAACATCGAGAGTTGAACCTTCCTCTTCATAGAGCAGTTCTATAATACTCTTTTAGTATAATCTGCAAGTGGATATGTGGAGAACTTGGAGGACTACGCTGGAAAAGGAAATATCTTCACATAGAAAGTAGACGGAAGCATTCTCAGAACCTTCTCTGTGATGTGTGCATTCAACTCACAGGGTTGAACCTTCCTTTAGATAGAGCAGTTGTGAAACACACTTTTTGTGGATTCTGCAATTGGTTATTTGGAGAGCTTTGAGGCCTGTACTGGAAAAGGAAATATCTTCAGATAAAAACTAGACAGAAGCATTCTGATAAACTTCGTTATGATGTTTGCATTCAACCCACAGTGTTGAACCTTCTTCTTGATAGCGCAGTTTTAAATCACTGTCTTTGTTGAATCTCCAAGTGGATACTTGGAGAGATTTGAGGCATATTCTGGAAAAGGAAATATCCTCACTTAAAAACTAGATAGAAGAATTCCCATAAACTTCCTTGTGATGTCTGCTTTCAACTCACAGAGTTGAACCTTCCTTTGCACAGAGCAGTTTGGAAACCCTCTTTTTGTAGAATCTGCGAGTGGTTATTCGGAGAGCTTCGAGGCCCATGCTGGAAATGGAAATATCTTCACATAAAAACTAGACAGAAGCGTCCTCAGAAATTTCTCTGTGATGTGTGCATTGAACTCACAGAGTTGCTCCTTCTTATTGATAGGGCATTTTCGTAACACTGTTTTAGTAGAATCTGCAAGTGGATAATTGGGGAGATTTGAGGCCTATGCTGGAAAACGAAATATCTTCACGTAGAAACTAGACGGAAGCATTATCAGAAACTTCTCTGTGATGTGTGCGTTAAACTCACAGAGTGGAACATTCCTTTCGATGGAGCAGTTTTGAAACACTCTTTTCGCAGAATCTGCAAGTGGTTATTTAGAGCGCTTTGAGGCCTATGCTGGAAATGGAAATATCTTCACATAAAAAGTAGACAGAAGCATTCTCAGACATTCCTTTGTGATGTGTGCATTCAACTCACGGAGATGAACCTTCCTTTTCACAGGGCACTTTTGAAACACTGTTTTTGTGGGAACGACAAGTGGATATTTTGAGTGATGGCGGCCTCTGGTGGAAAAGCAAATATCATCAAATGAAAACTGCACATAGGCATTCTCAGAAACTTCTTTGTGTGTGTGCATTCAACTCACAGAGTTGAACAGTCCTTTCGGTAGAGCAGTTTTGAAGCACTCTTTCTGTAGGATCTGCAAGTGGTTATTCGGAGAGCTTTGAGCCCCATGCTGGAAAAGGAAATATCTTCATATAAAACCTGGACAGAAGCATTCTGTGAAAGTTCTCTGTGATGTGTGCATTCAACTCACAGAGTTGAAGCTGCCTTTTCATACAGCATTTTTGTAACACTCTTTTAGTATAATCTGCAAGTGGGTATTTGGGGCGCTTTGTGGCCTAGGCTGGAAAACGAAATATCTTCACATGAAAATTAGACGGAAGCATTATCAGAATCTTCCGTGTGATGTGCTCATTCAATTCACAGGGTTGAACCTTCCTTTTGATACAGCAGGTTTTAAACATTCATTCTGTGGAATCTGCATTTGGGAATTTGGAGCGCTTTGAGGCCTATACCGGAAAAGGAAATATGCTCACATAGAAACTAGACGGAAGCATTATCAGAAACTTCTCTGTGATGTGTGCATTCAACTCACAGGGTTGAACGTGCCTTTTGATACAGCAGTTTTCAAACGCTCGTTTTGTGGAATCTCCATTTCGGAATTTGGAGTGCTTTGAGGCCTATACTGGAAAAGGAAATATCCTCACATAGAAACTAGACAGAAGCATTCTCAGAAACTTCTTTGTGATGTGTGCATTCAACTCACAGGGTTCGACCTTCCTTTTGCTACAACAGTTTTGAAACACTCTTTTTGTAGAATCTGCAAGTGGTTATTTGGAGCGCTTCGAGGCCTATGAGTAAAAGGAAATATCTTCAGAGAAAACTAGCCAGAAGCATTCTCAGAAACTTCTGTGTGACGAGTACATTCCACTCACAGAGTTGAACGTTCCCTTTCACCGAGCAGTTCTGAAACACTCTTTTTGTAGAATCTGCAAGTGGCTACTTAGAGCGCTTTGAGACCTATGCTGGAAAGTGAAATATCTTCACATAAAAACTAGACAGAAGCATTCCCAGAAACGTCTCTGTGAAGTGTGCATTCAATTCACAGAGCTGAATCTTTCTTTTGATAGAGAAGCTTTGAGACACTCTTTCTGTAGAATCTGCAAGTGAATATCTGGAGCGCTTTGAGTCCTAGGCTGGAAAAGAAAGTATCTTCACATAGAAACTAGACAGAAGCATTCTCAAAGACTTCTCTGTGATGTGTGCATTCAACTCACAGAGTTGAAACATCCTTTTGATTTGGCAGTTTTAAAACAATCATTTTGTAGAATCTGCTAGTGGATATTTGCAGTATTTTGAGGCATATGCAGGAAAAGGTAATATCTTCACTTGAAAACTAGACAGAGGCATTCTCAGAAACTTCTTTCTGATGTGTGCCTTGAACTTCCGGAGTTGAACCTTCCTCTTCATAGAGCAGTTATATAATAGTCTTTAAGTATAATCTGCAAGTGGATATGTGGAGAACTTTGAGGACTATGCTGGAAAAGGAAATGTCTTCCCATAGAAAGGAGACGGAAGCATTCTCAGAAGCTTCTCTGTGATGTCGGCATTCAACTCACAGAGTTGAACCTTCCTTTTGATAGAGCAGTTTTCAAACACACTTTGTGGATTCTGCAATTGGTTATTTGGAGAGTTTTGAGGCCTGTACTGGAAAAGGAAATATCTTCAGGTAAAAACTAGACAGAAGCATTCTCAGAAACTTCGTCGTGATGTTTGCATTCAACTCACGGAGTTGAACCCTCTTTTTGATTGCGCAGTTTCAAATCACTGTCTTTGTTGAATCTCCAAGTGGATATTTGGAGCGATTTGGGGCATATTCTGGAAAAGGAAATATCCTCACTTGAAAACTAGATAGAAGAAGTCCCAGAAACGCCTTTGTGACGTCTGCTTTCAACTCACAGAGTTGAACCTTCCTTTTCACAGAGCAGTTTGGAAACACTCTTTTTGTAGAATCTGCGAGTGGTTATTCGGAGAGCTTCGAGGCCCATGCTGGAAATGGAAATACCTTCACATAAAAACTAGACGGAAGCGTTCTCAGAAATTTCTCTGGGATGTGTGTATTGAACTCACAGAGTTGATCCTTCCTATTGATAGAGCATTTTTGTAACACTGTTTTAGTAGAATCTGCAAGTGGATTATTGGGGAGATTTGAGGCCTATGCTGGAAAACGAAATATCTTCACATAGAAACTAGACGGAAGCATTATCAGAAACTTCTCTGTGATGTGTGCATTAAACTCACAGAGTTGAACATTGCTTTTGATGGAGCAGTTTTGAAACACTCTTTTCGTAGAATCTGCAAGTGGTTATTTAGAGCGCTTTGAGGCCTACGCTGGAAATGGAAGAAATGGAAATATCTTCACATAAAAACTAGACAGAAGCATTCCCAAAAACTACTGTGTGAAGTGTGCATTCAGTTCACAGAGCTGAATCTTTCTTTTGATAGAAAAGTTTTGAGACACTCTTTCTGTAGAATCTTCAAGTGAATACTTGGAGCGCTATGTGTCCTAGGCTGGAAAAGAAAGTATCTTCACATAGAAACTAGACAGAAGCATTCTCAAAAACTTCTCTGTAATATGTGCTTTCAACTCATAGAGTTGAAATTTCCTTTTGATTGGCAGTTTTAGAACAATCTTTTGTAGAATCTGCTAGTGGATATTTGGAGTATTTTGAGGCATATGCAGGAAATGGTAATATCTTCACTTGAAAACTAGACAGAGGCATTCTCAGAAACTTCTTTCTGATGTGGGCATTGAACATCGAGAGTTGAACCTTCCTCTTCATAGAGCAGTTCTATAATACTCTTTTAGTATAATCTGCAAGTGGATATGTGGAGAACTTGGAGGACTACGCTGGAAAAGGAAATATCTTCACATAGAAAGTAGACGGAAGCATTCTCAGAACCTTCGCTGTGATGTGTGCATTCAACTCACAGGGTTGAACCTTCCTTTAGATAGAGCAGTTGTGAAACACACTTTTTGTGGATTCTGCAATTGGTTATTTGGAGAGCTTTGAGGCCTGTACTGGAAAAGGAAATATCTTCAGATAAAAACTAGACAGAAGCATTCTGATAAACTTCGTTATGATGTTTGCATTCAACCCACAGTGTTGAACCTTCTTCTTGATAGCGCAGTTTTAAATCACTGTCTTTGTTGAATCTCCAAGTGGATACTTGGAGAGATTTGAGGCATATTCTGGAAAAGGAAATATCCTCACTTAAAAACTAGATAGAAGAATTCCCATAAACTTCCTTGTGATGTCTGCTTTCAACTCACAGAGTTGAACCTTCCTTTGCACAGAGCAGTTTGGAAACCCTCTTTTTGTAGAATCTGCAAGTGGTGATTCGGAGAGCTTCGAGGCCCATGCTGGAAATGGAAATATCTTCACATAAAAACTAGACAGAAGCGTCCTCAGAAATTTCTCTGTGATGTGTGCATTGAACTCACAGAGTTGCTCCTTCTTATTGATAGGGCATTTTCGTAACACTGTTTTAGTAGAATCTGCAAGTGGATAATTGGGGAGATTTGAGGCCTATGCTGGAAAACGAAATATCTTCACGTAGAAACTAGACGGAAGCATTATCAGAAACTTCTCTGTGATGTGTGCGTTAAACTCACAGAGTGGAACATTCCTTTCGATGGAGCAGTTTTGAAACACTCTTTTCGCAGAATCTGCAAGTGGTTATTTAGAGCGCTTTGAGGCCTATGCTGGAAATGGAAATATCTTCACATAAAAAGTAGACAGAAGCATTCTCAGACATTCCTTTGTGATGTGTGCATTCAACTCACGGAGATGAACCTTCCTTTTCACAGGGCACTTTTGAAACACTGTTTTTGTGGGAACGACAAGTGGATATTTGGAGTGATGGCGGCCTCTGGTGGAAAAGCAAATATCATCAAATGAAAACTGCACATAGGCATTCTCAGAAACTTCTTTGTGTGTGTGCATTCAACTCACAGAGTTGAACAGTCCTTTCGGTAGAGCAGTTTTGAAGCACTCTTTCTGTAGGATCTGCAAGTGGTTATTCGGAGAGCTTTGAGCCCCATGCTGGAAAAGGAAATATCTTCATATAAAACCTGGACAGAAGCATTCTGTGAAAGTTCTCTGTGATGTGTGCATTCAACTCACAGAGTTGAAGCTGCCTTTTCATACAGCATTTTTGTAACACTCTTTTAGTATAATCTGCAAGTGGGTATTTGGGGCGCTTTGTGGCCTAGGCTGGAAAACGAAATATCTTCACATGAAAATTAGACGGAAGCATTATCAGAATCTTCCGTGTGATGTGCTCATTCAATTCACAGGGTTGAACCTTCCTTTTGATACAGCAGGTTTTAAACACTCATTCTGTGGAATCTGCATTTGGGAATTTGGAGCGCTTTGAGGCCTATACCGGAAAAGGAAATATGCTCACATAGAAACTAGACGGAAGCATTATCAGAAACTTCTCTGTGATGTGCGCATTCAACTCACAGGGTTGAACGTGCCTTTTGATACAGCAGTTTTCAAACGCTCGTTTTGTGGAATCTCCATTTCGGAATTTGGAGTGCTTTGAGGCCTATACTGGAAAAGGAAATATCCTCACATAGAAACTAGACAGAAGCATTCTCAGAAACTTCTTTGTGATGTGTGCATTCAACTCACAGGGTTCGACCTTCCTTTTGCTACAACAGTTTTGAAACACTCTTTTTGTAGAATCTGCAAGTGGTTATTTGGAGCGCTTCGAGGCCTATGAGTAAAAGGAAATATCTTCAGAGAAAACTAGCCAGAAGCATTCTCAGAAACTTCTGTGTGATGAGTACATTCCACTCACAGAGTTGAACGTTCCCTTTCACCGAGCAGTTCTGAAACACTCTTTTTGTAGAATCTGCAAGTGGCTACTTAGAGCGCTTTGAGACCTATGCTGGAAAGTGAAATATCTTCACATAAAAACTAGACAGAAGCATTCCCAGAAACGTCTCTGTGAAGTGTGCATTCAATTCACAGAGCTGAATCTTTCTTTTGATAGAGAAGCTTTGAGACACTCTTTCTGTAGAATCTGCAAGTGAATATCTGGAGCGCTTTGAGTCCTAGGCTGGAAAAGAAAGTATCTTCACATAGAAACTAGACAGAAGCATTCTCAAAGACTTCTCTGTGATGTGTGCATTCAACTCACAGAGTTGAAACATCCTTTTGATTTGGCAGTTTTAAAACAATCATTTTGTAGAATCTGCTAGTGGATATTTGCAGTATTTTGAGGCATATGCAGGAAAAGGTAATATCTTCACTTGAAAACTAGACAGAGGCATTCTCAGAAACTTCTTTCTGATGTGTGCCTTGAACTTCCGGAGTTGAACCTTCCTCTTCATAGAGCAGTTATATAATAGTCTTTAAGTATAATCTGCAAGTGGATATGTGGAGAACTTTGAGGACTATGCTGGAAAAGGAAATGTCTTCCCATAGAAAGGAGACGGAAGCATTCTCAGAAGCTTCTCTGTGATGTCGGCATTCAACTCACAGAGTTGAACCTTCCTTTTGATAGAGCAGTTTTCAAACACACTTTGTGGATTCTGCAATTGGTTATTTGGAGAGTTTTGAGGCCTGTACTGGAAAAGGAAATATCTTCAGGTAAAAACTAGACAGAAGCATTCTCAGAAACTTCGTCGTGATGTTTGCATTCAACTCACGGAGTTGAACCCTCTTTTTGATTGCGCAGTTTCAAATCACTGTCTTTGTTGAATCTCCAAGTGGATATTT
This sequence comes from Pongo pygmaeus, assembly GCF_028885625.2. NCBI lineage: Eukaryota > Metazoa > Chordata > Mammalia > Primates > Hominidae > Pongo > Pongo pygmaeus. The sequence goes on along the minus strand of NC_072391.2, from coordinate 41,731,661 downwards.
GGAGCGATTTGGGGCATATTCTGGAAAAGGAAATATCCTCACTTGAAAACTAGATAGAAGAAGTCCCAGAAACTCCTTTGTGACGTCTGCTTTCAACTCACAGAGTTGAACCTTCCTTTTCACAGAGCAGTTTGGAAACACTCTTTTTGTAGAATCTGCGAGTGGTTATTCGGAGAGCTTCGAGGCCCATGCTGGAAATGGAAATACCTTCACATAAAAACTAGACGGAAGCGTTCTCAGAAATTTCTCTGGGATGTGTGTATTGAACTCACAGAGTTGATCCTTCCTATTGATAGAGCATTTTTGTAACACTGTTTTAGTAGAATCTGCAAGTGGATTATTGGGGAGATTTGAGGCCTATGCTGGAAAACGAAATATCTTCACATAGAAACTAGACGGAAGCATTATCAGAAACTTCTCTGTGATGTGTGCATTAAACTCACAGAGTTGAACATTGCTTTTGATGGAGCAGTTTTGAAACACTCTTTTCGTAGAATCTGCAAGTGGTTATTTAGAGCGCTTTGAGGCCTACGCTGGAAATGGAAGAAATGGAAATATCTTCACATAAAAACTAGACAGAAGCATTCCCAAAAACTACTGTGTGAAGTGTGCATTCAGTTCACAGAGCTGAATCTTTCTTTTGATAGAAAAGTTTTGAGACACTCTTTCTGTAGAATCTTCAAGTGAATACTTGGAGCGCTATGTGTCCTAGGCTGGAAAAGAAAGTATCTTCACATAGAAACTAGACAGAAGCATTCTCAAAAACTTCTCTGTAATATGTGCTTTCAACTCAGAGTTGAAATTTCCTTTTGATTGGCAGTTTTAGAACAATCTTTTGTAGAATCTGCTAGTGGATATTTGGAGTATTTTGAGGCATATGCAGGAAATGGTAATATCTTCACTTGAAAACTAGACAGAGGCATTCTCAGAAACTTCTTTCTGATGTGGGCATTGAACATCGAGAGTTGAACCTTCCTCTTCATAGAGCAGTTCTATAATACTCTTTTAGTATAATCTGCAAGTGGATATGTGGAGAACTTGGAGGACTACGCTGGAAAAGGAAATATCTTCACATAGAAAGTAGACGGAAGCATTCTCAGAACCTTCGCTGTGATGTGTGCATTCAACTCACAGGGTTGAACCTTCCTTTAGATAGAGCAGTTGTGAAACACACTTTTTGTGGATTCTGCAATTGGTTATTTGGAGAGCTTTGAGGCCTGTACTGGAAAAGGAAATATCTTCAGATAAAAACTAGACAGAAGCATTCTGATAAACTTCGTTATGATGTTTGCATTCAACCCACAGAGTTGAACCTTCTTCTTGATAGCGCAGTTTTAAATCACTGTCTTTGTTGAATCTCCAAGTGGATACTTGGAGAGATTTGAGGCATATTCTGGAAAAGGAAATATCCTCACTTAAAAACTAGATAGAAGAATTCCCATAAACTTCCTTGTGATGTCTGCTTTCAACTCACAGAGTTGAACCTTCCTTTGCACAGAGCAGTTTGGAAACCCTCTTTTTGTAGAATCTGCAAGTGGTGATTCGGAGAGCTTCGAGGCCCATGCTGGAAATGGAAATATCTCCACATAAAAACTAGACAGAAGCGTCCTCAGAAATTTCTCTGTGATGTGTGCATTGAACTCACAGAGTTGCTCCTTCTTATTGATAGGGCATTTTCGTAACACTGTTTTAGTAGAATCTGCAAGTGGATAATTGGGGAGATTTGAGGCCTATGCTGGAAAACGAAATATCTTCACGTAGAAACTAGACGGAAGCATTATCAGAAACTTCTCTGTGATGTGTGCGTTAAACTCACAGAGTGGAACATTCCTTTCGATGGAGCAGTTTTGAAACACTCTTTTCGCAGAATCTGCAAGTGGTTATTTAGAGCGCTTTGAGGCCTATGCTGGAAATGGAAATATCTTCACATAAAAAGTAGACAGAAGCATTCTCAGACATTCCTTTGTGATGTGTGCATTCAACTCACGGAGATGAACCTTCCTTTTCACAGGGCACTTTTGAAACACTGTTTTTGTGGGAACGACAAGTGGATATTTGGAGTGATGGCGGCCTCTGGTGGAAAAGCAAATATCATCAAATGAAAACTGCACATAGGCATTCTCAGAAACTTCCTTGTGTGTGTGCATTCAACTCACAGAGTTGAACAGTCCTTTCGGTAGAGCAGTTTTGAAGCACTCTTTCTGTAGGATCTGCAAGTGGTTATTCGGAGAGCTTTGAGCCCCATGCTGGAAAAGGAAATATCTTCATATAAAACCTGGACAGAAGCATTCTGTGAAAGTTCTCTGTGATGTGTGCATTCAACTCACAGAGTTGAAGCTGCCTTTTCATACAGCATTTTTGTAACACTCTTTTAGTATAATCTGCAAGTGGGTATTTGGGGCGCTTTGTGGCCTAGGCTGGAAAACGAAATATCTTCACATGAAAATTAGACGGAAGCATTATCAGAATCTTCCGTGTGATGTGCTCATTCAATTCACAGGGTTGAACCTTCCTTTTGATACAGCAGGTTTTAAACACTCATTCTGTGGAATCTGCATTTGGGAATTTGGAGCGCTTTGAGGCCTATACCGGAAAAGGAAATATGCTCACATAGAAACTAGACGGAAGCATTATCAGAAACTTCTCTGTGATGTGCGCATTCAACTCACAGGGTTGAACGTGCCTTTTGATACAGCAGTTTTCAAACACTCGTTTTGTGGAATCTCCATTTCGGAATTTGGAGTGCTTTGAGGCCTATACTGGAAAAGGAAATATCCTCACATAGAAACTAGACAGAAGCATTCTCAGAAACTTCTTTGTGATGTGTGCATTCAACTCACAGGGTTCGACCTTCCTTTTGCTACAACAGTTTTGAAACACTCTTTTTGTAGAATCTGCAAGTGGTTATTTGGAGCGCTTCGAGGCCTATGAGTAAAAGGAAATATCTTCAGAGAAAACTAGCCAGAAGCATTCTCAGAAACTTCTGTGTGATGAGTACATTCCACTCACAGAGTTGAACGTTCCCTTTCACCGAGCAGTTCTGAAACACTCTTTTTGTAGAATCTGCAAGTGGCTACTTAGAGCGCTTTGAGACCTATGCTGGAAAGTGAAATATCTTCACATAAAAACTAGACAGAAGCATTCCCAGAAACGTCTCTGTGAAGTGTGCATTCAATTCACAGAGCTGAATCTTTCTTTTGATAGAGAAGTTTTGAGACACTCTTTCTGTAGAATCTGCAAGTGAATATCTGGAGCGCTTTGAGTCCTAGGCTGGAAAAGAAAGTATCTTCACATAGAAACTAGACAGAAGCATTCTCAAAGACTTCTCTGTGATGTGTGCATTCAACTCACAGAGTTGAAACATCCTTTTGATTTGGCAGTTTTAAAACAATCATTTTGTAGAATCTGCTAGTGGATATTTGCAGTATTTTGAGGCATATGCAGGAAAAGGTAATATCTTCACTTGAAAACTAGACAGAGGCATTCTCAGAAACTTCTTTCTGATGTGTGCCTTGAACTTCCGGAGTTGAACCTTCCTCTTCATAGAGCAGTTATATAATAGTCTTTAAGTATAATCTGCAAGTGGATATGTGGAGAATTTTGAGGACTATGCTGGAAAAGGAAATGTCTTCCCATAGAAAGGAGACGGAAGCATTCTCAGAAGCTTCTCTGTGATGTCGGCATTCAACTCACAGAGTTGAACTTTCCTTTTGATAGAGCAGTTTTCAAACACACTTTGTGGATTCTGCAATTGGTTATTTGGAGAGTTTTGAGGCCTGTACTGGAAAAGGAAATATCTTCAGGTAAAAACTAGACAGAAGCATTCTCAGAAACTTCGTCATGATGTTTGCATTCAACTCACGGAGTTGAACCCTCTTTTTGATTGCGCAGTTTTAAATCACTGTCTTTGTTGAATCTCCAAGTGGATATTTGGAGCGATTTGGGGCATATTCTGGAAAAGGAAATATCCTCACTTGAAAACTAGATAGAAGAAGTCCCAGATACTCCTTTGTGACGTCTGCTTTCAACTCACAGAGTTGAACCTTCCTTTTCACAGAGCAGTTTGGAAACACTCTTTTTGTAGAATCTGCCAGTGGTTATTCGGAGAGCTTCGAGGCCCATGCTGGAAATGGAAGTACCTTCACATAAAAACTAGACGGAAGCGTTCTCAGAAATTTCTCTGGGATGTGTGCATTGAACTCACACAGTTGATCCTTCCTATTGATAGAGCATTTTTGTAACACTGTTTTAGTAGAATCTGCAAGTGGATTATTGGGGAGATTTGAGGCCTATGCTGGAAAACGAAATATCTTCACATAAAAACTAGACGGAAGCATTATCAGAAACTTCTCTGTGATGTGTGCATTAAACTCACAGAGTTGAACATTGCTTTTGATGGAGCAGTTTTGAAACACTCTTTTCGTAGAATCTGCAAGTGGTTATTTAGAGCGCTTTGAGGCCTACGCTGGAAATGGAAATATCTTCACATAAAAACTAGAGAGAAGCATTCTCAGAAATTCCTTTGTGATGTGTGCATTCAACTCACAGAGATGAAGCTTCCTTTTAACAGGGCACTTTTGAAACACTGTTTTTGTGGGAACTACAAGTGGATATTTGGAGGGATTGCGGCCTCTGGTGGAAAAGCAAATATCATCAAATGAAAACTACACATAGGCATTCTCAGAAACTTCTTTGTGGGTGTGCATTCAACTCACAGAGTTGAAGAGTCCTTTTGGTAGAGCAGTTTTGAAGCACTCTTTTTGTAGAATCTGCGAGTGGTTATTCGGAGAGCTTTGAGGCCCATGCTGGAAAAGGGAATATCTTCACATAAAAACTGGACAGAAGCATTCTCAGAAAAGTCTCTGTGATGTGTGCATTCAACTCACAGAGTTGAACCTGCCTTTTCATACAGCATTTTTGTAACACTCTTTCAGTGTAATCTGCAAGTGGATATTTGGGGCGCTTTGAGGCCTATGCTGGAAAACGAAATATCTTCACATAAAAATTAGACGGAAGCATTGTCAGAAACTTCTCTGTGATGTGCGCATTCAACTCACAGGGTTGAACGTGCCTTTTGATACAGCAGTTTTCAAACGCTCGTTTTGTGGAATCTCCATTTCGGAATTTGGAGTGCTTTGAGGCCTATACTGGAAAAGGAAATATCCTCACATAGAAACTAGACAGAAGCATTCTCAGAAACTTCTTTGTGATGTGTGCATTCAACTCACAGGGTTCGACCTTCCTTTTGCTACAACAGTTTTGAAACACTCTTTTTGTAGAATCTGCAAGTGGTTATTTGGAGCGCTTCGAGGCCTATGAGTAAAAGGAAATATCTTCAGAGAAAACTAGCCAGAAGCATTCTCAGAAACTTCTGTGTGATGAGTACATTCCACTCACAGAGTTGAACGTTCCCTTTCACCGAGCAGTTCTGAAACACTCTTTTTGTAGAATCTGCAAGTGGCTACTTAGAGCGCTTTGAGACCTATGCTGGAAAGTGAAATATCTTCACATAAAAACTAGACAGAAGCATTCCCAGAAACGTCTCTGTGAAGTGTGCATTCAATTCACAGAGCTGAATCTTTCTTTTGATAGAGAAGCTTTGAGACACTCTTTCTGTAGAATCTGCAAGTGAATATCTGGAGCGCTTTGAGTCCTAGGCTGGAAAAGAAAGTATCTTCACATAGAAACTAGACAGAAGCATTCTCAAAGACTTCTCTGTGATGTGTGCATTCAACTCACAGAGTTGAAACATCCTTTTGATTTGGCAGTTTTAAAACAATCATTTTGTAGAATCTGCTAGTGGATATTTGCAGTATTTTGAGGCATATGCAGGAAAAGGTAATATCTTCACTTGAAAACTAGACAGAGGCATTCTCAGAAACTTCTTTCTGATGTGTGCCTTGAACTTCCGGAGTTGAACCTTCCTCTTCATAGAGCAGTTATATAATAGTCTTTAAGTATAATCTGCAAGTGGATATGTGGAGAACTTTGAGGACTATGCTGGAAAAGGAAATGTCTTCCCATAGAAAGGAGACGGAAGCATTCTCAGAAGCTTCTCTGTGATGTCGGCATTCAACTCACAGAGTTGAACCTTCCTTTTGATAGAGCAGTTTTCAAACACACTTTGTGGATTCTGCAATTGGTTATTTGGAGAGTTTTGAGGCCTGTACTGGAAAAGGAAATATCTTCAGGTAAAAACTAGACAGAAGCATTCTCAGAAACTTCGTCGTGATGTTTGCATTCAACTCACAGAGTTGAACCCTCTTTTTGATTGCGCAGTTTCAAATCACTGTCTTTGTTGAATCTCCAAGTGGATATTTGGAGCGATTTGGGGCATATTCTGGAAAAGGAAATATCCTCACTTGAAAACTAGATAGAAGAAGTCCCAGAAACTCCTTTGTGACGTCTGCTTTCAACTCACAGAGTTGAACCTTCCTTTTCACAGAGCAGTTTGGAAACACTCTTTTTGTAGAATCTGCGAGTGGTTATTCGGAGAGCTTCGAGGCCCATGCTGGAAATGGAAATACCTTCACATAAAAACTAGACGGAAGCGTTCTCAGAAATTTCTCTGGGATGTGTGTATTGAACTCACAGAGTTGATCCTTCCTATTGATAGAGCATTTTTGTAACACTGTTTTAGTAGAATCTGCAAGTGGATTATTGGGGAGATTTGAGGCCTATGCTGGAAAACGAAATATCTTCACATAGAAACTAGACGGAAGCATTATCAGAAACTTCTCTGTGATGTGTGCATTAAACTCACAGAGTTGAACATTGCTTTTGATGGAGCAGTTTTGAAACACTCTTTTCGTAGAATCTGCAAGTGGTTATTTAGAGCGCTTTGAGGCCTACGCTGGAAATGGAAATATCTTCACATAAAAACTAGACAGAAGCATTCCCAAAAACTACTGTGTGAAGTGTGCATTCAGTTCACAGAGCTGAATCTTTCTTTTGATAGAAATGTTTTGAGACACTCTTTCTGTGGAATCTTCAAGTGAATACTTGGAGCGCTACGTGTCCTAGGCTGGAAAAGAAAGTATCTTCACATAGAAACTAGACAGAAGCATTCTCAAAAACTTCTCTGTAATATGTGCTTTCAACTCATAGAGTTGAAATTTCCTTTTGATTGGCAGATTTAGAACAATCTTTTGTAGAATCTGCTAGTGGATATTTGGAGTATTTTGAGGCATATGCAGGAAATGGTGATATCTTCACTTGAAAACTAGACAGAGGCATTCTCAGAAACTTCTTTCTGATGTGGGCATTGAACATCCAGAGTTGAACCTTCCTCTTCATAGAGCAGTTCTATAATACTCTTGTAGTATAATCTGCAAGTGGTTATGTGGAGAATTGGAGGACTACGCTGGAAAAGGAAATATCTTCACATAGAAAGTAGACGGAAGCATTCTCAGAACCTTCTCTGTGATGTGTGCATTCAACTCACAGGGTTGAACCTTCCTTTAGATAGAGCAGTTGTGAAACACACTTTTTGTGGATTCTGCAATTGGTTATTTGGAGAGCTTTGAGGCCTGTACTGGAAAAGGAAATATCTTCAGATAAAAACTAGACAGAAGCATTCTGATAAACTTCGTTATGATGTTTGCATTCAACCCACAGAGTTGAACCTTCTTCTTGATAGCGCAGTTTTAAATCACTGTCTTTGTTGAATCTCCAAGTGGATTCTTGGAGAGATTTGAGGCATATTCTGGAAAAGGAAATATCCTCACTTAAAAACTAGATAGAAGAATTCCCATAAACTTCCTTGTGATGTCTGCTTTCAACTCACAGAGTTGAACCTTCCTTTGCACAGAGCAGTTTGGAAACACTCTTTTTGTGGAATCTGCAAGTGGTGATTCGGAGAGCTTCGAGGCCCATGCTGGAAATGGAAATATCTTCACCTAAAAACTAGACAGAAGCGTCCTCAGAAATTTCTCTGTGATGTGTGCATTGAACTCACAGAGTTGCTCCTTCTTATTGATAGAGCATTTTCGTAACACTGTTTTAGTAGAATCTGCAAGTGGATAATTGGGGAGATTTGAGGCCTATGCTGGAAAAGGAAATATCTTCACGTAGAAACTAGACGGAAGCATTATCAGAAACTTCTCCGTGATGTGTGCGTTAAACTCACAGAGTGGAACATTCCTTTCGATGGAGCAGTTTTGAAACACTCTTTTCCAAGAATCTGCAAGTGGTTATTTAGAGCGCTTGGAGGCCTATGCTGGAAATGGAAATATCTTCACATAAAAAGTAGACAGAAGCATTCTCAGACATTCCTTTGTGATGTGTGCATTCAGCTCACGGAGATGAACCTTCCTTTTCACAGGGCACTTTTGGAACACTGTTTTTGTGGGAACGACAAGTGGATATTTGGAGTGATGGCGGCCTCTGGTGGAAAAGCAAATATCATCAAATGAAAACTGCACATAGGCATTCTCAGAAACTTCTTTGTGTGTGTGCATTCAACTCACAAAGTTGAACAGTCCTTTCGGTAGAGCAGTTTTGAAACACTCTTTCTGTAGGATCTGCAAGTGGTTATTCGGAGAGCTTTGAGCCCCATGCTGGAAAAGGAAATATCTTCATATAAAACCTGGACAGAAGCATTCTCTGAAAGTTCTCTGTGATGTGTGCATTCAACTCACAGAGTTGAAGCTGCCTTTTCATACAGCATTTTTGTAACACTCTTTTAGTATAATCTGCAAGTGGGTATTTGGGGCGCTTTGTGGCCTAGGCTGGAAAACGAAATATCTTCACATGAAAATTAGACGGAAGCATTATCAGAATCTTCCGTGTGATGTGCTCATTCAATTCACAGGGTTGAACATTCCTTTTGATACAGCAGGTTTTAAACACTCATTCTGTGGTATCTGCATTAGGGAATTTGGAGCGCTTTGAGGCCTATACCGGAAAAGGAAATATGCTCACATAGAAACTAGACGGAAGTATTATCAGAAACTTCCCTGTGATGTGCGCTTTCAAATCACAGGGTTGAACGTGACTTTTGATACAGCAGTTTTCAAACGCTCGTTTTGTGGAATCTCCATTTCGGAATTTGGAGTGCTTTGAGGCCTATACTGGAAAAGGAAATATCCTCACATAGAAACTAGACAGAAGCATTCTCAGAAACTTCTTTGTGATGTGTGCATTCAACTCACAGGGTTCGACCTTCCTTTTGCTACAACAGTTTTGAAACACTCTTTTTGTAGAATCTGCAAGTGGTTATTTGGAGCGCTTCGAGGCCTATGAGTAAAAGGAAATATCTTCAGAGAAAACTAGCCAGAAGCATTCTCAGAAACTTCTGTGTGATGAGTTCATTCCACTCACAGAGTTGAACGTTCCCTTTCACCGAGCAGTTCTGAAACACTCTTTTTGTAGAATCTGCAAGTGGCTACTTAGAGCGCTTTGAGACCTATGCTGGAAAGTGAAATATCTTCACATAAAAACTAGACAGAAGCATTCCCAGAAACTTCTCTGTGAAGTGTGCATTCAATTCACAGAGCTGAATCTTTCTTTTGATAGAGAAGTTTTGAGACACTCTTTCTGTAGAATCTGCAAGTGAATATCTGGAGCGCTTTGAGTCCTAGGCTGGAAAAGAAAGTATCTTCACATAGAAACTAGACAGAAGCATTCTCAAAGACTTCTCTGTGATGTGTGCATTCAACTCAGAGAGTTGAAACATCCTTTTGATTTGGCAGTTTTAAAACAATCATTTTGTAGAATCTGCTAGTGGATATTTGCAGTATTTTGAGGCATATGCAGGAAAAGGTAATATCTTCACTTGAAAACTAGACAGAGGCATTCTCAGAAACTTCTTTCTGATGTGTGCCTTGAACTTCCGGAGTTGAACCTTCCTCTTCATAGAGCAGTTATATAATAGTCTTTAAGTATAATCTGCAAGTGGATATGTGGAGAATTTTGAGGACTATGCTGGAAAAGGAAATGTCTTCCCATAGAAAGGAGACGGAAGCATTCTCAGAAGCTTCTCTGTGATGTCGGCATTCAACTCACAGAGTTGAACCTTCCTTTTGATAGAGCAGTTTTCAAACACACTTTGTGGATTCTGCAATTGGTTATTTGGAGAGTTTTGAGGCCTGTACTGGAAAAGGAAATATCTTCAGGTAAAAACTAGACAGAAGCATTCTCAGAAACTTCGTCGTGATGTTTGCATTCAACTCACGGAGTTGAACCCTCTTTTTGATTGCGCAATTTTAAATCACTGTCTTTGTTGAATCTCCAAGTGGATATTTGGAGCGATTTGGGGCATATTCTGGAAAAGGAAATATCCTCACTTGAAAACTAGATAGAAGAAGTCCCAGAAACTCCTTTGTGACGTCTGCTTTCAACTCACAGAGTTGAACCTTCCTTTTCACAGAGCAGTTTGGAAACACTCTTTTTGTAGAATCTGCCAGTGGTTATTCGGAGAGCTTCGAGGCCCATGCTGGAAATGGAAATACCTTCACATAAAAACTAGACGGAAGCGTTCTCAGAAATTTCTCTGGGATGTGTGCATTGAACTCACAGAGTTGATCCTTCCTATTGATAGAGCATTTTTGTAACACTGTTTTAGTAGAATCTGCAAGTGGATTATTGGGGAGATTTGAGGCCTATGCTGGAAAACGAAATATCTTCACATAAAAACTAGACGGAAGCATTATCAGAAACTTCTCTGTGATGTGTGCATTAAACTCACAGAGTTGAACATTGCTTTTGATGGAGCAGTTTTGAAACACTCTTTTCGTAGAATCTGCAAGTGGTTATTTAGAGCGCTTTGAGGCCTACGCTGGAAATGGAAATATCTTCACATAAAAACTAGAGAGAAGCATTCTCAGAAATTCCTTTGTGATGTGTGCATTCAACTCACAGAGATGAAGCTTCCTTTTAACAGGGCACTTTTGAAACACTGTTTTTGTGGGAACTACAAGTGGATATTTGGAGGGATTGCGGCCTCTGGTGGAAAAGCAAATATCATCAAATGAAAACTACACATAGGCATTCTCAGAAACTTCTTTGTGGGTGTGCATTCAACTCACAGAGTTGAAGAGTCCTTTTGGTAGAGCAGTTTTGAAGCACTCTTTTTGTAGAATCTGCGAGTGGTTATTCGGAGAGCTTTGAGGCCCATGCTGGAAAAGGGAATATCTTCACATAAAAACTGGACAGAAGCATTCTCAGAAAAGTCTCTGTGATGTGTGCATTCAACTCACAGGGTTGAACCTGCCTTTTCATACAGCATTTTTGTAACACTCTTTCAGTGTAATCTGCAAGTGGATATTTGGGGCGCTTTGAGGCCTATGCTGGAAAACGAAATATCTTCACATAAAAATTAGACGGAAGCATTGTCAGAAACTTCTCTGTGATGTGCGCATTCAACTCACAGGGTTGAACGTGCCTTTTGATACAGCAGTTTTCAAACGCTCGTTTTGTGGAATCTCCATTTCGGAATTTGGAGTGCTTTGAGGCCTATACTGGAAAAGGAAATATCCTCACATAGAAACTAGACAGAAGCATTCTCAGAAACTTCTTTGTGATGTGTGCATTCAACTCACAGGGTTCGACCTTCCTTTTGCTACAACAGTTTTGAAACACTCTTTTTGTAGAATCTGCAAGTGGTTATTTGGAGCGCTTCGAGGCCTATGAGTAAAAGGAAATATCTTCAGAGAAAACTAGCCAGAAGCATTCTCAGAAACTTCTGTGTGATGAGTTCATTCCACTCACAGAGTTGAACGTTCCCTTTCACCGAGCAGTTCTGAAACACTCTTTTTGTAGAATCTGCAAGTGGCTACTTAGAGCGCTTTGAGACCTATGCTGGAAAGTGAAATATCTTCACATAAAAACTAGACAGAAGCATTCCCAGAAACTTCTCTGTGAAGTGTGCATTCAATTCACAGAGCTGAATCTTTCTTTTGATAGAGAAGTTTTGAGACACTCTTTCTGTAGAATCTGCAAGTGAATATCTGGAGCGCTTTGAGTCCTAGGCTGGAAAAGAAAGTATCTTCACATAGAAACTAGACAGAAGCATTCTCAAAGACTTCTCTGTGATGTGTGCATTCAACTCAGAGAGTTGAAACATCCTTTTGATTTGGCAGTTTTAAAACAATCATTTTGTAGAATCTGCTAGTGGATATTTGCAGTATTTTGAGGCATATGCAGGAAAAGGTAATATCTTCACTTGAAAACTAGACAGAGGCATTCTCAGAAACTTCTTTCTGATGTGTGCCTTGAACTTCCGGAGTTGAACCTTCCTCTTCATAGAGCAGTTATATAATAGTCTTTAAGTATAATCTGCAAGTGGATATGTGGAGAACTTTGAGGACTATGCTGGAAAAGGAAATGTCTTCCCATAGAAAGGAGACGGAAGCATTCTCAGAAGCTTCTCTGTGATGTCGGCATTCAACTCACAGAGTTGAACCTTCCTTTTGATAGAGCAGTTTTCAAACACACTTTGTGGATTCTGCGATTGGTTATTTGGAGAGTTTTGAGGCCTGTGCTGGAAAAGGAAATATCTTCAGGTAAAAACTAGACAGAAGCATTCTCAGAAACTTCGTCGTGATGTTTGCATTCAACTCACGGAGTTGAACCCTCTTTTTGATTGCGCAGTTTTAAATCACTGTCTTTGTTGAATCTCCAAGTGGATTTTTGGAGCGATTTGGGGCATATTCTGGAAAAGGAAATATCCTCCCTTGAAAACTAGATAGAAGAAGTCCCAGAAACTCCTTTGTGACGTCTGCTTTCAACTCACAGAGTTGAACCTTCCTTTTCACAGAGCAGTTTGGAAACACTCTTTTTGTAGAATCTGCGAGTGGTTATTCGGAGAGCTTCGAGGCCCATGCTGGAAATGGAAATACCTTCACGTAAAAACTAGACGGAAGCGTTCTCAGAAATTTCTCTGGGATGTGTGCATTGAACTCACAGAGTTGATCCTTCCTATTGATAGAGCATTTTTGTAACACTGTTTTAGTAGAATCTGCAAGTGGATTATTGGGGAGATTTGAGGCCTATGCTGGAAAACGAAATATCTTCACATAGAAACTAGACGGAAGCATTATCAGAAACTTCTCTGTGATGTGTGCATTAAACTCACAGAGTTGAACATTGCTTTTGATGGAGCAGTTTTGAAACCCTCTTTTCGTAGAATCTGAAAGTGGTTATTTAGAGCGCTTTGAGGCCTACGCTGGAAATGGAAATATCTTCACATAAAAACTAGAGAGAAGCATTCTCAGAAATTCCTTTGTGATGTGTGCATTCAACTCACAGAGATGAAGCTTCCTTTTCACAGGGCACTTTTGAAACAATGTTTTTGTAGGAACTACAAGTGGATATTTGGAGGGATTGCGGCCTCTGGTGGAAAAGCAAATATCATCAAATGAAAACTACACATAGGCATTCTCAGAAACTTCTTTGTGTGTGTGCATTCAACTCACAGAGTTGAAGAGTCCTTTTGGTAGAGCAGTTTTGAAGCACTCTTTTTGTAGAATCTGCGAGTGGTTATTCGGAGAGCTTTGAGGCCCATGCTGGATAAGGAAATACCTTCACATAAAAACTGGACAGAAGCATTCTCAGAAAAGTCTCTGTGATGTGTGCATTCAACTCACAGAGTTGAACCTGCCTTTTCATACAGCATTTTTGTAACACTCTTTCAGTATAATCTGCAAGTGGATATTTGGGGCGCTTTGAGGCCTATGCTGGAAAACGAAATATCTTCACATAAAAATTAGACGGAAGCATTATCAGAAACTTCTCTGTGATGTGCGCATTCAACTCACAGGGTTGAACGTGCCTTTTGATACAGTCGTTTTCAAACGCTCGTTTTGTGGAATCTGCATTTCAGAATTTGGAGTGATTTGAGGCCTATACTGGAAAAGGAAATATCCTCACATAGAAACTAGACAGAAGCATTCTCAGAAACTTCTTTGTGATGTGTGCATTCAACTCACAGGGTTCGACCTTCCTTTTGCTACAACAGTTTTGAAACACTCCTTTGTAGAATCTGCAAGTGGTTATTTGGAGCGCTTCGAGGCCTATGAGTAAAAGGAAATATCTTCAGAGAAAACTAGCCAGAAGCATTCTCAGAAACTTCTGTGTGATGAGTACATTCCACTCACAGAGTTGAACGTTCCCTTTCACCGAGCAGTTCTGAAACACTCTTTTTGTAGAATCTGCAAGTGGCTACTTAGAGCGCTTTGAGACCTATGCTGGAAAGTGAAATATCTTCACATAAAAACTAGACAGAAGCATTCCCAGAAACTTCTCTGTGAAGTGTGCATTCAATTCACAGAGCTGAATCTTTCTTTTGATAGAGAAGTTTTGAGACACTCTTTCTGTAGAATCTGCAAGTGAATATCTGGAGCGCTTTGAGTCCTAGGCTGGAAAAGAAAGTATCTTCACATAGAAACTAGACAGAAGCATTCTCAAAGACTTCTCTGTGATGTGTGCATTCAACTCAGAGAGTTGAAACATCCTTTTGATTTGGCAGTTTTAAAACAATCATTTTGTAGAATCTGCTAGTGGATATTTGCAGTATTTTGAGGCATATGCAGGAAAAGGTAATATCTTCACTTGAAAACTAGACAGAGGCATTCTCAGAAACTTCTTTCTGATGTGTGCCTTGAACTTCCGGAGTTGAACCTTCCTCTTCATAGAGCAGTTATATAATAGTCTTTAAGTATAATCTGCAAGTGGATATGTGGAGAACTTTGAGGACTATGCTGGAAAAGGAAATGTCTTCCCATAGAAAGGAGACGGAAGCATTCTCAGAAGCTTCTCTGTGATGTCGGCATTCAACTCACAGAGTTGAACCTTCCTTTTGATAGAGCAGTTTTCAAACAAACTTTGTGGATTCTGCGATTGGTTATTTGGAGAGTTTTGAGGCCTGTGCTGGAAAAGGAAATATCTTCAGGTAAAAACTAGACAGAAGCATTCTCAGAAACTTCGTCGTGATGTTTGCATTCAACTCACGGAGTTGAACCCTCTTTTTGATTGCGCAGTTTGAAATCACTGTCTTTGTTGAATCTCCAAGTGGATATTTGGAGCGATTTGGGGCATATTCTGGAAAAGGAAATATCCTCACTTGAAAACTAGATAGAAGAAGTCCCAGAAACTGCTTTGTGACGTCTGCTTTCAACTCACAGAGTTGAACCTTCCTTTTCACAGAGCAGTTTGGAAACACTCTTTTTGTAGAATCTGCGAGGGGTTATTCGGAGAGCTTCGAGGCCCATGCTGGAAATGGAAATACCTTCACATAAAAACTAGACGGAAGCGTTCTCAGAAATTTCTCTGGGATGTGTGCATTGAACTCACAGAGTTGATCCTTCCTATTGATAGAGCATTTTTGTAACACTGTTTTAGTAGAATCTGCAAGTGGATTCTTGGGGAGATTTGAGGCCTATGCTGGAAAACGAAATATCTTCACATAGAAACTAGACGGAAGCATTATCAGAAACTTCTCTGTGATGTGTGCATTAAACTCACAGAGTTGAACATTGCTTTTGATGGAGCAGTTTTGAAACACTCTTTTCGTAGAATCTGCAAGTGGTTATTTAGAGCGCTTTGAGGCCTACGCTGGAAATGGAAATATCTTCACATAAAAACTAGAGAGAAGCATTCTCAGAAATTCTTTGTGATGTGTGCATTCAACTCACAGAGATGAAGCTTCCTTTTCACAGGGCACTTTTGAAACACTGTTTTTGTGGGAACTACAAGTGGATATTTGGAGGGATTGCGGCCTCTGGTGGAAAAGCAAATATCATCAAATGAAAACTACACATAGGCATTCTCAGAAACTTCTTTGTGGGTGTGCATTCAACTCACAGAGTTGAAGAGTCCTTTTGGTAGAGCAGTTTTGAAGCACTCTTTTTGTAGAATCTGCGAGTGGTTATTCGGAGAGCTTTGAGGCCCATGCTGGAAAAGGGAATATCTTCACGTAAAAACTGGACAGAAGCATTCTCAGAAAAGTCTCTGTGATGTGTGCATTCAACTCACAGAGTTGAACCTGCCTTTTCATACAGCATTTTTGTAACACTCTTTCAGTATAATCTGCAAGTGGATATTTGGGGCGCTTTGAGGCCTATGCTGGAAAACGAAATATCTTCACATAAAAATTAGACGGAAGCATTGTCAGAAACTTCTCTGTGATGTGCGCATTCAACTCACAGGGTTGAACGTGCCTTTTGATACAGCAGTTTTCAAACGCTCGTTTTGTGGAATCTCCATTTCGGAATTTGGAGTGCTTTGAGGCCTATACTGGAAAAGGAAATATCCTCACATAGAAACTAGACAGAAGCATTCTCAGAAACTTCTTTGTGATGTGTGCATTCAACTCACAGGGTTCGACCTTCCTTTTGCTACAACAGTTTTGAAACACTCTTTTTGTAGAATCTGCAAGTGGTTATTTGGAGCGCTTCGAGGCCTATGAGTAAAAGGAAATATCTTCAGAGAAAACTAGCCAGAAGCATTCTCAGAAACTTCTGTGTGATGAGTTCATTCCACTCACAGAGTTGAACGTTCCCTTTCACCGAGCAGTTCTGAAACACTCTTTTTGTAGAATCTGCAAGTGGCTACTTAGAGCGCTTTGAGACCTATGCTGGAAAGTGAAATATCTTCACATAAAAACTAGACAGAAGCATTCCCAGAAACGTCTCTGTGAAGTGTGCATTCAATTCACAGAGCTGAATCTTTCTTTTGATAGAGAAGCTTTGAGACACTCTTTCTGTAGAATCTGCAAGTGAATATCTGGAGCGCTTTGAGTCCTAGGCTGGAAAAGAAAGTATCTTCACATAGAAACTAGACAGAAGCATTCTCAAAGACTTCTCTGTGATGTGTGCATTCAACTCACAGAGTTGAAACATCCTTTTGATTTGGCAGTTTTAAAACAATCATTTTGTAGAATCTGCTAGTGGATATTTGCAGTATTTTGAGGCATATGCAGGAAAAGGTAATATCTTCACTTGAAAACTAGACAGAGGCATTCTCAGAAACTTCTTTCTGATGTGTGCCTTGAACTTCCGGAGTTGAACCTTCCTCTTCATAGAGCAGTTATATAATAGTCTTTAAGTATAATCTGCAAGTGGATATGTGGAGAACTTTGAGGACTATGCTGGAAAAGGAAATGTCTTCCCATAGAAAGGAGACGGAAGCATTCTCAGAAGCTTCTCTGTGATGTCGGCATTCAACTCACAGAGTTGAACCTTCCTTTTGATAGAGCAGTTTTCAAACACACTTTGTGGATTCTGCAATTGGTTATTTGGAGAGTTTTGAGGCCTGTACTGGAAAAGGAAATATCTTCAGGTAAAAACTAGACAGAAGCATTCTCAGAAACTTCGTCGTGATGTTTGCATTCAACTCACGGAGTTGAACCCTCTTTTTGATTGCGCAGTTTCAAATCACTGTCTTTGTTGAATCTCCAAGTGGATATTTGGAGCGATTTGGGGCATATTCTGGAAAAGGAAATATCCTCACTTGAAAACTAGATAGAAGAAGTCCCAGAAACTCCTTTGTGACGTCTGCTTTCAACTCACAGAGTTGAACCTTCCTTTTCACAGAGCAGTTTGGAAACACTCTTTTTGTAGAATCTGCGAGTGGTTATTCGGAGAGCTTCGAGGCCCATGCTGGAAATGGAAATACCTTCACATAAAAACTAGACGGAAGCGTTCTCAGAAATTTCTCTGGGATGTGTGTATTGAACTCACAGAGTTGATCCTTCCTATTGATAGAGCATTTTTGTAACACTGTTTTAGTAGAATCTGCAAGTGGATTATTGGGGAGATTTGAGGCCTATGCTGGAAAACGAAATATCTTCACATAGAAACTAGACGGAAGCATTATCAGAAACTTCTCTGTGATGTGTGCATTAAACTCACAGAGTTGAACATTGCTTTTGATGGAGCAGTTTTGAAACACTCTTTTCGTAGAATCTGCAACTGGTTATTTAGAGCGCTTTGAGGCCTACGCTGGAAATGGAAGAAATGGAAATATCTTCACATAAAAACTAGACAGAAGCATTCCCAAAAACTACTGTGTGAAGTGTGCATTCAGTTCACAGAGCTGAATCTTTCTTTTGATAGAAAAGTTTTGAGACACTCTTTCTGTAGAATCTTCAAGTGAATACTTGGAGCGCTATGTGTCCTAGGCTGGAAAAGAAAGTATCTTCACATAGAAACTAGACAGAAGCATTCTCAAAAACTTCTCTGTAATATGTGCTTTCAACTCATAGAGTTGAAATTTCCTTTTGATTGGCAGTTTTAGAACAATCTTTTGTAGAATCTGCTAGTGGATATTTGGAGTATTTTGAGGCATATGCAGGAAATGGTAATATCTTCACTTGAAAACTAGACAGAGGCATTCTCAGAAACTTCTTTCTGATGTGGGCATTGAACATCGAGAGTTGAACCTTCCTCTTCATAGAGCAGTTCTATAATACTCTTTTAGTATAATCTGCAAGTGGATATGTGGAGAACTTGGAGGACTACGCTGGAAAAGGAAATATCTTCACATAGAAAGTAGACGGAAGCATTCTCAGAACCTTCTCTGTGATGTGTGCATTCAACTCACAGGGTTGAACCTTCCTTTAGATAGAGCAGTTGTGAAACACACTTTTTGTGGATTCTGCAATTGGTTATTTGGAGAGCTTTGAGGCCTGTACTGGAAAAGGAAATATCTTCAGATAAAAACTAGACAGAAGCATTCTGATAAACTTCGTTATGATGTTTGCATTCAACCCACAGAGTTGAACCTTCTTCTTGATAGCGCAGTTTTAAATCACTGTCTTTGTTGAATCTCCAAGTGGATACTTGGAGAGATTTGAGGCATATTCTGGAAAAGGAAATATCCTCACTTAAAAACTAGATAGAAGAATTCCCATAAACTTCCTTGTGATGTCTGCTTTCAACTCACAGAGTTGAACCTTCCTTTGCACAGAGCAGTTTGGAAAGCCTCTTTTTGTAGAATCTGCAAGTGGTGATTCGGAGAGCTTCGAGGCCCATGCTGGAAATGGAAATATCTCCACATAAAAACTAGACAGAAGCGTCCTCAGAAATTTCTCTGTGATGTGTGCATTGAACTCACAGAGTTGCTCCTTCTTATTGATAGGGCATTTTCGTAACACTGTTTTAGTAGAATCTGCAAGTGGATAATTGGGGAGATTTGAGGCCTATGCTGGAAAACGAAATATCTTCACGTAGAAACTAGACGGAAGCATTATCAGAAACTTCTCTGTGATGTGTGCGTTAAACTCACAGAGTGGAACATTCCTTTCGATGGAGCAGTTTTGAAACACTCTTTTCGCAGAATCTGCAAGTGGTTATTTAGAGCGCTTTGAGGCCTATGCTGGAAATGGAAATATCTTCACATAAAAAGTAGACAGAAGCATTCTCAGACATTCCTTTGTGATGTGTGCATTCAACTCACGGAGATGAACCTTCCTTTTCACAGGGCACTTTTGAAACACTGTTTTTGTGGGAACGACAAGTGGATATTTGGAGTGATGGCGGCCTCTGGTGGAAAAGCAAATATCATCAAATGAAAACTGCACATAGGCATTCTCAGAAACTTCTTTGTGTGTGTGCATTCAACTCACAGAGTTGAACAGTCCTTTCGGTAGAGCAGTTTTGAAGCACTCTTTCTGTAGGATCTGCAAGTGGTTATTCGGAGAGCTTTGAGCCCCATGCTGGAAAAGGAAATATCTTCATATAAAACCTGGACAGAAGCATTCTGTGAAAGTTCTCTGTGATGTGTGCATTCAACTCACAGAGTTGAAGCTGCCTTTTCATACAGCATTTTTGTAACACTCTTTTAGTATAATCTGCAAGTGGGTATTTGGGGCGCTTTGTGGCCTAGGCTGGAAAACGAAATATCTTCACATGAAAATTAGACGGAAGCATTATCAGAATCTTCCGTGTGATGTGCTCATTCAATTCACAGGGTTGAACCTTCCTTTTGATACAGCAGGTTTTAAACACTCATTCTGTGGAATCTGCATTTGGGAATTTGGAGCGCTTTGAGGCCTATACCGGAAAAGGAAATATGCTCACATAGAAACTAGACGGAAGCATTATCAGAAACTTCTCTGTGATGTGCGCATTCAACTCACAGGGTTGAACGTGCCTTTTGATACAGCAGTTTTCAAACGCTCGTTTTGTGGAATCTCCATTTCGGAATTTGGAATGCTTTGAGGCCTATACTGGAAAAGGAAATATCCTCACATAGAAACTAGACAGAAGCATTCTCAGAAACTTCTTTGTGATGTGTGCATTCAACTCACAGGGTTCGACCTTCCTTTTGCTACAACAGTTTTGAAACACTCTTTTTGTAGAATCTGCAAGTGGTTATTTGGAGCGCTTCGAGGCCTATGAGTAAAAGGAAATATCTTCAGAGAAAACTAGCCAGAAGCATTCTCAGAAACTTCTGTGTGATGAGTACATTCCACTCACAGAGTTGAACGTTCCCTTTCACCGAGCAGTTCTGAAACACTCTTTTTGTAGAATCTGCAAGTGGCTACTTAGAGCGCTTTGAGACCTATGCTGGAAAGTGAAATATCTTCACATAAAAACTAGACAGAAGCATTCCCAGAAACGTCTCTGTGAAGTGTGCATTCAATTCACAGAGCTGAATCTTTCTTTTGATAGAGAAGCTTTGAGACACTCTTTCTGTAGAATCTGCAAGTGAATATCTGGAGCGCTTTGAGTCCTAGGCTGGAAAAGAAAGTATCTTCACATAGAAACTAGACAGAAGCATTCTCAAAGACTTCTCTGTGATGTGTGCATTCAACTCACAGAGTTGAAACATCCTTTTGATTTGGCAGTTTTAAAACAATCATTTTGTAGAATCTGCTAGTGGATATTTGCAGTATTTTGAGGCATATGCAGGAAAAGGTAATATCTTCACTTGAAAACTAGACAGAGGCATTCTCAGAAACTTCTTTCTGATGTGTGCCTTGAACTTCCGGAGTTGAACCTTCCTCTTCATAGAGCAGTTATATAATAGTCTTTAAGTATAATCTGCAAGTGGATATGTGGAGAACTTTGAGGACTATGCTGGAAAAGGAAATGTCTTCCCATAGAAAGGAGACGGAAGCATTCTCAGAAGCTTCTCTGTGATGTCGGCATTCAACTCACAGAGTTGAACCTTCCTTTTGATAGAGCAGTTTTCAAACACACTTTGTGGATTCTGCAATTGGTTATTTGGAGAGTTTTGAGGCCTGTACTGGAAAAGGAAATATCTTCAGGTAAAAACTAGACAGAAGCATTCTCAGAAACTTCGTCGTGATGTTTGCATTCAACTCACGGAGTTGAACCCTCTTTTTGATTGCGCAGTTTCAAATCACTGTCTTTGTTGAATCTCCAAGTGGATATTTGGAGCGATTTGGGACATATTCTGGAAAAGGAAATATCCTCACTTGAAAACTAGATAGAAGAAGTCCCAGAAACTCCTTTGTGACGTCTGCTTTCAACTCACAGAGTTGAACCTTCCTTTTCACAGAGCAGTTTGGAAACACTCTTTTTGTAGAATCTGCGAGTGGTTATTCGGAGAGCTTTGAGGCCCATGCTGGAAAAGGGAATATCTTCACATAAAAACTGGACAGAAGCATTCTCAGAAAAGTCTCTGTGATGTGTGCATTCAACTCACAGGGTTGAACCTGCCTTTTCATACAGCATTTTTGTAACACTCTTTCAGTGTAATCTGCAAGTGGATATTTGGGGCGCTTTGAGGCCTATGCTGGAAAACGAAATATCTTCACATAAAAATTAGACGGAAGCATTGTCAGAAACTTCTCTGTGATGTGCGCATTCAACTCACAGGGTTGAACGTGCCTTTTGATACAGCAGTTTTCAAACGCTCGTTTTGTGGAATCTCCATTTCGGAATTTGGAGTGCTTTGAGGCCTATACTGGAAAAGGAAATATCCTCACATAGAAACTAGACAGAAGCATTCTCAGAAACTTCTTTGTGATGTGTGCATTCAACTCACAGGGTTCGACCTTCCTTTTGCTACAACAGTTTTGAAACACTCTTTTTGTAGAATCTGCAAGTGGTTATTTGGAGCGCTTCGAGGCCTATGAGTAAAAGGAAATATCTTCAGAGAAAACTAGCCAGAAGCATTCTCAGAAACTTCTGTGTGATGAGTTCATTCCACTCACAGAGTTGAACGTTCCCTTTCACCGAGCAGTTCTGAAACACTCTTTTTGTAGAATCTGCAAGTGGCTACTTAGAGCGCTTTGAGACCTATGCTGGAAAGTGAAATATCTTCACATAAAAACTAGACAGAAGCATTCCCAGAAACTTCTCTGTGAAGTGTGCATTCAATTCACAGAGCTGAATCTTTCTTTTGATAGAGAAGTTTTGAGACACTCTTTCTGTAGAATCTGCAAGTGAATATCTGGAGCGCTTTGAGTCCTAGGCTGGAAAAGAAAGTATCTTCACATAGAAACTAGACAGAAGCATTCTCAAAGACTTCTCTGTGATGTGTGCATTCAACTCACAGAGTTGAAACATCCTTTTGATTTGGCAGTTTTAAAACAATCATTTTGTAGAATCTGCTAGTGGATATTTGCAGTATTTTGAGGCATATGCAGGAAAAGGTAATATCTTCACTTGAAAACTAGACAGAGGCATTCTCAGAAACTTCTTTCTGATGTGTGCCTTGAACTTCCGGAGTTGAACCTTCCTCTTCATAGAGCAGTTATATAATAGTCTTTAAGTATAATCTGCAAGTGGATATGTGGAGAACTTTGAGGACTATGCTGGAAAAGGAAATGTCTTCCCATAGAAAGGAGACGGAAGCATTCTCAGAAGCTTCTCTGTGATGTCGGCATTCAACTCACAGAGTTGAACCTTCCTTTTGATAGAGCAGTTTTCAAACACACTTTGTGGATTCTGCGATTGGTTATTTGGAGAGTTTTGAGGCCTGTGCTGGAAAAGGAAATATCTTCAGGTAAAAACTAGACAGAAGCATTCTCAGAAACTTCGTCGTGATGTTTGCATTCAACTCACGGAGTTGAACCCTCTTTTTGATTGCGCAGTTTTAAATCACTGTCTTTGTTGAATCTCCAAGTGGATTTTTGGAGCGATTTGGGGCATATTCTGGAAAAGGAAATATCCTCCCTTGAAAACTAGATAGAAGAAGTCCCAGAAACTCCTTTGTGACGTCTGCTTTCAACTCACAGAGTTGAACCTTCCTTTTCACAGAGCAGTTTGGAAACACTCTTTTTGTAGAATCTGCGAGTGGTTATTCGGAGAGCTTCGAGGCCCATGCTGGAAATGGAAATAACTTCACGTAAAAACTAGACGGAAGCGTTCTCAGAAATTTCTCTGGGATGTGTGCATTGAACTCACAGAGTTGATCCTTCCTATTGATAGAGCATTTTTGTAACACTGTTTTAGTAGAATCTGCAAGTGGATTATTGGGGAGATTTGAGGCCTATGCTGGAAAACGAAATATCTTCACATAGAAACTAGACGGAAGCATTATCAGAAACTTCTCTGTGATGTGTGCATTAAACTCACAGAGTTGAACATTGCTTTTGATGGAGCAGTTTTGAAACCCTCTTTTCGTAGAATCTGAAAGTGGTTATTTAGAGCGCTTTGAGGCCTACGCTGGAAATGGAAATATCTTCACATAAAAACTAGAGAGAAGCATTCTCAGAAATTCCTTTGTGATGTGTGCATTCAACTCACAGAGATGAAGCTTCCTTTTCACAGGGCACTTTTGAAACAATGTTTTTGTAGGAACTACAAGTGGATATTTGGAGGGATTGCGGCCTCTGGTGGAAAAGCAAATATCATCAAATGAAAACTACACATAGGCATTCTCAGAAACTTCTTTGTGTGTGTGCATTCAACTCACAGAGTTGAAGAGTCCTTTTGGTAGAGCAGTTTTGAAGCACTCTTTTTGTAGAATCTGCGAGTGGTTATTCGGAGAGCTTTGAGGCCCATGCTGGATAAGGAAATACCTTCACATAAAAACTGGACAGAAGCATTCTCAGAAAAGTCTCTGTGATGTGTGCATTCAACTCACAGAGTTGAACCTGCCTTTTCATACAGCATTTTTGTAACACTCTTTCAGTATAATCTGCAAGTGGATATTTGGGGCGCTTTGAGGCCTATGCTGGAAAACGAAATATCTTCACATAAAAATTAGACGGAAGCATTATCAGAAACTTCTCTGTGATGTGCGCATTCAACTCACAGGGTTGAACGTGCCTTTTGATACAGCCGTTTTCAAACGCTCGTTTTGTGGAATCTGCATTTCAGAAATTGGAGTGATTTGAGGCCTATACTGGAAAAGGAAATATCCTCACATAGAAACTAGACAGAAGCATTCTCAGAAACTTCTTTGTGATGTGTGCATTCAACTCACAGGGTTCGACCTTCCTTTTGCTACAACAGTTTTGAAACACTCCTTTGTAGAATCTGCAAGTGGTTATTTGGAGCGCTTCGAGGCCTATGAGTAAAAGGAAATATCTTCAGAGAAAACTAGCCAGAAGCATTCTCAGAAACTTCTGTGTGATGAGTACATTCCACTCACAGAGTTGAACGTTCCCTTTCACCGAGCAGTTCTGAAACACTCTTTTTGTAGAATCTGCAAGTGGCTACTTAGAGCGCTTTGAGACCTATGCTGGAAAGTGAAATATCTTCACATAAAAACTAGACAGAAGCATTCCCAGAAACTTCTCTGTGAAGTGTGCATTCAATTCACAGAGCTGAATCTTTCTTTTGATAGAGAAGTTTTGAGACACTCTTTCTGTAGAATCTGCAAGTGAATATCTGGAGCGCTTTGAGTCCTAGGCTGGAAAAGAAAGTATCTTCACATAGAAACTAGACAGAAGCATTCTCAAAGACTTCTCTGTGATGTGTGCATTCAACTCAGAGAGTTGAAACATCCTTTTGATTTGGCAGTTTTAAAACAATCATTTTGTAGAATCTGCTAGTGGATATTTGCAGTATTTTGAGGCATATGCAGGAAAAGGTAATATCTTCACTTGAAAACTAGACAGAGGCATTCTCAGAAACTTCTTTCTGATGTGTGCCTTGAACTTCCGGAGTTGAACCTTCCTCTTCATAGAGCAGTTATATAATAGTCTTTAAGTATAATCTGCAAGTGGATATGTGGAGAACTTTGAGGACTATGCTGGAAAAGGAAATGTCTTCCCATAGAAAGGAGACGGAAGCATTCTCAGAAGCTTCTCTGTGATGTCGGCATTCAACTCACAGAGTTGAACCTTCCTTTTGATAGAGCAGTTTTCAAACACACTTTGTGGATTCTGCAATTGGTTATTTGGAGAGTTTTGAGGCCTGTACTGGAAAAGGAAATATCTTCAGGTAAAAACTAGACAGAAGCATTCTCAGAAACTTCGTCGTGATGTTTGCATTCAACTCACGGAGTTGAACCCTCTTTTTGATTGCGCAGTTTCAAATCACTGTCTTTGTTGAATCTCCAAGTGGATATTTGGAGCGATTTGGGGCATATTCTGGAAAAGGAAATATCCTCACTTGAAAACTAGATAGAAGAAGTCCCAGAAACTCCTTTGTGACGTCTGCTTTCAACTCACAGAGTTGAACCTTCCTTTTCACAGAGCAGTTTGGAAACACTCTTTTTGTAGAATCTGCGAGTGGTTATTCGGAGAGCTTCAAGGCCCATGCTGGAAATGGAAATACCTTCACATAAAAACTAGACGGAAGCGTTCTCAGAAATTTCTCTGGGATGTGTGTATTGAACTCACAGAGTTGATCCTTCCTATTGATAGAGCATTTTTGTAACACTGTTTTAGTAGAATCTGCAAGTGGATTATTGGGGAGATTTGAGGCCTATGCTGGAAAACGAAATATCTTCACATAGAAACTAGACGGAAGCATTATCAGAAACTTCTCTGTGATGTGTGCATTAAACTCACAGAGTTGAACATTGCTTTTGATGGAGCAGTTTTGAAACACTCTTTTCGTAGAATCTGCAACTGGTTATTTAGAGCGCTTTGAGGCCTACGCTGGAAATGGAAGAAATGGAAATATCTTCACATAAAAACTAGACAGAAGCATTCCCAAAAACTACTGTGTGAAGTGTGCATTCAGTTCACAGAGCTGAATCTTTCTTTTGATAGAAAAGTTTTGAGACACTCTTTCTGTAGAATCTTCAAGTGAATACTTGGAGCGCTATGTGTCCTAGGCTGGAAAAGAAAGTATCTTCACATAGAAACTAGACAGAAGCATTCTCAAAAACTTCTCTGTAATATGTGCTTTCAACTCATAGAGTTGAAATTTCCTTTTGATTGGCAGTTTTAGAACAATCTTTTGTAGAATCTGCTAGTGGATATTTGGAGTATTTTGAGGCATATGCAGGAAATGGTAATATCTTCACTTGAAAACTAGACAGAGGCATTCTCAGAAACTTCTTTCTGATGTGGGCATTGAACATCGAGAGTTGAACCTTCCTCTTCATAGAGCAGTTCTATAATACTCTTTTAGTATAATCTGCAAGTGGATATGTGGAGAACTTGGAGGACTACGCTGGAAAAGGAAATATCTTCACATAGAAAGTAGACGGAAGCATTCTCAGAACCTTCTCTGTGATGTGTGCATTCAACTCACAGGGTTGAACCTTCCTTTAGATAGAGCAGTTGTGAAACACACTTTTTGTGGATTCTGCAATTGGTTATTTGGAGAGCTTTGAGGCCTGTACTGGAAAAGGAAATATCTTCAGATAAAAACTAGACAGAAGCATTCTGATAAACTTCGTTATGATGTTTGCATTCAACCCACAGAGTTGAACCTTCTTCTTGATAGCGCAGTTTTAAATCACTGTCTTTGTTGAATCTCCAAGTGGATACTTGGAGAGATTTGAGGCATATTCTGGAAAAGGAAATATCCTCACTTAAAAACTAGATAGAAGAATTCCCATAAACTTCCTTGTGATGTCTGCTTTCAACTCACAGAGTTGAACCTTCCTTTGCACAGAGCAGTTTGGAAACCCTCTTTTTGTAGAATCTGCAAGTGGTGATTCGGAGAGCTTCGAGGCCCATGCTGGAAATGGAAATATCTCCACATAAAAACTAGACAGAAGCGTCCTCAGAAATTTCTCTGTGATGTGTGCATTGAACTCACAGAGTTGCTCCTTCTTATTGATAGGGCATTTTCGTAACACTGTTTTAGTAGAATCTGCAAGTGGATAATTGGGGAGATTTGAGGCCTATGCTGGAAAACGAAATATCTTCACGTAGAAACTAGACGGAAGCATTATCAGAAACTTCTCTGTGATGTGTGCGTTAAACTCACAGAGTGGAACATTCCTTTCGATGGAGCAGTTTTGAAACACTCTTTTCGCAGAATCTGCAAGTGGTTATTTAGAGCGCTTTGAGGCCTATGCTGGAAATGGAAATATCTTCACATAAAAAGTAGACAGAAGCATTCTCAGACATTCCTTTGTGATGTGTGCATTCAACTCACGGAGATGAACCTTCCTTTTCACAGGGCACTTTTGAAACACTGTTTTTGTGGGAACGACAAGTGGATATTTGGAGTGATGGCGGCCTCTGGTGGAAAAGCAAATATCATCAAATGAAAACTGCACATAGGCATTCTCAGAAACTTCTTTGTGTGTGTGCATTCAACTCACAGAGTTGAACAGTCCTTTCGGTAGAGCAGTTTTGAGGCACTCTTTCTGTAGGATCTGCAAGTGGTTATTCGGAGAGCTTTGAGCCCCATGCTGGAAAAGGAAATATCTTCATATAAAACCTGGACAGAAGCATTCTGTGAAAGTTCTCTGTGATGTGTGCATTCAACTCACAGAGTTGAAGCTGCCTTTTCATACAGCATTTTTGTAACACTCTTTTAGTATAATCTGCAAGTGGGTATTTGGGGCGCTTTGTGGCCTAGGCTGGAAAACGAAATATCTTCACATGAAAATTAGACGGAAGCATTATCAGAATCTTCCGTGTGATGTGCTCATTCAATTCACAGGGTTGAACCTTCCTTTTGATACAGCAGGTTTTAAACACTCATTCTGTGGAATCTGCATTTGGGAATTTGGAGCGCTTTGAGGCCTATACCGGAAAAGGAAATATGCTCACATAGAAACTAGACGGAAGCATTATCAGAAACTTCTCTGTGATGTGCGCATTCAACTCACAGGGTTGAACGTGCCTTTTGATACAGCAGTTTTCAAACGCTCGTTTTGTGGAATCTCCATTTCGGAATTTGGAGTGCTTTGAGGCCTATACTGGAAAAGGAAATATCCTCACATAGAAACTAGACAGAAGCATTCTCAGAAACTTCTTTGTGATGTGTGCATTCAACTCACAGGGTTCGACCTTCCTTTTGCTACAACAGTTTTGAAACACTCTTTTTGTAGAATCTGCAAGTGGTTATTTGGAGCGCTTCGAGGCCTATGAGTAAAAGGAAATATCTTCAGAGAAAACTAGCCAGAAGCATTCTCAGAAACTTCTGTGTGATGAGTACATTCCACTCACAGAGTTGAACGTTCCCTTTCACCGAGCAGTTCTGAAACACTCTTTTTGTAGAATCTGCAAGTGGCTACTTAGAGCGCTTTGAGACCTATGCTGGAAAGTGAAATATCTTCACATAAAAACTAGACAGAAGCATTCCCAGAAACGTCTCTGTGAAGTGTGCATTCAATTCACAGAGCTGAATCTTTCTTTTGATAGAGAAGCTTTGAGACACTCTTTCTGTAGAATCTGCAAGTGAATATCTGGAGCGCTTTGAGTCCTAGGCTGGAAAAGAAAGTATCTTCACATAGAAACTAGACAGAAGCATTCTCAAAGACTTCTCTGTGATGTGTGCATTCAACTCACAGAGTTGAAACATCCTTTTGATTTGGCAGTTTTAAAACAATCATTTTGTAGAATCTGCTAGTGGATATTTGCAGTATTTTGAGGCATATGCAGGAAAAGGTAATATCTTCACTTGAAAACTAGACAGAGGCATTCTCAGAAACTTCTTTCTGATGTGTGCCTTGAACTTCCGGAGTTGAACCTTCCTCTTCATAGAGCAGTTATATAATAGTCTTTAAGTATAATCTGCAAGTGGATATGTGGAGAACTTTGAGGACTATGCTGGAAAAGGAAATGTCTTCCCATAGAAAGGAGACGGAAGCATTCTCAGAAGCTTCTCTGTGATGTCGGCATTCAACTCACAGAGTTGAACCTTCCTTTTGATAGAGCAGTTTTCAAACACACTTTGTGGATTCTGCAATTGGTTATTTGGAGAGTTTTGAGGCCTGTACTGGAAAAGGAAATATCTTCAGGTAAAAA
This sequence comes from Pongo pygmaeus, assembly GCF_028885625.2. Taxonomy (NCBI): domain Eukaryota; kingdom Metazoa; phylum Chordata; class Mammalia; order Primates; family Hominidae; genus Pongo; species Pongo pygmaeus. Next base: position 41,702,416 of record NC_072391.2, on the reverse strand, counting down.
CTAGACAGAAGCATTCTCAGAAACTTCGTCGTGATGTTTGCATTCAACTCACGGAGTTGAACCCTCTTTTTGATTGCGCAGTTTCAAATCACTGTCTTTGTTGAATCTCCAAGTGGATATTTGGAGCGATTTGGGACATATTCTGGAAAAGGAAATATCCTCACTTGAAAACTAGATAGAAGAAGTCCCAGAAACTCCTTTGTGACGTCTGCTTTCAACTCACAGAGTTGAACCTTCCTTTTCACAGAGCAGTTTGGAAACACTCTTTTTGTAGAATCTGCGAGTGGTTATTCGGAGAGCTTTGAGGCCCATGCTGGAAAAGGGAATATCTTCACATAAAAACTGGACAGAAGCATTCTCAGAAAAGTCTCTGTGATGTGTGCATTCAACTCACAGGGTTGAACCTGCCTTTTCATACAGCATTTTTGTAACACTCTTTCAGTGTAATCTGCAAGTGGATATTTGGGGCGCTTTGAGGCCTATGCTGGAAAACGAAATATCTTCACATAAAAATTAGACGGAAGCATTGTCAGAAACTTCTCTGTGATGTGCGCATTCAACTCACAGGGTTGAACGTGCCTTTTGATACAGCAGTTTTCAAACGCTCGTTTTGTGGAATCTCCATTTCGGAATTTGGAGTGCTTTGAGGCCTATACTGGAAAAGGAAATATCCTCACATAGAAACTAGACAGAAGCATTCTCAGAAACTTCTTTGTGATGTGTGCATTCAACTCACAGGGTTCGACCTTCCTTTTGCTACAACAGTTTTGAAACACTCTTTTTGTAGAATCTGCAAGTGGTTATTTGGAGCGCTTCGAGGCCTATGAGTAAAAGGAAATATCTTCAGAGAAAACTAGCCAGAAGCATTCTCAGAAACTTCTGTGTGATGAGTTCATTCCACTCACAGAGTTGAACGTTCCCTTTCACCGAGCAGTTCTGAAACACCCTTTTTGTAGAATCTGCAAGTGGCTACTTAGAGCGCTTTGAGACCTATGCTGGAAAGTGAAATATCTTCACATAAAAACTAGACAGAAGCATTCCCAGAAACTTCTCTGTGAAGTGTGCATTCAATTCACAGAGCTGAATCTTTCTTTTGATAGAGAAGTTTTGAGACACTCTTTCTGTAGAATCTGCAAGTGAATATCTGGAGCGCTTTGAGTCCTAGGCTGGAAAAGAAAGTATCTTCACATAGAAACTAGACAGAAGCATTCTCAAAGACTTCTCTGTGATGTGTGCATTCAACTCACAGAGTTGAAACATCCTTTTGATTTGGCAGTTTTAAAACAATCATTTTGTAGAATCTGCTAGTGGATATTTGCAGTATTTTGAGGCATATGCAGGAAAAGGTAATATCTTCACTTGAAAACTAGACAGAGGCATTCTCAGAAACTTCTTTCTGATGTGTGCTTGAACTTCCGGAGTTGAACCTTCCTCTTCATAGAGCAGTTATATAATAGTCTTTAAGTATAATCTGCAAGTGGATATGTGGAGAACTTTGAGGACTATGCTGGAAAAGGAAATGTCTTCCCATAGAAAGGAGACGGAAGCATTCTCAGAAGCTTCTCTGTGATGTCGGCATTCAACTCACAGAGTTGAACCTTCCTTTTGATAGAGCAGTTTTCAAACACACTTTGTGGATTCTGCGATTGGTTATTTGGAGAGTTTTGAGGCCTGTGCTGGAAAAGGAAATATCTTCAGGTAAAAACTAGACAGAAGCATTCTCAGAAACTTCGTCGTGATGTTTGCATTCAACTCACGGAGTTGAACCCTCTTTTTGATTGCGCAGTTTTAAATCACTGTCTTTGTTGAATCTCCAAGTGGATTTTTGGAGCGATTTGGGGCATATTCTGGAAAAGGAAATATCCTCCCTTGAAAACTAGATAGAAGAAGTCCCAGAAACTCCTTTGTGACGTCTGCTTTCAACTCACAGAGTTGAACCTTCCTTTTCACAGAGCAGTTTGGAAACACTCTTTTTGTAGAATCTGCGAGTGGTTATTCGGAGAGCTTCGAGGCCCATGCTGGAAATGGAAATACCTTCACGTAAAAACTAGACGGAAGCGTTCTCAGAAATTTCTCTGGGATGTGTGCATTGAACTCACAGAGTTGATCCTTCCTATTGATAGAGCATTTTTGTAACACTGTTTTAGTAGAATCTGCAAGTGGATTATTGGGGAGATTTGAGGCCTATGCTGGAAAACGAAATATCTTCACATAGAAACTAGACGGAAGCATTATCAGAAACTTCTCTGTGATGTGTGCATTAAACTCACAGAGTTGAACATTGCTTTTGATGGAGCAGTTTTGAAACCCTCTTTTCGTAGAATCTGAAAGTGGTTATTTAGAGCGCTTTGAGGCCTACGCTGGAAATGGAAATATCTTCACATAAAAACTAGAGAGAAGCATTCTCAGAAATTCCTTTGTGATGTGTGCATTCAACTCACAGAGATGAAGCTTCCTTTTCACAGGGCACTTTTGAAACAATGTTTTTGTAGGAACTACAAGTGGATATTTGGAGGGATTGCGGCCTCTGGTGGAAAAGCAAATATCATCAAATGAAAACTACACATAGGCATTCTCAGAAACTTCTTTGTGTGTGTGCATTCAACTCACAGAGTTGAAGAGTCCTTTTGGTAGAGCAGTTTTGAAGCACTCTTTTTGTAGAATCTGCGAGTGGTTATTCGGAGAGCTTTGAGGCCCATGCTGGATAAGGAAATACCTTCACATAAAAACTGGACAGAAGCATTCTCAGAAAAGTCTCTGTGATGTGTGCATTCAACTCACAGAGTTGAACCTGCCTTTTCATACAGCATTTTTGTAACACTCTTTCAGTATAATCTGCAAGTGGATATTTGGGGCGCTTTGAGGCCTATGCTGGAAAACGAAATATCTTCACATAAAAATTAGACGGAAGCATTATCAGAAACTTCTCTGTGATGTGCGCATTCAACTCACAGGGTTGAACGTGCCTTTTGATACAGCCGTTTTCAAACGCTCGTTTTGTGGAATCTGCATTTCAGAATTTGGAGTGATTTGAGGCCTATACTGGAAAAGGAAATATCCTCACATAGAAACTAGACAGAAGCATTCTCAGAAACTTCTTTGTGATGTGTGCATTCAACTCACAGGGTTCGACCTTCCTTTTGCTACAACAGTTTTGAAACACTCCTTTGTAGAATCTGCAAGTGGTTATTTGGAGCGCTTCGAGGCCTATGAGTAAAAGGAAATATCTTCAGAGAAAACTAGCCAGAAGCATTCTCAGAAACTTCTGTGTGATGAGTACATTCCACTCACAGAGTTGAACGTTCCCTTTCACCGAGCAGTTCTGAAACACTCTTTTTGTAGAATCTGCAAGTGGCTACTTAGAGCGCTTTGAGACCTATGCTGGAAAGTGAAATATCTTCACATAAAAACTAGACAGAAGCATTCCCAGAAACTTCTCTGTGAAGTGTGCATTCAATTCACAGAGCTGAATCTTTCTTTTGATAGAGAAGTTTTGAGACACTCTTTCTGTAGAATCTGCAAGTGAATATCTGGAGCGCTTTGAGTCCTAGGCTGGAAAAGAAAGTATCTTCACATAGAAACTAGACAGAAGCATTCTCAAAGACTTCTCTGTGATGTGTGCATTCAACTCAGAGAGTTGAAACATCCTTTTGATTTGGCAGTTTTAAAACAATCATTTTGTAGAATCTGCTAGTGGATATTTGCAGTATTTTGAGGCATATGCAGGAAAAGGTAATATCTTCACTTGAAAACTAGACAGAGGCATTCTCAGAAACTTCTTTCTGATGTGTGCCTTGAACTTCCGGAGTTGAACCTTCCTCTTCATAGAGCAGTTATATAATAGTCTTTAAGTATAATCTGCAAGTGGATATGTGGAGAATTTTGAGGACTATGCTGGAAAAGGAAATGTCTTCCCATAGAAAGGAGACGGAAGCATTCTCAGAAGCTTCTCTGTGATGTCGGCATTCAACTCACAGAGTTGAACTTTCCTTTTGATAGAGCAGTTTTCAAACACACTTTGTGGATTCTGCAATTGGTTATTTGGAGAGTTTTGAGGCCTGTACTGGAAAAGGAAATATCTTCAGGTAAAAACTAGACAGAAGCATTCTCAGAAACTTCGTCATGATGTTTGCATTCAACTCACGGAGTTGAACCCTCTTTTTGATTGCGCAGTTTTAAATCACTGTCTTTGTTGAATCTCCAAGTGGATATTTGGAGTGATTTGGGGCATATTCTGGAAAAGGAAATATCCTCACTTGAAAACTAGATAGAAGAAGTCCCAGATACTCCTTTGTGACGTCTGCTTTCAACTCACAGAGTTGAACCTTCCTTTTCACAGAGCAGTTTGGAAACACTCTTTTTGTAGAATCTGCCAGTGGTTATTCGGAGAGCTTCGAGGCCCATGCTGGAAATGGAAATACCTTCACATAAAAACTAGACGGAAGCGTTCTCAGAAATTTCTCTGGGATGTGTGCATTGAACTCACAGAGTTGATCCTTCCTATTGATAGAGCATTTTTGTAACACTGTTTTAGTAGAATCTGCAAGTGGATTATTGGGGAGATTTGAGGCCTATGCTGGAAAACGAAATATCTTCACATAAAAACTAGACGGAAGCATTATCAGAAACTTCTCTGTGATGTGTGCATTAAACTCACAGAGTTGAACATTGCTTTTGATGGAGCAGTTTTGAAACACTCTTTTCGTAGAATCTGCAAGTGGTTATTTAGAGCGCTTTGAGGCCTACGCTGGAAATGGAAATATCTTCACATAAAAACTAGAGAGAAGCATTCTCAGAAATTCCTTTGTGATGTGTGCATTCAACTCACAGAGATGAAGCTTCCTTTTAACAGGGCACTTTTGAAACACTGTTTTTGTGGGAACTACAAGTGGATATTTGGAGGGATTGCGGCCTCTGGTGGAAAAGCAAATATCATCAAATGAAAACTACACATAGGCATTCTCAGAAACTTCTTTGTGGGTGTGCATTCAACTCACAGAGTTGAAGAGTCCTTTTGGTAGAGCAGTTTTGAAGCACTCTTTTTGTAGAATCTGCGAGTGGTTATTCGGAGAGCTTTGAGGCCCATGCTGGAAAAGGGAATATCTTCACATAAAAACTGGACAGAAGCATTCTCAGAAAAGTCTCTGTGATGTGTGCATTCAACTCACAGAGTTGAACCTGCCTTTTCATACAGCATTTTTGTAACACTCTTTCAGTGTAATCTGCAAGTGGATATTTGGGGCGCTTTGAGGCCTATGCTGGAAAACGAAATATCTTCACATAAAAATTAGACGGAAGCATTGTCAGAAACTTCTCTGTGATGTGCGCATTCAACTCACAGGGTTGAACGTGCCTTTTGATACAGCAGTTTTCAAACGCTCGTTTTGTGGAATCTCCATTTCGGAATTTGGAGTGCTTTGAGGCCTATACTGGAAAAGGAAATATCCTCACATAGAAACTAGACAGAAGCATTCTCAGAAACTTCTTTGTGATGTGTGCATTCAACTCACAGGGTTCGACCTTCCTTTTGCTACAACAGTTTTGAAACACTCTTTTTGTAGAATCTGCAAGTGGTTATTTGGAGCGCTTCGAGGCCTATGAGTAAAAGGAAATATCTTCAGAGAAAACTAGCCAGAAGCATTCTCAGAAACTTCTGTGTGATGAGTACATTCCACTCACAGAGTTGAACGTTCCCTTTCACCGAGCAGTTCTGAAACACTCTTTTTGTAGAATCTGCAAGTGGCTACTTAGAGCGCTTTGAGACCTATGCTGGAAAGTGAAATATCTTCACATAAAAACTAGACAGAAGCATTCCCAGAAACGTCTCTGTGAAGTGTGCATTCAATTCACAGAGCTGAATCTTTCTTTTGATAGAGAAGCTTTGAGACACTCTTTCTGTAGAATCTGCAAGTGAATATCTGGAGCGCTTTGAGTCCTAGGCTGGAAAAGAAAGTATCTTCACATAGAAACTAGACAGAAGCATTCTCAAAGACTTCTCTGTGATGTGTGCATTCAACTCACAGAGTTGAAACATCCTTTTGATTTGGCAGTTTTAAAACAATCATTTTGTAGAATCTGCTAGTGGATATTTGCAGTATTTTGAGGCATATGCAGGAAAAGGTAATATCTTCACTTGAAAACTAGACAGAGGCATTCTCAGAAACTTCTTTCTGATGTGTGCCTTGAACTTCCGGAGTTGAACCTTCCTCTTCATAGAGCAGTTATATAATAGTCTTTAAGTATAATCTGCAAGTGGATATGTGGAGAACTTTGAGGACTATGCTGGAAAAGGAAATGTCTTCCCATAGAAAGGAGACGGAAGCATTCTCAGAAGCTTCTCTGTGATGTCGGCATTCAACTCACAGAGTTGAACCTTCCTTTTGATAGAGCAGTTTTCAAACACACTTTGTGGATTCTGCAATTGGTTATTTGGAGAGTTTTGAGGCCTGTACTGGAAAAGGAAATATCTTCAGGTAAAAACTAGACAGAAGCATTCTCAGAAACTTCGTCGTGATGTTTGCATTCAACTCACGGAGTTGAACCCTCTTTTTGATTGCGCAGTTTCAAATCACTGTCTTTGTTGAATCTCCAAGTGGATATTTGGAGCGATTTGGGGCATATTCTGGAAAAGGAAATATCCTCACTTGAAAACTAGATAGAAGAAGTCCCAGAAACTCCTTTGTGACGTCTGCTTTCAACTCACAGAGTTGAACCTTCCTTTTCACAGAGCAGTTTGGAAACACTCTTTTTGTAGAATCTGCGAGTGGTTATTCGGAGAGCTTCGAGGCCCATGCTGGAAATGGAAATACCTTCACATAAAAACTAGACGGAAGCGTTCTCAGAAATTTCTCTGGGATGTGTGTATTGAACTCACAGAGTTGATCCTTCCTATTGATAGAGCATTTTTGTAACACTGTTTTAGTAGAATCTGCAAGTGGATTATTGGGGAGATTTGAGGCCTATGCTGGAAAACGAAATATCTTCACATAGAAACTAGACGGAAGCATTATCAGAAACTTCTCTGTGATGTGTGCATTAAACTCACAGAGTTGAACATTGCTTTTGATGGAGCAGTTTTGAAACACTCTTTTCGTAGAATCTGCAAGTGGTTATTTAGAGCGCTTTGAGGCCTACGCTGGAAATGGAAGAAATGGAAATATCTTCACATAAAAACTAGACAGAAGCATTCCCAAAAACTACTGTGTGAAGTGTGCATTCAGTTCACAGAGCTGAATCTTTCTTTTGATAGAAAAGTTTTGAGACACTCTTTCTGTAGAATCTTCAAGTGAATACTTGGAGCGCTATGTGTCCTAGGCTGGAAAAGAAAGTATCTTCACATAGAAACTAGACAGAAGCATTCTCAAAAACTTCTCTGTAATATGTGCTTTCAACTCATAGAGTTGAAATTTCCTTTTGATTGGCAGTTTTAGAACAATCTTTTGTAGAATCTGCTAGTGGATATTTGGAGTATTTTGAGGCATATGCAGGAAATGGTAATATCTTCACTTGAAAACTAGACAGAGGCATTCTCAGAAACTTCTTTCTGATGTGGGCATTGAACATCGAGAGTTGAACCTTCCTCTTCATAGAGCAGTTCTATAATACTCTTTTAGTATAATCTGCAAGTGGATATGTGGAGAACTTGGAGGACTACGCTGGAAAAGGAAATATCTTCACATAGAAAGTAGACGGAAGCATTCTCAGAACCTTCTCTGTGATGTGTGCATTCAACTCACAGGGTTGAACCTTCCTTTAGATAGAGCAGTTGTGAAACACACTTTTTGTGGATTCTGCAATTGGTTATTTGGAGAGCTTTGAGGCCTGTACTGGAAAAGGAAATATCTTCAGATAAAAACTAGACAGAAGCATTCTGATAAACTTCGTTATGATGTTTGCATTCAACCCACAGAGTTGAACCTTCTTCTTGATAGCGCAGTTTTAAATCACTGTCTTTGTTGAATCTCCAAGTGGATACTTGGAGAGATTTGAGGCATATTCTGGAAAAGGAAATATCCTCACTTAAAAACTAGATAGAAGAATTCCCATAAACTTCCTTGTGATGTCTGCTTTCAACTCACAGAGTTGAACCTTCCTTTGCACAGAGCAGTTTGGAAACCCTCTTTTTGTAGAATCTGCAAGTGGTGATTCGGAGAGCTTCGAGGCCCATGCTGGAAATGGAAATATCTCCACATAAAAACTAGACAGAAGCGTCCTCAGAAATTTCTCTGTGATGTGTGCATTGAACTCACAGAGTTGCTCCTTCTTATTGATAGGGCATTTTCGTAACACTGTTTTAGTAGAATCTGCAAGTGGATAATTGGGGAGATTTGAGGCCTATGCTGGAAAACGAAATATCTTCACGTAGAAACTAGACGGAAGCATTATCAGAAACTTCTCTGTGATGTGTGCGTTAAACTCACAGAGTGGAACATTCCTTTCGATGGAGCAGTTTTGAAACACTCTTTTCGCAGAATCTGCAAGTGGTTATTTAGAGCGCTTTGAGGCCTATGCTGGAAATGGAAATATCTTCACATAAAAAGTAGACAGAAGCATTCTCAGACATTCCTTTGTGATGTGTGCATTCAACTCACGGAGATGAACCTTCCTTTTCACAGGGCACTTTTGAAACACTGTTTTTGTGGGAACGACAAGTGGATATTTGGAGTGATGGCGGCCTCTGGTGGAAAAGCAAATATCATCAAATGAAAACTGCACATAGGCATTCTCAGAAACTTCTTTGTGTGTGTGCATTCAACTCACAGAGTTGAACAGTCCTTTCGGTAGAGCAGTTTTGAAGCACTCTTTCTGTAGGATCTGCAAGTGGTTATTCGGAGAGCTTTGAGCCCCATGCTGGAAAAGGAAATATCTTCATATAAAACCTGGACAGAAGCATTCTGTGAAAGTTCTCTGTGATGTGTGCATTCAACTCACAGAGTTGAAGCTGCCTTTTCATACAGCATTTTTGTAACACTCTTTTAGTATAATCTGCAAGTGGGTATTTGGGGCGCTTTGTGGCCTAGGCTGGAAAACGAAATATCTTCACATGAAAATTAGACGGAAGCATTATCAGAATCTTCCGTGTGATGTGCTCATTCAATTCACAGGGTTGAACCTTCCTTTTGATACAGCAGGTTTTAAACACTCATTCTGTGGAATCTGCATTTGGGAATTTGGAGCGCTTTGAGGCCTATACCGGAAAAGGAAATATGCTCACATAGAAACTAGACGGAAGCATTATCAGAAACTTCTCTGTGATGTGCGCATTCAACTCACAGGGTTGAACGTGCCTTTTGATACAGCTGTTTTCAAACGCTCGTTTTGTGGAATCTCCATTTCGGAATTTGGAGTGCTTTGAGGCCTATACTGGAAAAGGAAATATCCTCACATAGAAACTAGACAGAAGCATTCTCAGAAACTTCTTTGTGATGTGTGCATTCAACTCACAGGGTTCGACCTTCCTTTTGCTACAACAGTTTTGAAACACTCTTTTTGTAGAATCTGCAAGTGGTTATTTGGAGCGCTTCGAGGCCTATGAGTAAAAGGAAATATCTTCAGAGAAAACTAGCCAGAAGCATTCTCAGAAACTTCTGTGTGATGAGTACATTCCACTCACAGAGTTGAACGTTCCCTTTCACCGAGCAGTTCTGAAACACTCTTTTTGTAGAATCTGCAAGTGGCTACTTAGAGCGCTTTGAGACCTATGCTGGAAAGTGAAATATCTTCACATAAAAACTAGACAGAAGCATTCCCAGAAACGTCTCTGTGAAGTGTGCATTCAATTCACAGAGCTGAATCTTTCTTTTGATAGAGAAGCTTTGAGACACTCTTTCTGTAGAATCTGCAAGTGAATATCTGGAGCGCTTTGAGTCCTAGGCTGGAAAAGAAAGTATCTTCACATAGAAACTAGACAGAAGCATTCTCAAAGACTTCTCTGTGATGTGTGCATTCAACTCACAGAGTTGAAACATCCTTTTGATTTGGCAGTTTTAAAACAATCATTTTGTAGAATCTGCTAGTGGATATTTGCAGTATTTTGAGGCATATGCAGGAAAAGGTAATATCTTCACTTGAAAACTAGACAGAGGCATTCTCAGAAACTTCTTTCTGATGTGTGCCTTGAACTTCCGGAGTTGAACCTTCCTCTTCATAGAGCAGTTATATAATAGTCTTTAAGTATAATCTGCAAGTGGATATGTGGAGAACTTTGAGGACTATGCTGGAAAAGGAAATGTCTTCCCATAGAAAGGAGACGGAAGCATTCTCAGAAGCTTCTCTGTGATGTCGGCATTCAACTCACAGAGTTGAACCTTCCTTTTGATAGAGCAGTTTTCAAACACACTTTGTGGATTCTGCAATTGGTTATTTGGAGAGTTTTGAGGCCTGTACTGGAAAAGGAAATATCTTCAGGTAAAAACTAGACAGAAGCATTCTCAGAAACTTCGTCGTGATGTTTGCATTCAACTCACGGAGTTGAACCCTCTTTTTGATTGCGCAGTTTCAAATCACTGTCTTTGTTGAATCTCCAAGTGGATATTTGGAGCGATTTGGGGCATATTCTGGAAAAGGAAATATCCTCACTTGAAAACTAGATAGAAGAAGTCCCAGAAACTCCTTTGTGACGTCTGCTTTCAACTCACAGAGTTGAACCTTCCTTTTCACAGAGCAGTTTGGAAACACTCTTTTTGTAGAATCTGCGAGTGGTTATTCGGAGAGCTTCGAGGCCCATGCTGGAAATGGAAATACCTTCACATAAAAACTAGACGGAAGCGTTCTCAGAAATTTCTCTGGGATGTGTGTATTGAACTCACAGAGTTGATCCTTCCTATTGATAGAGCATTTTTGTAACACTGTTTTAGTAGAATCTGCAAGTGGATTATTGGGGAGATTTGAGGCCTATGCTGGAAAACGAAATATCTTCACATAGAAACTAGACGGAAGCATTATCAGAAACTTCTCTGTGATGTGTGCATTAAACTCACAGAGTTGAACATTGCTTTTGATGGAGCAGTTTTGAAACACTCTTTTCGTAGAATCTGCAAGTGGTTATTTAGAGCGCTTTGAGGCCTACGCTGGAAATGGAAGAAATGGAAATATCTTCGCATAAAAACTAGACAGAAGCATTCCCAAAAACTACTGTGTGAAGTGTGCATTCAGTTCACAGAGCTGAATCTTTCTTTTGATAGAAAAGTTTTGAGACACTCTTTCTGTAGAATCTTCAAGTGAATACTTGGAGCGCTATGTGTCCTAGGCTGGAAAAGAAAGTATCTTCACATAGAAACTAGACAGAAGCATTCTCAAAAACTTCTCTGTAATATGTGCTTTCAACTCATAGAGTTGAAATTTCCTTTTGATTGGCAGTTTTAGAACAATCTTTTGTAGAATCTGCTAGTGGATATTTGGAGTATTTTGAGGCATATGCAGGAAATGGTAATATCTTCACTTGAAAACTAGACAGAGGCATTCTCAGAAACTTCTTTCTGATGTGGGCATTGAACATCGAGAGTTGAACCTTCCTCTTCATAGAGCAGTTCTATAATACTCTTTTAGTATAATCTGCAAGTGGATATGTGGAGAACTTGGAGGACTACGCTGGAAAAGGAAATATCTTCACATAGAAAGTAGACGGAAGCATTCTCAGAACCTTCTCTGTGATGTGTGCATTCAACTCACAGGGTTGAACCTTCCTTTAGATAGAGCAGTTGTGAAACACACTTTTTGTGGATTCTGCAATTGGTTATTTGGAGAGCTTTGAGGCCTGTACTGGAAAAGGAAATATCTTCAGATAAAAACTAGACAGAAGCATTCTGATAAACTTCGTTATGATGTTTGCATTCAACCCACAGAGTTGAACCTTCTTCTTGATAGCGCAGTTTTAAATCACTGTCTTTGTTGAATCTCCAAGTGGATACTTGGAGAGATTTGAGGCATATTCTGGAAAAGGAAATATCCTCACTTAAAAACTAGATAGAAGAATTCCCATAAACTTCCTTGTGATGTCTGCTTTCAACTCACAGAGTTGAACCTTCCTTTGCACAGAGCAGTTTGGAAACCCTCTTTTTGTAGAATCTGCAAGTGGTGATTCGGAGAGCTTCGAGGCCCATGCTGGAAATGGAAATATCTTCACATAAAAACTAGACAGAAGCGTCCTCAGAAATTTCTCTGTGATGTGTGCATTGAACTCACAGAGTTGCTCCTTCTTATTGATAGGGCATTTTCGTAACACTGTTTTAGTAGAATCTGCAAGTGGATAATTGGGGAGATTTGAGGCCTATGCTGGAAAACGAAATATCTTCACGTAGAAACTAGACGGAAGCATTATCAGAAACTTCTCTGTGATGTGTGCGTTAAACTCACAGAGTGGAACATTCCTTTCGATGGAGCAGTTTTGAAACACTCTTTTCGCAGAATCTGCAAGTGGTTATTTAGAGCGCTTTGAGGCCTATGCTGGAAATGGAAATATCTTCACATAAAAAGTAGACAGAAGCATTCTCAGACATTCCTTTGTGATGTGTGCATTCAACTCACGGAGATGAACCTTCCTTTTCACAGGGCACTTTTGAAACACTGTTTTTGTGGGAACGACAAGTGGATATTTGGAGTGATGGCGGCCTCTGGTGGAAAAGCAAATATCATCAAATGAAAACTGCACATAGGCATTCTCAGAAACTTCTTTGTGTGTGTGCATTCAACTCACAGAGTTGAACAGTCCTTTCGGTAGAGCAGTTTTGAAGCACTCTTTCTGTAGGATCTGCAAGTGGTTATTCGGAGAGCTTTGAGCCCCATGCTGGAAAAGGAAATATCTTCATATAAAACCTGGACAGAAGCATTCTGTGAAAGTTCTCTGTGATGTGTGCATTCAACTCACAGAGTTGAAGCTGCCTTTTCATACAGCATTTTTGTAACACTCTTTTAGTATAATCTGCAAGTGGGTATTTGGGGCGCTTTGTGGCCTAGGCTGGAAAACGAAATATCTTCACATGAAAATTAGACGGAAGCATTATCAGAATCTTCCGTGTGATGTGCTCATTCAATTCACAGGGTTGAACCTTCCTTTTGATACAGCAGGTTTTAAACACTCATTCTGTGGAATCTGCATTTGGGAATTTGGAGCGCTTTGAGGCCTATACCGGAAAAGGAAATATGCTCACATAGAAACTAGACGGAAGCATTATCAGAAACTTCTCTGTGATGTGCGCATTCAACTCACAGGGTTGAACGTGCCTTTTGATACAGCTGTTTTCAAACGCTCGTTTTGTGGAATCTCCATTTCGGAATTTGGAGTGCTTTGAGGCCTATACTGGAAAAGGAAATATCCTCACATAGAAACTAGACAGAAGCATTCTCAGAAACTTCTTTGTGATGTGTGCATTCAACTCACAGGGTTCGACCTTCCTTTTGCTACAACAGTTTTGAAACACTCTTTTTGTAGAATCTGCAAGTGGTTATTTGGAGCGCTTCGAGGCCTATGAGTAAAAGGAAATATCTTCAGAGAAAACTAGCCAGAAGCATTCTCAGAAACTTCTGTGTGATGAGTACATTCCACTCACAGAGTTGAACGTTCCCTTTCACCGAGCAGTTCTGAAACACTCTTTTTGTAGAATCTGCAAGTGGCTACTTAGAGCGCTTTGAGACCTATGCTGGAAAGTGAAATATCTTCACATAAAAACTAGACAGAAGCATTCCCAGAAACGTCTCTGTGAAGTGTGCATTCAATTCACAGAGCTGAATCTTTCTTTTGATAGAGAAGCTTTGAGACACTCTTTCTGTAGAATCTGCAAGTGAATATCTGGAGCGCTTTGAGTCCTAGGCTGGAAAAGAAAGTATCTTCACATAGAAACTAGACAGAAGCATTCTCAAAGACTTCTCTGTGATGTGTGCATTCAACTCACAGAGTTGAAACATCCTTTTGATTTGGCAGTTTTAAAACAATCATTTTGTAGAATCTGCTAGTGGATATTTGCAGTATTTTGAGGCATATGCAGGAAAAGGTAATATCTTCACTTGAAAACTAGACAGAGGCATTCTCAGAAACTTCTTTCTGATGTGTGCCTTGAACTTCCGGAGTTGAACCTTCCTCTTCATAGAGCAGTTATATAATAGTCTTTAAGTATAATCTGCAAGTGGATATGTGGAGAACTTTGAGGACTATGCTGGAAAAGGAAATGTCTTCCCATAGAAAGGAGACGGAAGCATTCTCAGAAGCTTCTCTGTGATGTCGGCATTCAACTCACAGAGTTGAACCTTCCTTTTGATAGAGCAGTTTTCAAACACACTTTGTGGATTCTGCAATTGGTTATTTGGAGAGTTTTGAGGCCTGTACTGGAAAAGGAAATATCTTCAGGTAAAAACTAGACAGAAGCATTCTCAGAAACTTCGTCGTGATGTTTGCATTCAACTCACGGAGTTGAACCCTCTTTTTGATTGCGCAGTTTCAAATCACTGTCTTTGTTGAATCTCCAAGTGGATATTTGGAGCGATTTGGGGCATATTCTGGAAAAGGAAATATCCTCACTTGAAAACTAGATAGAAGAAGTCCCAGAAACTCCTTTGTGACGTCTGCTTTCAACTCACAGAGTTGAACCTTCCTTTTCACAGAGCAGTTTGGAAACACTCTTTTTGTAGAATCTGCGAGTGGTTATTCGGAGAGCTTCGAGGCCCATGCTGGAAATGGAAATACCTTCACATAAAAACTAGACGGAAGCGTTCTCAGAAATTTCTCTGGGATGTGTGTATTGAACTCACAGAGTTGATCCTTCCTATTGATAGAGCATTTTTGTAACACTGTTTTAGTAGAATCTGCAAGTGGATTATTGGGGAGATTTGAGGCCTATGCTGGAAAACGAAATATCTTCACATAGAAACTAGACGGAAGCATTATCAGAAACTTCTCTGTGATGTGTGCATTAAACTCACAGAGTTGAACATTGCTTTTGATGGAGCAGTTTTGAAACACTCTTTTCGTAGAATCTGCAAGTGGTTATTTAGAGCGCTTTGAGGCCTACGCTGGAAATGGAAGAAATGGAAATATCTTCACATAAAAACTAGACAGAAGCATTCCCAAAAACTACTGTGTGAAGTGTGCATTCAGTTCACAGAGCTGAATCTTTCTTTTGATAGAAAAGTTTTGAGACACTCTTTCTGTAGAATCTTCAAGTGAATACTTGGAGCGCTATGTGTCCTAGGCTGGAAAAGAAAGTATCTTCACATAGAAACTAGACAGAAGCATTCTCAAAAACTTCTCTGTAATATGTGCTTTCAACTCATAGAGTTGAAATTTCCTTTTGATTGGCAGTTTTAGAACAATCTTTTGTAGAATCTGCTAGTGGATATTTGGAGTATTTTGAGGCATATGCAGGAAATGGTAATATCTTCACTTGAAAACTAGACAGAGGCATTCTCAGAAACTTCTTTCTGATGTGGGCATTGAACATCGAGAGTTGAACCTTCCTCTTCATAGAGCAGTTCTATAATACTCTTTTAGTATAATCTGCAAGTGGATATGTGGAGAACTTGGAGGACTACGCTGGAAAAGGAAATATCTTCACATAGAAAGTAGACGGAAGCATTCTCAGAACCTTCTCTGTGATGTGTGCATTCAACTCACAGGGTTGAACCTTCCTTTAGATAGAGCAGTTGTGAAACACACTTTTTGTGGATTCTGCAATTGGTTATTTGGAGAGCTTTGAGGCCTGTACTGGAAAAGGAAATATCTTCAGATAAAAACTAGACAGAAGCATTCTGATAAACTTCGTTATGATGTTTGCATTCAACCCACAGAGTTGAACCTTCTTCTTGATAGCGCAGTTTTAAATCACTGTCTTTGTTGAATCTCCAAGTGGATACTTGGAGAGATTTGAGGCATATTCTGGAAAAGGAAATATCCTCACTTAAAAACTAGATAGAAGAATTCCCATAAACTTCCTTGTGATGTCTGCTTTCAACTCACAGAGTTGAACCTTCCTTTGCACAGAGCAGTTTGGAAACCCTCTTTTTGTAGAATCTGCAAGTGGTGATTCGGAGAGCTTCGAGGCCCATGCTGGAAATGGAAATATCTCCACATAAAAACTAGACAGAAGCGTCCTCAGAAATTTCTCTGTGATGTGTGCATTGAACTCACAGAGTTGCTCCTTCTTATTGATAGGGCATTTTCGTAACACTGTTTTAGTAGAATCTGCAAGTGGATAATTGGGGAGATTTGAGGCCTATGCTGGAAAACGAAATATCTTCACGTAGAAACTAGACGGAAGCATTATCAGAAACTTCTCTGTGATGTGTGCGTTAAACTCACAGAGTGGAACATTCCTTTCGATGGAGCAGTTTTGAAACACTCTTTTCGCAGAATCTGCAAGTGGTTATTTAGAGCGCTTTGAGGCCTATGCTGGAAATGGAAATATCTTCACATAAAAAGTAGACAGAAGCATTCTCAGACATTCCTTTGTGATGTGTGCATTCAACTCACGGAGATGAACCTTCCTTTTCACAGGGCACTTTTGAAACACTGTTTTTGTGGGAACGACAAGTGGATATTTGGAGTGATGGCGGCCTCTGGTGGAAAAGCAAATATCATCAAATGAAAACTGCACATAGGCATTCTCAGAAACTTCTTTGTGTGTGTGCATTCAACTCACAGAGTTGAACAGTCCTTTCGGTAGAGCAGTTTTGAAGCACTCTTTCTGTAGGATCTGCAAGTGGTTATTCGGAGAGCTTTGAGCCCCATGCTGGAAAAGGAAATATCTTCATATAAAACCTGGACAGAAGCATTCTGTGAAAGTTCTCTGTGATGTGTGCATTCAACTCACAGAGTTGAAGCTGCCTTTTCATACAGCATTTTTGTAACACTCTTTTAGTATAATCTGCAAGTGGGTATTTGGGGCGCTTTGTGGCCTAGGCTGGAAAACGAAATATCTTCACATGAAAATTAGACGGAAGCATTATCAGAATCTTCCGTGTGATGTGCTCATTCAATTCACAGGGTTGAACCTTCCTTTTGATACAGCAGGTTTTAAACACTCATTCTGTGGAATCTGCATTTGGGAATTTGGAGCGCTTTGAGGCCTATACCGGAAAAGGAAATATGCTCACATAGAAACTAGACGGAAGCATTATCAGAAACTTCTCTGTGATGTGCGCATTCAACTCACAGGGTTGAACGTGCCTTTTGATACAGCAGTTTTCAAACGCTCGTTTTGTGGAATCTCCATTTCGGAATTTGGAGTGCTTTGAGGCCTATACTGGAAAAGGAAATATCCTCACATAGAAACTAGACAGAAGCATTCTCAGAAACTTCTTTGTGATGTGTGCATTCAACTCACAGGGTTCGACCTTCCTTTTGCTACAACAGTTTTGAAACACTCTTTTTGTAGAATCTGCAAGTGGTTATTTGGAGCGCTTCGAGGCCTATGAGTAAAAGGAAATATCTTCAGAGAAAACTAGCCAGAAGCATTCTCAGAAACTTCTGTGTGATGAGTACATTCCACTCACAGAGTTGAACGTTCCCTTTCACCGAGCAGTTCTGAAACACTCTTTTTGTAGAATCTGCAAGTGGCTACTTAGAGCGCTTTGAGACCTATGCTGGAAAGTGAAATATCTTCACATAAAAACTAGACAGAAGCATTCCCAGAAACGTCTCTGTGAAGTGTGCATTCAATTCACAGAGCTGAATCTTTCTTTTGATAGAGAAGCTTTGAGACACTCTTTCTGTAGAATCTGCAAGTGAATATCTGGAGCGCTTTGAGTCCTAGGCTGGAAAAGAAAGTATCTTCACATAGAAACTAGACAGAAGCATTCTCAAAGACTTCTCTGTGATGTGTGCATTCAACTCACAGAGTTGAAACATCCTTTTGATTTGGCAGTTTTAAAACAATCATTTTGTAGAATCTGCTAGTGGATATTTGCAGTATTTTGAGGCATATGCAGGAAAAGGTAATATCTTCACTTGAAAACTAGACAGAGGCATTCTCAGAAACTTCTTTCTGATGTGTGCCTTGAACTTCCGGAGTTGAACCTTCCTCTTCATAGAGCAGTTATATAATAGTCTTTAAGTATAATCTGCAAGTGGATATGTGGAGAACTTTGAGGACTATGCTGGAAAAGGAAATGTCTTCCCATAGAAAGGAGACGGAAGCATTCTCAGAAGCTTCTCTGTGATGTCGGCATTCAACTCACAGAGTTGAACCTTCCTTTTGATAGAGCAGTTTTCAAACACACTTTGTGGATTCTGCAATTGGTTATTTGGAGAGTTTTGAGGCCTGTACTGGAAAAGGAAATATCTTCAGGTAAAAACTAGACAGAAGCATTCTCAGAAACTTCGTCGTGATGTTTGCATTCAACTCACGGAGTTGAACCCTCTTTTTGATTGCGCAGTTTCAAATCACTGTCTTTGTTGAATCTCCAAGTGGATATTTGGAGCGATTTGGGGCATATTCTGGAAAAGGAAATATCCTCACTTGAAAACTAGATAGAAGAAGTCCCAGAAACGCCTTTGTGACGTCTGCTTTCAACTCACAGAGTTGAACCTTCCTTTTCACAGAGCAGTTTGGAAACACTCTTTTTGTAGAATCTGCGAGTGGTTATTCGGAGAGCTTCGAGGCCCATGCTGGAAATGGAAATACCTTCACATAAAAACTAGACGGAAGCGTTCTCAGAAATTTCTCTGGGATGTGTGTATTGAACTCACAGAGTTGATCCTTCCTATTGATAGAGCATTTTTGTAACACTGTTTTAGTAGAATCTGCAAGTGGATTATTGGGGAGATTTGAGGCCTATGCTGGAAAACGAAATATCTTCACATAGAAACTAGACGGAAGCATTATCAGAAACTTCTCTGTGATGTGTGCATTAAACTCACAGAGTTGAACATTGCTTTTGATGGAGCAGTTTTGAAACACTCTTTTCGTAGAATCTGCAAGTGGTTATTTAGAGCGCTTTGAGGCCTACGCTGGAAATGGAAGAAATGGAAATATCTTCACATAAAAACTAGACAGAAGCATTCCCAAAAACTACTGTGTGAAGTGTGCATTCAGTTCACAGAGCTGAATCTTTCTTTTGATAGAAAAGTTTTGAGACACTCTTTCTGTAGAATCTTCAAGTGAATACTTGGAGCGCTATGTGTCCTAGGCTGGAAAAGAAAGTATCTTCACATAGAAACTAGACAGAAGCATTCTCAAAAACTTCTCTGTAATATGTGCTTTCAACTCATAGAGTTGAAATTTCCTTTTGATTGGCAGTTTTAGAACAATCTTTTGTAGAATCTGCTAGTGGATATTTGGAGTATTTTGAGGCATATGCAGGAAATGGTAATATCTTCACTTGAAAACTAGACAGAGGCATTCTCAGAAACTTCTTTCTGATGTGGGCATTGAACATCGAGAGTTGAACCTTCCTCTTCATAGAGCAGTTCTATAATACTCTTTTAGTATAATCTGCAAGTGGATATGTGGAGAACTTGGAGGACTACGCTGGAAAAGGAAATATCTTCACATAGAAAGTAGACGGAAGCATTCTCAGAACCTTCTCTGTGATGTGTGCATTCAACTCACAGGGTTGAACCTTCCTTTAGATAGAGCAGTTGTGAAACACACTTTTTGTGGATTCTGCAATTGGTTATTTGGAGAGCTTTGAGGCCTGTACTGGAAAAGGAAATATCTTCAGATAAAAACTAGACAGAAGCATTCTGATAAACTTCGTTATGATGTTTGCATTCAACCCACAGAGTTGAACCTTCTTCTTGATAGCGCAGTTTTAAATCACTGTCTTTGTTGAATCTCCAAGTGGATACTTGGAGAGATTTGAGGCATATTCTGGAAAAGGAAATATCCTCACTTAAAAACTAGATAGAAGAATTCCCATAAACTTCCTTGTGATGTCTGCTTTCAACTCACAGAGTTGAACCTTCCTTTGCACAGAGCAGTTTGGAAACCCTCTTTTTGTAGAATCTGCAAGTGGTGATTCGGAGAGCTTCGAGGCCCATGCTGGAAATGGAAATATCTCCACATAAAAACTAGACAGAAGCGTCCTCAGAAATTTCTCTGTGATGTGTGCATTGAACTCACAGAGTTGCTCCTTCTTATTGATAGGGCATTTTCGTAACACTGTTTTAGTAGAATCTGCAAGTGGATAATTGGGGAGATTTGAGGCCTATGCTGGAAAACGAAATATCTTCACGTAGAAACTAGACGGAAGCATTATCAGAAACTTCTCTGTGATGTGTGCGTTAAACTCACAGAGTGGAACATTCCTTTCGATGGAGCAGTTTTGAAACACTCTTTTCGCAGAATCTGCAAGTGGTTATTTAGAGCGCTTTGAGGCCTATGCTGGAAATGGAAATATCTTCACATAAAAAGTAGACAGAAGCATTCTCAGACATTCCTTTGTGATGTGTGCATTCAACTCACGGAGATGAACCTTCCTTTTCACAGGGCACTTTTGAAACACTGTTTTTGTGGGAACGACAAGTGGATATTTGGAGTGATGGCGGCCTCTGGTGGAAAAGCAAATATCATCAAATGAAAACTGCACATAGGCATTCTCAGAAACTTCTTTGTGTGTGTGCATTCAACTCACAGAGTTGAACAGTCCTTTCGGTAGAGCAGTTTTGAAGCACTCTTTCTGTAGGATCTGCAAGTGGTTATTCGGAGAGCTTTGAGCCCCATGCTGGAAAAGGAAATATCTTCATATAAAACCTGGACAGAAGCATTCTGTGAAAGTTCTCTGTGATGTGTGCATTCAACTCACAGAGTTGAAGCTGCCTTTTCATACAGCATTTTTGTAACACTCTTTTAGTATAATCTGCAAGTGGGTATTTGGGGCGCTTTGTGGCCTAGGCTGGAAAACGAAATATCTTCACATGAAAATTAGACGGAAGCATTATCAGAATCTTCCGTGTGATGTGCTCATTCAATTCACAGGGTTGAACCTTCCTTTTGATACAGCAGGTTTTAAACACTCATTCTGTGGAATCTGCATTTGGGAATTTGGAGCGCTTTGAGGCCTATACCGGAAAAGGAAATATGCTCACATAGAAACTAGACGGAAGCATTATCAGAAACTTCTCTGTGATGTGCGCATTCAACTCACAGGGTTGAACGTGCCTTTTGATACAGCTGTTTTCAAACGCTCGTTTTGTGGAATCTCCATTTCGGAATTTGGAGTGCTTTGAGGCCTATACTGGAAAAGGAAATATCCTCACATAGAAACTAGACAGAAGCATTCTCAGAAACTTCTTTGTGATGTGTGCATTCAACTCACAGGGTTCGACCTTCCTTTTGCTACAACAGTTTTGAAACACTCTTTTTGTAGAATCTGCAAGTGGTTATTTGGAGCGCTTCGAGGCCTATGAGTAAAAGGAAATATCTTCAGAGAAAACTAGCCAGAAGCATTCTCAGAAACTTCTGTGTGATGAGTACATTCCACTCACAGAGTTGAACGTTCCCTTTCACCGAGCAGTTCTGAAACACTCTTTTTGTAGAATCTGCAAGTGGCTACTTAGAGCGCTTTGAGACCTATGCTGGAAAGTGAAATATCTTCACATAAAAACTAGACAGAAGCATTCCCAGAAACGTCTCTGTGAAGTGTGCATTCAATTCACAGAGCTGAATCTTTCTTTTGATAGAGAAGCTTTGAGACACTCTTTCTGTAGAATCTGCAAGTGAATATCTGGAGCGCTTTGAGTCCTAGGCTGGAAAAGAAAGTATCTTCACATAGAAACTAGACAGAAGCATTCTCAAAGACTTCTCTGTGATGTGTGCATTCAACTCACAGAGTTGAAACATCCTTTTGATTTGGCAGTTTTAAAACAATCATTTTGTAGAATCTGCTAGTGGATATTTGCAGTATTTTGAGGCATATGCAGGAAAAGGTAATATCTTCACTTGAAAACTAGACAGAGGCATTCTCAGAAACTTCTTTCTGATGTGTGCCTTGAACTTCCGGAGTTGAACCTTCCTCTTCATAGAGCAGTTATATAATAGTCTTTAAGTATAATCTGCAAGTGGATATGTGGAGAACTTTGAGGACTATGCTGGAAAAGGAAATGTCTTCCCATAGAAAGGAGACGGAAGCATTCTCAGAAGCTTCTCTGTGATGTCGGCATTCAACTCACAGAGTTGAACCTTCCTTTTGATAGAGCAGTTTTCAAACACACTTTGTGGATTCTGCAATTGGTTATTTGGAGAGTTTTGAGGCCTGTACTGGAAAAGGAAATATCTTCAGGTAAAAACTAGACAGAAGCATTCTCAGAAACTTCGTCGTGATGTTTGCATTCAACTCACGGAGTTGAACCCTCTTTTTGATTGCGCAGTTTCAAATCACTGTCTTTGTTGAATCTCCAAGTGGATATTTGGAGCGATTTGGGGCATATTCTGGAAAAGGAAATATCCTCACTTGAAAACTAGATAGAAGAAGTCCCAGAAACGCCTTTGTGACGTCTGCTTTCAACTCACAGAGTTGAACCTTCCTTTTCACAGAGCAGTTTGGAAACACTCTTTTTGTAGAATCTGCGAGTGGTTATTCGGAGAGCTTCGAGGCCCATGCTGGAAATGGAAATACCTTCACATGAAAACTAGACGGAAGCGTTCTCAGAAATTTCTCTGGGATGTGTGTATTGAACTCACAGAGTTGATCCTTCCTATTGATAGAGCATTTTTGTAACACTGTTTTAGTAGAATCTGCAAGTGGATTATTGGGGAGATTTGAGGCCTATGCTGGAAAACGAAATATCTTCACATAGAAACTAGACGGAAGCATTATCAGAAACTTCTCTGTGATGTGTGCATTAAACTCACAGAGTTGAACATTGCTTTTGATGGAGCAGTTTTGAAACACTCTTTTCGTAGAATCTGCAAGTGGTTATTTAGAGCGCTTTGAGGCCTACGCTGGAAATGGAAGAAATGGAAATATCTTCACATAAAAACTAGACAGAAGCATTCCCAAAAACTACTGTGTGAAGTGTGCATTCAGTTCACAGAGCTGAATCTTTCTTTTGATAGAAAAGTTTTGAGACACTCTTTCTGTAGAATCTTCAAGTGAATACTTGGAGCGCTATGTGTCCTAGGCTGGAAAAGAAAGTATCTTCACATAGAAACTAGACAGAAGCATTCTCAAAAACTTCTCTGTAATATGTGCTTTCAACTCATAGAGTTGAAATTTCCTTTTGATTGGCAGTTTTAGAACAATCTTTTGTAGAATCTGCTAGTGGATATTTGGAGTATTTTGAGGCATATGCAGGAAATGGTAATATCTTCACTTGAAAACTAGACAGAGGCATTCTCAGAAACTTCTTTCTGATGTGGGCATTGAACATCGAGAGTTGAACCTTCCTCTTCATAGAGCAGTTCTATAATACTCTTTTAGTATAATCTGCAAGTGGATATGTGGAGAACTTGGAGGACTACGCTGGAAAAGGAAATATCTTCACATAGAAAGTAGACGGAAGCATTCTCAGAACCTTCTCTGTGATGTGTGCATTCAACTCACAGGGTTGAACCTTCCTTTAGATAGAGCAGTTGTGAAACACACTTTTTGTGGATTCTG
This sequence comes from Pongo pygmaeus, assembly GCF_028885625.2. Classification (NCBI taxonomy): domain Eukaryota; kingdom Metazoa; phylum Chordata; class Mammalia; order Primates; family Hominidae; genus Pongo; species Pongo pygmaeus. Next base: position 41,678,887 of record NC_072391.2, on the reverse strand, counting down.
CAATTGGTTATTTGGAGAGCTTTGAGGCCTGTACTGGAAAAGGAAATATCTTCAGATAAAAACTAGACAGAAGCATTCTGATAAACTTCGTTATGATGTTTGCATTCAACCCACAGAGTTGAACCTTCTTCTTGATAGCGCAGTTTTAAATCACTGTCTTTGTTGAATCTCCAAGTGGATACTTGGAGAGATTTGAGGCATATTCTGGAAAAGGAAATATCCTCACTTAAAAACTAGATAGAAGAATTCCCATAAACTTCCTTGTGATGTCTGCTTTCAACTCACAGAGTTGAACCTTCCTTTGCACAGAGCAGTTTGGAAACCCTCTTTTTGTAGAATCTGCAAGTGGTGATTCGGAGAGCTTCGAGGCCCATGCTGGAAATGGAAATATCTCCACATAAAAACTAGACAGAAGCGTCCTCAGAAATTTCTCTGTGATGTGTGCATTGAACTCACAGAGTTGCTCCTTCTTATTGATAGGGCATTTTCGTAACACTGTTTTAGTAGAATCTGCAAGTGGATAATTGGGGAGATTTGAGGCCTATGCTGGAAAACGAAATATCTTCACGTAGAAACTAGACGGAAGCATTATCAGAAACTTCTCTGTGATGTGTGCGTTAAACTCACAGAGTGGAACATTCCTTTCGATGGAGCAGTTTTGAAACACTCTTTTCGCAGAATCTGCAAGTGGTTATTTAGAGCGCTTTGAGGCCTATGCTGGAAATGGAAATATCTTCACATAAAAAGTAGACAGAAGCATTCTCAGACATTCCTTTGTGATGTGTGCATTCAACTCACGGAGATGAACCTTCCTTTTCACAGGGCACTTTTGAAACACTGTTTTTGTGGGAACGACAAGTGGATATTTGGAGTGATGGCGGCCTCTGGTGGAAAAGCAAATATCATCAAATGAAAACTGCACATAGGCATTCTCAGAAACTTCTTTGTGTGTGTGCATTCAACTCACAGAGTTGAACAGTCCTTTCGGTAGAGCAGTTTTGAAGCACTCTTTCTGTAGGATCTGCAAGTGGTTATTCGGAGAGCTTTGAGCCCCATGCTGGAAAAGGAAATATCTTCATATAAAACCTGGACAGAAGCATTCTGTGAAAGTTCTCTGTGATGTGTGCATTCAACTCACAGAGTTGAAGCTGCCTTTTCATACAGCATTTTTGTAACACTCTTTTAGTATAATCTGCAAGTGGGTATTTGGGGCGCTTTGTGGCCTAGGCTGGAAAACGAAATATCTTCACATGAAAATTAGACGGAAGCATTATCAGAATCTTCCGTGTGATGTGCTCATTCAATTCACAGGGTTGAACCTTCCTTTTGATACAGCAGGTTTTAAACACTCATTCTGTGGAATCTGCATTTGGGAATTTGGAGCGCTTTGAGGCCTATACCGGAAAAGGAAATATGCTCACATAGAAACTAGACGGAAGCATTATCAGAAACTTCTCTGTGATGTGCGCATTCAACTCACAGGGTTGAACGTGCCTTTTGATACAGCTGTTTTCAAACGCTCGTTTTGTGGAATCTCCATTTCGGAATTTGGAGTGCTTTGAGGCCTATACTGGAAAAGGAAATATCCTCACATAGAAACTAGACAGAAGCATTCTCAGAAACTTCTTTGTGATGTGTGCATTCAACTCACAGGGTTCGACCTTCCTTTTGCTACAACAGTTTTGAAACACTCTTTTTGTAGAATCTGCAAGTGGTTATTTGGAGCGCTTCGAGGCCTATGAGTAAAAGGAAATATCTTCAGAGAAAACTAGCCAGAAGCATTCTCAGAAACTTCTGTGTGATGAGTACATTCCACTCACAGAGTTGAACGTTCCCTTTCACCGAGCAGTTCTGAAACACTCTTTTTGTAGAATCTGCAAGTGGCTACTTAGAGCGCTTTGAGACCTATGCTGGAAAGTGAAATATCTTCACATAAAAACTAGACAGAAGCATTCCCAGAAACGTCTCTGTGAAGTGTGCATTCAATTCACAGAGCTGAATCTTTCTTTTGATAGAGAAGCTTTGAGACACTCTTTCTGTAGAATCTGCAAGTGAATATCTGGAGCGCTTTGAGTCCTAGGCTGGAAAAGAAAGTATCTTCACATAGAAACTAGACAGAAGCATTCTCAAAGACTTCTCTGTGATGTGTGCATTCAACTCACAGAGTTGAAACATCCTTTTGATTTGGCAGTTTTAAAACAATCATTTTGTAGAATCTGCTAGTGGATATTTGCAGTATTTTGAGGCATATGCAGGAAAAGGTAATATCTTCACTTGAAAACTAGACAGAGGCATTCTCAGAAACTTCTTTCTGATGTGTGCCTTGAACTTCCGGAGTTGAACCTTCCTCTTCATAGAGCAGTTATATAATAGTCTTTAAGTATAATCTGCAAGTGGATATGTGGAGAACTTTGAGGACTATGCTGGAAAAGGAAATGTCTTCCCATAGAAAGGAGACGGAAGCATTCTCAGAAGCTTCTCTGTGATGTCGGCATTCAACTCACAGAGTTGAACCTTCCTTTTGATAGAGCAGTTTTCAAACACACTTTGTGGATTCTGCAATTGGTTATTTGGAGAGTTTTGAGGCCTGTACTGGAAAAGGAAATATCTTCAGGTAAAAACTAGACAGAAGCATTCTCAGAAACTTCGTCGTGATGTTTGCATTCAACTCACGGAGTTGAACCCTCTTTTTGATTGCGCAGTTTCAAATCACTGTCTTTGTTGAATCTCCAAGTGGATATTTGGAGCGATTTGGGGCATATTCTGGAAAAGGAAATATCCTCACTTGAAAACTAGATAGAAGAAGTCCCAGAAACTCCTTTGTGACGTCTGCTTTCAACTCACAGAGTTGAACCTTCCTTTTCACAGAGCAGTTTGGAAACACTCTTTTTGTAGAATCTGCGAGTGGTTATTCGGAGAGCTTCGAGGCCCATGCTGGAAATGGAAATACCTTCACATGAAAACTAGACGGAAGCGTTCTCAGAAATTTCTCTGGGATGTGTGTATTGAACTCACAGAGTTGATCCTTCCTATTGATAGAGCATTTTTGTAACACTGTTTTAGTAGAATCTGCAAGTGGATTATTGGGGAGATTTGAGGCCTATGCTGGAAAACGAAATATCTTCACATAGAAACTAGACGGAAGCATTATCAGAAACTTCTCTGTGATGTGTGCATTAAACTCACAGAGTTGAACATTGCTTTTGATGGAGCAGTTTTGAAACACTCTTTTCGTAGAATCTGCAAGTGGTTATTTAGAGCGCTTTGAGGCCTACGCTGGAAATGGAAGAAATGGAAATATCTTCACATAAAAACTAGACAGAAGCATTCCCAAAAACTACTGTGTGAAGTGTGCATTCAGTTCACAGAGCTGAATCTTTCTTTTGATAGAAAAGTTTTGAGACACTCTTTCTGTAGAATCTTCAAGTGAATACTTGGAGCGCTATGTGTCCTAGGCTGGAAAAGAAAGTATCTTCACATAGAAACTAGACAGAAGCATTCTCAAAAACTTCTCTGTAATATGTGCTTTCAACTCATAGAGTTGAAATTTCCTTTTGATTGGCAGTTTTAGAACAATCTTTTGTAGAATCTGCTAGTGGATATTTGGAGTATTTTGAGGCATATGCAGGAAATGGTAATATCTTCACTTGAAAACTAGACAGAGGCATTCTCAGAAACTTCTTTCTGATGTGGGCATTGAACATCGAGAGTTGAACCTTCCTCTTCATAGAGCAGTTCTATAATACTCTTTTAGTATAATCTGCAAGTGGATATGTGGAGAACTTGGAGGACTACGCTGGAAAAGGAAATATCTTCACATAGAAAGTAGACGGAAGCATTCTCAGAACCTTCTCTGTGATGTGTGCATTCAACTCACAGGGTTGAACCTTCCTTTAGATAGAGCAGTTGTGAAACACACTTTTTGTGGATTCTGCAATTGGTTATTTGGAGAGCTTTGAGGCCTGTACTGGAAAAGGAAATATCTTCAGATAAAAACTAGACAGAAGCATTCTGATAAACTTCGTTATGATGTTTGCATTCAACCCACAGAGTTGAACCTTCTTCTTGATAGCGCAGTTTTAAATCACTGTCTTTGTTGAATCTCCAAGTGGATACTTGGAGAGATTTGAGGCATATTCTGGAAAAGGAAATATCCTCACTTAAAAACTAGATAGAAGAATTCCCATAAACTTCCTTGTGATGTCTGCTTTCAACTCACAGAGTTGAACCTTCCTTTGCACAGAGCAGTTTGGAAACCCTCTTTTTGTAGAATCTGCAAGTGGTGATTCGGAGAGCTTCGAGGCCCATGCTGGAAATGGAAATATCTCCACATAAAAACTAGACAGAAGCGTCCTCAGAAATTTCTCTGTGATGTGTGCATTGAACTCACAGAGTTGCTCCTTCTTATTGATAGGGCATTTTCGTAACACTGTTTTAGTAGAATCTGCAAGTGGATAATTGGGGAGATTTGAGGCCTATGCTGGAAAACGAAATATCTTCACGTAGAAACTAGACGGAAGCATTATCAGAAACTTCTCTGTGATGTGTGCGTTAAACTCACAGAGTGGAACATTCCTTTCGATGGAGCAGTTTTGAAACACTCTTTTCGCAGAATCTGCAAGTGGTTATTTAGAGCGCTTTGAGGCCTATGCTGGAAATGGAAATATCTTCACATAAAAAGTAGACAGAAGCATTCTCAGACATTCCTTTGTGATGTGTGCATTCAACTCACGGAGATGAACCTTCCTTTTCACAGGGCACTTTTGAAACACTGTTTTTGTGGGAACGACAAGTGGATATTTGGAGTGATGGCGGCCTCTGGTGGAAAAGCAAATATCATCAAATGAAAACTGCACATAGGCATTCTCAGAAACTTCTTTGTGTGTGTGCATTCAACTCACAGAGTTGAACAGTCCTTTCGGTAGAGCAGTTTTGAAGCACTCTTTCTGTAGGATCTGCAAGTGGTTATTCGGAGAGCTTTGAGCCCCATGCTGGAAAAGGAAATATCTTCATATAAAACCTGGACAGAAGCATTCTGTGAAAGTTCTCTGTGATGTGTGCATTCAACTCACAGAGTTGAAGCTGCCTTTTCATACAGCATTTTTGTAACACTCTTTTAGTATAATCTGCAAGTGGGTATTTGGGGCGCTTTGTGGCCTAGGCTGGAAAACGAAATATCTTCACATGAAAATTAGACGGAAGCATTATCAGAATCTTCCGTGTGATGTGCTCATTCAATTCACAGGGTTGAACCTTCCTTTTGATACAGCAGGTTTTAAACACTCATTCTGTGGAATCTGCATTTGGGAATTTGGAGCGCTTTGAGGCCTATACCGGAAAAGGAAATATGCTCACATAGAAACTAGACGGAAGCATTATCAGAAACTTCTCTGTGATGTGCGCATTCAACTCACAGGGTTGAACGTGCCTTTTGATACAGCAGTTTTCAAACGCTCGTTTTGTGGAATCTCCATTTCGGAATTTGGAGTGCTTTGAGGCCTATACTGGAAAAGGAAATATCCTCACATAGAAACTAGACAGAAGCATTCTCAGAAACTTCTTTGTGATGTGTGCATTCAACTCACAGGGTTCGACCTTCCTTTTGCTACAACAGTTTTGAAACACTCTTTTTGTAGAATCTGCAAGTGGTTATTTGGAGCGCTTCGAGGCCTATGAGTAAAAGGAAATATCTTCAGAGAAAACTAGCCAGAAGCATTCTCAGAAACTTCTGTGTGATGAGTACATTCCACTCACAGAGTTGAACGTTCCCTTTCACCGAGCAGTTCTGAAACACTCTTTTTGTAGAATCTGCAAGTGGCTACTTAGAGCGCTTTGAGACCTATGCTGGAAAGTGAAATATCTTCACATAAAAACTAGACAGAAGCATTCCCAGAAACGTCTCTGTGAAGTGTGCATTCAATTCACAGAGCTGAATCTTTCTTTTGATAGAGAAGCTTTGAGACACTCTTTCTGTAGAATCTGCAAGTGAATATCTGGAGCGCTTTGAGTCCTAGGCTGGAAAAGAAAGTATCTTCACATAGAAACTAGACAGAAGCATTCTCAAAGACTTCTCTGTGATGTGTGCATTCAACTCACAGAGTTGAAACATCCTTTTGATTTGGCAGTTTTAAAACAATCATTTTGTAGAATCTGCTAGTGGATATTTGCAGTATTTTGAGGCATATGCAGGAAAAGGTAATATCTTCACTTGAAAACTAGACAGAGGCATTCTCAGAAACTTCTTTCTGATGTGTGCCTTGAACTTCCGGAGTTGAACCTTCCTCTTCATAGAGCAGTTATATAATAGTCTTTAAGTATAATCTGCAAGTGGATATGTGGAGAACTTTGAGGACTATGCTGGAAAAGGAAATGTCTTCCCATAGAAAGGAGACGGAAGCATTCTCAGAAGCTTCTCTGTGATGTCGGCATTCAACTCACAGAGTTGAACCTTCCTTTTGATAGAGCAGTTTTCAAACACACTTTGTGGATTCTGCAATTGGTTATTTGGAGAGTTTTGAGGCCTGTACTGGAAAAGGAAATATCTTCAGGTAAAAACTAGACAGAAGCATTCTCAGAAACTTCGTCGTGATGTTTGCATTCAACTCACGGAGTTGAACCCTCTTTTTGATTGCGCAGTTTCAAATCACTGTCTTTGTTGAATCTCCAAGTGGATATTTGGAGCGATTTGGGGCATATTCTGGAAAAGGAAATATCCTCACTTGAAAACTAGATAGAAGAAGTCCCAGAAACGCCTTTGTGACGTCTGCTTTCAACTCACAGAGTTGAACCTTCCTTTTCACAGAGCAGTTTGGAAACACTCTTTTTGTAGAATCTGCGAGTGGTTATTCGGAGAGCTTCGAGGCCCATGCTGGAAATGGAAATACCTTCACATGAAAACTAGACGGAAGCGTTCTCAGAAATTTCTCTGGGATGTGTGTATTGAACTCACAGAGTTGATCCTTCCTATTGATAGAGCATTTTTGTAACACTGTTTTAGTAGAATCTGCAAGTGGATTATTGGGGAGATTTGAGGCCTATGCTGGAAAACGAAATATCTTCACATAGAAACTAGACGGAAGCATTATCAGAAACTTCTCTGTGATGTGTGCATTAAACTCACAGAGTTGAACATTGCTTTTGATGGAGCAGTTTTGAAACACTCTTTTCGTAGAATCTGCAAGTGGTTATTTAGAGCGCTTTGAGGCCTACGCTGGAAATGGAAGAAATGGAAATATCTTCACATAAAAACTAGACAGAAGCATTCCCAAAAACTACTGTGTGAAGTGTGCATTCAGTTCACAGAGCTGAATCTTTCTTTTGATAGAAAAGTTTTGAGACACTCTTTCTGTAGAATCTTCAAGTGAATACTTGGAGCGCTATGTGTCCTAGGCTGGAAAAGAAAGTATCTTCACATAGAAACTAGACAGAAGCATTCTCAAAAACTTCTCTGTAATATGTGCTTTCAACTCATAGAGTTGAAATTTCCTTTTGATTGGCAGTTTTAGAACAATCTTTTGTAGAATCTGCTAGTGGATATTTGGAGTATTTTGAGGCATATGCAGGAAATGGTAATATCTTCACTTGAAAACTAGACAGAGGCATTCTCAGAAACTTCTTTCTGATGTGGGCATTGAACATCGAGAGTTGAACCTTCCTCTTCATAGAGCAGTTCTATAATACTCTTTTAGTATAATCTGCAAGTGGATATGTGGAGAACTTGGAGGACTACGCTGGAAAAGGAAATATCTTCACATAGAAAGTAGACGGAAGCATTCTCAGAACCTTCTCTGTGATGTGTGCATTCAACTCACAGGGTTGAACCTTCCTTTAGATAGAGCAGTTGTGAAACACACTTTTTGTGGATTCTGCAATTGGTTATTTGGAGAGCTTTGAGGCCTGTACTGGAAAAGGAAATATCTTCAGATAAAAACTAGACAGAAGCATTCTGATAAACTTCGTTATGATGTTTGCATTCAACCCACAGAGTTGAACCTTCTTCTTGATAGCGCAGTTTTAAATCACTGTCTTTGTTGAATCTCCAAGTGGATACTTGGAGAGATTTGAGGCATATTCTGGAAAAGGAAATATCCTCACTTAAAAACTAGATAGAAGAATTCCCATAAACTTCCTTGTGATGTCTGCTTTCAACTCACAGAGTTGAACCTTCCTTTGCACAGAGCAGTTTGGAAACCCTCTTTTTGTAGAATCTGCAAGTGGTGATTCGGAGAGCTTCGAGGCCCATGCTGGAAATGGAAATATCTCCACATAAAAACTAGACAGAAGCGTCCTCAGAAATTTCTCTGTGATGTGTGCATTGAACTCACAGAGTTGCTCCTTCTTATTGATAGGGCATTTTCGTAACACTGTTTTAGTAGAATCTGCAAGTGGATAATTGGGGAGATTTGAGGCCTATGCTGGAAAACGAAATATCTTCACGTAGAAACTAGACGGAAGCATTATCAGAAACTTCTCTGTGATGTGTGCGTTAAACTCACAGAGTGGAACATTCCTTTCGATGGAGCAGTTTTGAAACACTCTTTTCGCAGAATCTGCAAGTGGTTATTTAGAGCGCTTTGAGGCCTATGCTGGAAATGGAAATATCTTCACATAAAAAGTAGACAGAAGCATTCTCAGACATTCCTTTGTGATGTGTGCATTCAACTCACGGAGATGAACCTTCCTTTTCACAGGGCACTTTTGAAACACTGTTTTTGTGGGAACGACAAGTGGATATTTGGAGTGATGGCGGCCTCTGGTGGAAAAGCAAATATCATCAAATGAAAACTGCACATAGGCATTCTCAGAAACTTCTTTGTGTGTGTGCATTCAACTCACAGAGTTGAACAGTCCTTTCGGTAGAGCAGTTTTGAAGCACTCTTTCTGTAGGATCTGCAAGTGGTTATTCGGAGAGCTTTGAGCCCCATGCTGGAAAAGGAAATATCTTCATATAAAACCTGGACAGAAGCATTCTGTGAAAGTTCTCTGTGATGTGTGCATTCAACTCACAGAGTTGAAGCTGCCTTTTCATACAGCATTTTTGTAACACTCTTTTAGTATAATCTGCAAGTGGGTATTTGGGGCGCTTTGTGGCCTAGGCTGGAAAACGAAATATCTTCACATGAAAATTAGACGGAAGCATTATCAGAATCTTCCGTGTGATGTGCTCATTCAATTCACAGGGTTGAACCTTCCTTTTGATACAGCAGGTTTTAAACACTCATTCTGTGGAATCTGCATTTGGGAATTTGGAGCGCTTTGAGGCCTATACCGGAAAAGGAAATATGCTCACATAGAAACTAGACGGAAGCATTATCAGAAACTTCTCTGTGATGTGCGCATTCAACTCACAGGGTTGAACGTGCCTTTTGATACAGCTGTTTTCAAACGCTCGTTTTGTGGAATCTCCATTTCGGAATTTGGAGTGCTTTGAGGCCTATACTGGAAAAGGAAATATCCTCACATAGAAACTAGACAGAAGCATTCTCAGAAACTTCTTTGTGATGTGTGCATTCAACTCACAGGGTTCGACCTTCCTTTTGCTACAACAGTTTTGAAACACTCTTTTTGTAGAATCTGCAAGTGGTTATTTGGAGCGCTTCGAGGCCTATGAGTAAAAGGAAATATCTTCAGAGAAAACTAGCCAGAAGCATTCTCAGAAACTTCTGTGTGATGAGTACATTCCACTCACAGAGTTGAACGTTCCCTTTCACCGAGCAGTTCTGAAACACTCTTTTTGTAGAATCTGCAAGTGGCTACTTAGAGCGCTTTGAGACCTATGCTGGAAAGTGAAATATCTTCACATAAAAACTAGACAGAAGCATTCCCAGAAACGTCTCTGTGAAGTGTGCATTCAATTCACAGAGCTGAATCTTTCTTTTGATAGAGAAGCTTTGAGACACTCTTTCTGTAGAATCTGCAAGTGAATATCTGGAGCGCTTTGAGTCCTAGGCTGGAAAAGAAAGTATCTTCACATAGAAACTAGACAGAAGCATTCTCAAAGACTTCTCTGTGATGTGTGCATTCAACTCACAGAGTTGAAACATCCTTTTGATTTGGCAGTTTTAAAACAATCATTTTGTAGAATCTGCTAGTGGATATTTGCAGTATTTTGAGGCATATGCAGGAAAAGGTAATATCTTCACTTGAAAACTAGACAGAGGCATTCTCAGAAACTTCTTTCTGATGTGTGCCTTGAACTTCCGGAGTTGAACCTTCCTCTTCATAGAGCAGTTATATAATAGTCTTTAAGTATAATCTGCAAGTGGATATGTGGAGAACTTTGAGGACTATGCTGGAAAAGGAAATGTCTTCCCATAGAAAGGAGACGGAAGCATTCTCAGAAGCTTCTCTGTGATGTCGGCATTCAACTCACAGAGTTGAACCTTCCTTTTGATAGAGCAGTTTTCAAACACACTTTGTGGATTCTGCAATTGGTTATTTGGAGAGTTTTGAGGCCTGTACTGGAAAAGGAAATATCTTCAGGTAAAAACTAGACAGAAGCATTCTCAGAAACTTCGTCGTGATGTTTGCATTCAACTCACGGAGTTGAACCCTCTTTTTGATTGCGCAGTTTCAAATCACTGTCTTTGTTGAATCTCCAAGTGGATATTTGGAGCGATTTGGGGCATATTCTGGAAAAGGAAATATCCTCACTTGAAAACTAGATAGAAGAAGTCCCAGAAACGCCTTTGTGACGTCTGCTTTCAACTCACAGAGTTGAACCTTCCTTTTCACAGAGCAGTTTGGAAACACTCTTTTTGTAGAATCTGCGAGTGGTTATTCGGAGAGCTTCGAGGCCCATGCTGGAAATGGAAATACCTTCACATGAAAACTAGACGGAAGCGTTCTCAGAAATTTCTCTGGGATGTGTGTATTGAACTCACAGAGTTGATCCTTCCTATTGATAGAGCATTTTTGTAACACTGTTTTAGTAGAATCTGCAAGTGGATTATTGGGGAGATTTGAGGCCTATGCTGGAAAACGAAATATCTTCACATAGAAACTAGACGGAAGCATTATCAGAAACTTCTCTGTGATGTGTGCATTAAACTCACAGAGTTGAACATTGCTTTTGATGGAGCAGTTTTGAAACACTCTTTTCGTAGAATCTGCAAGTGGTTATTTAGAGCGCTTTGAGGCCTACGCTGGAAATGGAAGAAATGGAAATATCTTCACATAAAAACTAGACAGAAGCATTCCCAAAAACTACTGTGTGAAGTGTGCATTCAGTTCACAGAGCTGAATCTTTCTTTTGATAGAAAAGTTTTGAGACACTCTTTCTGTAGAATCTTCAAGTGAATACTTGGAGCGCTATGTGTCCTAGGCTGGAAAAGAAAGTATCTTCACATAGAAACTAGACAGAAGCATTCTCAAAAACTTCTCTGTAATATGTGCTTTCAACTCATAGAGTTGAAATTTCCTTTTGATTGGCAGTTTTAGAACAATCTTTTGTAGAATCTGCTAGTGGATATTTGGAGTATTTTGAGGCATATGCAGGAAATGGTAATATCTTCACTTGAAAACTAGACAGAGGCATTCTCAGAAACTTCTTTCTGATGTGGGCATTGAACATCGAGAGTTGAACCTTCCTCTTCATAGAGCAGTTCTATAATACTCTTTTAGTATAATCTGCAAGTGGATATGTGGAGAACTTGGAGGACTACGCTGGAAAAGGAAATATCTTCACATAGAAAGTAGACGGAAGCATTCTCAGAACCTTCTCTGTGATGTGTGCATTCAACTCACAGGGTTGAACCTTCCTTTAGATAGAGCAGTTGTGAAACACACTTTTTGTGGATTCTGCAATTGGTTATTTGGAGAGCTTTGAGGCCTGTACTGGAAAAGGAAATATCTTCAGATAAAAACTAGACAGAAGCATTCTGATAAACTTCGTTATGATGTTTGCATTCAACCCACAGAGTTGAACCTTCTTCTTGATAGCGCAGTTTTAAATCACTGTCTTTGTTGAATCTCCAAGTGGATACTTGGAGAGATTTGAGGCATATTCTGGAAAAGGAAATATCCTCACTTAAAAACTAGATAGAAGAATTCCCATAAACTTCCTTGTGATGTCTGCTTTCAACTCACAGAGTTGAACCTTCCTTTGCACAGAGCAGTTTGGAAACCCTCTTTTTGTAGAATCTGCAAGTGGTGATTCGGAGAGCTTCGAGGCCCATGCTGGAAATGGAAATATCTTCACATAAAAACTAGACAGAAGCGTCCTCAGAAATTTCTCTGTGATGTGTGCATTGAACTCACAGAGTTGCTCCTTCTTATTGATAGGGCATTTTCGTAACACTGTTTTAGTAGAATCTGCAAGTGGATAATTGGGGAGATTTGAGGCCTATGCTGGAAAACGAAATATCTTCACGTAGAAACTAGACGGAAGCATTATCAGAAACTTCTCTGTGATGTGTGCGTTAAACTCACAGAGTGGAACATTCCTTTCGATGGAGCAGTTTTGAAACACTCTTTTCGCAGAATCTGCAAGTGGTTATTTAGAGCGCTTTGAGGCCTATGCTGGAAATGGAAATATCTTCACATAAAAAGTAGACAGAAGCATTCTCAGACATTCCTTTGTGATGTGTGCATTCAACTCACGGAGATGAACCTTCCTTTTCACAGGGCACTTTTGAAACACTGTTTTTGTGGGAACGACAAGTGGATATTTGGAGTGATGGCGGCCTCTGGTGGAAAAGCAAATATCATCAAATGAAAACTGCACATAGGCATTCTCAGAAACTTCTTTGTGTGTGTGCATTCAACTCACAGAGTTGAACAGTCCTTTCGGTAGAGCAGTTTTGAAGCACTCTTTCTGTAGGATCTGCAAGTGGTTATTCGGAGAGCTTTGAGCCCCATGCTGGAAAAGGAAATATCTTCATATAAAACCTGGACAGAAGCATTCTGTGAAAGTTCTCTGTGATGTGTGCATTCAACTCACAGAGTTGAAGCTGCCTTTTCATACAGCATTTTTGTAACACTCTTTTAGTATAATCTGCAAGTGGGTATTTGGGGCGCTTTGTGGCCTAGGCTGGAAAACGAAATATCTTCACATGAAAATTAGACGGAAGCATTATCAGAATCTTCCGTGTGATGTGCTCATTCAATTCACAGGGTTGAACCTTCCTTTTGATACAGCAGGTTTTAAACACTCATTCTGTGGAATCTGCATTTGGGAATTTGGAGCGCTTTGAGGCCTATACCGGAAAAGGAAATATGCTCACATAGAAACTAGACGGAAGCATTATCAGAAACTTCTCTGTGATGTGCGCATTCAACTCACAGGGTTGAACGTGCCTTTTGATACAGCTGTTTTCAAACGCTCGTTTTGTGGAATCTCCATTTCGGAATTTGGAGTGCTTTGAGGCCTATACTGGAAAAGGAAATATCCTCACATAGAAACTAGACAGAAGCATTCTCAGAAACTTCTTTGTGATGTGTGCATTCAACTCACAGGGTTCGACCTTCCTTTTGCTACAACAGTTTTGAAACACTCTTTTTGTAGAATCTGCAAGTGGTTATTTGGAGCGCTTCGAGGCCTATGAGTAAAAGGAAATATCTTCAGAGAAAACTAGCCAGAAGCATTCTCAGAAACTTCTGTGTGATGAGTACATTCCACTCACAGAGTTGAACGTTCCCTTTCACCGAGCAGTTCTGAAACACTCTTTTTGTAGAATCTGCAAGTGGCTACTTAGAGCGCTTTGAGACCTATGCTGGAAAGTGAAATATCTTCACATAAAAACTAGACAGAAGCATTCCCAGAAACGTCTCTGTGAAGTGTGCATTCAATTCACAGAGCTGAATCTTTCTTTTGATAGAGAAGCTTTGAGACACTCTTTCTGTAGAATCTGCAAGTGAATATCTGGAGCGCTTTGAGTCCTAGGCTGGAAAAGAAAGTATCTTCACATAGAAACTAGACAGAAGCATTCTCAAAGACTTCTCTGTGATGTGTGCATTCAACTCACAGAGTTGAAACATCCTTTTGATTTGGCAGTTTTAAAACAATCATTTTGTAGAATCTGCTAGTGGATATTTGCAGTATTTTGAGGCATATGCAGGAAAAGGTAATATCTTCACTTGAAAACTAGACAGAGGCATTCTCAGAAACTTCTTTCTGATGTGTGCCTTGAACTTCCGGAGTTGAACCTTCCTCTTCATAGAGCAGTTATATAATAGTCTTTAAGTATAATCTGCAAGTGGATATGTGGAGAACTTTGAGGACTATGCTGGAAAAGGAAATGTCTTCCCATAGAAAGGAGACGGAAGCATTCTCAGAAGCTTCTCTGTGATGTCGGCATTCAACTCACAGAGTTGAACCTTCCTTTTGATAGAGCAGTTTTCAAACACACTTTGTGGATTCTGCAATTGGTTATTTGGAGAGTTTTGAGGCCTGTACTGGAAAAGGAAATATCTTCAGGTAAAAACTAGACAGAAGCATTCTCAGAAACTTCGTCGTGATGTTTGCATTCAACTCACGGAGTTGAACCCTCTTTTTGATTGCGCAGTTTCAAATCACTGTCTTTGTTGAATCTCCACGTGGATATTTGGAGCGATTTGGGGCATATTCTGGAAAAGGAAATATCCTCACTTGAAAACTAGATAGAAGAAGTCCCAGAAACGCCTTTGTGACGTCTGCTTTCAACTCACAGAGTTGAACCTTCCTTTTCACAGAGCAGTTTGGAAACACTCTTTTTGTAGAATCTGCGAGTGGTTATTCGGAGAGCTTCGAGGCCCATGCTGGAAATGGAAATACCTTCACATGAAAACTAGACGGAAGCGTTCTCAGAAATTTCTCTGGGATGTGTGTATTGAACTCACAGAGTTGATCCTTCCTATTGATAGAGCATTTTTGTAACACTGTTTTAGTAGAATCTGCAAGTGGATTATTGGGGAGATTTGAGGCCTATGCTGGAAAACGAAATATCTTCACATAGAAACTAGACGGAAGCATTATCAGAAACTTCTCTGTGATGTGTGCATTAAACTCACAGAGTTGAACATTGCTTTTGATGGAGCAGTTTTGAAACACTCTTTTCGTAGAATCTGCAAGTGGTTATTTAGAGCGCTTTGAGGCCTACGCTGGAAATGGAAGAAATGGAAATATCTTCACATAAAAACTAGACAGAAGCATTCCCAAAAACTACTGTGTGAAGTGTGCATTCAGTTCACAGAGCTGAATCTTTCTTTTGATAGAAAAGTTTTGAGACACTCTTTCTGTAGAATCTTCAAGTGAATACTTGGAGCGCTATGTGTCCTAGGCTGGAAAAGAAAGTATCTTCACATAGAAACTAGACAGAAGCATTCTCAAAAACTTCTCTGTAATATGTGCTTTCAACTCATAGAGTTGAAATTTCCTTTTGATTGGCAGTTTTAGAACAATCTTTTGTAGAATCTGCTAGTGGATATTTGGAGTATTTTGAGGCATATGCAGGAAATGGTAATATCTTCACTTGAAAACTAGACAGAGGCATTCTCAGAAACTTCTTTCTGATGTGGGCATTGAACATCGAGAGTTGAACCTTCCTCTTCATAGAGCAGTTCTATAATACTCTTTTAGTATAATCTGCAAGTGGATATGTGGAGAACTTGGAGGACTACGCTGGAAAAGGAAATATCTTCACATAGAAAGTAGACGGAAGCATTCTCAGAACCTTCTCTGTGATGTGTGCATTCAACTCACAGGGTTGAACCTTCCTTTAGATAGAGCAGTTGTGAAACACACTTTTTGTGGATTCTGCAATTGGTTATTTGGAGAGCTTTGAGGCCTGTACTGGAAAAGGAAATATCTTCAGATAAAAACTAGACAGAAGCATTCTGATAAACTTCGTTATGATGTTTGCATTCAACCCACAGAGTTGAACCTTCTTCTTGATAGCGCAGTTTTAAATCACTGTCTTTGTTGAATCTCCAAGTGGATACTTGGAGAGATTTGAGGCATATTCTGGAAAAGGAAATATCCTCACTTAAAAACTAGATAGAAGAATTCCCATAAACTTCCTTGTGATGTCTGCTTTCAACTCACAGAGTTGAACCTTCCTTTGCACAGAGCAGTTTGGAAACCCTCTTTTTGTAGAATCTGCAAGTGGTGATTCGGAGAGCTTCGAGGCCCATGCTGGAAATGGAAATATCTTCACATAAAAACTAGACAGAAGCGTCCTCAGAAATTTCTCTGTGATGTGTGCATTGAACTCACAGAGTTGCTCCTTCTTATTGATAGGGCATTTTCGTAACACTGTTTTAGTAGAATCTGCAAGTGGATAATTGGGGAGATTTGAGGCCTATGCTGGAAAACGAAATATCTTCACGTAGAAACTAGACGGAAGCATTATCAGAAACTTCTCTGTGATGTGTGCGTTAAACTCACAGAGTGGAACATTCCTTTCGATGGAGCAGTTTTGAAACACTCTTTTCGCAGAATCTGCAAGTGGTTATTTAGAGCGCTTTGAGGCCTATGCTGGAAATGGAAATATCTTCACATAAAAAGTAGACAGAAGCATTCTCAGACATTCCTTTGTGATGTGTGCATTCAACTCACGGAGATGAACCTTCCTTTTCTCAGGGCACTTTTGAAACACTGTTTTTGTGGGAACGACAAGTGGATATTTGGAGTGATGGCGGCCTCTGGTGGAAAAGCAAATATCATCAAATGAAAACTGCACATAGGCATTCTCAGAAACTTCTTTGTGTGTGTGCATTCAACTCACAGAGTTGAACAGTCCTTTCGGTAGAGCAGTTTTGAAGCACTCTTTCTGTAGGATCTGCAAGTGGTTATTCGGAGAGCTTTGAGCCCCATGCTGGAAAAGGAAATATCTTCATATAAAACCTGGACAGAAGCATTCTGTGAAAGTTCTCTGTGATGTGTGCATTCAACTCACAGAGTTGAAGCTGCCTTTTCATACAGCATTTTTGTAACACTCTTTTAGTATAATCTGCAAGTGGGTATTTGGGGCGCTTTGTGGCCTAGGCTGGAAAACGAAATATCTTCACATGAAAATTAGACGGAAGCATTATCAGAATCTTCCGTGTGATGTGCTCATTCAATTCACAGGGTTGAACCTTCCTTTTGATACAGCAGGTTTTAAACACTCATTCTGTGGAATCTGCATTTGGGAATTTGGAGCGCTTTGAGGCCTATACCGGAAAAGGAAATATGCTCACATAGAAACTAGACGGAAGCATTATCAGAAACTTCTCTGTGATGTGCGCATTCAACTCACAGGGTTGAACGTGCCTTTTGATACAGCAGTTTTCAAACGCTCGTTTTGTGGAATCTCCATTTCGGAATTTGGAGTGCTTTGAGGCCTATACTGGAAAAGGAAATATCCTCACATAGAAACTAGACAGAAGCATTCTCAGAAACTTCTTTGTGATGTGTGCATTCAACTCACAGGGTTCGACCTTCCTTTTGCTACAACAGTTTTGAAACACTCTTTTTGTAGAATCTGCAAGTGGTTATTTGGAGCGCTTCGAGGCCTATGAGTAAAAGGAAATATCTTCAGAGAAAACTAGCCAGAAGCATTCTCAGAAACTTCTGTGTGATGAGTACATTCCACTCACAGAGTTGAACGTTCCCTTTCACCGAGCAGTTCTGAAACACTCTTTTTGTAGAATCTGCAAGTGGCTACTTAGAGCGCTTTGAGACCTATGCTGGAAAGTGAAATATCTTCACATAAAAACTAGACAGAAGCATTCCCAGAAACGTCTCTGTGAAGTGTGCATTCAATTCACAGAGCTGAATCTTTCTTTTGATAGAGAAGCTTTGAGACACTCTTTCTGTAGAATCTGCAAGTGAATATCTGGAGCGCTTTGAGTCCTAGGCTGGAAAAGAAAGTATCTTCACATAGAAACTAGACAGAAGCATTCTCAAAGACTTCTCTGTGATGTGTGCATTCAACTCACAGAGTTGAAACATCCTTTTGATTTGGCAGTTTTAAAACAATCATTTTGTAGAATCTGCTAGTGGATATTTGCAGTATTTTGAGGCATATGCAGGAAAAGGTAATATCTTCACTTGAAAACTAGACAGAGGCATTCTCAGAAACTTCTTTCTGATGTGTGCCTTGAACTTCCGGAGTTGAACCTTCCTCTTCATAGAGCAGTTATATAATAGTCTTTAAGTATAATCTGCAAGTGGATATGTGGAGAACTTTGAGGACTATGCTGGAAAAGGAAATGTCTTCCCATAGAAAGGAGACGGAAGCATTCTCAGAAGCTTCTCTGTGATGTCGGCATTCAACTCACAGAGTTGAACCTTCCTTTTGATAGAGCAGTTTTCAAACACACTTTGTGGATTCTGCAATTGGTTATTTGGAGAGTTTTGAGGCCTGTACTGGAAAAGGAAATATCTTCAGGTAAAAACTAGACAGAAGCATTCTCAGAAACTTCGTCGTGATGTTTGCATTCAACTCACGGAGTTGAACCCTCTTTTTGATTGCGCAGTTTCAAATCACTGTCTTTGTTGAATCTCCACGTGGATATTTGGAGCGATTTGGGGCATATTCTGGAAAAGGAAATATCCTCACTTGAAAACTAGATAGAAGAAGTCCCAGAAACGCCTTTGTGACGTCTGCTTTCAACTCACAGAGTTGAACCTTCCTTTTCACAGAGCAGTTTGGAAACACTCTTTTTGTAGAATCTGCGAGTGGTTATTCGGAGAGCTTCGAGGCCCATGCTGGAAATGGAAATACCTTCACATAAAAACTAGACGGAAGCGTTCTCAGAAATTTCTCTGGGATGTGTGTATTGAACTCACAGAGTTGATCCTTCCTATTGATAGAGCATTTTTGTAACACTGTTTTAGTAGAATCTGCAAGTGGATTATTGGGGAGATTTGAGGCCTATGCTGGAAAACGAAATATCTTCACATAGAAACTAGACGGAAGCATTATCAGAAACTTCTCTGTGATGTGTGCATTAAACTCACAGAGTTGAACATTGCTTTTGATGGAGCAGTTTTGAAACACTCTTTTCGTAGAATCTGCAAGTGGTTATTTAGAGCGCTTTGAGGCCTACGCTGGAAATGGAAGAAATGGAAATATCTTCACATAAAAACTAGACAGAAGCATTCCCAAAAACTACTGTGTGAAGTGTGCATTCAGTTCACAGAGCTGAATCTTTCTTTTGATAGAAAAGTTTTGAGACACTCTTTCTGTAGAATCTTCAAGTGAATACTTGGAGCGCTATGTGTCCTAGGCTGGAAAAGAAAGTATCTTCACATAGAAACTAGACAGAAGCATTCTCAAAAACTTCTCTGTAATATGTGCTTTCAACTCATAGAGTTGAAATTTCCTTTTGATTGGCAGTTTTAGAACAATCTTTTGTAGAATCTGCTAGTGGATATTTGGAGTATTTTGAGGCATATGCAGGAAATGGTAATATCTTCACTTGAAAACTAGACAGAGGCATTCTCAGAAACTTCTTTCTGATGTGGGCATTGAACATCGAGAGTTGAACCTTCCTCTTCATAGAGCAGTTCTATAATACTCTTTTAGTATAATCTGCAAGTGGATATGTGGAGAACTTGGAGGACTACGCTGGAAAAGGAAATATCTTCACATAGAAAGTAGACGGAAGCATTCTCAGAACCTTCTCTGTGATGTGTGCATTCAACTCACAGGGTTGAACCTTCCTTTAGATAGAGCAGTTGTGAAACACACTTTTTGTGGATTCTGCAATTGGTTATTTGGAGAGCTTTGAGGCCTGTACTGGAAAAGGAAATATCTTCAGATAAAAACTAGACAGAAGCATTCTGATAAACTTCGTTATGATGTTTGCATTCAACCCACAGAGTTGAACCTTCTTCTTGATAGCGCAGTTTTAAATCACTGTCTTTGTTGAATCTCCAAGTGGATACTTGGAGAGATTTGAGGCATATTCTGGAAAAGGAAATATCCTCACTTAAAAACTAGATAGAAGAATTCCCATAAACTTCCTTGTGATGTCTGCTTTCAACTCACAGAGTTGAACCTTCCTTTGCACAGAGCAGTTTGGAAACCCTCTTTTTGTAGAATCTGCAAGTGGTGATTCGGAGAGCTTCGAGGCCCATGCTGGAAATGGAAATATCTTCACATAAAAACTAGACAGAAGCGTCCTCAGAAATTTCTCTGTGATGTGTGCATTGAACTCACAGAGTTGCTCCTTCTTATTGATAGGGCATTTTCGTAACACTGTTTTAGTAGAATCTGCAAGTGGATAATTGGGGAGATTTGAGGCCTATGCTGGAAAACGAAATATCTTCACGTAGAAACTAGACGGAAGCATTATCAGAAACTTCTCTGTGATGTGTGCGTTAAACTCACAGAGTGGAACATTCCTTTCGATGGAGCAGTTTTGAAACACTCTTTTCGCAGAATCTGCAAGTGGTTATTTAGAGCGCTTTGAGGCCTATGCTGGAAATGGAAATATCTTCACATAAAAAGTAGACAGAAGCATTCTCAGACATTCCTTTGTGATGTGTGCATTCAACTCACGGAGATGAACCTTCCTTTTCACAGGGCACTTTTGAAACACTGTTTTTGTGGGAACGACAAGTGGATATTTGGAGTGATGGCGGCCTCTGGTGGAAAAGCAAATATCATCAAATGAAAACTGCACATAGGCATTCTCAGAAACTTCTTTGTGTGTGTGCATTCAACTCACAGAGTTGAACAGTCCTTTCGGTAGAGCAGTTTTGAAGCACTCTTTCTGTAGGATCTGCAAGTGGTTATTCGGAGAGCTTTGAGCCCCATGCTGGAAAAGGAAATATCTTCATATAAAACCTGGACAGAAGCATTCTGTGAAAGTTCTCTGTGATGTGTGCATTCAACTCACAGAGTTGAAGCTGCCTTTTCATACAGCATTTTTGTAACACTCTTTTAGTATAATCTGCAAGTGGGTATTTGGGGCGCTTTGTGGCCTAGGCTGGAAAACGAAATATCTTCACATGAAAATTAGACGGAAGCATTATCAGAATCTTCCGTGTGATGTGCTCATTCAATTCACAGGGTTGAACCTTCCTTTTGATACAGCAGGTTTTAAACACTCATTCTGTGGAATCTGCATTTGGGAATTTGGAGCGCTTTGAGGCCTATACCGGAAAAGGAAATATGCTCACATAGAAACTAGACGGAAGCATTATCAGAAACTTCTCTGTGATGTGCGCATTCAACTCACAGGGTTGAACGTGCCTTTTGATACAGCTGTTTTCAAACGCTCGTTTTGTGGAATCTCCATTTCGGAATTTGGAGTGCTTTGAGGCCTATACTGGAAAAGGAAATATCCTCACATAGAAACTAGACAGAAGCATTCTCAGAAACTTCTTTGTGATGTGTGCATTCAACTCACAGGGTTCGACCTTCCTTTTGCTACAACAGTTTTGAAACACTCTTTTTGTAGAATCTGCAAGTGGTTATTTGGAGCGCTTCGAGGCCTATGAGTAAAAGGAAATATCTTCAGAGAAAACTAGCCAGAAGCATTCTCAGAAACTTCTGTGTGATGAGTACATTCCACTCACAGAGTTGAACGTTCCCTTTCACCGAGCAGTTCTGAAACACTCTTTTTGTAGAATCTGCAAGTGGCTACTTAGAGCGCTTTGAGACCTATGCTGGAAAGTGAAATATCTTCACATAAAAACTAGACAGAAGCATTCCCAGAAACGTCTCTGTGAAGTGTGCATTCAATTCACAGAGCTGAATCTTTCTTTTGATAGAGAAGCTTTGAGACACTCTTTCTGTAGAATCTGCAAGTGAATATCTGGAGCGCTTTGAGTCCTAGGCTGGAAAAGAAAGTATCTTCACATAGAAACTAGACAGAAGCATTCTCAAAGACTTCTCTGTGATGTGTGCATTCAACTCACAGAGTTGAAACATCCTTTTGATTTGGCAGTTTTAAAACAATCATTTTGTAGAATCTGCTAGTGGATATTTGCAGTATTTTGAGGCATATGCAGGAAAAGGTAATATCTTCACTTGAAAACTAGACAGAGGCATTCTCAGAAACTTCTTTCTGATGTGTGCCTTGAACTTCCGGAGTTGAACCTTCCTCTTCATAGAGCAGTTATATAATAGTCTTTAAGTATAATCTGCAAGTGGATATGTGGAGAACTTTGAGGACTATGCTGGAAAAGGAAATGTCTTCCCATAGAAAGGAGACGGAAGCATTCTCAGAAGCTTCTCTGTGATGTCGGCATTCAACTCACAGAGTTGAACCTTCCTTTTGATAGAGCAGTTTTCAAACACACTTTGTGGATTCTGCAATTGGTTATTTGGAGAGTTTTGAGGCCTGTACTGGAAAAGGAAATATCTTCAGGTAAAAACTAGACAGAAGCATTCTCAGAAACTTCGTCGTGATGTTTGCATTCAACTCACGGAGTTGAACCCTCTTTTTGATTGCGCAGTTTCAAATCACTGTCTTTGTTGAATCTCCACGTGGATATTTGGAGCGATTTGGGGCATATTCTGGAAAAGGAAATATCCTCACTTGAAAACTAGATAGAAGAAGTCCCAGAAACGCCTTTGTGACGTCTGCTTTCAACTCACAGAGTTGAACCTTCCTTTTCACAGAGCAGTTTGGAAACACTCTTTTTGTAGAATCTGCGAGTGGTTATTCGGAGAGCTTCGAGGCCCATGCTGGAAATGGAAATACCTTCACATGAAAACTAGACGGAAGCGTTCTCAGAAATTTCTCTGGGATGTGTGTATTGAACTCACAGAGTTGATCCTTCCTATTGATAGAGCATTTTTGTAACACTGTTTTAGTAGAATCTGCAAGTGGATTATTGGGGAGATTTGAGGCCTATGCTGGAAAACGAAATATCTTCACATAGAAACTAGACGGAAGCATTATCAGAAACTTCTCTGTGATGTGTGCATTAAACTCACAGAGTTGAACATTGCTTTTGATGGAGCAGTTTTGAAACACTCTTTTCGTAGAATCTGCAAGTGGTTATTTAGAGCGCTTTGAGGCCTACGCTGGAAATGGAAGAAATGGAAATATCTTCACATAAAAACTAGACAGAAGCATTCCCAAAAACTACTGTGTGAAGTGTGCATTCAGTTCACAGAGCTGAATCTTTCTTTTGATAGAAAAGTTTTGAGACACTCTTTCTGTAGAATCTTCAAGTGAATACTTGGAGCGCTATGTGTCCTAGGCTGGAAAAGAAAGTATCTTCACATAGAAACTAGACAGAAGCATTCTCAAAAACTTCTCTGTAATATGTGCTTTCAACTCATAGAGTTGAAATTTCCTTTTGATTGGCAGTTTTAGAACAATCTTTTGTAGAATCTGCTAGTGGATATTTGGAGTATTTTGAGGCATATGCAGGAAATGGTAATATCTTCACTTGAAAACTAGACAGAGGCATTCTCAGAAACTTCTTTCTGATGTGGGCATTGAACATCGAGAGTTGAACCTTCCTCTTCATAGAGCAGTTCTATAATACTCTTTTAGTATAATCTGCAAGTGGATATGTGGAGAACTTGGAGGACTACGCTGGAAAAGGAAATATCTTCACATAGAAAGTAGACGGAAGCATTCTCAGAACCTTCTCTGTGATGTGTGCATTCAACTCACAGGGTTGAACCTTCCTTTAGATAGAGCAGTTGTGAAACACACTTTTTGTGGATTCTGCAATTGGTTATTTGGAGAGCTTTGAGGCCTGTACTGGAAAAGGAAATATCTTCAGATAAAAACTAGACAGAAGCATTCTGATAAACTTCGTTATGATGTTTGCATTCAACCCACAGAGTTGAACCTTCTTCTTGATAGCGCAGTTTTAAATCACTGTCTTTGTTGAATCTCCAAGTGGATACTTGGAGAGATTTGAGGCATATTCTGGAAAAGGAAATATCCTCACTTAAAAACTAGATAGAAGAATTCCCATAAACTTCCTTGTGATGTCTGCTTTCAACTCACAGAGTTGAACCTTCCTTTGCACAGAGCAGTTTGGAAACCCTCTTTTTGTAGAATCTGCAAGTGGTGATTCGGAGAGCTTCGAGGCCCATGCTGGAAATGGAAATATCTTCACATAAAAACTAGACAGAAGCGTCCTCAGAAATTTCTCTGTGATGTGTGCATTGAACTCACAGAGTTGCTCCTTCTTATTGATAGGGCATTTTCGTAACACTGTTTTAGTAGAATCTGCAAGTGGATAATTGGGGAGATTTGAGGCCTATGCTGGAAAACGAAATATCTTCACGTAGAAACTAGACGGAAGCATTATCAGAAACTTCTCTGTGATGTGTGCGTTAAACTCACAGAGTGGAACATTCCTTTCGATGGAGCAGTTTTGAAACACTCTTTTCGCAGAATCTGCAAGTGGTTATTTAGAGCGCTTTGAGGCCTATGCTGGAAATGGAAATATCTTCACATAAAAAGTAGACAGAAGCATTCTCAGACATTCCTTTGTGATGTGTGCATTCAACTCACGGAGATGAACCTTCCTTTTCACAGGGCACTTTTGAAACACTGTTTTTGTGGGAACGACAAGTGGATATTTGGAGTGATGGCGGCCTCTGGTGGAAAAGCAAATATCATCAAATGAAAACTGCACATAGGCATTCTCAGAAACTTCTTTGTGTGTGTGCATTCAACTCACAGAGTTGAACAGTCCTTTCGGTAGAGCAGTTTTGAAGCACTCTTTCTGTAGGATCTGCAAGTGGTTATTCGGAGAGCTTTGAGCCCCATGCTGGAAAAGGAAATATCTTCATATAAAACCTGGACAGAAGCATTCTGTGAAAGTTCTCTGTGATGTGTGCATTCAACTCACAGAGTTGAAGCTGCCTTTTCATACAGCATTTTTGTAACACTCTTTTAGTATAATCTGCAAGTGGGTATTTGGGGCGCTTTGTGGCCTAGGCTGGAAAACGAAATATCTTCACATGAAAATTAGACGGAAGCATTATCAGAATCTTCCGTGTGATGTGCTCATTCAATTCACAGGGTTGAACCTTCCTTTTGATACAGCAGGTTTTAAACACTCATTCTGTGGAATCTGCATTTGGGAATTTGGAGCGCTTTGAGGCCTATACCGGAAAAGGAAATATGCTCACATAGAAACTAGACGGAAGCATTATCAGAAACTTCTCTGTGATGTGCGCATTCAACTCACAGGGTTGAACGTGCCTTTTGATACAGCTGTTTTCAAACGCTCGTTTTGTGGAATCTCCATTTCGGAATTTGGAGTGCTTTGAGGCCTATACTGGAAAAGGAAATATCCTCACATAGAAACTAGACAGAAGCATTCTCAGAAACTTCTTTGTGATGTGTGCATTCAACTCACAGGGTTCGACCTTCCTTTTGCTACAACAGTTTTGAAACACTCTTTTTGTAGAATCTGCAAGTGGTTATTTGGAGCGCTTCGAGGCCTATGAGTAAAAGGAAATATCTTCAGAGAAAACTAGCCAGAAGCATTCTCAGAAACTTCTGTGTGATGAGTACATTCCACTCACAGAGTTGAACGTTCCCTTTCACCGAGCAGTTCTGAAACACTCTTTTTGTAGAATCTGCAAGTGGCTACTTAGAGCGCTTTGAGACCTATGCTGGAAAGTGAAATATCTTCACATAAAAACTAGACAGAAGCATTCCCAGAAACGTCTCTGTGAAGTGTGCATTCAATTCACAGAGCTGAATCTTTCTTTTGATAGAGAAGCTTTGAGACACTCTTTCTGTAGAATCTGCAAGTGAATATCTGGAGCGCTTTGAGTCCTAGGCTGGAAAAGAAAGTATCTTCACATAGAAACTAGACAGAAGCATTCTCAAAGACTTCTCTGTGATGTGTGCATTCAACTCACAGAGTTGAAACATCCTTTTGATTTGGCAGTTTTAAAACAATCATTTTGTAGAATCTGCTAGTGGATATTTGCAGTATTTTGAGGCATATGCAGGAAAAGGTAATATCTTCACTTGAAAACTAGACAGAGGCATTCTCAGAAACTTCTTTCTGATGTGTGCCTTGAACTTCCGGAGTTGAACCTTCCTCTTCATAGAGCAGTTATATAATAGTCTTTAAGTATAATCTGCAAGTGGATATGTGGAGAACTTTGAGGACTATGCTGGAAAAGGAAATGTCTTCCCATAGAAAGGAGACGGAAGCATTCTCAGAAGCTTCTCTGTGATGTCGGCATTCAACTCACAGAGTTGAACCTTCCTTTTGATAGAGCAGTTTTCAAACACACTTTGTGGATTCTGCAATTGGTTATTTGGAGAGTTTTGAGGCCTGTACTGGAAAAGGAAATATCTTCAGGTAAAAACTAGACAGAAGCATTCTCAGAAACTTCGTCGTGATGTTTGCATTCAACTCACGGAGTTGAACCCTCTTTTTGATTGCGCAGTTTCAAATCACTGTCTTTGTTGAATCTCCACGTGGATATTTGGAGCGATTTGGGGCATATTCTGGAAAAGGAAATATCCTCACTTGAAAACTAGATAGAAGAAGTCCCAGAAACGCCTTTGTGACGTCTGCTTTCAACTCACAGAGTTGAACCTTCCTTTTCACAGAGCAGTTTGGAAACACTCTTTTTGTAGAATCTGCGAGTGGTTATTCGGAGAGCTTCGAGGCCCATGCTGGAAATGGAAATACCTTCACATAAAAACTAGACGGAAGCGTTCTCAGAAATTTCTCTGGGATGTGTGTATTGAACTCACAGAGTTGATCCTTCCTATTGATAGAGCATTTTTGTAACACTGTTTTAGTAGAATCTGCAAGTGGATTATTGGGGAGATTTGAGGCCTATGCTGGAAAACGAAATATCTTCACATAGAAACTAGACGGAAGCATTATCAGAAACTTCTCTGTGATGTGTGCATTAAACTCACAGAGTTGAACATTGCTTTTGATGGAGCAGTTTTGAAACACTCTTTTCGTAGAATCTGCAAGTGGTTATTTAGAGCGCTTTGAGGCCTACGCTGGAAATGGAAGAAATGGAAATATCTTCACATAAAAACTAGACAGAAGCATTCCCAAAAACTACTGTGTGAAGTGTGCATTCAGTTCACAGAGCTGAATCTTTCTTTTGATAGAAAAGTTTTGAGACACTCTTTCTGTAGAATCTTCAAGTGAATACTTGGAGCGCTATGTGTCCTAGGCTGGAAAAGAAAGTATCTTCACATAGAAACTAGACAGAAGCATTCTCAAAAACTTCTCTGTAATATGTGCTTTCAACTCATAGAGTTGAAATTTCCTTTTGATTGGCAGTTTTAGAACAATCTTTTGTAGAATCTGCTAGTGGATATTTGGAGTATTTTGAGGCATATGCAGGAAATGGTAATATCTTCACTTGAAAACTAGACAGAGGCATTCTCAGAAACTTCTTTCTGATGTGGGCATTGAACATCGAGAGTTGAACCTTCCTCTTCATAGAGCAGTTCTATAATACTCTTTTAGTATAATCTGCAAGTGGATATGTGGAGAACTTGGAGGACTACGCTGGAAAAGGAAATATCTTCACATAGAAAGTAGACGGAAGCATTCTCAGAACCTTCTCTGTGATGTGTGCATTCAACTCACAGGGTTGAACCTTCCTTTAGATAGAGCAGTTGTGAAACACACTTTTTGTGGATTCTGCAATTGGTTATTTGGAGAGCTTTGAGGCCTGTACTGGAAAAGGAAATATCTTCAGATAAAAACTAGACAGAAGCATTCTGATAAACTTCGTTATGATGTTTGCATTCAACCCACAGAGTTGAACCTTCTTCTTGATAGCGCAGTTTTAAATCACTGTCTTTGTTGAATCTCCAAGTGGATACTTGGAGAGATTTGAGGCATATTCTGGAAAAGGAAATATCCTCACTTAAAAACTAGATAGAAGAATTCCCATAAACTTCCTTGTGATGTCTGCTTTCAACTCACAGAGTTGAACCTTCCTTTGCACAGAGCAGTTTGGAAACCCTCTTTTTGTAGAATCTGCAAGTGGTGATTCGGAGAGCTTCGAGGCCCATGCTGGAAATGGAAATATCTTCACATAAAAACTAGACAGAAGCGTCCTCAGAAATTTCTCTGTGATGTGTGCATTGAACTCACAGAGTTGCTCCTTCTTATTGATAGGGCATTTTCGTAACACTGTTTTAGTAGAATCTGCAAGTGGATAATTGGGGAGATTTGAGGCCTATGCTGGAAAACGAAATATCTTCACGTAGAAACTAGACGGAAGCATTATCAGAAACTTCTCTGTGATGTGTGCGTTAAACTCACAGAGTGGAACATTCCTTTCGATGGAGCAGTTTTGAAACACTCTTTTCCAAGAATCTGCAAGTGGTTATTTAGAGCGCTTTGAGGCCTATGCTGGAAATGGAAATATCTTCACATAAAAAGTAGACAGAAGCATTCTCAGACATTCCTTTGTGATGTGTGCATTCAACTCACGGAGATGAACCTTCCTTTTCACAGGGCACTTTTGAAACACTGTTTTTGTGGGAACGACAAGTGGATATTTGGAGTGATGGCGGCCTCTGGTGGAAAAGCAAATATCATCAAATGAAAACTGCACATAGGCATTCTCAGAAACTTCTTTGTGTGTGTGCATTCAACTCACAGAGTTGAACAGTCCTTTCGGTAGAGCAGTTTTGAAGCACTCTTTCTGTAGGATCTGCAAGTGGTTATTCGGAGAGCTTTGAGCCCCATGCTGGAAAAGGAAATATCTTCATATAAAACCTGGACAGAAGCATTCTGTGAAAGTTCTCTGTGATGTGTGCATTCAACTCACAGAGTTGAAGCTGCCTTTTCATACAGCATTTTTGTAACACTCTTTTAGTATAATCTGCAAGTGGGTATTTGGGGCGCTTTGTGGCCTAGGCTGGAAAACGAAATATCTTCACATGAAAATTAGACGGAAGCATTATCAGAATCTTCCGTGTGATGTGCTCATTCAATTCACAGGGTTGAACCTTCCTTTTGATACAGCAGGTTTTAAACACTCATTCTGTGGAATCTGCATTTGGGAATTTGGAGCGCTTTGAGGCCTATACCGGAAAAGGAAATATGCTCACATAGAAACTAGACGGAAGCATTATCAGAAACTTCTCTGTGATGTGCGCATTCAACTCACAGGGTTGAACGTGCCTTTTGATACAGCAGTTTTCAAACGCTCGTTTTGTGGAATCTCCATTTCGGAATTTGGAGTGCTTTGAGGCCTATACTGGAAAAGGAAATATCCTCACATAGAAACTAGACAGAAGCATTCTCAGAAACTTCTTTGTGATGTGTGCATTCAACTCACAGGGTTCGACCTTCCTTTTGCTACAACAGTTTTGAAACACTCTTTTTGTAGAATCTGCAAGTGGTTATTTGGAGCGCTTCGAGGCCTATGAGTAAAAGGAAATATCTTCAGAGAAAACTAGCCAGAAGCATTCTCAGAAACTTCTGTGTGATGAGTACATTCCACTCACAGAGTTGAACGTTCCCTTTCACCGAGCAGTTCTGAAACACTCTTTTTGTAGAATCTGCAAGTGGCTACTTAGAGCGCTTTGAGACCTATGCTGGAAAGTGAAATATCTTCACATAAAAACTAGACAGAAGCATTCCCAGAAACGTCTCTGTGAAGTGTGCATTCAATTCACAGAGCTGAATCTTTCTTTTGATAGAGAAGCTTTGAGACACTCTTTCTGTAGAATCTGCAAGTGAATATCTGGAGCGCTTTGAGTCCTAGGCTGGAAAAGAAAGTATCTTCACATAGAAACTAGACAGAAGCATTCTCAAAGACTTCTCTGTGATGTGTGCATTCAACTCACAGAGTTGAAACATCCTTTTGATTTGGCAGTTTTAAAACAATCATTTTGTAGAATCTGCTAGTGGATATTTGCAGTATTTTGAGGCATATGCAGGAAAAGGTAATATCTTCACTTGAAAACTAGACAGAGGCATTCTCAGAAACTTCTTTCTGATGTGTGCCTTGAACTTCCGGAGTTGAACCTTCCTCTTCATAGAGCAGTTATATAATAGTCTTTAAGTATAATCTGCAAGTGGATATGTGGAGAACTTTGAGGACTATGCTGGAAAAGGAAATGTCTTCCCATAGAAAGGAGACGGAAGCATTCTCAGAAGCTTCTCTGTGATGTCGGCATTCAACTCACAGAGTTGAACCTTCCTTTTGATAGAGCAGTTTTCAAACACACTTTGTGGATTCTGCAATTGGTTATTTGGAGAGTTTTGAGGCCTGTACTGGAAAAGGAAATATCTTCAGGTAAAAACTAGACAGAAGCATTCTCAGAAACTTCGTCGTGATGTTTGCATTCAACTCACGGAGTTGAACCCTCTTTTTGATTGCGCAGTTTCAAATCACTGTCTTTGTTGAATCTCCACGTGGATATTTGGAGCGATTTGGGGCATATTCTGGAAAAGGAAATATCCTCACTTGAAAACTAGATAGAAGAAGTCCCAGAAACGCCTTTGTGACGTCTGCTTTCAACTCACAGAGTTGAACCTTCCTTTTCACAGAGCAGTTTGGAAACACTCTTTTTGTAGAATCTGCGAGTGGTTATTCGGAGAGCTTCGAGGCCCATGCTGGAAATGGAAATACCTTCACATAAAAACTAGACGGAAGCGTTCTCAGAAATTTCTCTGGGATGTGTGTATTGAACTCACAGAGTTGATCCTTCCTATTGATAGAGCATTTTTGTAACACTGTTTTAGTAGAATCTGCAAGTGGATTATTGGGGAGATTTGAGGCCTATGCTGGAAAACGAAATATCTTCACATAGAAACTAGACGGAAGCATTATCAGAAACTTCTCTGTGATGTGTGCATTAAACTCACAGAGTTGAACATTGCTTTTGATGGAGCAGTTTTGAAACACTCTTTTCGTAGAATCTGCAAGTGGTTATTTAGAGCGCTTTGAGGCCTACGCTGGAAATGGAAGAAATGGAAATATCTTCACATAAAAACTAGACAGAAGCATTCCCAAAAACTACTGTGTGAAGTGTGCATTCAGTTCACAGAGCTGAATCTTTCTTTTGATAGAAAAGTTTTGAGACACTCTTTCTGTAGAATCTTCAAGTGAATACTTGGAGCGCTATGTGTCCTAGGCTGGAAAAGAAAGTATCTTCACATAGAAACTAGACAGAAGCATTCTCAAAAACTTCTCTGTAATATGTGCTTTCAACTCATAGAGTTGAAATTTCCTTTTGATTGGCAGTTTTAGAACAATCTTTTGTAGAATCTGCTAGTGGATATTTGGAGTATTTTGAGGCATATGCAGGAAATGGTAATATCTTCACTTGAAAACTAGACAGAGGCATTCTCAGAAACTTCTTTCTGATGTGGGCATTGAACATCGAGAGTTGAACCTTCCTCTTCATAGAGCAGTTCTATAATACTCTTTTAGTATAATCTGCAAGTGGATATGTGGAGAACTTGGAGGACTACGCTGGAAAAGGAAATATCTTCACATAGAAAGTAGACGGAAGCATTCTCAGAACCTTCTCTGTGATGTGTGCATTCAACTCACAGGGTTGAACCTTCCTTTAGATAGAGCAGTTGTGAAACACACTTTTTGTGGATTCTGCAATTGGTTATTTGGAGAGCTTTGAGGCCTGTACTGGAAAAGGAAATATCTTCAGATAAAAACTAGACAGAAGCATTCTGATAAACTTCGTTATGATGTTTGCATTCAACCCACAGAGTTGAACCTTCTTCTTGATAGCGCAGTTTTAAATCACTGTCTTTGTTGAATCTCCAAGTGGATACTTGGAGAGATTTGAGGCATATTCTGGAAAAGGAAATATCCTCACTTAAAAACTAGATAGAAGAATTCCCATAAACTTCCTTGTGATGTCTGCTTTCAACTCACAGAGTTGAACCTTCCTTTGCACAGAGCAGTTTGGAAACCCTCTTTTTGTAGAATCTGCAAGTGGTGATTCGGAGAGCTTCGAGGCCCATGCTGGAAATGGAAATATCTTCACATAAAAACTAGACAGAAGCGTCCTCAGAAATTTCTCTGTGATGTGTGCATTGAACTCACAGAGTTGCTCCTTCTTATTGATAGGGCATTTTCGTAACACTGTTTTAGTAGAATCTGCAAGTGGATAATTGGGGAGATTTGAGGCCTATGCTGGAAAACGAAATATCTTCACGTAGAAACTAGACGGAAGCATTATCAGAAACTTCTCTGTGATGTGTGCGTTAAACTCACAGAGTGGAACATTCCTTTCGATGGAGCAGTTTTGAAACACTCTTTTCGCAGAATCTGCAAGTGGTTATTTAGAGCGCTTTGAGGCCTATGCTGGAAATGGAAATATCTTCACATAAAAAGTAGACAGAAGCATTCTCAGACATTCCTTTGTGATGTGTGCATTCAACTCACGGAGATGAACCTTCCTTTTCACAGGGCACTTTTGAAACACTGTTTTTGTGGGAACGACAAGTGGATATTTGGAGTGATGGCGGCCTCTGGTGGAAAAGCAAATATCATCAAATGAAAACTGCACATAGGCATTCTCAGAAACTTCTTTGTGTGTGTGCATTCAACTCACAGAGTTGAACAGTCCTTTCGGTAGAGCAGTTTTGAAGCACTCTTTCTGTAGGATCTGCAAGTGGTTATTCGGAGAGCTTTGAGCCCCATGCTGGAAAAGGAAATATCTTCATATAAAACCTGGACAGAAGCATTCTGTGAAAGTTCTCTGTGATGTGTGCATTCAACTCACAGAGTTGAAGCTGCCTTTTCATACAGCATTTTTGTAACACTCTTTTAGTATAATCTGCAAGTGGGTATTTGGGGCGCTTTGTGGCCTAGGCTGGAAAACGAAATATCTTCACATGAAAATTAGACGGAAGCATTATCAGAATCTTCCGTGTGATGTGCTCATTCAATTCACAGGGTTGAACCTTCCTTTTGATACAGCAGGTTTTAAACACTCATTCTGTGGAATCTGCATTTGGGAATTTGGAGCGCTTTGAGGCCTATACCGGAAAAGGAAATATGCTCACATAGAAACTAGACGGAAGCATTATCAGAAACTTCTCTGTGATGTGCGCATTCAACTCACAGGGTTGAACGTGCCTTTTGATACAGCTGTTTTCAAACGCTCGTTTTGTGGAATCTCCATTTCGGAATTTGGAGTGCTTTGAGGCCTATACTGGAAAAGGAAATATCCTCACATAGAAACTAGACAGAAGCATTCTCAGAAACTTCTTTGTGATGTGTGCATTCAACTCACAGGGTTCGACCTTCCTTTTGCTACAACAGTTTTGAAACACTCTTTTTGTAGAATCTGCAAGTGGTTATTTGGAGCGCTTCGAGGCCTATGAGTAAAAGGAAATATCTTCAGAGAAAACTAGCCAGAAGCATTCTCAGAAACTTCTGTGTGATGAGTACATTCCACTCACAGAGTTGAACGTTCCCTTTCACCGAGCAGTTCTGAAACACTCTTTTTGTAGAATCTGCAAGTGGCTACTTAGAGCGCTTTGAGACCTATGCTGGAAAGTGAAATATCTTCACATAAAAACTAGACAGAAGCATTCCCAGAAACGTCTCTGTGAAGTGTGCATTCAATTCACAGAGCTGAATCTTTCTTTTGATAGAGAAGCTTTGAGACACTCTTTCTGTAGAATCTGCAAGTGAATATCTGGAGCGCTTTGAGTCCTAGGCTGGAAAAGAAAGTATCTTCACATAGAAACTAGACAGAAGCATTCTCAAAGACTTCTCTGTGATGTGTGCATTCAACTCACAGAGTTGAAACATCCTTTTGATTTGGCAGTTTTAAAACAATCATTTTGTAGAATCTGCTAGTGGATATTTGCAGTATTTTGAGGCATATGCAGGAAAAGGTAATATCTTCACTTGAAAACTAGACAGAGGCATTCTCAGAAACTTCTTTCTGATGTGTGCCTTGAACTTCCGGAGTTGAACCTTCCTCTTCATAGAGCAGTTATATAATAGTCTTTAAGTATAATCTGCAAGTGGATATGTGGAGAACTTTGAGGACTATGCTGGAAAAGGAAATGTCTTCCCATAGAAAGGAGACGGAAGCATTCTCAGAAGCTTCTCTGTGATGTCGGCATTCAACTCACAGAGTTGAACCTTCCTTTTGATAGAGCAGTTTTCAAACACACTTTGTGGATTCTGCAATTGGTTATTTGGAGAGTTTTGAGGCCTGTACTGGAAAAGGAAATATCTTCAGGTAAAAACTAGACAGAAGCATTCTCAGAAACTTCGTCGTGATGTTTGCATTCAACTCACGGAGTTGAACCCTCTTTTTGATTGCGCAGTTTCAAATCACTGTCTTTGTTGAATCTCCAAGTGGATATTTGGAGCGATTTGGGGCATATTCTGGAAAAGGAAATATCCTCACTTGAAAACTAGATAGAAGAAGTCCCAGAAACTCCTTTGTGACGTCTGCTTTCAACTCACAGAGTTGAACCTTCCTTTTCACAGAGCAGTTTGGAAACACTCTTTTTGTAGAATCTGCGAGTGGTTATTCGGAGAGCTTCGAGGCCCATGCTGGAAATGGAAATACCTTCACATAAAAACTAGACGGAAGCGTTCTCAGAAATTTCTCTGGGATGTGTGTATTGAACTCACAGAGTTGATCCTTCCTATTGATAGAGCATTTTTGTAACACTGTTTTAGTAGAATCTGCAAGTGGATTATTGGGGAGATTTGAGGCCTATGCTGGAAAACGAAATATCTTCACATAGAAACTAGACGGAAGCATTATCAGAAACTTCTCTGTGATGTGTGCATTAAACTCACAGAGTTGAACATTGCTTTTGATGGAGCAGTTTTGAAACACTCTTTTCGTAGAATCTGCAAGTGGTTATTTAGAGCGCTTTGAGGCCTACGCTGGAAATGGAAGAAATGGAAATATCTTCACATAAAAACTAGACAGAAGCATTCCCAAAAACTACTGTGTGAAGTGTGCATTCAGTTCACAGAGCTGAATCTTTCTTTTGATAGAAAAGTTTTGAGACACTCTTTCTGTAGAATCTTCAAGTGAATACTTGGAGCGCTATGTGTCCTAGGCTGGAAAAGAAAGTATCTTCACATAGAAACTAGACAGAAGCATTCTCAAAAACTTCTCTGTAATATGTGCTTTCAACTCATAGAGTTGAAATTTCCTTTTGATTGGCAGTTTTAGAACAATCTTTTGTAGAATCTGCTAGTGGATATTTGGAGTATTTTGAGGCATATGCAGGAAATGGTAATATCTTCACTTGAAAACTAGACAGAGGCATTCTCAGAAACTTCTTTCTGATGTGGGCATTGAACATCGAGAGTTGAACCTTCCTCTTCATAGAGCAGTTCTATAATACTCTTTTAGTATAATCTGCAAGTGGATATGTGGAGAACTTGGAGGACTACGCTGGAAAAGGAAATATCTTCACATAGAAAGTAGACGGAAGCATTCTCAGAACCTTCTCTGTGATGTGTGCATTCAACTCACAGGGTTGAACCTTCCTTTAGATAGAGCAGTTGTGAAACACACTTTTTGTGGATTCTGCAATTGGTTATTTGGAGAGCTTTGAGGCCTGTACTGGAAAAGGAAATATCTTCAGATAAAAACTAGACAGAAGCATTCTGATAAACTTCGTTATGATGTTTGCATTCAACCCACAGAGTTGAACCTTCTTCTTGATAGCGCAGTTTTAAATCACTGTCTTTGTTGAATCTCCAAGTGGATACTTGGAGAGATTTGAGGCATATTCTGGAAAAGGAAATATCCTCACTTAAAAACTAGATAGAAGAATTCCCATAAACTTCCTTGTGATGTCTGCTTTCAACTCACAGAGTTGAACCTTCCTTTGCACAGAGCAGTTTGGAAACCCTCTTTTTGTAGAATCTGCAAGTGGTGATTCGGAGAGCTTCGAGGCCCATGCTGGAAATGGAAATATCTTCACATAAAAACTAGACAGAAGCGTCCTCAGAAATTTCTCTGTGATGTGTGCATTGAACTCACAGAGTTGCTCCTTCTTATTGATAGGGCATTTTCGTAACACTGTTTTAGTAGAATCTGCAAGTGGATAATTGGGGAGATTTGAGGCCTATGCTGGAAAACGAAATATCTTCACGTAGAAACTAGACGGAAGCATTATCAGAAACTTCTCTGTGATGTGTGCGTTAAACTCACAGAGTGGAACATTCCTTTCGATGGAGCAGTTTTGAAACACTCTTTTCGCAGAATCTGCAAGTGGTTATTTAGAGCGCTTTGAGGCCTATGCTGGAAATGGAAATATCTTCACATAAAAAGTAGACAGAAGCATTCTCAGACATTCCTTTGTGATGTGTGCATTCAACTCACGGAGATGAACCTTCCTTTTCACAGGGCACTTTTGAAACACTGTTTTTGTGGGAACGACAAGTGGATATTTGGAGTGATGGCGGCCTCTGGTGGAAAAGCAAATATCATCAAATGAAAACTGCACATAGGCATTCTCAGAAACTTCTTTGTGTGTGTGCATTCAACTCACAGAGTTGAACAGTCCTTTCGGTAGAGCAGTTTTGAAGCACTCTTTCTGTAGGATCTGCAAGTGGTTATTCGGAGAGCTTTGAGCCCCATGCTGGAAAAGGAAATATCTTCATATAAAACCTGGACAGAAGCATTCTGTGAAAGTTCTCTGTGATGTGTGCATTCAACTCACAGAGTTGAAGCTGCCTTTTCATACAGCATTTTTGTAACACTCTTTTAGTATAATCTGCAAGTGGGTATTTGGGGCGCTTTGTGGCCTAGGCTGGAAAACGAAATATCTTCACATGAAAATTAGACGGAAGCATTATCAGAATCTTCCGTGTGATGTGCTCATTCAATTCACAGGGTTGAACCTTCCTTTTGATACAGCAGGTTTTAAACACTCATTCTGTGGAATCTGCATTTGGGAATTTGGAGCGCTTTGAGGCCTATACCGGAAAAGGAAATATGCTCACATAGAAACTAGACGGAAGCATTATCAGAAACTTCTCTGTGATGTGCGCATTCAACTCACAGGGTTGAACGTGCCTTTTGATACAGCAGTTTTCAAACGCTCGTTTTGTGGAATCTCCATTTCGGAATTTGGAGTGCTTTGAGGCCTATACTGGAAAAGGAAATATCCTCACATAGAAACTAGACAGAAGCATTCTCAGAAACTTCTTTGTGATGTGTGCATTCAACTCACAGGGTTCGACCTTCCTTTTGCTACAACAGTTTTGAAACACTCTTTTTGTAGAATCTGCAAGTGGTTATTTGGAGCGCTTCGAGGCCTATGAGTAAAAGGAAATATCTTCAGAGAAAACTAGCCAGAAGCATTCTCAGAAACTTCTGTGTGATGAGTACATTCCACTCACAGAGTTGAACGTTCCCTTTCACCGAGCAGTTCTGAAACACTCTTTTTGTAGAATCTGCAAGTGGCTACTTAGAGCGCTTTGAGACCTATGCTGGAAAGTGAAATATCTTCACATAAAAACTAGACAGAAGCATTCCCAGAAACGTCTCTGTGAAGTGTGCATTCAATTCACAGAGCTGAATCTTTCTTTTGATAGAGAAGCTTTGAGACACTCTTTCTGTAGAATCTGCAAGTGAATATCTGGAGCGCTTTGAGTCCTAGGCTGGAAAAGAAAGTATCTTCACATAGAAACTAGACAGAAGCATTCTCAAAGACTTCTCTGTGATGTGTGCATTCAACTCACAGAGTTGAAACATCCTTTTGATTTGGCAGTTTTAAAACAATCATTTTGTAGAATCTGCTAGTGGATATTTGCAGTATTTTGAGGCATATGCAGGAAAAGGTAATATCTTCACTTGAAAACTAGACAGAGGCATTCTCAGAAACTTCTTTCTGATGTGTGCCTTGAACTTCCGGAGTTGAACCTTCCTCTTCATAGAGCAGTTATATAATAGTCTTTAAGTATAATCTGCAAGTGGATATGTGGAGAACTTTGAGGACTATGCTGGAAAAGGAAATGTCTTCCCATAGAAAGGAGACGGAAGCATTCTCAGAAGCTTCTCTGTGATGTCGGCATTCAACTCACAGAGTTGAACCTTCCTTTTGATAGAGCAGTTTTCAAACACACTTTGTGGATTCTGCAATTGGTTATTTGGAGAGTTTTGAGGCCTGTACTGGAAAAGGAAATATCTTCAGGTAAAAACTAGACAGAAGCATTCTCAGAAACTTCGTCGTGATGTTTGCATTCAACTCACGGAGTTGAACCCTCTTTTTGATTGCGCAGTTTCAAATCACTGTCTTTGTTGAATCTCCAAGTGGATATTTGGAGCGATTTGGGGCATATTCTGGAAAAGGAAATATCCTCACTTGAAAACTAGATAGAAGAAGTCCCAGAAACTCCTTTGTGACGTCTGCTTTCAACTCACAGAGTTGAACCTTCCTTTTCACAGAGCAGTTTGGAAACACTCTTTTTGTAGAATCTGCGAGTGGTTATTCGGAGAGCTTCGAGGCCCATGCTGGAAATGGAAATACCTTCACATAAAAACTAGACGGAAGCGTTCTCAGAAATTTCTCTGGGATGTGTGTATTGAACTCACAGAGTTGATCCTTCCTATTGATAGAGCATTTTTGTAACACTGTTTTAGTAGAATCTGCAAGTGGATTATTGGGGAGATTTGAGGCCTATGCTGGAAAACGAAATATCTTCACATAGAAACTAGACGGAAGCATTATCAGAAACTTCTCTGTGATGTGTGCATTAAACTCACAGAGTTGAACATTGCTTTTGATGGAGCAGTTTTGAAACACTCTTTTCGTAGAATCTGCAAGTGGTTATTTAGAGCGCTTTGAGGCCTACGCTGGAAATGGAAGAAATGGAAATATCTTCACATAAAAACTAGACAGAAGCATTCCCAAAAACTACTGTGTGAAGTGTGCATTCAGTTCACAGAGCTGAATCTTTCTTTTGATAGAAAAGTTTTGAGACACTCTTTCTGTAGAATCTTCAAGTGAATACTTGGAGCGCTATGTGTCCTAGGCTGGAAAAGAAAGTATCTTCACATAGAAACTAGACAGAAGCATTCTCAAAAACTTCTCTGTAATATGTGCTTTCAACTCATAGAGTTGAAATTTCCTTTTGATTGGCAGTTTTAGAACAATCTTTTGTAGAATCTGCTAGTGGATATTTGGAGTATTTTGAGGCATATGCAGGAAATGGTAATATCTTCACTTGAAAACTAGACAGAGGCATTCTCAGAAACTTCTTTCTGATGTGGGCATTGAACATCGAGAGTTGAACCTTCCTCTTCATAGAGCAGTTCTATAATACTCTTTTAGTATAATCTGCAAGTGGATATGTGGAGAACTTGGAGGACTACGCTGGAAAAGGAAATATCTTCACATAGAAAGTAGACGGAAGCATTCTCAGAACCTTCTCTGTGATGTGTGCATTCAACTCACAGGGTTGAACCTTCCTTTAGATAGAGCAGTTGTGAAACACACTTTTTGTGGATTCTGCAATTGGTTATTTGGAGAGCTTTGAGGCCTGTACTGGAAAAGGAAATATCTTCAGATAAAAACTAGACAGAAGCATTCTGATAAACTTCGTTATGATGTTTGCATTCAACCCACAGAGTTGAACCTTCTTCTTGATAGCGCAGTTTTAAATCACTGTCTTTGTTGAATCTCCAAGTGGATACTTGGAGAGATTTGAGGCATATTCTGGAAAAGGAAATATCCTCACTTAAAAACTAGATAGAAGAATTCCCATAAACTTCCTTGTGATGTCTGCTTTCAACTCACAGAGTTGAACCTTCCTTTGCACAGAGCAGTTTGGAAACCCTCTTTTTGTAGAATCTGCAAGTGGTGATTCGGAGAGCTTCGAGGCCCATGCTGGAAATGGAAATATCTTCACATAAAAACTAGACAGAAGCGTCCTCAGAAATTTCTCTGTGATGTGTGCATTGAACTCACAGAGTTGCTCCTTCTTATTGATAGGGCATTTTCGTAACACTGTTTTAGTAGAATCTGCAAGTGGATAATTGGGGAGATTTGAGGCCTATGCTGGAAAACGAAATATCTTCACGTAGAAACTAGACGGAAGCATTATCAGAAACTTCTCTGTGATGTGTGCGTTAAACTCACAGAGTGGAACATTCCTTTCGATGGAGCAGTTTTGAAACACTCTTTTCGCAGAATCTGCAAGTGGTTATTTAGAGCGCTTTGAGGCCTATGCTGGAAATGGAAATATCTTCACATAAAAAGTAGACAGAAGCATTCTCAGACATTCCTTTGTGATGTGTGCATTCAACTCACGGAGATGAACCTTCCTTTTCACAGGGCACTTTTGAAACACTGTTTTTGTGGGAACGACAAGTGGATATTTGGAGTGATGGCGGCCTCTGGTGGAAAAGCAAATATCATCAAATGAAAACTGCACATAGGCATTCTCAGAAACTTCTTTGTGTGTGTGCATTCAACTCACAGAGTTGAACAGTCCTTTCGGTAGAGCAGTTTTGAAGCACTCTTTCTGTAGGATCTGCAAGTGGTTATTCGGAGAGCTTTGAGCCCCATGCTGGAAAAGGAAATATCTTCATATAAAACCTGGACAGAAGCATTCTGTGAAAGTTCTCTGTGATGTGTGCATTCAACTCACAGAGTTGAAGCTGCCTTTTCATACAGCATTTTTGTAACACTCTTTTAGTATAATCTGCAAGTGGGTATTTGGGGCGCTTTGTGGCCTAGGCTGGAAAACGAAATATCTTCACATGAAAATTAGACGGAAGCATTATCAGAATCTTCCGTGTGATGTGCTCATTCAATTCACAGGGTTGAACCTTCCTTTTGATACAGCAGGTTTTAAACACTCATTCTGTGGAATCTGCATTTGGGAATTTGGAGCGCTTTGAGGCCTATACCGGAAAAGGAAATATGCTCACATAGAAACTAGACGGAAGCATTATCAGAAACTTCTCTGTGATGTGCGCATTCAACTCACAGGGTTGAACGTGCCTTTTGATACAGCTGTTTTCAAACGCTCGTTTTGTGGAATCTCCATTTCGGAATTTGGAGTGCTTTGAGGCCTATACTGGAAAAGGAAATATCCTCACATAGAAACTAGACAGAAGCATTCTCAGAAACTTCTTTGTGATGTGTGCATTCAACTCACAGGGTTCGACCTTCCTTTTGCTACAACAGTTTTGAAACACTCTTTTTGTAGAATCTGCAAGTGGTTATTTGGAGCGCTTCGAGGCCTATGAGTAAAAGGAAATATCTTCAGAGAAAACTAGCCAGAAGCATTCTCAGAAACTTCTGTGTGATGAGTACATTCCACTCACAGAGTTGAACGTTCCCTTTCACCGAGCAGTTCTGAAACACTCTTTTTGTAGAATCTGCAAGTGGCTACTTAGAGCGCTTTGAGACCTATGCTGGAAAGTGAAATATCTTCACATAAAAACTAGACAGAAGCATTCCCAGAAACGTCTCTGTGAAGTGTGCATTCAATTCACAGAGCTGAATCTTTCTTTTGATAGAGAAGCTTTGAGACACTCTTTCTGTAGAATCTGCAAGTGAATATCTGGAGCGCTTTGAGTCCTAGGCTGGAAAAGAAAGTATCTTCACATAGAAACTAGACAGAAGCATTCTCAAAGACTTCTCTGTGATGTGTGCATTCAACTCACAGAGTTGAAACATCCTTTTGATTTGGCAGTTTTAAAACAATCATTTTGTAGAATCTGCTAGTGGATATTTGCAGTATTTTGAGGCATATGCAGGAAAAGGTAATATCTTCACTTGAAAACTAGACAGAGGCATTCTCAGAAACTTCTTTCTGATGTGTGCCTTGAACTTCCGGAGTTGAACCTTCCTCTTCATAGAGCAGTTATATAATAGTCTTTAAGTATAATCTGCAAGTGGATATGTGGAGAACTTTGAGGACTATGCTGGAAAAGGAAATGTCTTCCCATAGAAAGGAGACGGAAGCATTCTCAGAAGCTTCTCTGTGATGTCGGCATTCAACTCACAGAGTTGAACCTTCCTTTTGATAGAGCAGTTTTCAAACACACTTTGTGGATTCTGCAATTGGTTATTTGGAGAGTTTTGAGGCCTGTACTGGAAAAGGAAATATCTTCAGGTAAAAACTAGACAGAAGCATTCTCAGAAACTTCGTCGTGATGTTTGCATTCAACTCACGGAGTTGAACCCTCTTTTTGATTGCGCAGTTTCAAATCACTGTCTTTGTTGAATCTCCAAGTGGATATTTGGAGCGATTTGGGGCATATTCTGGAAAAGGAAATATCCTCACTTGAAAACTAGATAGAAGAAGTCCCAGAAACTCCTTTGTGACGTCTGCTTTCAACTCACAGAGTTGAACCTTCCTTTTCACAGAGCAGTTTGGAAACACTCTTTTTGTAGAATCTGCGAGTGGTTATTCGGAGAGCTTCGAGGCCCATGCTGGAAATGGAAATACCTTCACATGAAAACTAGACGGAAGCGTTCTCAGAAATTTCTCTGGGATGTGTGTATTGAACTCACAGAGTTGATCCTTCCTATTGATAGAGCATTTTTGTAACACTGTTTTAGTAGAATCTGCAAGTGGATTATTGGGGAGATTTGAGGCCTATGCTGGAAAACGAAATATCTTCACATAGAAACTAGACGGAAGCATTATCAGAAACTTCTCTGTGATGTGTGCATTAAACTCACAGAGTTGAACATTGCTTTTGATGGAGCAGTTTTGAAACACTCTTTTCGTAGAATCTGCAAGTGGTTATTTAGAGCGCTTTGAGGCCTACGCTGGAAATGGAAGAAATGGAAATATTTTCACATAAAAACTAGACAGAAGCATTCCCAAAAACTACTGTGTGAAGTGTGCATTCAGTTCACAGAGCTGAATCTTTCTTTTGATAGAAAAGTTTTGAGACAC
The DNA here is from genome assembly GCF_028885625.2 of Pongo pygmaeus. Taxonomy (NCBI): domain Eukaryota; kingdom Metazoa; phylum Chordata; class Mammalia; order Primates; family Hominidae; genus Pongo; species Pongo pygmaeus. The sequence goes on along the minus strand of NC_072391.2, from coordinate 41,636,141 downwards.
TCTTTCTGTAGAATCTTCAAGTGAATACTTGGAGCGCTATGTGTCCTAGGCTGGAAAAGAAAGTATCTTCACATAGAAACTAGACAGAACCATTCTCAAAAACTTCTCTGTAATATGTGCTTTCAACTCATAGAGTTGAAATTTCCTTTTGATTGGCAGTTTTAGAACAATCTTTTGTAGAATCTGCTAGTGGATATTTGGAGTATTTTGAGGCATATGCAGGAAATGGTAATATCTTCACTTGAAAACTAGACAGAGGCATTCTCAGAAACTTCTTTCTGATGTGGGCATTGAACATCGAGAGTTGAACCTTCCTCTTCATAGAGCAGTTCTATAATACTCTTTTAGTATAATCTGCAAGTGGATATGTGGAGAACTTGGAGGACTACGCTGGAAAAGGAAATATCTTCACATAGAAAGTAGACGGAAGCATTCTCAGAACCTTCTCTGTGATGTGTGCATTCAACTCACAGGGTTGAACCTTCCTTTAGATAGAGCAGTTGTGAAACACACTTTTTGTGGATTCTGCAATTGGTTATTTGGAGAGCTTTGAGGCCTGTACTGGAAAAGGAAATATCTTCAGATAAAAACTAGACAGAAGCATTCTGATAAACTTCGTTATGATGTTTGCATTCAACCCACAGAGTTGAACCTTCTTCTTGATAGCGCAGTTTTAAATCACTGTCTTTGTTGAATCTCCAAGTGGATACTTGGAGAGATTTGAGGCATATTCTGGAAAAGGAAATATCCTCACTTAAAAACTAGATAGAAGAATTCCCATAAACTTCCTTGTGATGTCTGCTTTCAACTCACAGAGTTGAACCTTCCTTTGCACAGAGCAGTTTGGAAACCCTCTTTTTGTAGAATCTGCAAGTGGTGATTCGGAGAGCTTCGAGGCCCATGCTGGAAATGGAAATATCTTCACATAAAAACTAGACAGAAGCGTCCTCAGAAATTTCTCTGTGATGTGTGCATTGAACTCACAGAGTTGCTCCTTCTTATTGATAGGGCATTTTCGTAACACTGTTTTAGTAGAATCTGCAAGTGGATAATTGGGGAGATTTGAGGCCTATGCTGGAAAACGAAATATCTTCACGTAGAAACTAGACGGAAGCATTATCAGAAACTTCTCTGTGATGTGTGCGTTAAACTCACAGAGTGGAACATTCCTTTCGATGGAGCAGTTTTGAAACACTCTTTTCGCAGAATCTGCAAGTGGTTATTTAGAGCGCTTTGAGGCCTATGCTGGAAATGGAAATATCTTCACATAAAAAGTAGACAGAAGCATTCTCAGACATTCCTTTGTGATGTGTGCATTCAACTCACGGAGATGAACCTTCCTTTTCACAGGGCACTTTTGAAACACTGTTTTTGTGGGAACGACAAGTGGATATTTGGAGTGATGGCGGCCTCTGGTGGAAAAGCAAATATCATCAAATGAAAACTGCACATAGGCATTCTCAGAAACTTCTTTGTGTGTGTGCATTCAACTCACAGAGTTGAACAGTCCTTTCGGTAGAGCAGTTTTGAAGCACTCTTTCTGTAGGATCTGCAAGTGGTTATTCGGAGAGCTTTGAGCCCCATGCTGGAAAAGGAAATATCTTCATATAAAACCTGGACAGAAGCATTCTGTGAAAGTTCTCTGTGATGTGTGCATTCAACTCACAGAGTTGAAGCTGCCTTTTCATACAGCATTTTTGTAACACTCTTTTAGTATAATCTGCAAGTGGGTATTTGGGGCGCTTTGTGGCCTAGGCTGGAAAACGAAATATCTTCACATGAAAATTAGACGGAAGCATTATCAGAATCTTCCGTGTGATGTGCTCATTCAATTCACAGGGTTGAACCTTCCTTTTGATACAGCAGGTTTTAAACACTCATTCTGTGGAATCTGCATTTGGGAATTTGGAGCGCTTTGAGGCCTATACCGGAAAAGGAAATATGCTCACATAGAAACTAGACGGAAGCATTATCAGAAACTTCTCTGTGATGTGCGCATTCAACTCACAGGGTTGAACGTGCCTTTTGATACAGCAGTTTTCAAACGCTCGTTTTGTGGAATCTCCATTTCGGAATTTGGAGTGCTTTGAGGCCTATACTGGAAAAGGAAATATCCTCACATAGAAACTAGACAGAAGCATTCTCAGAAACTTCTTTGTGATGTGTGCATTCAACTCACAGGGTTCGACCTTCCTTTTGCTACAACAGTTTTGAAACACTCTTTTTGTAGAATCTGCAAGTGGTTATTTGGAGCGCTTCGAGGCCTATGAGTAAAAGGAAATATCTTCAGAGAAAACTAGCCAGAAGCATTCTCAGAAACTTCTGTGTGATGAGTACATTCCACTCACAGAGTTGAACGTTCCCTTTCACCGAGCAGTTCTGAAACACTCTTTTTGTAGAATCTGCAAGTGGCTACTTAGAGCGCTTTGAGACCTATGCTGGAAAGTGAAATATCTTCACATAAAAACTAGACAGAAGCATTCCCAGAAACGTCTCTGTGAAGTGTGCATTCAATTCACAGAGCTGAATCTTTCTTTTGATAGAGAAGCTTTGAGACACTCTTTCTGTAGAATCTGCAAGTGAATATCTGGAGCGCTTTGAGTCCTAGGCTGGAAAAGAAAGTATCTTCACATAGAAACTAGACAGAAGCATTCTCAAAGACTTCTCTGTGATGTGTGCATTCAACTCACAGAGTTGAAACATCCTTTTGATTTGGCAGTTTTAAAACAATCATTTTGTAGAATCTGCTAGTGGATATTTGCAGTATTTTGAGGCATATGCAGGAAAAGGTAATATCTTCACTTGAAAACTAGACAGAGGCATTCTCAGAAACTTCTTTCTGATGTGTGCCTTGAACTTCCGGAGTTGAACCTTCCTCTTCATAGAGCAGTTATATAATAGTCTTTAAGTATAATCTGCAAGTGGATATGTGGAGAACTTTGAGGACTATGCTGGAAAAGGAAATGTCTTCCCATAGAAAGGAGACGGAAGCATTCTCAGAAGCTTCTCTGTGATGTCGGCATTCAACTCACAGAGTTGAACCTTCCTTTTGATAGAGCAGTTTTCAAACACACTTTGTGGATTCTGCAATTGGTTATTTGGAGAGTTTTGAGGCCTGTACTGGAAAAGGAAATATCTTCAGGTAAAAACTAGACAGAAGCATTCTCAGAAACTTCGTCGTGATGTTTGCATTCAACTCACGGAGTTGAACCCTCTTTTTGATTGTGCAGTTTCAAATCACTGTCTTTGTTGAATCTCCACGTGGATATTTGGAGCGATTTGGGGCATATTCTGGAAAAGGAAATATCCTCACTTGAAAACTAGATAGAAGAAGTCCCAGAAACGCCTTTGTGACGTCTGCTTTCAACTCACAGAGTTGAACCTTCCTTTTCACAGAGCAGTTTGGAAACACTCTTTTTGTAGAATCTGCGAGTGGTTATTCGGAGAGCTTCGAGGCCCATGCTGGAAATGGAAATACCTTCACATAAAAACTAGACGGAAGCGTTCTCAGAAATTTCTCTGGGATGTGTGTATTGAACTCACAGAGTTGATCCTTCCTATTGATAGAGCATTTTTGTAACACTGTTTTAGTAGAATCTGCAAGTGGATTATTGGGGAGATTTGAGGCCTATGCTGGAAAACGAAATATCTTCACATAGAAACTAGACGGAAGCATTATCAGAAACTTCTCTGTGATGTGTGCATTAAACTCACAGAGTTGAACATTGCTTTTGATGGAGCAGTTTTGAAACACTCTTTTCGTAGAATCTGCAAGTGGTTATTTAGAGCGCTTTGAGGCCTACGCTGGAAATGGAAGAAATGGAAATATCTTCACATAAAAACTAGACAGAAGCATTCCCAAAAACTACTGTGTGAAGTGTGCATTCAGTTCACAGAGCTGAATCTTTCTTTTGATAGAAAAGTTTTGAGACACTCTTTCTGTAGAATCTTCAAGTGAATACTTGGAGCGCTATGTGTCCTAGGCTGGAAAAGAAAGTATCTTCACATAGAAACTAGACAGAAGCATTCTCAAAAACTTCTCTGTAATATGTGCTTTCAACTCATAGAGTTGAAATTTCCTTTTGATTGGCAGTTTTAGAACAATCTTTTGTAGAATCTGCTAGTGGATATTTGGAGTATTTTGAGGCATATGCAGGAAATGGTAATATCTTCACTTGAAAACTAGACAGAGGCATTCTCAGAAACTTCTTTCTGATGTGGGCATTGAACATCGAGAGTTGAACCTTCCTCTTCATAGAGCAGTTCTATAATACTCTTTTAGTATAATCTGCAAGTGGATATGTGGAGAACTTGGAGGACTACGCTGGAAAAGGAAATATCTTCACATAGAAAGTAGACGGAAGCATTCTCAGAACCTTCTCTGTGATGTGTGCATTCAACTCACAGGGTTGAACCTTCCTTTAGATAGAGCAGTTGTGAAACACACTTTTTGTGGATTCTGCAATTGGTTATTTGGAGAGCTTTGAGGCCTGTACTGGAAAAGGAAATATCTTCAGATAAAAACTAGACAGAAGCATTCTGATAAACTTCGTTATGATGTTTGCATTCAACCCACAGAGTTGAACCTTCTTCTTGATAGCGCAGTTTTAAATCACTGTCTTTGTTGAATCTCCAAGTGGATACTTGGAGAGATTTGAGGCATATTCTGGAAAAGGAAATATCCTCACTTAAAAACTAGATAGAAGAATTCCCATAAACTTCCTTGTGATGTCTGCTTTCAACTCACAGAGTTGAACCTTCCTTTGCACAGAGCAGTTTGGAAACCCTCTTTTTGTAGAATCTGCAAGTGGTGATTCGGAGAGCTTCGAGGCCCATGCTGGAAATGGAAATATCTTCACATAAAAACTAGACAGAAGCGTCCTCAGAAATTTCTCTGTGATGTGTGCATTGAACTCACAGAGTTGCTCCTTCTTATTGATAGGGCATTTTCGTAACACTGTTTTAGTAGAATCTGCAAGTGGATAATTGGGGAGATTTGAGGCCTATGCTGGAAAACGAAATATCTTCACGTAGAAACTAGACGGAAGCATTATCAGAAACTTCTCTGTGATGTGTGCGTTAAACTCACAGAGTGGAACATTCCTTTCGATGGAGCAGTTTTGAAACACTCTTTTCGCAGAATCTGCAAGTGGTTATTTAGAGCGCTTTGAGGCCTATGCTGGAAATGGAAATATCTTCACATAAAAAGTAGACAGAAGCATTCTCAGACATTCCTTTGTGATGTGTGCATTCAACTCACGGAGATGAACCTTCCTTTTCACAGGGCACTTTTGAAACACTGTTTTTGTGGGAACGACAAGTGGATATTTGGAGTGATGGCGGCCTCTGGTGGAAAAGCAAATATCATCAAATGAAAACTGCACATAGGCATTCTCAGAAACTTCTTTGTGTGTGTGCATTCAACTCACAGAGTTGAACAGTCCTTTCGGTAGAGCAGTTTTGAAGCACTCTTTCTGTAGGATCTGCAAGTGGTTATTCGGAGAGCTTTGAGCCCCATGCTGGAAAAGGAAATATCTTCATATAAAACCTGGACAGAAGCATTCTGTGAAAGTTCTCTGTGATGTGTGCATTCAACTCACAGAGTTGAAGCTGCCTTTTCATACAGCATTTTTGTAACACTCTTTTAGTATAATCTGCAAGTGGGTATTTGGGGCGCTTTGTGGCCTAGGCTGGAAAACGAAATATCTTCACATGAAAATTAGACGGAAGCATTATCAGAATCTTCCGTGTGATGTGCTCATTCAATTCACAGGGTTGAACCTTCCTTTTGATACAGCAGGTTTTAAACACTCATTCTGTGGAATCTGCATTTGGGAATTTGGAGCGCTTTGAGGCCTATACCGGAAAAGGAAATATGCTCACATAGAAACTAGACGGAAGCATTATCAGAAACTTCTCTGTGATGTGCGCATTCAACTCACAGGGTTGAACGTGCCTTTTGATACAGCAGTTTTCAAACGCTCGTTTTGTGGAATCTCCATTTCGGAATTTGGAGTGCTTTGAGGCCTATACTGGAAAAGGAAATATCCTTACATAGAAACTAGACAGAAGCATTCTCAGAAACTTCTTTGTGATGTGTGCATTCAACTCACAGGGTTCGACGTTCCTTTTGCTACAACAGTTTTGAAACACTCTTTTTGTAGAATCTGCAAGTGGTTATTTGGAGTGCTTCGAGGCCTATGAGTAAAAGGAAATATCTTCAGAGAAAACTAGCCAGAAGCATTCTCAGAAACTTCTGTGTGATGAGTACATTCCACTCACAGAGTTGAACGTTCCCTTTCACCGAGCAGTTCTGAAACACTCTTTTTGTAGAATCTGCAAGTGGCTACTTAGAGCGCTTTGAGACCTATGCTGGAAAGTGAAATATCTTCACATAAAAACTAGACAGAAGCATTCCCAGAAACTTCTCTGTGAAGTGTGCATTCAATTCACAGAGCTGAATCTTTCTTTTGATAGAGAAGTTTTGAGACACTCTTTCTGTAGAATCTGCAAGTGAATATCTGGAGCGCTTTGAGTCCTAGGCTGGAAAAGAAAGTATCTTCACATAGAAACTAGACAGAAGCATTCTCAAAGACTTCTCTGTGATGTGTGCATTCAACTCACAGAGTTGAAACATCCTTTTGATTTGGCAGTTTTAAAACAATCATTTTGTAGAATCTGCTAGTGGATATTTGCAGTATTTTGAGGCATATGCAAGAAAAGGTAATATCTTCACTTGAAAACTAGACAGAGGCATTCTCAGAAACTTCTTTCTGATGTGTGCCTTGAACTTCTGGAGTTGAACCTTCCTCTTCATAGAGCAGTTATATAATAGTCTTTAAGTATAATCTGCAAGTGGATATGTGGAGAACTTTGAGGACTATGCTGGAAAAGGAAATGTCTTCCCATAGAAAGGAGACGGAAGCATTCTCAGAAGCTTCTCTGTGATGTCGGCATTCAACTCACAGAGTTGAACCTTCCTTTTGATAGAGCAGTTTTCAAACACACTTTGTGGATTCTGCAATTGGTTATTTGGAGAGTTTTGAGGCCTGTACTGGAAAAGGAAATATCTTCAGGTAAAAACTAGACAGAAGCATTCTCAGAAACTTCGTCGTGATGTTTGCATTCAACTCACGGAGTTGAACCCTCTTTTTGATTGCGCAGTTTTAAATCACTGTCTTTGTTGAATCTCCAAGTGGATATTTGTAGCGATTTGGGGCATATTCTGGAAAAGGTAATATCCTCACTTGAAAACTAGATAGAAGAAGTCCCAGAAACTCCTTTGTGACGTCTGCTTTCAACTCACAGAGTTGAACCTTCCTTTTCACAGAGCAGTTTGGAAACACTCTTTTTGTAGAATCTGCGAGTGGTTATTCGGAGAGCTTCGAGGCCCATGCTGGAAATGGAAATACCTTCACATAAAAACTAGACGGAAGCGTTCTCAGAAATTTCTCTGGGATGTGTGCATTGAACTCACAGAGTTGATCCTTCCTATTGATAGAGCATTTTTGTAACACTGTTTTAGTAGAGTCTGCAAGTGGATTATTGGGGAGATTTGAGGCCTATGCTGGAAAACGAAATATCTTCACATAGAAACTAGACGGAAGCATTATCAGAAACTTCTCTGTGATGTGTGCATTAAACTCACAGAGTTGAACATTGCTTTTGATGGAGCAGTTTTGAAACACTCTTTTCGTAGAATCTGCAAGTGGTTATTTAGAGCGCTTTGAGGCCTACGCTGGAAATGTAAATATCTTCACATAAAAACTAGACAGAAGCAATCCCAAAAACTACTGTGTGAAGTGTGCATTCAGTTCACAGAGCTGAATCTTTCTTTTGATAGAAATGTTTTGAGACACTCTTTCTGTAGAATCTTCAAGTGAATACTTGGAGCGCTACGTGTCCTAGGCTGGAAAAGAAAGTATCTTCACATAGAAACTAGACAGAAGCATTCTCAAAAACTTCTCTGTAATATGTGCTTTCAACTCATAGAGTTGAAATTTCCTTTTGATTGGCAGATTTAGAACAATCTTTTGTAGAATCTGCTAGTGGATATTTGGAGTATTTTGAGGCATATGCAGGAAATGGTGATATCTTCACTTGAAAACTAGACAGAGGCATTCTCAGAAACTTCTTTCTGATGTGGGCATTGAACATCCAGAGTTGAACCTTCCTCTTCATAGAGCAGTTCTATAATACTCTTGTAGTATAATCTGCAAGTGGATATGTGGAGAATTGGAGGACTACGCTGGAAAAGGAAATATCTTCACATAGAAAGTAGACGGAAGCATTCTCAGAACCTTCTCTGTGATGTGTGCATTCAACTCACAGGGTTGAACCTTCCTTTAGATAGAGCAGTTGTGAAACACACTTTTTGTGGATTCTGCAATTGGTTATTTGGAGAGCTTTGAGGCCTGTACTGGAAAAGGAAATATCTTCAGATAAAAACTAGACAGAAGCATTCTGATAAACTTCGTTATGATGTTTGCATTCAACCCACAGAGTTGAACCTTCTTCTTGATAGCGCAGTTTTAAATCACTGTCTTTGTTGAATCTCCAAGTGGATTCTTGGAGAGATTTGAGGCATATTCTGGAAAAGGAAATATCCTCACTTAAAAACTAGATAGAAGAATTCCCATAAACTTCCTTGTGATGTCTGTTTTCAACTCACAGAGTTGAACTTTCCTTTGCACAGAGCAGTTTGGAAACACTCTTTTTGTGGAATCTGCAAGTGGTGATTCGGAGAGCTTCGAGGCCCATGCTGGAAATGGAAATATCTTCACCTAAAAACTAGACAGAAGCGTCCTCAGAAATTTCTCTGTGATGTGTGAATTGAACTCACAGAGTTGCTCCTTCTTATTGATAGAGCATTTTCGTAACACTGTTTTAGTAGAATCTGCAAGTGGATAATTGGGGAGATTTGAGGCCTATGCTGGAAAACGAAATATCTTCACGTAGAAACTAGACGGAAGCATTATCAGAAACTTCTCCGTGATGTGTGCGTTAAACTCACAGAGTGGAACATTCCTTTCGATGGAGCAGTTTTGAAACACTCTTTTCCAAGAATCTGCAAGTGGTTATTTAGAGCGCTTGGAGGCCTATGCTGGAAATGGAAATATCTTCACATAAAAAGTAGACAGAAGCATTCTCAGACATTCCTTTGTGATGTGTGCATTCAGCTCACGGAGATGAACCTTCCTTTTCACAGGGCACTTTTGGAACACTGTTTTTGTGGGAACGACAAGTGGATATTTGGAGTGATGGCGGCCTCTGGTGGAAAAGCAAATATCATCAAATGAAAACTGCACATAGGCATTCTCAGAAACTTCTTTGTGTGTGTGCATTCAACTCACAAAGTTGAACAGTCCTTTCGGTAGAGCAGTTTTGAAACACTCTTTCTGTAGGATCTGCAAGTGGTTATTCGGAGAGCTTTGAGCCCCATGCTGGAAAAGGAAATATCTTCATATAAAACCTGGACAGAAACATTCTCTGAAAGTTCTCTGTGATGTGTGCATTCAACTCACAGAGTTGAAGCTGCCTTTTCATACAGCATTTTTGTAACACTCTTTTAGTATAATCTGCAAGTGGGTATTTGGGGCGCTTTGTGGCCTAGGCTGGAAAACGAAATATCTTCACATGAAAATTAGACGGAAGCATTATCAGAATCTTCCGTGTGATGTGCTCATTCAATTCACAGGGTTGAACCTTCCTTTTGATACAGCAGGTTTTAAACACTCATTCTGTGGAATCTGCATTTGGGAATTTGGAGCGCTTTGAGGCCTATACCGGAAAAGGAAATATGCTCACATAGAAACTAGACGGAAGCATTATCAGAAACTTCTCTGTGATGTGCGCATTCAACTCACAGGGTTGAACGTGCCTTTTGATACAGCAGTTTTCAAACGCTCGTTTTGTGGAATCTCCATTTCGGAATTTGGAGTGCTTTGAGGCCTATACTGGAAAAGGAAATATCCTCACATAGAAACTAGACAGAAGCATTCTCAGAAACTTCTTTGTGATGTGTGCATTCAACTCACAGGGTTCGACCTTCCTTTTGCTACAACAGTTTTGAAACACTCTTTTTGTAGAATCTGCAAGTGGTTATTTGGAGCGCTTCGAGGCCTATGAGTAAAAGGAAATATCTTCAGAGAAAACTAGCCAGAAGCATTCTCAGAAACTTCTGTGTGATGAGTTCATTCCACTCACAGAGTTGAACGTTCCCTTTCACCGAGCAGTTCTGAAACACTCTTTTTGTAGAATCTGCAAGTGGCTACTTAGAGCGCTTTGAGACCTATGCTGGAAAGTGAAATATCTTCACATAAAAACTAGACAGAAGCATTCCCAGAAACTTCTCTGTGAAGTGTGCATTCAATTCACAGAGCTGAATCTTTCTTTTGATAGAGAAGTTTTGAGACACTCTTTCTGTAGAATCTGCAAGTGAATATCTGGAGCGCTTTGAGTCCTAGGCTGGAAAAGAAAGTATCTTCACATAGAAACTAGACAGAAGCATTCTCAAAGACTTCTCTGTGATGTGTGCATTCAACTCAGAGAGTTGAAACATCCTTTTGATTTGGCAGTTTTAAAACAATCATTTTGTAGAATCTGCTAGTGGATATTTGCAGTATTTTGAGGCATATGCAGGAAAAGGTAATATCTTCACTTGAAAACTAGACAGAGGCATTCTCAGAAACTTCTTTCTGATGTGTGCCTTGAACTTCCGGAGTTGAACCTTCCTCTTCATAGAGCAGTTATATAATAGTCTTTAAGTATAATCTGCAAGTGGATATGTGGAGAATTTTGAGGACTATGCTGGAAAAGGAAATGTCTTCCCATAGAAAGGAGACGGAAGCATTCTCAGAAGCTTCTCTGTGATGTCGGCATTCAACTCACAGAGTTGAACCTTCCTTTTGATAGAGCAGTTTTCAAACACACTTTGTGGATTCTGCAATTGGTTATTTGGAGAGTTTTGAGGCCTGTACTGGAAAAGGAAATATCTTCAGGTAAAAACTAGACAGAAGCATTCTCAGAAACTTCGTCGTGATGTTTGCATTCAACTCACGGAGTTGAACCCTCTTTTTGATTGCGCAGTTTTAAATCACTGTCTTTGTTGAATCTCCAAGTGGATATTTGGAGCGATTTGGGGCATATTCTGGAAAAGGAAATATCCTCACTTGAAAACTAGATAGAAGAAGTCCCAGAAACTCCTTTGTGACGTCTGCTTTCAACTCACAGAGTTGAACCTTCCTTTTCACAGAGCAGTTTGGAAACACTCTTTTTGTAGAATCTGCCAGTGGTTATTCGGAGAGCTTCAAGGCCCATGCTGGAAATGGAAATACCTTCACATAAAAACTAGACGGAAGCGTTCTCAGAAATTTCTCTGGGATGTGTGCATTGAACTCACAGAGTTGATCCTTCCTATTGATAGAGCATTTTTGTAACACTGTTTTAGTAGAATCTGCAAGTGGATTATTGGGGAGATTTGAGGCCTATGCTGGAAAACGAAATATCTTCACATAAAAACTAGACGGAAGCATTATCAGAAACTTCTCTGTGATGTGTGCATTAAACTCACAGAGTTGAACATTGCTTTTGATGGAGCAGTTTTGAAACACTCTTTTCGTAGAATCTGCAAGTGGTTATTTAGAGCGCTTTGAGGCCTACGCTGGAAATGGAAATATCTTCACATAAAAACTAGAGAGAAGCATTCTCAGAAATTCCTTTGTGATGTGTGCATTCAACTCACAGAGATGAAGCTTCCTTTTAACAGGGCACTTTTGAAACACTGTTTTTGTGGGAACTACAAGTGGATATTTGGAGGGATTGCGGCCTCTGGTGGAAAAGCAAATATCATCAAATGAAAACTACACATAGGCATTCTCAGAAACTTCTTTGTGGGTGTGCATTCAACTCACAGAGTTGAAGAGTCCTTTTGGTAGAGCAGTTTTGAAGCACTCTTTTTGTAGAATCTGCGAGTGGTTATTCGGAGAGCTTTGAGGCCCATGCTGGAAAAGGGAATATCTTCACATAAAAACTGGACAGAAGCATTCTCAGAAAAGTCTCTGTGATGTGTGCATTCAACTCACAGAGTTGAACCTGCCTTTTCATACAGCATTTTTGTAACACTCTTTCAGTGTAATCTGCAAGTGGATATTTGGGGCGCTTTGAGGCCTATGCTGGAAAACGAAATATCTTCACATAAAAATTAGACGGAAGCATTGTCAGAAACTTCTCTGTGATGTGCGCATTCAATTCACAGGGTTGAACGTGCCTTTTGATACAGCAGTTTTCAAACGCTCGTTTTGTGGAATCTCCATTTCGGAATTTGGAGTGCTTTGAGGCCTATACTGGAAAAGGAAATATCCTCACATAGAAACTAGACAGAAGCATTCTCAGAAACTTCTTTGTGATGTGTGCATTCAACTCACAGGGTTCGACCTTCCTTTTGCTACAACAGTTTTGAAACACTCTTTTTGTAGAATCTGCAAGTGGTTATTTGGAGCGCTTCGAGGCCTATGAGTAAAAGGAAATATCTTCAGAGAAAACTAGCCAGAAGCATTCTCAGAAACTTCTGTGTGATGAGTTCATTCCACTCACAGAGTTGAACGTTCCCTTTCACCGAGCAGTTCTGAAACACTCTTTTTGTAGAATCTGCAAGTGGCTACTTAGAGCGCTTTGAGACCTATGCTGGAAAGTGAAATATCTTCACATAAAAACTAGACAGAAGCATTCCCAGAAACTTCTCTGTGAAGTGTGCATTCAATTCACAGAGCTGAATCTTTCTTTTGATAGAGAAGTTTTGAGACACTCTTTCTGTAGAATCTGCAAGTGAATATCTGGAGCGCTTTGAGTCCTAGGCTGGAAAAGAAAGTATCTTCACATAGAAACTAGACAGAAGCATTCTCAAAGACTTCTCTGTGATGTGTGCATTCAACTCAGAGAGTTGAAACATCCTTTTGATTTGGCAGTTTTAAAACAATCATTTTGTAGAATCTGCTAGTGGATATTTGCAGTAGTTTGAGGCATATGCAGGAAAAGGTAATATCTTCACTTGAAAACTAGACAGAGGCATTCTCAGAAACTTCTTTCTGATGTGTGCCTTGAACTTCCGGAGTTGAACCTTCCTCTTCATAGAGCAGTTATATAATAGTCTTTAAGTATAATCTGCAAGTGGATATGTGGAGAACTTTGAGGACTATGCTGGAAAAGGAAATGTCTTCCCATAGAAAGGAGACGGAAGCATTCTCAGAAGCTTCTCTGTGATGTCGGCATTCAACTCACAGAGTTGAACCTTCCTTTTGATAGAGCAGTTTTCAAACACACTTTGTGGATTCTGCGATTGGTTATTTGGAGAGTTTTGAGGCCTGTGCTGGAAAAGGAAATATCTTCAGGTAAAAACTAGACAGAAGCATTCTCAGAAACTTCGTCGTGATGTTTGCATTCAACTCACGGAGTTGAACCCTCTTTTTGATTGCGCAGTTTTAAATCACTGTCTTTGTTGAATCTCCAAGTGGATTTTTGGAGCGATTTGGGGCATATTCTGGAAAAGGAAATATCCTCCCTTGAAAACTAGATAGAAGAAGTCCCAGAAACTCCTTTGTGACGTCTGCTTTCAACTCACAGAGTTGAACCTTCCTTTTCACAGAGCAGTTTGGAAACACTCTTTTTGTAGAATCTGCGAGTGGTTATTCGGAGAGCTTCGAGGCCCATGCTGGAAATGGAAATACCTTCACGTAAAAACTAGACGGAAGCGTTCTCAGAAATTTCTCTGGGATGTGTGCATTGAACTCACAGAGTTGATCCTTCCTATTGATAGAGCATTTTTGTAACACTGTTTTAGTAGAATCTGCAAGTGGATTATTGGGGAGATTTGAGGCCTATGCTGGAAAACGAAATATCTTCACATAGAAACTAGACAGAAGCATTATCAGAAACTTCTCTGTGATGTGTGCATTAAACTCACAGAGTTGAACATTGCTTTTGATGGAGCAGTTTTGAAACACTCTTTTCGTAGAATCTGAAAGTGGTTATTTAGAGCGCTTTGAGGCCTACGCTGGAAATGGAAATATCTTCACATAAAAACTAGAGAGAAGCATTCTCAGAAATTCCTTTGTGATGTGTGCATTCAACTCACAGAGATGAAGCTTCCTTTTCACAGGGCACTTTTGAAACAATGTTTTTGTAGGAACTACAAGTGGATATTTGGAGGGATTGCGGCCTCTGGTGGAAAAGCAAATATCATCAAATGAAAACTACACATAGGCATTCTCAGAAACTTCTTTGTGTGTGTGCATTCAACTCACAGAGTTGAAGAGTCCTTTTGGTAGAGCAGTTTTGAAGCACTCTTTTGGTAGAATCTGCGAGTGGTTATTCGGAGAGCTTTGAGGCCCATGCTGGATAAGGAAATACCTTCACATAAAAACTGGACAGAAGCATTCTCAGAAAAGTCTCTGTGATGTGTGCATTCAACTCACAGAGTTGAACCTGCCTTTTCATACAGCATTTTTGTAACACTCTTTCAGTATAATCTGCAAGTGGATATTTGGGGCGCTTTGAGGCCTATGCTGGAAAACGAAATATCTTCACATAAAAATTAGACGGAAGCATTATCAGAAACTTCTCTGTGATGTGCGCATTCAACTCACAGGGTTGAACGTGCCTTTTGATACAGCCGTTTTCAAACGCTCGTTTTGTGGAATCTGCATTTCAGAATTTGGAGTGATTTGAGGCCTATACTGGAAAAGGAAATATCCTCACATAGAAACTAGACAGAAGCATTCTCAGAAACTTCTTTGTGATGTGTGCATTCAACTCACAGGGTTCGACCTTCCTTTTGCTACAACAGTTTTGAAACACTCTTTTTGTAGAATCTGCAAGTGGTTATTTGGAGCGCTTCGAGGCCTATGAGTAAAAGGAAATATCTTCAGAGAAAACTAGCCAGAAGCATTCTCAGAAACTTCTGTGTGATGAGTACATTCCACTCACAGAGTTGAACGTTCCCTTTCACCGAGCAGTTCTGAAACACTCTTTTTGTAGAATCTGCAAGTGGCTACTTAGAGCGCTTTGAGACCTATGCTGGAAAGTGAAATATCTTCACATAAAAACTAGACAGAAGCATTCCCAGAAACTTCTCTGTGAAGTGTGCATTCAATTCACAGAGCTGAATCTTTCTTTTGATAGAGAAGTTTTGAGACACTCTTTCTGTAGAATCTGCAAGTGAATATCTGGAGCGCTTTGAGTCCTAGGCTGGAAAAGAAAGTATCTTCACATAGAAACTAGACAGAAGCATTCTCAAAGACTTCTCTGTGATGTGTGCATTCAACTCAGAGAGTTGAAACATCCTTTTGATTTGGCAGTTTTAAAACAATCATTTTGTAGAATCTGCTAGTGGATATTTGCAGTATTTTGAGGCATATGCAGGAAAAGGTAATATCTTCACTTGAAAACTAGACAGAGGCATTCTCAGAAACTTCTTTCTGATGTGTGCCTTGAACTTCCGGAGTTGAACCTTCCTCTTCATAGAGCAGTTATATAATAGTCTTTAAGTATAATCTGCAAGTGGATATGTGGAGAACTTTGAGGACTATGCTGGAAAAGGAAATGTCTTCCCATAGAAAGGAGACGGAAGCATTCTCAGAAGCTTCTCTGTGATGTCGGCATTCAACTCACAGAGTTGAACCTTCCTTTTGATAGAGCAGTTTTCAAACAAACTTTGTGGATTCTGCGATTGGTTATTTGGAGAGTTTTGAGGCCTGTGCTGGAAAAGGGAATATCTTCAGGTAAAAACTAGACAGAAGCATTCTCAGAAACTTCGTCGTGATGTTTGCATTCAACTCACGGAGTTGAACCCTCTTTTTGATTGCGCAGTTTTAAATCACTGTCTTTGTTGAATCTCCAAGTGGATATTTGGAGCGATTTGGGGCATATTCTGGAAAAGGAAATATCCTCACTTGAAAACTAGATAGAAGAAGTCCCAGAAACTGCTTTGTGACGTCTGCTTTCAACTCACAGAGTTGAACCTTCCTTTTCACAGAGCAGTTTGGAAACACTCTTTTTGTAGAATCTGCGAGGGGTTATTCGGAGAGCTTCGAGGCCCATGCTGGAAATGGAAATACCTTCACATAAAAACTAGACGGAAGCGTTCTCAGAAATTTCTCTGGGATGTGTGCATTGAACTCACAGAGTTGATCCTTCCTATTGATAGAGCATTTTTGTAACACTGTTTTAGTAGAATCTGCAAGTGGATTCTTGGGGAGATTTGAGGCCTATGCTGGAAAACGAAATATCTTCACATAGAAACTAGACGGAAGCATTATCAGAAACTTCTCTGTGATGTGTGCATTAAACTCACAGAGTTGAACATTGCTTTTGATGGAGCAGTTTTGAAACACTCTTTTCGTAGAATCTGCAAGTGGTTATTTAGAGCGCTTTGAGGCCTACGCTGGAAATGGAAATATCTTCACATAAAAACTAGAGAGAAGCATTCTCAGAAATTCCTTTGTGATGTGTGCATTCAACTCACAGAGATGAAGCTTCCTTTTAACAGGGCACTTTTGAAACACTGTTTTTGTGGGAACTACAAGTGGATATTTGGAGGGATTGCGGCCTCTGGTGGAAAAGCAAATATCATCAAATGAAAACTACACATAGGCATTCTCAGAAACTTCTTTGTGTGTGTGCATTCAACTCACAGAGTTGAAGAGTCCTTTTGGTAGAGCAGTTTTGAAGCACTCTTTTTGTAGAATCTGCGAGTGGTTATTCGGAGAGCTTTGAGGCCCATGCTGGAAAAGGAAATATCTTCACATAAAAACTGGACAGAAGCATTCTCAGAAAAGTCTCTGTGATGTGTGCATTCAACTCACAGAGTTGAACCTGCCTTTTCATACAGCATTTTTGTAACACTCTTTCAGTATAATCTGCAAGTGGATATTTGGGGCGCTTTGAGGCCTATGCTGGAAAACGAAATATCTTCACATAAAAATTAGACGGAAGCATTGTCAGAAACTTCTCTGTGATGTGCGCATTCAACTCACAGGGTTGAACGTGCCTTTTGATACAGCAGTTTTCAAACGCTCGTTTTGTGGAATCTCCATTTCGGAATTTGGAGTGCTTTGAGGCCTATACTGGAAAAGGAAATATCCTCACATAGAAACTAGACAGAAGCATTCTCAGAAACTTCTTTGTGATGTGTGCATTCAACTCACAGGGTTCGACCTTCCTTTTGCTACAACAGTTTTGAAACACTCTTTTTGTAGAATCTGCAAGTGGTTATTTGGAGCGCTTCGAGGCCTATGAGTAAAAGGAAATATCTTCAGAGAAAACTAGCCAGAAGCATTCTCAGAAACTTCTGTGTGATGAGTTCATTCCACTCACAGAGTTGAACGTTCCCTTTCACCGAGCAGTTCTGAAACACTCTTTTTGTAGAATCTGCAAGTGGCTACTTAGAGCGCTTTGAGACCTATGCTGGAAAGTGAAATATCTTCACATAAAAACTAGACAGAAGCATTCCCAGAAACTTCTCTGTGAAGTGTGCATTCAATTCACGGAGCTGAATCTTTCTTTTGATAGAGAAGTTTTGAGACACTCTTTCTGTAGAATCTGCAAGTGAATATCTGGAGCGCTTTGAGTCCTAGGCTGGAAAAGAAAGTATCTTCACATAGAAACTAGACAGAAGCATTCTCAAAGACTTCTCTGTGATGTGTGCATTCAACTCAGAGAGTTGAAACATCCTTTTGATTTGGCAGTTTTAAAACAATCATTTTGTAGAATCTGCTAGTGGATATTTGCAGTATTTTGAGGCATATGCAGGAAAAGGTAATATCTTCACTTGAAAACTAGACAGAGGCATTCTCAGAAACTTCTTTCTGATGTGTGCCTTGAACTTCCGGAGTTGAACCTTCCTCTTCATAGAGCAGTTATATAATAGTCTTTAAGTATAATCTGCAAGTGGATATGTGGAGAACTTTGAGGACTATGCTGGAAAAGGAAATGTCTTCCCATAGAAAGGAGACGGAAGCATTCTCAGAAGCTTCTCTGTGATGTCGGCATTCAACTCACAGAGTTGAACCTTCCTTTTGATAGAGCAGTTTTCAAACAAACTTTGTGGATTCTGCAATTGGTTATTTGGAGAGTTTTGAGGCCTGTGCTGGAAAAGGAAATATCTTCAGGTAAAAACTAGACAGAAGCATTCTCAGAAATTTCGTCGTGATGTTTGCATTCAACTCACGGAGTTGAACCCTCTTTTTGATTGCGCAGTTTTAAATCACTGTCTTTGTTGAATCTCCAAGTGGATATTTGGAGCGATTTGGGGCATATCCTGGAAAAGGAAATATCCTCACTTGAAAACTAGATAGAAGAAGTCCCAGAAACTCCTTTGTGACGTCTGCTTTCAACTCACAGAGTTGAACCTTCCTTTTCACAGAGCAGTTTGGAAACACTCTTTTTGTAGAATCTGCGAGGGGTTATTCGGAGAGCTTCGAGGCCCATGCTGGAAATGGAAATACCTTCACATAAAAACTAGACGGAAGCGTTCTCAGAAATTTCTCTGGGATGTGTGCATTGAACTCACAGAGTTGATCCTTCCTATTGATAGTGCATTTTTGTAACACTGTTTTAGTAGAATCTGCAAGTGGATTATTGGGGAGATTTGAGGCCTATGCTGGAAAACGAAATATCTTCACTTAGAAACTAGACGGAAGCATTATCAGAAACTTCTCT
This sequence comes from Pongo pygmaeus, assembly GCF_028885625.2. Classification (NCBI taxonomy): domain Eukaryota; kingdom Metazoa; phylum Chordata; class Mammalia; order Primates; family Hominidae; genus Pongo; species Pongo pygmaeus. Next base: position 41,617,427 of record NC_072391.2, on the reverse strand, counting down.
GTGATGTGTGCATTAAACTCACAGAGTTGAACATTGCTTTTGATGGAGCAGTTTTGAAACACTCTTTTCGTAGAATCTGCAAGTGGTTATTTAGAGCGCTTTGAGGCCTACGCTGGAAATGGAAATATCTTCACATAAAAACTAGACAGAAGCGTTCCCAAAAACTTCTGTGTGAAGTGTGCATTCAACTCACAGAGCTGAATATTTCTTTTGATAGAAAAGTTTTGAGACACTCTTTCTGTAGAATCTGCAAGTGAATACTTGGAGCGCTATGTGTCCTAGGCTGGAAAAGAAAGTATCTTCACATAGAAACTAGACAGAAGCATTCTCAAAAACTTCTCTGTAATATGTGCTTTCAACTCATAGAGTTGAAATTTCCTTTTGATTGGCAGTTTTAGAACAATCTTTTGTAGAATCTGCTAGTGGATATTTGGAGTATTTTGAGGCATATGCAGGAAATGGTAATATCTTCACTTGAAAACTAGACAGAGGCATTCTCAGAAACTTCTTTCTGATGTGGGCATTGAACATCGAGAGTTGAACCTTCCTCTTCATAGAGCAGTTCTATAATACTCTTTTAGTATAATCTGCAAGTGGATATGTGGAGAACTTGGAGGACTACGCTGGAAAAGGAAATATCTTCACATAGAAAGTAGACGGAAGCATTCTCAGAACCTTCTCTGTGATGTGTGCATTCAACTCACAGGGTTGAACCTTCCTTTAGATAGAGCAGTTGTGAAACACACTTTTTGTGGATTCTGCAATTGGTTATTTGGAGAGCTTTGAGGCCTGTACTGGAAAAGGAAATATCTTCAGATAAAAACTAGACAGAAGCATTCTGATAAACTTCGTTATGATGTTTGCATTCAACCCACAGAGTTGAACCTTCTTCTTGATAGCGCAGTTTTAAATCACTGTCTTTGTTGAATCTCCAAGTGGATACTTGGAGAGATTTGAGGCATATTCTGGAAAAGGAAATATCCTCACTTAAAAACTAGATAGAAGAATTCCCATAAACTTCCTTGTGATGTCTGCTTTCAACTCACAGAGTTGAACCTTCCTTTGCACAGAGCAGTTTGGAAACCCTCTTTTTGTAGAATCTGCAAGTGGTGATTCGGAGAGCTTCGAGGCCCATGCTGGAAATGGAAATATCTCCACATAAAAACTAGACAGAAGCGTCCTCAGAAATTTCTCTGTGATGTGTGCATTGAACTCACAGAGTTGCTCCTTCTTATTGATAGGGCATTTTCGTAACACTGTTTTAGTAGAATCTGCAAGTGGATAATTGGGGAGATTTGAGGCCTATGCTGGAAAACGAAATATCTTCACGTAGAAACTAGACGGAAGCATTATCAGAAACTTCTCTGTGATGTGTGCGTTAAACTCACAGAGTGGAACATTCCTTTCGATGGAGCAGTTTTGAAACACTCTTTTCGCAGAATCTGCAAGTGGTTATTTAGAGCGCTTTGAGGCCTATGCTGGAAATGGAAATATCTTCACATAAAAAGTAGACAGAAGCATTCTCAGACATTCCTTTGTGATGTGTGCATTCAACTCACGGAGATGAACCTTCCTTTTCACAGGGCACTTTTGAAACACTGTTTTTGTGGGAACGACAAGTGGATATTTGGAGTGATGGCGGCCTCTGGTGGAAAAGCAAATATCATCAAATGAAAACTGCACATAGGCATTCTCAGAAACTTCTTTGTGTGTGTGCATTCAACTCACAGAGTTGAAAAGTCCTTTCGGTAGAGCAGTTTTGAAGCACTCTTTCTGTAGGATCTGCAAGTGGTTATTCGGAGAGCTTTGAGCCCCATGCTGGAAAAGGAAATATCTTCATATAAAACCTGGACAGAAGCATTCTGTGAAAGTTCTCTGTGATGTGTGCATTCAACTCACAGAGTTGAAGCTGCCTTTTCATACAGCATTTTTGTAACACTCTTTTAGTATAATCTGCAAGTGGGTATTTGGGGCGCTTTGTGGCCTAGGCTGGAAAACGAAATATCTTCACATGAAAATTAGACGGAAGCATTATCAGAATCTTCCGTGTGATGTGCTCATTCAATTCACAGGGTTGAACCTTCCTTTTGATACAGCAGGTTTTAAACACTCATTCTGTGGAATCTGCATTTGGGAATTTGGAGCGCTTTGAGGCCTATACCGGAAAAGGAAATATGCTCACATAGAAACTAGACGGAAGCATTATCAGAAACTTCTCTGTGATGTGCGCATTCAACTCACAGGGTTGAACGTGCCTTTTGATACAGCAGTTTTCAAACGCTCGTTTTGTGGAATCTCCATTTCGGAATTTGGAGTGCTTTGAGGCCTATACTGGAAAAGGAAATATCCTCACATAGAAACTAGACAGAAGCATTCTCAGAAACTTCTTTGTGATGTGTGCATTCAACTCACAGGGTTCGACCTTCCTTTTGCTACAACAGTTTTGAAACACTCTTTTTGTAGAATCTGCAAGTGGTTATTTGGAGCGCTTCGAGGCCTATGAGTAAAAGGAAATATCTTCAGAGAAAACTAGCCAGAAGCATTCTCAGAAACTTCTGTGTGATGAGTACATTCCACTCACAGAGTTGAACGTTCCCTTTCACCGAGCAGTTCTGAAACACTCTTTTTGTAGAATCTGCAAGTGGCTACTTAGAGCGCTTTGAGACCTATGCTGGAAAGTGAAATATCTTCACATAAAAACTAGACAGAAGCATTCCCAGAAACGTCTCTGTGAAGTGTGCATTCAATTCACAGAGCTGAATCTTTCTTTTGATAGAGAAGCTTTGAGACACTCTTTCTGTAGAATCTGCAAGTGAATATCTGGAGCGCTTTGAGTCCTAGGCTGGAAAAGAAAGTATCTTCACATAGAAACTAGACAGAAGCATTCTCAAAGACTTCTCTGTGATGTGTGCATTCAACTCACAGAGTTGAAACATCCTTTTGATTTGGCAGTTTTAAAACAATCATTTTGTAGAATCTGCTAGTGGATATTTGCAGTATTTTGAGGCATATGCAGGAAAAGGTAATATCTTCACTTGAAAACTAGACAGAGGCATTCTCAGAAACTTCTTTCTGATGTGTGCCTTGAACTTCCGGAGTTGAACCTTCCTCTTCATAGAGCAGTTATATAATAGTCTTTAAGTATAATCTGCAAGTGGATATGTGGAGAACTTTGAGGACTATGCTGGAAAAGGAAATGTCTTCCCATAGAAAGGAGACGGAAGCATTCTCAGAAGCTTCTCTGTGATGTCGGCATTCAACTCACAGAGTTGAACCTTCCTTTTGATAGAGCAGTTTTCAAACACACTTTGTGGATTCTGCAATTGGTTATTTGGAGAGTTTTGAGGCCTGTACTGGAAAAGGAAATATCTTCAGGTAAAAACTAGACAGAAGCATTCTCAGAAACTTCGTCGTGATGTTTGCATTCAACTCACGGAGTTGAACCCTCTTTTTGATTGCGCAGTTTCAAATCACTGTCTTTGTTGAATCTCCAAGTGGATATTTGGAGCGATTTGGGGCATATTCTGGAAAAGGAAATATCCTCACTTGAAAACTAGATAGAAGAAGTCCCAGAAACTCCTTTGTGACGTCTGCTTTCAACTCACAGAGTTGAACCTTCCTTTTCACAGAGCAGTTTGGAAACACTCTTTTTGTAGAATCTGCGAGTGGTTATTCGGAGAGCTTCGAGGCCCATGCTGGAAATGGAAATACCTTCACATAAAAACTAGACGGAAGCGTTCTCAGAAATTTCTCTGGGATGTGTGTATTGAACTCACAGAGTTGATCCTTCCTATTGATAGAGCATTTTTGTAACACTGTTTTAGTAGAATCTGCAAGTGGATTATTGGGGAGATTTGAGGCCTATGCTGGAAAACGAAATATCTTCACATAGAAACTAGACGGAAGCATTATCAGAAACTTCTCTGTGATGTGTGCATTAAACTCACAGAGTTGAACATTGCTTTTGATGGAGCAGTTTTGAAACACTCTTTTCGTAGAATCTGCAAGTGGTTATTTAGAGCGCTTTGAGGCCTACGCTGGAAATGGAAGAAATGGAAATATCTTCACATAAAAACTAGACAGAAGCATTCCCAAAAACTACTGTGTGAAGTGTGCATTCAGTTCACAGAGCTGAATCTTTCTTTTGATAGAAAAGTTTTGAGACACTCTTTCTGTAGAATCTTCAAGTGAATACTTGGAGCGCTATGTGTCCTAGGCTGGAAAAGAAAGTATCTTCACATAGAAACTAGACAGAAGCATTCTCAAAAACTTCTCTGTAATATGTGCTTTCAACTCATAGAGTTGAAATTTCCTTTTGATTGGCAGTTTTAGAACAATCTTTTGTAGAATCTGCTAGTGGATATTTGGAGTATTTTGAGGCATATGCAGGAAATGGTAATATCTTCACTTGAAAACTAGACAGAGGCATTCTCAGAAACTTCTTTCTGATGTGGGCATTGAACATCGAGAGTTGAACCTTCCTCTTCATAGAGCAGTTCTATAATACTCTTTTAGTATAATCTGCAAGTGGATATGTGGAGAACTTGGAGGACTACGCTGGAAAAGGAAATATCTTCACATAGAAAGTAGACGGAAGCATTCTCAGAACCTTCTCTGTGATGTGTGCATTCAACTCACAGGGTTGAACCTTCCTTTAGATAGAGCAGTTGTGAAACACACTTTTTGTGGATTCTGCAATTGGTTATTTGGAGAGCTTTGAGGCCTGTACTGGAAAAGGAAATATCTTCAGATAAAAACTAGACAGAAGCATTCTGATAAACTTCGTTATGATGTTTGCATTCAACCCACAGAGTTGAACCTTCTTCTTGATAGCGCAGTTTTAAATCACTGTCTTTGTTGAATCTCCAAGTGGATACTTGGAGAGATTTGAGGCATATTCTGGAAAAGGAAATATCCTCACTTAAAAACTAGATAGAAGAATTCCCATAAACTTCCTTGTGATGTCTGCTTTCAACTCACAGAGTTGAACCTTCCTTTGCACAGAGCAGTTTGGAAACCCTCTTTTTGTAGAATCTGCAAGTGGTGATTCGGAGAGCTTCGAGGCCCATGCTGGAAATGGAAATATCTCCACATAAAAACTAGACAGAAGCGTCCTCAGAAATTTCTCTGTGATGTGTGCATTGAACTCACAGAGTTGCTCCTTCTTATTGATAGGGCATTTTCGTAACACTGTTTTAGTAGAATCTGCAAGTGGATAATTGGGGAGATTTGAGGCCTATGCTGGAAAACGAAATATCTTCACGTAGAAACTAGACGGAAGCATTATCAGAAACTTCTCTGTGATGTGTGCGTTAAACTCACAGAGTGGAACATTCCTTTCGATGGAGCAGTTTTGAAACACTCTTTTCGCAGAATCTGCAAGTGGTTATTTAGAGCGCTTTGAGGCCTATGCTGGAAATGGAAATATCTTCACATAAAAAGTAGACAGAAGCATTCTCAGACATTCCTTTGTGATGTGTGCATTCAACTCACGGAGATGAACCTTCCTTTTCACAGGGCACTTTTGAAACACTGTTTTTGTGGGAACGACAAGTGGATATTTGGAGTGATGGCGGCCTCTGGTGGAAAAGCAAATATCATCAAATGAAAACTGCACATAGGCATTCTCAGAAACTTCTTTGTGTGTGTGCATTCAACTCACAGAGTTGAACAGTCCTTTCGGTAGAGCAGTTTTGAAGCACTCTTTCTGTAGGATCTGCAAGTGGTTATTCGGAGAGCTTTGAGCCCCATGCTGGAAAAGGAAATATCTTCATATAAAACCTGGACAGAAGCATTCTGTGAAAGTTCTCTGTGATGTGTGCATTCAACTCACAGAGTTGAAGCTGCCTTTTCATACAGCATTTTTGTAACACTCTTTTAGTATAATCTGCAAGTGGGTATTTGGGGCGCTTTGTGGCCTAGGCTGGAAAACGAAATATCTTCACATGAAAATTAGACGGAAGCATTATCAGAATCTTCCGTGTGATGTGCTCATTCAATTCACAGGGTTGAACCTTCCTTTTGATACAGCAGGTTTTAAACACTCATTCTGTGGAATCTGCATTTGGGAATTTGGAGCGCTTTGAGGCCTATACCGGAAAAGGAAATATGCTCACATAGAAACTAGACGGAAGCATTATCAGAAACTTCTCTGTGATGTGCGCATTCAACTCACAGGGTTGAACGTGCCTTTTGATACAGCAGTTTTCAAACGCTCGTTTTGTGGAATCTCCATTTCGGAATTTGGAGTGCTTTGAGGCCTATACTGGAAAAGGAAATATCCTCACATAGAAACTAGACAGAAGCATTCTCAGAAACTTCTTTGTGATGTGTGCATTCAACTCACAGGGTTCGACCTTCCTTTTGCTACAACAGTTTTGAAACACTCTTTTTGTAGAATCTGCAAGTGGTTATTTGGAGCGCTTCGAGGCCTATGAGTAAAAGGAAATATCTTCAGAGAAAACTAGCCAGAAGCATTCTCAGAAACTTCTGTGTGATGAGTACATTCCACTCACAGAGTTGAACGTTCCCTTTCACCGAGCAGTTCTGAAACACTCTTTTTGTAGAATCTGCAAGTGGCTACTTAGAGCGCTTTGAGACCTATGCTGGAAAGTGAAATATCTTCACATAAAAACTAGACAGAAGCATTCCCAGAAACTTCTCTGTGAAGTGTGCATTCAATTCACAGAGCTGAATCTTTCTTTTGATAGAGAAGCTTTGAGACACTCTTTCTGTAGAATCTGCAAGTGAATATCTGGAGCGCTTTGAGTCCTAGGCTGGAAAAGAAAGTATCTTCACATAGAAACTAGACAGAAGCATTCTCAAAGACTTCTCTGTGATGTGTGCATTCAACTCAGAGAGTTGAAACATCCTTTTGATTTGGCAGTTTTAAAACAATCATTTTGTAGAATCTGCTAGTGGATATTTGCAGTATTTTGAGGCATATGCAGGAAAAGGTAATATCTTCACTTGAAAACTAGACAGAGGCATTCTCAGAAACTTCTTTCTGATGTGTGCCTTGAACTTCCGGAGTTGAACCTTCCTCTTCATAGAGCAGTTATATAATAGTCTTTAAGTATAATCTGCAAGTGGATATGTGGAGAACTTTGAGGACTATGCTGGAAAAGGAAATGTCTTCCCATAGAAAGGAGACGGAAGCATTCTCAGAAGCTTCTCTGTGATGTCGGCATTCAACTCACAGAGTTGAACCTTCCTTTTGATAGAGCAGTTTTCAAACACACTTTGTGGATTCTGCGATTGGTTATTTGGAGAGTTTTGAGGCCTGTGCTGGAAAAGGGAATATCTTCAGGTAAAAACTAGACAGAAGCATTCTCAGAAACTTCGTCGTGATGTTTGCATTCAACTCACGGAGTTGAACCCTCTTTTTGATTGCGCAGTTTTAAATCACTGTCTTTGTTGAATCTCCAAGTGGATATTTGGAGCGATTTGGGGCATATTCTGGAAAAGGAAATATCCTCACTTGAAAACTAGATAGAAGAAGTCCCAGAAACTGCTTTGTGACGTCTGCTTTCAACTCACAGAGTTGAACCTTCCTTTTCACAGAGCAGTTTGGAAACACTCTTTTTGTAGAATCTGCGAGGGGTTATTCGGAGAGCTTCGAGGCCCATGCTGGAAATGGAAATACCTTCACATAAAAACTAGACGGAAGCGTTCTCAGAAATTTCTCTGGGATGTGTGCATTGAACTCACAGAGTTGATCCTTCCTATTGATAGAGCATTTTTGTAACACTGTTTTAGTAGAATCTGCAAGTGGATTATTGGGGAGATTTGAGGCCTATGCTGGAAAACGAAATATCTTCACATAGAAACTAGACGGAAGCATTATCAGAAACTTCTCTGTGATGTGTGCATTAAACTCACAGAGTTGAACATTGCTTTTGATGGAGCAGTTTTGAAACACTCTTTTCGTAGAATCTGCAAGTGGTTATTTAGAGCGCTTTGAGGCCTACGCTGGAAATGGAAGAAATGGAAATATCTTCACATAAAAACTAGACAGAAGCATTCCCAAAAACTACTGTGTGAAGTGTGCATTCAGTTCACAGAGCTGAATCTTTCTTTTGATAGAAAAGTTTTGAGACACTCTTTCTGTAGAATCTTCAAGTGAATACTTGGAGCGCTATGTGTCCTAGGCTGGAAAAGAAAGTATCTTCACATAGAAACTAGACAGAAGCATTCTCAAAAACTTCTCTGTAATATGTGCTTTCAACTCATAGAGTTGAAATTTCCTTTTGATTGGCAGTTTTAGAACAATCTTTTGTAGAATCTGCTAGTGGATATTTGGAGTATTTTGAGGCATATGCAGGAAATGGTAATATCTTCACTTGAAAACTAGACAGAGGCATTCTCAGAAACTTCTTTCTGATGTGGGCATTGAACATCGAGAGTTGAACCTTCCTCTTCATAGAGCAGTTCTATAATACTCTTTTAGTATAATCTGCAAGTGGATATGTGGAGAACTTGGAGGACTACGCTGGAAAAGGAAATATCTTCACATAGAAAGTAGACGGAAGCATTCTCAGAACCTTCTCTGTGATGTGTGCATTCAACTCACAGGGTTGAACCTTCCTTTAGATAGAGCAGTTGTGAAACACACTTTTTGTGGATTCTGCAATTGGTTATTTGGAGAGCTTTGAGGCCTGTACTGGAAAAGGAAATATCTTCAGATAAAAACTAGACAGAAGCATTCTGATAAACTTCGTTATGATGTTTGCATTCAACCCACAGAGTTGAACCTTCTTCTTGATAGCGCAGTTTTAAATCACTGTCTTTGTTGAATCTCCAAGTGGATACTTGGAGAGATTTGAGGCATATTCTGGAAAAGGAAATATCCTCACTTAAAAACTAGATAGAAGAATTCCCATAAACTTCCTTGTGATGTCTGCTTTCAACTCACAGAGTTGAACCTTCCTTTGCACAGAGCAGTTTGGAAACCCTCTTTTTGTAGAATCTGCAAGTGGTGATTCGGAGAGCTTCGAGGCCCATGCTGGAAATGGAAATATCTTCACATAAAAACTAGACAGAAGCGTCCTCAGAAATTTCTCTGTGATGTGTGCATTGAACTCACAGAGTTGCTCCTTCTTATTGATAGGGCATTTTCGTAACACTGTTTTAGTAGAATCTGCAAGTGGATAATTGGGGAGATTTGAGGCCTATGCTGGAAAACGAAATATCTTCACGTAGAAACTAGACGGAAGCATTATCAGAAACTTCTCTGTGATGTGTGCGTTAAACTCACAGAGTGGAACATTCCTTTCGATGGAGCAGTTTTGAAACACTCTTTTCGCAGAATCTGCAAGTGGTTATTTAGAGCGCTTCGAGGCCTATGCTGGAAATGGAAATATCTTCACATAAAAAGTAGACAGAAGCATTCTCAGACATTCCTTTGTGATGTGTGCATTCAACTCACGGAGATGAACCTTCCTTTTCACAGGGCACTTTTGAAACACTGTTTTTGTGGGAACGACAAGTGGATATTTGGAGTGATGGCGGCCTCTGGTGGAAAAGCAAATATCATCAAATGAAAACTGCACATAGGCATTCTCAGAAACTTCTTTGTGTGTGTGCATTCAACTCACAGAGTTGAACAGTCCTTTCGGTAGAGCAGTTTTGAAGCACTCTTTCTGTAGGATCTGCAAGTGGTTATTCGGAGAGCTTTGAGCCCCATGCTGGAAAAGGAAATATCTTCATATAAAACCTGGACAGAAGCATTCTGTGAAAGTTCTCTGTGATGTGTGCATTCAACTCACAGAGTTGAAGCTGCCTTTTCATACAGCATTTTTGTAACACTCTTTTAGTATAATCTGCAAGTGGGTATTTGGGGCGCTTTGTGGCCTAGGCTGGAAAACGAAATATCTTCACATGAAAATTAGACGGAAGCATTATCAGAATCTTCCGTGTGATGTGCTCATTCAATTCACAGGGTTGAACCTTCCTTTTGATACAGCAGGTTTTAAACACTCATTCTGTGGAATCTGCATTTGGGAATTTGGAGCGCTTTGAGGCCTATACCGGAAAAGGAAATATGCTCACATAGAAACTAGACGGAAGCATTATCAGAAACTTCTCTGTGATGTGCGCATTCAACTCACAGGGTTGAACGTGCCTTTTGATACAGCAGTTTTCAAACGCTCGTTTTGTGGAATCTCCATTTCGGAATTTGGAGTGCTTTGAGGCCTATACTGGAAAAGGAAATATCCTCACATAGAAACTAGACAGAAGCATTCTCAGAAACTTCTTTGTGATGTGTGCATTCAACTCACAGGGTTCGACCTTCCTTTTGCTACAACAGTTTTGAAACACTCTTTTTGTAGAATCTGCAAGTGGTTATTTGGAGCGCTTCGAGGCCTATGAGTAAAAGGAAATATCTTCAGAGAAAACTAGCCAGAAGCATTCTCAGAAACTTCTGTGTGATGAGTACATTCCACTCACAGAGTTGAACGTTCCCTTTCACCGAGCAGTTCTGAAACACTCTTTTTGTAGAATCTGCAAGTGGCTACTTAGAGCGCTTTGAGACCTATGCTGGAAAGTGAAATATCTTCACATAAAAACTAGACAGAAGCATTCCCAGAAACGTCTCTGTGAAGTGTGCATTCAATTCACAGAGCTGAATCTTTCTTTTGATAGAGAAGCTTTGAGACACTCTTTCTGTAGAATCTGCAAGTGAATATCTGGAGCGCTTTGAGTCCTAGGCTGGAAAAGAAAGTATCTTCACATAGAAACTAGACAGAAGCATTCTCAAAGACTTCTCTGTGATGTGTGCATTCAACTCACAGAGTTGAAACATCCTTTTGATTTGGCAGTTTTAAAACAATCATTTTGTAGAATCTGCTAGTGGATATTTGCAGTATTTTGAGGCATATGCAGGAAAAGGTAATATCTTCACTTGAAAACTAGACAGAGGCATTCTCAGAAACTTCTTTCTGATGTGTGCCTTGAACTTCCGGAGTTGAACCTTCCTCTTCATAGAGCAGTTATATAATAGTCTTTAAGTATAATCTGCAAGTGGATATGTGGAGAACTTTGAGGACTATGCTGGAAAAGGAAATGTCTTCCCATAGAAAGGAGACGGAAGCATTCTCAGAAGCTTCTCTGTGATGTCGGCATTCAACTCACAGAGTTGAACCTTCCTTTTGATAGAGCAGTTTTCAAACACACTTTGTGGATTCTGCAATTGGTTATTTGGAGAGTTTTGAGGCCTGTACTGGAAAAGGAAATATCTTCAGGTAAAAACTAGACAGAAGCATTCTCAGAAACTTCGTCGTGATGTTTGCATTCAACTCACGGAGTTGAACCCTCTTTTTGATTGCGCAGTTTCAAATCACTGTCTTTGTTGAATCTCCAAGTGGATATTTGGAGCGATTTGGGGCATATTCTGGAAAAGGAAATATCCTCACTTGAAAACTAGATAGAAGAAGTCCCAGAAACTCCTTTGTGACGTCTGCTTTCAACTCACAGAGTTGAACCTTCCTTTTCACAGAGCAGTTTGGAAACACTCTTTTTGTAGAATCTGCGAGTGGTTATTCGGAGAGCTTCGAGGCCCATGCTGGAAATGGAAATACCTTCACATAAAAACTAGACGGAAGCGTTCTCAGAAATTTCTCTGGGATGTGTGTATTGAACTCACAGTGTTGATCCTTCCTATTGATAGAGCATTTTTGTAACACTGTTTTAGTAGAATCTGCAAGTGGATTATTGGGGAGATTTGAGGCCTATGCTGGAAAACGAAATATCTTCACATAGAAACTAGACGGAAGCATTATCAGAAACTTCTCTGTGATGTGTGCATTAAACTCACAGAGTTGAACATTGCTTTTGATGGAGCAGTTTTGAAACACTCTTTTCGTAGAATCTGCAAGTGGTTATTTAGAGCGCTTTGAGGCCTACGCTGGAAATGGAAGAAATGGAAATATCTTCACATAAAAACTAGACAGAAGCATTCCCAAAAACTACTGTGTGAAGTGTGCATTCAGTTCACAGAGCTGAATCTTTCTTTTGATAGAAAAGTTTTGAGACACTCTTTCTGTAGAATCTTCAAGTGAATACTTGGAGCGCTATGTGTCCTAGGCTGGAAAAGAAAGTATCTTCACATAGAAACTAGACAGAAGCATTCTCAAAAACTTCTCTGTAATATGTGCTTTCAACTCATAGAGTTGAAATTTCCTTTTGATTGGCAGTTTTAGAACAATCTTTTGTAGAATCTGCTAGTGGATATTTGGAGTATTTTGAGGCATATGCAGGAAATGGTAATATCTTCACTTGAAAACTAGACAGAGGCATTCTCAGAAACTTCTTTCTGATGTGGGCATTGAACATCGAGAATTGAACCTTCCTCTTCATAGAGCAGTTCTATAATACTCTTTTAGTATAATCTGCAAGTGGATATGTGGAGAACTTGGAGGACTACGCTGGAAAAGGAAATATCTTCACATAGAAAGTAGACGGAAGCATTCTCAGAACCTTCTCTGTGATGTGTGCATTCAACTCACAGGGTTGAACCTTCCTTTAGATAGAGCAGTTGTGAAACACACTTTTTGTGGATTCTGCAATTGGTTATTTGGAGAGCTTTGAGGCCTGTACTGGAAAAGGAAATATCTTCAGATAAAAACTAGACAGAAGCATTCTGATAAACTTCGTTATGATGTTTGCATTCAACCCACAGAGTTGAACCTTCTTCTTGATAGCGCAGTTTTAAATCACTGTCTTTGTTGAATCTCCAAGTGGATACTTGGAGAGATTTGAGGCATATTCTGGAAAAGGAAATATCCTCACTTAAAAACTAGATAGAAGAATTCCCATAAACTTCCTTGTGATGTCTGCTTTCAACTCACAGAGTTGAACCTTCCTTTGCACAGAGCAGTTTGGAAACCCTCTTTTTGTAGAATCTGCAAGTGGTGATTCGGAGAGCTTCGAGGCCCATGCTGGAAATGGAAATATCTTCACATAAAAACTAGACAGAAGCGTCCTCAGAAATTTCTCTGTGATGTGTGCATTGAACTCACAGAGTTGCTCCTTCTTATTGATAGGGCATTTTCGTAACACTGTTTTAGTAGAATCTGCAAGTGGATAATTGGGGAGATTTGAGGCCTATGCTGGAAAACGAAATATCTTCACGTAGAAACTAGACGGAAGCATTATCAGAAACTTCTCTGTGATGTGTGCGTTAAACTCACAGAGTGGAACATTCCTTTCGATGGAGCAGTTTTGAAACACTCTTTTCGCAGAATCTGCAAGTGGTTATTTAGAGCGCTTTGAGGCCTATGCTGGAAATGGAAATATCTTCACATAAAAAGTAGACAGAAGCATTCTCAGACATTCCTTTGTGATGTGTGCATTCAACTCACGGAGATGAACCTTCCTTTTCACAGGGCACTTTTGAAACACTGTTTTTGTGGGAACGACAAGTGGATATTTGGAGTGATGGCGGCCTCTGGTGGAAAAGCAAATATCATCAAATGAAAACTGCACATAGGCATTCTCAGAAACTTCTTTGTGTGTGTGCATTCAACTCACAGAGTTGAACAGTCCTTTCGGTAGAGCAGTTTTGAAGCACTCTTTCTGTAGGATCTGCAAGTGGTTATTCGGAGAGCTTTGAGCCCCATGCTGGAAAAGGAAATATCTTCATATAAAACCTGGACAGAAGCATTCTGTGAAAGTTCTCTGTGATGTGTGCATTCAACTCACAGAGTTGAAGCTGCCTTTTCATACAGCATTTTTGTAACACTCTTTTAGTATAATCTGCAAGTGGGTATTTGGGGCGCTTTGTGGCCTAGGCTGGAAAACGAAATATCTTCACATGAAAATTAGACGGAAGCATTATCAGAATCTTCCGTGTGATGTGCTCATTCAATTCACAGGGTTGAACCTTCCTTTTGATACAGCAGGTTTTAAACACTCATTCTGTGGAATCTGCATTTGGGAATTTGGAGCGCTTTGAGGCCTATACCGGAAAAGGAAATATGCTCACATAGAAACTAGACGGAAGCATTATCAGAAACTTCTCTGTGATGTGCGCATTCAACTCACAGGGTTGAACGTGCCTTTTGATACAGCAGTTTTCAAACGCTCGTTTTGTGGAATCTCCATTTCGGAATTTGGAGTGCTTTGAGGCCTATACTGGAAAAGGAAATATCCTCACATAGAAACTAGACAGAAGCATTCTCAGAAACTTCTTTGTGATGTGTGCATTCAACTCACAGGGTTCGACCTTCCTTTTGCTACAACAGTTTTGAAACACTCTTTTTGTAGAATCTGCAAGTGGTTATTTGGAGCGCTTCGAGGCCTATGAGTAAAAGGAAATATCTTCAGAGAAAACTAGCCAGAAGCATTCTCAGAAACTTCTGTGTGATGAGTACATTCCACTCACAGAGTTGAACGTTCCCTTTCACCGAGCAGTTCTGAAACACTCTTTTTGTAGAATCTGCAAGTGGCTACTTAGAGCGCTTTGAGACCTATGCTGGAAAGTGAAATATCTTCACATAAAAACTAGACAGAAGCATTCCCAGAAACGTCTCTGTGAAGTGTGCATTCAATTCACAGAGCTGAATCTTTCTTTTGATAGAGAAGCTTTGAGACACTCTTTCTGTAGAATCTGCAAGTGAATATCTGGAGCGCTTTGAGTCCTAGGCTGGAAAAGAAAGTATCTTCACATAGAAACTAGACAGAAGCATTCTCAAAGACTTCTCTGTGATGTGTGCATTCAACTCACAGAGTTGAAACATCCTTTTGATTTGGCAGTTTTAAAACAATCATTTTGTAGAATCTGCTAGTGGATATTTGCAGTATTTTGAGGCATATGCAGGAAAAGGTAATATCTTCACTTGAAAACTAGACAGAGGCATTCTCAGAAACTTCTTTCTGATGTGTGCCTTGAACTTCCGGAGTTGAACCTTCCTCTTCATAGAGCAGTTATATAATAGTCTTTAAGTATAATCTGCAAGTGGATATGTGGAGAACTTTGAGGACTATGCTGGAAAAGGAAATGTCTTCCCATAGAAAGGAGACGGAAGCATTCTCAGAAGCTTCTCTGTGATGTCGGCATTCAACTCACAGAGTTGAACCTTCCTTTTGATAGAGCAGTTTTCAAACACACTTTGTGGATTCTGCAATTGGTTATTTGGAGAGTTTTGAGGCCTGTACTGGAAAAGGAAATATCTTCAGGTAAAAACTAGACAGAAGCATTCTCAGAAACTTCGTCGTGATGTTTGCATTCAACTCACGGAGTTGAACCCTCTTTTTGATTGCGCAGTTTCAAATCACTGTCTTTGTTGAATCTCCAAGTGGATATTTGGAGCGATTTGGGGCATATTCTGGAAAAGGAAATATCCTCACTTGAAAACTAGATAGAAGAAGTCCCAGAAACTCCTTTGTGACGTCTGCTTTCAACTCACAGAGTTGAACCTTCCTTTTCACAGAGCAGTTTGGAAACACTCTTTTTGTAGAATCTGCGAGTGGTTATTCGGAGAGCTTCGAGGCCCATGCTGGAAATGGAAATACCTTCACATAAAAACTAGACGGAAGCGTTCTCAGAAATTTCTCTGGGATGTGTGTATTGAACTCACAGTGTTGATCCTTCCTATTGATAGAGCATTTTTGTAACACTGTTTTAGTAGAATCTGCAAGTGGATTATTGGGGAGATTTGAGGCCTATGCTGGAAAACGAAATATCTTCACATAGAAACTAGACGGAAGCATTATCAGAAACTTCTCTGTGATGTGTGCATTAAACTCACAGAGTTGAACATTGCTTTTGATGGAGCAGTTTTGAAACACTCTTTTCGTAGAATCTGCAAGTGGTTATTTAGAGCGCTTTGAGGCCTACGCTGGAAATGGAAGAAATGGAAATATCTTCACATAAAAACTAGACAGAAGCATTCCCAAAAACTACTGTGTGAAGTGTGCATTCAGTTCACAGAGCTGAATCTTTCTTTTGATAGAAAAGTTTTGAGACACTCTTTCTGTAGAATCTTCAAGTGAATACTTGGAGCGCTATGTGTCCTAGGCTGGAAAAGAAAGTATCTTCACATAGAAACTAGACAGAAGCATTCTCAAAAACTTCTCTGTAATATGTGCTTTCAACTCATAGAGTTGAAATTTCCTTTTGATTGGCAGTTTTAGAACAATCTTTTGTAGAATCTGCTAGTGGATATTTGGAGTATTTTGAGGCATATGCAGGAAATGGTAATATCTTCACTTGAAAACTAGACAGAGGCATTCTCAGAAACTTCTTTCTGATGTGGGCATTGAACATCGAGAGTTGAACCTTCCTCTTCATAGAGCAGTTCTATAATACTCTTTTAGTATAATCTGCAAGTGGATATGTGGAGAACTTGGAGGACTACGCTGGAAAAGGAAATATCTTCACATAGAAAGTAGACGGAAGCATTCTCAGAACCTTCTCTGTGATGTGTGCATTCAACTCACAGGGTTGAACCTTCCTTTAGATAGAGCAGTTGTGAAACACACTTTTTGTGGATTCTGCAATTGGTTATTTGGAGAGCTTTGAGGCCTGTACTGGAAAAGGAAATATCTTCAGATAAAAACTAGACAGAAGCATTCTGATAAACTTCGTTATGATGTTTGCATTCAACCCACAGAGTTGAACCTTCTTCTTGATAGCGCAGTTTTAAATCACTGTCTTTGTTGAATCTCCAAGTGGATACTTGGAGAGATTTGAGGCATATTCTGGAAAAGGAAATATCCTCACTTAAAAACTAGATAGAAGAATTCCCATAAACTTCCTTGTGATGTCTGCTTTCAACTCACAGAGTTGAACCTTCCTTTGCACAGAGCAGTTTGGAAACCCTCTTTTTGTAGAATCTGCAAGTGGTGATTCGGAGAGCTTCGAGGCCCATGCTGGAAATGGAAATATCTTCACATAAAAACTAGACAGAAGCGTCCTCAGAAATTTCTCTGTGATGTGTGCATTGAACTCACAGAGTTGCTCCTTCTTATTGATAGGGCATTTTCGTAACACTGTTTTAGTAGAATCTGCAAGTGGATAATTGGGGAGATTTGAGGCCTATGCTGGAAAACGAAATATCTTCACGTAGAAACTAGACGGAAGCATTATCAGAAACTTCTCTGTGATGTGTGCGTTAAACTCACAGAGTGGAACATTCCTTTCGATGGAGCAGTTTTGAAACACTCTTTTCGCAGAATCTGCAAGTGGTTATTTAGAGCGCTTTGAGGCCTATGCTGGAAATGGAAATATCTTCACATAAAAAGTAGACAGAAGCATTCTCAGACATTCCTTTGTGATGTGTGCATTCAACTCACGGAGATGAACCTTCCTTTTCACAGGGCACTTTTGAAACACTGTTTTTGTGGGAACGACAAGTGGATATTTGGAGTGATGGCGGCCTCTGGTGGAAAAGCAAATATCATCAAATGAAAACTGCACATAGGCATTCTCAGAAACTTCTTTGTGTGTGTGCATTCAACTCACAGAGTTGAACAGTCCTTTCGGTAGAGCAGTTTTGAAGCACTCTTTCTGTAGGATCTGCAAGTGGTTATTCGGAGAGCTTTGAGCCCCATGCTGGAAAAGGAAATATCTTCATATAAAACCTGGACAGAAGCATTCTGTGAAAGTTCTCTGTGATGTGTGCATTCAACTCACAGAGTTGAAGCTGCCTTTTCATACAGCATTTTTGTAACACTCTTTTAGTATAATCTGCAAGTGGGTATTTGGGGCGCTTTGTGGCCTAGGCTGGAAAACGAAATATCTTCACATGAAAATTAGACGGAAGCATTATCAGAATCTTCCGTGTGATGTGCTCATTCAATTCACAGGGTTGAACCTTCCTTTTGATACAGCAGGTTTTAAACACTCATTCTGTGGAATCTGCATTTGGGAATTTGGAGCGCTTTGAGGCCTATACCGGAAAAGGAAATATGCTCACATAGAAACTAGACGGAAGCATTATCAGAAACTTCTCTGTGATGTGCGCATTCAACTCACAGGGTTGAACGTGCCTTTTGATACAGCTGTTTTCAAACGCTCGTTTTGTGGAATCTCCATTTCGGAATTTGGAGTGCTTTGAGGCCTATACTGGAAAAGGAAATATCCTCACATAGAAACTAGACAGAAGCATTCTCAGAAACTTCTTTGTGATGTGTGCATTCAACTCACAGGGTTCGACCTTCCTTTTGCTACAACAGTTTTGAAACACTCTTTTTGTAGAATCTGCAAGTGGTTATTTGGAGCGCTTCGAGGCCTATGAGTAAAAGGAAATATCTTCAGAGAAAACTAGCCAGAAGCATTCTCAGAAACTTCTGTGTGATGAGTACATTCCACTCACAGAGTTGAACGTTCCCTTTCACCGAGCAGTTCTGAAACACTCTTTTTGTAGAATCTGCAAGTGGCTACTTAGAGCGCTTTGAGACCTATGCTGGAAAGTGAAATATCTTCACATAAAAACTAGACAGAAGCATTCCCAGAAACGTCTCTGTGAAGTGTGCATTCAATTCACAGAGCTGAATCTTTCTTTTGATAGAGAAGCTTTGAGACACTCTTTCTGTAGAATCTGCAAGTGAATATCTGGAGCGCTTTGAGTCCTAGGCTGGAAAAGAAAGTATCTTCACATAGAAACTAGACAGAAGCATTCTCAAAGACTTCTCTGTGATGTGTGCATTCAACTCACAGAGTTGAAACATCCTTTTGATTTGGCAGTTTTAAAACAATCATTTTGTAGAATCTGCTAGTGGATATTTGCAGTATTTTGAGGCATATGCAGGAAAAGGTAATATCTTCACTTGAAAACTAGACAGAGGCATTCTCAGAAACTTCTTTCTGATGTGTGCCTTGAACTTCCGGAGTTGAACCTTCCTCTTCATAGAGCAGTTATATAATAGTCTTTAAGTATAATCTGCAAGTGGATATGTGGAGAACTTTGAGGACTATGCTGGAAAAGGAAATGTCTTCCCATAGAAAGGAGACGGAAGCATTCTCAGAAGCTTCTCTGTGATGTCGGCATTCAACTCACAGAGTTGAACCTTCCTTTTGATAGAGCAGTTTTCAAACACACTTTGTGGATTCTGCAATTGGTTATTTGGAGAGTTTTGAGGCCTGTACTGGAAAAGGAAATATCTTCAGGTAAAAACTAGACAGAAGCATTCTCAGAAACTTCGTCGTGATGTTTGCATTCAACTCACGGAGTTGAACCCTCTTTTTGATTGCGCAGTTTCAAATCACTGTCTTTGTTGAATCTCCAAGTGGATATTTGGAGCGATTTGGGGCATATTCTGGAAAAGGAAATATCCTCACTTGAAAACTAGATAGAAGAAGTCCCAGAAACTCCTTTGTGACGTCTGCTTTCAACTCACAGAGTTGAACCTTCCTTTTCACAGAGCAGTTTGGAAACACTCTTTTTGTAGAATCTGCGAGTGGTTATTCGGAGAGCTTCGAGGCCCATGCTGGAAATGGAAATACCTTCACATGAAAACTAGACGGAAGCGTTCTCAGAAATTTCTCTGGGATGTGTGTATTGAACTCACAGTGTTGATCCTTCCTATTGATAGAGCATTTTTGTAACACTGTTTTAGTAGAATCTGCAAGTGGATTATTGGGGAGATTTGAGGCCTATGCTGGAAAACGAAATATCTTCACATAGAAACTAGACGGAAGCATTATCAGAAACTTCTCTGTGATGTGTGCATTAAACTCACAGAGTTGAACATTGCTTTTGATGGAGCAGTTTTGAAACACTCTTTTCGTAGAATCTGCAAGTGGTTATTTAGAGCGCTTTGAGGCCTACGCTGGAAATGGAAGAAATGGAAATATCTTCACATAAAAACTAGACAGAAGCATTCCCAAAAACTACTGTGTGAAGTGTGCATTCAGTTCACAGAGCTGAATCTTTCTTTTGATAGAAAAGTTTTGAGACACTCTTTCTGTAGAATCTTCAAGTGAATACTTGGAGCGCTATGTGTCCTAGGCTGGAAAAGAAAGTATCTTCACATAGAAACTAGACAGAAGCATTCTCAAAAACTTCTCTGTAATATGTGCTTTCAACTCATAGAGTTGAAATTTCCTTTTGATTGGCAGTTTTAGAACAATCTTTTGTAGAATCTGCTAGTGGATATTTGGAGTATTTTGAGGCATATGCAGGAAATGGTAATATCTTCACTTGAAAACTAGACAGAGGCATTCTCAGAAACTTCTTTCTGATGTGGGCATTGAACATCGAGAGTTGAACCTTCCTCTTCATAGAGCAGTTCTATAATACTCTTTTAGTATAATCTGCAAGTGGATATGTGGAGAACTTGGAGGACTACGCTGGAAAAGGAAATATCTTCACATAGAAAGTAGACGGAAGCATTCTCAGAACCTTCTCTGTGATGTGTGCATTCAACTCACAGGGTTGAACCTTCCTTTAGATAGAGCAGTTGTGAAACACACTTTTTGTGGATTCTGCAATTGGTTATTTGGAGAGCTTTGAGGCCTGTACTGGAAAAGGAAATATCTTCAGATAAAAACTAGACAGAAGCATTCTGATAAACTTCGTTATGATGTTTGCATTCAACCCACAGAGTTGAACCTTCTTCTTGATAGCGCAGTTTTAAATCACTGTCTTTGTTGAATCTCCAAGTGGATACTTGGAGAGATTTGAGGCATATTCTGGAAAAGGAAATATCCTCACTTAAAAACTAGATAGAAGAATTCCCATAAACTTCCTTGTGATGTCTGCTTTCAACTCACAGAGTTGAACCTTCCTTTGCACAGAGCAGTTTGGAAACCCTCTTTTTGTAGAATCTGCAAGTGGTGATTCGGAGAGCTTCGAGGCCCATGCTGGAAATGGAAATATCTTCACATAAAAACTAGACAGAAGCGTCCTCAGAAATTTCTCTGTGATGTGTGCATTGAACTCACAGAGTTGCTCCTTCTTATTGATAGGGCATTTTCGTAACACTGTTTTAGTAGAATCTGCAAGTGGATAATTGGGGAGATTTGAGGCCTATGCTGGAAAACGAAATATCTTCACGTAGAAACTAGACGGAAGCATTATCAGAAACTTCTCTGTGATGTGTGCGTTAAACTCACAGAGTGGAACATTCCTTTCGATGGAGCAGTTTTGAAACACTCTTTTCGCAGAATCTGCAAGTGGTTATTTAGAGCGCTTTGAGGCCTATGCTGGAAATGGAAATATCTTCACATAAAAAGTAGACAGAAGCATTCTCAGACATTCCTTTGTGATGTGTGCATTCAACTCACGGAGATGAACCTTCCTTTTCACAGGGCACTTTTGAAACACTGTTTTTGTGGGAACGACAAGTGGATATTTGGAGTGATGGCGGCCTCTGGTGGAAAAGCAAATATCATCAAATGAAAACTGCACATAGGCATTCTCAGAAACTTCTTTGTGTGTGTGCATTCAACTCACAGAGTTGAACAGTCCTTTCGGTAGAGCAGTTTTGAAGCACTCTTTCTGTAGGATCTGCAAGTGGTTATTCGGAGAGCTTTGAGCCCCATGCTGGAAAAGGAAATATCTTCATATAAAACCTGGACAGAAGCATTCTGTGAAAGTTCTCTGTGATGTGTGCATTCAACTCACAGAGTTGAAGCTGCCTTTTCATACAGCATTTTTGTAACACTCTTTTAGTATAATCTGCAAGTGGGTATTTGGGGCGCTTTGTGGCCTAGGCTGGAAAACGAAATATCTTCACATGAAAATTAGACGGAAGCATTATCAGAATCTTCCGTGTGATGTGCTCATTCAATTCACAGGGTTGAACCTTCCTTTTGATACAGCAGGTTTTAAACACTCATTCTGTGGAATCTGCATTTGGGAATTTGGAGCGCTTTGAGGCCTATACCGGAAAAGGAAATATGCTCACATAGAAACTAGACGGAAGCATTATCAGAAACTTCTCTGTGATGTGCGCATTCAACTCACAGGGTTGAACGTGCCTTTTGATACAGCTGTTTTCAAACGCTCGTTTTGTGGAATCTCCATTTCGGAATTTGGAGTGCTTTGAGGCCTATACTGGAAAAGGAAATATCCTCACATAGAAACTAGACAGAAGCATTCTCAGAAACTTCTTTGTGATGTGTGCATTCAACTCACAGGGTTCGACCTTCCTTTTGCTACAACAGTTTTGAAACACTCTTTTTGTAGAATCTGCAAGTGGTTATTTGGAGCGCTTCGAGGCCTATGAGTAAAAGGAAATATCTTCAGAGAAAACTAGCCAGAAGCATTCTCAGAAACTTCTGTGTGATGAGTACATTCCACTCACAGAGTTGAACGTTCCCTTTCACCGAGCAGTTCTGAAACACTCTTTTTGTAGAATCTGCAAGTGGCTACTTAGAGCGCTTTGAGACCTATGCTGGAAAGTGAAATATCTTCACATAAAAACTAGACAGAAGCATTCCCAGAAACGTCTCTGTGAAGTGTGCATTCAATTCACAGAGCTGAATCTTTCTTTTGATAGAGAAGCTTTGAGACACTCTTTCTGTAGAATCTGCAAGTGAATATCTGGAGCGCTTTGAGTCCTAGGCTGGAAAAGAAAGTATCTTCACATAGAAACTAGACAGAAGCATTCTCAAAGACTTCTCTGTGATGTGTGCATTCAACTCACAGAGTTGAAACATCCTTTTGATTTGGCAGTTTTAAAACAATCATTTTGTAGAATCTGCTAGTGGATATTTGCAGTATTTTGAGGCATATGCAGGAAAAGGTAATATCTTCACTTGAAAACTAGACAGAGGCATTCTCAGAAACTTCTTTCTGATGTGTGCCTTGAACTTCCGGAGTTGAACCTTCCTCTTCATAGAGCAGTTATATAATAGTCTTTAAGTATAATCTGCAAGTGGATATGTGGAGAACTTTGAGGACTATGCTGGAAAAGGAAATGTCTTCCCATAGAAAGGAGACGGAAGCATTCTCAGAAGCTTCTCTGTGATGTCGGCATTCAACTCACAGAGTTGAACCTTCCTTTTGATAGAGCAGTTTTCAAACACACTTTGTGGATTCTGCAATTGGTTATTTGGAGAGTTTTGAGGCCTGTACTGGAAAAGGAAATATCTTCAGGTAAAAACTAGACAGAAGCATTCTCAGAAACTTCGTCGTGATGTTTGCATTCAACTCACGGAGTTGAACCCTCTTTTTGATTGCGCAGTTTCAAATCACTGTCTTTGTTGAATCTCCACGTGGATATTTGGAGCGATTTGGGGCATATTCTGGAAAAGGAAATATCCTCACTTGAAAACTAGATAGAAGAAGTCCCAGAAACGCCTTTGTGACGTCTGCTTTCAACTCACAGAGTTGAACCTTCCTTTTCACAGAGCAGTTTGGAAACACTCTTTTTGTAGAATCTGCGAGTGGTTATTCGGAGAGCTTCGAGGCCCATGCTGGAAATGGAAATACCTTCACATAAAAACTAGACGGAAGCGTTCTCAGAAATTTCTCTGGGATGTGTGTATTGAACTCACAGAGTTGATCCTTCCTATTGATAGAGCATTTTTGTAACACTGTTTTAGTAGAATCTGCAAGTGGATTATTGGGGAGATTTGAGGCCTATGCTGGAAAACGAAATATCTTCACATAGAAACTAGACGGAAGCATTATCAGAAACTTCTCTGTGATGTGTGCATTAAACTCACAGAGTTGAACATTGCTTTTGATGGAGCAGTTTTGAAACACTCTTTTCGTAGAATCTGCAAGTGGTTATTTAGAGCGCTTTGAGGCCTACGCTGGAAATGGAAGAAATGGAAATATCTTCACATAAAAACTAGACAGAAGCATTCCCAAAAACTACTGTGTGAAGTGTGCATTCAGTTCACAGAGCTGAATCTTTCTTTTGATAGAAAAGTTTTGAGACACTCTTTCTGTAGAATCTTCAAGTGAATACTTGGAGCGCTATGTGTCCTAGGCTGGAAAAGAAAGTATCTTCACATAGAAACTAGACAGAAGCATTCTCAAAAACTTCTCTGTAATATGTGCTTTCAACTCATAGAGTTGAAATTTCCTTTTGATTGGCAGTTTTAGAACAATCTTTTGTAGAATCTGCTAGTGGATATTTGGAGTATTTTGAGGCATATGCAGGAAATGGTAATATCTTCACTTGAAAACTAGACAGAGGCATTCTCAGAAACTTCTTTCTGATGTGGGCATTGAACATCGAGAGTTGAACCTTCCTCTTCATAGAGCAGTTCTATAATACTCTTTTAGTATAATCTGCAAGTGGATATGTGGAGAACTTGGAGGACTACGCTGGAAAAGGAAATATCTTCACATAGAAAGTAGACGGAAGCATTCTCAGAACCTTCTCTGTGATGTGTGCATTCAACTCACAGGGTTGAACCTTCCTTTAGATAGAGCAGTTGTGAAACACACTTTTTGTGGATTCTGCAATTGGTTATTTGGAGAGCTTTGAGGCCTGTACTGGAAAAGGAAATATCTTCAGATAAAAACTAGACAGAAGCATTCTGATAAACTTCGTTATGATGTTTGCATTCAACCCACAGAGTTGAACCTTCTTCTTGATAGCGCAGTTTTAAATCACTGTCTTTGTTGAATCTCCAAGTGGATACTTGGAGAGATTTGAGGCATATTCTGGAAAAGGAAATATCCTCACTTAAAAACTAGATAGAAGAATTCCCATAAACTTCCTTGTGATGTCTGCTTTCAACTCACAGAGTTGAACCTTCCTTTGCACAGAGCAGTTTGGAAACCCTCTTTTTGTAGAATCTGCAAGTGGTGATTCGGAGAGCTTCGAGGCCCATGCTGGAAATGGAAATATCTTCACATAAAAACTAGACAGAAGCGTCCTCAGAAATTTCTCTGTGATGTGTGCATTGAACTCACAGAGTTGCTCCTTCTTATTGATAGGGCATTTTCGTAACACTGTTTTAGTAGAATCTGCAAGTGGATAATTGGGGAGATTTGAGGCCTATGCTGGAAAACGAAATATCTTCACGTAGAAACTAGACGGAAGCATTATCAGAAACTTCTCTGTGATGTGTGCGTTAAACTCACAGAGTGGAACATTCCTTTCGATGGAGCAGTTTTGAAACACTCTTTTCGCAGAATCTGCAAGTGGTTATTTAGAGCGCTTTGAGGCCTATGCTGGAAATGGAAATATCTTCACATAAAAAGTAGACAGAAGCATTCTCAGACATTCCTTTGTGATGTGTGCATTCAACTCACGGAGATGAACCTTCCTTTTCACAGGGCACTTTTGAAACACTGTTTTTGTGGGAACGACAAGTGGATATTTGGAGTGATGGCGGCCTCTGGTGGAAAAGCAAATATCATCAAATGAAAACTGCACATAGGCATTCTCAGAAACTTCTTTGTGTGTGTGCATTCAACTCACAGAGTTGAACAGTCCTTTCGGTAGAGCAGTTTTGAAGCACTCTTTCTGTAGGATCTGCAAGTGGTTATTCGGAGAGCTTTGAGCCCCATGCTGGAAAAGGAAATATCTTCATATAAAACCTGGACAGAAGCATTCTGTGAAAGTTCTCTGTGATGTGTGCATTCAACTCACAGAGTTGAAGCTGCCTTTTCATACAGCATTTTTGTAACACTCTTTTAGTATAATCTGCAAGTGGGTATTTGGGGCGCTTTGTGGCCTAGGCTGGAAAACGAAATATCTTCACATGAAAATTAGACGGAAGCATTATCAGAATCTTCCGTGTGATGTGCTCATTCAATTCACAGGGTTGAACCTTCCTTTTGATACAGCAGGTTTTAAACACTCATTCTGTGGAATCTGCATTTGGGAATTTGGAGCGCTTTGAGGCCTATACCGGAAAAGGAAATATGCTCACATAGAAACTAGACGGAAGCATTATCAGAAACTTCTCTGTGATGTGCGCATTCAACTCACAGGGTTGAACGTGCCTTTTGATACAGCAGTTTTCAAACGCTCGTTTTGTGGAATCTCCATTTCGGAATTTGGAGTGCTTTGAGGCCTATACTGGAAAAGGAAATATCCTCACATAGAAACTAGACAGAAGCATTCTCAGAAACTTCTTTGTGATGTGTGCATTCAACTCACAGGGTTCGACCTTCCTTTTGCTACAACAGTTTTGAAACACTCTTTTTGTAGAATCTGCAAGTGGTTATTTGGAGCGCTTCGAGGCCTATGAGTAAAAGGAAATATCTTCAGAGAAAACTAGCCAGAAGCATTCTCAGAAACTTCTGTGTGATGAGTACATTCCACTCACAGAGTTGAACGTTCCCTTTCACCGAGCAGTTCTGAAACACTCTTTTTGTAGAATCTGCAAGTGGCTACTTAGAGCGCTTTGAGACCTATGCTGGAAAGTGAAATATCTTCACATAAAAACTAGACAGAAGCATTCCCAGAAACGTCTCTGTGAAGTGTGCATTCAATTCACAGAGCTGAATCTTTCTTTTGATAGAGAAGCTTTGAGACACTCTTTCTGTAGAATCTGCAAGTGAATATCTGGAGCGCTTTGAGTCCTAGGCTGGAAAAGAAAGTATCTTCACATAGAAACTAGACAGAAGCATTCTCAAAGACTTCTCTGTGATGTGTGCATTCAACTCACAGAGTTGAAACATCCTTTTGATTTGGCAGTTTTAAAACAATCATTTTGTAGAATCTGCTAGTGGATATTTGCAGTATTTTGAGGCATATGCAGGAAAAGGTAATATCTTCACTTGAAAACTAGACAGAGGCATTCTCAGAAACTTCTTTCTGATGTGTGCCTTGAACTTCCGGAGTTGAACCTTCCTCTTCATAGAGCAGTTATATAATAGTCTTTAAGTATAATCTGCAAGTGGATATGTGGAGAACTTTGAGGACTATGCTGGAAAAGGAAATGTCTTCCCATAGAAAGGAGACGGAAGCATTCTCAGAAGCTTCTCTGTGATGTCGGCATTCAACTCACAGAGTTGAACCTTCCTTTTGATAGAGCAGTTTTCAAACACACTTTGTGGATTCTGCAATTGGTTATTTGGAGAGTTTTGAGGCCTGTACTGGAAAAGGAAATATCTTCAGGTAAAAACTAGACAGAAGCATTCTCAGAAACTTCGTCGTGATGTTTGCATTCAACTCACGGAGTTGAACCCTCTTTTTGATTGCGCAGTTTCAAATCACTGTCTTTGTTGAATCTCCAAGTGGATATTTGGAGCGATTTGGGGCATATTCTGGAAAAGGAAATATCCTCACTTGAAAACTAGATAGAAGAAGTCCCAGAAACTCCTGTGTGACGTCTGCTTTCAACTCACAGAGTTGAACCTTCCTTTTCACAGAGCAGTTTGGAAACACTCTTTTTGTAGAATCTGCGAGTGGTTATTCGGAGAGCTTCGAGGCCCATGCTGGAAATGGAAATACCTTCACATAAAAACTAGACGGAAGCGTTCTCAGAAATTTCTCTGGGATGTGTGTATTGAACTCACAGAGTTGATCCTTCCTATTGATAGAGCATTTTTGTAACACTGTTTTAGTAGAATCTGCAAGTGGATTATTGGGGAGATTTGAGGCCTATGCTGGAAAACGAAATATCTTCACATAGAAACTAGACGGAAGCATTATCAGAAACTTCTCTGTGATGTGTGCATTAAACTCACAGAGTTGAACATTGCTTTTGATGGAGCAGTTTTGAAACACTCTTTTCGTAGAATCTGCAAGTGGTTATTTAGAGCGCTTTGAGGCCTACGCTGGAAATGGAAGAAATGGAAATATCTTCACATAAAAACTAGACAGAAGCATTCCCAAAAACTACTGTGTGAAGTGTGCATTCAGTTCACAGAGCTGAATCTTTCTTTTGATAGAAAAGTTTTGAGACACTCTTTCTGTAGAATCTTCAAGTGAATACTTGGAGCGCTATGTGTCCTAGGCTGGAAAAGAAAGTATCTTCACATAGAAACTAGACAGAAGCATTCTCAAAAACTTCTCTGTAATATGTGCTTTCAACTCATAGAGTTGAAATTTCCTTTTGATTGGCAGTTTTAGAACAATCTTTTGTAGAATCTGCTAGTGGATATTTGGAGTATTTTGAGGCATATGCAGGAAATGGTAATATCTTCACTTGAAAACTAGACAGAGGCATTCTCAGAAACTTCTTTCTGATGTGGGCATTGAACATCGAGAGTTGAACCTTCCTCTTCATAGAGCAGTTCTATAATACTCTTTTAGTATAATCTGCAAGTGGATATGTGGAGAACTTGGAGGACTACGCTGGAAAAGGAAATATCTTCACATAGAAAGTAGACAGAAGCATTCTCAGAACCTTCTCTGTGATGTGTGCATTCAACTCACAGGGTTGAACCTTCCTTTAGATAGAGCAGTTGTGAAACACACTTTTTGTGGATTCTGCAATTGGTTATTTGGAGAGCTTTGAGGCCTGTACTGGAAAAGGAAATATCTTCAGATAAAAACTAGACAGAAGCATTCTGATAAACTTCGTTATGATGTTTGCATTCAACCCACAGAGTTGAACCTTCTTCTTGATAGCGCAGTTTTAAATCACTGTCTTTGTTGAATCTCCAAGTGGATACTTGGAGAGATTTGAGGCATATTCTGGAAAAGGAAATATCCTCACTTAAAAACTAGATAGAAGAATTCCCATAAACTTCCTTGTGATGTCTGCTTTCAACTCACAGAGTTGAACCTTCCTTTGCACAGAGCAGTTTGGAAACCCTCTTTTTGTAGAATCTGCAAGTGGTGATTCGGAGAGCTTCGAGGCCCATGCTGGAAATGGAAATATCTCCACATAAAAACTAGACAGAAGCGTCCTCAGAAATTTCTCTGTGATGTGTGCATTGAACTCACAGAGTTGCTCCTTCTTATTGATAGGGCATTTTCGTAACACTGTTTTAGTAGAATCTGCAAGTGGATAATTGGGGAGATTTGAGGCCTATGCTGGAAAACGAAATATCTTCACGTAGAAACTAGACGGAAGCATTATCAGAAACTTCTCTGTGATGTGTGCGTTAAACTCACAGAGTGGAACATTCCTTTCGATGGAGCAGTTTTGAAACACTCTTTTCGCAGAATCTGCAAGTGGTTATTTAGAGCGCTTTGAGGCCTATGCTGGAAATGGAAATATCTTCACATAAAAAGTAGACAGAAGCATTCTCAGACATTCCTTTGTGATGTGTGCATTCAACTCACGGAGATGAACCTTCCTTTTCACAGGGCACTTTTGAAACACTGTTTTTGTGGGAACGACAAGTGGATATTTGGAGTGATGGCGGCCTCTGGTGGAAAAGCAAATATCATCAAATGAAAACTGCACATAGGCATTCTCAGAAACTTCTTTGTGTGTGTGCATTCAACTCACAGAGTTGAACAGTCCTTTCGGTAGAGCAGTTTTGAAGCACTCTTTCTGTAGGATCTGCAAGTGGTTATTCGGAGAGCTTTGAGCCCCATGCTGGAAAAGGAAATATCTTCATATAAAACCTGGACAGAAGCATTCTGTGAAAGTTCTCTGTGATGTGTGCATTCAACTCACAGAGTTGAAGCTGCCTTTTCATACAGCATTTTTGTAACACTCTTTTAGTATAATCTGCAAGTGGGTATTTGGGGCGCTTTGTGGCCTAGGCTGGAAAACGAAATATCTTCACATGAAAATTAGACGGAAGCATTATCAGAATCTTCCGTGTGATGTGCTCATTCAATTCACAGGGTTGAACCTTCCTTTTGATACAGCAGGTTTTAAACACTCATTCTGTGGAATCTGCATTTGGGAATTTGGAGCGCTTTGAGGCCTATACCGGAAAAGGAAATATGCTCACATAGAAACTAGACGGAAGCATTATCAGAAACTTCTCTGTGATGTGCGCATTCAACTCACAGGGTTGAACGTGCCTTTTGATACAGCAGTTTTCAAACGCTCGTTTTGTGGAATCTCCATTTCGGAATTTGGAGTGCTTTGAGGCCTATACTGGAAAAGGAAATATCCTCACATAGAAACTAGACAGAAGCATTCTCAGAAACTTCTTTGTGATGTGTGCATTCAACTCACAGGGTTCGACCTTCCTTTTGCTACAACAGTTTTGAAACACTCTTTTTGTAGAATCTGCAAGTGGTTATTTGGAGCGCTTCGAGGCCTATGAGTAAAAGGAAATATCTTCAGAGAAAACTAGCCAGAAGCATTCTCAGAAACTTCTGTGTGATGAGTACATTCCACTCACAGAGTTGAACGTTCCCTTTCACCGAGCAGTTCTGAAACACTCTTTTTGTAGAATCTGCAAGTGGCTACTTAGAGCGCTTTGAGACCTATGCTGGAAAGTGAAATATCTTCACATAAAAACTAGACAGAAGCATTCCCAGAAACGTCTCTGTGAAGTGTGCATTCAATTCACAGAGCTGAATCTTTCTTTTGATAGAGAAGCTTTGAGACACTCTTTCTGTAGAATCTGCAAGTGAATATCTGGAGCGCTTTGAGTCCTAGGCTGGAAAAGAAAGTATCTTCACATAGAAACTAGACAGAAGCATTCTCAAAGACTTCTCTGTGATGTGTGCATTCAACTCACAGAGTTGAAACATCCTTTTGATTTGGCAGTTTTAAAACAATCATTTTGTAGAATCTGCTAGTGGATATTTGCAGTATTTTGAGGCATATGCAGGAAAAGGTAATATCTTCACTTGAAAACTAGACAGAGGCATTCTCAGAAACTTCTTTCTGATGTGTGCCTTGAACTTCCGGAGTTGAACCTTCCTCTTCATAGAGCAGTTATATAATAGTCTTTAAGTATAATCTGCAAGTGGATATGTGGAGAACTTTGAGGACTATGCTGGAAAAGGAAATGTCTTCCCATAGAAAGGAGACGGAAGCATTCTCAGAAGCTTCTCTGTGATGTCGGCATTCAACTCACAGAGTTGAACCTTCCTTTTGATAGAGCAGTTTTCAAACACACTTTGTGGATTCTGCAATTGGTTATTTGGAGAGTTTTGAGGCCTGTACTGGAAAAGGAAATATCTTCAGGTAAAAACTAGACAGAAGCATTCTCAGAAACTTCGTCGTGATGTTTGCATTCAACTCACGGAGTTGAACCCTCTTTTTGATTGCGCAGTTTCAAATCACTGTCTTTGTTGAATCTCCAAGTGGATATTTGGAGCGATTTGGGGCATATTCTGGAAAAGGAAATATCCTCACTTGAAAACTAGATAGAAGAAGTCCCAGAAACTCCTTTGTGACGTCTGCTTTCAACTCACAGAGTTGAACCTTCCTTTTCACAGAGCAGTTTGGAAACACTCTTTTTGTAGAATCTGCGAGTGGTTATTCGGAGAGCTTCGAGGCCCATGCTGGAAATGGAAATACCTTCACGTAAAAACTAGACGGAAGCGTTCTCAGAAATTTCTCTGGGATGTGTGCATTGAACTCACAGAGTTGATCCTTCCTATTGATAGAGCATTTTTGTAACACTGTTTTAGTAGAATCTGCAAGTGGATTATTGGGGAGATTTGAGGCCTATGCTGGAAAACGAAATATCTTCACATAGAAACTAGACAGAAGCATTATCAGAAACTTCTCTGTGATGTGTGCATTAAACTCACAGAGTTGAACATTGCTTTTGATGGAGCAGTTTTGAAACACTCTTTTCGTAGAATCTGAAAGTGGTTATTTAGAGCGCTTTGAGGCCTACGCTGGAAATGGAAATATCTTCACATAAAAACTAGAGAGAAGCATTCTCAGAAATTCCTTTGTGATGTGTGCATTCAACTCACAGAGATGAAGCTTCCTTTTCACAGGGCACTTTTGAAACAATGTTTTTGTAGGAACTACAAGTGGATATTTGGAGGGATTGCGGCCTCTGGTGGAAAAGCAAATATCATCAAATGAAAACTACACATAGGCATTCTCAGAAACTTCTTTGTGTGTGTGCATTCAACTCACAGAGTTGAAGAGTCCTTTTGGTAGAGCAGTTTTGAAGCACTCTTTTTGTAGAATCTGCGAGTGGTTATTCGGAGAGCTTTGAGGCCCATGCTGGATAAGGAAATACCTTCACATAAAAACTGGACAGAAGCATTCTCAGAAAAGTCTCTGTGATGTGTGCATTCAACTCACAGAGTTGAACCTGCCTTTTCATACAGCATTTTTGTAACACTCTTTCAGTATAATCTGCAAGTGGATATTTGGGGCGCTTTGAGGCCTATGCTGGAAAACGAAATATCTTCACATAAAAATTAGACGGAAGCATTATCAGAAACTTCTCTGTGATGTGCGCATTCAACTCACAGGGTTGAACGTGCCTTTTGATACAGCCGTTTTCAAACGCTCGTTTTGTGGAATCTGCATTTCGGAATTTGGAGTGATTTGAGGCCTATACTGGAAAAGGAAATATCCTCACATAGAAACTAGACAGAAGCATTCTCAGAAACTTCTTTGTGATGTGTGCATTCAACTCACAGGGTTCGACCTTCCTTTTGCTACAACAGTTTTGAAACACTCTTTTTGTAGAATCTGCAAGTGGTTATTTGGAGCGCTTCGAGGCCTATGAGTAAAAGGAAATATCTTCAGAGAAAACTAGCCAGAAGCATTCTCAGAAACTTCTGTGTGATGAGTACATTCCACTCACAGAGTTGAACGTTCCCTTTCACCGAGCAGTTCTGAAACACTCTTTTTGTAGAATCTGCAAGTGGCTACTTAGAGCGCTTTGAGACCTATGCTGGAAAGTGAAATATCTTCACATAAAAACTAGACAGAAGCATTCCCAGAAACTTCTCTGTGAAGTGTGCATTCAATTCACAGAGCTGAATCTTTCTTTTGATAGAGAAGTTTTGAGACACTCTTTCTGTAGAATCTGCAAGTGAATATCTGGAGCGCTTTGAGTCCTAGGCTGGAAAAGAAAGTATCTTCACATAGAAACTAGACAGAAGCATTCTCAAAGACTTCTCTGTGATGTGTGCATTCAACTCAGAGAGTTGAAACATCCTTTTGATTTGGCAGTTTTAAAACAATCATTTTGTAGAATCTGCTAGTGGATATTTGCAGTATTTTGAGGCATATGCAGGAAAAGGTAATATCTTCACTTGAAAACTAGACAGAGGCATTCTCAGAAACTTCTTTCTGATGTGTGCCTTGAACTTCCGGAGTTGAACCTTCCTCTTCATAGAGCAGTTATATAATAGTCTTTAAGTATAATCTGCAAGTGGATATGTGGAGAACTTTGAGGACTATGCTGGAAAAGGAAATGTCTTCCCATAGAAAGGAGACGGAAGCATTCTCAGAAGCTTCTCTGTGATGTCGGCATTCAACTCACAGAGTTGAACCTTCCTTTTGATAGAGCAGTTTTCAAACAAACTTTGTGGATTCTGCGATTGGTTATTTGGAGAGTTTTGAGGCCTGTGCTGGAAAAGGAAATATCTTCAGGTAAAAACTAGACAGAAGCATTCTCAGAAACTTCGTCGTGATGTTTGCATTCAACTCACGGAGTTGAACCCTCTTTTTGATTGCGCAGTTTTAAATCACTGTCTTTGTTGAATCTCCAAGTGGATATTTGGAGCGATTTGGGGCATATTCTGGAAAAGGAAATATCCTCACTTGAAAACTAGATAGAAGAAGTCCCAGAAACTGCTTTGTGACGTCTGCTTTCAACTCACAGAGTTGAACCTTCCTTTTCACAGAGCAGTTTGGAAACACTCTTTTTGTAGAATCTGCGAGGGGTTATTCGGAGAGCTTCGAGGCCCATGCTGGAAATGGAAATACCTTCACATAAAAACTAGACGGAAGCGTTCTCAGAAATTTCTCTGGGATGTGTGCATTGAACTCACAGAGTTGATCCTTCCTATTGATAGAGCATTTTTGTAACACTGTTTTAGTAGAATCTGCAAGTGGATTCTTGGGGAGATTTGAGGCCTATGCTGGAAAACGAAATATCTTCACATAGAAACTAGACGGAAGCATTATCAGAAACTTCTCTGTGATGTGTGCATTAAACTCACAGAGTTGAACATTGCTTTTGATGGAGCAGTTTTGAAACACTCTTTTCGTAGAATCTGCAAGTGGTTATTTAGAGCGCTTTGAGGCCTACGCTGGAAATGGAAATATCTTCACATAAAAACTAGAGAGAAGCATTCTCAGAAATTCCTTTGTGATGTGTGCATTCAACTCACAGAGATGAAGCTTCCTTTTAACAGGGCACTTTTGAAACACTGTTTTTGTGGGAACTACAAGTGGATATTTGGAGGGATTGCGGCCTCTGGTGGAAAAGCAAATATCATCAAATGAAAACTACACATAGGCATTCTCAGAAACTTCTTTGTGTGTGTGCATTCAACTCACAGAGTTGAAGAGTCCTTTTGGTAGAGCAGTTTTGAAGCACTCTTTTTGTAGAATCTGCGAGTGGTTATTCGGAGAGCTTTGAGGCCCATGCTGGAAAAGGAAATATCTTCACATAAAAACTGGACAGAAGCATTCTCAGAAAAGTCTCTGTGATGTGTGCATTCAACTCACAGAGTTGAACCTGCCTTTTCATACAGCATTTTTGTAACACTCTTTCAGTATAATCTGCAAGTGGATATTTGGGGCGCTTTGAGGCCTATGCTGGAAAACGAAATATCTTCACATAAAAATTAGACGGAAGCATTGTCAGAAACTTCTCTGTGATGTGCACATTCAACTCACAGGGTTGAACGTGCCTTTTGATACAGCAGTTTTCAAACGCTCGTTTTGTGGAATCTCCATTTCGGAATTTGGAGTGCTTTGAGGCCTATACTGGAAAAGGAAATATCCTCACATAGAAACTAGACAGAAGCATTCTCAGAAACTTCTTTGTGATGTGTGCATTCAACTCACAGGGTTCGACCTTCCTTTTGCTACAACAGTTTTGAAACACTCTTTTTGTAGAATCTGCAAGTGGTTATTTGGAGCGCTTCGAGGCCTATGAGTAAAAGGAAATATCTTCAGAGAAAACTAGCCAGAAGCATTCTCAGAAACTTCTGTGTGATGAGTTCATTCCACTCACAGAGTTGAACGTTCCCTTTCACCGAGCAGTTCTGAAACACTCTTTTTGTAGAATCTGCAAGTGGCTACTTAGAGCGCTTTGAGACCTATGCTGGAAAGTGAAATATCTTCACATAAAAACTAGACAGAAGCATTCCCAGAAACTTCTCTGTGAAGTGTGCATTCAATTCACGGAGCTGAATCTTTCTTTTGATAGAGAAGTTTTGAGACACTCTTTCTGTAGAATCTGCAAGTGAATATCTGGAGCGCTTTGAGTCCTAGGCTGGAAAAGAAAGTATCTTCACATAGAAACTAGACAGAAGCATTCTCAAAGACTTCTCTGTGATGTGTGCATTCAACTCAGAGAGTTGAAACATCCTTTTGATTTGGCAGTTTTAAAACAATCATTTTGTAGAATCTGCTAGTGGATATTTGCAGTATTTTGAGGCATATGCAGGAAAAGGTAATATCTTCACTTGAAAACTAGACAGAGGCATTCTCAGAAACTTCTTTCTGATGTGTGCCTTGAACTTCCGGAGTTGAACCTTCCTCTTCATAGAGCAGTTATATAATAGTCTTTAAGTATAATCTGCAAGTGGATATGTGGAGAACTTTGAGGACTATGCTGGAAAAGGAAATGTCTTCCCATAGAAAGGAGACGGAAGCATTCTCAGAAGCTTCTCTGTGATGTCGGCATTCAACTCACAGAGTTGAACCTTCCTTTTGATAGAGCAGTTTTCAAACAAACTTTGTGGATTCTGCAATTGGTTATTTGGAGAGTTTTGAGGCCTGTGCTGGAAAAGGAAATATCTTCAGGTAAAAACTAGACAGAAGCATTCTCAGAAATTTCGTCGTGATGTTTGCATTCAACTCACGGAGTTGAACCCTCTTTTTGATTGCGCAGTTTTAAATCACTGTCTTTGTTGAATCTCCAAGTGGATATTTGGAGCGATTTGGGGCATATCCTGGAAAAGGAAATATCCTCACTTGAAAACTAGATAGAAGAAGTCCCAGAAACTCCTTTGTGACGTCTGCTTTCAACTCACAGAGTTGAACCTTCCTTTTCACAGAGCAGTTTGGAAACACTCTTTTTGTAGAATCTGCGAGGGGTTATTCGGAGAGCTTCGAGGCCCATGCTGGAAATGGAAATACCTTCACATAAAAACTAGACGGAAGCGTTCTCAGAAATTTCTCTGGGATGTGTGCATTGAACTCACAGAGTTGATCCTTCCTATTGATAGTGCATTTTTGTAACACTGTTTTAGTAGAATCTGCAAGTGGATTATTGGGGAGATTTGAGGCCTATGCTGGAAAACGAAATATCTTCACATAGAAACTAGACGGAAGCATTATCAGAAACTTCTCTGTGATGTGTGCATTAAACTCACAGAGTTGAACATTGCTTTTGATGGAGCAGTTTTGAAACACTCTTTTCGTAGAATCTGCAAGTGGTTATTTAGAGCGCTTTGAGGCCTACGCTGGAAATGGAAATATCTTCACATAAAAACTAGACAGAAGCGTTCCCAAAAACTTCTGTGTGAAGTGTGCATTCAACTCACAGAGCTGAATATTTCTTTTGATAGAAAAGTTTTGAGACACTCTTTCTGTAGAATCTGCAAGTGAATACTTGGAGCGCTATGTGTCCTAGGCTGGAAAAGAAAGTATCTTCACATAGAAACTAGACAGAAGCATTCTCAAAAACTTCTCTGTAATATGTGCTTTCAACTCACAGAGTTGAAATTTCGTTTTGATTGGCAGTTTTAGAACAATCTTTTGTAGAATCTGCTAGTGGATATTTGGAGTATTTTGAGGCATATGCAGGAAATGGTAATATCTTCACTTGAAAACTAGACAGAGGCATTCTCAGAAACTTCTTTCTGATGTGGGCATTGAACATCCAGAGTTGAACCTTCCTCTTCATAGAGCAGTTCTATAATACACTTTTAGTATAATCTGCAAGTGGATATGTGGAGAACTTGGAGGACTACGCTGGAAAAGGAAATATCTTCACATAGAAAGTAGACGGAAGCATTCTCAGAACCTTCTCTGTGATGTGTGCATTCAACTCACAGGGTTGAACCTTCCTTTAGATAGAGCAGTTGTGAAACACACTTTTTGTGGATTCTGCAATTTGTTATTTGGAGAGCTTTGAGGCCTGTACTGGAAAAGGAAATATCTTCAGATAAAAACTAGACAGAAGCATTCTGATAAACTTCGTTATGATGTTTGCATTCAACCCACAGAGATGAACCTTCTTCTTGATAGCGCAGTTTTAAATCACTGTCTTTGTTGAATCTCCAAGTGGATACTTGGAGAGATTTGAGGCATATTCTGGAAAAGGAAATATCCTCACTTAAAAACTAGATAGAAGAATTCCCAGAAACTTCCTTGTGATGTCTGCTTTCAACTCACAGAGTTGAACCTTCCTTTGCACAGAGCAGTTTGGAAACACTCTTTTTGTAGAATCTGCAAGTGGTGATTCGGAGAGCTTTGAGGCCCATGCTGGAAATGGAAATATCTTCACATAAAAACTAGACAGAAGCGTCCTCAGAAATTTCTCGGTGATGTGTGCATTGAACTCACAGAGTTGCTCCTTCTTATTGATAGAGCATTTTCGTAACACTGTTTTAGTAGAATCTGCAAGTGGATAATTGGGGAGATTTGAGGCCTATGCTGGAAAACGAAATATCTTCACGTAGACACTAGACGGAAGCATTATCAGAAACTTCTCCGTGATGTTTGCGTTAAACTCACAGAGTGGAACATTCCTTTCGATGGAGCAGTTTTGAAACACTCTTTTCGTAGAATCTGCAAGTGGTTATTTAGAGCGCTTTGAGGCCTATGCTGGAAATGGAAATATCTTCACATAAAAAGTAGACAGAAGCATTCTCAGACATTCCTTTGTGATGTGTGCATTCAACTCACGGAGATGAACCTTCCTTTTCACAGGGCACTTTTGAAACACTGTTTTTGTGGGAACGACAAGTGGATATTTGGAGTGATGGCGGCCTCTGGTGGAAAAGCAAATATCATCAAATGAAAACTGCACATAGGCATTCTCAGAAACTTCTTTGTGTGTGTGCATTCAACTCACGGAGTTGAACAGTCCTTTAGGTACAGCAGTTTTGAAACACTCTTTCTTTAGGATCTGCAAGTGGTTATTCGGAGAGCTTTGAGCCCCATGCTGGAAAAGGAAATATCTTCATATAAAACCTGGACAGAAGCATTCTCTGAAAGTTCTCTGTGATGTGTGCATTCAACTCACAGAGTTGAAGCTGCCTTTTCATACAGCACTTTTGTAACACCCTTTTAGTATAATCTGCTAGTGGGTATTTGGGGCGCTTTGTGGCCTAGGCTGGAAAACGAAATATCTTCACATGAAAATTAGACGGAAGCATTATCAGAATCTTCCGTGTGATGTGCGCATTCAATTCACAGGGTTGAACCTTCCTTTTGATACAGCAGGTTTTAAACACTCATTCTGTGGTATCTGCATTTGGGAATTTGGAGCGCTTTGAGGCCTATACCGGAAAAGGAAATATGCTCACATAGAAACTAGACGGAAGCATTATCAGAAACTTCTCTGTGATGTGCGCTTTCAACTCACAGGGTTGAACGTGCCTTTTGATACAGCAGTTTTCAAACGCTCGTTTTGTGGAATCTCCATTTCGGAATTTGGAGTGCTTTGAGGCCTATACTGGAAAAGGAAATATCCTCACATAGAAACTAGACAGAAGCATTCTCAGAAACTTCTTTGTGATGTGTGCATTCAACTCACAGGGTTCGACCTTCCTTTTGCTACAACAGTTTTGAAACACTCTTTTTGTAGAATCTGCAAGTGGTTATTTGGAGCGCTTCGAGGCCTATGAGTAAAAGGAAATATCTTCAGGGAAAACTAGCCAGAAGCATTCTCAGAAACTTCTGTGTGATGAGTACATTCCACTCACAGAGTTGAACGTTCCCTTTCACCGAGCAGTTCTGAAACACTCTTTTTGTAGAATCTGCAAGTGGCTACTTAGAGCGCTTTGAGACCTATCCTGGAAAGTGAAATATCTTCACATAAAAACTAGACAGAAGCATTCCCAGAAACTTCTCTGTGAAGTGTGCATTCAATTCACAGAGCTGAATCTTTCTTTTGATAGAGAAGTTTTGAGACACTCTTTCTGTAGAATCTGTAAGTGAATATCTGGAGCGCTTTGAGTCCTAGGCTGGAAAAGAAATTATCTTCACATAGAAACTAGACAGAAGCATTCTCAAAGACTTCTCTGTGATGTGTGCATTCAACTCAGAGAGTTGAAACATCCTTTTGATTTGGCAGTTTTAAAACAATCATTTTGTAGAATCTGCTAGTGGATATTTGCAGTATTTTGAGGCATATGCAGGAAAAGGTAATATCTTCACTTGAAAACTAGACAGAGGCATTCTCAGAAACTTCTTTCTGATGTGTGCCTTGAACTTCTGGAGTTGAACCTTCCTCTTCATAGAGCAGTTATATAATAGTCTTTAAGTATAATCTGCAAGTGGATATGTGGAGAACATTGAGGACTATGCTGGAAAAGGAAATGTCTTCCCATAGAAAGGAGACGGAAGCATTCTCAGAAGCTTCTCTGTGATGTCGGCATTCAACTCACAGAGTTGAAATTTCCTTTTGATTTGGCAGTTTTCAAACAATCTTTTTGTAGCATCTGCTAGTGGATATTTGGTGTATTTTGAGGCAAATGCAGGAAATGATAACATCTTCACTTGAAAACTAGACAGAGGCATTCTCAGAAACTTCTTTGTGATGTGTGCATTGAACATCCGGAGTTGAAATTTCCTCTTCATAGAGCAGTTATATAATATTCTTTTAGTATAATCTGCAAGTGGATATGTGGAAAACTTTGAGGGCTACGCTAGAAAAGGAAACATCTTCACATAGATAGTAGACGGAAGCATTCTCAGAACCTTCTCTGTGATGTGTGCATTCAACTCACAGGGTTGAACCTTCCTTTAGATAGAGCAGTTGTGAAACACACGTTTTGTGGATTCTGCAATTGGTTATTTGGAGAGCTTTGAGGCCTGTACCGGAAAAGGAAATATCTTCAGATGAAAGCTAGACAGAAGCATTCTCAGAAACTTCGTTGTGATGTTTGCATTCAACCCACAGAGTTGAACCTTCTTCTTGATAGCGCAGTTTTAAATCACTGTCTTTGTTGAATCTCCAAGTGGAAATTTGGAGCGATTTGGGGCATATTCTGGAAAAGGAAATATCCTCACTTAAAAACTAGATAGAAGAATTCCCAGAAACTTCCTTGTGATGTCTGCTTTCAACTCACAGAGTTGAACCTTCCTTTGCACAGAGCAGTTTGGAAACACTCTTTTTGTAGAATCTGCAAGTGGTGATTCGGAGAGCTTCGAGGCCCATGCTGGAAATGGAAATATCTTCACATAAAAACTAGACAGAAGCGTCCTCAGAAATTTCTCTGTGATGTGTGCATTGAACTCACAGAGTTGCTCCTTCTTATTGATAGAGCATTTCCGTAACACTGTTTTAGTAGAATCTGCAAGTGGATAATTGGGGAGATTTGAGGCCTATGCTGGAAAACGAAATATCTTCACGTAGAAACTAGACGGAAGCATTATCAGAAACTTCTCCGTGATGTGTGCGTTAAACTCACAGAGTGGAACATTCCTTTCGATGGAGCAGTTTTGAAACACTCTTTTCGTAGAATCCGCAAGTGGTTATTTAGAGCGCTTTGAGGCCTATGCTGGAAATGGAAATATCTTCACATAAAAAGTAGAGAGAAGCATTCTCAGACATTCCTTTGTGATGCGTGCATTCAACTCACAGAGATGAACCTTCCTTTTCACAGGGCACTTTGAAACACTGTTTTTGTGGGAACGACAAGTGGATATTTGGAGTGATGGCGGCCTCTGGTGGAAAAGCAAATGTCATCAAATGAAAACTACACATAGGCATTCTCAGAAACCTCTTTGTGTGTGTGCACTCAACTCACAGAGTTGAACAGTCCTTTCGGTAGAGCAGTTTTGAAGCACTCTTTCTGTAGAATCTGCAAGTGCTTATTCGGATAGCTTTGAGGCCCATGCTGAAAAAGGAAATATCTTCACATAAAAACTGGAGAGAAGCATTCTCAGAAAGTTCTCTGTGATGTGTGCATTCAACTCACAGAGTTGAACCTGCCTTTGCATAC
This sequence comes from Pongo pygmaeus, assembly GCF_028885625.2. NCBI lineage: Eukaryota > Metazoa > Chordata > Mammalia > Primates > Hominidae > Pongo > Pongo pygmaeus. The sequence goes on along the minus strand of NC_072391.2, from coordinate 41,576,363 downwards.
AGCACTTTTGTAACACTCTTTTAGTATAATCTGCAAGTGGGTATTTGGGGCGCTTTGTGGCCTAGGCTGGAAAACGAAATATCTTCACATGAAAATTAGACAGAAGTATTATCAGAATCTTCCCTGTGATGTGCGCATTCAATTCACAGGGTTGAACCTTCCTTTTGATACAACCGGTGTCAAATACTCATTCTGTGGAAACTGCATTTGGGAATTTGGAGCGCTTTGAGGCCTATACTGGAAAAGGAAATATGCTCACATAGAAACTAGACGGAAGCATTCTCTGAAACTACTTTGTGATGTGTGCATTCAACTCACAGGGTTCGACCTTCCTATTGATACAACAGTTTTGAAACACTCTTTTTGTAGAATCTGCAAGTGGTTATTTGGAGCGCTTTGAGGCCTATGTGTAAAAGGAAATATCTTCAGAGAAAACTAGCCAGAAGCATTCTCAGAAACTTCTTTGTGATGAGTGCATCCCACTCACAGAGTTGTACATTCACTTTCCCCGAGCCGTTCTGAAACACTCTTTTTGTAGAATCTGCCATTGGTTACTTAGAGGGCTTTGAGACCTATGCTGGAAAGTGAAATATCTTCACATAAAAACTAGACAGAAGCATTCCCAGAAACTTCTGTGTGAAGTGTGCATTCAGTTCACAGAGCTGAATGTTTCTTTTGATAGAGAAGTTTTGAGACACTCTTTCTGTAGAATCTGCAAGTGAATATTTGGACCCCTATGTGTCCTTGGCTGGGAAAGAAAGTATCTTCATATAGAAACTAGACAGAAGCATTCTGAAAAACTTCTCTGTAATGTGTGCATTCAACTCACAGAGTTGAAACTTCCTTTTGATATGGCCGTTTTAAAACAATCTTTTTGTAGAATCTGCTAGTGGAAATTTGGAGTGTTTTGAGGCATATGCAGGAAATGGTAATATCTTCACTTGAAAACTAGACAGAGGCATTCACAGAAACTTCTTTCTGATGTGTGCATTGAACATCCAGAGTTGAACCTTCCTCTTCACAGAACAGTTATATAATACTCTTTTAGTATAATCTGCAAGTGGATATGTGGAGAACTTTGAGGACTACGCTGGAAAAGGAAATATCTTCACATAGAAAGTAGACGGAAGCATTCTCAGAACCTTCTCTGTGATGTGTGCATTCAACTCACAGGGTTGAACCTTCCTTTAGATAGAGCAGTTGTGAAACACACTTTTGGTGGATTCTGCAATTGGTTATTGAGAGATTTGAGGCCTGTACTGGAAAAGGAAATATCTTCAGATGAAAGCTAGACAGAAGCATTCTCAGAAACTTCGTTGTGATGTTTGCATTCAACCCACAGAGTTGAACCTTCTTCTGGATAGCGCAGTTTTAAATCACTGTCTTTGTTGAATCTCCAAGTGGATATTTGGAGCGAATTGGGGCATATTCTGGAAAAGGAAATATCCTCACTTAAAAACTAGATAGAAGAATTCCCAGAAACTTCCTTGTGATGTCTGCTTTCAACTCACAGAGTTGAACCTTCCTTTTCACAGAGCAGTTTGGAAAACCTCTTTTTGTAGAATCTGCAAGCGGTTATTCGGAGAGCTTCGAGGCCCATGCTGGAAATTGAAATACCTTCACATAAAAACTAGACAGAAGCGTCCTCAGAAATTTCTCTGTGATGTGTGCATTGAACTCACAGAGTTGATCCTTCCTATTGATAGAGCATTTTCGTAACACTGTTTTAGTAGAATCTGCAAGTGGATAATTGGGGAGATTTGAGGCCTATGCTGGAAAACGAAATATCTTCACATAGAAACTAGACGGAAGCATTATCAGAAACTTCTCTGTGATGTGTGCATTAAACTCACAGAGTGGAATATTCCTTTCGATGGAGCAGTTTTGAAACACTCTTTTCGTAGAATCCGCAAGAGGTTATTTAGAGCGCTTTGAGGCCTATGCTGGAAATGGAAATATCTTCACATAAAAAGTAGAGAGAAGCATTCTCAGACATTCCTTTGTGATGTGTGCATTCAACTCACAGAGAGGAACCTTCCTTTTCACAGGGCACTTGGAAACACTGTTTTTGTGGGAACGACAAGTGGATATTTGGAGTGATGGCGGCCTCTGGTGGAAAAGCAAATATCATCAAATGAAAACTACACATAGGCATTCTCAGAAACCTCTTTGTGTGTGTGCATTCAACTCACAGAGTTGAACAGTCCTTTCGGTAGAGCAGTTTTGAAGCACTCTTTCTGTAGAATCTGCAAGTGGTTATTCGGATAGCTTTGAGGCCCATGCTGGAAAAGGAAATATCTTCACATAAAAACTTGACAGAAGCATTCTCAGAAAGTTCTCTGCGATGTGTGCATTCAACTCACAGAGTTGAACCTGCCTTTTCATAAAGCACTTTTGTAACACTCTTTTAGTATAATCTGCAAGTGGGTATTTGGGGCGCTTTGTGGCCTAGGCTGGAAAACGAAATATCTTCACATGAAAATTAGACGGAAGCATTATCAGAATCTTCCCTGTGATGTGCGCATTCAATTCACAGGGTTGAACCTTCCTTTTGATACATCCGGTGTCAAACACTCATTCTGTGGAAACTGCATTTGGGAATTTGGAGTTCTTTGAGGCCTATACTGGAAAAGGAAATATGCTCACATAGAAACTAGACGGAAGCATTCTCAGAAACTTCTTTGTGATGTGTACATTCAACTCACAGGGTTCGACCTTCCTTTTGATACAACAGTTTTGAAACACTCTTTTTGTAGAATCTGCAAGTGGTTATTTGGAGCACTTTGAGGCCTATGAGTAAAAGGAAACATCTTCACAGAAAACTAGACAGAAGCATTCTCAGAAACTTCTTTGTGATGAGTGCATTCCACTCACAGAGTTGAACATTCCCTTTCACGGAGCAGTTCTGAAACCCTCTTTTTGTAGAATCTGAAAGTGGTTACTTAGAGCGCTTTGAGACCTATGCTGGAAAGTGAAATATCTTCACATAAAAACTAGACAGAAGCATTCCCAGAAACTTCTCTGTGAAGTGTGCATTCAGTTCACAGAGCTGAATGTTTCTTTTGATAGAGAAGATTTGAGACACTCTTTCTGTAGAATCTGCAAGTGAATATTTGGACCCCTATGTGTCCTAGGCTGGGAAAGAAAGTATCTTCATATAGAAACTAGACAGAAGCATTCTCAAAAACTTCTCTGTAATGTGTTCATTCAACTCACAGAGTTGAAACTTCCTTTTGATTTGGCAGTTTTAAAACAATCTTTTTGTAGCATCTGCTAGTGGAAATTTGGAGTGTTTTGAGGCATATGCAGGAAATGGTAATATCTTCACTTGAAAACTAGACAGAGGCATTCACAGAAACTTCTTTCTGATGTGTGCATTGAACATCCAGAGTTGAACCTTCCTCTTCATAGAGCAGTTATATAATACTCTTTTAGTATAATCTGCAAGTGGATATGTGGAGAACTTGGAGGACTACGCTGGAAAAGGAAATATCTTCACATAGAAAGTAGACGGAAGCATTCTCAGAACCTTCTCTGTGATGTGTGCATTCAACTCACAGGGTTGAACCTTCCTTTAGATAGAGCAGTTGTGAAACACACTTTTTGTGGATTCTGCAATTGGTTATTTGGAGAGCTTTGAGGCCTGTACTGGAAAAGGAAATATCTTCAGATGAAAGCTAGACAGAAGCATTCTCAGAAACTTCGTTGTGAGGTTTGCATTCAACCCACAGAGTTGAACCTTCTTCTGGATAGCACAGTTTTAAATCACTGTCTTTGTTGAATCTCCAAGTGGATATTTGGAGCGATTTGGGGCATATTCAGGAAAAGGAAATATCCTCACTTAAAAACTAGATAGAAGAATTCCCAGAAACTTCCTTGTGATGTCTGCTTTCAACTCACAGAGTTGAACCTTCCATTTCACAGAGTAGTTTGGAAAACCTCTTTTTGTAGAATCTGCAAGTGGTTATTCGGAGAGCTTCGAGGCCCATGCTGGAAATTGAAATATCTTCACATAAAAACTAGACAGAAGCGTCCTCAGAAATTTCTCTGTGATGTGTGCATTGAACTCACGGAGTTGATCCTTCCTATTGATAGAGCAATTCCGTAACACTGTTTCAGTAGAATCTGCAAGTGGATAATTGGGGAGATTTGAGGCCTATGCTGGAAAACGAAATATCTTCACGTAGAAACTAGATGGAAGCATTATCAGAGACTTCTCTGTGATGTGTGCATTAAACTCACAGAGTGGAATATTCGTTTCGATGGAGCAGTTTTGAAACACTCTTTTCGTAGAATCCGCAAGTGGTTATTTAGAGCGCTTTGAGGCCTATGCTGGAAACGGAAATATCTTCACATAAAAAGTAGACAGAAGCATTCTCAGACATTCCTTTGTGGTGTGTGCATTCAACTCACAGAGAGGAACCTTCCTTTCAAAGGGCACTTTTGAAACACTGTTTTTGTGGGAACGACAAGTGGATATTTGGAGTGATGGCGGCCTCTGGTGGAAAAGCAAATATCATCAAATGAAAACTACACATAGGCATTCTCAGAAACTTCTTTGTGTGTGTGCATTCAACTCACAGAGTTGAACAGTCCTTTCCGTAGAACAGTTTTGAAGCACTCTTTCTGTAGAATCTGCAAGTGGTTATTCGGAGAGCTTTGAGGCCCATGCTGGAAAAGGAAATATCTTCACATAAAAACTGGACAGAAGCATTCTCAGAAAGTTCTCTGTGATGTGTGCATTCAACTCACAGAGTTGAACCTGCCTTTTCATACAGCACTTTTGTAACACTCTTTTAGTATAATCTGCAAGTGGGTATTTGGGGCGCTTTGTGGCCTAGGCTGGAAAACGAAATATCTTCACATGAAAACTAGACGGAAGCATTATCAGAATCTTCCCTGCGATGTGTGCATTCAATTCACAGGGTTGAACCTTCCTTATGATACTGCCGGTATCAAACACTCATTCTGTGGAATCTGCATTTGGGAATTTGGAGCGCTTTCAGGCCTATACTGGAAAAGGAAATATGCTCACATAGAAACTAGACGGAAGCATTCTCAGAAACTTCTTTGTGATGTGTGCATTCAACTCACAGGGTTCGCCCTTCGTTTTGATACAACAGTTTTGAAACACTCTTTTTGTAGGATCTGCAAGTGGTTATTTGGAGCGCTTTGAGGCCTATGAGTAAAAGGAAATATCTTCACCGAAAACTAGACAGAAGCATTCTCAGAAACTTCTTTGTGATGAGTGCATTCCACTCACAGAGTTGAACATTCCCTTTCCCCGAGCCGTTCTGAAACACTCTTTTTGTAGAATCTGCAAGTGGTTACTTAGAGCGATTTGAGACCTAAGCTGGAAAGTGAAATATCTTCACATAAAAACTAGACAGAAGCATTCCCAGAAACTTCTGTGTGAAGTGTGCATTCAGTTCACAGAGCTGAATGTTTCTTTTCATAGAGAAGTTTTGAGACACTCTTTCTGTAGAATCTGCAAGTGAATATTTGGAGCGCTATGTGTCCTAGGCTGGAAAAGAAAGTATCTTCACATAGAAACTAGACAGAAGCATTCTCAAAAACTTCTCTGTAATGTGTGCATTCAACTCACAGAGTTGAAATTTCCTTTTGATTTGGCAGTTTTCAAACAATCTTTTTGTAGCATCTGCTAGGGGATATTTGGTGTATTTTGAGGCAAATGCAGGAAATGATAACATCTTCACTTGAAAACTAGACAGAGGCATTCTCAGAAACTTCTTTGTGATGTGTGCATTGAACATCCAGAGTTGAAACTTCCTCTTCATAGAGCAGTTATATAATATTCTTTTAGTATAATCTGCAAGTGGATATGTGGAAAACTTTGAGGGCTACGCTAGAAAAGGAAACATCTTCACATAGAAAGTAGACGGAAGCATTCTCAGAACCTTCTCTGTGATGTGTGCATTCAACTCACAGGGTTGAACCTTCCTTTAGATAGAGCAGTTGTGAAACACACGTTTTGTGGATTCTGCAATTGGTTATTTGGAGAGCTTTGAGGCCTGTACCGGAAAAGGAAATATCTTCAGATGAAAGCTAGACAGAAGCATTCTCAGAAACTTCGTTGTGATGTTTGCATTCAACCCACAGAGTTGAACCTTCTTCTTGATAGCGCAGTTTTAAATCACTGTCTTTGTTGAATCTCCAAGTGGATATATGGAGCGATTTGGGGCATATTCTGGAAAAGGAAATATCCTCACTTATAAACTAGATAGAAGAATTCCCAGAAACTTCCTTGTGATGTCTGCTTTCAACTCAAAGAGTTGAACCTTTCTTTTCACAGAGCCGTTTGGAAAACCTCTTTTTGTAGAATCTGCAAGTGGTTATTCCGAGAGCTTCGAGGCCCATGCTGGAAACTGAAATATCTTCACATAAAAACTAGACAGAAGCGTCCTCAGAAATTTCTCTGTGATGTGTGCATTGAACTCACAGAGTTGATCCTTCCTATTGATAGAGCATTTTCGTAACACTGTTTTAGTAGAATCTACAAGCGGATAATTGGGGAGATTTGAGGCCGATGCTGGAAAACGAAATATATTCACGTAGAAACTAGACGGAAGAATTATCAGAAACTTCTCTGTGATGTGTGCATTAAACTCACAGAGTGGAACATTCCTTTCGATGGAGCAGTTTTGAAACATTCTTTTCGTAGAATCTGCAAGTGGTTATTTAGAGCGCTTTGAGGCCTATGCTGGAAATGGAAATATCTTCACATAAAAAGTAGACAGATGCATTCTCAGACATTACTTTGTGGCGTGTGCATTCAACTCACAGAGAGGAACCTTCCTTTTCACAGGGCACTTTTGAAACACTCTTTTTGTGGGAACGACAAGTGGATATTTGGAGTGATGGCGGCCTCTGGAGGAAAAGCAAATATCATCAAATGAAAACTACACATAGGCATTCTCAGAAACCTCTTTGTGTGTGTGCATTCAACTCACAGAGTTGAACAGTCCTTTCGGTAGAGCAGTTTTGAAGCACTCTTTCTGTAGAATCTGCAAGTGGTTATTCGGATAGCTTTGAGGCCCATGCTGGAAAAGTAAATATCTTCACATAAAAACTGGACAGAAGCATTCTCAGAAAGTTCTCTGCGATGTGTGCATTCAACTCACAGAGTTGAACCTGCCTTTTCATACAGCCCTTTTGTAACACTCTTTTAGTATAATCTGCAAGTGGGTATTTGGGGCGCTTTGTGGCCTAGGCTGGAAAACGAAATATCTTCACATGAAAATTAGACGGAAACATTATCAGAATCTTCCCTGTGATATGCGCATTCAATTCACAGGGTTGAACCTTCCTTTTGATACATCCGGTGTCAAACACTCATTCTGTGGAATCTGCATTTGGGAATTTGGAGCGCTTTGAGGCCTATACTGGAAAAGGAAATATGCTCACATAGAAACTAGACGGAAGCATTCTCAGAAACTTCTTTGTGATGTGTGCATTCAACTCAGAGGGTTCGACCTTCCTTTTGATGCATCAGTTTTGAAACACTCTTTTTGTAGAATCTGCAAGTGGTTATTTGGAGCACTTTGAGGCCTATGAGTAAAAGGAAATATCTTCACAGAAAACTAGACAGAAGCATTCTCAGAAACTTCTTTGTGAAGAGTGCATTCCACTCACAGAGTTGTACATTCCCTTTTCCCGAGCCGTTCTGAAACACTCTTTTTGTAGAATCTGCCATTGGTTACTTAGAGGGCTTTGAGACCTATGCTGGAAAGTGAAATATCTTCACATAAAATCTAGACAGAAGCATTCCCAGAAACTTAAGTGTGAAGTGTGCATTCAGTTCACAGAGCTGAATGTTTCTTTTGATAGAGAAGTTTTGAGACACTCTTTCTGTAGAATCTGCAAGTGAATATTTGGAGTCCTATGTGTCATAGGCTGGGAAAGAAAGTATCTTCATATAGAAACTAGACAGAAGCATTCTCAAAAACTTCTCTGTAATGTGTGCATTCAAATCACAGGGTTGAAACTTCCTTTTGATTTGGCAGTTTTAAAACAATCTTTTTGTAGCATCTGCTAGTGGAAATTTGGAGTGTTTTGAGGCATATGCAGGAAATGGTAATATCTTCACTTGAAAACTAGACAGAGGCATTCACAGAAACTTCTTTCTGATGTGTGCATTGAACATCCAGAGTTGAACCTTCCTCTTCATAGAACAGTTATATAATACTCTTTTAGTATAATCTGCAAGTGGATATGTGGAGAACTTTGAGGACTACGCTGGAAAAGGAAATATCTTCACATAGAAAGTAGACGGAAGCATTCTCAGAACCTTCTCTGTGATGTGTGCATTCAACTCACAGGGTTGAACCTTCCTTTAGATAGAGCAGTTGTGAAACACACTTTTTGTGGATTCTGCAATTGGTTATTTGGAGAGCTTTGAGGCCTGTCCTGGAAAAGGAAATATCTTCAGATGAAAGCTAGACAGAAGCATTCTCAGAAACTTCGTTGTGAGGTTTGCATTCAACCCACAGAGTTGAACCTTCTTCTGGATAGCGCAGTTTTAAATCACTGTCTTTGTTGAATCTCCAAGTGGATATTTGGAGCGATTTGGGGCATATTCTGGAAAAGGAAATATCCTCACTTAAAAACTAGATAGAAGAATTCCCAGAAACTTCCTTGTGATGTCTGCTTTCAACTCACAGAGATGAACCTTCCTTTTCACAGAGCAGTTTGGAAAACCTCTTTTTGTAGAATCTGCAAGTGGTTATTCGGAGAGCTTCGAGGCCCATGCTGGAAATTGATATATCTTCACATAAAAACTAGACAGAAGCGTCCTCAGAAATTTCTCTGTGATGTGTGCGTTGAACTCACAGAGTTGATCCTTACTATTGATAGAGCATTTTCGTAACACTGTTTTAGTAGAATCTGCCAGCGGAGTGTCGGGGAGATTTGAGGCCGATGCTTTAAAACGAAATATCTTCACATAGAAACTAGACGGAAGCATTATCAGAAACTTCTCTGTGATGTGTGCATTAAACTCACAGAGTTGAACATTGCTTTTGATGGAGCAGTTTTGAAACACTCTTTTCGTAGAATCTGCAAGTGGTTATTTAGAGCGCTTTGAGGCCTACGCTGGAAATGGAAATATCTTCACATAAAAACTAGACAGAAGCATTCTCAGAAATTCCTTTGTGATGCGTGCATTCAACTCACAGAGATGAAGCTTCCTTTTCACAGGGCACTTTTGAAACACTGTTTTTGTGGGAACTACAAGTGGATATTTGGAGGGATTGCGGCCTCTGGTGGAAAAGCAAATATCATCAAATGAAAACTACACATAGGCATTCTCAGAAACTTCTTTGTGTTTGTGCATTCAACTCACAGAGTTGAAGAGTCCTTTTGGTAGAGCAGTTTTGAAGCACTCTTTTTGTAGAATCTGCGAGTGGTTATTCGGAGAGCTTTGAGGCCCATGCTGGAAAAGGAAATATCTTCACATAAAAACTGGACAGATGCATTCTCAGAAAATTCTCTGTGATGTGTGCATTCAACTCACAGAGTTGAGCCTGCCTTTTCATACAGTATTTTTGTAACACTCTTTCAGTATAATCTGCAAGTGGATATTTGGGGCGCTTTGAGGCCTATGCTGGAAAACGAAATATCTTCACATAAAAATTAGACGGAAGCACTATCAGAAACTTCTCTGTGATGTGCGCATTCAACTCACAGGGTTGAACGTGCCTTTTGATACAGCCGTTTTCAAACGCTCGTTTTGTGGCATCTGCATTTCGGAATTTGGAGTGCTTTGAGGCCTATACTGGAAAAGGAAATATCCTCACATAGAAACTAGACAGAAGCATTCTCAGAAACTTCTTTGTGATGTGTGCATTCAACTCACAGGGTTCGACCTTCCTTTTGCTACAACAGTTTTGAAACACTCTTTTTGTAGAATCTGCAAGTGGTTATTTGGAGCGCTTCGAGGCCTATGAGTAAAAGGAAATATCTTCAGAGAAAACTAGCCAGAAGCATTCTCAGAAACTTCTGTGTGATGAGTACATTCCACTCACAGAGTTGAACGTTCCCTTTCACCGAGCAGTTCTGAAACACTCTTTTTGTAGAATCTGCAAGTGGCTACTTAGAGCGCTTTGAGACCTATGCTGGAAAGTGAAATATCTTCACATAAAAACTAGACAGAAGCATTCCCAGAAACTTCTCTGTGAAGTGTGCATTCAATTCACAGAGCTGAATCTTTCTTTTGATAGAGAAGTTTTGAGACACTCTTTCTGTAGAATCTGCAAGTGAATATCTGGAGCGCTTTGAGTCCTAGGCTGGAAAAGAAAGTATCTTCACATAGAAACTAGACAGAAGCATTCTCAAAGACTTCTCTGTGATGTGTGCATTCAACTCACAGAGTTGAAACATCCTTTTGATTTGGCAGTTTTAAAACAATCATTTTGTAGAATCTGCTAGTGGATATTTGCAGTATTTTGAGGCATATGCAGGAAAAGGTAATATCTTCACTTGAAAACTAGACAGAGGCATTCTCAGAAACTTCTTTCTGATGTGTGCCTTGAACTTCCGGAGTTGAACCTTCCTCTTCATAGAGCAGTTATATAATAGTCTTTAAGTATAATCTGCAAGTGGATATGTGGAGAACTTTGAGGACTGTGCTGGAAAAGGAAATGTCTTCCCATAGAAAGGAGACGGAAGCATTCTCAGAAGCTTCTCTGTGATGTCGGCATTCAACTCACAGAGTTGAACCTTCCTTTTGATAGAGCAGTTTTCAAACACACTTTCTGGATTCCGCAATTGGTTATTTGGAGAGTTTTGAGGCCTGTACTGGAAAAGGAAATATCTTCAGGTAAAAACTAGACAGAAGCATTCTCAGAAACTTCGTTGTGATGTTTGCATTCAACTCACGGAGTTGAACCCTCTTTTGGATTGCGCAGTTTTAAATCACTGTCTTTGTTGAATCTCCAAGTGGATATTTGGAGCGATTTGGGGCATATTCTGGAAAAGGAAATATCCTCACTTGAAAACTAGATAGAAGAAGTCCCAGAAACTCCTTTGTGACGTCTGCTTTCGACTCACAGAGTTGAACCTTCCTTTTCACAGAGCAGTTTGGAAACACTCTTTTTGTAGAATCTGCGAGTGGTTATTCGGAGAGCTTCGAGGCCCATGCTGGAAATGGAAATACCTTCACATAAAAACTAGACAGAAGCGTTCTCAGAAATTTCTCTGTGATGTGTGCATTGAACTCACAGAGTTGATCCTTCCTATTGATAGAGCATTTTTGTAACACTGTTTTAGTAGAATCCGCAAGTGGATTCTTGGGGAGATTTGAGGCCTATGCTGGAAAACGAAATATCTTCACATAGAAACTAGACGGAAGCATTATCAGAAACTTCTCTGTGATGTGTGCATTAAACTCACAGAGTTGAACATTGCTTTTGATGGAGCAGTTTCGAAACACTCTTTTCGTAGAATCTGCAAGTGGTTATTTAGAGCGCTTTGAGGCCTACCCTGCAAATGGAAATATCTTCACATAAAAACTAGACAGAAGCATTCTCAGAAATTCCTTTGTGATGTGTGCATTCAACTCACAGAGATGAAGCTTCCTTTTCACAGGGCACTTTTGAAACACTGTGTTTGTGGGAACTACAAGTGGATATTTGGAGTGATTGCGGCCTCTGGTGGAAAAGCAAATATCATCAAATGAAAACTACACATAGGCATTCTCAGAAACTTCTTTGTGTGTGTGCATTCAACTCACAGAGTTGAAGAGTCCTTATGGTAGAGCAGTTTTGAAGCACTCTTTTTGTAGAATCTGCGAGTGGTTATTCGGAGAGCTTTGAGGCCCATGCTGGAAAAGGAAATATCTTCACATAAAAACTGGACAGAAGCATTCTCAGAAAATTCTCTCTGATGTGTGCATTCAACTCACAGAGTTGAGCCTGCCTTTTCATACAGCATTTTTGTAACACTCTTTCAGTATAATCTGCAAGTGGATCTTTGGGGCGCTTTGAGGCCTATGCTGGAAAACGAAATATCTTCACATAAAAATTAGACGGAAGCATTATCAGAAACTTCTCTGTGATGTGCGCATTCAACTCACAGGGTTGAACGTGCCTTTTGATACAGCCGTTTTCAAACGCTCGTTTTGTGGCATCTGCATTTCGGAATTTGGAGTGCTTTGAGGCCTATACTGGAAAAGTAAATATCCTCACATAGAAACTAGACAGAAGCATTCTCAGAAACTTCTTTGTGATGTGTGCATTCAACTCACAGGGTTCGACCTTCCTTTTGCTACAACAGTTTTGAAACACTCTTTTTGTAGAATCTGCAAGTGGTTATTTGGAGCGCTTCGAGGCCTATGAGTAAAAGGAAATATCTTCAGAGAAAACTAGCCAGAAGCATTCTCAGAAACTTCTGTGTGATGAGTACATTCCACTCACGGAGTTGAACGTTCCCTTTCACCGAGCAGTTCTGAAACACTCTTTTTGTAGAATCTGCAAGTGGCTACTTAGAGCGCTTTGAGACCTATGCTGGAAAGTGAAATATCTTCACATAAAAACTAGACAGAAGCATTCCCAGAAACTTCTCTGTGAAGTGTGCATTCAATTCACAGAGCTGAATCTTTCTTTTGATAGAGAAGTTTTGAGACACTCTTTCTGTAGAATCTGCAAGTGAATATCTGGAGCGCTTTGAGTCCTAGGCTGGAAAAGAAAGTATCTTCACATAGAAACTAGACAGAAGCATTCTCAAAGACTTCTCTGTGATGTGTGCATTCAACTCACAGAGTTGAAACATCCTTTTGATTTGGCAGTTTTAAAACAATCATTTTGTAGAATCTGCTAGTGGATATTTGCAGTATTTTGAGGCATATGCAGGAAAAGGTAATATCTTCACTTGAAAACTAGACAGAGGCATTCTCAGAAACTTCTTTCTGATGTGTGCCTTGAACTTCCGGAGTTGAACCTTCCTCTTCATAGAGCAGTTATATAATAGTCTTTAAGTATAATCTGCAAGTGGATATGTGGAGAACTTTGAGGACTGTGCTGGAAAAGGAAATGTCTTCCCATAGAAAGGAGACGGAAGCATTCTCAGAAGCTTCTCTGTGATGTCGGCATTCAACTCACAGAGTTGAACCTTCCTTTTGATAGAGCAGTTTTCAAACACACTTTGTGGATTCTGCAATTGGTTATTTGGAGAGTTTTGAGGCCTGTACTGGAAAAGGAAATATCTTCAGGTAAAAACTAGACAGAAGCATTCTCAGAAACTTCGTTGTGATGTTTGCATTCAACTCACGGAGTTGAACCCTCTTTTTGATTGCGCAGTTTTAAATCACTGTCTTTGTTGAATCTCCAAGTGGATATTTGGAGCGATTTGGGGCATATTCTGGAAAAGGAAATATCCTCACCTGAAAACTAGATAGAAGAAGTCCCAGAAACTCCTTTGTGACGTCTGCTTTCGACTCACAGAGTTGAACCTTCCTTTTCACAGAGCAGTTTGGAAACACTCTTTTTGTAGAATCTGCGAGTGGTTATTCGGAGAGCTTCGAGGCCCATGCAGGAAATGGAAATACCTTCACATAAAAACTAGACAGAAGCGTTCTCAGAAATTTCTCTGTGATGTGTGCATTGAACTCACAGAGTTGATCCTTCCTATTGATAGAGCAATTTTGTAACACTGTTTTAGTAGAATCTGCAAGTGGATTCTTGAGGAGATTTGAGGCCTATGCTGGAAAACGAAATATCTTCACATAGAAACTAGACGGAAGCATTATCAGAAACTTCTCTGTGATGTGTGCATTAAACTCACAGAGTTGAACATTGCTTTTGATGGAGCAGTTTTGAAACACTCTTTTCGTAGAATCTGCAAGTGGTTATTTAGAGCGCTTTGAGGCCTACGCTGCAAATGGAAATATCTTCACATAAAAACTAGACAGAAGCATTCTCAGAAATTCCTTTGTGATGTGTGCATTCAACTCACAGAGATGAAGCTTCCTTTTCACAGGGCACTTTTGAAACACTGTGTTTGTGGGAACTACAAGTGGATATTTGGAGTGATTGCGGCCTCTGGTGGAAAAGCAAATATCATCAAATGAAAACTACACATTGGCATTCTCAGAAACTTCTTTGTGTGTGTGCATTCAACTCACAGAGTTGAAGAGTCCTTTTGGTAGAGCAGTTTTGAAGCACTCTTTTTGTAGAATCTGCGAGTGGTTATTCGGAGAGCTTTGAGGCCCATGCTGGAAAAGGAAATATCTTCACATAAAAACTGGACAGAAGCATTCTCAGAAAAGTCTCTGTGATGTGTGCATTCAACTCACAGAGTTGAGCCTGCCTTTTCATACAGCATTTTTGTAACACTCTTTCAGTATAATCTGCAAGTGGATATTTGGGGCCCTTTGAGGCCTATGCTGGAAAACGAAATATCTTCACATAAAAATTAGACGGAAGCATTATCAGAAACTTCTCTGTGATGTGCGCATTCAACTCACAGGGTTGAACGTGCCTTTTGATACAGCCGTTTTCAAACGCTCGTTTTGTGGCATCTGCATTTCGGAATTTGGAGTGCTTTGAGGCCTATACTGGAAAAGTAAATATCCTCACATAGAAACTAGACAGAAGCATTCTCAGAAACTTCTTTGTGATGTGTGCATTCAACTCACAGGGTTCGACCTTCCTTTTGCTACAACAGTTTTGAAACACTCTTTTTGTAGAATCTGCAAGTGGTTATTTGGAGCGCTTCGAGGCCTATGAGTAAAAGGAAATATCTTCAGAGAAAACTAGCCAGAAGCATTCTCAGAAACTTCTGTGTGATGAGTACATTCCACTCACAGAGTTGAACGTTCCCTTTCACCGAGCAGTTCTGAAACACTCTTTTTGCAGAATCTGCAAGTGGCTACTCAGAGCGCTTTGAGACCTATGCTGGAAAGTGAAATATCTTCACATAAAAACTAGACAGAAGCATTCCCAGAAACTTCTCTGTGAAGTGTGCATTCAATTCACAGAGCTCAATCTTTCTTTTGATAGAGAAGTTTTGAGACACTCTTTCTGTAGAATCTGCAAGTGAATATCTGGAGCGCTTTGAGTCCTAGGCTGGAAAAGAAAGTATCTTCACATAGAAACTAGACAGAAGCATTCTCAAAGACTTCTCTGTGATGTGTGCATTCAACTCACAGAGTTGAAACATCCTTTTGATTTGGCAGTTTTAAAACAATCATTTTGTAGAATCTGCTAGTGGATATTTGCAGTATTTTGAGGCATATGCAGGAAAAGGTAATATCTTCACTTGAAAACTAGACAGAGGCATTCTCAGAAACTTCTTTCTGATGTGTGCCTTGAACTTCCGGAGTTGAACCTTCCTCTTCATAGAGCAGTTATATAATAGTCTTTAAGTGTAATCTGCAAGTGGATATGTGGAGAACTTTGAGGACTGTGCTGGAAAAGGAAATGTCTTCCCATAGAAAGGAGACGGAAGCATTCTCAGAAGCTTCTCTGTGATGTCGGCATTCAACTCACAGAGTTGAACCTTCCTTTTGATAGAGCAGTTTTCAAACACACTTTCTGGATTCCGCAATTGGTTATTTGGAGAGTTTTGAGGCCTGTACTGGAAAAGGAAATATCTTCAGGTAAAAACTAGACAGAAGCATTCTCAGAAACTTCGTTGTGATGTTTGCATTCAACTCACGGAGTTGAACCCTCTTTTTGATTGCGCAGTTTTAAATCACTGTCTTTGTTGAATCTCCAAGTGGATATTTGGAGCGATTTGGGGCATATTCTGGAAAAGGAAATATCCTCACTTGAAAACTAGATAGAAGAAGTCCCAGAAACTCCTTTGTGACGTCTGCTTTCGACTCACAGAGTTGAACCTTCCTTTTCACAGAGCAGTTTGGAAACACTCTTTTTGTAGAATCTGCGAGTGGTTATTCGGAGAGCTTCGAGGCCCATGCTGGAAATGGAAATACCTTCACATAAAAACTAGACAGAAGCGTTCTCAGAAATTTCTCTGTGATGTGTGCATTGAACTCACAGAGTTGATCCTTCCTATTGATAGAGCATTTTTGTAACACTGTTTTAGTAGAATCTGCAAGCGGATTCTTGGGGAGATTTGAGGCCTATGCTGGAAAACGAAATATCTTCACATAGAAACTAGACGGAAGCATTATCAGAAACTTCTCTGTGATGTGTGCATTAAACTCACAGAGTTGAACATTGCTTTTGATGGAGCAGTTTTGAAACACTCTTTTCGTAGAATCTGCAAGTGGTTATTTAGAGCGCTTTGAGGCCTACGCTGCAAATGGAAATATCTTCACATAAAAACTAGACAGAAGCATTCTCAGAAATTCCTTTGTGATGTGTGCATTCAACTCACAGAGATGAAGCTTCCTTTTCACAGGGCACTTTTGAAACACTGTGTTTGTGGGAACTACAAGTGGATATTTGGAGTGATTGCGGCCTCTGGTGGAAAAGCAAATATCATCAAATGAAAACTACACATAGGCATTCTCAGAAACTTCTTTGTGTGTGTGCATTCAACTCACAGAGTTGAAGAGTCCTTTTGGTAGAGCAGTTTTGAAGCACTCTTTTTGTAGAATCTGCGAGTGGCTATTCGGAGAGCTTTGAGGCCCATGCTGGAAAAGGAAATATCTTCACATAAAAACTGGACAGAAGCATTCTCAGAAAATTCTCTGTGATGTGTGCATTCAACTCACAGAGTTCAGCCTGCCATTTCATACAGTATTTTTGTAACACTCTTTCAGTATAATCTGCAAGAGGATATTTGGGGCCCTTTGAGGCCTATGCTGGAAAATGAAATATCTTCACATAAAAATTAGACGGAAGCACTATCAGAAACTTCTCTGTGATGTGCGCATTCAACTCACAGGGTTGAACGTGCCTTTTGATACAGCCGTTTTCAAACGCTCGTTTTGTGGCATCTGCATTTCGGAATTTGGAGTGCTTTGAGGCCTATACTGGAAAAGGAAATATCCTCACATAGAAACTAGACAGAAGCATTCTCAGAAACTTCTTTGTGATGTGTGCATTCAACTCACAGGGTTCGACCTTCCTTTTGCTACAACAGTTTTGAAACACTCTTTTTGTAGAATCTGCAAGTGGTTATTTGGAGCGCTTCGAGGCCTATGAGTAAAAGGAAATATCTTCAGAGAAAACTAGCCAGAAGCATTCTCAGAAACTTCTGTGTGATGAGTACATTCCACTCACAGAGTTGAACGTTCCCTTTCACCGAGCAGTTCTGAAACACTCTTTTTGCAGAATCTGCAAGTGGCTACTCAGAGCGCTTTGAGACCTATGCTGGAAAGTGAAATATCTTCACATAAAAACTAGACAGAAGCATTCCCAGAAACTTCTCTGTGAAGTGTGCATTCAATTCACAGAGCTGAATCTTTCTTTTGATAGAGAAGTTTTGAGACACTCTTTCTGTAGAATCTGCAAGTGAATATCTGGAGCGCTTTGAGTCCTAGGCTGGAAAAGAAAGTATCTTCACATAGAAACTAGACAGAAGCATTCTCAAAGACTTCTCTGTGATGTGTGCATTCAACTCACAGAGTTGAAACATCCTTTTGATTTGGCAGTTTTAAAACAATCATTTTGTAGAATCTGCTAGTGGATATTTGCAGTATTTTGAGGCATATGCAGGAAAAGGTAATATCTTCACTTGAAAACTAGACAGAGGCATTCTCAGAAACTTCTTTCTGATGTGTGCCTTGAACTTCCGGAGTTGAACCTTCCTCTTCATAGAGCAGTTATATAATAGTCTTTAAGTGTAATCTGCAAGTGGATATGTGGAGAACTTTGAGGACTGTGCTGGAAAAGGAAATGTCTTCCCATAGAAAGGAGACGGAAGCATTCTCAGAAGCTTCTCTGTGATGTCGGCATTCAACTCACAGAGTTGAACCTTCCTTTTGATAGAGCAGTTTTCAAACACACTTTCTGGATTCCGCAATTGGTTATTTGGAGAGTTTTGAGGCCTGTACTGGAAAAGGAAATATCTTCAGGTAAAAACTAGACAGAAGCATTCTCAGAAACTTCGTTGTGATGTTTGCATTCAACTCACGGAGTTGAACCCTCTTTTTGATTGCGCAGTTTTAAATCACTGTCTTTGTTGAATCTCCAAGTGGATATTTGGAGCGATTTGGGGCATATTCTGGAAAAGGAAATATCCTCACTTGAAAACTAGATAGAAGAAGTCCCAGAAACTCCTTTGTGACGTCTGCTTTCGACTCACAGAGTTGAACCTTCCTTTTCACAGAGCAGTTTGGAAACACTCTTTTTGTAGAATCTGCGAGTGGTTATTCGGAGAGCTTCGAGGCCCATGCTGGAAATGGAAATACCTTCACATAAAAACTAGACAGAAGCGTTCTCAGAAATTTCTCTGTGATGTGTGCATTGAACTCACAGAGTTGATCCTTCCTATTGATAGAGCATTTTTGTAACACTGTTTTAGTAGAATCTGCAAGCGGATTCTTGGGGAGATTTGAGGCCTATGCTGGAAAACGAAATATCTTCACATAGAAACTAGACGGAAGCATTATCAGAAACTTCTCTGTGATGTGTGCATTAAACTCACAGAGTTGAACATTGCTTTTGATGGAGCAGTTTTGAAACACTCTTTTCGTAGAATCTGCAAGTGGTTATTTAGAGCGCTTTGAGGCCTACGCTGCAAATGGAAATATCTTCACATAAAAACTAGACAGAAGCATTCTCAGAAATTCCTTTGTGATGTGTGCATTCAACTCACAGAGATGAAGCTTCCTTTTCACAGGGCACTTTTGAAACACTGTGTTTGTGGGAACTACAAGTGGATATTTGGAGTGATTGCGGCCTCTGGTGGAAAAGCAAATATCATCAAATGAAAACTACACATAGGCATTCTCAGAAACTTCTTTGTGTGTGTGCATTCAACTCACAGAGTTGAAGAGTCCTTTTGGTAGAGCAGTTTTGAAGCACTCTTTTTGTAGAATCTGCGAGTGGCTATTCGGAGAGCTTTGAGGCCCATGCTGGAAAAGGAAATATCTTCACATAAAAACTGGGCAGAAGCATTCTCAGAAAATTCTCTGTGATGTGTGCATTCAACTCACAGAGTTCAGCCTGCCATTTCATACAGTATTTTTGTAACACTCTTTCAGTATAATCTGCAAGAGGATATTTGGGGCCCTTTGAGGCCTATGCTGGAAAACGAAATATCTTCACATAAAAATTAGACGGAAGCACTATCAGAAACTTCTCTGTGATGTGCGCATTCAACTCACAGGGTTGAACGTGCCTTTTGATACAGCCGTTTTCAAACGCTCGTTTTGTGGCATCTGCATTTCGGAATTTGGAGTGCTTTGAGGCCTATACTGGAAAAGGAAATATCCTCACATAGAAACTAGACAGAAGCATTCTCAGAAACTTCTTTGTGATGTGTGCATTCAACTCACAGGGTTCGACCTTCCTTTTGCTACAACAGTTTTGAAACACTCTTTTTGTAGAATCTGCAAGTGGTTATTTGGAGCGCTTCGAGGCCTATGAGTAAAAGGAAATATCTTCAGAGAAAACTAGCCAGAAGCATTCTCAGAAACTTCTGTGTGATGAGTACATTCCACTCACAGAGTTGAACGTTCCCTTTCACCGAGCAGTTCTGAAACACTCTTTTTGTAGAATCTGCAAGTGGCTACTTAGAGCGCTTTGAGACCTATGCTGGAAAGTGAAATATCTTCACATAAAAACTAGACAGAAGCATTCCCAGAAACTTCTCTGTGAAGTGTGCATTCAATTCACAGAGCTGAATCTTTCTTTTGATAGAGAAGTTTTGAGACACTCTTTCTGTAGAATCTGCAAGTGAATATCTGGAGCGCTTTGAGTCCTAGGCTGGAAAAGAAAGTATCTTCACATAGAAACTAGACAGAAGCATTCTCAAAGACTTCTCTGTGATGTGTGCATTCAACTCACAGAGTTGAAACATCCTTTTGATTTGGCAGTTTTAAAACAATCATTTTGTAGAATCTGCTAGTGGATATTTGCAGTATTTTGAGGCATATGCAGGAAAAGGTAATATCTTCACTTGAAAACTAGACAGAGGCATTCTCAGAAACTTCTTGCTGATGTGTGCCTTGAACTTCCGGAGTTGAACCTTCCTCTTCATAGAGCAGTTATATAATAGTCTTTAAGTATAATCTGCAAGTGGATATGTGGAGAACTTTGAGGACTGTGCTGGAAAAGGAAATGTCTTCCCATAGAAAGGAGACGGAAGCATTCTCAGAAGCTTCTCTGTGATGTCGGCATTCAACTCACAGAGTTGAACCTTCCTTTTGATAGAGCAGTTTTCAAACACACTTTCTGGATTCCGCAATTGGTTATTTGGAGAGTTTTGAGGCCTGTACTGGAAAAGGAAATATCTTCAGGTAAAAACTAGACAGAAGCATTCTCAGAAACTTCGTCGTGATGTTTGCATTCAACTCACGGAGTTGAACCCTCTTTTTGATTGCGCAGTTTTAAATCACTGTCTTTGTTGAATCTCCAAGTGGATATTTGGAGCGATTTGGGGCATATTCTGGAAAAGGAAATATCCTCACTTGAAAACTGGATAGAAGAAGTCCCAGAAACTCCTTTGTGACGTCTGCTTTCAACACACAGAGTTGAACCTTACTTTTCACAGAGCAGTTTGGAAACACTCTTTTTGTAGAATCTGCGAGTGGTTATTCGGAGAGCTTCGAGGCCCATGCTGGAAATGGAAATACCTTCACATAAAAACTAGACAGAAGCGTTCTCAGAAATTTCTCTGGGATGTGTGCATTGAACTCACAGAGTTGATCCTTCCTATTGATAGAGCATTTTTGTAACACTGTTTTAGTAGAATCTGCAAGTGGATTATTGGGGAGATTTGAGGCCTATGCTGGAAAACGAAATATCTTCACATAGAAACTAGACGGAAGCATTATCGGAAACTACTCTGTGATGTGTGCATTAAACTCACAGAGTTGAACATTGCTTTTGATGGAGCAGTTTTGAAACACTCTTTTCGTAGAATCTGCAAGTGGTTATTTAGAGCGCTTTGAGGCCTACGCTGGAAATGGAAATATCTTCACATAAAAACTAGACAGAAGCATTCCCAAAAACTACTGTGTGAAGTGTGCATTCAGTTCACAGAGCTGAATCTTTCTTTTGATAGAAAAGTTTTGAGACACTCTTTCTGTAGAATCTTCAAGTGAATACTTGGAGCGCTATGTGTCCTAGGCTGGAAAAGAAAGTATCTTCACATAGAAACTAGACAGAAGCATTCTCAAAAACTTCTCTGTAATATGTGCTTTCAACTCATAGAGTTGAAATTTCCTTTTGATTGGCAGTTTTAGAACAATCTTTTGAAGAATCTGCTAGTGGATATTTGGAGTATTTTGAGGCATATGCAGGAAATGGTAATATCTTCACTTGAAAACTAGACAGAGGCATTCTCAGAAACTTCTTTCTGATGTGGGCATTGGACATCGAGAGTTGAACCTTCCTCTTCATAGAGCAGTTCTATAATACTCTTTTAGTATAATCTGCAAGTGGATATGTGGAGAACTTGGAGGACTACGCTGGAAAAGGAAATATCTTCACATAGAAAGTAGATGGAAGCATTCTCAGAACCTTCTCTGTGATGTGTGCATTCAACTCACAGGGTTGAACCTTCCTTTGGATAGAGCAGTTGTGAAACACACTTTTTGTGGATTCTGCAATTGGTTATTTGGAGAGCTTTGAGGCCTGTACTGGAAAAGGAAATATCTTCAGATAAAAACTAGACAGAAGCATTCTGATAAACTTCGTTATGATGTTTGCATTCAACCCACAGTGTTGAACCTTCTTCTTGATAGCGCAGTTTTAAATCACTGTCTTTGTTGAATCTCCAAGTGGATACTTGGAGAGATTTGAGGCATATTCTGGAAAAGGAAATATCCTCACTTAAAAACTAGATAGAAGAATTCCCATAAACTTCCTTGTGATGTCTGCTTTCAACTCACAGAGTTGAACCTTCCTTTGCACAGAGCAGTTTGGAAACCCTCTTTTTGTAGAATCTGCAAGTGGTGATTCGGAGAGCTTCGAGGCCCATGCTGGAAATGGAAATATCTCCACATAAAAACTAGACAGAAGCGTCCTCAGAAATTTCTCTGTGATGTGTGCATTGAACTCACAGAGTTGCTCCTTCTTATTGATAGGGCATTTTCGTAACACTGTTTTAGTAGAATCTGCAAGTGGATAATTGGGGAGATTTGAGGCCTATGCTGGAAAACGAAATATCTTCACGTAGAAACTAGACGGAAGCATTATCAGAAACTTCTCTGTGATGTGTGCGTTAAACTCACAGAGTGGAACATTCCTTTCGATGGAGCAGTTTTGAAACACTCTTTTCGCAGAATCTGCAAGTGGTTATTTAGAGCGCTTTGAGGCCTATGCTGGAAATGGAAATATCTTCACATAAAAAGTAGACAGAAGCATTCTCAGACATTCCTTTGTGATGTGTGCATTCAACTCACGGAGATGAACCTTCCTTTTCACAGGGCACTTTTGAAACACTGTTTTTGTGGGAACGACAAGTGGATATTTGGAGTGATGGCGGCCTCTGGTGGAAAAGCAAATATCATCAAATGAAAACTGCACATAGGCATTCTCAGAAACTTCTTTGTGTGTGTGCATTCAACTCACAGAGTTGAACAGTCCTTTCGGTAGAGCAGTTTTGAAGCACTCTTTCTGTAGGATCTGCAAGTGGTTATTCGGAGAGCTTTGAGCCCCATGCTGGAAAAGGAAATATCTTCATATAAAACCTGGACAGAAGCATTCTGTGAAAGTTCTCTGTGATGTGTGCATTCAACTCACAGAGTTGAAGCTGCCTTTTCATACAGCATTTTTGTAACACTCTTTTAGTATAATCTGCAAGTGGGTATTTGGGGCGCTTTGTGGCCGAGGCTGGAAAACGAAATATCTTCACATGAAAATTAGACGGAAGCATTATCAGAATCTTCCGTGTGATGTGCTCATTCAATTCACAGGGTTGAACCTTCCTTTTGATACAGCAGGTTTTAAACACTCATTCTGTGGAATCTGCATTTGGGAATTTGGAGCGCTTTGAGGCCTATACCGGAAAAGGAAATATGCTCACATAGAAACTAGACGGAAGCATTATCAGAAACTTCTCTGTGATGTGCGCATTCAACTCACAGGGTTGAACGTGCCTTTTGATACAGCAGTTTTCAAACGCTCGTTTTGTGGAATCTCCATTTCGGAATTTGGAGTGCTTTGAGGCCTATACTGGAAAAGGAAATATCCTCACATAGAAACTAGACAGAAGCATTCTCAGAAACTTCTTTGTGATGTGTGCATTCAACTCACAGGGTTCGACCTTCCTTTTGCTACAACAGTTTTGAAACACTCTTTTTGTAGAATCTGCAAGTGGTTATTTGGAGCGCTTCGAGGCCTATGAGTAAAAGGAAATATCTTCAGAGAAAACTAGCCAGAAGCATTCTCAGAAACTTCTGTGTGATGAGTACATTCCACTCACAGAGTTGAACGTTCCCTTTCACCGAGCAGTTCTGAAACACTCTTTTTGTAGAATCTGCAAGTGGCTACTTAGAGCGCTTTGAGACCTATGCTGGAAAGTGAAATATCTTCACATAAAAACTAGACAGAAGCATTCCCAGAAACGTCTCTGTGAAGTGTGCATTCAATTCACAGAGCTGAATCTTTCTTTTGATAGAGAAGCTTTGAGACACTCTTTCTGTAGAATCTGCAAGTGAATATCTGGAGCGCTTTGAGTCCTAGGCTGGAAAAGAAAGTATCTTCACATAGAAACTAGACAGAAGCATTCTCAAAGACTTCTCTGTGATGTGTGCATTTAACTCACAGAGTTGAAACATCCTTTTGATTTGGCAGTTTTAAAACAATCATTTTGTAGAATCTGCTAGTGGATATTTGCAGTATTTTGAGGCATATGCAGGAAAAGGTAATATCTTCACTTGAAAACTAGACAGAGGCATTCTCAGAAACTTCTTTCTGATGTGTGCCTTGAACTTCCGGAGTTGAACCTTCCTCTTCATAGAGCAGTTATATAATAGTCTTTAAGTATAATCTGCAAGTGGATATGTGGAGAACTTTGAGGACTATGCTGGAAAAGGAAATGTCTTCCCATAGAAAGGAGACGGAAGCATTCTCAGAAGCTTCTCTGTGATGTCGGCATTCAACTCACAGAGTTGAACCTTCCTTTTGATAGAGCAGTTTTCAAACACACTTTGTGGATTCTGCAATTGGTTATTTGGAGAGTTTTGAGGCCTGTACTGGAAAAGGAAATATCTTCAGGTAAAAACTAGACAGAAGCATTCTCAGAAACTTCGTCGTGATGTTTGCATTCAACTCACGGAGTTGAACCCTCTTTTTGATTGCGCAGTTTCAAATCACTGTCTTTGTTGAATCTCCAAGTGGATATTTGGAGCGATTTGGGGCATATTCTGGAAAAGGAAATATCCTCACTTGAAAACTAGATAGAAGAAGTCCCAGAAACGCCTTTGTGACGTCTGCTTTCAACTCACAGAGTTGAACCTTCCTTTTCACAGAGCAGTTTGGAAACACTCTTTTTGTAGAATCTGCGAGTGGTTATTCGGAGAGCTTCGAGGCCCATGCTGGAAATGGAAATACCTTCACATAAAAACTAGACGGAAGCGTTCTCAGAAATTTCTCTGGGATGTGTGCATTGAACTCACACAGTTGATCCTTCCTATTGATAGAGCATTTTTGTAACACTGTTTTAGTAGAATCTGCAAGTGGATTATTGGGGAGATTTGAGGCCTATGCTGGAAAACGAAATATCTTCACATAGAAACTAGACGGAAGCATTATCAGAAACTTCTCTGTGATGTGTGCATTAAACTCACAGAGTTGAACATTGCTTTTGATGGAGCAGTTTTGAAACACTCTTTTCGTAGAATCTGCAAGTGGTTATTTAGAGCGCTTTGAGGCCAACGCTGGAAATGGAAGAAATGGAAATATCTTCACATAAAAACTAGACAGAAGCATTCCCAAAAACTACTGTGTGAAGTGTGCATTCAGTTCACAGAGCTGAATCTTTCTTTTGATAGAAAAGTTTTGAGACACTCTTTCTGTAGAATCTTCAAGTGAATACTTGGAGCGCTATGTGTCCTAGGCTGGAAAAGAAAGTATCTTCACATAGAAACTAGACAGAAGCATTCTCAAAAACTTCTCTGTAATATGTGCTTTCAACTCATAGAGTTGAAATTTCCTTTTGATTGGCAGTTTTAGAACAATCTTTTGTAGAATCTGCTAGTGGATATTTGGAGTATTTTGAGGCATATGCAGGAAATGGTAATATCTTCACTTGAAAACTAGACAGAGGCATTCTCAGAAACTTCTTTCTGATGTGGGCATTGAACATCGAGAGTTGAACCTTCCTCTTCATAGAGCAGTTCTATAATACTCTTTTAGTATAATCTGCAAGTGGATATGTGGAGAACTTGGAGGACTACGCTGGAAAAGGAAATATCTTCACATAGAAAGTAGACGGAAGCATTCTCAGAACCTTCTCTGTGATGTGTGCATTCAACTCACAGGGTTGAACCTTCCTTTAGATAGAGCAGTTGTGAAACACACTTTTTGTGGATTCTGCAATTGGTTATTTGGAGAGCTTTGAGGCCTGTACTGGAAAAGGAAATATCTTCAGATAAAAACTAGACAGAAGCATTCTGATAAACTTCGTTATGATGTTTGCATTCAACCCACAGAGTTGAACCTTCTTCTTGATAGCGCAGTTTTAAATCACTGTCTTTGTTGAATCTCCAAGTGGATACTTGGAGAGATTTGAGGCATATTCTGGAAAAGGAAATATCCTCACTTAAAAACTAGATAGAAGAATTCCCATAAACTTCCTTGTGATGTCTGCTTTCAACTCACAGAGTTGAACCTTCCTTTGCACAGAGCAGTTTGGAAACCCTCTTTTTGTAGAATCTGCAAGTGGTGATTCGGAGAGCTTCGAGGCCCATGCTGGAAATGGAAATATCTCCACATAAAAACTAGACAGAAGCGTCCTCAGAAATTTCTCTGTGATGTGTGCATTGAACTCACAGAGTTGCTCCTTCTTATTGATAGGGCATTTTCGTAACACTGTTTTAGTAGAATCTGCAAGTGGATAATTGGGGAGATTTGAGGCCTATGCTGGAAAACGAAATATCTTCACGTAGAAACTACACGGAAGCATTATCAGAAACTTCTCTGTGATGTGTGCGTTAAACTCACAGAGTGGAACATTCCTTTCGATGGAGCAGTTTTGAAACACTCTTTTCGCAGAATCTGCAAGTGGTTATTTAGAGCGCTTTGAGGCCTATGCTGGAAATGGAAATATCTTCACATAAAAAGTAGACAGAAGCATTCTCAGACATTCCTTTGTGATGTGTGCATTCAACTCACGGAGATGAACCTTCCTTTTCACAGGGCACTTTTGAAACACTGTTTTTGTGGGAACGACAAGTGGATATTTGGAGTGATGGCGGCCTCTGGTGGAAAAGCAAATATCATCAAATGAAAACTGCACATAGGCATTCTCAGAAACTTCTTTGTGTGTGTGCATTCAACTCACAGAGTTGAACAGTCCTTTCGGTAGAGCAGTTTTGAAGCACTCTTTCTGTAGGATCTGCAAGTGGTTATTCGGAGAGCTTTGAGCCCCATGCTGGAAAAGGAAATATCTTCATATAAAACCTGGACAGAAGCATTCTGTGAAAGTTCTCTGTGATGTGTGCATTCAACTCACAGAGTTGAAGCTGCCTTTTCATACAGCATTTTTGTAACACTCTTTTAGTATAATCTGCAAGTGGGTATTTGGGGCGCTTTGTGGCCTAGGCTGGAAAACGAAATATCTTCACATGAAAATTAGACGGAAGCATTATCAGAATCTTCCGTGTGATGTGCTCATTCAATTCACAGGGTTGAACCTTCCTTTTGATACAGCAGGTTTTAAACACTCATTCTGTGGAATCTGCATTTGGGAATTTGGAGCGCTTTGAGGCCTATACCGGAAAAGGAAATATGCTCACATAGAAACTAGACGGAAGCATTATCAGAAACTTCTCTGTGATGTGCGCATTCAACTCACAGGGTTGAACGTGCCTTTTGATACAGCTGTTTTCAAACGCTCGTTTTGTGGAATCTCCATTTCGGAATTTGGAGTGCTTTGAGGCCTATACTGGAAAAGGAAATATCCTCACATAGAAACTAGACAGAAGCATTCTCAGAAACTTCTTTGTGATGTGTGCATTCAACTCACAGGGTTCGACCTTCCTTTTGCTACAACAGTTTTGAAACACTCTTTTTGTAGAATCTGCAAGTGGTTATTTGGAGCGCTTCGAGGCCTATGAGTAAAAGGAAATATCTTCAGAGAAAACTAGCCAGAAGCATTCTCAGAAACTTCTGTGTGATGAGTACATTCCACTCACAGAGTTGAACGTTCCCTTTCACCGAGCAGTTCTGAAACACTCTTTTTGTAGAATCTGCAAGTGGCTACTTAGAGCGCTTTGAGACCTATGCTGGAAAGTGAAATATCTTCACATAAAAACTAGACAGAAGCATTCCCAGAAACGTCTCTGTGAAGTGTGCATTCAATTCACAGAGCTGAATCTTTCTTTTGATAGAGAAGCTTTGAGACACTCTTTCTGTAGAATCTGCAAGTGAATATCTGGAGCGCTTTGAGTCCTAGGCTGGAAAAGAAAGTATCTTCACATAGAAACTAGACAGAAGCATTCTCAAAGACTTCTCTGTGATGTGTGCATTCAACTCACAGAGTTGAAACATCCTTTTGATTTGGCAGTTTTAAAACAATCATTTTGTAGAATCTGCTAGTGGATATTTGCAGTATTTTGAGGCATATGCAGGAAAAGGTAATATCTTCACTTGAAAACTAGACAGAGGCATTCTCAGAAACTTCTTTCTGATGTGTGCCTTGAACTTCCGGAGTTGAACCTTCCTCTTCATAGAGCAGTTATATAATAGTCTTTAAGTATAATCTGCAAGTGGATATGTGGAGAACTTTGAGGACTATGCTGGAAAAGGAAATGTCTTCCCATAGAAAGGAGACGGAAGCATTCTCAGAAGCTTCTCTGTGATGTCGGCATTCAACTCACAGAGTTGAACCTTCCTTTTGATAGAGCAGTTTTCAAACACACTTTGTGGATTCTGCAATTGGTTATTTGGAGAGTTTTGAGGCCTGTACTGGAAAAGGAAATATCTTCAGGTAAAAACTAGACAGAAGCATTCTCAGAAACTTCGTCGTGATGTTTGCATTCAACTCACGGAGTTGAACCCTCTTTTTGATTGCGCAGTTTCAAATCACTGTCTTTGTTGAATCTCCAAGTGGATATTTGGAGCGATTTGGGGCATATTCTGGAAAAGGAAATATCCTCACTTGAAAACTAGATAGAAGAAGTCCCAGAAACGCCTTTGTGACGTCTGCTTTCAACTCACAGAGTTGAACCTTCCTTTTCACAGAGCAGTTTGGAAACACTCTTTTTGTAGAATCTGCGAGTGGTTATTCGGAGAGCTTCGAGGCCCATGCTGGAAATGGAAATACCTTCACATAAAAACTAGACGGAAGCGTTCTCAGAAATTTCTTTGGGATGTGTGCATTGAACTCACACAGTTGATCCTTCCTATTGATAGAGCATTTTTGTAACACTGTTTTAGTAGAATCTGCAAGTGGATTATTGGGGAGATTTGAGGCCTATGCTGGAAAACGAAATATCTTCACATAGAAACTAGACGGAAGCATTATCAGAAACTTCTCTGTGATGTGTGCATTAAACTCACAGAGTTGAACATTGCTTTTGATGGAGCAGTTTTGAAACACTCTTTTCGTAGAATCTGCAAGTGGTTATTTAGAGCGCTTTGAGGCCTACGCTGCAAATGGAAATATCTTCACATAAAAACTAGACAGAAGCATTCTCAGAAATTCCTTTGTGATGTGTGCATTCAACTCACAGAGATGAAGCTTCCTTTTCACAGGGCACTTTTGAAACACTGTGTTTGTGGGAACTACAAGTGGATATTTGGAGTGATTGCGGCCTCTGGTGGAAAAGCAAATATCATCAAATGAAAACTACACATAGGCATTCTCAGAAACTTCTTTGTGTGTGTGCATTCAACTCACAGAGTTGAAGAGTCCTTTTGGTAGAGCAGTTTTGAAGCACTCTTTTTGTAGAATCTGCGAGTGGTTATTCGGAGAGCTTTGAGGCCCATGCTGGAAAAGGAAATAACTTCACATAAAAACTGGACAGAAGCATTCTCAGAAAATTCTCTGTGATGTGTGCATTCAACTCACAGAGTTGAGCCTGCCTTTTCATACAGCATTTTTGTAACACTCTTTCAGTATAATCTGCAAGTGGATATTTGGGGCGCTTTGAGGCCTATGCTGGGAAACGAAATATCTTCACATAAAAATTAGACGGAAGCATTATCAGAAACTTCCCTGTGATGTGCGCATTCAACTCACAGGGTTGAACGTGCCTTTCGATACAGCCGTTTTCAAACGCTCGTTTTGTGGCATCTGCATTTCGGAATTTGGAGTGCTTTGAGGCCTATACTGGAAAAGGAAATATCCTCACATAGAAACTAGACAGAAGCATTCTCAGAAACTTCTTTGTGATGTGTGCATTCATCTCACAGGGTTCGACCTTCCTTTTGCTACAACAGTTTTGAAACACTCTTTTTGTAGAATCTGCAAGTGGTTATTTGGAGTGCTTCGAGGCCTATGAGTAAAAGGAAATATCTTCAGAGAAAACTAGCCAGAAGCATTCTCAGAAACTTCTGTGTGATGAGTACATTCCACTCACAGAGTTGAACGTTCCCTTTCACCGAGCAGTTCTGAAACACTCTTTTTGTAGAATCTGCAAGTGGCTACTTAGAGCGCTTTGAGACCTATGCTGGAAAGTGAAATATCTTCACATAAAAACTAGACAGAAGCATTCCCAGAAACTTCTCTGTGAAGTGTGCATTCAATTCACAGAGCTGAATCTTTCTTTTGATAGAGAAGTTTTGAGACACTCTTTCTGTAGAATCTGCAAGTGAATATCTGGAGCGCTTTGAGTCCTAGGCTGGAAAAGAAAGTATCTTCACATAGAAACTAGACAGAAGCATTCTCAAAGACTTCTCTGTGATGTGTGCATTCAACTCACAGAGTTGAAACATCCTTTTGATTTGGCAGTTTTAAAACAATCATTTTGTAGAATCTGCTAGTGGATATTTGCAGTATTTTGAGGCATATGCAAGAAAAGGTAATATCTTCACTTGAAAACTAGACAGAGGCATTCTCAGAAACTTCTTTCTGATGTGTGCCTTGAACTTCTGGAGTTGAACCTTCCTCTTCATAGAGCAGTTATATAATAGTCTTTAAGTATAATCTGCAAGTGGATATGTGGAGAACTTTGAGGACTATGCTGGAAAAGGAAATGTCTTCCCATAGAAAGGAGACGGAAGCATTCTCAGAAGCTTCTCTGTGATGTCGGCATTCAACTCACAGAGTTGAACCTTCCTTTTGATAGAGCAGTTTTCAAACACACTTTGTGGATTCTGCAATTGGTTATTTGGAGAGTTTTGAGGCCTGTACTGGAAAAGGAAATATCTTCAGGTAAAAACTAGACAGAAGCATTCTCAGAAACTTCGTCGTGATGTTTGCATTCAACTCACGGAGTTGAACCCTCTTTTTGATTGCGCAGTTTTAAATCACTGTCTTTGTTGAATCTCCAAGTGGACATTTGTAGCGATTTGGGGCATATTCTGGAAAAGGTAATATCCTCACTTGAAAACTAGATAGAAGAAGTCCCAGAAACTCCTTTGTGACGTCTGCTTTCAACTCACAGAGTTGAACCTTCCTTTTCACAGAGCAGTTTGGAAACACTCTTTTTGTAGAATCTGCGAGTGGTTATTCGGAGAGCTTCGAGGCCCATGCTGGAAATGGAAATACCTTCACATAAAAACTAGACGGAAGCGTTCTCAGAAATTTCTCTGGGATGTGTGCATTGAACTCACAGAGTTGATCCTTCCTATTGATAGAGCATTTTTGTAACACTGTTTTAGTAGAGTCTGCAAGTGGCTTATTGGGGAGATTTGAGGCCTATGCTGGAAAACGAAATATCTTCACATAGAAACTAGACGGAAGCATTATCAGAAACTTCTCTGTGATGTGTGCATTAAACTCACAGAGTTGAACATTGCTTTTGATGGAGCAGTTTTGAAACACACTTTTCGTAGAATCTGCAAGTGGTTATTTAGAGCGCTTTGAGGCCTACGCTGGAAATGGAAATATCTTCACATAAAAACTAGACAGAAGCATTCCCAAAAACTACTGTGTGAAGTGTGCATTCAGTTCACAGAGCTGAATCTTTCTTTTGATAGAAATGTTTTGAGACACTCTTTCTGTAGAATCTTCAAGTGAATACTTGGAGCGCTACGTGTCCTAGGCTGGAAAAGAAAGTATCTTCACATAGAAACTAGACAGAAGCATTCTCAAAAACTTCTCTGTAATATGTGCTTTCAACTCATAGAGTTGAAATTTCCTTTTGATTGGCAGATTTAGAACAATCTTTTGTAGAATCTGCTAGTGGATATTTGGAGTATTTTGAGGCATATGCAGGAAATGGTGATATCTTCACTTGAAAACTAGACAGAGGCATTCTCAGAAACTTCTTTCTGATGTGGGCATTGAACATCGAGAGTTGAACCTTCCTCTTCATAGAGCAGTTCTATAATACTCTTGTAGTATAATCTGCAAGTGGATATGTGGAGAATTGGAGGACTACGCTGGAAAAGGAAATATCTTCACATAGAAAGTAGACGGAAGCATTCTCAGAACCTTCTCTGTGATGTGTGCATTCAACTCACAGGGTTGAACCTTCCTTTAGATAGAGCAGTTGTGAAACACACTTTTTGTGGATTCTGCAATTGGTTATTTGGAGAGCTTTGAGGCCTGTACTGGAAAAGGAAATATCTTCAGATAAAAACTAGACAGAAGCATTCTGATAAACTTCGTTATGATGTTTGCATTCAACCCACAGAGTTGAACCTTCTTCTTGATAGCGCAGTTTTAAATCACTGTCTTTGTTGAATCTCCAAGTGGATTCTTGGAGAGATTTGAGGCATATTCTGGAAAAGGAAATATCCTCACTTAAAAACTAGATAGAAGAATTCCCATAAACTTCCTTGTGATGTCTGCTTTCAACTCACAGAGTTGAACCTTCCTTTGCACAGAGCAGTTTGGAAACACTCTTTTTGTGGAATCTGCAAGTGGTGATTCGGAGAGCTTCGAGGCCCATGCTGGAAATGGAAATATCTTCACCTAAAAACTAGACAGAAGCGTCCTCAGAAATTTCTCTGTGATGTGTGCATTGAACTCACAGAGTTGCTCCTTCTTATTGATAGAGCATTTTCGTAACACTGTTTTAGTAGAATCTGCAAGTGGATAATTGGGGAGATTTGAGGCCTATGCTGGAAAAGGAAATATCTTCACGTAGAAACTAGACGGAAGCATTATCAGAAACTTCTCCGTGATGTGTGCGTTAAACTCACAGAGTGGAACATTCCTTTCGATGGAGCAGTTTTGAAACACTCTTTTCCAAGAATCTGCAAGTGGTTATTTAGAGCGCTTGGAGGCCTATGCTGGAAATGGAAATATCTTCGCATAAAAAGTAGACAGAAGCATTCTCAGACATTCCTTTGTGATGTGTGCATTCAGCTCACGGAGATGAACCTTCCTTTTCACAGGGCACTTTTGGAACACTGTTTTTGTGGGAACGACAAGTGGATATTTGGAGTGATGGCGGCCTCTGGTGGAAAAGCAAATATCATCAAATGAAAACTGCACATAGGCATTCTCAGAAACTTCTTTGTGTGTGTGCATTCAACTCACAAAGTTGAACAGTCCTTTCGGTAGAGCAGTTTTGAAACACTCTTTCTGTAGGATCTGCAAGTGGTTATTCGGAGAGCTTTGAGCCCCATGCTGGAAAAGGAAATATCTTCATATAAAACCTGGACAGAAGCATTCTCTGAAAGTTCTCTGTGATGTGTGCATTCAACTCACAGAGTTGAAGCTGCCTTTTCATACAGCATTTTTGTAACACTCTTTTAGTATAATCTGCAAGTGGGTATTTGGGGCGCTTTGTGGCCTAGGCTGGAAAACGAAATATCTTCACATGAAAATTAGACGGAAGCATTATCAGAATCTTCCGTGTGATGTGCTCATTCAATTCACAGGGTTGAACATTCCTTTTGATACAGCAGGTTTTAAACACTCATTCTGTGGTATCTGCATTAGGGAATTTGGAGCGCTTTGAGGCCTATACCGGAAAAGGAAATATGCTCACATAGAAACTACACGGAAGCATTATCAGAAACTTCTCTGTGATGTGCGCTTTCAAATCACAGGGTTGAACGTGCCTTTTGATACAGCAGTTTTCAAACGCTCGTTTTGTGGAATCTCCATTTCGGAATTTGGAGTGCTTTGAGGCCTATACTGGAAAAGGAAATATCCTCACATACAAACTAGACAGAAGCATTCTCAAAGACTTCTCTGTGATGTGTGCATTCAACTCAGAGAGTTGAAACATCCTTTTGATTTGGCAGTTTTAAAACAATCATTTTGTAGAATCTGCTAGTGGATATTTGCAGTATTTTGAGGCATATGCAGGAAAAGGTAATATCTTCACTTGAAAACTAGACAGAGGCATTCTCAGAAACTTCTTTCTGATGTGTGCCTTGAACTTCTGGAGTTGAACCTTCCTCTTCATAGAGCAGTTATATAATAGTCTTTAAGTATAATCTGCAAGTGGATATGTGGAGAACATTGAGGACTATGCTGGAAAAGGAAATGTCTTCCCATAGAAAGGAGACGGAAGCATTCTCAGAAGCTTCTCTGTGATGTCGGCATTCAACTCACAGAGTTGAAATTTCCTTTTGATTTGGCAGTTTTCAAACAATCTTTTTGTAGCATCTGCTAGTGGATATTTGGTGTATTTTGAGGCAAATGCAGGAAATGATAACATCTTCACTTGAAAACTAGACAGAGGCATTCTCAGAAACTTCTTTGTGATGTGTGCATTGAACATCCAGAGTTGAAATTTCCTCTTCATAGAGCAGTTATATAATATTCTTTTAGTATAATCTGCAAGTGGATATGTGGAAAACTTTGAGGGCTACGCTAGAAAAGGAAACATCTTCACATAGAAAGTAGACGGAAGCATTCTCAGAACCTTCTCTGTGATGTGTGCATTCAACTCACAGGGTTGAACCTTCCTTTAGATAGAGCAGTTGTGAAACACACTTTTGGTGGATTCTGCAATTGGTTATTGAGAGATTTGAGGCCTGTACTGGAAAAGGAAATATCTTCAGATGAAAGCTAGACAGAAGCATTCTCAGAAACTTCGTTGTGATGTTTGCATTCAACCCACAGAGTTGAACCTTCTTCTGGATAGCGCAGTTTTAAATCACTGTCTTTGTTGAATCTCCAAGTGGATATTTGGAGCGAATTGGGGCTTATTCTGGAAAAGGAAATATCCTCACTTAAAAACTAGATAGAAGAATTCCCAGAAACTTCCTTGTGATGTCTGCTTTCAACTCACAGAGTTGAACCTTCCTTTTCACAGAGCAGTTTGGAAAACCTCTTTTTGTAGAATCTGCAAGCGGTTATTCGGAGAGCTTCGAGGCCCATGCTGGAAATTGAAATACCTTCACATAAAAACTAGACAGAAGCGTTCTCAGAAATTTCTCTGTGATGTGTGCATTGAACTCACAGAGTTGATCCTTCCTATTGATAGAGCATTTTCGTAACACTGTTTTAGTAGAATCTGCAAGTGGATAATTGGGGAGATTTGAGGCCTATGATGGAAAACGAAATATCTTCACATAGAAACTAGACGGAAGCATTATCAGAAACTTCTCTGTGATGTGTGCATTAAACTCACAGAGTGGAATATTCCTTTCGATGGAGCAGTTTTGAAACACTCTTTTCGTAGAATCCGCAAGAGGTTATTTAGAGCGCTTTGAGGCCTATGCTGGAAATGGAAATATCTTCACATAAAAAGTAGAGAGAAGCATTCTCAGACATTCCTTTGTGATGTGTGCATTCAACTCACAGAGAGGAACCTTCCTTTTCACAGGGCACTTGGAAACACTGTTTTTGTGGGAACGACAAGTGGATATTTGGAGTGATGGCGGCCTCTGGTGGAAAAGCAAATATCATCAAATGAAAACTACACATAGGCATTCTCAGAAACCTCTTTGTGTGTGTGCATTCAACTCACAGAGTTGAACAGTCCTTTCGGTAGAGCAGTTTTGAAGCACTCTTTCTGTAGAATCTGCAAGTGGTTATTCGGATAGCTTTGAGGCCCATGCTGGAAAAGGAAATATCTTCACATAAAAACTTGACAGAAGCATTCTCAGAAAGTTCTCTGCGATGTGTGCATTCAACTCACAGAGTTGAACCTGCCTTTTCATACAGCACTTTTGTAACACTCTTTTAGTATAATCTGCAAGTGGGTATTTGGGGCGCTTTGTGGCCTAGGCTGGAAAACGAAATATCTTCACATGAAAATTAGACGGAAGCATTATCAGAATCTTCCCTGTGATGTGCGCATTCAATTCTCAGGGTTGAACCTTCCTTTTGATACATCCGGTGTCAAACACTCATTCTGTGGAAACTGCATTTGGGAATTTGGAGTTCTTTGAGGCCTATACTGGAAAAGGAAATATGCTCACATAGAAACTAGACGGAAGCATTCTCAGAAACTTCTTTGTGATGTGTGCATTCAACTCACAGGGTTCGACCTTCCTTTTGATACAACAGTTTTGAAACACTCTTTTTGTAGAATCTGCAAGTGGTTATTTGGAGCACTTTGAGGCCTATGAGTAAAAGGAAACATCTTCACAGAAAACTAGACAGAAGCATTCTCAGAAACTTCTTTGTGATGAGTGCATTCCACTCACAGAGTTGAACATTCCTTTTCACGGAGCAGTTCTGAAACCCTCTTTTTGTAGAATCTGAAAGTGGTTACTTAGAGCGCTTTGAGACCTATGCTGGAAAGTGAAATATCTTCACATAAAAACTAGACAGAAGCATTCCCAGAAACTTCTGTGTGAAGTGTGCATTCAGTTCACAGAGCTGAATGTTTCTTTTGATAGAGAAGATTTGAGACACTCTTTCTGTAGAATCTGCAAGTGAATATTTGGAGCGCTATGTGTCCTAGGCTGGAAAAGAAAGTATCTTCACATAGAAACTAGACAGAAGCATTCTCAAAAACTTCTCTGTAATGTGTGCATTCAACTCACAGAGTTGAAATTTCCTTTTGATTTGGCAGTTTTCAAACAATCTTTTTGTAGCATCTGCTAGTGGATATTTGGTGTATTTTGAGGCAAATGCAGGAAATGATAACATCTTCACTTGAAAACTAGACAGAGGCATTCTCAGAAACTTCTTTGTGATGTGTGCATTGAACATCCAGAGTTGAAACTTCCTCTTCATAGAGCAGTTATATAATATTCTTTTATTACAATCTGCAAGTGGATATGTGGAAAATTTTGAGGGCTACGCTAGAAAAGGAAACATCTTCACATAGAAAGTAGACGGAAGCATTCTCAGAACCTTCTCTGTGATGTGTGCATTCAACTCACAGGGTTGAACCTTCCTTTAGATAGAGCAGTTGTGAAACACACGTTTTGTGGATTCTGCAATTGGTTATTTGGAGAGCTTTGAGGCCTGTACCGGAAAAGGAAATATCTTCAGATGAAAGCTAGACAGAAGCATTCTCAGAAACTTCGTTGTGATGTTTGCATTCAACCCACAGAGTTGAACCTTCTTCTTGATAGCGCAGTTTTAAATCACTGTCTTTGTTGAATCTCCAAGTGGAAATTTGGAGCGATTTGGGGCATATTCTGGAAAAGGAAATATCCTCACTGAAAAACTAGATAGAAGAATTCCCAGAAACTTCCTTGTGATGTCTGCTTTCAACTCACAGAGTTGAACCTTCCTTTGCACAGAGCAGTTTGGAAACACTCTTTTTGTAGAATCTGCAAGTGGTGATTCGGAGAGCTTCGAGGCCCATGCTGGAAATTGAAATATCTTCACATAAAAACTAGACAGAAGCGTCCTCAGAAATTTCTCTGTGATGTGTGCATTGAATTCACAGAGTTGCTCCTTCTTATTGATAGAGCATTTTCGTAACACTGTTTTAGTAGAATCTGCAAGTGGATAATTGGGGAGATTTGAGGCCTATGCTGGAAAACGAAATATCTTCACGTAGAAACTAGACGGAAGCATTATCAGAAACTTCTCCGTGATGTGTGCGTTAAACTCACAGAGTGGAACATTCCTTTCGATGGAGCAGTTTTGAAACACTCTTTTCGTAGAATCCGCAAGTGGTTATTTAGAGCGCTTTGAGGCCTATGCTGGAAATGGAAATATCTTCACATAAAAAGTAGAGAGAAGCATGCTCAGACATTCCTTTGTGATGTGTGCATTCAACTCACAGAGATGAACCTTCCTTTTCACAGGGCACTTTGAAACACTGTTTTTGTGGGAACGACAAGTGGATATTTGGAGTGATGGCGGCCTCTGGTGGAAAAGCAAATATCATCAAATGAAAACTACACATAGGCATTCTCAGAAACCTCTTTGTGTGTGTGCACTCAACTCACAGAGTTGAACAGTCCTTTCGGTAGAGCAGTTTTGAAGCACTCTTTCTGTAGAATCTGCAAGTGCTTATTCGGATAGCTTTGAGGCCCATGCTGAAAAAGGAAATATCTTCCCATAAAAACTGGAGAGAAGCATTCTCAGAAAGTTCTCTGTGATGTGTGCATTCAACTCACAGAGTTGAACCTGCCTTTGCATACAGCACTTTTGTAACACTCTTTTAGTATAATCTGCAAGTGGGTATTTGGGGCGCTTTGTGGCCTAGGCTGGAAAACGAAATATCTTCACATGAAAATTAGACAGAAGTATTATCAGAATCTTCCCTGTGATGTGCGCATTCAATTCACAGGGTTGAACCTTCCTTTTGATACAACCGGTGTCAAATACTCATTCTGTGGAAACTGCATTTGGGAATTTGGAGCGCTTTGAGGCCTATACTGGAAAAGGAAATATGCTCACATAGAAACTAGACGGAAGCATTCTCTGAAACTACTTTGTGATGTGTGCATTCAACTCACAGGGTTCGACCTTCCTATTGATACAACAGTTTTGAAACACTCTTTTTGTAGAATCTGCAAGTGGTTATTTGGAGCGCTTTGAGGCCTATGTGTAAAAGGAATTATCTTCAGAGAAAACTAGACAGAAGCATTCTCAGAAACTTCTTTGTGATGAGTGCATCCCACTCACAGAGTTGTACATTCACTTTCCCCGAGCCGTTCTGAAACACTCTTTTTGTAGAATCTGCCATTGGTTACTTAGAGGGCTTTGAGACCTATGCTGGAAAGTGAAATATCTTCACATAAAAACTAGACAGAAGCATTCCCAGAAACTTCTGTGTGAAGTGTGCATTCAGTTCACAGAGCTGAATGTTTCTTTTGATAGAGAAGTTTTGAGACACTCTTTCTGTAGAATCTGCAAGTGAATATTTGGACCCCTATGTGTCCTAGGCTGGGAAAGAAAGTATCTTCATATAGAAACTAGACAGAAGCATTCTGAAAAACTTCTCTGTAATGTGTGCATTCAACTCACAGAGTTGAAATTTCCTTTTGATTTGGCCGTTTTAAAACAATCTTTTTGTAGAATCTGCTAGTGGAAATTTGGAGTGTTTTGAGGCATATGCAGGAAATGGTCATATCTTCACTTGAAAACTAGACAGAGGCATTCACAGAAACTTCTTTCTGATGTGTGCATTGAACATCCAGAGTTGAACCTTCCTCTTCACAGAACAGTTATATAATACTCTTTTAGTATAATCTGCAAGTGGATATGTGGAGAACTTTGAGGACTACGCTGGAAAAGGAAATATCTTCACATAGAAAGTAGACGGAAGCATTCTCAGAACCTTCTCTGTGATGTGTGCATTCAACTCACAGGGTTGAACCTTCCTTTAGATAGAGCAGTTGTGAAACACACTTTTGGTGGATTCTGCAATTGGTTATTGAGAGATTTGAGGCCTGTACTGGAAAAGGAAATATCTTCAGATGAAAGCTAGACAGAAGCATTCTCAGAAACTTCGTTGTGATGTTTGCATTCAACCCACAGAGTTGAACCTTCTTCTGGATAGCGCAGTTTTAAATCACTGTCTTTGTTGAATCTCCAAGTGGATATTTGGAGCGAATTGGGGCATATTCTGGAAAAGGAAATATCCTCACTTAAAAACTAGATAGAAGAATTCCCAGAAACTTCCTTGTGATGTCTGCTTTCAACTCACAGAGTTGAACCTTCCTTTTCACAGAGCAGTTTGGAAAACCTCTTTTTGTAGAATCTGCAAGCGGTTATTCGGAGAGCTTCGAGGCCCATGCTGGAAATTGAAATACCTTCACATAAAAACTAGACAGAAGCGTCC
Organism: Pongo pygmaeus; assembly: GCF_028885625.2. Lineage (NCBI taxonomy): Eukaryota > Metazoa > Chordata > Mammalia > Primates > Hominidae > Pongo > Pongo pygmaeus. The sequence goes on along the minus strand of NC_072391.2, from coordinate 41,536,831 downwards.
TCAGAAATTTCTCTGTGATGTGTGCATTGAACTCACAGAGTTGATCCTTCCTATTGATAGAGCATTTTCGTAACACTGTTTTAGTAGAATCTGCAAGTGGATAATTGGGGAGATTTGAGGCCTATGCTGGAAAACGAAATATCTTCACGTAGAAACTAGACGGAAGCATTATCAGAAACTTCTCTGTGATGTGTGCATTAAACTCACAGAGTGGAATATTCCTTTCGATGGAGCAGTTTTGAAACACTCTTTTCGTAGAATCCGCAAGAGGTTATTTAGAGCGCTTTGAGGCCTATGCTGGAAATGGAAATATCTTCACATAAAAAGTAGAGAGAAGCATTCTCAGACATTCCTTTGTGATGTGTGCATTCAACTCACAGAGAGGAACCTTCCTTTTCACAGGGCACTTGGAAACACTGTTTTTGTGGGAACGACAAGTGGATATTTGGAGTGATGGCGGCCTCTGGTGGAAAAGCAAATATCATCAAATGAAAACTACACATAGGCATTCTCAGAAACCTCTTTGTGTGTGTGCATTCAACTCACAGAGTTGAACAGTCCTTTCGGTAGAGCAGTTTTGAAGCACTCTTTCTGTAGAATCTGCAAGTGGTTATTCGGATAGCTTTGAGGCCCATGCTGGAAAAGGAAATATCTTCAAATAAAAACTTGACAGAAGCATTCTCAGAAAGTTCTCTGCGATGTGTGCATTCAACTCACAGAGTTGAACCTGCCTTTTCATACAGCACTTTTGTAACACTCTTTTAGTATAATCTGCAAGTGGGTATTTGGGGCGCTTTGTGGCCTAGGCTGGAAAACGAAATATCTTCACATGAAAATTAGACGGAAGCATTATCAGAATCTTCCCTGTGATGTGCGCATTCAATTCACAGGGTTGAACCTTCCTTTTGATACATCCGGTGTCAAACACTCATTCTGTGGAAACTGCATTTGGGAATTTGGAGTTCTTTGAGGCCTATACTGGAAAAGGAAATATGCTCACATAGAAACTAGACGGAAGCATTCTCAGAAACTTCTTTGTGATGTGTGCATTCAACTCACAGGGTTCGACCTTCCTTTTGATACAACAGTTTTGAAACACTCTTTTTGTAGAATCTGCAAGTGGTTATTTGGAGCACTTTGAGGCCTATGAGTAAAAGGAAACATCTTCACAGAAAACTAGACAGAAGCATTCTCAGAAACTTCTTTGTGATGAGTGCATTCCACTCACAGAGTTGAACATTCCCTTTCACGGAGCAGTTCTGAAACCCTCTTTTTGTAGAATCTGAAAGTGGTTACTTAGAGCGCTTTGAGACCTATGCTGGAAAGTGAAATATCTTCACATAAAAACTAGACAGAAGCATTCCCAGAAACTTCTGTGTGAAGTGTGCATTCAGTTCACAGAGCTGAATGTTTCTTTTGATAGAGAAGATTTGAGACACTCTTTCTGTAGAATCTGCAAGTGAATATTTGGACCCCTATGTGTCATAGGCTGGGAAAGAAAGTATCTTCATATAGAAACTAGACAGAAGCATTCTCAAAAACTTCTCTGTAATGTGTGCATTCAACTCACAGAGTTGAAACTTCCTTTTGATTTGGCAGTTTTAAAACAATCTTTTTGTAGCATCTGCTAGTGGAAATTTGGAGTGTTTTGAGGCATATGCAGGAAATGGTAATATCTTCACTTGAAAACTAGACAGAGGCATTCACAGAAACTTCTTTCTGATGTGTGCATTGAACATCCAGAGTTGAACCTTCCTCTTCATAGAGCAGTTATATAATACTCTTTTAGTATAATCTGCAAGTGGATATGTGGAGAACTTTGAGGACTACGCTGGAAAAGGAAATATCTTCACATAGAAAGTAGACGGAAGCATTCTCAGAACCTTCTCTGTGATGTGTGCATTCAACTCACAGGGTTGAACCTTCCTTTAGATAGAGCAGTTGTGAAACACACTTTTTGTGGATTCTGCAATTGGTTATTTGGAGAGCTTTGAGGCCTGTACTGGAAAAGGAAATATCTTCAGATGAAAGCTAGACAGAAGCATTCTCAGAAACTTCGTTGTGAGGTTTGCATTCAAGCCACAGAGTTGAACCTTCTTCTGGATAGCACAGTTTTAAATCACTGTCTTTGTTGAATCTCCAAGTGGATATTTGGAGCGATTTGGGGCATATTCTGGAAAAGGAAATATCCTCACTTGAAAACTAGATAGAAGAAGTCCCAGAAACTCCTTTGTGACGTCTGCTTTCGACTCACAGAGTTGAACCTTCCTTTTCACAGAGCAGTTTGGAAACACTCTTTTTGTAGAATCTGCGAGTGGTTATTCGGAGAGCTTCGAGGCCCATGCTGGAAATGGAAATACCTTCACATAAAAACTAGACAGAAGCGTTCTCAGAAATTTCTCTGTGATGTGTGCATTGAACTCACAGAGTTGATCCTTCCTATTGATAGAGCATTTTTGTAACACTGTTTTAGTAGAATCCGCAAGTGGATTCTTGGGGAGATTTGAGGCCTATGCTGGAAAAGGAAATATCTTCACATAAAAACTGGACAGAAGCATTCTCAGAAAAGTCTCTGTGATGTGTGCATTCAACTCACAGAGTTGAGCCTGCCTTTTCATACAGCATTTTTGTAACACTCTTTCAGTATAATCTGCAAGTGGATATTTGGGGCGCTTTGAGGCCTATGCTGGAAAACGAAATATCTTCACATAAAAATTAGACGGAAGCATTATCAGAAACTTCTCTGTGATGTGCGCATTCAACTCACAGGGTTGAACGTGCCTTTTGATACAGCCGTTTTCAAACGCTCGTTTTGTGGCATCTGCATTTCGGAATTTGGAGTGCTTTGAGGCCTATACTGGAAAAGGAAATATCCTCACATAGAAACTAGACAGAAGCATTCTCAGAAACTTCTTTGTGATGTGTGCATTCAACTCACAGGGTTCGACCTTCCTTTTGCTACAACAGTTTTGAAACACTCTTTTTGTAGAATCTGCAAGTGGTTATTTGGAGCGCTTCGAGGCCTATGAGTAAAAGGAAATATCTTCAGAGAAAACTAGCCAGAAGCATTCTCAGAAACTTCTGTGTGATGAGTACATTCCACTCACAGAGTTGAACGTTCCCTTTCACCGAGCAGTTCTGAAACACTCTTTTTGCAGAATCTGCAAGTGGCTACTCAGAGCGCTTTGAGACCTATGCTGGAAAGTGAAATATCTTCACATAAAAACTAGACAGAAGCATTCCCAGAAACTTCTCTGTGAAGTGTGCATTCAATTCACAGAGCTGAATCTTTCTTTTGATAGAGAAGTTTTGAGACACTCTTTCTGTAGAATCTGCAAGTGAATATCTGGAGCGCTTTGAGTCCTAGGCTGGAAAAGAGAGTATCTTCACATAGAAACTAGACAGAAGCATTCTCAAAGACTTCTCTGTGATGTGTGCATTCAACTCACAGAGTTGAAACATCCTTTTGATTTGGCAGTTTTAAAACAATCATTTTGTAGAATCTGCTAGTGGATATTTGCAGTATTTTGAGGCATATGCAGGAAAAGGTAATATCTTCACTTGAAAACTAGACAGAGGCATTCTCAGAAACTTCTTTCTGATGTGTGCCTTGAACTTCCGGAGTTGAACCTTCCTCTTCATAGAGCAGTTATATAATAGTCTTTAAGTATAATCTGCAAGTGGATATGTGGAGAACTTTGAGGACTGTGCTGGAAAAGGAAATGTCTTCCCATAGAAAGGAGACGGAAGCATTCTCAGAAGCTTCTCTGTGATGTCGGCATTCAACTCACAGAGTTGAACCTTCCTTTTGATAGAGCAGTTTTCAAACACACTTTCTGGATTCCGCAATTGGTTATTTGGAGAGTTTTGAGGCCTGTACTGGAAAAGGAAATATCTTCAGGTAAAAACTAGACAGAAGCATTCTCAGAAACTTCGTTGTGATGTTTGCATTCAACTCACGGAGTTGAACCCTCTTTTTGATTGCGCAGTTTTAAATCACTGTCTTTGTTGAATCTCCAAGTGGATATTTGGAGCGATTTGGGGCATATTCTGGAAAAGGAAATATCCTCACTTGAAAACTAGATAGAAGAAGTCCCAGAAACTCCTTTGTGACGTCTGCTTTCGACTCACAGAGTTGAACCTTCCTTTTCACAGAGCAGTTTGGAAACACTCTTTTTGTAGAATCTGCGAGTGGTTATTCGGAGAGCTTCGAGGCCCATGCAGGAAATGGAAATACCTTCACATAAAAACTAGACAGAAGCGTTCTCAGAAATTTCTCTGTGATGTGTGCATTGAACTCACAGAGTTGATCCTTCCTATTGATAGAGCAATTTTGTAACACTGTTTTAGTAGAATCTACAAGTGGATTCTTGAGGAGATTTGAGGCCTATGCTGGAAAACGAAATATCTTCACATGGAAACTAGACGGAAGCATTATCAGAAACTTCTCTGTGATGTGTGCATTAAACTCACAGAGTTGAACATTGCTTTTGATGGAGCAGTTTTGAAACACTCTTTTCGTAGAATCTGCAAGTGGTTATTTAGAGCGCTTTGAGGCCTACGCTGCAAATGGAAATATCTTCACATAAAAACTAGACAGAAGCATTCTCAGAAATTCCTTTGTGATGTGTGCATTCAACTCACAGAGATGAAGCTTCCTTTTCACAGGGCACTTTTGAAACACTGTGTTTGTGGGAACTACAAGTGGATATTTGGAGTGATTGCGGCCTCTGGTGGAAAAGCAAATATCATCAAATGAAAACTACACATAGGCATTCTCAGAAACTTCTTTGTGTGTGTGCATTCAACTCACAGAGTTGAAGAGTCCTTTTGGTACAGCAGTTTTGAAGCACTCTTTTTGTAGAATCTGCGAGTGGTTATTCGGAGAGCTTTGAGGCCCATGCTGGAAAAGGAAATATCTTCACATAAAAACTGGACAGAAGCATTCTCAGAAAAGTCTCTGTGATGTGTGCATTCAACTCACAGAGTTGAGCCTGCCTTTTCATACAGCATTTTTGTAACACTCTTTCAGTATAATCTGCAAGTGGATATTTGGGGCGCTTTGAGGCCTATGCTGGAAAACGAAATATCTTCACATAAAAATTAGACGGAAGCATTATCAGAAACTTCTCTGTGATGTGCGCATTCAACTCACAGGGTTGAACGTGCCTTTTGATACAGCCGTTTTCAAACGCTCGTTTTGTGGCATCTGCATTTCGGAATTTGGAGTGCTTTGAGGCCTATACTGGAAAAGGAAATATCCTCACATAGAAACTAGACAGAAGCATTCTCAGAAACTTCTTTGTGATGTGTGCATTCAACTCACAGGGTTCGACCTTCCTTTTGCTACAACAGTTTTGAAACACTCTTTTTGTAGAATCTGCCAGTGGTTATTTGGAGCGCTTCGAGGCCTATGAGTAAAAGGAAATATCTTCAGAGAAAACTAGCCAGAAGCATTCTCAGAAACTTCTGTGTGATGAGTACATTCCACTCACAGAGTTGAACGTTCCCTTTCACCGAGCAGTTCTGAAACACTCTTTTTGCAGAATCTGCAAGTGGCTACTCAGAGCGCTTTGAGACTTATGCTGGAAAGTGAAATATCTTCACATAAAAACTAGACAGAAGCATTCCCAGAAACTTCTCTGTGAAGTGTGCATTCAATTCACAGAGCTGAATCTTTCTTTTGATAGAGAAGTTTTGAGACACTCTTTCTGTAGAATCTGCAAGTGAATATCTGGAGCGCTTTGAGTCCTAGGCTGGAAAAGAAAGTATCTTCACATAGAAACTAGACAGAAGCATTCTCAAAGACTTCTCTGTGATGTGTGCATTCAACTCACAGAGTTGAAACATCCTTTTGATTTGGCAGTTTTAAAACAATCATTTTGTAGAATCTGCTAGTGGATATTTGCAGTATTTTGAGGCATATGCAGGAAAAGGTAATATCTTCACTTGAAAACTAGACAGAGGCATTCTCAGAAACTTCTTTCTGATGTGTGCCTTGAACTTCCGGAGTTGAACCTTCCTCTTCATAGAGCAGTTATATAATAGTCTTTAAGTGTAATCTGCAAGTGGATATGTGGAGAACTTTGAGGACTGTGCTGGAAAAGGAAATGTCTTCCCATAGAAAGGAGACGGAAGCATTCTCAGAAGCTTCTCTGTGATGTCGGCATTCAACTCACAGAGTTGAACTTTCCTTTTGATAGAGCAGTTTTCAAACACACTTTCTGGATTCCGCAATTGGTTATTTGGAGAGTTTTGAGGCCTGTACTGGAAAAGGAAATATCTTCAGGTAAAAACTAGACAGAAGCATTCTCAGAAACTTCGTTGTGATGTTTGCATTCAACTCACGGAGTTGAACCCTCTTTTTGATTGCACAGTTTTAAATCACTGTCTTTGTTGAATCTTCAAGTGGATATTTGGAGCGATTTGGGGCATATTCTGGAAAAGGAAATATCCTCACTTGAAAACTAGATAGAAGAAGTCCCAGAAACTCCTTTGTGACGTCTGCTTTCGACTCACAGAGTTGAACCTTCCTTTTCACAGAGCAGTTTGGAAACACTCTTTTTGTAGAATCTGCGAGTGGTTATTCGGAGAGCTTCGAGGCCCATGCAGGAAATGGAAATACCTTCACATAAAAACTAGACAGAAGCGTTCTCAGAAATTTCTCTGTGATGTGTGCATTGAACTCACAGAGTTGATCCTTCCTATTGATAGAGCATTTTTGTAACACTGTTTTAGTAGAATCCGCAAGTGGATTCTTGGGGAGATTTGAGGCCTATGCTGGAAAACGAAATATCTTCACATAGAAACTAGACGGAAGCATTATCAGAAACTTCTCTGTGATGTGTGCATTAAACTCACAGAGTTGAACATTGCTTTTGATGGAGCAGTTTTGAAACACTCTTTTCGTAGAATCTGCAAGTGGTTATTTAGAGCGCTTTGAGGCCTACGCTGCAAATGGAAATATCTTCACATAAAAACTAGACAGAAGCATTCTCAGAAATTCCTTTGTGATGTGTGCATTCAACTCACAGAGATGAAGCTTCCTTTTCACAGGGCACTTTTGAAACACTGTGTTTGTGGGAACTACAAGTGGATATTTGGAGTGATTGCGGCCTCTGGTGGAAAAGCAAATATCATCAAATGAAAACTACACATAGGCATTCTCAGAAACTTCTTTGTGTGTGTGCATTCAACTCACAGAGTTGAAGAGTCCTTTTGGTAGAGCAGTTTTGAAGCACTCTTTTTGTAGAATCTGCGAGTGGCTATTCGGAGAGCTTTGAGGCCCATGCTGGAAAAGGAAATATCTTCACATAAAAACTGGACAGAAGCATTCTCAGAAAATTCTCTGTGATGTGTGCATTCAACTCGCAGAGTTCAGCCTGTCATTTCATACAGTATTTTTGTAACACTCTTTCAGTATAATCTGCAAGAGGATATTTGGGGCCCTTTGAGGCCTATGCTGGAAAACGAAATATCTTCACATAAAAATTAGACGGAAGCACTATCAGAAACTACTCTGTGATGTGCGCATTCAACTCACAGGGTTGAACGTGCCTTTTGATACAGCCGTTTTCAAACGCTCGTTTTTTGGCATCTGCATTTCGGAATTTGGAGTGCTTTGAGGCCTATACTGGAAAAGGAAATATCCTCACATAGAAACTAGACAGAAGCATTCTCAGAAACTTCTTTGTGATGTGTGCATTCAACTCACAGGGTTCGACCTTCCTTTTGCTACAACAGTTTTGAAACACTCTTTTTGTAGAATCTGCAAGTGGTTATTTGGAGCGCTTCGAGGCCTATGAGTAAAAGGAAATATCTTCAGAGAAAACTAGCCAGAAGCATTCTCAGAAACTTCTGTGTGATGAGTACATTCCACTCACAGAGTTGAACGTTCCCTTTCACCGAGCAGTTCTGAAACACTCTTTTTGTAGAATCTGCAAGTGGCTACTTAGAGCGCTTTGAGACCTATGCTGGAAAGTGAAATATCTTCACATAAAAACTAGACAGAAGCATTCCCAGAAACTTCTCTGTGAAGTGTGCATTCAATTCACAGAGCTGAATCTTTCTTTTGATAGAGAAGTTTTGAGACACTCTTTCTGTAGAATCTGCAAGTGAATATCTGGAGCGCTTTGAGTCCTAGGCTGGAAAAGAAAGTATCTTCACATAGAAACTAGACAGAAGCATTCTCAAAGACTTCTCTGTGATGTGTGCATTCAACTCACAGAGTTGAAATATCCTTTTGATTTGGCAGTTTTAAAACAATCATTTTGTAGAATCTGCTAGTGGATATTTGCAGTATTTTGAGGCATATGCAGGAAAAGGTAATATCTTCACTTGAAAACTAGACAGAGGCATTCTCAGAAACTTCTTTCTGATGTGTGCCTTGAACTTCCAGAGTTGAACCTTCCTCTTCATAGAGCAGTTATATAATAGTCTTTAAGTATAATCTGCAAGTGGATATGTGGAGAACTTTGAGGACTGTGCTGGAAAAGGAAATGTCTTCCCATAGAAAGGAGACGGAAGCATTCTCAGAAGCTTCTCTGTGATGTTGGCATTCAACTCACAGAGTTGAACCTTCCTTTTGATAGAGCAGTTTTCAAACACACTTTCTGGATTCCGCAATTGGTTATTTGGAGAGTTTTGAGGCCTGTACTGGAAAAGGAAATATCTTCAGGTAAAAACTAGACAGAAGCATTCTCAGAAACTTCGTTGTGATGTTTGCATTCAACTCACGGAGTTGAACCCTCTTTTTGATTGCGCAGTTTTAAATCACTGTCTTTGTTGAATCTCCAAGGGGATATTTGGAGCGGTTTGGGGCATATTCTGGAAAAGGAAATATCCTCACTTGAAAACTAGATAAAAGAAGTCCCAGAAACTCCTTTGTGACGTCTGCTTTCGACTCACAGAGTTGAACCTTCCTTTTCACAGAGCAGTTTGGAAACACTCTTTTTGTAGAATCTGCGAGTGGTTATTCGGAGAGCTTCGAGGCCCATGCTGGAAATGGAAATACCTTCACATAAAAACTAGACAGAAGCGTTCTCAGAAATTTCTCTGTGATGTGTGCATTGAACTCACAGAGTTGATCCTTCCTATTGATAGAGCATTTTTGTAACACTGTTTTAGTAGAATCCGCAAGTGGATTCTTGGGGAGATTTGAGGCCTATGCTGGAAAACGAAATATCTTCACATAGAAACTAGACGGAAGCATTATCAGAAACTTCTCTGTGATGTGTGCATTAAACTCACAGAGTTGAACATTGCTTTTGATGGAGCAGTTTCGAAACACTCTTTTCGTAGAATCTGCAAGTGGTTATTTAGAGCGCTTTGAGGCCTACGCTGCAAATGGAAATATCTTCACATAAAAACTAGACAGAAGCATTCTCAGAAATTCCTTTGTGAAGTGTGCATTCAACTCACAGAGATGAAGCTTCCTTTTCACAGGGCACTTTTGAAACACTGTGTTTGTGGGAACTACAAGTGGATATTTGGAGTGATTGCGGCCTCTGGTGGAAAAGCAAATATCATCAAATGAAAACTACACATAGGCATTCTCAGAAACTTCTTTGTGTGTGTGCATTCAACTCACAGAGTTGAAGAGTCCTTTTGGTAGAGCAGTTTTGAAGCACTCTTTTTGTAGAATCTGCGAGTGGTTATTCGGAGAGCTTTGAGGCCCATGCTGGAAAAGGAAATATCTTCACATAAAAACTGGACAGAAGCATTCTCAGAAAATTCTCTGTGATGTGTGCATTCAACTCACAGAGTTGAGCCTGCCTTTTCATACAGCATTTTTGTAACACTCTTTCAGTATAATCTGCAAGTGGATATTTGGGGCGCTTTGAGGCCTATGCTGGAAAACGAAATATCTTCACATAAAAATTAGACGGAAGCACTATCAGAAACTTCTCTGTGATGTGCGCATTCAACTCACAGGGTTGAACGTGCCTTTTGATACAGCCGTTTTCAAACGCTCGTTTTGTGGCATCTGCATTTCGGAATTTGGAGTGCTTTGAGGCCTATACTGGAAAAGGAAATATCCTCACATAGAAACTAGACAGAAGCATTCTCAGAAACTTCTTTGTGATGTGTGCATTCAACTCACAGGGTTCGACCTTCCTTTTGCTACAACAGTTTTGAAACACTCTTTTTGTAGAATCTGCAAGTGGTTATTTGGAGCGCTTCGAGGCCTATGAGTAAAAGGAAATATCTTCAGAGAAAACTAGCCAGAAGCATTCTCAGAAACTTCTGTGTGATGAGTACATTCCACTCACGGAGTTGAACGTTCCCTTTCACCGAGCAGTTCTGAAACACTCTTTTTGTAGAATCTGCAAGTGGCTACTTAGAGCGCTTTGAGACCTATGCTGGAAAGTGAAATATCTTCACATAAAAACTAGACAGAAGCATTCCCAGAAACTTCTCTGTGAAGTGTGCATTCAATTCACAGAGCTGAATCTTTCTTTTGATAGAGAAGTTTTGAGACACTCTTTCTGTAGAATCTGCAAGTGAATATCTGGAGCGCTTTGAGTCCTAGGCTGGAAAAGAAAGTATCTTCACATAGAAACTAGACAGAAGCATTCTCAAAGACTTCTCTGTGATGTGTGCATTCAACTCACAGAGTTGAAACATCCTTTTGATTTGGCAGTTTTAAAACAATCATTTTGTAGAATCTGCTACTGGATATTTGCAGTATTTTGAGGCATATGCAGGAAAAGGTAATATCTTCACTTGAAAACTAGACAGAGGCATTCTCAGAAACTTCTTTCTGATGTGTGCCTTGAACTTCCGGAGTTGAACCTTCCTCTTCATAGAGCAGTTATATAATAGTCTTTAAGTATAATCTGCAAGTGGATATGTGGAGAACTTTGAGGACTGTGCTGGAAAAGGAAATGTCTTAGCATAGAAAGGAGACGGAAGCATTCTCAGAAGCTTCTCTGTGATGTCGGCATTCAACTCACAGAGTTGAACCTTCCTTTTGATAGAGCAGTTTTCAAACACACTTTGTGGATTCCGCAATTGGTTATTTGGAGAGTTTTGAGGCCTGTACTGGAAAAGGAAATATCTTCAGGTAAAAACTAGACAGAAGCATTCTCAGAAACTTCGTTGTGATGTTTGCATTCAACTCACGGAGTTGAACCCTCTTTTTGATTGCGCAGTTTTAAATCACTGTCTTTGTTGAATCTCCAAGGGGATATTTGGAGCGATTTGGGGCATATTCTGGAAAAGGAAATATCCTCACTTGAAAACTAGATAGAAGAAGTCCCAGAAACTCCTTTGTGACGTCTGCTTTCGACTCACAGAGTTGAACCTTCCTTTTCACAGAGCAGTTTGGAAACACTCTTTTTGTAGAATCTGCGAGTGGTTATTCGGAGAGCTTCGAGGCCCATGCTGGAAATGGAAATACCTTCACATAAAAACTAGACAGAAGCGTTCTCAGAAATTTCTCTGTGATGTGTGCATTGAACTCACAGAGTTGATCCTTCCTATTGATAGAGCATTTTTGTAACACTGTTTTAGTAGAATCCGCAAGTGGATTCTTGGGGAGATTTGAGGCCTATGCTGGAAAACGAAATATCTTCACATAGAAACTAGACGGAATCATTATCAGAAACTTCTCTGTGATGTGTGCATTAAACTCACAGAGTTGAACATTGCTTTTGATGGAGCAGTTTCGAAACACTCTTTTCGTAGTATCTGCAAGTGGTTATTTAGAGCGCTTTGAGGCCTACGCTGCAAATGGAAATATCTTCACATAAAAACTAGACAGAAGCATTCTCAGAAATTCCTTTGTGATGTGTGCATTCAACTCACAGAGATGAAGCTTCCTTTTCACAGGGCACTTTTGAAACACTGTGTTTGTGGGAACTACAAGTGGATATTTGGAGTGATTGCGGCATCTGGTGGAAAAGCAAATATCATCAAATGAAAACTACACATAGGCATTCTCAGAAACTTCTTTGTGTGTGTGCATTCAACTCACAGAGTTGAAGAGTCCTTTTGGTAGAGCAGTTTTGAAGCACTCTTTTTGTAGAATCTGCGAGTGGTTATTCGGAGAGCTTTGAGGCCCATGCTGGAAAAGGAAATAACTTCACATAAAAACTGGACAGAAGCATTCTCAGAAAAGTCTCTGTGATGTGTGCATTCAACACACAGAGTTGAGCCAGCCTTTTCATACAGCATTTTTGTAACACTCTTTCAGTATAATCTGCAAGTGGATATTTGGGGCGCTTTGAGGCCTATGCTGGAAAACGAAATATCTTCACATAAAAATTAGACGGAAGCATTATCAGAAACTTCTCTGTGATGTGCGCATTCAACTCACAGGGTTGAACGTGCCTTTCGATACAGCCGTTTTCAAACGCTCGTTTTGTGGCATCTGCATTTCGGAATTTGGAGTGCTTTGAGGCCTATACTGGAAAAGGAAATATCCTCACATAGAAACTAGACAGAAGCATTCTCAGAAACTTCTTTGTGATGTGTGCATTCAACTCACAGGGTTCGACCTTCCTTTTGCTACAACAGTTTTGAAACACTCTTTTTGTAGAATCTGCAAGTGGTTATTTGGAGCGCTTCGAGGCCTATGAGTAAAAGGAAATATCTTCAGAGAAAACTAGCCAGAAGCATTCTCAGAAACTTCTGTGTGATGAGTACATTCCACTCACGGAGTTGAACGTTCCCTTTCACCGAGCAGTTCTGAAACACTCTTTTTGTAGAATCTGCAAGTGGCTACTTAGAGCGCTTTGAGACCTATGCTGGAAAGTGAAATATCTTCACATAAAAACTAGACAGAAGCATTCCCAGAAACTTCTCTGTGAAGTGTGCATTCAATTCACAGAGCTGAATCTTTCTTTTGATAGAGAAGTTTTGAGACACTCTTTCTGTAGAATCTGCAAGTGAATATCTGGAGCGCTTTGAGTCCTAGGCTGGAAAAGAAAGTATCTTCACATAGAAACTAGACAGAAGCATTCTCAAAGACTTCTCTGTGATGTGTGCATTCAACTCACAGAGTTGAAACATCCTTTTGATTTGGCAGTTTTAAAACAATCATTTTGTAGAATCTGCTAGTGGATATTTGCAGTATTTTGAGGCATATGCAGGAAAAGGTAATATCTTCACTTGAAAACTAGACAGAGGCATTCTCAGAAACTTCTTTCTGATGTGTGCCTTGAACTTCCGGAGTTGAACCTTCCTCTTCATAGAGCAGTTATATAATAGTCTTTAAGTATAATCTGCAAGTGGATATGTGGAGAACTTTGAGGACTGTGCTGGAAAAGGAAATGTCTTCCCATAGAAAGGAGACGGAAGCATTCTCAGAAGCTTCTCTGTGATGTCGGCATTCAACTCACAGAGTTGAACCTTCCTTTTGATAGAGCAGTTTTCAAACACACTTTGTGGATTCCGCAATTGGTTATTTGGAGAGTTTTGAGGCCTGTACTGGAAAAGGAAATATCTTCAGGTAAAAACTAGACAGAAGCATTCTCAGAAACTTCGTTGTGATGTTTGCATTCAACTCAAGGAGTTGAACCCTCTTTTTGATTGTGCAGTTGTAAATCACTGTCTTTGTTGAATCTCCAAGTGGATATTTGGAGCGATTTGGGGCTTATTCTGGAAAAGGAAATATCCTCACTTGAAAACTAGATAGAAGAAGTCCCAGAAACTCCTTTGTGACGTCTGCTTTCGACTCACAGAGTTGAACCTTCCTTTTCACAGAGCAGTTTGGAAACACTCTTTTTGTAGAATCTGCGAGTGGTTATTCGGAGAGCTTCGAGGCCCATGCAGGAAATGGAAATACCTTCACATAAAAACTAGACAGAAGCGTTCTCAGAAATTTCTCTGTGATGTGTGCATTGAACTCACAGAGTTGATCCTTCCTATTGATAGAGCAATTTTGTAACACTGTTTTAGTAGAATCTGCAAGTGGATTCTTGAGGAGATTTGAGGCCTATGCTGGAAAACGAAATATCTTCACATAGAAACTAGACGGAAGCATTATCAGAAACTTCTCTGTGATGTGTGCATTAAACTCACAGAGTTGAACATTGCTTTTGATGGAGCAGTTTTGAAACACTCTTTTCGTAGAATCTGCAAGTGGTTATTTAGAGCGCTTTGAGGCCTACGCTGCAAATGGAAATATCTTCACATAAAAACTAGACAGAAGCATTCTCAGAAATTCCTTTGTGATGTGTGCATTCAACTCACAGAGATGAAGCTTCCTTTTCACAGGGCACTTTTGAAACACTGTGTTTGTGGGAACTACAAGTGGATATTTGGAGTGATTGCGGCCTCTGGTGGAAAAGCAAATATCATCAAATGAAAACTACACATAGGCATTCTCAGAAACTTCTTTGTGTGTGTGCATTCAACTCACAGAGTTGAAGAGTCCTTTTGGTAGAGCAGTTTTGAAGCACTCTTTTTGTAGAATCTGCGAGTGGTTATTCGGAGAGCTTTGAGGCCCATGCTGGAAAAGGAAATATCTTCACATAAAAACTGGACAGAAGCATTCTCAGAAAAGTCTCTGTGATGTGTGCATTCAACTCACAGAGTTGAGCCTGCCTTTTCATACAGCATTTTTGTAACACTCTTTCAGTATAATCTGCAAGTGGATATTTGGGGCGCTTTGAGGCCTATGCTGGAAAACGAAATATCTTCACATAAAAATTAGACGGAAGCATTATCAGAAACTTCTCTGTGATGTGCGCATTCAACTCACAGGGTTGAACGTGCCTTTTGATACAGCCGTTTTCAAACGCTCGTTTTGTGGCATCTGCATTTCGGAATTTGGAGTGCTTTGAGGCCTATACTGGAAAAGGAAATATCCTCACATAGAAACTAGACAGAAGCATTCTCAGAAACTTCTTTGTGATGTGTGCATTCAACTCACAGGGTTCGACCTTCCTTTTGCTACAACAGTTTTGAAACACTCTTTTTGTAGAATCTGCAAGTGGTTATTTGGAGCGCTTCGAGGCCTATGAGTAAAAGGAAATATCTTCAGAGAAAACTAGCCAGAAGCATTCTCAGAAACTTCTGTGTGATGAGTACATTCCACTCACAGAGTTGAACGTTCCCTTTCACCGAGCAGTTCTGAAACACTCTTTTTGCAGAATCTGCAAGTGGCTACTCAGAGCGCTTTGAGACCTATGCTGGAAAGTGAAATATCTTCACATAAAAACTAGACAGAAGCATTCCCAGAAACTTCTCTGTGAAGTGTGCATTCAATTCACAGAGCTGAATCTTTCTTTTGATAGAGAAGTTTTGAGACACTCTTTCTGTAGAATCTGCAAGTGAATATCTGGAGCGCTTTGAGTCCTAGGCTGGAAAAGAAAGTATCTTCACATAGAAACTAGACAGAAGCATTCTCAAAGACTTCTCTGTGATGTGTGCATTCAACTCACAGAGTTGAAACATCCTTTTGATTTGGCAGTTTTAAAACAATCATTTTGTAGAATCTGCTAGTGGATATTTGCAGTATTTTGAGGCATATGCAGGAAAAGGTAATATCTTCACTTGAAAACTAGACAGAGGCATTCTCAGAAACTTCTTTCTGATGTGTGCCTTGAACTTCCGGAGTTGAACCTTCCTCTTCATAGAGCAGTTATATAATAGTCTTTAAGTATAATCTGCAAGTGGATATGTGGAGAACTTTGAGGACTGTGCTGGAAAAGGAAATGTCTTCCCATAGAAAGGAGACGGAAGCATTCTCAGAAGCTTCTCTGTGATGTCGGCATTCAACTCACAGAGTTGAACCTTCCTTTTGATAGAGCAGTTTTCAAACACACTTTGTGGATTCTGCAATTGGTTATTTGGAGAGTTTTGAGGCCTGTACTGGAAAAGGAAATATCTTCGGGTAAAAACTAGACAGAAGCATTCTCAGAAACTTCGTTGTGATGTTTGCATTCAACTCACGGAGTTGAACCCTCTTTTTGATTGCGCAGTTTTAAATCACTGTCTTTGTTGAATCTCCAAGTGGATATTTGGAGCGATTTGGGGCATATTCTGGAAAAGGAAATATCCTCACTTGAAAACTAGATAGAAGAAGTCCCAGAAACTCCTTTGTGACGTCTGCTTTCGACTCACGGAGTTGAACCTTCCTTTTCACAGAGCAGTTTGGAAACACTCTTTTTGTAGAATCTGCGAGTGGTTATTCGGAGAGCTTCGAGGCCCATGCTGGAAATGGAAATACCTTCACATAAAAACTAGACAGAAGCGTTCTCAGAAATTTCTCTGTGATGTGTGCATTGAACTCACAGAGTTGATCCTTCCTATTGATAGAGCAATTTTGTAACACTGTTTTAGTAGAATCTGCAAGTGGATTCTTGGGGAGATTTGAGGCCTATGCTGGAAAACGAAATATCTTCACATAGAAACTAGACGGAAGCATTATCAGAAACTTCTCTGTGATGTGTGCATTAAACTCACAGAGTTGAACATTGCTTTTGATGGAGCAGTTTTGAAACACTCTTTTCGTAGAATCTGCAAGTGGTTATTTAGAGCGCTTTGAGGCCTACGCTGCAAATGGAAATATCTTCACATAAAAACTAGACAGAAGCATTCTCAGAAATTCCTTTGTGATGTGTGCATTCAACTCACAGAGATGAAGCTTCCTTTTCACAGGGCACTTTTGAAACACTGTGTTTGTGGGAACTACAAGTGGATATTTGGAGTGATTGCAGCCTCTGGTGGAAAAGCAAATATCATCAAATGAAAACTACACATAGGCATTATCAGAAACTTCTTTGTGTGTGTGCATTCAACTCACAGAGTTGAAGAGTCCTTTTGGTAGAGCAGTTTTGAAGCACTCTTTTTGTAGAATCTGCGAGTGGTTATTCGGAGAGCTTTGAGGCCCATGCTGGAAAAGGAAATATCTTCACATAAAAACTGGACAGAAGCATTCTCAGAAAAGTCTCTGTGATGTGTGCATTCAACTCACAGAGTTGAGCCTGCCTTTTCATACAGCATTTTTGTAACACTCTTTCAGTATAATCTGCAAGTGGATATTTGGGGCGCTTTGAGGCCTATGCTGGAAAACGAAATATCTTCACATAAAAATTAGACGGAAGCATTATCAGAAACTTCTCTGTGATGTGCGCATTCAACTCACAGGGTTGAACGTGCCTTTTGATACAGCCGTTTTCAAACGCTCGTTTTGTGGCATCTGCATTTCGGAATTTGGAGTGCTTTGAGGCCTATACTGGAAAAGGAAATATCCTCACATAGAAACTAGACAGAAGCATTCTCAGAAACTTCTTTGTGATGTGTGCATTCAACTCACAGGGTTCGACCTTCCTTTTGCTACAACAGTTTTGAAACACTCTTTTTGTAGAATCTGCAAGTGGTTATTTGGAGCGCTTCGAGGCCTATGAGTAAAAGGAAATATCTTCAGAGAAAACTAGCCAGAAGCATTCTCAGAAACTTCTGTGTGATGAGTACATTCCACTCACAGAGTTGAACGTTCCCTTTCACCGAGCAGTTCTGAAACACTCTTTTTGCAGAATCTGCAAGTGGCTACTCAGAGCGCTTTGAGACCTATGCTGGAAAGTGAAATATCTTCACATAAAAACTAGACAGAAGCATTCCCAGAAACTTCTCTGTGAAGTGTGCATTCAATTCACAGAGCTGAATCTTTCTTTTGATAGAGAAGTTTTGAGACACTCTTTCTGTAGAATCTGCAAGTGAATATCTGGAGCGCTTTGAGTCCTAGGCTGGAAAAGAAAGTATCTTCACATAGAAACTAGACAGAAGCATTCTCAAAGACTTCTCTGTGATGTGTGCATTCAACTCACAGAGTTGAAACATCCTTTTGATTTGGCAGTTTTAAAACAATCATTTTGTAGAATCTGCTAGTGGATATTTGCAGTATTTTGAGGCATATGCAGGAAAAGGTAATATCTTCACTTCAAAACTAGACAGAGGCATTCTCAGAAACTTCTTTCTGATGTGTGCCTTGAACTTCCGGAGTTGAACCTTCCTCTTCATAGAGCAGTTATATAATAGTCTTTAAGTACAATCTGCAAGTGGATATGTGGAGAACTTTGAGGACTGTGCTGGAAAAGGAAATGTCTTCCCATAGAAAGGAGACGGAAGCATTCTCAGAAGCTTCTCTGTGATGTCGGCATTCAACTCACAGAGTTGAACCTTCCTTTTGATAGAGCAGTTTTCAAACACACTTTCTGGATTCCGCAATTGGTTATTTGGAGAGTTTTGAGGCCTGTACTGGAAAAGGAAATATCTTCAGGTAAAAACTAGACAGAAGCATTCTCAGAAACTTCGTTGTGATGTTTGCATTCAACTCACGGAGTTGAACCCTCTTTTTGATTGCGCAGTTTTAAATCACTGTCTTTGTTGAATCTCCAAGTGGATATTTGGAGCGATTTGGGGCATATTCTGGAAAAGGAAATATCCTCACTTGAAAACTAGATAGAAGAAGTCCCAGAAACTCCTTTGTGACGTCTGCTTTCGACTCACAGAGTTGAACCTTCCTTTTCACAGAGCAGTTTGGAAACACTCTTTTTGTAGAATCTGCGAGTGGTTATTCGGAGAGCTTCGAGGCCCATGCAGGAAATGGAAATACCTTCACATAAAAACTAGACAGAAGCGTTCTCAGAAATTTCTCTGTGATGTGTGCATTGAACTCACAGAGTTGATCCTTCCTATTGATAGAGCATTTTTGTAACACTGTTTTAGTAGAATCTGCAAGTGGATTCTTGGGGAGATTTGAGGCCTATGCTGGAAAACGAAATATCTTCACATAGAAACTAGACGGAAGCATTATCAGAAACTTCTCTGTGATGTGTGCATTAAACTCACAGAGTTGAACATTGCTTTTGATGGAGCAGTTTTGAAACACTCTTTTCGTAGAATCTGCAAGTGGTTATTTAGAGCGCTTTGAGGCCTACGCTGCAAATGGAAATATCTTCACATAAAAACTAGACAGAAGCATTCTCAGAAATTCCTTTGTGATGTGTGCATTCAACTCACAGAGATGAAGCTTCCTTTTCACAGGGCACTTTTGAAACACTGTGTTTGTGGGAACTACAAGTGGATATTTGGAGTGATTGCGGCCTCTGGTGGAAAAGCAAATATCATCAAATGAAAACTACACATAGGCATTCTCAGAAACTTCTTTGTGTGTGTGCATTCAACTCACAGAGTTGAAGAGTCCTTTTGGTAGAGCAGTTTTGAAGCACTCTTTTTGTAGAATCTGCGAGTGGTTATTCGGAGAGCTATGAGGCCCATGCTGGAAAAGGAAATATCTTCACATAAAAACTGGACAGAAGCATTCTCAGAAAATTCTCTGTGATGTGTGCATTCAACTCACAGAGTTGAGCCTGCCTTTTCATACAGTATTTTTGTAACACTCTTTCAGTATAATCTGCAAGTGGATATTTGGGGCGCTTTGAGGCCTATGCTGGAAAACGAAATATCTTCACATAAAAATTAGACGGAAGCACTATCAGAAACTTCTCTGTGATGTGCGCATTCAACTCACAGGGTTGAACGTGCCTTTTGATACAGCCGTTTTCAAACGCTCGTTTTCTGGCATCTGCATTTCGGAATTTGGAGTGCTTTGAGGCCTATACTGGAAAAGGAAATATCCTCACATAGAAACTAGACAGAAGCATTCTCAGAAACTTCTTTGTGATGTGTGCATTCAACTCACAGGGTTCGACCTTCCTTTTGCTACAACAGTTTTGAAACACTCTTTTTGTAGAATCTGCAAGTGGTTATTTGGAGCGCTTCGAGGCCTATGAGTAAAAGGAAATATCTTCAGAGAAAACTAGCCAGAAGCATTCTCAGTAACTTCTGTGTGATGAGTACATTCCACTCACAGAGTTGAACGTTCCCTTTCACCGAGCAGTTCTGAAACACTCTTTTTGTAGAATCTGCAAGTGGCTACTTAGAGCGCTTTGAGACCTATGCTGGAAAGTGAAATATCTTCACATAAAAACTAGACAGAAGCATTCCCAGAAACTTCTCTGTGAAGTGTGCATTCAATTCACAGAGCTGAATCTTTCTTTTGATAGAGAAGTTTTGAGACACTCTTTCTGTAGAATCTGCAAGTGAATATCTGGAGCGCTTTGAGTCCTAGGCTGGAAAAGAAAGTATCTTCACATAGAAACTAGACAGAAGCATTCTCAAAGACTTCTCTGTGATGTGTGCATTCAACTCACAGAGTTGAAACATCCTTTTGATTTGGCAGTTTTAAAACAATCATTTTGTAGAATCTGCTAGTGGATATTTGCAGTATTTTGAGGCATATGCAGGAAAAGGTAATATCTTCACTTGAAAACTAGACAGAGGCATTCTCAGAAACTTCTTTCTGATGTGTGCCTTGAACTTCCGGAGTTGAACCTTCCTCTTCATAGAGCAGTTATATAATAGTCTTTAAGTATAATCTGCAAGTGGATATGTGGAGAACTTTGAGGACTGTGCTGGAAAAGGAAATGTCTTCCCATAGAAAGGAGACGGAAGCATTCTCAGAAGCTTCTCTGTGATGTCGGCATTCAACTCACAGAGTTGAACCTTCCTTTTGATAGAGCAGTTTTCAAACACACTTTCTGGATTCCGCAATTGGTTATTTGGAGAGTTTTGAGGCCTGTACTGGAAAAGGAAATATCTTCAGGTAAAAACTAGACAGAAGCATTCTCAGAAACTTCGTTGTGATGTTTGCATTCAACTCACGGAGTTGAACCCTCTTTTTGATTGCGCAGTTTTAAATCACTGTCTTTGTTGAATCTCCAAGTGGATATTTGGAGCGATTTGGGGCATATTCTGGAAAAGGAAATATCCTCACTTGAAAACTAGATAGAAGAAGTCCCAGAAACTCCTTTGTGACGTCTGCTTTCGACTCACAGAGTTGAACCTTCCTTTTCACAGAGCAGTTTGGAAACACTCTTTTTGTAGAATCTGCGAGTGGTTATTCGGAGAGCTTCGAGGCCCATGCTGGAAATGGAAATACCTTCACATAAAAACTAGACAGAAGCGTTCTCAGAAATTTCTCTGTGATGTGTGCATTGAACTCACAGAGTTGATCCTTCCTATTGATAGAGCAATTTTGTAACACTGTTTTAGTAGAATCTGCAAGTGGATTCTTGGGGAGATTTGAGGCCTATGCTGGAAAACGAAATATCTTCACATAGAAACTAGACGGAAGCATTATCAGAAACTTCTCTGTGATGTGTGCATTAAACTCACAGAGTTGAACATTGCTTTTGATGGAGCAGTTTTGAAACACTCTTTTCGTAGAATCTGCAAGTGGTTATTTAGAGCGCTTTGAGGCCTACGCTGCAAATGGAAATATCTTCACATAAAAACTAGACAGAAGCATTCTCAGAAATTCCTTTGTGATGTGTGCATTCAACTCACAGAGATGAAGCTTCCTTTTCACAGGGCACTTTTGAAACACTGTGTTTGTGGGAACTACAAGTGGATATTTGGAGTGATTGCAGCCTCTGGTGGAAAAGCAAATATCATCAAATGAAAACTACACATAGGCATTATCAGAAACTTCTTTGTGTGTGTGCATTCAACTCACAGAGTTGAAGAGTCCTTTTGGTAGAGCAGTTTTGAAGCACTCTTTTTGTAGAATCTGCGAGTGGTTATTCGGAGAGCTTTGAGGCCCATGCTGGAAAAGGAAATATCTTCACATAAAAACTGGACAGAAGCATTCTCAGAAAAGTCTCTGTGATGTGTGCATTCAACTCACAGAGTTGAGCCTGCCTTTTCATACAGCATTTTTGTAACACTCTTTCAGTATAATCTGCAAGTGGATATTTGGGGCGCTTTGAGGCCTATGCTGGAAAACGAAATATCTTCACATAAAAATTAGACGGAAGCATTATCAGAAACTTCTCTGTGATGTGCGCATTCAACTCACAGGGTTGAACGTGCCTTTTGATACAGCCGTTTTCAAACGCTCGTTTTGTGGCATCTGCATTTCGGAATTTGGAGTGCTTTGAGGCCTATACTGGAAAAGGAAATATCCTCACATAGAAACTAGACAGAAGCATTCTCAGAAACTTCTTTGTGATGTGTGCATTCAACTCACAGGGTTCGACCTTCCTTTTGCTACAACAGTTTTGAAACACTCTTTTTGTAGAATCTGCAAGTGGTTATTTGGAGCGCTTCGAGGCCTATGAGTAAAAGGAAATATCTTCAGAGAAAACTAGCCAGAAGCATTCTCAGAAACTTCTGTGTGATGAGTACATTCCACTCACAGAGTTGAACGTTCCCTTTCACCGAGCAGTTCTGAAACACTCTTTTTGCAGAATCTGCAAGTGGCTACTCAGAGCGCTTTGAGACCTATGCTGGAAAGTGAAATATCTTCACATAAAAACTAGACAGAAGCATTCCCAGAAACTTCTCTGTGAAGTGTGCATTCAATTCACAGAGCTGAATCTTTCTTTTGATAGAGAAGTTTTGAGACACTCTTTCTGTAGAATCTGCAAGTGAATATCTGGAGCGCTTTGAGTCCTAGGCTGGAAAAGAAAGTATCTTCACATAGAAACTAGACAGAAGCATTCTCAAAGACTTCTCTGTGATGTGTGCATTCAACTCACAGAGTTGAAACATCCTTTTGATTTGGCAGTTTTAAAACAATCATTTTGTAGAATCTGCTAGTGGATATTTGCAGTATTTTGAGGCATATGCAGGAAAAGGTAATATCTTCACTTGAAAACTAGACAGAGGCATTCTCAGAAACTTCTTTCTGATGTGTGCCTTGAACTTCCGGAGTTGAACCTTCCTCTTCATAGAGCAGTTATATAATAGTCTTTAAGTATAATCTGCAAGTGGATATGTGGAGAACTTTGAGGACTGTGCTGGAAAAGGAAATGTCTTCCCATAGAAAGGAGACGGAAGCATTCTCAGAAGCTTCTCTGTGATGTCGGCATTCAACTCACAGAGTTGAACCTTCCTTTTGATAGAGCAGTTTTCAAACACACTTTGTGGATTCCGCAATTGGTTATTTGGAGAGTTTTGAGGCCTGTACTGGAAAAGGAAATATCTTCAGGTAAAAACTAGACAGAAGCATTCTCAGAAACTTCGTTGTGATGTTTGCATTCAACTCACGGAGTTGAACCCTCTTTTTGATTGCGCAGTTTTAAATCACTGTCTTTGTTGAATCTCCAAGTGGATATTTGGAGCGATTTGGGGCATATTCTGGAAAAGGAAATATCCTCACTTGAAAACTAGATAGAAGAAGTCCCAGAAACTCCTTTGTGACGTCTGCTTTCGACTCACAGAGTTGAACCTTCCTTTTCACAGAGCAGTTTGGAAACACTCTTTTTGTAGAATCTGCGAGTGGTTATTCGGAGAGCTTCGAGGCCCATGCTGGAAATGGAAATACCTTCACATAAAAACTAGACAGAAGCGTTCTCAGAAATTTCTCTGTGATGTGTGCATTGAACTCACAGAGTTGATCCTTCCTATTGATAGAGCATTTTTGTAACACTGTTTTAGTAGAATCCGCAAGTGGATTCTTGGGGAGATTTGAGGCCTATGCTGGAAAACGAAATATCTTCACATAGAAACTAGACGGAAGCATTATCAGAAACTTCTCTGTGATGTGTGCATTAAACTCACAGAGTTGAACATTGCTTTTGATGGAGCAGTTTCGAAACACTCTTTTCGTAGAATCTGCAAGTGGTTATTTAGAGCGCTTTGAGGCCTACGCTGCAAATGGAAATATCTTCACATAAAAACTAGACAGAAGCATTCTCAGAAATTCCTTTGTGATGTGTGCATTCAACTCACAGAGATGAAGCTTCCTTTTCACAGGGCACTTTTGAAACACTGTGTTTGTGGGAACTACAAGTGGATATTTGGAGTGATTGCGGCCTCTGGTGGAAAAGCAAATATCATCAAATGAAAACTACACATAGGCATTCTCAGAAACTTCTTTGTGTGTGTGCATTCAACTCACAGAGTTGAAGAGTCCTTTTGGTAGAGCAGTTTTGAAGCACTCTTTTTGTAGAATCTGCGAGTGGTTATTCGGAGAGCTTTGAGGCCCATGCTGGAAAAGGAAATATCTTCACATAAAAACTGGACAGAAGCATTCTCAGAAAATTCTCTGTGATGTGTGCATTCAACTCACAGAGTTGAGCCTGCCTTTTCATACAGCATTTTTGTAACACTCTTTCAGTATAATCTGCAAGTGGATATTTGGGGCGCTTTGAGGCCTATGCTGGAAAACGAAATATCTTCACATAAAAATTAGACGGAAGCATTATCAGAAACTTCTCTGTGATGTGCGCATTCAACTCACAGGGTTGAACGTGCCTTTTGATACAGCCGTTTTCAAACGCTCGTTTTGTGGCATCTGCATTTCGGAATTTGGAGTGCTTTGAGGCCTATACTGGAAAAGGAAATATCCTCACATAGAAACTAGACAGAAGCATTCTCAGAAACTTCTTTGTGATGTGTGCATTCAACTCACAGGGTTCGACCTTCCTTTTGCTACAACAGTTTTGAAACACTCTTTTTGTAGAATCTGCAAGTGGTTATTTGGAGCGCTTCGAGGCCTATGAGTAAAAGGAAATATCTTCAGAGAAAACTAGCCAGAAGCATTCTCAGAAACTTCTGTGTGATGAGTACATTCCACTCACGGAGTTGAACGTTCCCTTTCACCGAGCAGTTCTGAAACACTCTTTTTGTCGAATCTGCAAGTGGCTACTTAGAGCGCTTTGAGACCTATGCTGGAAAGTGAAATATCTTCACATAAAAACTAGACAGAAGCATTCCCAGAAACTTCTCTGTGAAGTGTGCATTCAATTCACAGAGCTGAATCTTTCTTTTGATAGAGAAGTTTTGAGACACTCTTTCTGTAGAATCTGCAAGTGAATATCTGGAGCGCTTTGAGTCCTAGGCTGGAAAAGAAAGTATCTTCACATAGAAACTAGACAGAAGCATTCTCAAAGACTTCTCTGTGATGTGTGCATTCAACTCACAGAGTTGAAACATCCTTTTGATTTGGCAGTTTTAAAACAATCATTTTGTAGAATCTGCTAGTGGATATTTGCAGTATTTTGAGGCATATGCAGGAAAAGGTAATATCTTCACTTCAAAACTAGACAGAGGCATTCTCAGAAACTTCTTTCTGATGTGTGCCTTGAACTTCCGGAGTTGAACATTCCTCTTCATAGAGCAGTTATATAATAGTCTTTAAGTACAATCTGCAAGTGGATATGTGGAGAACTTTGAGGACTGTGCTGGAAAAGGAAATGTCTTCCCATAGAAAGGAGACGGAAGCATTCTCAGAAGCTTCTCTGTGATGTCGGCATTCAACTCACAGAGTTGAACCTTCCTTTTGATAGAGCAGTTTTCAAACACACTTTCTGGATTCCGCAATTGGTTATTTGGAGAGTTTTGAGGCCTGTACTGGAAAAGGAAATATCTTCAGGTAAAAACTAGACAGAAGCATTCTCAGAAACTTCGTTGTGATGTTTGCATTCAACTCACGGAGTTGAACCCTCTTTTTGATTGCGCAGTTTTAAATCACTGTCTTTGTTGAATCTCCAAGTGGATATTTGGAGCGATTTGGGGCATATTCTGGAAAAGGAAATATCCTCACTTGAAAACTAGATAGAAGAAGTCCCAGAAACTCCTTTGTGACGTCTGCTTTCGACTCACAGAGTTGAACCTTCCTTTTCACAGAGCAGTTTGGAAACACTCTTTTTGTAGAATCTGCGAGTGGTTATTCGGAGAGCTTCGAGGCCCATGCAGGAAATGGAAATACCTTCACATAAAAACTAGACAGAAGCGTTCTCAGAAATTTCTCTGTGATGTGTGCATTGAACTCACAGAGTTGATCCTTCCTATTGATAGAGCATTTTTGTAACACTGTTTTAGTAGAATCTGCAAGTGGATTCTTGGGGAGATTTGAGGCCTATGCTGGAAAACGAAATATCTTCACATAGAAACTAGACGGAAGCATTATCAGAAACTTCTCTGTGATGTGTGCATTAAACTCACAGAGTTGAACATTGCTTTTGATGGAGCAGTTTTGAAACACTCTTTTCGTAGAATCTGCAAGTGGTTATTTAGAGCGCTTTGAGGCCTACGCTGCAAATGGAAATATCTTCACATAAAAACTAGACAGAAGCATTCTCAGAAATTCCTTTGTGATGTGTGCATTCAACTCACAGAGATGAAGCTTCCTTTTCACAGGGCACTTTTGAAACACTGTGTTTGTGGGAACTACAAGTGGATATTTGGAGTGATTGCGGCCTCTGGTGGAAAAGCAAATATCATCAAATGAAAACTACACATAGGCATTCTCAGAAACTTCTTTGTGTGTGTGCATTCAACTCACAGAGTTGAAGAGTCCTTTTGGTAGAGCAGTTTTGAAGCACTCTTTTTGTAGAATCTGCGAGTGGTTATTCGGAGAGCTTTGAGGCCCATGCTGGAAAAGGAAATATCTTCACATAAAAACTGGACAGAAGCATTCTCAGAAAATTCTCTGTGATGTGTGCATTCAACTCACAGAGTTGAGCCTGCCTTTTCATACAGTATTTTTGTAACACTCTTTCAGTATAATCTGCAAGTGGATATTTGGGGCGCTTTGAGGCCTATGCTGGAAAACGAAATATCTTCACATAAAAATTAGACGGAAGCACTATCAGAAACTTCTCTGTGATGTGCGCATTCAACTCACAGGGTTGAACGTGCCTTTTGATACAGCCGTTTTCAAACGCTCGTTTTCTGGCATCTGCATTTCGGAATTTGGAGTGCTTTGAGGCCTATACTGGAAAAGGAAATATCCTCACATAGAAACTAGACAGAAGCATTCTCAGAAACTTCTTTGTGATGTGTGCATTCAACTCACAGGGTTCGACCTTCCTTTTGCTACAACAGTTTTGAAACACTCTTTTTGTAGAATCTGCAAGTGGTTATTTGGAGCGCTTCGAGGCCTATGAGTAAAAGGAAATATCTTCAGAGAAAACTAGCCAGAAGCATTCTCAGTAACTTCTGTGTGATGAGTACATTCCACTCACAGAGTTGAACGTTCCCTTTCACCGAGCAGTTCTGAAACACTCTTTTTGTAGAATCTGCAAGTGGCTACTTAGAGCGCTTTGAGACCTATGCTGGAAAGTGAAATATCTTCACATAAAAACTAGACAGAAGCATTCCCAGAAACTTCTCTGTGAAGTGTGCATTCAATTCACAGAGCTGAATCTTTCTTTTGATAGAGAAGTTTTGAGACACTCTTTCTGTAGAATCTGCAAGTGAATATCTGGAGCGCTTTGAGTCCTAGGCTGGAAAAGAAAGTATCTTCACATAGAAACTAGACAGAAGCATTCTCAAAGACTTCTCTGTGATGTGTGCATTCAACTCACAGAGTTGAAACATCCTTTTGATTTGGCAGTTTTAAAACAATCATTTTGTAGAATCTGCTAGTGGATATTTGCAGTATTTTGAGGCATATGCAGGAAAAGGTAATATCTTCACTTGAAAACTAGACAGAGGCATTCTCAGAAACTTCTTTCTGATGTGTGCCTTGAACTTCCGGAGTTGAACCTTCCTCTTCATAGAGCAGTTATATAATAGTCTTTAAGTATAATCTGCAAGTGGATATGTGGAGAACTTTGAGGACTGTGCTGGAAAAGGAAATGTCTTCCCATAGAAAGGAGACGGAAGCATTCTCAGAAGCTTCTCTGTGATGTCGGCATTCAACTCACAGAGTTGAACCTTCCTTTTGATAGAGCAGTTTTCAAACACACTTTCTGGATTCCGCAATTGGTTATTTGGAGAGTTTTGAGGCCTGTACTGGAAAAGGAAATATCTTCAGGTAAAAACTAGACAGAAGCATTCTCAGAAACTTCGTTGTGATGTTTGCATTCAACTCACGGAGTTGAACCCTCTTTTTGATTGCGCAGTTTTAAATCACTGTCTTTGTTGAATCTCCAAGTGGATATTTGGAGCGATTTGGGGCATATTCTGGAAAAGGAAATATCCTCACTTGAAAACTAGATAGAAGAAGTCCCAGAAACTCCTTTGTGACGTCTGCTTTCGACTCACAGAGTTGAACCTTCCTTTTCACAGAGCAGTTTGGAAACACTCTTTTTGTAGAATCTGCGAGTGGTTATTCGGAGAGCTTCGAGGCCCATGCTGGAAATGGAAATACCTTCACATAAAAACTAGACAGAAGCGTTCTCAGAAATTTCTCTGTGATGTGTGCATTGAACTCACAGAGTTGATCCTTCCTATTGATAGAGCATTTTTGTAACACTGTTTTAGTAGAATCCGCAAGTGGATTCTTGGGGAGATTTGAGGCCTATGCTGGAAAACGAAATATCTTCACATAGAAACTAGACGGAAGCATTATCAGAAACTTCTCTGTGATGTGTGCATTAAACTCACAGAGTTGAACATTGCTTTTGATGGAGCAGTTTCGAAACACTCTTTTCGTAGAATCTGCAAGTGGTTATTTAGAGCGCTTTGAGGCCTACGCTGCAAATGGAAATATCTTCACATAAAAACTAGACAGAAGCATTCTCAGAAATTCCTTTGTGATGTGTGCATTCAACTCACAGAGATGAAGCTTCCTTTTCACAGGGCACTTTTGAAACACTGTGTTTGTGGGAACTACAAGTGGATATTTCGAGTGATTGCGGCCTCTGGTGGAAAAGCAAATATCATCAAATGAAAACTACACATAGGCATTCTCAGAAACTTCTTTGTGTGTGTGCATTCAACTCACAGAGTTGAAGAGTCCTTTTGGTAGAGCAGTTTTGAAGCACTCTTTTTGTAGAATCTGCGAGTGGTTATTCGGAGAGCTTTGAGGCCCATGCTGGAAAAGGAAATATCTTCACATAAAAACTGGACAGAAGCATTCTCAGAAAATTCTCTGTGATGTGTGCATTCAACTCACAGAGTTGAGCCTGCCTTTTCATACAGTATTTTTGTAACACTCTTTCAGTATAATCTGCAAGTGGATATTTGGGGTGCTTTGAGGCCTATGCTGGAAAACGAAATATCTTCACATAAAAATTAGACGGAAGCACTATCAGAAACTTCTCTGTGATGTGCGCATTCAACTCACAGGGTTGAACGTGCCTTTTGATACAGCCGTTTTCAAACGCTCGTTTTGTGGCATCTGCATTTCAGAATTTGGAGTGCTTTGAGGCCTATACTGGAAAAGGAAATATCCTCACATAGAAACTAGACAGAAGCATTCTCAGAAACTTCTTTGTGATGTGTGCATTCAACTCACAGGGTTCGACCTTCCTTTTGCTACAACAGTTTTGAAACACTCTTTTTGTAGAATCTGCAAGTGGTTATTTGGAGCGCTTCGAGGCCTATGAGTAAAAGGAAATATCTTCAGAGAAAACTAGCCAGAAGCATTCTCAGAAACTTCTGTGTGATGAGTACATTCCACTCACGGAGTTGAACGTTCCCTTTCACCGAGCAGTTCTGAAACACTCTTTTTGTAGAATCTGCAAGTGGCTACTTAGAGCGCTTTGAGACCTATGCTGGAAAGTGAAATATCTTCACATAAAAACTAGACAGAAGCATTCCCAGAAACTTCTCTGTGAAGTGTGCATTCAATTCACAGAGCTGAATCTTTCTTTTGATAGAGAAGTTTTGAGACACTCTTTCTGTAGAATCTGCAAGTGAATATCTGGAGCGCTTTGAGTCCTAGGCTGGAAAAGAAAGTATCTTCACATAGAAACTAGACAGAAGCATTCTCAAAGACTTCTCTGTGATGTGTGCATTCAACTCACAGAGTTGAAACATCCTTTTGATTTGGCAGTTTTAAAACAATCATTTTGTAGAATCTGCTAGTGGATATTTGCAGTATTTTGAGGCAAATGCAGGAAAAGGTAATATCTTCACTTGAAAACTAGACAGAGGCATTCTCAGAAACTTCTTTCTGATGTGTGCCTTGAACTTCCGGAGTTGAACCTTCCTCTTCATAGAGCAGTTATATAATAGTCTTTAAGTATAATCTGCAAGTGGATATGTGGAGAACTTTGAGGACTGTGCTGGAAAAGGAAATGTCTTAGCATAGAAAGGAGACGGAAGCATTCTCAGAAGCTTCTCTGTGATGTCGGCATTCAACTCACAGAGTTGAACCTTCCTTTTGATAGAGCAGTTTTCAAACACACTTTCTGGATTCCGCAATTGGTTATTTGGAGAGTTTTGAGGCCTGTACTGGAAAAGGAAATATCTTCGGGTAAAAACTAGACAGAAGCATTCTCAGAAACTTCGTTGTGATGTTTGCATTCAACTCACGGAGTTGAACCCTCTTTTTGATTGCGCAGTTTTAAATCACTGTCTTTGTTGAATCTCCAAGGGGATATTTGGAGCGATTTGGGGCATATTCTGGAAAAGGAAATATCCTCACTTGAAAACTAGATAGAAGAAGTCCCAGAAACTCCTTTGTGACGTCTGCTTTCGACTCACAGAGTTGAACCTTCCTTTTCACAGAGCAGTTTGGAAACACTCTTTTTGTAGAATCTGCGAGTGGTTATTCGGAGAGCTTCGAGGCCCATGCTGGAAATGGAAATACCTTCACATAAAAACTAGACAGAAGCGTTCTCAGAAATTTCTCTGTGATGTGTACATTGAACTCACAGAGTTGATCCTTCCTATTGATAGATCATTTTTGTAACACTGTTTTAGTAGAATCCGCAAATGGATTCTTGGAGAGATTTGAGGCCTATGCTGGAAAACGAAATATCTTCACATAGAAACTAGACGGAAGCATTATCAGAAACTTCTCTGTGATGTGTGCATTAAACTCACAGAGTTGAACATTGCTTTTGATGGAGCAGTTTTGAAACACTCTTTTCGTAGAATCTGCAAGTGGTTATTTAGAGCGCTTTGAGGCCTACCCTGCAAATGGAAATATCTTCACATAAAAAGTAGACAGAAGCATTCTCAGAAATTCCTTTGTGATGTGTGCATTCAACTCACAGAGATGAA
Organism: Pongo pygmaeus; assembly: GCF_028885625.2. Lineage (NCBI taxonomy): Eukaryota > Metazoa > Chordata > Mammalia > Primates > Hominidae > Pongo > Pongo pygmaeus. The sequence continues at coordinate 41,505,910 of NC_072391.2, read as the reverse complement.
GCTTCCTTTTCACAGGGCACTTTTGAAACACTGTGTTTGTGGGAACTACAAGTGGATATTTGGAGTGATTGCGGCCTCTGGTGGAAAAGCAAATATCATCAAATGAAAACTACACATAGGCATTCTCAGAAACTTCTTTGTGTGTGTGCATTCAACTCACAGAGTTGAAGAGTCCTTTTGGTAGAGCAGTTTTGAAGCACTCTTTTTGTAGGATCTGCGAGTGGTTATTCGGAGAGCTTTGAGGCCCATGCTGGAAAAGGAAATATCTTCACATAAAATCTGGACAGAAGCATTCTCAGAAAATTCTCTGTGATGTGTGCATTCAACTCACAGAGTTGAGCCTGCCTTTTCATACAGCATTTTTGTAACACTCTTTCAGTATAATCTGCAAGTGGATATTTGGGGCGCTTTGAGGCCTATGCTGGAAAACGAAATATCTTCACATAAAAATTAGACGGAAGCATTATCAGAAACTTCTCTGTGATGTGCGCATTCAACTCACAGGGTTGAACGTGCCTTTTGATACAGCCGTTTTCAAACGCTCGTTTTGTGGCATCTGCATTTAGGAATTTGGAGTGCTTTGAGGCCTATACTGGAAAAGGAAATATCCTCACATAGAAACTAGACAGAAGCATTCTCAGAAACTTCTTTGTGATGTGTGCATTCAACTCACAGGGTTCGACCTTCCTTTTGCTACAACAGTTTTGAAACACTCTTTTTGTAGAATCTGCAAGTGGTTATTTGGAGCGCTTCGAGGCCTATGAGTAAAAGGAAATATCTTCAGAGAAAACTAGCCAGAAGCATTCTCAGAAACTTCTGTGTGATGAGTACATTCCACTCACGGAGTTGAACGTTCCCTTTCACCGAGCAGTTCTGAAACACTCTTTTTGTAGAATCTGCAAGTGGCTACTTAGAGCGCTTTGAGACCTATGCTGGAAAGTGAAATATCTTCACATAAAAACTAGACAGAAGCATTCCCAGAAACTTCTCTGTGAAGTGTGCATTCAATTCACAGAGCTGAATCTTTCTTTTGATAGAGAAGTTTTGAGACACTCTTTCTGTAGAATCTGCAAGTGAATATCTGGAGCGCTTTGAGTCCTAGGCTGGAAAAGAAAGTATCTTCACATAGAAACTAGACAGAAGCATTCTCAAAGACTTCTCTGTGATGTGTGCATTCAACTCACAGAGTTGAAACATCCTTTTGATTTGGCAGTTTTAAAACAATCATTTTGTAGAATCTGCTAGTGGATATTTGCAGTATTTTGAGGCATATGCAGGAAAAGGTAATATCTTCACTTGAAAACTAGACAGAGGCATTCTCAGAAACTTCTTTCTGATGTGTGCCTTGAACTTCCGGAGTTGAACCTTCCTCTTCATAGAGCAGTTATATAATAGTCTTTAAGTGTAATCTGCAAGTGGATATGTGGAGAACTTTGAGGACTGTGCTGGAAAAGGAAATGTCTTCCCATAGAAAGGAGACGGAAGCATTCTCAGAAGCTTCTCTGTGATGTCGGCATTCAACTCACAGAGTTGAACCTTCCTTTTGATAGAGCAGTTTTCAAACACACTTTCTGGATTCCGCAATTGGTTATTTGGAGAGTTTTGAGGCCTGTACTGGAAAAGGAAATATCTTCAGGTAAAAACTAGACAGAAGCATTCTCAGAAACTTCGTTGTGATGTTTGCATTCAACTGACTGAGTTGAACCCTCTTTTTGATTGCGCAGTTTTAAATCACTGTCTTTGTTGAATCTCCAAGTGGATATTTGGAGCGATTTGGGGCATATTCTGGAAAAGGAAATATCCTCACTTGAAAACTAGATAGAAGAAGTCCCAGAAACTCCTTTGTGACGTCTGCTTTCGACTCACAGAGTTGAACCTTCCTTTTCACAGAGCAGTTTGGAAACACTCTTTTTGTAGAATCTGCGAGTGGTTATTCGGAGAGCTTCGAGGCCCATGCTGGAAATGGAAATACCTTCACATAAAAACTAGACAGAAGCGTTCTCAGAAATTTCTCTGTGATGTGTGCATTGAACTCACAGAGTTGATCCTTCCTATTGATAGAGCAATTTTGTAACACTGTTTTAGTAGAATCTGCAAGTGGATTCTTGGGGAGATTTGAGGCCTATGCTGGAAAACGAAATATCTTCACATAGAAACTAGACGGAAGCATTATCAAAAACTTCTCTGTGATGTGTGCATTAAACTCACAGAGTTGAACATTGCTTTTGATGGAGCAGTTTCGAAACACTCTTTTCGTAGAATCTGCAAGTGGTTATTTAGAGCGCTTTGAGGCCTACGCTGCAAATGGAAATATCTTCACATAAAAACTAGACAGAAGCATTCTCAGAAATTCCTTTGTGATGTGTGCATTCAACTCACAGAGATGAAGCTTCCTTTTCACAGGGCACTTTTGAAACACTGTGTTTGTGGGAACTACAAGTGGATATTTGGAGTGATTGCGGCCTCTGGTGGAAAAGCAAATATCATCAAACGAAAACTACACATAGGCATTCTCAGAAACTTCTTTGTGTGTGAGCATTCAACTCACAGAGTTGAAGAGTCCTTTTGGTAGAGCAGTTTTGAAGCACTCTTTTTGTAGAATCTGCGAGTGGTTATTCGGAGAGCTTTGAGGCCCATGCTGGAAAAGGAAATATCTTCACATAAAAACTGGACAGAAGCATTCTCAGAAAAGTCTCTGTGATGTGTGCATTCAACTCACAGAGTTGAGCCTGCCTTTTCATACAGCATTTTTGTAACACTCTTTCAGTATAATCTGCAAGTGGATCTTTGGGGCGCTTTGAGGCCTATGCTGGAAAACGAAATATCTTCACATAAAAATTAGACGGAAGCATTATCAGAAACTTCTCTGTGATGTGCGCATTCAACTCACAGGGTTGAACGTGCCTTTCGATACAGCCGTTTTCAAACGCTCGTTTTGTGGCATCTGCATTTCGGAATTTGGAGTGCTTTGAGGCCTATACTGGAAAAGGAAATATCCTCACATAGAAACTAGACAGAAGCATTCTCAGAAACTTCTTTGTGATGTGTGCATTCAACTCACAGGGTTCGACCTTCCTTTTGCTACAACAGTTTTGAAACACTCTTTTTGTAGAATCTGCAAGTGGTTATTTGGAGCGCTTCGAGGCCTATGAGTAAAAGGAAATATCTTCAGAGAAAACTAGCCAGAAGCATTCTCAGAAACTTCTGTGTGATGAGTACATTCCACTCACAGTGTTGAACGTTCCCTTTCACCGAGCAGTTCTGAAACACTCTTTTTGCAGAATCTGCAAGTGGCTACTCAGAGCGCTTTGAGACCTATGCTGGAAAGTGAAATATCTTCACATAAAAACTAGACAGAAGCATTCCCAGAAACTTCTCTGTGAAGTGTGCATTCAATTCACAGAGCTGAATCTTTCTTTTGATAGAGAAGTTTTGAGACACTCTTTCTGTAGAATCTGCAAGTGAATATCTGGAGCGCTTTGAGTCCTAGGCTGGAAAAGAAAGTATCTTCACATAGAAACTAGACAGAAGCATTCTCAAAGACTTCTCTGTGATGTGTGCATTCAAGTCACAGAGTTGAAACATCCTTTTGATTTGGCAGTTTTAAAACAATCATTTTGTAGAATCTGCTAGTGGATATTTGCAGTATTTTGAGGCATATGCAGGAAAAGGTAATATCTTCACTTGAAAACTAGACAGAGGCATTCTCAGAAACTTCTTTCTGATGTGTGCCTTGAACTTCCGGAGTTGAACCTTCCTCTTCATAGAGCAGTTATATAATAGTCTTTAAGTATAATCTGCAAGTGGATATGTGGAGAACTTTGAGGACTGTGCTGGAAAAGGAAATGTCTTCCCATAGAAAGGAGACGGAAGCATTCTCAGAAGCTTCTCTGTGATGTCGTCATTCAACTCACAGAGTTGAACCTTCCTTTTGATAGAGCAGTTTTCAAACACACTTTGTGGATTCTGCAATTGGTTATTTGGAGAGTTTTGAGGCCTGTACTGGAAAAGGAAATATCTTCAGGTAAAAACTAGACAGAAGCATTCTCAGAAACTTCGTTGTGATGTTTGCATTCAACTCACTGAGTTGAACCCTCTTTTTGATTGCGCAGTTTTAAATCACTGTCTTTGTTGAATCTCCAAGTGGATATTTGGAGCGATTTGGGGCATATTCTGGAAAAGGAAATATCCTCACTTGAAAACTAGATAGAAGAAGTCCCAGAAACTCCTTTGTGACGTCTGCTTTCGACTCACAGAGTTGAACCTTCCTTTTCACAGAGCAGTTTGGAAACACTCTTTTTGTAGAATCTGCGAGTGGTTATTCGGAGAGCTTCGAGGCCCATGCTGGAAATGGAAATACCTTCACATAAAAACTAGACAGAAGCGTTCTCAGAAATTTCTCTGTGATGTGTGCATTGAACTCACAGAGTTGATCCTTCCTATTGATAGAGCAATTTTGTAACACTGTTTTAGTAGAATCTGCAAGTGGATTCTTGGGGAGATTTGAGGCCTATGCTGGAAAACGAAATATCTTCACATAGAAACTAGACGGAAGCATTATCAGAAACTTCTCTGTGATGTGTGCATTAAACTCACAGAGTTGAACATTGCTTTTGATGGAGCAGTTTCGAAACACTCTTTTCGTAGAATCTGCAAGTGGTTATTTAGAGCGCTTTGAGGCCTACGCTGCAAATGGAAATATCTTCACATAAAAACTAGACAGAAGCATTCTCAGAAATTCCTTTGTGATGTGTGCATTCAACTCACAGAGATGAAGCTTCCTTTTCACAGGGCACTTTTGAAACACTGTGTTTGTGGGAACTACAAGTGGATATTTGGAGTGATTGCGGCCTCTGGTGGAAAAGCAAATATCATCAAACGAAAACTACACATAGGCATTCTCAGAAACTTCTTTGTGTGTGAGCATTCAACTCACAGAGTTGAAGAGTCCTTTTGGTAGAGCAGTTTTGAAGCACTCTTTTTGTAGAATCTGCGAGTGGTTATTCGGAGAGCTTTGAGGCCCATGCTGGAAAAGGAAATAACTTCACATAAAAACTGGACAGAAGCATTCTCAGAAAAGTCTCTGTGATGTGTGCATTCAACTCACAGAGTTGAGCCAGCCTTTTCATACAGCATTTTTGTAACACTCTTTCAGTATAATCTGCAAGTGGATATTTGGGGCGCTTTGAGGCCTATGCTGGAAAACGAAATATCTTCACATAAAAATTAGCGGAAGCATTATCAGAAACTTCTCTGTGATGTGCGAATTCAACTCACAGGGTTGAACGTGCCTTTCGATACAGCCGTTTTCAAACGCTCGTTTTGTGGCATCTGCATTTCGGAATTTGGAGTGCTTTGAGGCCTATACTGGAAAAGGAAATATCCTCACATAGAAACTAGGCAGAAGCATTCTCAGAAACTTCTTTGTGATGTGTGCATTCAACTCACAGGGTTCGACCTTCCTTTTGCTACAACAGTTTTGAAACACTCTTTTTGTAGAATCTGCAAGTGGTTATTTGGAGCGCTTCGAGGCCTATGAGTAAAAGGAAATATCTTCAGAGAAAACTAGCCAGAAGCATTCTCAGAAACTTCTGTGTGATGAGTACATTCCACTCACGGAGTTGAACGTTCCCTTTCACCGAGCAGTTCTGAAACACTCTTTTTGCAGAATCTGCAAGTGGCTCCTCAGAGCGCTTTGAGACCTATGCTGGAAAGTGAAATATCTTCACATAAAAACTAGACAGAAGCATTCCCAGAAACTTCTCTGTGAAGTGTGCATTCAATTCACAGAGCTGAATCTTTCTTTTGATAGAGAAGTTTTGAGACACTCTTTCTGTAGAATCTGCAAGTGAATATCTGGAGCGCTTTGAGTCCTAGGCTGGAAAAGAAAGTATCTTCACATAGAAACTAGACAGAAGCATTCTCAAAGACTTCTCTGTGATGTGTGCATTCAACTCACAGAGTTGAAACATCCTTTTGATTTGGCAGTTTTAAAACAATCATTTTGTAGAATCTGCTAGTGGATATTTGCAGTATTTTGAGGCATATGCAGGAAAAGGTAATATCTTCACTTGAAAACTAGACAGAGGCATTCTCAGAAACTTCTTTCTGATGTGTGCCTTGAACTTCCGGAGTTGAACCTCCCTCTTCATAGAGCAGTTATATAATAGTCTTTAAGTATAATCTGCAAGTGGATATGTGGAGAACTTTGAGGACTGTGCTGGAAAAGGAAATGTCTTCCCATAGAAAGGAGACGGAAGCATTCTCAGAAGCTTCTCTGTGATGTCGGCATTCAACTCACAGAGTTGAACCTTCCTTTTGATAGAGCAGTTTTCAAACACACTTTGTGGATTCTGCAATTGGTTATTTGGAGAGTTTTGAGGCCTGTACTGGAAAAGGAAATATCTTCAGGTAAAAACTAGACAGAAGCATTCTCAGAAACTTCGTTGTGATGTTTGCATTCAACTCACGGAGTTGAACCCTCTTTTTGATTGCGCAGTTTTAAATCACTGTCTTTGTTGAATCTCCAAGTGGATATTTGGAGCGATTTGGGGCATATTCTGGAAAAGGAAATATCCTCACTTGAAAACTAGATAGAAGAAGTCCCAGAAACTCCTTTGTGACGTCTGCTTTCGACTCACAGAGTTGAACCTTCCTTTTCACAGAGCAGTTTGGAAACACTCCTTTTGTAGAATCTGCGAGTGGTTATTCGGAGAGCTTCGAGGCCCATGCTGGAAATGGAAATACCTTCACATAAAAACTAGACAGAAGCGTTCTCAGAAATTTCTCTGTGATGTGTGCATTGAACTCACAGAGTTGATCCTTCCTATTGATAGAGCAATTTTGTAACACTGTTTTAGTAGAATCTGCAAGTGGATTCTTGGGGAGATTTGAGGCCTATGCTGGAAAACGAAATATCTTCACATAGAAACTAGACGGAAGCATTATCAGAAACTTCTCTGTGATGTGTGCATTAAACTCACAGAGTTGAACATTGCTTTTGATGGAGCAGTTTTGAAACACTCTTTTCGTAGAATCTGCAAGTGGTTATTTAGAGCGCTTTGAGGCCTACGCTGCAAATGGAAATATCTTCACATAAAAACTAGACAGAAGCATTCTCAGAAATTCCTTTGTGATGTGTGCATTCAACTCACAGAGATGAAGCTTCCTTTTCACAGGGCACTTTTGAAACACTGTGTTTGTGGGAACTACAAGTGGATATTTGGAGTGATTGCGGCCTCTGGTGGAAAAGCAAATATCATCAAACGAAAACTACACATAGGCATTCTCAGAAACTTCTTTGTGTGTGTGCATTCAACTCACAGAGTTGAAGAGTCCTTTTGGTAGAGCAGTTTTGAAGCACTCTTTTTGTAGAATCTGCGAGTGGTTATTCGGAGAGCTTTGAGGCCCATGCTGGAAAAGGAAATATCTTCACATAAAAACTGGACAGAAGCATTCTCAGAAAAGTCTCTGTGATGTGTGCATTCAACTCACAGAGTTGAGCCAGCCTTTTCATACAGCATTTTTGTAACACTCTTTCAGTATAATCTGCAAGTGGATATTTGGGGCGCTTTGAGGCCTATGCTGGAAAACGAAATATCTTCACATAAAAATTAGACGGAAGCATTATCAGAAACTTCTCTGTGATGTGCGCATTCAACTCACAGGGTTGAACGTGCCTTTCGATACAGCCGTTTTCAAACGCTCGTTTTGTGGCATCTGCATTTCGGAATTTGGAGTGCTTTGAGGCCTATACTGGAAAAGGAAATATCCTCACATAGAAACTAGACAGAAGCATTCTCAGAAACTTCTTTGTGATGTGTGCATTCAACTCACAGGGTTCGACCTTCCTTTTGCTACAACAGTTTTGAAACACTCTTTTTGTAGAATCTGCAAGTGGTTATTTGGAGCGCTTCGAGGCCTATGAGTAAAAGGAAATATCTTCAGAGAAAACTAGCCAGAAGCATTCTCAGAAACTTCTGTGTGATGAGTTCATTCCACTCACAGAGTTGAACGTTCCCTTTCACCGAGCAGTTCTGAAACACTCTTTTTGCAGAATCTGCAAGTGGCTACTCAGAGCGCTTTGAGACCTATGCTGGAAAGTGAAATATCTTCACATAAAAACTAGACAGAAGCATTCCCAGAAACTTCTCTGTGAAGTGTGCATTCAATTCACAGAGCTGAATCTTTCTTTTGATAGAGAAGTTTTGAGACACTCTTTCTGTAGAATCTGCAAGTGAATATCTGGAGCGCTTTGAGTCCTAGGCTGGAAAAGAAAGTATCTTCACATAGAAACTAGACAGAAGCATTCTCAAAGACTTCTCTGTGATGTGTGCATTCAACTCACAGAGTTGAAACATCCTTTTGATTTGGCAGTTTTAAAACAATCATTTTGTAGAATCTGCTAGTGGATATTTGCAGTATTTTGAGGCATATGCAGGAAAAGGTAATATCTTCACTTGAAAACTAGACAGAGGCATTCTCAGAAACTTCTTTCTGATGTGTGCCTTGAACTTCCGGAGTTGAACCTTCCTCTTCATAGAGCAGTTATATAATAGTCTTTAAGTATAATCTGCAACTGGATATGTGGAGAACTTTGAGGACTGTGCTGGAAAAGGAAATGTCTTCCCATAGAAAGGAGACGGAAGCATTCTCAGAAGCTTCTCTGTGATGTCGGCATTCAACTCACAGAGTTGAACCTTCCTTTTGATAGAGCAGTTTTCAAACACACTTTGTGGATTCCGCAATTGGTTATTTGGAGAGTTTTGAGGCCTGTACTGGAAAAGGAAATATCTTCAGGTAAAAACTAGACAGAAGCATTCTCAGAAACTTCGTTGTGATGTTTGCATTCAACTCACGGAGTTGAACCCTCTTTTTGATTGCGCAGTTTTAAATCACTGTCTTTGTTGAATCTCCAAGTGGATATTTGGAGCGATTTGGGGCATATTCTGGAAAAGGAAATATCCTCACTTGAAAACTAGATAGAAGAAGTCCCAGAAACTCCTTTGTGACGTCTGCTTTCGACTCACGGAGTTGAACCTTCCTTTTCACAGAGCAGTTTGGAAACACTCTTTTTGTAGAATCTGCGAGTGGTTATTCGGAGAGCTTCGAGGCCCATGCTGGAAATGGAAATACCTTCACATAAAAACTAGACAGAAGCGTTCTCAGAAATTTCTCTGTGATGTGTGCATTGAACTCACAGAGTTGATCCTTCCTATTGATAGAGCAATTTTGTAACACTCTTTTAGTAGAATCTGCAAGTGGATTCTTGGGGAGATTTGAGGCCTATGCTGGAAAACGAAATATCTTCACATAGAAACTAGACGGAAGCATTATCAGAAACTTCTCTGTGATGTGTGCATTAAACTCACAGAGTTGAACATTGCTTTTGATGGAGCAGTTTTGAAACACTCTTTTCGTAGAATCTGCAAGTGGTTATTTAGAGCGCTTTGAGGCCTACGCTGCAAATGGAAATATCTTCACATAAAAACTAGACAGAAGCATTCTCAGAAATTCCTTTGTGATGTGTGCATTCAACTCACAGAGATGAAGCTTCCTTTTCACAGGGCACTTTTGAAACACTGTGTTTGTGGGAACTACAAGTGGATATTTGGAGTGATTGCAGCCTCTGGTGGAAAAGCAAATATCATCAAATGAAAACTACACATAGGCATTCTCAGAAACTTCTTTGTGTGTGTGCATTCAACTCACAGAGTTGAAGAGTCCTTTTGGTAGAGCAGTTTTGAAGCACTCTTTTTGTAGAATCTGCGAGTGGTTATTCGGAGAGCTTTGAGGCCCATGCTGGAAAAGGAAATAACTTCACATAAAAACTGGACAGAAGCATTCTCAGAAAAGTCTCTGTGATGTGTGCATTCAACTCACAGAGTTGAGCCAGCCTTTTCATACAGCATTTTTGTAACACTCTTTCAGTATAATCTGCAAGTGGATATTTGGGGCGCTTTGAGGCCTATGCTGGAAAACGAAATATCTTCACATAAAAATTAGACGGAAGCATTATCAGAAACTTCTTTGTGATGTGCGCATTCAACTCACAGGGTTGAACGTGCCTTTCGATACAGCCGTTTTCAAACGCTCGTTTTGTGGCATCTGCATTTCGGAATTTGGAGTGCTTTGAGGCCTATACTGGAAAAGGAAATATCCTCACATAGAAACTAGACAGAAGCATTCTCAGAAACTTCTTTGTGATGTGTGCATTCAACTCACAGGGTTCGACCTTCCTTTTGCTACAACAGTTTTGAAACACTCTTTTTGTAGAATCTGCAAGTGGTTATTTGGAGTGCTTCGAGGCCTATGAGTAAAAGGAAATATCTTCAGAGAAAACTAGCCAGAAGCATTCTCAGAAACTTCTGTGTGATGAGTACATTCCACTCACGGAGTTGAACGTTCCCTTTCACCGAGCAGTTCTGAAACACTCTTTTTGCAGAATCTGCAAGTGGCTACTCAGAGCGCTTTGAGACCTATGCTGGAAAGTGAAATATCTTCACATAAAAACTAGACAGAAGCATTCCCAGAAACTTCTCTGTGAAGTGTGCATTCAATTCACAGAGCTGAATCTTTCTTTTGATAGAGAAGTTTTGAGACACTCTTTCTGTAGAATCTGCAAGTGAATATCTGGAGCGCTTTGAGTCCTAGGCTGGAAAAGAAAGTATCTTCACATAGAAACTAGACAGAAGCATTCTCAAAGACTTCTCTGTGATGTGTGCATTCAACTCACAGAGTTGAAACATCCTTTTGATTTGGCAGTTTTAAAACAATCATTTTGTAGAATCTGCTAGTGGATATTTGCAGTATTTTGAGGCATATGCAGGAAAAGGTAATATCTTCACTTGAAAACTAGACAGAGGCATTCTCAGAAACTTCTTTCTGATGTGTGCCTTGAACTTCCGGAGTTGAACCTCCCTCTTCATAGAGCAGTTATATAATAGTCTTTAAGTATAATCTGCAAGTGGATATGTGGAGAACTTTGAGGACTGTGCTGGAAAAGGAAATGTCTTCCCATAGAAAGGAGACGGAAGCATTCTCAGAAGCTTCTCTGTGATGTCGGCATTCAACTCACAGAGTTGAACCTTCCTTTTGATAGAGCAGTTTTCAAACACACTTTGTGGATTCTGCAATTGGTTATTTGGAGAGTTTTGAGGCCTGTACTGGAAAAGGAAATATCTTCAGGTAAAAACTAGACAGAAGCATTCTCAGAAACTTCGTTGTGATGTTTGCATTCAACTCACGGAGTTGAACCCTCTTTTTGATTGCGCAGTTTTAAATCACTGTCTTTGTTGAATCTCCAAGTGGATATTTGGAGCGATTTGGGGCATATTCTGGAAAAGGAAATATCCTCACTTGAAAACTAGATAGAAGAAGTCCCAGAAACTCCTTTGTGACGTCTGCTTTCGACTCACAGAGTTGAACCTTCCTTTTCACAGAGCAGTTTGGAAACACTCTTTTTGTAGAATCTGCGAGTGGTTATTCGGAGAGCTTCGAGGCCCATGCTGGAAATGGAAATACCTTCACATAAAAACTAGACAGAAGCGTTCTCAGAAATTTCTCTGTGATGTGTGCATTGAACTCACAGAGTTGATCCTTCCTATTGATAGAGCAATTTTGTAACACTGTTTTAGTAGAATCTGCAAGTGGATTCTTGGGGAGATTTGAGGCCTATGCTGGAAAACGAAATATCTTCACATAGAAACTAGACGGAAGCATTATCAGAAACTTCTCTGTGATGTGTGCATTAAACTCACAGAGTTGAACATTGCTTTTGATGGAGCAGTTTCGAAACACTCTTTTCGTAGAATCTGCAAGTGGTTATTTAGAGCGCTTTGAGGCCTACGCTGCAAATGGAAATATCTTCACATAAAAACTAGACAGAAGCATTCTCAGAAATTCCTTTGTGATGTGTGCATTCAACTCACAGAGATGAAGCTTCCTTTTCACAGGGCACTTTTGAAACACTGTGTTTGTGGGAACTACAAGTGGATATTTGGAGTGATTGCGGCCTCTGGTGGAAAAGCAAATATCATCAAACGAAAACTACACATAGGCATTCTCAGAAACTTCTTTGTGTGTGAGCATTCAACTCACAGAGTTGAAGAGTCCTTTTGGTAGAGCAGTTTTGAAGCACTCTTTTTGTAGAATCTGCGAGTGGTTATTCGGAGAGCTTTGAGGCCCATGCTGGAAAAGGAAATAACTTCACATAAAAACTGGACAGAAGCATTCTCAGAAAAGTCTCTGTGATGTGTGCATTCAACTCACAGAGTTGAGCCAGCCTTTTCATACAGCATTTTTGTAACACTCTTTCAGTATAATCTGCAAGTGGATATTTGGGGCGCTTTGAGGCCTATGCTGGAAAACGAAATATCTTCACATAAAAATTAGCGAAAGCATTATCAGAAACTTCTCTGTGATGTGCGAATTCAACTCACAGGGTTGAACGTGCCTTTCGATACAGCCGTTTTCAAACGCTCGTTTTGTGGCATCTGCATTTCGGAATTTGGAGTGCTTTGAGGCCTATACTGGAAAAGGAAATATCCTCACATAGAAACTAGACAGAAGCATTCTCAGAAACTTCTTTGTGATGTGTGCATTCAACTCACAGGGTTCGACCTTCCTTTTGCTACAACAGTTTTGAAACACTCTTTTTGTAGAATCTGCAAGTGGTTATTTGGAGCGCTTCGAGGCCTATGAGTAAAAGGAAATATCTTCAGAGAAAACTAGCCAGAAGCATTCTCAGAAACTTCTGTGTGATGAGTACATTCCACTCACGGAGTTGAACGTTCCCTTTCACCGAGCAGTTCTGAAACACTCTTTTTGCAGAATCTGCAAGTGGCTACTCAGAGCGCTTTGAGACCTATGCTGGAAAGTGAAATATCTTCACATAAAAACTAGACAGAAGCATTCCCAGAAACTTCTCTGTGAAGTGTGCATTCAATTCACAGAGCTGAATCTTTCTTTTGATAGAGAAGTTTTGAGACACTCTTTCTGTAGAATCTGCAAGTGAATATCTGGAGCGCTTTGAGTCCTAGGCTGGAAAAGAAAGTATCTTCACATAGAAACTAGACAGAAGCATTCTCAAAGACTTCTCTGTGATGTGTGCATTCAACTCACAGAGTTGAAACATCCTTTTGATTTGGCAGTTTTAAAACAATCATTTTGTAGAATCTGCTAGTGGATATTTGCAGTATTTTGAGGCATATGCAGGAAAAGGTAATATCTTCACTTGAAAACTAGACAGAGGCATTCTCAGAAACTTCTTTCTGATGTGTGCCTTGAACTTCCGGAGTTGAACCTCCCTCTTCATAGAGCAGTTATATAATAGTCTTTAAGTATAATCTGCAAGTGGATATGTGGAGAACTTTGAGGACTGTGCTGGAAAAGGAAATGTCTTCCCATAGAAAGGAGACGGAAGCATTCTCAGAAGCTTCTCTGTGATGTCGGCATTCAACTCACAGAGTTGAACCTTCCTTTTGATAGAGCAGTTTTCAAACACACTTTGTGGATTCAGCAATTGGTTATTTGGAGAGTTTTGAGGCCTGTACTGGAAAAGGAAATATCTTCAGGTAAAAACTGGACAGAAGCATTCTCAGAAACTTCGTTGTGATGTTTGCATTCAACTCACGGAGTTGAACCCTCTTTTTGATTGCGCAGTTTTAAATCACTGTCTTTGTTGAATCTCCAAGTGGATATTTGGATCGATTTGGGGCATATTCTGGAAAAGGAAATATCCTCACTTGAAAACTAGATAGAAGAAGTCCCAGAAACTCCTTTGTGACGTCTGCTTTCGACTCACAGAGTTGAACCTTCCTTTTCACAGAGCAGTTTGGAAACACTCCTTTTGTAGAATCTGCGAGTGGTTATTCGGAGAGCTTCGAGGCCCATGCTGGAAATGGAAATACCTTCACATAAAAACTAGACAGAAGCGTTCTCAGAAATTTCTCTGTGATGTGTGCATTGAACTCACAGAGTTGATCCTTCCTATTGATAGAGCAATTTTGTAACACTGTTTTAGTAGAATCTGCAAGTGGATTCTTGGGGAGATTTGAGGCCTATGCTGGAAAACGAAATATCTTCACATAGAAACTAGACGGAAGCATTATCAGAAACTTCTCTGTGATGTGTGCATTAAACTCACAGAGTTGAACATTGCTTTTGATGGAGCAGTTTTGAAACACTCTTTTCGTAGAATCTGCAAGTGGTTATTTAGAGCGCTTTGAGGCCTACGCTGCAAATGGAAATATCTTCACATAAAAACTAGACAGAAGCATTCTCAGAAATTCCTTTGTGATGTGTGCATTCAACTCACAGAGATGAAGCTTCCTTTTCACAGGGCACTTTTGAAACACTGTGTTTGTGGGAACTACAAGTGGATATTTGGAGTGATTGCGGCCTCTGGTGGAAAAGCAAATATCATCAAACGAAAACTACACATAGGCATTCTCAGAAACTTCTTTGTGTGTGTGCATTCAACTCACAGAGTTGAAGAGTCCTTTTGGTAGAGCAGTTTTGAAGCACTCTTTTTGTAGAATCTGCGAGTGGTTATTCGGAGAGCTTTGAGGCCCATGCTGGAAAAGGAAATATCTTCACATAAAAACTGGACAGAAGCATTCTCAGAAAAGTCTCTGTGATGTGTGCATTCAACTCACAGAGTTGAGCCAGCCTTTTCATACAGCATTTTTGTAACACTCTTTCAGTATAATCTGCAAGTGGATATTTGGGGCGCTTTGAGGCCTATGCTGGAAAACGAAATATCTTCACATAAAAATTAGACGGAAGCATTATCAGAAACTTCTCTGTGATGTGCGCATTCAACTCACAGGGTTGAACGTGCCTTTCGATACAGCCGTTTTCAAACGCTCGTTTTGTGGCATCTGCATTTCGGAATTTGGAGTGCTTTGAGGCCTATACTGGAAAAGGAAATATCCTCACATAGAAACTAGACAGAAGCATTCTCAGAAACTTCTTTGTGATGTGTGCATTCAACTCACAGGGTTCGACCTTCCTTTTGCTACAACAGTTTTGAAACACTCTTTTTGTAGAATCTGCAAGTGGTTATTTGGAGCGCTTCGAGGCCTATGAGTAAAAGGAAATATCTTCAGAGAAAACTAGCCAGAAGCATTCTCAGAAACTTCTGTGTGATGAGTACATTCCACTCACAGAGTTGAACGTTCCCTTTCACCGAGCAGTTCTGAAACACTCTTTTTGCAGAATCTGCAAGTGGCTACTCAGAGCGCTTTGAGACCTATGCTGGAAAGTGAAATATCTTCACATAAAAACTAGACAGAAGCATTCCCAGAAACTTCTCTGTGAAGTGTGCATTCAATTCACAGAGCTGAATCTTTCTTTTGATAGAGAAGTTTTGAGACACTCTTTCTGTAGAATCTGCAAGTGAATATCTGGAGCGCTTTGAGTCCTAGGCTGGAAAAGAAAGTATCTTCACATAGAAACTAGACAGAAGCATTCTCAAAGACTTCTCTGTGATGTGTGCATTCAACTCACAGAGTTGAAACATCCTTTTGATTTGGCAGTTTTAAAACAATCATTTTGTAGAATCTGCTAGTGGATATTTGCAGTATTTTGAGGCATATGCAGGAAAAGGTAATATCTTCACTTGAAAACTAGACAGAGGCATTCTCAGAAACTTCTTTCTGATGTGTGCCTTGAACTTCCGGAGTTGAACCTTCCTCTTCATAGAGCAGTTATATAATAGTCTTTAAGTATAATCTGCAAGTGGATATGTGGAGAACTTTGAGGACTGTGCTGGAAAAGGAAATGTCTTCCCATAGAAAGGAGACGGAAGCATTCTCAGAAGCTTCTCTGTGATGTCGGCATTCAACTCACAGAGTTGAACCTTCCTTTTGATAGAGCAGTTTTCAAACACACTTTGTGGATTCTGCAATTGGTTATTTGGAGAGTTTTGAGGCCTGTACTGGAAAAGGAAATATCTTCAGGTAAAAACTAGACAGAAGCATTCTCAGAAACTTCGTTGTGATGTTTGCATTCAACTCACGGAGTTGAACCCTCTTTTTGATTGCGCAGTTTTAAATCACTGTCTTTGTTGAATCTCCAAGTGGATATTTGGAGCGATTTGGGGCATATTCTGGAAAAGGAAATATCCTCACTTGAAAACTAGATAGAAGAAGTCCCAGAAACTCCTTTGTGACGTCTGCTTTCGACTCACGGAGTTGAACCTTCCTTTTCACAGAGCAGTTTGGAAACACTCTTTTTGTAGAATCTGCGAGTGGTTATTCGGAGAGCTTCGAGGCCCATGCTGGAAATGGAAATACCTTCACATAAAAACTAGACAGAAGCGTTCTCAGAAATTTCTCTGTGATGTTTGCATTGAACTCACAGAGTTGATCCTTCCTATTGATAGAGCAATTTTGTAACACTGTTTTAGTAGAATCTGCAAGTGGATTCTTGGGGAGATTTGAGGCCTATGCTGGAAAACGAAATATCTTCACATAGAAACTAGACGGAAGCATTATCAGAAACTTCTCTGTGATGTGTGCATTAAACTCACAGAGTTGAACATTGCCTTTGATGGAGCAGTTTTGAAACACTCTTTTCGTAGAATCTGCAAGTGGTTATTTAGAGCGCTTTGAGGCCTACGCTGCAAATGGAAATATCTTCACATAAAAACTAGACAGAAGCATTCTCAGAAATTCCTTTGTGATGTGTGCATTCAACTCACAGAGATGAAGCTTCCTTTTCACAGGGCACTTTTGAAACACTGTGTTTGTGGGAACTACAAGTGGATATTTGGAGTGATTGCGGCCTCTGGTGGAAAAGCAAATATCATCAAACGAAAACTACACATAGGCATTCTCAGAAACTTCTTTGTGTGTGTGCATTCAACTCACAGAGTTGAAGAGTCCTTTTGGTAGAGCAGTTTTGAAGCACTCTTTTTGTAGAATCTGCGAGTGGTTATTCGGAGAGCTTTGAGGCCCATGCTGGAAAAGGAAATATCTTCACATAAAAACTGGACAGAAGCATTCTCAGAAAAGTCTCTGTGATGTGTGCATTCAACTCACAGAGTTGAGCCAGCCTTTTCATACAGCATTTTTGTAACACTCTTTCAGTATAATCTGCAAGTGGATATTTGGGGCGCTTTGAGGCCTATGCTGGAAAACGAAATATCTTCACATAAAAATTAGACGGAAGCATTATCAGAAACTTCTCTGTGATGTGCGCATTCAACTCACAGGGTTGAACGTGCCTTTCGATACAGCCGTTTTCAAACGCTCGTTTTGTGGCATCTGCATTTCGGAATTTGGAGTGCTTTGAGGCCTATACTGGAAAAGGAAATATCCTCACATAGAAACTAGACAGAAGCATTCTCAGAAACTTCTTTGTGATGTGTGCATTCAACTCACAGGGTTCGACCTTCCTTTTGCTACAACAGTTTTGAAACACTCTTTTTGTAGAATCTGCAAGTGGTTATTTGGAGCGCTTCGAGGCCTATGAGTAAAAGGAAATATCTTCAGAGAAAACTAGCCAGAAGCATTCTCAGAAACTTCTGTGTGATGAGTACATTCCACTCACAGAGTTGAACGTTCCCTTTCACCGAGCAGTTCTGAAACACTCTTTTTGCAGAATCTGCAAGTGGCTACTCAGAGCGCTTTGAGACCTATGCTGGAAAGTGAAATATCTTCACATAAAAACTAGACAGAAGCATTCCCAGAAACTTCTCTGTGAAGTGTGCATTCAATTCACAGAGCTGAATCTTTCTTTTGATAGAGAAGTTTTGAGACACTCTTTCTGTAGAATCTGCAAGTGAATATCTGGAGCGCTTTGAGTCCTAGGCTGGAAAAGAAAGTATCTTCACATAGAAACTAGACAGAAGCATTCTCAAAGACTTCTCTGTGATGTGTGCATTCAACTCACAGAGTTGAAACATCCTTTTGATTTGGCAGTTTTAAAACAATCATTTTGTAGAATCTGCTAGTGGATATTTGCAGTATTTTGAGGCATATGCAGGAAAAGGTAATATCTTCACTTGAAAACTAGACAGAGGCATTCTCAGAAACTTCTTTCTGATGTGTGCCTTGAACTTCCGGAGTTGAACCTTCCTCTTCATAGAGCAGTTATATAATAGTCTTTAAGTATAATCTGCAAGTGGATATGTGGAGAACTTTGAGGACTGTGCTGGAAAAGGAAATGTCTTCCCATAGAAAGGAGACGGAAGCATTCTCAGAAGCTTCTCTGTGATGTCGGCATTCAACTCACAGAGTTGAACCTTCCTTTTGATAGAGCAGTTTTCAAACACACTTTGTGGATTCTGCAATTGGTTATTTGGAGAGTTTTGAGGCCTGTACTGGAAAAGGAAATATCTTCAGGTAAAAACTAGACAGAAGCATTCTCAGAAACTTCGTTGTGATGTTTGCATTCAACTCACGGAGTTGAACCCTCTTTTTGATTGCGCAGTTTTAAATCACTGTCTTTGTTGAATCTCCAAGTGGATATTTGGAGCGATTTGGGGCATATTCTGGAAAAGGAAATATCCTCACTTGAAAACTAGATAGAAGAAGTCCCAGAAACTCCTTTGTGACGTCTGCTTTCGACTCACGGAGTTGAACCTTCCTTTTCACAGAGCAGTTTGGAAACACTCTTTTTGTAGAATCTGCGAGTGGTTATTCGGAGAGCTTCGAGGCCCATGCTGGAAATGGAAATACCTTCACATAAAAACTAGACAGAAGCGTTCTCAGAAATTTCTCTGTGATGTTTGCATTGAACTCACAGAGTTGATCCTTCCTATTGATAGAGCAATTTTGTAACACTGTTTTAGTAGAATCTGCAAGTGGATTCTTGGGGAGATTTGAGGCCTATGCTGGAAAACGAAATATCTTCACATAGAAACTAGACGGAAGCATTATCAGAAACTTCTCTGTGATGTGTGCATTAAACTCACAGAGTTGAACATTGCCTTTGATGGAGCAGTTTTGAAACACTCTTTTCGTAGAATCTGCAAGTGGTTATTTAGAGCGCTTTGAGGCCTACGCTGCAAATGGAAATATCTTCACATAAAAACTAGACAGAAGCATTCTCAGAAATTCCTTTGTGATGTGTGCATTCAACTCACAGAGATGAAGCTTCCTTTTCACAGGGCACTTTTGAAACACTGTGTTTGTGGGAACTACAAGTGGATATTTGGAGTGATTGCGGCCTCTGGTGGAAAAGCAAATATCATCAAACGAAAACTACACATAGGCATTCTCAGAAACTTCTTTGTGTGTGTGCATTCAACTCACAGAGTTGAAGAGTCCTTTTGGTAGAGCAGTTTTGAAGCACTCTTTTTGTAGAATCTGCGAGTGGTTATTCGGAGAGCTTTGAGGCCCATGCTGGAAAAGGAAATATCTTCACATAAAAACTGGACAGAAGCATTCTCAGAAAAGTCTCTGTGATGTGTGCATTCAACTCACAGAGTTGAGCCAGCCTTTTCATACAGCATTTTTGTAACACTCTTTCAGTATAATCTGCAAGTGGATATTTGGGGCGCTTTGAGGCCTATGCTGGAAAACGAAATATCTTCACATAAAAATTAGACGGAAGCATTATCAGAAACTTCTCTGTGATGTGCGCATTCAACTCACAGGGTTGAACGTGCCTTTCGATACAGCCGTTTTCAAACGCTCGTTTTGTGGAATCTCCATTTCGGAATTTGGAGTGCTTTGAGGCCTATACTGGAAAAGGAAATATCCTCACATAGAAACTAGACAGAAGCATTCTCAGAAACTTCTTTGTGATGTGTGCATTCAACTCACAGGGTTCGACCTTCCTTTTGCTACAACAGTTTTGAAACACTCTTTTTGTAGAATCTGCAAGTGGTTATTTGGAGCGCTTCGAGGCCTATGAGTAAAAGGAAATATCTTCAGAGAAAACTAGCCAGAAGCATTCTCAGAAACTTCTGTGTGATGAGTACATTCCACTCACAGAGTTGAACGTTCCCTTTCACCGAGCAGTTCTGAAACACTCTTTTTGCAAAATCTGCAAGTGGCTACTCAGAGCGCTTTGAGACCTATGCTGGAAAGTGAAATATCTTCACATAAAAACTAGACAGAAGCATTCCCAGAAACTTCTCTGTGAAGTGTGCATTCAATTCACAGAGCTGAATCTTTCTTTTGATAGAGAAGTTTTGAGACACTCTTTCTGTAGAATCTGCAAGTGAATATCTGGAGCGCTTTGAGTCCTAGGCTGGAAAAGAAAGTATCTTCACATAGAAACTAGACAGAAGCATTCTCAAAGACTTCTCTGTGATGTGTGCATTCAACTCACAGAGTTGAAACATCCTTTTGATTTGGCAGTTTTAAAACAATCATTTTGTAGAATCTGCTAGTGGATATTTGCAGTATTTTGAGGCATATGCAGGAAAAGGTAATATCTTCACTTGAAAACTAGACAGAGGCATTCTCAGAAACTTCTTTCTGATGTGTGCCTTGAACTTCCGGAGTTGAACCTTCCTCTTCATAGAGCAGTTATATAATAGTCTTTAAGTATAATCTGCAAGTGGATATGTGGAGAACTTTGAGGACTGTGCTGGAAAAGGAAATGTCTTCCCATAGAAAGGAGACGGAAGCATTCTCAGAAGCTTCTCTGTGATGTCGGCATTCAACTCACAGAGTTGAACCTTCCTTTTGATAGAGCAGTTTTCAAACACACTTTGTGGATTCTGCAATTGGTTATTTGGAGAGTTTTGAGGCCTGTACTGGAAAAGGAAATATCTTCAGGTAAAAACTAGACAGAAGCATTCTCAGAAACTTCGTTGTGATGTTTGCATTCAACTCACGGAGTTGAACCCTCTTTTTGATTGCGCAGTTTTAAATCACTGTCTTTGTTGAATCTCCAAGTGGATATTTGGAGCGATTTGGGGCATATTCTGGAAAAGGAAATATCCTCACTTGAAAACTAGATAGAAGAAGTCCCAGAAACTCCTTTGTGACGTCTGCTTTCGACTCACGGAGTTGAACCTTCCTTTTCACAGAGCAGTTTGGAAACACTCTTTTTGTAGAATCTGCGAGTGGTTATTCGGAGAGCTTCGAGGCCCATGCTGGAAATGGAAATACCTTCACATAAAAACTAGACAGAAGCGTTCTCAGAAATTTCTCTGTGATGTTTGCATTGAACTCACAGAGTTGATCCTTCCTATTGATAGAGCAATTTTGTAACACTGTTTTAGTAGAATCTGCAAGTGGATTCTTGGGGAGATTTGAGGCCTATGCTGGAAAACGAAATATCTTCACATAGAAACTAGACGGAAGCATTATCAGAAAATTCTCTGTGATGTGTGCATTAAACTCACAGAGTTGAACATTGCTTTTGATGGAGCAGTTTTGAAACACTCTTTTCGTAGAATCTGCAAGTGGTTATTTAGAGCGCTTTGAGGCCTACGCTGCAAATGGAAATATCTTCACATAAAAACTAGACAGAAGCATTCTCAGAAATTCCTTTGTGATGTGTCATTCAACTCACAGAGATGAAGCTTCCTTTTCACAGGGCACTTTTGAAACACTGTGTTTGTGGGAACTACAAGTGGATATTTGGAGTGATTGCGGCCTCTGGTGGAAAAGCAAATATCATCAAATGAAAACTACACATAGGCATTCTCAGAAACTTCTTTGTGTGTGTGCATTCAACTCACAGAGTTGAAGAGTCCTTTTGGTAGAGCAGTTTTGAAGCACTCTTTTTGTAGAATCTGCGAGTGGTTATTCGGAGAGCTTTGAGGCCCTTGCTGGAAAAGGAAATATCTTCACATAAAAACTGGACAGAAGCATTCTCAGAAAAGTCTCTGTGATGTGTGCATTCAACTCACAGAGTTGAGCCTGCCTTTTCATACAGCATTTTTGTAACACTCTTTCAGTATAATCTGCAAGTGGATATTTGGGGCGCTTTGAGGCCTATGCTGGAAAACGAAATATCTTCACATAAAAATTAGACGGAAGCATTATCAGAAACTTCTCTGTGATGTGCGCATTCAACTCACAGGGTTGAACGTGCCTTTCGATACAGCCGTTTTCAAACGCTCGTTTTGTGGCATCTGCATTTCGGAATTTGGAGTGCTTTGAGGCCTATACTGGAAAAGGAAATATCCTCACATAGAAACTAGACAGAAGCATTCTCAGAAACTTCTTTGTGATGTGTGCATTCAACTCACAGGGTTCGACCTTCCTTTTGCTACAACAGTTTTGAAACACTCTTTTTGTAGAATCTGCAAGTGGTTATTTGGAGCGCTTCGAGGCCTATGAGTAAAAGGAAATATCTTCAGAGAAAACTAGCCAGAAGCATTCTCAGAAACTTCTGTGTGATGAGTACATTCCACTCACAGAGTTGAACGTTCCCTTTCACCGAGCAGTTCTGAAACACTCTTTTTGCAGAATCTGCAAGTGGCTACTCAGAGCGCTTTGAGACCTATGCTGGAAAGTGAAATATCTTCACATAAAAACTAGACAGAAGCATTCCCAGAAACTTCTCTGTGAAGTGTGCATTCAATTCACAGAGCTGAATCTTTCTTTTGATAGAGAAGTTTTGAGACACTCTTTCTGTAGAATCTGCAAGTGAATATCTGGAGCGCTTTGAGTCCTAGGCTGGAAAAGAAAGTATCTTCACATAGAAACTAGACAGAAGCATTCTCAAAGACTTCTCTGTGATGTGTGCATTCAACTCACAGAGTTGAAACATCCTTTTGATTTGGCAGTTTTAAAACAATCATTTTGTAGAATCTGCTAGTGGATATTTGCAGTATTTTGAGGCATATGCAGGAAAAGGTAATATCTTCACTTGAAAACTAGACAGAGGCATTCTCAGAAACTTCTTTCTGATGTGTGCCTTGAACTTCCGGAGTTGAACCTTCCTCTTCATAGAGCAGTTATATAATAGTCTTTAAGTATAATCTGCAAGTGGATATGTGGAGAACTTTGAGGACTGTGCTGGAAAAGGAAATGTCTTCCCATAGAAAGGAGACGGAAGCATTCTCAGAAGCTTCTCTGTGATGTCGGCATTCAACTCACAGAGTTGAACCTTCCTTTTGATAGAGCAGTTTTCAAACACACTTTGTGGATTCCGCAATTGGTTATTTGGAGAGTTTTGAGGCCTGTACTGGAAAAGGAAATATCTTCAGGTAAAAACTAGACAGAAGCATTCTCAGAAACTTCGTTGTGATGTTTGCATTCAACTCACGGAGTTGAACCCTCTTTTTGATTGTGCAGTTTTAAATCACTGTCTTTGTTGAATCTCCAAGTGGATATTTGGAGCGATTTGGGGCATATTCTGGAAAAGGAAATATCCTCACTTGAAAACTAGATAGAAGAAGTCCCAGAAACTCCTTTGTGACGTCTGCTTTCGACTCACGGAGTTGAACCTTCCTTTTCACAGAGCAGTTTGGAAACACTCTTTTTGTAGAATCTGCGAGTGGTTATTCGGAGAGCTTCGAGGCCCATGCTGGAAATGGAAATACCTTCACATAAAAACTAGACAGAAGCGTTCTCAGAAATTTCTCTGTGATGTGTGCATTGAACTCACAGAGTTGATCCTTCCTATTGATAGAGCAATTTTGTAACACTCTTTTAGTAGAATCTGCAAGTGGATTCTTGGGGAGATTTGAGGCCTATGCTGGAAAACGAAATATCTTCACATAGAAACTAGACGGAAGCATTATCAGAAACTTCTCTGTGATGTGTGCATTAAACTCACAGAGTTGAACATTGCTTTTGATGGAGCAGTTTCGAAACACTCTTTTCGTAGAATCTGCAAGTGGTTATTTAGAGCGCTTTGAGGCCTACGCTGCAAATGGAAATATCTTCACATAAAAACTAGACAGAAGCATTCTCAGAAATTCCTTTGTGATGTGTGCATTCAACTCACAGAGATGAAGCTTCCTTTTCACAGGGCACTTTTGAAACACTGTGTTTGTGGGAACTACAAGTGGATATTTGGAGGGATTGTGGCCTCTGGTGGAAAAGCAAATATCATCAAATGAAAACTACACATAGGCATTCTCAGAAACTTCTTTGTGTGTGTGCATTCAACTCACAGAGTTGAAGAGTCCTTTTGGTAGAGCAGTTTTGAAGCACTCTTTTTGTAGAATCTGCGAGTGGTTATTCGGAGAGCTTTGAGGCCCATGCTGGAAAAGGAAATAACTTCACATAAAAACTGGACAGAAGCATTCTCAGAAAAGTCTCTGTGATGTGTGCATTCAACTCACAGAGTTGAGCCTGCCTTTTCATACAGCATTTTTGTAACACTCTTTCAGTATAATCTGCAAGTGGATATTTGGGGCGCTTTGAGGCCTATGCTGGAAAACGAAATATCTTCACATAAAAATTAGACGGAAGCATTATCAGAAACTTCTTTGTGATGTGCGCATTCAACTCACAGGGTTGAACGTGCCTTTCGATACAGCCGTTTTCAAACGCTCGTTTTGTGGCATCTGCATTTCGGAATTTGGAGTGCTTTGAGGCCTATACTGGAAAAGGAAATATCCTCACATAGAAACTAGACAGAAGCATTCTCAGAAACTTCTTTGTGATGTGTGCATTCAACTCACAGGGTTCGACCTTCCTTTTGGTACAACAGTTTTGAAACACTCTTTTTGTAGAATCTGCAAGTGGTTATTTGGAGTGCTTCGAGGCCTATGAGTAAAAGGAAATATCTTCAGAGAAAACTAGCCAGAAGCATTCTCAGAAACTTCTGTGTGATGAGTACATTCCACTCACGGAGTTGAACGTTCCCTTTCACCGAGCAGTTCTGAAACACTCTTTTTGCAGAATCTGCAAGTGGCTACTCAGAGCGCTTTGAGACCTATGCTGGAAAGTGAAATATCTTCACATAAAAACTAGACAGAAGCATTCCCAGAAACTTCTCTGTGAAGTGTGCATTCAATTCACAGAGCTGAATCTTTCTTTTGATAGAGAAGTTTTGAGACACTCTTTCTGTAGAATCTGCAAGTGAATATCTGGAGCGCTTTGAGTCCTAGGCTGGAAAAGAAAGTATCTTCACATAGAAACTAGACAGAAGCATTCTCAAAGACTTCTCTGTGATGTGTGCATTCAACTCACAGAGTTGAAACATCCTTTTGATTTGGCAGTTTTAAAACAATCATTTTGTAGAATCTGCTAGTGGATATTTGCAGTATTTTGAGGCATATGCAGGAAAAGGTAATATCTTCACTTGAAAACTAGACAGAGGCATTCTCAGAAACTTCTTTCTGATGTGTGCCTTGAACTTCCGGAGTTGAACCTCCCTCTTCATAGAGCAGTTATATAATAGTCTTTAAGTATAATCTGCAAGTGGATATGTGGAGAACTTTGAGGACTGTGCTGGAAAAGGAAATGTCTTCCCATAGAAAGGAGACGGAAGCATTCTCAGAAGCTTCTCTGTGATGTCGGCATTCAACTCACAGAGTTGAACCTTCCTTTTGATAGAGCAGTTTTCAAACACACTTTGTGGATTCTGCAATTGGTTATTTGGAGAGTTTTGAGGCCTGTACTGGAAAAGGAAATATCTTCAGGTAAAAACTAGACAGAAGCATTCTCAGAAACTTCGTTGTGATGTTTGCATTCAACTCACGGAGTTGAACCCTCTTTTTGATTGCGCAGTTTTAAATCACTGTCTTTGTTGAATCTCCAAGTGGATATTTGGAGCGATTTGGGGCATATTCTGGAAAAGGAAATATCCTCACTTGAAAACTAGATAGAAGAAGTCCCAGAAACTCCTTTGTGACGTCTGCTTTCGACTCACAGAGTTGAACCTTCCTTTTCACAGAGCAGTTTGGAAACACTCTTTTTGTAGAATCTGCGAGTGGTTATTCGGAGAGCTTCGAGGCCCATGCTGGAAATGGAAATACCTTCACATAAAAACTAGACAGAAGCGTTCTCAGAAATTTCTCTGTGATGTGTGCATTGAACTCACAGAGTTGATCCTTCCTATTGATAGAGCAATTTTGTAACACTGTTTTAGTAGAATCTGCAAGTGGATTCTTGGGGAGATTTGAGGCCTATGCTGGAAAACGAAATATCTTCACATAGAAACTAGACGGAAGCATTATCAGAAAATTCTCTGTGATGTGTGCATTAAACTCACAGAGTTGAACATTGCTTTTGATGGAGCAGTTTTGAAACACTCTTTTCGTAGAATCTGCAAGTGGTTATTTAGAGCGCTTTGAGGCCTACGCTGCAAATGGAAATATCTTCACATAAAAACTAGACAGAAGCATTCTCAGAAATTCCTTTGTGATGTGTCATTCAACTCACAGAGATGAAGCTTCCTTTTCACAGGGCACTTTTGAAACACTGTGTTTGTGGGAACTACAAGTGGATATTTGGAGTGATTGCGGCCTCTGGTGGAAAAGCAAATATCATCAAATGAAAACTACACATAGGCATTCTCAGAAACTTCTTTGTGTGTGTGCATTCAACTCACAGAGTTGAAGAGTCCTTTTGGTAGAGCAGTTTTGAAGCACTCTTTTTGTAGAATCTGCGAGTGGTTATTCGGAGAGCTTTGAGGCCCTTGCTGGAAAAGGAAATATCTTCACATAAAAACTGGACAGAAGCATTCTCAGAAAAGTCTCTGTGATGTGTGCATTCAACTCACAGAGTTGAGCCTGCCTTTTCATACAGCATTTTTGTAACACTCTTTCAGTATAATCTGCAAGTGGATATTTGGGGCGCTTTGAGGCCTATGCTGGAAAACGAAATATCTTCACATAAAAATTAGACGGAAGCATTATCAGAAACTTCTCTGTGATGTGCGCATTCAACTCACAGGGTTGAACGTGCCTTTCGATACAGCCGTTTTCAAACGCTCGTTTTGTGGCATCTGCATTTCGGAATTTGGAGTGCTTTGAGGCCTATACTGGAAAAGGAAATATCCTCACATAGAAACTAGACAGAAGCATTCTCAGAAACTTCTTTGTGATGTGTGCATTCAACTCACAGGGTTCGACCTTCCTTTTGCTACAACAGTTTTGAAACACTCTTTTTGTAGAATCTGCAAGTGGTTATTTGGAGCGCTTCGAGGCCTATGAGTAAAAGGAAATATCTTCAGAGAAAACTAGCCAGAAGCATTCTCAGAAACTTCTGTGTGATGAGTACATTCCACTCACAGAGTTGAACGTTCCCTTTCACCGAGCAGTTCTGAAACACTCTTTTTGCAGAATCTGCAAGTGGCTACTCAGAGCGCTTTGAGACCTATGCTGGAAAGTGAAATATCTTCACATAAAAACTAGACAGAAGCATTCCCAGAAACTTCTCTGTGAAGTGTGCATTCAATTCACAGAGCTGAATCTTTCTTTTGATAGAGAAGTTTTGAGACACTCTTTCTGTAGAATCTGCAAGTGAATATCTGGAGCGCTTTGAGTCCTAGGCTGGAAAAGAAAGTATCTTCACATAGAAACTAGACAGAAGCATTCTCAAAGACTTCTCTGTGATGTGTGCATTCAACTCACAGAGTTGAAACATCCTTTTGATTTGGCAGTTTTAAAACAATCATTTTGTAGAATCTGCTAGTGGATATTTGCAGTATTTTGAGGCATATGCAGGAAAAGGTAATATCTTCACTTGAAAACTAGACAGAGGCATTCTCAGAAACTTCTTTCTGATGTGTGCCTTGAACTTCCGGAGTTGAACCTTCCTCTTCATAGAGCAGTTATATAATAGTCTTTAAGTATAATCTGCAAGTGGATATGTGGAGAACTTTGAGGACTGTGCTGGAAAAGGAAATGTCTTCCCATAGAAAGGAGACGGAAGCATTCTCAGAAGCTTCTCTGTGATGTCGGCATTCAACTCACAGAGTTGAACCTTCCTTTTGATAGAGCAGTTTTCAAACACACTTTGTGGATTCCGCAATTGGTTATTTGGAGAGTTTTGAGGCCTGTACTGGAAAAGGAAATATCTTCAGGTAAAAACTAGACAGAAGCATTCTCAGAAACTTCGTTGTGATGTTTGCATTCAACTCACGGAGTTGAACCCTCTTTTTGATTGTGCAGTTTTAAATCACTGTCTTTGTTGAATCTCCAAGTGGATATTTGGAGCGATTTGGGGCATATTCTGGAAAAGGAAATATCCTCACTTGAAAACTAGATAGAAGAAGTCCCAGAAACTCCTTTGTGACGTCTGCTTTCGACTCACGGAGTTGAACCTTCCTTTTCACAGAGCAGTTTGGAAACACTCTTTTTGTAGAATCTGCGAGTGGTTATTCGGAGAGCTTCGAGGCCCATGCTGGAAATGGAAATACCTTCACATAAAAACTAGACAGAAGCGTTCTCAGAAATTTCTCTGTGATGTGTGCATTGAACTCACAGAGTTGATCCTTCCTATTGATAGAGCAATTTTGTAACACTCTTTTAGTAGAATCTGCAAGTGGATTCTTGGGGAGATTTGAGGCCTATGCTGGAAAACGAAATATCTTCACATAGAAACTAGACGGAAGCATTATCAGAAACTTCTCTGTGATGTGTGCATTAAACTCACAGAGTTGAACATTGCTTTTGATGGAGCAGTTTCGAAACACTCTTTTCGTAGAATCTGCAAGTGGTTATTTAGAGCGCTTTGAGGCCTACGCTGCAAATGGAAATATCTTCACATAAAAACTAGACAGAAGCATTCTCAGAAATTCCTTTGTGATGTGTGCATTCAACTCACAGAGATGAAGCTTCCTTTTCACAGGGCACTTTTGAAACACTGTGTTTGTGGGAACTACAAGTGGATATTTGGAGGGATTGTGGCCTCTGGTGGAAAAGCAAATATCATCAAATGAAAACTACACATAGGCATTCTCAGAAACTTCTTTGTGTGTGTGCATTCAACTCACAGAGTTGAAGAGTCCTTTTGGTAGAGCAGTTTTGAAGCACTCTTTTTGTAGAATCTGCGAGTGGTTATTCGGAGAGCTTTGAGGCCCATGCTGGAAAAGGAAATAACTTCACATAAAAACTGGACAGAAGCATTCTCAGAAAAGTCTCTGTGATGTGTGCATTCAACTCACAGAGTTGAGCCTGCCTTTTCATACAGCATTTTTGTAACACTCTTTCAGTATAATCTGCAAGTGGATATTTGGGGCGCTTTGAGGCCTATGCTGGAAAACGAAATATCTTCACATAAAAATTAGACGGAAGCATTATCAGAAACTTCTTTGTGATGTGCGCATTCAACTCACAGGGTTGAACGTGCCTTTCGATACAGCCGTTTTCAAACGCTCGTTTTGTGGCATCTGCATTTCGGAATTTGGAGTGCTTTGAGGCCTATACTGGAAAAGGAAATATCCTCACATAGAAACTAGACAGAAGCATTCTCAGAAACTTCTTTGTGATGTG
Source organism: Pongo pygmaeus (assembly GCF_028885625.2). Classification (NCBI taxonomy): domain Eukaryota; kingdom Metazoa; phylum Chordata; class Mammalia; order Primates; family Hominidae; genus Pongo; species Pongo pygmaeus. The sequence goes on along the minus strand of NC_072391.2, from coordinate 41,476,599 downwards.
TGCATTCAACTCACAGGGTTCGACCTTCCTTTTGGTACAACAGTTTTGAAACACTCTTTTTGTAGAATCTGCAAGTGGTTATTTGGAGTGCTTCGAGGCCTATGAGTAAAAGGAAATATCTTCAGAGAAAACTAGCCAGAAGCATTCTCAGAAACTTCTGTGTGATGAGTACATTCCACTCACGGAGTTGAACGTTCCCTTTCACCGAGCAGTTCTGAAACACTCTTTTTGCAGAATCTGCAAGTGGCTACTCAGAGCGCTTTGAGACCTATGCTGGAAAGTGAAATATCTTCACATAAAAACTAGACAGAAGCATTCCCAGAAACTTCTCTGTGAAGTGTGCATTCAATTCACAGAGCTGAATCTTTCTTTTGATAGAGAAGTTTTGAGACACTCTTTCTGTAGAATCTGCAAGTGAATATCTGGAGCGCTTTGAGTCCTAGGCTGGAAAAGAAAGTATCTTCACATAGAAACTAGACAGAAGCATTCTCAAAGACTTCTCTGTGATGTGTGCATTCAACTCACAGAGTTGAAACATCCTTTTGATTTGGCAGTTTTAAAACAATCATTTTGTAGAATCTGCTAGTGGATATTTGCAGTATTTTGAGGCATATGCAGGAAAAGGTAATATCTTCACTTGAAAACTAGACAGAGGCATTCTCAGAAACTTCTTTCTGATGTGTGCCTTGAACTTCCGGAGTTGAACCTCCCTCTTCATAGAGCAGTTATATAATAGTCTTTAAGTATAATCTGCAAGTGGATATGTGGAGAACTTTGAGGACTGTGCTGGAAAAGGAAATGTCTTCCCATAGAAAGGAGACGGAAGCATTCTCAGAAGCTTCTCTGTGATGTCGGCATTCAACTCACAGAGTTGAACCTTCCTTTTGATAGAGCAGTTTTCAAACACACTTTGTGGATTCTGCAATTGGTTATTTGGAGAGTTTTGAGGCCTGTACTGGAAAAGGAAATATCTTCAGGTAAAAACTAGACAGAAGCATTCTCAGAAACTTCGTTGTGATGTTTGCATTCAACTCACGGAGTTGAACCCTCTTTTTGATTGCGCAGTTTTAAATCACTGTCTTTGTTGAATCTCCAAGTGGATATTTGGAGCGATTTGGGGCATATTCTGGAAAAGGAAATATCCTCACTTGAAAACTAGATAGAAGAAGTCCCAGAAACTCCTTTGTGACGTCTGCTTTCGACTCACAGAGTTGAACCTTCCTTTTCACAGAGCAGTTTGGAAACACTCTTTTTGTAGAATCTGCGAGTGGTTATTCGGAGAGCTTCGAGGCCCATGCTGGAAATGGAAATACCTTCACATAAAAACTAGACAGAAGCGTTCTCAGAAATTTCTCTGTGATGTGTGCATTGAACTCACAGAGTTGATCCTTCCTATTGATAGAGCAATTTTGTAACACTGTTTTAGTAGAATCTGCAAGTGGATTCTTGGGGAGATTTGAGGCCTATGCTGGAAAACGAAATATCTTCACATAGAAACTAGACGGAAGCATTATCAGAAACTTCTCTGTGATGTGTGCATTAAACTCACAGAGTTGAACATTGCTTTTGATGGAGCAGTTTTGAAACACTCTTTTCGTAGAATCTGCAAGTGGTTATTTAGAGCGCTTTGAGGCCTACGCTGCAAATGGAAATATCTTCACATAAAAACTAGACAGAAGCATTCTCAGAAATTCCTTTGTGATGTGTGCATTCAACTCACAGAGATGAAGCTTCCTTTTCACAGGGCACTTTTGAAACACTGTGTTTGTGGGAACTACAAGTGGATATTTGGAGTGATTGCGGCCTCTGGTGGAAAAGCAAATATCATCAAATGAAAACTACACATAGGCATTCTCAGAAACTTCTTTGTGTGTGTGCATTCAACTCACAGAGTTGAAGAGTCCTTTTGGTAGAGCAGTTTTGAAGCACTCTTTTTGTAGAATCTGCGAGTGGTTATTCGGAGAGCTTTGAGGCCCATGCTGGAAAAGTAAATAACTTCACATAAAAACTGGACAGAAGCATTCTCAGAAAAGTCTCTGTGATGTGTGCATTCAACTCACAGAGTTGAGCCAGCCTTTTCATACAGCATTTTTGTAACACTCTTTCAGTATAATCTGCAAGTGGATATTTGGGGCGCTTAGAGGCCTATGCTGGAAAACGAAATATCTTCACATAAAAATTAGACGGAAGCATTATCAGAAACTTCTCTGTGATGTGCGCATTCAACTCACAGGGTTGAACGTGCCTTTCGATACAGCCGTTTTCAAACGCTCGTTTTGTGGCATCTGCATTTCGGAATTTGGAGTGCTTTGAGGCCTATACTGGAAAAGGAAATATCCTCACATAGAAACTAGACAGAAGCATTCTCAGAAACTTCTTTGTGATGTGTGCATTCAACTCACAGGGTTCGACCTTCCTTTTACTACAACAGTTTTGAAACACTCTTTTTGTAGAATCTGCAAGTGGTTATTTGGAGCGCTTCGAGGCCTATGAGTAAAAGGAAATATCTTCAGAGAAAACTAGCCAGAAGCATTCTCAGAAACTTCTGTGTGATGAGTACATTCCACTCACGGAGTTGAACGTTCCCTTTCAACGAGCAGTTCTGAAACACTCTTTTTGTAGAATCTGCAAGTGGCTACTTAGAGCGCTTTGAGACCTATGCTGGAAAGTGAAATATCTTCACATAAAAACTAGACAGAAGCATTCCCAGAAACTTCTCTGTGAAGTGTGCATTCAATTCACAGAGCTGAATCTTTCTTTTGATAGAGAAGTTTTGAGACACTCTTTCTGTAGAATCTGCAAGTGAATATCTGGAGCGCTTTGAGTCCTAGGCTGGAAAAGAAAGTATCTTCACATAGAAACTAGACAGAAGCATTCTCAAAGACTTCTCTGTGATGTGTGCATTCAACTCACAGAGTTGAAACATCCTTTTGATTTGGCAGTTTTAAAACAATCATTTTGTAGAATCTGCTAGTGGATATTTGCAGTATTTTGAGGCATATGCAGGAAAAGGTAATATCTTCACTTGAAAACTAGACAGAGGCATTCTCAGAAACTACTTTCTGATGTGTGCCTTGAACTTCCGGAGTTGAACCTCCCTATTCATAGAGCAGTTATATAATAGTCTTTAAGTATAATCTGCAAGTGGATATGTGGAGAACTTTGAGGACTGTGCTGGAAAAGGAAATGTCTTCCCATAGAAAGGAGACGGAAGCATTCTCAGAAGCTTCTCTGTGATGTCGGCATTCAACTCACAGAGTTGAACCTTCCTTTTGATAGAGCAGTTTTCAAACACACTTTGTGGATTCTGCAATTGGTTATTTGGAGAGTTTTGAGGCCTGTACTGGAAAAGGAAATATCTTCAGGTAAAAACTAGACAGAAGCATTCTCAGAAACTTCGTTGTGATGTTTGCATTCAACTCACGGAGTTGAACCCTCTTTTTGATTGCGCAGTTTTAAGTCACTGTCTTTGTTGAATCTCCAAGTGGATATTTGGAGCGATTTGGGGCATATTCTGGAAAAGGAAATATCCTCACTTGAAAACTAGATAGAAGAAGTCCCAGAAACTCCTTTGTGACGTCTGCTTTCGACTCACAGAGTTGAACCTTCCTTTTCACAGAGCAGTTTGGAAACACTCTTTTTGTAGAATCTGCGAGTGGTTATTCGGAGAGCTTCGAGGCCCATGCTGGAAATGGAAATACCTTCACATAAAAACTAGACAGAAGCGTTCTCAGAAATTTCTCTGTGATGTGTGCATTGAACTCACAGAGTTGATCCTTCCTATTGATAGAGCATTTTTGTAACACTGTTTTAGTAGAATCCGCAAGTGGATTCTTGGAGAGATTTGAGGCCTATGCTGGAAAACGAAATATCTTCACATAGAAACTAGACGGAAGCATTATCAGAAACTTCTCTGTGATGTGTGCATTAAACTCACAGAGTTGAACATTGCTTTAGATGGAGCAGTTTTGAAACACTCTTTTCGTAGAATCTCCAAGTGGTTATTTAGAGCGCTTTGAGGCCTACGCTGCAAATGGAAATATCTTCACATAAAAACTAGACAGAAGCATTCTCAGAAATTCCTTTGTGATGTGTGCATTCAACTCACAGAGATGAAGCTTCCTTTTCACAGGGCACTTTTGAAACACTGTGTTTGTGGGAACTACAAGTGGATATTTGGAGTGATTGCGGCCTCTGGTGGAAAAGCAAATATCATCAAACGAAAACAACACATAGGCATTCTCAGAAACTTCTTTGTGTGTGTGCATTCAACTCACAGAGTTGAAGAGTCCTTTTGGTAGAGCAGTTTTGAAGCACTCTTTTTGTAGAATCTGCGAGTGGTTATTCGGAGAGCTTTGAGGCCCATGCTGGAAAAGGAAATATCTTCACATAAAAACTGGACAGAAGCATTCTCAGAAAAGTCTCTGTGATGTGTGCATTCAACTCACAGAGTTGAGCCAGCCTTTTCATACAGCATTTTTGTAACACTCTTTCAGTATAATCTGCAAGTGGATATTTGGGGTGCTTTGAGGCCTATGCTGGAAAACGAAATATCTTCACATAAAAATTAGACGGAAGCATTATCAGAAACTTCTCTGTGATGTGCGCATTCAACTCACAGGGTTGAACGTGCCTTTCGATACAGCCGTTTTCAAACGCTCGTTTTGTGGCATCTGCATTTCGGAATTTGGAGTGCTTTGAGGCCTATACTGGAAAAGGAAATATCCTCACATAGAAACTAGACAGAAGCATTCTGAGAAACTTCTTTGTGATGTGTGCATTCAACTCACAGGGTTCGACCTTCCTTTTGCTACAACAGTTTTGAAACACTCTTTTTGTAGAATCTGCAAGTGGTTATTTGGAGCGCTTCGAGGCCTATGAGTAAAAGGAAATATCTTCAGAGAAAACTAGCCAGAAGCATTCTCAGAAACTTCTGTGTGATGAGTACATTCCACTCACAGAGTTGAACGTTCCCTTTCACCGAGCAGTTCTGAAACACTCTTTTTGCAGAATCTGCAAGTGGCTACTCAGAGCGCTTTGAGACCTATGCTGGAAAGTGAAATATCTTCACATAAAAACTAGACAGAAGCATTCCCAGAAACTTCTCTGTGAAGTGTGCATTCAATTCACAGAGCTGAATCTTTCTTTTGATAGAGAAGTTTTGAGACACTCTTTCTGTAGAATCTGCAAGTGAATATCTGGAGCGCTTTGAGTCCTAGGCTGGAAAAGAAAGTATCTTCACATAGAAACTAGACAGAAGCATTCTCAAAGACTTCTCTGTGATGTGTGCATTCAACTCACAGAGTTGAAACATCCTTTTGATTTGGCAGTTTTAAAACAATCATTTTGTAGAATCTGCTAGTGGATATTTGCAGTATTTTGAGGCATATGCAGGAAAAGGTAATATCTTCACTTGAAAACTAGACAGAGGCATTCTCAGAAACTTCTTTCTGATGTGTGCCTTGAACTTCCGGAGTTGAACCTTCCTCTTCATAGAGCAGTTATATAATAGTCTTTAAGTATAATCTGCAAGTGGATATGTGGAGAACTTTGAGGACTGTGCTGGAAAAGGAAATGTCTTCCCATAGAAAGGAGACGGAAGCATTCTCAGAAGCTTCTCTGTGATGTCGGCATTCAACTCACAGAGTTGAACCTTCCTTTTGATAGAGCAGTTTTCAAACACACTTTGTGGATTCCGCAATTGGTTATTTGGAGAGTTTTGAGGCCTGTACTGGAAAAGGAAATATCTTCAGGTAAAAACTAGACAGAAGCATTCTCAGAAACTTCGTTGTGATGTTTGCATTCAACTCACGGAGTTGAACCCTCTTTTTGATTGCGCAGTTTTAAATCACTGTCTTTGTTGAATCTCCAAGTGGATATTTGGAGCGATTTGGGGCATATTCTGGAAAAGGAAATATCCTCACTTGAAAACTAGATAGAAGAAGTCCCAGAAACTCCTTTGTGACGTCTGCTTTTGACTCACAGAGTTGAACCTTCCTTTTCACAGAGCAGTTTGGAAACACTCTTTTTGTAGAATCTGCGAGTGGTTATTCGGAGAGCTTCGAGGCCCATGCTGGAAATGGAAATACCTTCACATAAAAACTAGACAGAAGCGTTCTCAGAAATTTCTCTGTGATGTGTGCATTGAACTCACAGAGTAGATCCTTCCTATTGATAGAGCAATTTTGTAACACTGTTTTAGTAGAATCTGCAAGTGGATTCTTGGGGAGATTTGAGGCCTATGCTGGAAAACGAAATATCTTCACATAGAAACTAGACGGAAGCATTATCAGAAACTTCTCTGTGATGTGTGCATTAAACTCACAGAGTTGAACATTGCTTTTGATGGAGCAGTTTCAAAACACTCTTTTCGTAGAATCTGCAAGTGGTTATTTAGAGCGCTTTGAGGCCTACGCTGCAAATGGAAATATCTTCACATAAAAACTAGACAGAAGCATTCTCAGAAATTCCTTTGTGATGTGTGCATTCAACTCACAGAGATGAAGCTTCCTTTTCACAGGGCACTTTTGAAACACTGTGTTTGTGGGAACTACAAGTGGATATTTGGAGGGATTGCGGCCTCTGGTGGAAAAGCAAATATCATCAAATGAAAACTACACATAGGCATTCTCAGAAACTTCTTTGTGTGTGTGCATTCAACTCACAGAGTTGAAGAGTCCTTTTGGTAGAGCAGTTTTGAAGCACTCTTTTTGTAGAATCTGCGAGTGGTTATTCGGAGAGCTTTGAGGCCCATGCTGGAAAAGGAAATAACTTCACATAAAAACTGGACAGAAGCATTCTCAGAAAAGTCTCTGTGATGTGTGCATTCAACTCACAGAGTTGAGCCTGCCTTTTCATACAGCATTTTTGTAACACTCTTTCAGTATAATCTGCAAGTGGATATTTGGGGCGCTTTGAGGCCTATGCTGGAAAACGAAATATCTTCACATAAAAATTAGACGGAAGCATTATCAGAAACTTCTTTGTGATGTGCGCATTCAACTCACAGGGTTGAACGTGCCTTTCGATACAGCCGTTTTCAAACGCTCGTTTTGTGGCATCTGCATTTCGGAATTTGGAGTGCTTTGAGGCCTATACTGGAAAAGGAAATATCCTCACACAGAAACTAGACAGAAGCATTCTCAGAAACTTCTTTGTGATGTGTGCATTCAACTCACAGGGTTCGACCTTCCTTTTGCTACAACAGTTTTGAAACACTCTTTTTGTAGAATCTGCAAGTGGTTATTTGGAGCGCTTCGAGGCCTATGAGTAAAAGGAAATATCTTCAGAGAAAACTAGCCAGAAGCATTCTCAGAAACTTCTGTGTGATGAGTACATTCCACTCACGGAGTTGAACGTTCCCTTTCACCGAGCAGTTCTGAAACACTCTTTTTGCAGAATCTGCAAGTGGCTACTCAGAGCGCTTTGAGACCTATGCTGCAAAGTGAAATATCTTCACATAAAAACTAGACAGAAGCATTCCCAGAAACTTCTCTGTGAAGTGTGCATTCAATTCACAGAGCTGAATCTTTCTTTTGATAGAGAAGTTTTGAGACACTCTTTCTGTAGAATCTGCAAGTGAATATCTGGAGCGCTTTGAGTCCTAGGCTGGAAAAGAAAGTATCTTCACATAGAAACTAGACAGAAGCATTCTCAAAGACTTCTCTGTGATGTGTGCATTCAACTCACAGAGTTGAAGCATCCTTTTGATTTGGCAGTTTTAAAACAATCATTTTGTAGAATCTGCTAGTGGATATTTGCAGTATTTTGAGGCATATGCAGGAAAAGGTAATATCTTCACTTGAAAACTAGACAGAGGCATTCTCAGAAACTTCTTTCTGATGTGTGCCTTGAACTTCCGGAGTTGAACCTCCCTCTTCATAGAGCAGTTATATAATAGTCTTTAAGTATAATCTGCAAGTGGATATGTGGAGAACTTTGAGGACTGTGCTGGAAAAGGAAATGTCTTCCCATAGAAAGGAGACGGAAGCATTCTCAGAAGCTTCTCTGTGATGTCGGCATTCAACTCACAGAGTTGAACCTTCCTTTTGATAGAGCAGTTTTCAAACACACTTTGTGGATTCTGCAATTGGTTATTTGGAGAGTTTTGAGGCCTGTACTGGAAAAGGAAATATCTTCAGGTAAAAACTAGACAGAAGCATTCTCAGAAACTTCGTTGTGATGTTTGCATTCAACTCACGGAGTTGAACCCTCTTTTTGATTGCGCAGTTTTAAATCACTGTCTTTGTTGAATCTCCAAGTGGATATTTGGAGCGATTTGGGGCATATTCTGGAAAAGGAAATATCCTCACTTGAAAACTAGATAGAAGAAGTCCCAGAAACTACTTTGTGACGTCTGCTTTCGACTCACAGAGTTGAACCTTCCTTTTCACAGAGCAGTTTGGAAACACTCTTTTTGTAGAATCTGCGAGTGGTTATTCGGAGAGCTTCGAGGCCCATGCTGGAAATGGAAATACCTTCACATAAAAACTAGACAGAAGCGTTCTCAGAAATTTCTCTGTGATGTGTGCATTGAACTCACAGAGTTGATCCTTCCTATTGATAGAGCAATTTTGTAACACTGTTTTAGTAGAATCTGCAAGTGGATTCTTGGGGAGATTTGAGGCCTATGCTGGAAAACGAAATATCTTCACATAGAAACTAGACGGAAGCATTATCAGAAACTTCTCTGTGATGTGTGCATTAAACTCACAGAGTTGAACATTGCTTTTGATGGAGCAGTTTTGAAACACTCTTTTCGTAGAATCTGCAAGTGGTTATTTAGAGCGCTTTGAGGCCTACGCTGCAAATGGAAATATCTTCACATAAAAACTAGACAGAAGCATTCTCAGAAATTCCTTTGTGATGTGTGCATTCAACTCACAGAGATGAAGCTTCCTTTTCACAGGGCACTTTTGAAACACTGTGTTTGTGGGAACTACAAGTGGATATTTGGAGTGATTGCGGCCTCTGGTGGAAAAGCAAATATCATCAAATGAAAACTACACATAGGCATTCTCAGAAACTTCTTTGTGTGTGTGCATTCAACTCACAGAATTGAAGAGTCCTTTTGGTAGAGCAGTTTTGAAGCACTCTTTTTGTAGAATCTGCGAGTGGTTATTCGGAGAGCTTTGAGGCCCATGCTGGAAAAGGAAATAACTTCACATAAAAACTGGACAGAAGCATTCTCAGAAAAGTCTCTGTGATGTGTGCATTCAACTCACAGAGTTGAGCCAGCCTTTTCATACAGCATTTTTGTAACACTCTTTCAGTATAATCTGCAAGTGGATATTTGGGGCGCTTAGAGGCCTATGCTGGAAAACGAAATATCTTCACATAAAAATTAGACGGAAGCATTATCAGAAACTTCTCTGTGATGTGCGCATTCAACTCACAGGGTTGAACGTGCCTTTCGATACAGCCGTTTTCAAACGCTCGTTTTGTGGCATCTGCATTTCGGAATTTGGAGTGCTTTGAGGCCTATACTGGAAAAGGAAATATCCTCACATAGAAACTAGACAGAAGCATTCTCAGAAACTTCTTTGTGATGTGTGCATTCAACTCACAGGGTTCGACCTTCCTTTTGCTACAACAGTTTTGAAACACTCTTTTTGTAGAATCTGCAAGTGGTTATTTGGAGCGCTTCGAGGCCTATGAGTAAAAGGAAATATCTTCAGAGAAAACTAGCCAGAAGCATTCTCAGAAACTTCTGTGTGATGAGTACATTCCACTCACAGAGTTGAACGTTCCCTTTCACCGAGCAGTTCTGAAACACTCTTTTTGCAGAATCTGCAAGTGGCTACTCAGAGCGCTTTGAGACCTATGCTGGAAAGTGAAATATCTTCACATAAAAACTAGACAGAAGCATTCCCAGAAACTTCTCTGTGAAGTGTGCATTCAATTCACAGAGCTGAATCTTTCTTTTGATAGAGAAGTTTTGAGACACTCTTTCTGTAGAATCTGCAAGTGAATATCTGGAGCGCTTTGAGTCCTAGGCTGGAAAAAAAAGTATCTTCACATAGAAACTAGACAGAAGCATTCTCAAAGACTTCTCTGTGATGTGTGCATTCAACTCACAGAGTTGAAACATCCTTTTGATTTGGCAGTTTTAAAACAATCATTTTGTAGAATCTGCTAGTGGATATTTGCAGTATTTTGAGGCATATGCAGGAAAAGGTAATATCTTCACTTGAAAACTAGACAGAGGCATTCTCAGAAACTTCTTTCTGATGTGTGCCTTGAACTTCCGGAGTTGAACCTTCCTCTTCATAGAGCAGTTATATAATAGTCTTTAAGTATAATCTGCAAGTGGATATGTGGAGAACTTTGAGGACTGTGCTGGAAAAGGAAATGTCTTCCCATAGAAAGGAGACGGAAGCATTCTCAGAAGCTTCTCTGTGATGTCGGCATTCAACTCACAGAGTTGAACCTTCCTTTTGATAGAGCAGTTTTCAAACACACTTTGTGGATTCCGCAATTGGTTATTTGGAGAGTTTTGAGGCCTGTACTGGAAAAGGAAATATCTTCAGGTAAAAACTAGACAGAAGCATTCTCAGAAACTTCGTTGTGATGTTTGCATTCAACTCACGGAGTTGAACCCTCTTTTTGATTGCGCAGTTTTAAATCACTGTCTTTGTTGAATCTCCAAGTGGATATTTGGAGCGATTTGGGGCATATTCTGGAAAAGGAAATATCCTCACTTGAAAACTAGATAGAAGAAGTCCCAGAAACTCCTTTGTGAAGTCTGCTTTCGACTCAGAGAGTTGAACCTTCCTTTTCACAGAGCAGTTTGGAAACACTCTTTTTGTAGAATCTGCGAGTGGTTATTCGGAGAGCTTCGAGGCCCATGCTGGAAATGGAAATACCTTCACATAAAAACTAGACAGAAGCGTTCTCAGAAATTTCTCTGTGATGTTTGCATTGAACTCACAGAGTGGATCCTTCCTATTGATAGAGCAATTTTGTAACACTGTTTTAGTAGAATCTGCAAGTGGATTCTTGGGGAGATTTGAGGCCTATGCTGGAAAACGAAATATCTTCACATAGAAACTAGACGGAAGCATTATCAGAAACTTCTCTGTGATGTGTGCATTAAACTCACAGAGTTGAACATTGCTTTTGATGGAGCAGTTTTGAAACACTCTTTTCGTAGAATCTGCAAGTGGTTATTTAGAGCGCTTTGAGGCCTACGCTGCAAATGGAAATATCTTCACATAAAAACTAGACAGAAGCATTCTCAGAAATTCCTTTGTGATGTGTGCATTCAACTCACAGAGATGAAGCTTCCTTTTCAAAGGGCACTTTTGAAACACTGTGTTTGTGGGAACTACAAGTGGATATTTGGAGTGATTGCGGCCTCTGGTGGAAAAGCAAATATCATCAAATGAAAACTACACATAGGCATTCTCAGAAACTTCTTTGTGTGTGTGCATTCAACTCACAGAGTTGAAGAGTCCTTTTGGTAGAGCAGTTTTGAAGCACTCTTTTTGTAGAATCTGCGAGTGGTTATTCGGAGAGCTTTGAGGCCCATGCTGGAAAAGGAAATATCTTCACATAAAAACTGGACAGAAGCATTCTCAGAAAAGTCTCTGTGATGTGTGCATTCAACTCACAGAGTTGAGCCTGCCTTTTCATACAGCATTTTTGTAACACTCTTTCAGTATAATCTGCAAGTGGATATTTGGGGCGCTTTGAGGCCTATGCTGGAAAACGTAATATCTTCACATAAAAATTAGACGGAAGCATTATCAGAAACTTCTCTGTGATGTGCGCATTCAACTCACAGGGTTGAACGTGCCTTTCGATACAGCCGTTTTCAAACGCTCGTTTTGTGGCATCTGCATTTCGGAATTTGGAGTGCTTTGAGGCCTATACTGGAAAAGGAAATATCCTCACATAGAAACTAGACAGAAGCATTCTCAGAAACTTCTTTGTGATGTGTGCATTCAACTCACAGGGTTCGACCTTCCTTTTGCTACAACAGTTTTGAAACACTCTTTTTGTAGAATCTGCAAGTGGTTATTTGGAGCGCTTCGAGGCCTATGAGTAAAAGGAAATATCTTCAGAGAAAACTAGCCAGAAGCATTCTCAGAAACTTCTGTGTGATGAGTACATTCCACTCACAGAGTTGAACGTTCCCTTTCACCGAGCAGTTCTGAAACACTCTTTTTGCAGAATCTGCAAGTGGCTACTCAGAGCGCTTTGAGACCTATGCTGGAAAGTGAAATATCTTCACATAAAAACTAGACAGAAGCATTCCCAGAAACTTCTCTGTGAAGTGTGCATTCAATTCACAGAGCTGAATCTTTCTTTTGATAGAGAAGTTTTGAGACACTCTTTCTGTAGAATCTGCAAGTGAATATCTGGAGCGCTTTGAGTCCTAGGCTGGAAAAGAAAGTATCTTCACATAGAAACTAGACAGAAGCATTCTCAAAGACTTCTCTGTGATGTGTGCATTCAACTCACAGAGTTGAAACATCCTTTTGATTTGGCAGTTTTAAAACAATCATTTTGTAGAATCTGCTAGTGGATATTTGCAGTATTTTGAGGCATATGCAGGAAAAGGTAATATCTTCACTTGAAAACTAGACAGAGGCATTCTCAGAAACTTCTTTCTGATGTGTGCCTTGAACTTCCGGAGTTGAACCTTCCTCTTCATAGAGCAGTTATATAATAGTCTTTAAGTATAATCTGCAAGTGGATATGTGGAGAACTTTGAGGACTGTGCTGGAAAAGGAAATGTCTTCCCATAGAAAGGAGACGGAAGCATTCTCAGAAGCTTCTCTGTGATGTCGGCATTCAACTCACAGAGTTGAACCTTCCTTTTGATAGAGCAGTTTTCAAACACACTTTGTGGATTCCGCAATTGGTTATTTGGAGAGTTTTGAGGCCTGTACTGGAAAAGGAAATATCTTCAGGTAAAAACTAGACAGAAGCATTCTCAGAAACTTCGTTGTGATGTTTGCATTCAACTCACGGAGTTGAACCCTCTTTTTGATTGCGCAGTTTTAAATCACTGTCTTTGTTGAATCTCCAAGTGGATATTTGGAGCGATTTGGGGCATATTCTGGAAAAGGAAATATCCTCACTTGAAAACTAGATAGAAGAAGTCCCAGAAACTCCTTTGTGAAGTCTGCTTTCGACTCACAGAGTTGAACCTTCCTTTTCACAGAGCAGTTTGGAAACACTCTTTTTGTAGAATCTGCGAGTGGTTATTCGGAGAGCTTCGAGGCCCATGCTGGAAATGGAAATACCTTCACATAAAAACTAGACAGAAGCGTTCTCAGAAATTTCTCTGTGATGTGTGCATTGAACTCACAGAGTGGATCCTTCCTATTGATAGAGCAATTTTGTAACACTGTTTTAGTAGAATCTGCAAGTGGATTCTTGGGGAGATTTGAGGCCTATGCTGGAAAACGAAATATCTTCACATAGAAACTAGACGGAAGCATTATCAGAAACTTCTCTGTGATGTGTGCATTAAACTCACAGAGTTGAACATTGCTTTTGATGGAGCAGTTTTGAAACACTCTTTTCGTAGAATCTGCAAGTGGTTATTTAGAGCGCTTTGAGGCCTACGCTGCAAATGGAAATATCTTCACATAAAAACTAGACAGAAGCATTCTCAGAAATTCCTTTGTGATGTGTGCATTCAACTCACAGAGATGAAGCTTCCTTTTCAAAGGGCACTTTTGAAACACTGTGTTTGTGGGAACTACAAGTGGATATTTGGAGTGATTGCGGCCTCTGGTGGAAAAGCAAATATCATCAAATGAAAACTACACATAGGCATTCTCAGAAACTTCTTTGTGTGTGTGCATTCAACTCACAGAGTTGAAGAGTCCTTTTGGTAGAGCAGTTTTGAAGCACTCTTTTTGTAGAATCTGCGAGTGGTTATTCGGAGAGCTTTGAGGCCCATGCTGGAAAAGGAAATATCTTCACATAAAAACTGGACAGAAGCATTCTCAGAAAAGTCTCTGTGATGTGTGCATTCAACTCACAGAGTTGAGCCTGCCTTTTCATACAGCATTTTTGTAACACTCTTTCAGTATAATCTGCAAGTGGATATTTGGGGCGCTTTGAGGCCTATGCTGGAAAACGTAATATCTTCACATAAAAATTAGACGGAAGCATTATCAGAAACTTCTCTGTGATGTGCGCATTCAACTCACAGGGTTGAACGTGCCTTTCGATACAGCCGTTTTCAAACGCTCGTTTTGTGGCATCTGCATTTCGGAATTTGGAGTGCTTTGAGGCCTATACTGGAAAAGGAAATATCCTCACATAGAAACTAGACAGAAGCATTCTCAGAAACTTCTTTGTGATGTGTGCATTCAACTCACAGGGTTCGACCTTCCTTTTGCTACAACAGTTTTGAAACACTCTTTTTGTAGAATCTGCAAGTGGTTATTTGGAGCGCTTCGAGGCCTATGAGTAAAAGGAAATATCTTCAGAGAAAACTAGCCAGAAGCATTCTCAGAAACTTCTGTGTGATGAGTACATTCCACTCACAGAGTTGAACGTTCCCTTTCACCGAGCAGTTCTGAAACACTCTTTTTGCAGAATCTGCAAGTGGCTACTCAGAGCGCTTTGAGACCTATGCTGGAAAGTGAAATATCTTCACATAAAAACTAGACAGAAGCATTCCCAGAAACTTCTCTGTGAAGTGTGCATTCAATTCACAGAGCTGAATCTTTCTTTTGATAGAGAAGTTTTGAGACACTCTTTCTGTAGAATCTGCAAGTGAATATCTGGAGCGCTTTGAGTCCTAGGCTGGAAAAGAAAGTATCTTCACATAGAAACTAGACAGAAGCATTCTCAAAGACTTCTCTGTGATGTGTGCATTCAACTCACAGAGTTGAAACATCCTTTTGATTTGGCAGTTTTAAAACAATCATTTTGTAGAATCTGCTAGTGGATATTTGCAGTATTTTGAGGCATATGCAGGAAAAGGTAATATCTTTACTTGAAAACTAGACAGAGGCATTCTCAGAAACTTCTTTCTGATGTGTGCCTTGAACTTCTGGAGTTGAACCTTCCTCTTCATAGAGCAGTTATATAATAGTCTTTAAGTATAATCTGCAAGTGGATATGTGGAGAACTTTGAGGACTGTGCTGGAAAAGGAAATGTCTTCCCATAGAAAGGAGACGGAAGCATTCTCAGAAGCTTCTCTGTGATGTCGGCATTCAACTCACAGAGTTGAACCTTCCTTTTGATAGAGCAGTTTTCAAACACACTTTGTGGATTCCGCAATTGGTTATTTGGAGAGTTTTGAGACCTGTATTGGAAAAGGAAATATCTTCAGGTAAAAACTAGACAGAAGCATTCTCAGAAACTTCGTTGTGATGTTTGCATTCAACTCACGGAGTTGAACCCTCTTTTTGATTGCGCAGTTTTAAATCACTGTCTTTGTTGAATCTCCAAGTGGATATTTGGAGCGATTTGGGGCATATTCTGGAAAAGGAAATATCCTCACATGAAAACTAGATAGAAGAAGTCCCAGAAACTCCTTTGTGACGTCTGCTTTCGACTCACAGAGTTGAACCTTCCTTTTCACAGAGCAGTTTGGAAACACTCTTTTTGTAGAATCTGCGAGTGGTTATTCGGAGAGCTTCGAGGCCCATGCAGGAAATGGAAATACCTTCACATAAAAACTAGACAGAAGCGTTCTCAGAAATTTCTCTGTGATGTGTGCATTGAACTCACAGAGTTGATCCTTCCTATTGATAGAGCATTTTTGTAACACTGTTTTAGTAGAATCTGCAAGTGGATTCTTGGGGAGATTTGAGGCCTATGCTGGAAAACGAAATATCTTCACATAGAAACTAGACGGAAGCATTATCAGAAACTTCTCTGTGATGTGTGCATTAAACTCACAGAGTTGAACATTGCTTTTGATGGAGCAGTTTTGAAACACTCTTTTCGTAGAATCTGCAAGTGGTTATTTAGAGCGCTTTGAGGCCTACGCTGCAAATGGAAATATCTTCACATAAAAACTAGACAGAAGCATTCTCAGAAATTCCTTTGTGATGTGTGCATTCAACTCACAGAGATGAAGCTTCCTTTTCAAAGGGCACTTTTGAAACACTGTGTTTGTGGGAACTACAAGTGGATATTTGGAGTGATTGCGGCCTCTGGTGGAAAAGCAAATATCATCAAATGAAAACTACACATAGGCATTCTCAGAAACTTCTTTGTGTGTGTGCATTCAACTCACAGAGTTGAAGAGTCCTTTTGGTAGAGCAGTTTTGAAGCACTCTTTTTGTAGAATCTGCGAGTGGTTATTCGGAGAGCTTTGAGGCCCATGCTGGAAAAGGAAATATCTTCACATAAAAACTGGACAGAAGCATTCTCAGAAAAGTCTCTGTGATGTGTGCATTCAACTCACAGAGTTGAGCCTGCCTTTTCATACAGCATTTTTGTAACACTCTTTCAGTATAATCTGCAAGTGGATATTTGGGGCGCTTAGAGGCCTATGCTGGAAAACGAAATATCTTCACATAAAAATTAGACGGAAGCATTATCAGAAACTTCTCTGTGATGTGCGCATTCAACTCACAGGGTTGAACGTGCCTTTCGATACAGCCGTTTTCAAACGCTCGTTTTGTGGCATCTGCATTTCGGAATTTGGAGTGCTTTGAGGCCTATACTGGAAAAGGAAATATCCTCACATAGAAACTAGACAGAAGCATTCTCAGAAACTTCTTTGTGATGTGTGCATTCAACTCACAGGGTTCGACCTTCCTTTTGCTACAACAGTTTTGAAACACTCTTTTTGTAGAATCTGCAAGTGGTTATTTGGAGTGCTTCGAGGCCTATGAGTAAAAGGAAATATCTTCAGAGAAAACTAGCCAGAAGCATTCTCAGAAACTTCTGTGTGATGAGTACATTCCACTCACAGAGTTGAACGTTCCCTTTCACCGAGCAGTTCTGAAACACTCTTTTTGTAGAATCTGCAAGTGGCTACTTAGAGCGCTTTGAGACCTATGCTGGAAAGTGAAATATCTTCACATAAAAACTAGACAGAAGCATTCCCAGAAACTTCTCTGTGAAGTGTGCATTCAATTCACAGAGCTGAATCTTTCTTTTGATAGAGAAGTTTTGAGACACTCTTTCTGTAGAATCTGCAAGTGAATATCTGGAGCGCTTTGAGTCCTAGGCTGGAAAAGAAAGTATCTTCACATAGAAACTAGACAGAAGCATTCTCAAAGACTTCTCTGTGATGTGTGCATTCAACTCACAGAGTTGAAACATCCTTTTGATTTGGCAGTTTTAAAACAATCATTTTGTAGAATCTGCTAGTGGATATTTGCAGTATTTTGAGGCATATGCAGGAAAAGGTAATATCTTCACTTGAAAACTAGACAGAGGCATTCTCAGAAACTTCTTTCTGATGTGTGCCTTGAACTTCCGGAGTTGAACCTTCCTCTTCATAGAGCAGTTATATAATAGTCTTTAAGTATAATCTGCAAGTGGATATGTGGAGAACTTTGAGGACTGTGCTGGAAAAGGAAATGTCTTCCCATAGAAAGGAGACGGAAGCATTCTCAGAAGCTTCTCTGTGATGTCGGCATTCAACTCACAGAGTTGAACCTTCCTTTTGATAGAGCAGTTTTCAAACACACTTTGTGGATTCCGCAATTGGTTATTTGGAGAGTTTTGAGGCCTGTACTGGAAAAGGAAATATCTTCAGGTAAAAACTAGACAGAAGCATTCTCAGAAACTTCGTTGTGATGTTTGCATTCAACTCACGGAGTTGAACCCTCTTTTGGATTGCGCAGTTTTAAATCACTGTCTTTGTTGAATCTCCAAGTGGATATTTGGAGCGATTTGGGGCATATTCTGGAAAAGGAAATATCCTCACTTGAAAACTAGATAGAAGAAGTCCCAGAAACTCCTTTGTGACGTCTGCTTTCGACTCACGGAGTTGAACCTTCCTTTTCACAGAGCAGTTTGGAAACACTCTTTTTGTAGAATCTGCGAGTGGTTATTCGGAGAGCTTCGAGGCCCATGCTGGAAATGGAAATACCTTCACATAAAAACTAGACAGAAGCGTTCTCAGAAATTTCTCTGTGATGTGTGCATTGAACTCACAGAGTTGATCCTTCCTATTGATAGAGCAATTTTGTAACACTGTTTTAGTAGAATCTGCAAGTGGATTCTTGGGGAGATTTGAGGCCTATGCTGGAAAACGAAATATCTTCACATAGAAACTAGACGGAAGCATTATCAGAAACTTCTCTGTGATGTGTGCATTAAACTCACAGAGTTGAACATTGCTTTTGATGGAGCAGTTTTGAAACACTCTTTTCGTAGAATCTGCAAGTGGTTATTTAGAGCGCTTTGAGGCCTACGCTGCAAATGGAAATATCTTCACATAAAAACTAGACAGAAGCATTCTCAGAAATTCCTTTGTGATGTGTGCATTCAACTCACAGAGATGAAGCTTCCTTTTCACAGGGCACTTTTGAAACACTGTGTTTGTGGGAACTACAAGTGGATATTTGGAGTGATTGCGGCCTCTGGTGGAAAAGCAAATATCATCAAATGAAAACTACACATAGGCATTCTCAGAAACTTCTTTGTGTGTGTGCATTCAACTCACAGAGTTGAAGAGTCCTTTTGGTAGAGCAGTTTTGAAGCACTCTTTTTGTAGAATCTGCGAGTGGTTATTCGGAGAGCTATGAGGCCCATGCTGGAAAAGGAAATATCTTCACATAAAAACTGGACAGAAGCATTCTCAGAAAAGTCTCTGTGATGTGTGCATTCAACTCACAGAGTTGAGCCTGCCTTTTCATACAGCATTTTTGTAACACTCTTTCAGTATAATCTGCAAGTGGATATTTGGGGCGCTTTGAGGCCTATGCTGGAAAACGAAATATCTTCACATAAAAATTAGACGGAAGCATTATCAGAAACTTCTCTGTGATGTGCGCATTCAACTCACAGGGTTGAAAGTGCCTTTCGATACACCCGTTTTCAAACGCTCGTTTTGTGGCATCTGCATTTCGGAATTTGGAGTGCTTTGAGGCCTATACTGGAAAAGGAAATATCCTCACATAGAAACTAGACAGAAGCATTCTCAGAAACTTCTTTGTGATGTGTGCATTCAACTCACAGGGTTCGACCTTCCTTTTGCTACAACAGTTTTGAAAAACTCTTTTTGTAGAATCTGCAAGTGGTTATTTGGAGCGCTTTGAGGCCTATGAGTAAAAGGAAATATCTTCAGAGAAAACTAGCCAGAAGCATTCTCAGAAACTTCTGTGTGATGAGTACATTCCACTCACAGAGTTGAACGTTCCCTTTCACCGAGCAGTTCTGAAACACTCTTTTTGCAGAATCTGCAAGTGGCTACTAAGAGCGCTTTGAGACCTATGCTGGAAAGTGAAATATCTTCACATAAAAACTAGACAGAAGCATTCCCAGAAACTTCTCTGTGAAGTGTGCATTCAATTCACAGAGCTGAATCTTTCTTTTGATAGAGAAGTTTTGAGACACTCTTTCTGTAGGATCTGCAAGTGAATATCTGGAGCGCTTTGAGTCCTAGGCTGGAAAAGAAAGTATCTTCACATAGAAACTAGACAGAAGCATTCTCAAAGACTTCTCTGTGATGTGTGCATTCAACTCACAGAGTTGAAACATCCTTTTGATTTGGCAGTTTTAAAACAATCATTTTGTAGAATCTGCTAGTGGATATTTGCAGTATTTTGAGGCATATGCAGGAAAAGGTAATATCTTCACTTGAAAACTAGACAGAGGCATTCTCAGAAACTTCTTTCTGATGTGTGCCTTGAACTTCTGGAGTTGAACCTTCCTCTTCATAGAGCAGTTATATAATAGTCTTTAAGTATAATCTGCAAGTGGATATGTGGAGAACTTTGAGGACTGTGCTGGAAAAGGAAATGTCTTCCCATAGAAAGGAGACGGAAGCATTCTCAGAAGCTTCTCTGTGATGTCGGCATTCAACTCACAGAGTTGAACCTTCCTTTTGATAGAGCAGTTTTCAAACACACTTTGTGGATTCCGCAATTGGTTATTTGGAGAGTTTTGAGGCCTGTACTGGAAAAGGAAATATCTTCAGGTAAAAACTAGACAGAAGCATTCTCAGAAACTTCGTTGTGATGTTTGCATTCAACTCACGGAGTTGAACCCTCTTTTTGATTGCGCAGTTTTAAATCACTGTCTTTGTTGAATCTCCAAGTGGATATTTGGAGCGATTTGGGGCATATTCTGGAAAAGGAAATATCCTCACTTGAAAACTAGATAGAAGAAGTCCCAGAAACTCCTTTGTGACGTCTGCTTTCGACTCACAGAGTTGAACCTTCCTTTTCACACAGCAGTTTGGAAACACTCTTTTTGTAGAATCTGCGAGTGGTTATTCGGAGAGCTTCGAGGCCCATGCAGGAAATGGAAATACCTTCACATAAAAACTAGACAGAAGCGTTCTCAGAAATTTCTCTGTGATGTGTGCATTGAACTCACAGAGTTGATCCTTCCTATTGATAGAGCAATTTTGTAACACTGTTTTAGTAGAATCTGCAAGTGGATTCTTGGGGAGATTTGAGGCCTCTGCTGGAAAACGAAATATCTTCACATAGAAACTAGACGGAAGCATTATCAGAAACTTCTCTGTGATGTGTGCATTAAACTCACAGAGTTGAACATTGCTTTTGATGGAGCAGTTTTGAAACACTCTTTTCGTAGAATCTGCAAGTGGTTATTTAGAGCGCTTTGAGGCCTACGCTGCAAATGGAAATATCTTCACATAAAAACTAGACAGAAGCATTCTCAGAAATTCCTTTGTGATGTGTGCATTCAACTCACAGAGATGAAGCTTCCTTTTCACAGGGCACTTTTGAAACACTGTGTTTGTGGGAACTACAAGTGGATATTTGGAGTGATTGCGGCCTCTGGTGGAAAAGCAAATATCATCAAATGAAAACTACACATAGGCATTCTCAGAAACTTCTTTGTGTGTGTGCATTCAACTCACAGAGTTGAAGAGTCCTTTTGGTAGAGCAGTTTTGAAGCACTCTTTTTGTAGAATCTGCGAGTGGTTATTCGGAGAGCTTTGAGGCCCATGCTGGAAAAGGAAATAACTTCACATAAAAACTGGACAGAAGCATTCTCAGAAAAGTCTCTGTGATGTGTGCATTCAACTCACAGAGTTGAGCCTGCCTTTTCATACAGCATTTTTGTAACACTCTTTCAGTATACTCTGCAAGTGGATATTTGGGGCGCTTTGAGGCCTATGCTGGAAAACGAAATATCTTCACATAAAAATTAGACGGAAGCATTATCAGAAACTTCTCTGTGATGTGCGCATTCAACTCACAGGGTTGAAAGTGCCTTTCGATACACCCGTTTTCAAACGCTCGTTTTGTGGCATCTGCATTTCGGAATTTGGAGTGCTTTGAGGCCTATACTGGAAAAGGAAATATCCTCACATAGAAACTAGACAGAAGCATTCTCAGAAACTTCTTTGTGATGTGTGCATTCAACTCACAGGGTTCGACCTTCCTTTTGCTACAACAGTTTTGAAACACTCTTTTTGTAGAATCTGCAAGTGGTTATTTGGAGCGCTTCGAGGCCTATGAGTAAAAGGAAATATCTTCAGAGAAAACTAGCCAGAAGCATTCTCAGAAACTTCTGTGTGATGAGTACATTCCACTCACAGAGTTGAACGTTCCCTTTCACCGAGCAGTTCTGAAACACTCTTTTTGCAGAATCTGCAAGTGGCTACTCAGAGCGCTTTGAGACCTATGCTGGAAAGTGAAATATCTTCACATAAAAACTAGACAGAAGCATTCCCAGAAACTTCTCTGTGAAGTGTGCATTCAATTCACAGAGCTGAATCTTTCTTTTGATAGAGAAGTTTTGAGACACTCTTTCTGTAGGATCTGCAAGTGAATATCTGGAGCGCTTTGAGTCCTGGGCTGGAAAAGAAAGTATCTTCACATAGAAACTAGACAGAAGCATTCTCAAAGACTTCTCTGTGATGTGTGCATTCAACTCACAGAGTTGAAACATCCTTTTGATTTGGCAGTTTTAAAACAATCATTTTGTGGAATCTGCTAGTGGATATTTGCAGTATTTTGAGGCATATGCAGGAAAAGGTAATATCTTCACTTGAAAACTAGACAGAGGCATTCTCAGAAACTTCTTTCTGATGTGTGCCTTGAACTTCTGGAGTTGAACCTTCCTCTTCATAGAGCAGTTATATAATAGTCTTTAAGTATAATCTGCAAGTGGATATGTGGAGAACTTTGAGGACTGTGCTGGAAAAGGAAATGTCTTCCCATAGAAAGGAGACGGAAGCATTCTCAGAAGCTTCTCTGTGATGTCGGCATTCAACTCACAGAGTTGAACCTTCCTTTTGATAGAGCAGTTTTCAAACACACTTTGTGGATTCCGCAATTGGTTATTTGGAGAGTTTTGAGGCCTGTACTGGAAAAGGAAATATCTTCAGGTAAAAACTAGACAGAAGCATTCTCAGAAACTTCGTTGTGATGTTTGCATTCAACTCACGGAGTTGAACCCTCTTTTTGATTGCGCAGTTTTAAATCACTGTCTTTGTTGAATCTCCAAGTGGATATTTGGAGCGATTTGGGGCATATTCTGGAAAAGGAAATATCCTCACTTGAAAACTAGATAGAAGAAGTCCCAGAAACTCCTTTGTGACGTCTGCTTTCGACTCACAGAGTTGAACCTTCCTTTTCACAGAGCAGTTTGGAAACACTCTTTTTGTAGAATCTGCGAGTGGTTATTCGGAGAGCTTCGAGGCCCATGCTGGAAATGGAAATACCTTCACATAAAAACTAGACAGAAGCGTTCTCAGAAATTTCTCTGTGATGTGTGCATTGAACTCACAGAGTTGATCCTTCCTATTGATAGAGCAATTTTGTAACACAGTTTTAGTAGAATCTGCAAGTGGATTCTTGGGGAGATTTGAGGCCTATGCTGGAAAACGAAATATCTTCACATAGAAACTAGACGGAAGCATTATCAGAAACTTCTCTGTGATGTGTGCATTAAACTCACAGAGTTGAACATTGCTTTTGATGGAGCAGTTTTGAAACACTCTTTTCGTAGAATCTGCAAGTGGTTATTTAGAGCGCTTTGAGGCCTACGCTGCAAATGGAAATATCTTCACATAAAAACTAGACAGAAACATTCTCAGAAATTCCTTTGTGATGTGTGCATTCAACTCACAGAGATGAAGCTTCCTTTTCACAGGGCACTTTTGAAACACTGTGTTTGTGGGAACTACAAGTGGATATTTGGAGTGATTGCGGCCTCTGGTGGAAAAGCAAATATCATCAAATGAAAACTACACATAGGCATTCTCAGAAACTTCTTTGTGTGTGTGCATTCAACTCACAGAGTTGAAGAGTCCTTTTGGTAGAGCAGTTTTGAAGCACTCTTTTTGTAGAATCTGCGAGTGGTTATTCGGAGAGCTTTGAGGCCCATGCTGGAAAAGGAAATAACTTCACATAAAAACTGGACAGAAGCATTCTCAGAAAAGTCTCTGTGATGTGTGCATTCAACTCACAGAGTTGAGCCTGCCTTTTCATACAGCATTTTTGTAACACTCTTTCAGTATAATCTGCAAGTGGATATTTGGGGCGCTTTGAGGCCTATGCTGGAAAACGAAATATCTTCACATAAAAATTAGACGGAAGCATTATCAGAAACTTCTCTGTGATGTGCGCATTCAACTCACAGGGTTGAAAGTGCCTTTCGATACACCCGTTTTCAAACGCTCGTTTTGTGGCATCTGCATTTCGGAATTTGGAGTGCTTTGAGGCCTATACTGGAAAAGGAAATATCCTCACATAGAAACTAGACAGAAGCATTCTCAGAAACTTCTTTGTGATGTGTGCATTCAACTCACAGGGTTCGACCTTCCTTTTGCTACAACAGTTTTGAAACACTCTTTTTGTAGAATCTGCAAGTGGTTATTTGGAGCGCTTCGAGGCCTATGAGTAAAAGGAAATATCTTCAGAGAAAACTAGCCAGAAGCATTCTCAGAAACTTCTGTGTGATGAGTACATTCCACTCACAGAGTTGAACGTTCCCTTTCACCGAGCAGTTCTGAAACACTCTTTTTGCAGAATCTGCAAGTGGCTACTCAGAGCGCTTTGAGACCTATGCTGGAAAGTGAAATATCTTCACATAAAAACTAGACAGAAGCATTCCCAGAAACTTCTCTGTGAAGTGTGCATTCAATTCACAGAGCTGAATCTTTCTTTTGATAGAGAAGTTTTGAGACACTCTTTCTGTAGGATCTGCAAGTGAATATCTGGAGCGCTTTGAGTCCTGGGCTGGAAAAGAAAGTATCTTCACATAGAAACTAGACAGAAGCATTCTCAAAGACTTCTCTGTGATGTGTGCATTCAACTCACAGAGTTGAAACATCCTTTTGATTTGGCAGTTTTAAAACAATCATTTTGTGGAATCTGCTAGTGGATATTTGCAGTATTTTGAGGCATATGCAGGAAAAGGTAATATCTTCACTTGAAAACTAGACAGAGGCATTATCAGAAACTTCTTTCTGATGTGTGCCTTGAACTTCTGGAGTTGAACCTTCCTCTTCATAGAGCAGTTATATAATAGTCTTTAAGTATAATCTGCAAGTGGATATGTGGAGAACTTTGAGGACTGTGCTGGAAAAGGAAATGTCTTCCCATAGAAAGGAGACGGAAGCATTCTCAGAAGCTTCTCTGTGATGTCGGCATTCAACTCACAGAGTTGAACCTTCCTTTTGATAGAGCAGTTTTCAAACACACTTTGTGGATTCCGCAATTGGTTATTTGGAGAGTTTTGAGGCCTGTACTGGAAAAGGAAATATCTTCAGGTAAAAACTAGACAGAAGCATTCTCAGAAACTTCGTTGTGATGTTTGCATTCAACTCACGGAGTTGAACCCTCTTTTTGATTGCGCAGTTTTAAATCACTGTCTTTGTTGAATCTCCAAGTGGATATTTGGAGCGATTTGGGGCATATTCTGGAAAAGGAAATATCCTCACTTGAAAACTAGATAGAAGAAGTCCCAGAAACTCCTTTGTGACGTCTGCTTTCGACTCACAGAGTTGAACCTTCCTTTTCACAGAGCAGTTTGGAAACACTCTTTTTGTAGAATCTGCGAGTGGTTATTCGGAGAGCTTCGAGGCCCATGCTGGAAATGGAAATACCTTCACATAAAAACTAGACAGAAGCGTTCTCAGAAATTTCTCTGTGATGTGTGCATTGAACTCACAGAGTTGATCCTTCCTATTGATAGAGCAATTTTGTAACACAGTTTTAGTAGAATCTGCAAGTGGATTCTTGGGGAGATTTGAGGCCTATGCTGGAAAACGAAATATCTTCACATAGAAACTAGACGGAAGCATTATCAGAAACTTCTCTGTGATGTGTGCATTAAACTCACAGAGTTGAACATTGCTTTTGATGGAGCAGTTTTGAAACACTCTTTTCGTAGAATCTGCAAGTGGTTATTTAGAGCGCTTTGAGGCCTACGCTGCAAATGGAAATATCTTCACATAAAAACTAGACAGAAACATTCTCAGAAATTCCTTTGTGATGTGTGCATTCAACTCACAGAGATGAAGCTTCCTTTTCACAGGGCACTTTTGAAACACTGTGTTTGTGGGAACTACAAGTGGATATTTGGAGTGATTGCGGCCTCTGGTGGAAAAGCAAATATCATCAAATGAAAACTACACATAGGCATTCTCAGAAACTTCTTTGTGTGTGTGCATTCAACTCACAGAGTTGAAGAGTCCTTTTGGTAGAGCAGTTTTGAAGCACTCTTTTTGTAGAATCTGCGAGTGGTTATTCGGAGAGCTTTGAGGCCCATGATGGAAAAGGAAATAACTTCACATAAAAACTGGACAGAAGCATTCTCAGAAAAGTCTCTGTGATGTGTGCATTCAACTCACAGAGTTGAGCCTCCCTTTTCATACAGCATTTTTGTAACACTCTTTCAGTATAATCTGCAAGTGGATATTTGGGGCGCTTTGAGGCCTATGCTGGAAAACGAAATATCTTCACATAAAAATTAGACGGAAGCATTATCAGAAACTTCTCTGTGATGTGCGCATTCAACTCACAGGGTTGAACGTGCCTTTCGATACAGCCGTTTTCAAACGCTCGTTTTGTGGCATCTGCATTTCGGAATTTGGAGTGCTTTGAGGCCTATACTGGAAAAGGAAATATCCTCACATAGAAACTAGACAGAAGCATTCTCAGAAACTTCTTTGTGATGTGTGCATTCAACTCACAGGGTTCGACCTTCCTTTTGCTACAACAGTTTTGAAACACTCTTTTTGTAGAATCTGCAAGTGGTTATTTGGAGCGCTTCGAGGCCTATGAGTAAAAGGAAATATCTTCAGAGAAAACTAGCCAGAAGCATTCTCAGAAACTTCTGTGTGACGAGTACATTCCACTCACAGAGTTGAACGTTCCCTTTCACCGAGCAGTTCTGAAACACTCTTTTTGCAGAATCTGCAAGTGGCTACTCAGAGCGCTTTGAGACCTATGCTGGAAAATGAAATATCTTCACATAAAAACTAGACAGAAGCATTCCCAGAAACTTCTCTGTGAAGTGTGCATTCAATTCACAGAGCTGAATCTTTCTTTTGATAGAGAAGTTTTGAGACACTCTTTCTGTAGGATCTGCAAGTGAATATCTGGAGCGCTTTGAGTCCTAGGCTGGAAAAGAAAGTATCTTCACATAGAAACTAGACAGAAGCATTCTCAAAGACTTCTCTGTGATGTGTGCATTCAACTCACAGAGTTGAAACATCCTTTTGATTTGGCAGTTTTAAAACAATCATTTTGTAGAATCTGCTAGTGGATATTTGCAGTATTTTGAGGCATATGCAGGAAAAGGTAATATCTTCACTTGAAAACTAGACAGAGGCATTCTCAGAAACTTCTTTCTGATGTGTGCCTTGAACTTCCGGAGTTGAACCTTCCTCTTCATAGAGCAGTTATATAATAGTCTTTAAGTATAATCTGCAAGTGGATATGTGGAGAACTTTGAGGACTGTGCTGGAAAAGGAAATGTCTTCCCATAGAAAGGAGACGGAAGCATTCTCAGAAGCTTCTCTGTGATGTCGGCATTCAACTCACAGAGTTGAACCTTCCTTTTGATAGAGCAGTTTTCAAACACACTTTGTGGATTCTGCAATTGGTTATTTGGAGAGTTTTGAGGCCTGTACTGGAAAAGGAAATATCTTCAGGTAAAAACTAGACAGAAGCATTCTCAGAAACTTCGTTGTGATGTTTGCATTCAACTCACGGAGTTGAACCCTCTTTTTGATTGCGCAGTTTTAAATCACTGTCTTTGTTGAATCTCCAAGTGGATATTTGGAGCGATTTGGGGCATATTCTGGAAAAGGAAATATCCTCACTTGAAAACTAGATAGAAGAAGTCCCAGAAACTCCTTTGTGACGTCTGCTTTCGACTCACAGAGTTGAACCTTCCTTTTCACAGAGCAGTTTGGAAACACTCTTTTTGTAGAATCTGCGAGTGGTTATTCGGAGAGCTTCGAGGCCCATGCAGGAAATGGAAATACCTTCACATAAAAACTAGACAGAAGCGTTCTCAGAAATTTCTCTGTGATGTGTGCATTGAACTCACAGAGTTGATCCTTCCTATTGATAGAGCATTTTTGTAACACTGTTTTAGTAGAATCTGCAAGTGGATTCTTGGGGAGATTTGAGGCCTATGCTGGAAAACGAAATATCTTCACGTAGAAACTAGACGGAAGCATTATCAGAAACTTCTCTGTGATGTGTGCATTAAACTCACAGAGTTGAACATTGCTTTTGATGGAGCAGTTTTGAAACACTCTTTTCGTAGAATCTGCAAGTGGTTATTTAGAGCGCTTTGAGGCCTACGCTGCAAATGGAAATATCTTCACATAAAAACTAGACAGAAGCATTCTCAGAAATTCCTTTGTGATGTGTGCATTCAACTCACAGAGATGAAGCTTCCTTTTCACAGGGCACTTTTGAAACACTGTGTTTGTGGGAACTACAAGTGGATATTTGGAGTGATTGCGGCCTCTGGTGGAAAAGCAAATATCATCAAATGAAAACTACACATAGGCATTCTCAGAAACTTCTTTGTGTGTGTGCATTCAACTCACAGAGTTGAAGAGTCCTTTTGGTAGAGCAGTTTTGAAGCACTCTTTTTGTAGAATCTGCGAGTGGTTATTCGGAGAGCTTTGAGGCCCATGCTGGAAAAGGAAATAACTTCACATAAAAACTGGACAGAAGCATTCTCAGAAAAGTCTCTGTGATGTGTGCATTCAACTCACAGAGTTGAGCCTGCCTTTTCATACAGCATTTTTGTAACACTCTTTCAGTATAATCTGCAAGTGGATATTTGGGGCGCTTTGAGGCCTATGCTGGAAAACGAAATATCTTCACATAAAAATTAGACGGAAGCATTATCAGAAACTTCTCTGTGATGTGCGCATTCAACTCACAGGGTTGAACGTGCCTTTCGATACACCCGTTTTCCAACGCTCGTTTTGTGGCATCTGCATTTCGGAATTTGGAGTGCTTTGAGGCCTATACTGGAAAAGGAAATATCCTCACATAGAAACTAGACAGAAGCATTCTCAGAAACTTCTTTGTGATGTGTGCATTCAACTCACAGTTTTCGACCTTCCTTTTGCTACAACAGTTTTGAAACACTCCTTTGTAGAATCTGCAAGTGGTTATTTGGAGCGCTTCGAGGCCTATGAGTAAAAGGAAATATCTTCAGAGAAAACTAGCCAGAAGCATTCTCAGAAACTTCTGTGTGATGAGTACATTCCACTCACAGAGTTGAACGTTCCCTTTCACCGAGCAGTTCTGAAACACTCTTTTTGTAGAATCTGCAAGTGGCTACTTAGAGCGCTTTGAGACCTATGCTGGAAAGTGAAATATCTTCACATAAAAACTAGACAGAAGCATTCCCAGAAACTTCTCTGTGAAGTGTGCATTCAATTCACAGAGCTGAATCTTTCTTTTGATAGAGAAGTTTTGAGACACTCTTTCTGTAGGATCTGCAAGTGAATATCTGGAGCGCTTTGAGTCCTGGGCTGGAAAAGAAAGTATCTTCACATAGAAACTAGACAGAAGCATTCTCAAAGACTTCTCTGTGATGTGTGCATTCAACTCACAGAGTTGAAACATCCTTTTGATTTGGCAGTTTTAAAACAATCATTTTGTAGAATCTGCTAGTGGATATTTGCAGTATTTTGAGGCATATGCAGGAAAAGGTAATATCTTCACTTGAAAACTAGACAGAGGCATTCTCAGAAACTTCTTTCTGATGTGTGCCTTGAACTTCTGGAGTTGAACCTTCCTCTTCATAGAGCAGTTATATAATAGTCTTTAAGTATAATCTGCAAGTGGATATGTGGAGAACTTTGAGGACTGTGCTGGAAAAGGAAATGTCTTCCCATAGAAAGGAGACGGAAGCATTCTCAGAAGCTTCTCTGTGATGTCGGCATTCAACTCACAGAGTTGAACCTTCCTTTTGATAGAGCAGTTTTCAAACACACTTTGTGGATTCCGCAATTGGTTATTTGGAGAGTTTTGAGGCCTGTACTGGAAAAGGAAATATCTTCAGGTAAAAACTAGACAGAAGCATTCTCAGAAACTTCGTTGTGATGTTTGCATTCAACTCACGGAGTTGAACCCTCTTTTTGATTGCGCAGTTTTAAATCACTGTCTTTGTTGAATCTCCAAGTGGATATTTGGAGCGATTTGGGGCATATTCTGGAAAAGGAAATATCCTCACTTGAAAACTAGATAGAAGAAGTCCCAGAAACTCCTTTGTGACGTCTGCTTTCGACTCACAGAGTTGAACCTTCCTTTTCACAGAGCAGTTTGGAAACACTCTTTTTGTAGTATCTGCGAGTGGTTATTCGGAGAGCTTCGAGGCCCATGCTGGAAATGGAAATACCTTCACGTAAAAACTAGACAGAAGCGTTCTCAGAAATTTCTCTGTGATGTGTGCATTGAACTCACAGAGTTGATCCTTCCTATTGATAGAGCAATTTTGTAACACTGTTTTAGTAGAATCTGCAATTGGATTCTTGGGGAGATTTGAGGCCTATGCTGGGAAACGAAATATCTTCACATAGAAACTAGACGGAAGCATTATCAGAAACTTCTCTGTGATGTGTGCATTAAACTCACAGAGTTGAACATTGCTTTTGATGGAGCAGTTTTGAAACACTCTTTTCGTAGAATCTGCAAGTGGTTATTTAGAGCGCTTTGAGGCCTACGCTGCAAATGGAAATATCTTCACATAAAAACTAGACAGAAACATTCTCAGAAATTCCTTTGTGATGTGTGCATTCAACTCACAGAGATGAAGCTTCCTTTTCACAGGGCACTTTTGAAACACTGTGTTTGTGGGAACTACAAGTGGATATTTGGAGTGATTGCGGCCTCTGGTGGAAAAGCAAATATCATCAAATGAAAACTACACATAGGCATTCTCAGAAACTTCTTTGTGTGTGTGCATTCAACTCACAGAGTTGAAGAGTCCTTTTGGTAGAGCAGTTTTGAAGCACTCTTTTTGTAGAATCTGCGAGTGGTTATTCGGAGAGCTTTGAGGCCCATGATGGAAAAGGAAATAACTTCACATAAAAACTGGACAGAAGCATTCTCAGAAAAGTCTCTGTGATGTGTGCATTCAACTCACAGAGTTGAGCCTCCCTTTTCATACAGCATTTTTGTAACACTCTTTCAGTATAATCTGTAAGTGGATATTTGGGGCGCTTTGAGGCCTATGCTGGAAAACGAAATATCTTCACATAAAAATTAGACGGAAGCATTATCAGAAACTTCTCTGTGATGTGCGCATTCAACTCACAGGGTTGAACGTGCCTTTCGATACAGCCGTTTTCAAACGCTCGTTTTGTGGCATCTGCATTTCAGAATTTGGAGTGCTTTGAGGCCTATACTGGAAAAGGAAATATCCTCACATAGAAACTAGACAGAAGCATTCTCAGAAACTTCTTTGTGATGTGTGCATTCAACTCACAGGGTTCGACCTTCCTTTTGCTACAACAGTTTTGAAACACTCTTTTTGTAGAATCTGCAAGTGGTTATTTGGAGCGCTTCGAGGCCTATGAGTAAAAGGAAATATCTTCAGAGAAAACTAGCCAGAAGCATTCTCAGAAACTTCTGTGTGACGAGTACATTCCACTCACAGAGTTGAACGTTCCCTTTCACCGAGCAGTTCTGAAACACTCTTTTTGCAGAATCTGCAAGTGGCTACTCAGAGCGCTTTGAGACCTATGCTGGAAAATGAAATATCTTCACATAAAAACTAGACAGAAGCATTCCCAGAAACTTCTCTGTGAAGTGTGCATTCAATTCACAGAGCTGAATCTTTCTTTTGATAGAGAAGTTTTGAGACACTCTTTCTGTAGGATCTGCAAGTGAATATCTGGAGCGCTTTGAGTCCTAGGCTGGAAAAGAAAGTATCTTCACATAGAAACTAGACAGAAGCATTCTCAAAGACTTCTCTGTGATGTGTGCATTCAACTCACAGAGTTGAAACATCCTTTTGATTTGGCAGTTTTAAAACAATCATTTTGTAGAATCTGCTAGTGGATATTTGCAGTATTTTGAGGCATATGCAGGAAAAGGTAATATCTTCACTTGAAAACTAGACAGAGGCATTCTCAGAAACTTCTTTCTGATGTGTGCCTTGAACTTCCGGAGTTGAACCTTCCTCTTCATAGAGCAGTTATATAATAGTCTTTAAGTATAATCTGCAAGTGGATATGTGGAGAACTTTGAGGACTGTGCTGGAAAAGGAAATGTCTTCCCATAGAAAGGAGACGGAAGCATTCTCAGAAGCTTCTCTGTGATGTCGGCATTCAACTCACAGAGTTGAACCTTCCTTTTGATAGAGCAGTTTTCAAACACACTTTGTGGATTCTGCAATTGGTTATTTGGAGAGTTTTGAGGCCTGTACTGGAAAAGGAAATATCTTCAGGTAAAAACTAGACAGAAGCATTCTCAGAAACTTCGTTGTGATGTTTGCATTCAACTCACGGAGTTGAACCCTCTTTTTGATTGCGCAGTTTTAAATCACTGTCTTTGTTGAATCTCCAAGTGGATATTTGGAGCGATTTGGGGCATATTCTGGAAAAGGAAATATCCTCACTTGAAAACTAGATAGAAGAAGTCCCAGAAACTACTTTGTGACGTCTGCTTTCGACTCACAGAGTTGAACCTTCCTTTTCACAGAGCAGTTTGGAAACACTCTTTTTGTAGAATCTGCGAGTGGTTATTCGGAGAGCTTCGAGGCCCATGCAGGAAATGGAAATACCTTCACATAAAAACTAGACAGAAGCGTTCTCAGAAATTTCTCTGTGATGTGTGCATTGAACTCACAGAGTTGATCCTTCCTATTGATAGAGCATTTTTGTAACACTGTTTTAGTAGAATCTGCAAGTGGATTCTTGGGGAGATTTGAGGCCTATGCTGGAAAACGAAATATCTTCACGTAGAAACTAGACGGAAGCATTATCAGAAACTTCTCTGTGATGTGTGCATTAAACTCACAGAGTTGAACATTGCTTTTGATGGAGCAGTTTTGAAACACTCTTTTCGTAGAATCTGCAAGTGGTTATTTAGAGCGCTTTGAGGCCTACGCTGCAAATGGAAATATCTTCACATAAAAACTAGACAGAAGCATTCTCAGAAATTCCTTTGTGATGTGTGCATTCAACTCACAGAGATGAAGCTTCCTTTTCACAGGGCACTTTTGAAACACTGTGTTTGTGGGAACTACAAGTGGATATTTGGAGTGATTGCGGCCTCTGGTGGAAAAGCAAATATCATCAAATGAAAACTACACATAGGCATTCTCAGAAACTTCTTTGTGTGTGTGCATTCAACTCACAGAGTTGAAGAGTCCTTTTGGTAGAGCAGTTTTGAAGCACTCTTTTTGTAGAATCTGCGAGTGGTTATTCGGAGAGCTTTGAGGCCCATGCTGGAAAAGGAAATAACTTCACATAAAAACTGGACAGAAGCATTCTCAGAAAAGTCTCTGTGATGTGTGCATTCAACTCACAGAGTTGAGCCTGCCTTTTCATACAGCATTTTTGTAACACTCTTTCAGTATAATCTGCAAGTGGATATTTGGGGCGCTTTGAGGCCTATGCTGGAAAACGAAATATCTTCACATAAAAATTAGACGGAAGCATTATCAGAAACTTCTCTGTGATGTGCGCATTCAACTCACAGGGTTGAACGTGCCTTTCGATACACCCGTTTTCCAACGCTCGTTTTGTGGCATCTGCATTTCGGAATTTGGAGTGCTTTGAGGCCTATACTGGAAAAGGAAATATCCTCACATAGAAACTAGACAGAAGCATTCTCAGAAACTTCTTTGTGATGTGTGCATTCAACTCACAGTTTTCGACCTTCCTTTTGCTACAACAGTTTTGAAACACTCCTTTGTAGAATCTGCAAGTGGTTATTTGGAGCGCTTCGAGGCCTATGAGTAAAAGGAAATATCTTCAGAGAAAACTAGCCAGAAGCATTCTCAGAAACTTCTGTGTGATGAGTACATTCCACTCACAGAGTTGAACGTTCCCTTTCACCGAGCAGTTCTGAAACACTCTTTTTGTAGAATCTGCAAGTGGCTACTTAGAGCGCTTTGAGACCTATGCTGGAAAGTGAAATATCTTCACATAAAAACTAGACAGAAGCATTCCCAGAAACTTCTCTGTGAAGTGTGCATTCAATTCACAGAGCTGAATCTTTCTTTTGATAGAGAAGTTTTGAGACACTCTTTCTGTAGGATCTGCAAGTGAATATCTGGAGCGCTTTGAGTCCTGGGCTGGAAAAGAAAGTATCTTCACATAGAAACTAGACAGAAGCATTCTCAAAGACTTCTCTGTGATGTGTGCATTCAACTCACAGAGTTGAAACATCCTTTTGATTTGGCAGTTTTAAAACAATCATTTTGTAGAATCTGCTAGTGGATATTTGCAGTATTTTGAGGCATATGCAGGAAAAGGTAATATCTTCACTTGAAAACTAGACAGAGGCATTCTCAGAAACTTCTTTCTGATGTGTGCCTTGAACTTCTGGAGTTGAACCTTCCTCTTCATAGAGCAGTTATATAATAGTCTTTAAGTATAATCTGCAAGTGGATATGTGGAGAACTTTGAGGACTGTGCTGGAAAAGGAAATGTCTTCCCATAGAAAGGAGACGGAAGCATTCTCAGAAGCTTCTCTGTGATGTCGGCATTCAACTCACAGAGTTGAACCTTCCTTTTGATAGAGCAGTTTTCAAACACACTTTGTGGATTCCGCAATTGGTTATTTGGAGAGTTTTGAGGCCTGTACTGGAAAAGGAAATATCTTCAGGTAAAAACTAGACAGAAGCATTCTCAGAAACTTCGTTGTGATGTTTGCATTCAACTCACGGAGTTGAACCCTCTTTTTGATTGCGCAGTTTTAAATCACTGTCTTTGTTGAATCTCCAAGTGGATATTTGGAGCGATTTGGGGCATATTCTGGAAAAGGAAATATCCTCACTTGAAAACTAGATAGAAGAAGTCCCAGAAACTCCTTTGTGACGTCTGCTTTCGACTCACAGAGTTGAACCTTCCTTTTCACAGAGCAGTTTGGAAACACTCTTTTTGTAGTATCTGCGAGTGGTTATTCGGAGAGCTTCGAGGCCCATGCTGGAAATGGAAATACCTTCACGTAAAAACTAGACAGAAGCGTTCTCAGAAATTTCTCTGTGATGTGTGCATTGAACTCACAGAGTTGATCCTTCCTATTGATAGAGCAATTTTGTAACACTGTTTTAGTAGAATCTGCAATTGGATTCTTGGGGAGATTTGAGGCCTATGCTGGGAAACGAAATATCTTCACATAGAAACTAGACGGAAGCATTATCAGAAACTTCTCTGTGATGTGTGCATTAAACTCACAGAGTTGAACATTGCTTTTGATGGAGCAGTTTTGAAACACTCTTTTCGTAGAATCTGCAAGTGGTTATTTAGAGCGCTTTGAGGGCTACGCTGCAAATGGAAATATCTTCACATAAAAACTAGACAGAAACATTCTCAGAAATTCCTTTGTGATGTGTGCATTCAACTCACAGAGATGAAGCTTCCTTTTCACAGGGCACTTTTGAAACACTGTGTTTGTGGGAACTACAAGTGGATATTTGGAGTGATTGCGGCCTCTGGTGGAAAAGCAAATATCATCAAATGAAAACTACACATAGGCATTCTCAGAAACTTCTTTGTGTGTGTGCATTCAACTCACAGAGTTGAAGAGTCCTTTTGGTAGAGCAGTTTTGAAGCACTCTTTTTGTAGAATCTGCGAGTGGTTATTCGGAGAGCTTTGAGGCCCATGATGGAAAAGGAAATAACTTCACATAAAAACTGGACAGAAGCATTCTCA
This sequence comes from Pongo pygmaeus, assembly GCF_028885625.2. Classification (NCBI taxonomy): domain Eukaryota; kingdom Metazoa; phylum Chordata; class Mammalia; order Primates; family Hominidae; genus Pongo; species Pongo pygmaeus. The sequence continues at coordinate 41,441,142 of NC_072391.2, read as the reverse complement.
GAAAAGTCTCTGTGATGTGTGCATTCAACTCACAGAGTTGAGCCTCCCTTTTCATACAGCATTTTTGTAACACTCTTTCAGTATAATCTGTAAGTGGATATTTGGGGCGCTTTGAGGCCTATGCTGGAAAACGAAATATCTTCACATAAAAATTAGACGGAAGCATTATCAGAAACTTCTCTGTGATGTGCGCATTCAACTCACAGGGTTGAACGTGCCTTTCGATACAGCCGTTTTCAAACGCTCGTTTTGTGGCATCTGCATTTCAGAATTTGGAGTGCTTTGAGGCCTATACTGGAAAAGGAAATATCCTCACATAGAAACTAGACAGAAGCATTCTCAGAAACTTCTTTGTGATGTGTGCATTCAACTCACAGGGTTCGACCTTCCTTTTGCTACAACAGTTTTGAAACACTCTTTTTGTAGAATCTGCAAGTGGTTATTTGGAGCGCTTCGAGGCCTATGAGTAAAAGGAAATATCTTCAGAGAAAACTAGCCAGAAGCATTCTCAGAAACTTCTGTGTGACGAGTACATTCCACTCACAGAGTTGAACGTTCCCTTTCACCGAGCAGTTCTGAAACACTCTTTTTGCAGAATCTGCAAGTGGCTACTCAGAGCGCTTTGAGACCTATGCTGGAAAATGAAATATCTTCACATAAAAACTAGACAGAAGCATTCCCAGAAACTTCTCTGTGAAGTGTGCATTCAATTCACAGAGCTGAATCTTTCTTTTGATAGAGAAGTTTTGAGACACTCTTTCTGTAGGATCTGCAAGTGAATATCTGGAGCGCTTTGAGTCCTAGGCTGGAAAAGAAAGTATCTTCACATAGAAACTAGACAGAAGCATTCTCAAAGACTTCTCTGTGATGTGTGCATTCAACTCACAGAGTTGAAACATCCTTTTGATTTGGCAGTTTTAAAACAATCATTTTGTAGAATCTGCTAGTGGATATTTGCAGTATTTTGAGGCATATGCAGGAAAAGGTAATATCTTCACTTGAAAACTAGACAGAGGCATTCTCAGAAACTTCTTTCTGATGTGTGCCTTGAACTTCCGGAGTTGAACCTTCCTCTTCATAGAGCAGTTATATAATAGTCTTTAAGTATAATCTGCAAGTGGATATGTGGAGAACTTTGAGGACTGTGCTGGAAAAGGAAATGTCTTCCCATAGAAAGGAGACGGAAGCATTCTCAGAAGCTTCTCTGTGATGTCGGCATTCAACTCACAGAGTTGAACCTTCCTTTTGATAGAGCAGTTTTCAAACACACTTTGTGGATTCTGCAATTGGTTATTTGGAGAGTTTTGAGGCCTGTACTGGAAAAGGAAATATCTTCAGGTAAAAACTAGACAGAAGCATTCTCAGAAACTTCGTTGTGATGTTTGCATTCAACTCACGGAGTTGAACCCTCTTTTTGATTGCGCAGTTTTAAATCACTGTCTTTGTTGAATCTCCAAGTGGATATTTGGAGCGATTTGGGGCATATTCTGGAAAAGGAAATATCCTCACTTGAAAACTAGATAGAAGAAGTCCCAGAAACTCCTTTGTGACGTCTGCTTTCGACTCACAGAGTTGAACCTTCCTTTTCACAGAGCAGTTTGGAAACACTCTTTTTGTAGAATCTGCGAGTGGTTATTCGGAGAGCTTCGAGGCCCATGCTGGAAATGGAAATACCTTCACATAAAAACTAGACAGAAGCGTTCTCAGAAATTTCTCTGTGATGTGTGCATTGAACTCACAGAGTTGATCCTTCCTATTGATAGAGCAATTTTGTAACACTGTTTTAGTAGAATCTGCAATTGGATTCTTGGGGAGATTTGAGGCCTATGCTGGGAAACGAAATATCTTCACATAGAAACTAGACGGAAGCATTATCAGAAACTTCTCTGTGATGTGTGCATTAAACTCACAGAGTTGAACATTGCTTTTGATGGAGCAGTTTTGAAACACTCTTTTCGTAGAATCTGCAAGTGGTTATTTAGAGCGCTTTGAGGCCTACGCTGCAAATGGAAATATCTTCACATAAAAACTAGACAGAAACATTCTCAGAAATTCCTTTGTGATGTGTGCATTCAACTCACAGAGATGAAGCTTCCTTTTCACAGGGCACTTTTGAAACACTGTGTTTGTGGGAACTACAAGTGGATATTTGGAGTGATTGCGGCCTCTGGTGGAAAAGCAAATATCATCAAATGAAAACTACACATAGGCATTCTCAGAAACTTCTTTGTGTGTGTGCATTCAACTCACAGAGTTGAAGAGTCCTTTTGGTAGAGCAGTTTTGAAGCACTCTTTTTGTAGAATCTGCGAGTGGTTATTCGGAGAGCTTTGAGGCCCATGATGGAAAAGGAAATAACTTCACATAAAAACTGGACAGAAGCATTCTCAGAAAAGTCTCTGTGATGTGTGCATTCAACTCACAGAGTTGAGCCTCCCTTTTCATACAGCATTTTTGTAACACTCTTTCAGTATAATCTGCAAGTGGATATTTGGGGCGCTTTGAGGCCTATGCTGGAAAACGAAATATCTTCACATAAAAATTAGACGGAAGCATTATCAGAAACTTCTCTGTGATGTGCGCATTCAACTCACAGGGTTGAACGTGCCTTTCGATACAGCCGTTTTCAAACGCTCGTTTTGTGGCATCTGCATTTCGGAATTTGGAGTGCTTTGAGGCCTATACTGGAAAAGGAAATATCCTCACATAGAAACTAGACAGAAGCATTCTCAGAAACTTCTTTGTGATGTGTGCATTCAACTCACAGGGTTCGACCTTCCTTTTGCTACAACAGTTTTGAAACACACTTTTTGTAGAATCTGCAAGTGGTTATTTGGAGCGCTTCGAGGCCTATGAGTAAAAGGAAATATCTTCAGAGAAAACTAGCCAGAAGCATTCTCAGAAACTTCTGTGTGACGAGTACATTCCACTCACAGAGTTGAACGTTCCCTTTCACCGAGCAGTTCTGAAACACTCTTTTTGCAGAATCTGCAAGTGGCTACTCAGAGCGCTTTGAGACCTATGCTGGAAAATGAAATATCTTCACATAAAAACTAGACAGAAGCATTCCCAGAAACTTCTCTGTGAAGTGAGCATTCAATTCACAGAGCTGAATCTTTCTTTTGATAGAGAAGTTTTGAGACACTCTTTCTGTAGGATCTGCAAGTGAATATCTGGAGCGCTTTGAGTCCTAGGCTGGAAAAGAAAGTATCTTCACATAGAAACTAGACAGAAGCATTCTCAAAGACTTCTCTGTGATGTGTGCATTCAACTCACAGAGTTGAAACATCCTTTTGATTTGGCAGTTTTAAAACAATCATTTTGTAGAATCTGCTAGTGGATATTTGCAGTATTTTGAGGCATATGCAGGAAAAGGTAATATCTTCACTTGAAAACTAGACAGAGGCATTCTCAGAAACTTCTTTCTGATGTGTGCCTTGAACTTCCGGAGTTGAACCTTCCTCTTCATAGAGCAGTTATATAATAGTCTTTAAGTATAATCTGCAAGTGGATATGTGGAGAACTTTGAGGACTGTGCTGGAAAAGGAAATGTCTTCCCATAGAAAGGAGACGGAAGCATTCTCAGAAGCTTCTCTGTGATGTCGGCATTCAACTCACAGAGTTGAACCTTCCTTTTGATAGAGCAGTTTTCAAACACACTTTGTGGATTCTGCAATTGGTTATTTGGAGAGTTTTGAGGCCTGTACTGGAAAAGGAAATATCTTCAGGTAAAAACTAGACAGAAGCATTCTCAGAAACTTCGTTGTGATGTTTGCATTCAACTCACGGAGTTGAACCCTGTTTTTGATTGCGCAGTTTTAAATCACTGTCTTTGTTGAATCTCCAAGTGGATATTTGGAGCGATTTGGGGCATATTCTGGAAAAGGAAATATCCTCACTTGAAAACTAGATAGAAGAAGTCCCAGAAACTCCTTTGTGACGTGTGCTTTCGACTCACAGAGTTGAACCTTCCTTTTCACAGAGCAGTTTGGAAACACTCTTTTTGTAGAATCTGCGAGTGGTTATTCGGAGAGCTTCGAGGCCCATGCTGGAAATGGAAATACCTTCACATAAAAACTAGACAGAAGCGTTCTCAGAAATTTCTCTGTGATGTGTGCATTGAACTCACAGAGTTGATCCTTCCTATTGATAGAGCAATTTTGTAACACTGTTTTAGTAGAATCTGCAAGTGGATTCTTGGGGAGATTTGAGGCCTATGCTGGAAAACGAAATATCTTCACATAGAAACTAGACGGAAGCATTATCAGAAACTTCTCTGTGATGTGTGCATTAAACTCACAGAGTTGAACATTGCTTTTGATGGAGCAGTTTTGAAACACTCTTTTCGTAGAATCTGCAAGTGGTTATTTAGAGCGCTTTGAGGCCTACGCTGCAAATGGAAATATCTTCACATAAAAACTAGACAGAAGCATTCTCAGAAATTCCTTTGTGATGTGTGCATTCAACTCACAGAGATGAAGCTTCCTTTTCACAGGGCACTTTTGAAACACTGTGTTTGTGGGAACTACAAGTGGATATTTGGAGTGATTGCAGCCTCTGGTGGAAAAGCAAATATCATCAAATGAAAACTACACATAGGCATTATCAGAAACTTCTTTGTGTGTGTGCATTCAACTCACAGAGTTGAAGAGTCCTTTTGGTAGAGCAGTTTTGAAGCACTCTTTTTGTAGAATCTGCGAGTGGTTATTCGGAGAGCTTTGAGGCCCATGCTGGAAAAGGAAATAACTTCACATAAAAACTGGACAGAAGCATTCTCAGAAAAGTCTCTGTGATGTGTGCATTCAACTCACAGAGTTGAGCCAGCCTTTTCATACAGCATTTTTGTAACACTCTTTCAGTATAATCTGCAAGTGGATATTTGGGGCGCTTTGAGGCCTATGCTGGAAAACGAAATATCTTCACATAAAAATTAGACGGAAGCATTATCAGAAACTTCTCTGTGATGTGCGCATTCAACTCACAGGGTTGAACGTGCCTTTCGATACAGCCGTTTTCAAACGCTCGTTTTGTGGCATCTGCATTTCGGAATTTGGAGTGCTTTGAGGCCTATACTGGAAAAGGAAATATCCTCACATAGAAACTAGACAGAAGCATTCTCAGAAACTTCTTTGTGATGTGTGCATTCAACTCACAGGGTTCGACCTTCCTTTTGCTACAACAGTTTTGAAACACTCTTTTTGTAGAATCCGCAAGTGGTTATTTGGAGCGCTTCGAGGCCTATGAGTAAAAGGAAATATCTTCAGAGAAAACTAGCCAGAAGCATTCTCAGAAACTTCTGTGTGATGAGTACATTCCACTCACAGAGTTGAACGTTCCCTTTCACCGAGCAGTTCTGAAACACTCTTTTTGCAGAATCTGCAAGTGGCTACTCAGAGCGCTTTGAGACCTATGCTGGAAAGTGAAATATCTTCACATAAAAACTAGACAGAAGCATTCCCAGAAACTTCTCTGTGAAGTGTGCATTCAATTCACAGAGCTGAATCTTTCTTTTGATAGAGAAGTTTTGAGACACTCTTTCTGTAGAATCTGCAAGTGAATATCTGGAGCGCTTTGAGTCCTAGGCTGGAAAAGAAAGTATCTTCACATAGAAACTAGACAGAAGCATTCTCAAAGACTTCTCTGTGATGTGTGCATTCAACTCACAGAGTTGAAACATCCTTTTGATTTGGCAGTTTTAAAACAATCATTTTGTAGAATCTGCTAGTGGATATTTGCAGTATTTTGAGGCATATGCAGGAAAAGGTAATATCTTCACTTGAAAACTAGACAGAGGCATTCTCAGAAACTTCTTTCTGATGTGTGCCTTGAACTTCCGGAGTTGAACCTCCCTCTTCATAGAGCAGTTATATAATAGTCTTTAAGTATAATCTGCAAGTGGATATGTGGAGAACTTTGAGGACTGTGCTGGAAAAGGAAATGTCTTCCCATAGAAAGGAGACGGAAGCATTCTCAGAAGCTTCTCTGTGATGTCGGCATTCAACTCACAGAGTTGAACCTTCCTTTTGATAGAGCAGTTTTCAAACACACTTTGTGGATTCTGCAATTGGTTATTTGGAGAGTTTTGAGGCCTGTACTGGAAAAGGAAATATCTTCAGGTAAAAACTAGACAGAAGCATTCTCAGAAACTTCGTTGTGATGTTTGCATTCAACTCACGGAGTTGAACCCTCTTTTTGATTGCGCAGTTTTAAATCACTGTCTTTGTTGAATCTCCAAGTGGATATTTGGAGCGATTTGGGGCATATTCTGGAAAAGGAAATATCCTCACTTGAAAACTAGATAGAAGAAGTCCCAGAAACTCCTTTGTGACGTCTGCTTTCGACTCACAGAGTTGAACCTTCCTTTTCACAGAGCAGTTTGGAAACACTCTTTTTGTAGAATCTGCGAGTGGTTATTCGGAGAGCTTCGAGGCCCATGCTGGAAATGGAAATACCTTCACATAAAAACTAGACAGAAGCGTTCTCAGAAATTTCTCTGTGATGTGTGCATTGAACTCACAGAGTTGATCCTTCCTATTGATAGAGCAATTTTGTAACACTGTTTTAGTAGAATCTGCAAGTGGATTCTTGGGGAGATTTGAGGCCTATGCTGGAAAACGAAATATCTTCACATAGAAACTAGACGGAAGCATTATCAGAAACTTCTCTGTGATGTGTGCATTAAACTCACAGAGTTGAACATTGCTTTTGATGGAGCAGTTTTGAAACACTCTTTTCGTAGAATCTGCAAGTGGTTATTTAGAGCGCTTTGAGGCCTACGCTGCAAATGGAAATATCTTCACATAAAAACTAGACAGAAGCATTCTCAGAAATTCCTTTGTGATGTGTGCATTCAACTCACAGAGATGAAGCTTCCTTTTCACAGGGCACTTTTGAAACACTGTGTCTGTGGGAACTACAAGTGGATATTTGGAGTGATTGCGGCCTCTGGTGGAAAAGCAAATATCATCAAACGAAAACTACACATAGGCATTCTCAGAAACTTCTTTGTGTGTGTGCATTCAACTCACAGAGTTGAAGAGTCCTTTTGGTAGAGCAGTTTTGAAGCACTCTTTTTGTAGAATCTGCGAGTGGTTATTCGGAGAGCTTTGAGGCCCATGCTGGAAAAGGAAATAACTTCACATAAAAACTGGACAGAAGCATTCTCAGAAAAGTCTCTGTGATGTGTGCATTCAACTCACAGAGTTGAGCCAGCCTTTTCATACAGCATTTTTGTAACACTCTTTCAGTATAATCTGCAAGTGGATATTTGGGGCGCTTAGAGGCCTATGCTGGAAAACGAAATATCTTCACATAAAAATTAGACGGAAGCATTATCAGAAACTTCTCTGTGATGTGCGCATTCAACTCACAGGGTTGAACGTGCCTTTCGATACAGCCGTTTTCAAACGCTCGTTTTGTGGCATCTGCATTTCGGAATTTGGAGTGCTTTGAGGCCTATACTGGAAAAGGAAATATCCTCACATAGAAACTAGACAGAAGCATTCTCAGAAACTTCTTTGTGATGTGTGCATTCAACTCACAGGGTTCGACCTTCCTTTTGCTACAACAGTTTTGAAACACTCTTTTTGTAGAATCTGCAAGTGGTTATTTGGAGCGCTTCGAGGCCTATGAGTAAAAGGAAATATCTTCAGAGAAAACTAGCCAGAAGCATTCTCAGAAACTTCTGTGTGATGAGTACATTCCACTCACAGAGTTGAACGTTCCCTTTCACCGAGCAGTTCTGAAACACTCTTTTTGCAGAATCTGCAAGTGGCTACTCAGAGCGCTTTGAGACCTATGCTGGAAAGTGAAATATCTTCACATAAAAACTAGACAGAAGCATTCCCAGAAACTTCTCTGTGAAGTGTGCATTCAATTCACAGAGCTGAATCTTTCTTTTGATAGAGAAGTTTTGAGACACTCTTTCTGTAGAATCTGCAAGTGAATATCTGGAGCGCTTTGAGTCCTAGGCTGGAAAAGAAAGTATCTTCACATAGAAACTAGACAGAAGCATTCTCAAAGACTTCTCTGTGATGTGTGCATTCAACTCACAGAGTTGAAACATCCTTTTGATTTGGCAGTTTTAAAACAATCATTTTGTAGAATCTGCTAGTGGATATTTGCAGTATTTTGAGGCATATGCAGGAAAAGGTAATATCTTCACTTGAAAACTAGACAGAGGCATTCTCAGAAACTTCTTTCTGATGTGTGCCTTGAACTTCCGGAGTTGAACCTTCCTCTTCATAGAGCAGTTATATAATAGTCTTTAAGTATAATCTGCAAGTGGATATGTGGAGAACTTTGAGGACTGTGCTGGAAAAGGAAATGTCTTCCCATAGAAAGGAGACGGAAGCATTCTCAGAAGCTTCTCTGTGATGTCGGCATTCAACTCACAGAGTTGAACCTTCCTTTTGATAGAGCAGTTTTCAAACACACTTTGTGGATTCCGCAATTGGTTATTTGGAGAGTTTTGAGGCCTGTACTGGAAAAGGAAATATCTTCAGGTAAAAACTAGACAGAAGCATTCTCAGAAACTTCGTTGTGATGTTTGCATTCAACTCACGGAGTTGAACCCTCTTTTTGATTGCGCAGTTTTAAATCACTGTCTTTGTTGAATCTCCAAGTGGATATTTGGAGCGATTTGGGGCATATTCTGGAAAAGGAAATATCCTCACTTGAAAACTAGATAGAAGAAGTCCCAGAAACTCCTTTGTGACGTCTGCTTTCGACTCACAGAGTTGAACCTTCCTTTTCACAGAGCAGTTTGGAAACACTCTTTTTGTAGAATCTGCGAGTGGTTATTCGGAGAGCTTCGAGGCCCATGCTGGAAATGGAAATACCTTCACATAAAAACTAGACAGAAGCGTTCTCAGAAATTTCTCTGTGATGTTTGCATTGAACTCACAGAGTGGATCCTTCCTATTGATAGAGCAATTTTGTAACACTCTTTTAGTAGAATCTGCAAGTGGATTCTTGGGGAGATTTGAGGCCTATGCTGGAAAACGAAATATCTTCACATAGAAACTAGACGGAAGCATTATCAGAAACTTCTCTGTGATGTGTGCATTAAACTCACAGAGTTGAACATTGCTTTTGATGGAGCAGTTTTGAAACACTCTTTTCGTAGAATCTGCAAGTGGTTATTTAGAGCGCTTTGAGGCCTACGCTGCAAATGGAAATATCTTCACATAAAAACTAGACAGAAGCATTCTCAGAAATTCCTTTGTGATGTGTGCATTCAACTCACAGAGATGAAGCTTCCTTTTCAAAGGGCACTTTTGAAACACTGTGTTTGTGGGAACTACAAGTGGATATTTGGAGTGATTGCGGCCTCTGGTGGAAAAGCAAATATCATCAAATGAAAACTACACATAGGCATTCTCAGAAACTTCTTTGTGTGTGTGCATTCAACTCACAGAGTTGAAGAGTCCTTTTGGTAGAGCAGTTTTGAAGCACTCTTTTTGTAGAATCTGCGAGTGGTTATTCGGAGAGCTTTGAGGCCCATGCTGGAAAAGGAAATATCTTCACATAAAAACTGGACAGAAGCATTCTCAGAAAAGTCTCTGTGATGTGTGCATTCAACTCACAGAGTTGAGCCTGCCTTTTCATACAGCATTTTTGTAACACTCTTTCAGTATAATCTGCAAGTGGATATTTGGGGCGCTTTGAGGCCTATGCTGGAAAACGTAATATCTTCACATAAAAATTAGACGGAAGCATTATCAGAAACTTCTCTGTGATGTGCGCATTCAACTCACAGGGTTGAACGTGCCTTTCGATACAGCCGTTTTCAAACGCTCGTTTTGTGGCATCTGCATTTCGGAATTTGGAGTGCTTTGAGGCCTATACTGGAAAAGGAAATATCCTCACATAGAAACTAGACAGAAGCATTCTCAGAAACTTCTTTGTGATGTGTGCATTCAACTCACAGGGTTCGACCTTCCTTTTGCTACAACAGTTTTGAAACACTCTTTTTGTAGAATCTGCAAGTGGTTATTTGGAGCGCTTCGAGGCCTATGAGTAAAAGGAAATATCTTCAGAGAAAACTAGCCAGAAGCATTCTCAGAAACTTCTGTGTGATGAGTACATTCCACTCACAGAGTTGAACGTTCCCTTTCACCGAGCAGTTCTGAAACACTCTTTTTGCAGAATCTGCAAGTGGCTACTCAGAGCGCTTTGAGACCTATGCTGGAAAGTGAAATATCTTCACATAAAAACTAGACAGAAGCATTCCCAGAAACTTCTCTGTGAAGTGTGCATTCAATTCACAGAGCTGAATCTTTCTTTTGATAGAGAAGTTTTGAGACACTCTTTCTGTAGAATCTGCAAGTGAATATCTGGAGCGCTTTGAGTCCTAGGCTGGAAAAGAAAGTATCTTCACATAGAAACTAGACAGAAGCATTCTCAAAGACTTCTCTGTGATGTGTGCATTCAACTCACAGAGTTGAAACATCCTTTTGATTTGGCAGTTTTAAAACAATCATTTTGTAGAATCTGCTAGTGGATATTTGCAGTATTTTGAGGCATATGCAGGAAAAGGTAATATCTTTACTTGAAAACTAGACAGAGGCATTCTCAGAAACTTCTTTCTGATGTGTGCCTTGAACTTCTGGAGTTGAACCTTCCTCTTCATAGAGCAGTTATATAATAGTCTTTAAGTATAATCTGCAAGTGGATATGTGGAGAACTTTGAGGACTGTGCTGGAAAAGGAAATGTCTTCCCATAGAAAGGAGACGGAAGCATTCTCAGAAGCTTCTCTGTGATGTCGGCATTCAACTCACAGAGTTGAACCTTCCTTTTGATAGAGCAGTTTTCAAACACACTTTGTGGATTCCGCAATTGGTTATTTGGAGAGTTTTGAGGCCTGTACTGGAAAAGGAAATATCTTCAGGTAAAAACTAGACAGAAGCATTCTCAGAAACTTCGTTGTGATGTTTGCATTCAACTCACGGAGTTGAACCCTCTTTTTGATTGCGCAGTTTTAAATCACTGTCTTTGTTGAATCTCCAAGTGGATATTTGGAGCGATTTGGGGCATATTCTGGAAAAGGAAATATCCTCACTTGAAAACTAGATAGAAGAAGTCCCAGAAACTCCTTTGTGACGTCTGCTTTCGACTCACAGAGTTGAACCTTCCTTTTCACAGAGCAGTTTGGAAACACTCTTTTTGTAGAATCTGCGAGTGGTTATTCGGAGAGCTTCGAGGCCCATGCTGGAAATGGAAATACCTTCACATAAAAACTAGACAGAAGCGTTCTCAGAAATTTCTCTGTGATGTGTGCATTGAACTCACAGAGTTGATCCTTCCTATTGATAGAGCAATTTTGTAACACTGTTTTAGTAGAATCTGCAAGTGGATTCTTGGGGAGATTTGAGGCCTATGCTGGAAAACGAAATATCTTCACATAGAAACTAGACGGAAGCATTATCAGAAACTTCTCTGTGATGTGTGCATTAAACTCACAGAGTTGAACATTGCTTTTGATGGAGCAGTTTTGAAACACTCTTTTCGTAGAATCTGCAAGTGGTTATTTAGAGCGCTTTGAGGCCTACGCTGCAAATGGAAATATCTTCACATAAAAACTAGACAGAAGCATTCTCAGAAATTCCTTTGTGATGTGTGCATTCAACTCACAGAGATGAAGCTTCCTTTTCACAGGGCACTTTTGAAACACTGTGTTTGTGGGAACTACAAGTGGATATTTGGAGTGATTGCGGCCTCTGGTGGAAAAGCAAATATCATCAAATGAAAACTACACATAGGCATGCTCAGAAACTTCTTTGTGTGTGTGCATTCAACTCACACAGTTGAAGAGTCCTTTTGGTAGAGCAGTTTTGAAGCACTCTTTTTGTAGAATCTGCGAGTGGTTATTCGGAGAGCTTTGAGGCCCATGCTGGAAAAGGAAATAACTTCACATAAAAACTGGACAGAAGCATTCTCAGAAAAGTCTCTGTGATGTGTGCATTCAACTCACAGAGTTGAGCCTGCCTTTTCATACAGCATTTTTGTAACACTCTTTCAGTATAATCTGCAAGTGGATATTTGGGGCGCTTTGAGGCCTATGCTGGAAAACGAAATATCTTCACATAAAAATTAGACGGAAGCATTATCAGAAACTTCTCTGTGATGTGCGCATTCAACTCACAGGGTTGAACGTGCCTTTCGATACACCCGTTTTCCAACGCTCGTTTTGTGGCATCTGCATTTCGGAATTTGGAGTGCTTTGAGGCCTATACTGGAAAAGGAAATATCCTCACATAGAAACTAGACAGAAGCATTCTCAGAAACTTCTTTGTGATGTGTGCATTCAACTCACAGGGTTCGACCTTCCTTTTGCTACAACAGTTTTGAAACACTCCTTTGTAGAATCTGCAAGTGGTTATTTGGAGCGCTTCGAGGCCTATGAGTAAAAGGAAATATCTTCAGAGAAAACTAGCCAGAAGCATTCTCAGAAACTTCTGTGTGATGAGTACATTCCACTCACAGAGTTGAACGTTCCCTTTCACCGAGCAGTTCTGAAATACTCTTTTTGTAGAATCTGCAAGTGGCTACTTAGAGCGCTTTGAGACCTATGCTGGAAAGTGAAATATCTTCACATAAAAACTAGACAGAAGCATTCCCAGAAACTTCTCTGTGAAGTGTGCATTCAATTCACAGAGCTGAATCTTTCTTTTGATAGAGAAGTTTTGAGACACTCTTTCTGTAGGATCTGCAAGTGAATATCTGGAGCGCTTTGAGTCCTGGGCTGGAAAAGAAAGTATCTTCACATAGAAACTAGACAGAAGCATTCTCAAAGACTTCTCTGTGATGTGTGCATTCAACTCACAGAGTTGAAACATCCTTTTGATTTGGCAGTTTTAAAACAATCATTTTGTAGAATCTGCTAGTGGATATTTGCAGTATTTTGAGGCATATGCAGGAAAAGGTAATATCTTCACTTGAAAACTAGACAGAGGCATTCTCAGAAACTTCTTTCTGATGTGTGCCTTGAACTTCTGGAGTTGAACCTTCCTCTTCATAGAGCAGTTATATAATAGTCTTTAAGTATAATCTGCAAGTGGATATGTGGAGAACTTTGAGGACTGTGCTGGAAAAGGAAATGTCTTCCCATAGAAAGGAGACGGAAGCATTCTCAGAAGCTTCTCTGTGATGTCGGCATTCAACTCACAGAGTTGAACCTTCCTTTTGATAGAGCAGTTTTCAAACACACTTTGTGGATTCCGCAATTGGTTATTTGGAGAGTTTTGAGGCCTGTACTGGAAAAGGAAATATCTTCAGGTAAAAACTAGACAGAAGCATTCTCAGAAACCTCGTTGTGATGTTTGCATTCAACTCACGGAGTTGAACCCTCTTTTTGATTGCGCAGTTTTAAATCACTGTCTTTGTTGAATCTCCAAGTGGATATTTGGAGCGATTTGGGGCATATTCTGGAAAAGGAAATATCCTCACTTGAAAACTAGATAGAAGAAGTCCCAGAAACTCCTTTGTGACGTCTGCTTTCGACTCACAGAGTTGAACCTTCCTTTTCACAGAGCAGTTTGGAAACACTCTTTTTGTAGAATCTGCGAGTGGTTATTCGGAGAGCTTCGAGGCCCATGCTGGAAATGGAAATACCTTCACATAAAAACTAGACAGAAGCGTTCTCAGAAATTTCTCTGTGATGTGTGCATTGAACTCACAGAGTTGATCCTTCCTATTGATAGAGCAATTTTGTAACACTGTTTTAGTAGAATCTGCAATTGGATTCTTGGGGAGATTTGAGGCCTATGCTGGGAAACGAAATATCTTCACATAGAAACTAGACGGAAGCATTATCAGAAACTTCTCTGTGATGTGTGCATTAAACTCACAGAGTTGAACATTGCTTTTGATGGAGCAGTTTTGAAACACTCTTTTCGTAGAATCTGCAAGTGGTTATTTAGAGCGCTTTGAGGCCTACGCTGCAAATGGAAATATCTTCACATAAAAACTAGACAGAAACATTCTCAGAAATTCCTTTGTGATGTGTGCATTCAACTCACAGAGATGAAGCTTCCTTTTCACAGGGCACTTTTGAAACACTGTGTTTGTGGGAACTACAAGTGGATATTTGGAGTGATTGCGGCCTCTGGTGGAAAAGCAAATATCATCAAATGAAAACTACACATAGGCATTCTCAGAAACTTCTTTGTGTGTGTGCATTCAACTCACAGAGTTGAAGAGTCCTTTTGGTAGAGCAGTTTTGAAGCACTCTTTTTGTAGAATCTGCGAGTGGTTATTCGGAGAGCTTTGAGGCCCATGATGGAAAAGGAAATAACTTCACATAAAAACTGGACAGAAGCATTCTCAGAAAAGTCTCTGTGATGTGTGCATTCAACTCACAGAGTTGAGCCTCCCTTTTCATACAGCATTTTTGTAACACTCTTTCAGTATAATCTGCAAGTGGATATTTGGGGCGCTTTGAGGCCTATGCTGGAAAACGAAATATCTTCACATAAAAATTAGACGGAAGCATTATCAGAAACTTCTCTGTGATGTGCGCATTCAACTCACAGGGTTGAACGTGCCTTTCGATACAGCCGTTTTCAAACGCTCGTTTTGTGGCATCTGCATTTCGGAATTTGGAGTGCTTTGAGGCCTATACTGGAAAAGGAAATATCCTCACATAGAAACTAGACAGAAGCATTCTCAGAAACTTCTTTGTGATGTGTGCATTCAACTCACAGGGTTCGACCTTCCTTTTGCTACAACAGTTTTGAAACACACTTTTTGTAGAATCTGCAAGTGGTTATTTGGAGCGCTTCGAGGCCTATGAGTAAAAGGAAATATCTTCAGAGAAAACTAGCCAGAAGCATTCTCAGAAACTTCTGTGTGACGAGTACATTCCACTCACAGAGTTGAACGTTCCCTTTCACCGAGCAGTTCTGAAACACTCTTTTTGCAGAATCTGCAAGTGGCTACTCAGAGCGCTTTGAGACCTATGCTGGAAAATGAAATATCTTCACATAAAAACTAGACAGAAGCATTCCCAGAAACTTCTCTGTGAAGTGAGCATTCAATTCACAGAGCTGAATCTTTCTTTTGATAGAGAAGTTTTGAGACACTCTTTCTGTAGGATCTGCAAGTGAATATCTGGAGCGCTTTGAGTCCTAGGCTGGAAAAGAAAGTATCTTCACATAGAAACTAGACAGAAGCATTCTCAAAGACTTCTCTGTGATGTGTGCATTCAACTCACAGAGTTGAAACATCCTTTTGATTTGGCAGTTTTAAAACAATCATTTTGTAGAATCTGCTAGTGGATATTTGCAGTATTTTGAGGCATATGCAGGAAAAGGTAATATCTTCACTTGAAAACTAGACAGAGGCATTCTCAGAAACTTCTTTCTGATGTGTGCCTTGAACTTCCGGAGTTGAACCTTCCTCTTCATAGAGCAGTTATATAATAGTCTTTAAGTATAATCTGCAAGTGGATATGTGGAGAACTTTGAGGACTGTGCTGGAAAAGGAAATGTCTTCCCATAGAAAGGAGACGGAAGCATTCTCAGAAGCTTCTCTGTGATGTCGGCATTCAACTCACAGAGTTGAACCTTCCTTTTGATAGAGCAGTTTTCAAACACACTTTGTGGATTCTGCAATTGGTTATTTGGAGAGTTTTGAGGCCTGTACTGGAAAAGGAAATATCTTCAGGTAAAAACTAGACAGAAGCATTCTCAGAAACTTCGTTGTGATGTTTGCATTCAACTCACGGAGTTGAACCCTGTTTTTGATTGCGCAGTTTTAAATCACTGTCTTTGTTGAATCTCCAAGTGGATATTTGGAGCGATTTGGGGCATATTCTGGAAAAGGAAATATCCTCACTTGAAAACTAGATAGAAGAAGTCCCAGAAACTCCTTTGTGACGTGTGCTTTCGACTCACAGAGTTGAACCTTCCTTTTCACAGAGCAGTTTGGAAACACTCTTTTTGTAGAATCTGCGAGTGGTTATTCGGAGAGCTTCGAGGCCCATGCTGGAAATGGAAATACCTTCACATAAAAACTAGACAGAAGCGTTCTCAGAAATTTCTCTGTGATGTGTGCATTGAACTCACAGAGTTGATCCTTCCTATTGATAGAGCAATTTTGTAACACTGTTTTAGTAGAATCTGCAAGTGGATTCTTGGGGAGATTTGAGGCCTATGCTGGAAAACGAAATATCTTCACATAGAAACTAGACGGAAGCATTATCAGAAACTTCTCTGTGATGTGTGCATTAAACTCACAGAGTTGAACATTGCTTTTGATGGAGCAGTTTTGAAACACTCTTTTCGTAGAATCTGCAAGTGGTTATTTAGAGCGCTTTGAGGCCTACGCTGCAAATGGAAATATCTTCACATAAAAACTAGACAGAAGCATTCTCAGAAATTCCTTTGTGATGTGTGCATTCAACTCACAGAGATGAAGCTTCCTTTTCACAGGGCACTTTTGAAACACTGTGTTTGTGGGAACTACAAGTGGATATTTGGAGTGATTGCAGCCTCTGGTGGAAAAGCAAATATCATCAAATGAAAACTACACATAGGCATTATCAGAAACTTCTTTGTGTGTGTGCATTCAACTCACAGAGTTGAAGAGTCCTTTTGGTAGAGCAGTTTTGAAGCACTCTTTTTGTAGAATCTGCGAGTGGTTATTCGGAGAGCTTTGAGGCCCATGCTGGAAAAGGAAATAACTTCACATAAAAACTGGACAGAAGCATTCTCAGAAAAGTCTCTGTGATGTGTGCATTCAACTCACAGAGTTGAGCCAGCCTTTTCATACAGCATTTTTGTAACACTCTTTCAGTATAATCTGCAAGTGGATATTTGGGGCGCTTTGAGGCCTATGCTGGAAAACGAAATATCTTCACATAAAAATTAGACGGAAGCATTATCAGAAACTTCTCTGTGATGTGCGCATTCAACTCACAGGGTTGAACGTGCCTTTCGATACAGCCGTTTTCAAACGCTCGTTTTGTGGCATCTGCATTTCGGAATTTGGAGTGCTTTGAGGCCTATACTGGAAAAGGAAATATCCTCACATAGAAACTAGACAGAAGCATTCTCAGAAACTTCTTTGTGATGTGTGCATTCAACTCACAGGGTTCGACCTTCCTTTTGCTACAACAGTTTTGAAACACTCTTTTTGTAGAATCCGCAAGTGGTTATTTGGAGCGCTTCGAGGCCTATGAGTAAAAGGAAATATCTTCAGAGAAAACTAGCCAGAAGCATTCTCAGAAACTTCTGTGTGATGAGTACATTCCACTCACAGAGTTGAACGTTCCCTTTCACCGAGCAGTTCTGAAACACTCTTTTTGCAGAATCTGCAAGTGGCTACTCAGAGCGCTTTGAGACCTATGCTGGAAAGTGAAATATCTTCACATAAAAACTAGACAGAAGCATTCCCAGAAACTTCTCTGTGAAGTGTGCATTCAATTCACAGAGCTGAATCTTTCTTTTGATAGAGAAGTTTTGAGACACTCTTTCTGTAGAATCTGCAAGTGAATATCTGGAGCGCTTTGAGTCCTAGGCTGGAAAAGAAAGTATCTTCACGTAGAAACTAGACAGAAGCATTCTCAAAGACTTCTCTGTGATGTGTGCATTCAACTCACAGAGTTGAAACATCCTTTTGATTTGGCAGTTTTAAAACAATCATTTTGTAGAATCTGCTAGTGGATATTTGCAGTATTTTGAGGCATATGCAGGAAAAGGTAATATCTTCACTTGAAAACTAGACAGAGGCATTCTCAGAAACTTCTTTCTGATGTGTGCCTTGAACTTCCGGAGTTGAACCTCCCTCTTCATAGAGCAGTTATATAATAGTCTTTAAGTATAATCTGCAAGTGGATATGTGGAGAACTTTGAGGACTGTGCTGGAAAAGGAAATGTCTTCCCATAGAAAGGAGACGGAAGCATTCTCAGAAGCTTCTCTGTGATGTCGGCATTCAACTCACAGAGTTGAACCTTCCTTTTGATAGAGCAGTTTTCAAACACACTTTGTGGATTCTGCAATTGGTTATTTGGAGAGTTTTGAGGCCTGTACTGGAAAAGGAAATATCTTCAGGTAAAAACTAGACAGAAGCATTCTCAGAAACTTCGTTGTGATGTTTGCATTCAACTCACGGAGTTGAACCCTCTTTTTGATTGCGCAGTTTTAAATCACTGTCTTTGTTGAATCTCCAAGTGGATATTTGGAGCGATTTGGGGCATATTCTGGAAAAGGAAATATCCTCACTTGAAAACTAGATAGAAGAAGTCCCAGAAACTCCTTTGTGACGTCTGCTTTCGACTCACAGAGTTGAACCTTCCTTTTCACAGAGCAGTTTGGAAACACTCTTTTTGTAGAATCTGCGAGTGGTTATTCGGAGAGCTTCGAGGCCCATGCTGGAAATGGAAATACCTTCACATAAAAACTAGACAGAAGCGTTCTCAGAAATTTCTCTGTGATGTGTGCATTGAACTCACAGAGTTGATCCTTCCTATTGATAGAGCAATTTTGTAACACTGTTTTAGTAGAATCTGCAAGTGGATTCTTGGGGAGATTTGAGGCCTATGCTGGAAAATGAAATATCTTCACATAGAAACTAGACGGAAGCATTATCAGAAACTTCTCTGTGATGTGTGCATTAAACTCACAGAGTTGAACATTGCTTTTGATGGAGCAGTTTTGAAACACTCTTTTCGTAGAATCTGCAAGTGGTTATTTAGAGCGCTTTGAGGCCTACGCTGCAAATGGAAATATCTTCACATAAAAACTAGACAGAAGCATTCTCAGAAATTCCTTTGTGATGTGTGCATTCAACTCACAGAGATGAAGCTTCCTTTTCACAGGGCACTTTTGAAACACTGTGTTTGTGGGAACTACAAGTGGATATTTGGAGTGATTGCGGCCTCTGGTGGAAAAGCAAATATCATCAAATGAAAACTACACATAGGCATTCTCAGAAACTTCTTTGTGTGTGTGCATTCAACTCACAGAGTTGAAGAGTCCTTTTGGTAGAGCAGTTTTGAAGCACTCTTTTTGTAGAATCTGCGAGTGGTTATTCGGAGAGCTTTGAGGCCCATGCTGGAAAAGGAAATAACTTCACATAAAAACTGGACAGAAGCATTCTCAGAAAAGTCTCTGTGATGTGTGCATTCAACTCACAGAGTTGAGCCAGCCTTTTCATACAGCATTTTTGTAACACTCTTTCAGTATAATCTGCAAGTGGATATTTGGGGCGCTTAGAGGCCTATGCTGGAAAACGAAATATCTTCACATAAAAATTAGACGGAAGCATTATCAGAAACTTCTCTGTGATGTGCGCATTCAACTCACAGGGTTGAACGTGCCTTTCGATACAGCCGTTTTCAAACGCTCGTTTTGTGGCATCTGCATTTCGGAATTTGGAGTGCTTTGAGGCCTATACTGGAAAAGGAAATATCCTCACATAGAAACTAGACAGAAGCATTCTCAGAAACTTCTTTGTGATGTGTGCATTCAACTCACAGGGTTCGACCTTCCTTTTACTACAACAGTTTTGAAACACTCTTTTTGTAGAATCTGCAAGTGGTTATTTGGAGCGCTTCGAGGCCTATGAGTAAAAGGAAATATCTTCAGAGAAAACTAGCCAGAAGCATTCTCAGAAACTTCTGTGTGATGAGTACATTCCACTCACGGAGTTGAACGTTCCCTTTCAACGAGCAGTTCTGAAACACTCTTTTGTAGAATCTGCAAGTGGCTACTTAGAGCGCTTTGAGACCTATGCTGGAAAGTGAAATATCTTCACATAAAAACTAGACAGAAGCATTCCCAGAAACTTCTCTGTGAAGTGTGCATTCAATTCACAGAGCTGAATCTTTCTTTTGATAGAGAAGTTTTGAGACACTCTTTCTGTAGAATCTGCAAGTGAATATCTGGAGCGCTTTGAGTCCTAGGCTGGAAAAGAAAGTATCTTCACATAGAAACTAGACAGAAGCATTCTCAAAGACTTCTCTGTGATGTGTGCATTCAACTCACAGAGTTGAAACATCCTTTTGATTTGGCAGTTTTAAAACAATCATTTTGTAGAATCTGCTAGTGGATATTTGCAGTATTTTGAGGCATATGCAGGAAAAGGTAATATCTTCACTTGAAAACTAGACAGAGGCATTCTCAGAAACTTCTTTCTGATGTGTGCCTTGAACTTCCGGAGTTGAACCTCCCTATTCATAGAGCAGTTATATAATAGTCTTTAAGTATAATCTGCAAGTGGATATGTGGAGAACTTTGAGGACTGTGCTGGAAAAGGAAATGTCTTCCCATAGAAAGGAGACGGAAGCATTCTCAGAAGCTTCTCTGTGATGTCGGCATTCAACTCACAGAGTTGAACCTTCCTTTTGATAGAGCAGTTTTCAAACACACTTTGTGGATTCTGCAATTGGTTATTTGGAGAGTTTTGAGGCCTGTACTGGAAAAGGAAATATCTTCAGGTAAAAACTAGACAGAAGCATTCTCAGAAACTTCGTTGTGATGTTTGCATTCAACTCACGGAGTTGAACCCTCTTTTTGATTGCGCAGTTTTAAGTCACTGTCTTTGTTGAATCTCCAAGTGGATATTTGGAGCGATTTGGGGCATATTCTGGAAAAGGAAATATCCTCACTTGAAAACTAGATAGAAGAAGTCCCAGAAACTCCTTTGTGACGTCTGCTTTCGACTCACAGAGTTGAACCTTCCTTTTCACAGAGCAGTTTGGAAACACTCTTTTTGTAGAATCTGCGAGTGGTTATTCGGAGAGCTTCGAGGCCCATGCTGGAAATGGAAATACCTTCACATAAAAACTAGACAGAAGCGTTCTCAGAAATTTCTCTGTGATGTGTGCATTGAACTCACAGAGTTGATCCTTCCTATTGATAGAGCAATTTTGTAACACTGTTTTAGTAGAATCTGCAATTGGATTCTTGGAGAGATTTGAGGCCTATGCTGGGAAACGAAATATCTTCACATAGAAACTAGACGGAAGCATTATCAGAAACTTCTCTGTGATGTGTGCATTAAACTCACAGAGTTGAACATTGCTTTTGATGGAGCAGTTTTGAAACACTCTTTTCGTAGAATCTGCAAGTGGTTATTTAGAGCGCTTTGAGGCCTACGCTGCAAATGGAAATATCTTCACATAAAAACTAGACAGAAGCATTCTCAGAAATTCCTTTGTGATGTGTGCATTCAACTCACAGAGATGAAGCTTCCTTTTCACAGGGCACTTTTGAAACACTGTGTTTGTGGGAACTACAAGTGGATATTTGGAGTGATTGCGGCCTCTGGTGGAAAAGCAAATATCATCAAACGAAAACAACACATAGGCATTCTCAGAAACTTCTTTGTGTGTGTGCATTCAACTCACAGAGTTGAAGAGTCCTTTTGGTAGAGCAGTTTTGAAGCACTCTTTTTGTAGAATCTGCGAGTGGTTATTCGGAGAGCTTTGAGGCCCATGCTGGAAAAGGAAATATCTTCACATAAAAACTGGACAGAAGCATTCTCAGAAAAGTCTCTGTGATGTGTGCATTCAACTCACAGAGTTGAGCCAGCCTTTTCATACAGCATTTTTGTAACACTCTTTCAGTATAATCTGCAAGTGGATATTTGGGGTGCTTTGAGGCCTATGCTGGAAAACGAAATATCTTCACATAAAAATTAGACGGAAGCATTATCAGAAACTTCTCTGTGATGTGCGCATTCAACTCACAGGGTTGAACGTGCCTTTCGATACAGCCGTTTTCAAACGCTCGTTTTGTGGCATCTGCATTTCGGAATTTGGAGTGCTTTGAGGCCTATACTGGAAAAGGAAATATCCTCACATAGAAACTAGACAGAAGCATTCTCAGAAACTTCTTTGTGATGTGTGCATTCAACTCACAGGGTTCGACCTTCCTTTTGCTACAACAGTTTTGAAACACTCTTTTTGTAGAATCTGCAAGTGGTTATTTGGAGCGCTTCGAGGCCTATGAGTAAAAGGAAATATCTTCAGAGAAAACTAGCCAGAAGCATTCTCAGAAACTTCTGTGTGATGAGTACATTCCACTCACAGAGTTGAACGTTCCCTTTCACCGAGCAGTTCTGAAACACTCTTTTTGCAGAATCTGCAAGTGGCTACTCAGAGCGCTTTGAGACCTATGCTGGAAAGTGAAATATCTTCACATAAAAACTAGACAGAAGCATTCCCAGAAACTTCTCTGTGAAGTGTGCATTCAATTCACAGAGCTGAATCTTTCTTTTGATAGAGAAGTTTTGAGACACTCTTTCTGTAGAATCTGCAAGTGAATATCTGGAGCGCTTTGAGTCCTAGGCTGGAAAAGAAAGTATCTTCACATAGAAACTAGACAGAAGCATTCTCAAAGACTTCTCTGTGATGTGTGCATTCAACTCACAGAGTTGAAACATCCTTTTGATTTGGCAGTTTTAAAACAATCATTTTGTAGAATCTGCTAGTGGATATTTGCAGTATTTTGAGGCATATGCAGGAAAAGGTAATATCTTCACTTGAAAACTAGACAGAGGCATTCTCAGAAACTTCTTTCTGATGTGTGCCTTGAACTTCCGGAGTTGAACCTTCCTCTTCATAGAGCAGTTATATAATAGTCTTTAAGTATAATCTGCAAGTGGATATGTGGAGAACTTTGAGGACTGTGCTGGAAAAGGAAATGTCTTCCCATAGAAAGGAGACGGAAGCATTCTCAGAAGCTTCTCTGTGATGTCGGCATTCAACTCACAGAGTTGAACCTTCCTTTTGATAGAGCAGTTTTCAAACACACTTTGTGGATTCCGCAATTGGTTATTTGGAGAGTTTTGAGGCCTGTACTGGAAAAGGAAATATCTTCAGGTAAAAACTAGACAGAAGCATTCTCAGAAACTTCGTTGTGATGTTTGCATTCAACTCACGGAGTTGAACCCTCTTTTTGATTGCGCAGTTTTAAATCACTGTCTTTGTTGAATCTCCAAGTGGATATTTGGAGCGATTTGGGGCATATTCTGGAAAAGGAAATATCCTCACTTGAAAACTAGATAGAAGAAGTCCCAGAAACTCCTTTGTGACGTCTGCTTTCGACTCACAGAGTTGAACCTTCCTTTTCACAGAGCAGTTTGGAAACACTCTTTTTGTAGAATCTGCGAGTGGTTATTCGGAGAGCTTCGAGGCCCATGCTGGAAATGGAAATACCTTCACATAAAAACTAGACAGAAGCGTTCTCAGAAATTTCTCTGTGATGTGTGCATTGAACTCACAGAGTTGATCCTTCCTATTGATAGAGCAATTTTGTAACACTGTTTTAGTAGAATCTGCAAGTGGATTCTTGGGGAGATTTGAGGCCTATGCTGGAAAACGAAATATCTTCACATAGAAACTAGACGGAAGCATTATCAGAAACTTCTCTGTGATGTGTGCATTAAACTCACAGAGTTGAACATTGCTTTGGATGGAGCAGTTTCAAAACACTCTTTTCGTAGAATCTGCAAGTGGTTATTTAGAGCGCTTTGAGGCCTACGCTGCAAATGGAAATATCTTCACATAAAAACTAGACAGAAGCATTCTCAGAAATTCCTTTGTGATGTGCGCATTCAACTCACAGAGATGAAGCTTCCTTTTCACAGGGCACTTTTGAAACACTGTGTTTGTGGGAACTACAAGTGGATATTTGGAGGGATTGTGGCCTCTGGTGGAAAAGCAAATATCATCAAATGAAAACTACACATAGGCATTCTCAGAAACTTCTTTGTGTGTGTGCATTCAACTCACAGAGTTGAAGAGTCCTTTTGGTAGAGCAGTTTTGAAGCACTCTTTTTGTAGAATCTGCGAGTGGTTATTCGGAGAGCTTTGAGGCCCATGCTGGAAAAGGAAATAACTTCACATAAAAACTGGACAGAAGCATTCTCAGAAAAGTCTCTGTGATGTGTGCATTCAACTCACAGAGTTGAGCCTGCCTTTTCATACAGCATTTTTGTAACACTCTTTCAGTATAATCTGCAAGTGGATATTTGGGGCGCTTTGAGGCCTATGCTGGAAAACGAAATATCTTCACATAAAAATTAGACGGAAGCATTATCAGAAACTTCTTTGTGATGTGCGCATTCAACTCACAGGGTTGAACGTGCCTTTCGATACAGCCGTTTTCAAACGCTCGTTTTGTGGCATCTGCATTTCGGAATTTGGAGTGCTTTGAGGCCTATACTGGAAAAGGAAATATCCTCACATAGAAACTAGACAGAAGCATTCTCAGAAACTTCTTTGTGATGTGTGCATTCAACTCACAGGGTTCGACCTTCCTTTTGCTACAACAGTTTTGAAACACTCTTTTTGTAGAATCTGCAAGTGGTTATTTGGAGCGCTTCGAGGCCTATGAGTAAAAGGAAATATCTTCAGACAAAACTAGCCAGAAGCATTCTCAGAAACTTCTGTGTGATGAGTACATTCCACTCACGGAGTTGAACGTTCCCTTTCACCGAGCAGTTCTGAAACACTCTTTTTGCAGAATCTGCAAGTGGCTACTCAGAGCGCTTTGAGACCTATGCTGGAAAGTGAAATATCTTCACATAAAAACTAGACAGAAGCATTCCCAGAAACTTCTCTGTGAAGTGTGCATTCAATTCACAGAGCTGAATCTTTCTTTTGATAGAGAAGTTTTGAGACACTCTTTCTGTAGAATCTGCAAGTGAATATCTGGAGCGCTTTGAGTCCTAGGTTGGAAAAGAAAGTATCTTCACATAGAAACTAGACAGAAGCATTCTCAAAGACTTCTCTGTGATGTGTGCATTCAACTCACAGAGTTGAAACATCCTTTTGATTTGGCAGTTTTAAAACAATCATTTTGTAGAATCTGCTAGTGGATATTTGCAGTATTTTGAGGCATATGCAGGAAAAGGTAATATCTTCACTTGAAAACTAGACAGAGGCATTCTCAGAAACTTCTTTCTGATGTGTGCCTTGAACTTCCGGAGTTGAACCTCCCTCTTCATAGAGCAGTTATATAATAGTCTTTAAGTATAATCTGCAAGTGGATATGTGGAGAACTTTGAGGACTGTGCTGGAAAAGGAAATGTCTTCCCATAGAAAGGAGACGGAAGCATTCTCAGAAGCTTCTCTGTGATGTCGGCATTCAACTCACAGAGTTGAACCTTCCTTTTGATAGAGCAGTTTTCAAACACACTTTGTGGATTCTGCAATTGGTTATTTGGAGAGTTTTGAGGCCTGTACTGGAAAAGGAAATATCTTCAGGTAAAAACTAGACAGAAGCATTCTCAGAAACTTCGTTGTGATGTTTGCATTCAACTCACGGAGTTGAACCCTCTTTTTGATTGCGCAGTTTTAAATCACTGTCTTTGTTGAATCTCCAAGTGGATATTTGGAGCGATTTGGGGCATATTCTGGAAAAGGAAATATCCTCACTTGAAAACTAGATAGAAGAAGTCCCAGAAACTCCTTTGTGACGTCTGCTTTCGACTCACAGAGTTGAACCTTCCTTTTCACAGAGCAGTTTGGAAACACTCTTTTTGTAGAATCTGCGAGTGGTTATTCGGAGAGCTTCGAGGCCCATGCTGGAAATGGAAATACCTTCACATAAAAACTAGACAGAAGCGTTCTCAGAAATTTCTCTGTGATGTGTGCATTGAACTCACAGAGTTGATCCTTCCTATTGATAGAGCAATTTTGTAACACTGTTTTAGTAGAATCTGCAAGTGGATTCTTGGGGAGATTTGAGGCCTATGCTGGAAAACGAAATATCTTCACATAGAAACTAGACGGAAGCATTATCAGAAACTTCTCTGTGATGTGTGCATTAAACTCACAGAGTTGAACACTGCTTTTGATGGAGCAGTTTTGAAACACTCTTTTCGTAGAATCTGCAAGTGGTTATTTAGAGCGCTTTGAGGCCTACGCTGCAAATGGAAATATCTTCACATAAAAACTAGACAGAAGCATTCTCAGAAATTCCTTTGTGATGTGTGCATTCAACTCACAGAGATGAAGCTTCCTTTTCACAGGGCACTTTTGAAACACTGTGTTTGTGGGAACTACAAGTGGATATTTGGAGTGATTGCGGCCTCTGGTGGAAAAGCAAATATCATCAAATGAAAACTACACATAGGCATTCTCAGAAACTTCTGTGTGATGAGTACATTCCACTCACAGAGTTGAACGTTCCCTTTCACCGAGCAGTTCTGAAACACTCTTTTTGCAGAATCTGCAAGTGGCTACTCAGAGCGCTTTGAGACCTATGCTGGAAAGTGAAATATCTTCACATAAAAACTAGACAGAAGCATTCCCAGAAACTTCTCTGTGAAGTGTGCATTCAATTCACAGAGCTGAATCTTTCTTTTGATAGAGAAGTTTTGAGACACTCTTTCTGTAGAATCTGCAAGTGAATATCTGGAGCGCTTTGAGTCCTAGGCTGGAAAAGAAAGTATCTTCACATAGAAACTAGACAGAAGCATTCTCAAAGACTTCTCTGTGATGTGTGCATTCAACTCACAGAGTTGAAACATCCTTTTGATTTGGCAGTTTTAAAACAATCATTTTGTAGAATCTGCTAGTGGATATTTGCAGTATTTTGAGGCATATGCAGGAAAAGGTAATATCTTCACTTGAAAACTAGACAGAGGCATTCTCAGAAACTTCTTTCTGATGTGTGCCTTGAACTTCCGGAGTTGAACCTTCCTCTTCATAGAGCAGTTATATAATAGTCTTTAAGTATAATCTGCAAGTGGATATGTGGAGAACTTTGAGGACTGTGCTGGAAAAGGAAATGTCTTCCCATAGAAAGGAGACGGAAGCATTCTCAGAAGCTTCTCTGTGATGTCGGCATTCAACTCACAGAGTTGAACCTTCCTTTTGATAGAGCAGTTTTCAAACACACTTTGTGGATTCCGCAATTGGTTATTTGGAGAGTTTTGAGGCCTGTACTGGAAAAGGAAATATCTTCAGGTAAAAACTAGACAGAAGCATTCTCAGAAACTTCGTTGTGATGTTTGCATTCAACTCACGGAGTTGAACCCTCTTTTTGATTGCGCAGTTTTAAATCACTGTCTTTGTTGAATCTCCAAGTGGATATTTGGAGCGATTTGGGGCATATTCTGGAAAAGGAAATATCCTCACTTGAAAACTAGATAGAAGAAGTCCCAGAAACTCCTTTGTGACGTCTGCTTTCGACTCACAGAGTTGAACCTTCCTTTTCACAGAGCAGTTTGGAAACACTCTTTTTGTAGAATCTGCGAGTGGTTATTCGGAGAGCTTCGAGGCCCATGCTGGAAATGGAAATACCTTCACATAAAAACTAGACAGAAGCGTTCTCAGAAATTTCTCTGTGATGTGTGCATTGAACTCACAGAGTTGATCCTTCCTATTGATAGAGCAATTTTGTAACACTGTTTTAGTAGAATCTGCAAGTGGATTCTTGGGGAGATTTGAGGCCTATGCTGGAAAACGAAATATCTTCACATAGAAACTAGACGGAAGCATTATCAGAAACTTCTCTGTGATGTGTGCATTAAACTCACAGAGTTGAACACTGCTTTTGATGGAGCAGTTTTGAAACACTCTTTTCGTAGAATCTGCAAGTGGTTATTTAGAGCGCTTTGAGGCCTACGCTGCAAATGGAAATATCTTCACATAAAAACTAGACAGAAGCATTCTCAGAAATTCCTTTGTGATGTGTGCATTCAACTCACAGAGATGAAGCTTCCTTTTCACAGGGCACTTTTGAAACACTGTGTTTGTGGGAACTACAAGTGGATATTTGGAGTGATTGCGGCCTCTGGTGGAAAAGCAAATATCATCAAATGAAAACTACACATAGGCATTCTCAGAAACTTCTTTGTGTGTGTGCATTCAACTCACAGAGTTGAAGAGTCCTTTTGGTAGAGCAGTTTTGAAGCACTCTTTTTGTAGAATCTGCGAGTGGTTATTCGGAGAGCTTTGAGGCCCATGCTGGAAAAGGAAATAACTTCACATAAAAACTGGACAGAAGCATTCTCAGAAAAGTCTCTGTGATGTGTGCATTCAACTCACAGAGTTGAGCCAGCCTTTTCATACAACATTTTTGTAACACTCTTTCAGTATAATCTGCAAGTGGATATTTGGGGCGCTTAGAGGCCTATGCTGGAAAACGAAATATCTTCACATAAAAATTAGACGGAAGCATTATCAGAAACTTCTCTGTGATGTGCGCATTCAACTCACAGGGTTGAACGTGCCTTTCGATACAGCCGTTTTGAAACGCTCGTTTTGTGGCATCTGCATTTCGGAATTTGGAGTGCTTTGAGGCCTATACTGGAAAAGGAAATATCCTCACATAGAAACTAGACAGAAGCATTCTCAGAAACTTCTTTGTGATGTGTGCATTCAACTCACAGGGTTCGACCTTCCTTTTACTACAACAGTTTTGAAACACTCTTTTTGTAGAATCTGCAAGTGGTTATTTGGAGCGCTTCGAGGCTTATGAGTAAAAGGAAATATCTTCAGAGAAAACTAGCCAGAAGCATTCTCAGAAACTTCTGTGTGATGAGTACATTCCACTCACGGAGTTGAACGTTCCCTTTCAACGAGCAGTTCTGAAACACTCTTTTTGTAGAATCTGCAAGTGGCTACTTAGAGCGCTTTGAGACCTATGCTGGAAAGTGAAATATCTTCACATAAAAACTAGACAGAAGCATTCCCAGAAACTTCTCTGTGAAGTGTGCATTCAATTCACAGAGCTGAATCTTTCTTTTGATAGAGAAGTTTTGAGACACTCTTTCTGTAGAATCTGCAAGTGAATATCTGGAGCGCTTTGAGTCCTAGGCTGGAAAAGAAAGTATCTTCACATAGAAACTAGACAGAAGCATTCTCAAAGAGTTCTCTGTGATGTGTGCATTCAACTCACAGAGTTGAAACATCCTTTTGATTTGGCAGTTTTAAAACAATCATTTTGTAGAATCTGCTAGTGGATATTTGCAGTATTTTGAGGCATATGCAGGAAAAGGTAATATCTTCACTTGAAAACTAGACAGAGGCATTCTCAGAAACTTCTTTCTGATGTGTGCCTTGAACTTCCGGAGTTGAACCTCCCTATTCATAGAGCAGTTATATAATAGTCTTTAAGTATAATCTGCAAGTGGATATGTGGAGAACTTTGAGGACTGTGCTGGAAAAGGAAATGTCTTCCCATAGAAAGGAGACGGAAGCATTCTCAGAAGCTTCTCTGTGATGTCGGCATTCAACTCACAGAGTTGAACCTTCCTTTTGATAGAGCAGTTTTCAAACACACTTTGTGGATTCTGCAATTGGTTATTTGGAGAGTTTTGAGGCCTGTACTGGAAAAGGAAATATCTTCAGGTAAAAACTAGACAGAAGCATTCTCAGAAACTTCGTTGTGATGTTTGCATTCAACTCACGGAGTTGAACCCTCTTTTTGATTGCGCAGTTTTAAGTCACTGTCTTTGTTGAATCTCCAAGTGGATATTTGGAGCGATATGGGGCATATTCTGGAAAAGGAAATATCCTCACTTGAAAACTAGATAGAAGAAGTCCCAGAAACTCCTTTGTGACGTCTGCTTTCGACTCACAGAGTTGAACCTTCCTTTTCACAGAGCAGTTTGGAAACACTCTTTTTGTAGAATCTGCGAGTGGTTATTCGGAGAGCTTCGAGGCCCATGCTGGAAATGGAAATACCTTCACATAAAAACTAGACAGAAGCGTTCTCAGAAATTTCTCTGTGATGTGTGCATTGAACTCACAGAGTTGATCCTTCCTATTGATAGAGCATTTTTGTAACACTGTTTTAGTAGAATCCGCAAGTGGATTCTTGGAGAGATTTGAGGCCTATGCTGGAAAACGAAATATCTTCACATAGAAACTAGACGGAAGCATTATCAGAAACTTCTCTGTGATGTGTGCATTAAACTCACAGAGTTGAACATTGCTTTTGATGGAGCAGTTTTGAAACACTCTTTTCGTAGAATCTGCAAGTGGTTATTTAGAGCGCTTTGAGGCCTACGCTGCAAATGGAAATATCTTCACATAAAAACTAGACAGAAGCATTCTCAGAAATTCCTTTGTGATGTGTGCATTCAACTCACAGAGATGAAGCTTCCTTTTCACAGGGCACTTTTGAAACACTGTGTTTGTGGGAACTACAAGTGGATATTTGGAGTGATTGCGGCCTCTGGTGGAAAAGCAAATATCATCAAACGAAAACAACACATAGGCATTCTCAGAAACTTCTTTGTGTGTGTGCATTCAACTCACAGAGTTGAAGAGTCCTTTTGGTAGAGCAGTTTTGAAGCACTCTTTTTGTAGAATCTGCGAGTGGTTATTCGGAGAGCTTTGAGGCCCATGCTGGAAAAGGAAATATCTTCACATAAAAACTGGACAGAAGCATTCTCAGAAAAGTCTCTGTGATGTGTGCATTCAACTCACAGAGTTGAGCCAGCCTTTTCATACAGCATTTTTGTAACACTCTTTCAGAATTATCTGCAAGTGGATATTTGGGGCGCTTTGAGGCCTATGCTGGAAAACGAAATATCTTCACATAAAAATTAGACGGAAGCATTATCAGAAACTTCTCTGTGATGTGCGCATTCAACTCACAGGGTTGAACGTGCCTTTCGATACAGCCGTTTTCAAACGCTCGTTTTGTGGCATCTGCATTTCGGAATTTGGAGTGCTTTGAGGCCTATACTGGAAAAGGAAATATCCTCACATAGAAACTAGACAGAAGCATTCTCAGAAACTTCTTTGTGATGTGTGCATTCAACTCACACGGTTCGACCTTCCTTTTGCTACAACAGTTTTGAAACACTCTTTTTGTAGAATCTGCAAGTGGTTATTTGGAGCGCTTCGAGGCCTATGAGTAAAAGGAAATATCTTCAGAGAAAACTAGCCAGAAGCATTCTCAGAAACTTCTGTGTGATGAGTACATTCCACTCACAGAGTTGAACGTTCCCTTTCACCGAGCAGTTCTGAAACACTCTTTTTGCAGAATCTGCAAGTGGCTACTCAGAGCGCTTTGAGACCTATGCTGGAAAGTGAAATATCTTCACATAAAAACTAGACAGAAGCATTCCCAGAAACTTCTCTGTGAAGTGTGCATTCAATTCACAGAGCTGAATCTTTCTTTTGATAGAGAAGTTTTGAGACACTCTTTCTGTAGAATCTGCAAGTGAATATCTGGAGCGCTTTGAGTCCTAGGCTGGAAAAGAAAGTATCTTCACATAGAAACTAGACAGAAGCATTCTCAAAGACTTCTCTGTGATGTGTGCATTCAACTCACAGAGTTGAAACATCCTTTTGATTTGGCAGTTTTAAAACAATCATTTTGTAGAATCTGCTAGTGGATATTTGCAGTATTTTGAGGCATATGCAGGAAAAGGTAATATCTTCACTTGAAAACTAGACAGAGGCATTCTCAGAAACTTCTTTCTGATGTGTGCCTTGAACTTCCGGAGTTGAACCTTCCTCTTCATAGAGCAGTTATATAATAGTCTTTAAGTATAATCTGCAAGTGGATATGTGGAGAACTTTGAGGACTGTGCTGGAAAAGGAAATGTCTTCCCATAGAAAGGAGACGGAAGCATTCTCAGAAGCTTCTCTGTGATGTCGGCATTCAACTCACAGAGTTGAACCTTCCTTTTGATAGAGCAGTTTTCAAACACACTTTGTGGATTCCGCAATTGGTTATTTGGAGAGTTTTGAGGCCTGTACTGGAAAAGGAAATATCTTCAGGTAAAAACTAGACAGAAGCATTCTCAGAAACTTCGTTGTGATGTTTGCATTCAACTCACGGAGTTGAACCCTCTTTTTGATTGCGCAGTTTTAAATCACTGTCTTTGTTGAATCTCCAAGTGGATATTTGGAGCGATTTGGGGCATATTCTGGAAAAGGAAATATCCTCACTTGAAAACTAGATAGAAGAAGTCCCAGAAACTCCTTTGTGACGTCTGCTTTCGACTCACAGAGTTGAACCTTCCTTTTCACAGAGCAGTTTGGAAACACTCTTTTTGTAGAATCTGCGAGTGGTTATTCGGAGAGCTTCGAGGCCCATGCTGGAAATGGAAATACCTTCACATAAAAACTAGACAGAAGCGTTCTCAGAAATTTCTCTGTGATGTTTGCATTGAACTCACAGAGTGGATCCTTCCTATTGATAGAGCAATTTTGTAACACTGTTTTAGTAGAATCTGCAAGTGGATTCTTGGGGAGATTTGAGGCCTATGCTGGAAAACGAAATATCTTCACATAGAAACTAGACGGAAGCATTATCAGAAACTTCTCTGTGATGTGTGCATTAAACTCACAGAGTTGAACATTGCTTTTGATGGAGCAGTTTTGAAACACTCTTTTCGTAGAATCTGCAAGTGGTTATTTAGAGCGCTTTGAGGCCTACGCTGCAAATGGAAATATCTTCACATAAAAACTAGACAGAAGCATTCTCAGAAATTCCTTTGTGATGTGTGCATTCAACTCACAGAGATGAAGCTTCCTTTTCAAAGGGCACTTTTGAAACACTGTGTTTGTGGGAACTACAAGTGGATATTTGGAGTGATTGCGGCCTCTGGTGGAAAAGCAAATATCATCAAATGAAAACTACACATAGGCATTCTCAGAAACTTCTTTGTGTGTGTGCATTCAACTCACAGAGTTGAAGAGTCCTTTTGGTAGAGCAGTTTTGAAGCACTCTTTTTGTAGAATCTGCGAGTGGTTATTCGGAGAGCTTTGAGGCCCATGCTGGAAAAGGAAATATCTTCACATAAAAACTGGACAGAAGCATTCTCAGAAAAGTCTCTGTGATGTGTGCATTCAACTCACAGAGTTGAGCCTGCCTTTTCATACAGCATTTTTGTAACACTCTTTCAGTATAATCTGCAAGTGGATATTTGGGGCGCTTTGAGGCCTATGCTGGAAAACGTAATATCTTCACATAAAAATTAGACGGAAGCATTATCAGAAACTTCTCTGTGATGTGCGCATTCAACTCACAGGGTTGAACGTGCCTTTCGATACAGCCGTTTTCAAACGCTCGTTTTGTGGCATCTGCATTTCGGAATTTGGAGTGCTTTGAGGCCTATACTGGAAAAGGAAATATCCTCACATAGAAACTAGACAGAAGCATTCTCAGAAACTTCTTTGTGATGTGTGCATTCAACTCACAGGGTTCGACCTTCCTTTTGCTACAACAGTTTTGAAACACTCTTTTTGTAGAATCTGCAAGTGGTTATTTGGAGCGCTTCGAGGCCTATGAGTAAAAGGAAATATCTTCAGAGAAAACTAGCCAGAAGCATTCTCAGAAACTTCTGTGTGATGAGTACATTCCACTCACAGAGTTGAACGTTCCCTTTCACCGAGCAGTTCTGAAACACTCTTTTTGCAGAATCTGCAAGTGGCTACTCAGAGCGCTTTGAGACCTATGCTGGAAAGTGAAATATCTTCACATAAAAACTAGACAGAAGCATTCCCAGAAACTTCTCTGTGAAGTGTGCATTCAATTCACAGAGCTGAATCTTTCTTTTGATAGAGAAGTTTTGAGACACTCTTTCTGTAGAATCTGCAAGTGAATATCTGGAGCGCTTTGAGTCCTAGGCTGGAAAAGAAAGTATCTTCACATAGAAACTAGACAGAAGCATTCTCAAAGACTTCTCTGTGATGTGTGCATTCAACTCACAGAGTTGAAACATCCTTTTGATTTGGCAGTTTTAAAACAATCATTTTGTAGAATCTGCTAGTGGATATTTGCAGTATTTTGAGGCATATGCAGGAAAAGGTAATATCTTTACTTGAAAACTAGACAGAGGCATTCTCAGAAACTTCTTTCTGATGTGTGCCTTGAACTTCTGGAGTTGAACCTTCCTCTTCATAGAGCAGTTATATAATAGTCTTTAAGTATAATCTGCAAGTGGATATGTGGAGAACTTTGAGGACTGTGCTGGAAAAGGAAATGTCTTCCCATAGAAAGGAGACGGAAGCATTCTCAGAAGCTTCTCTGTGATGTCGGCATTCAACTCACAGAGTTGAACCTTCCTTTTGATAGAGCAGTTTTCAAACACACTTTGTGGATTCCGCAATTGGTTATTTGGAGAGTTTTGAGGCCTGTACTGGAAAAGGAAATATCTTCAGGTAAAAACTAGACAGAAGCATTCTCAGAAACTTCGTTGTGATGTTTGCATTCAACTCACGGAGTTGAACCCTCTTTTTGATTGCGCAGTTTTAAATCACTGTCTTTGTTGAATCTCCAAGTGGATATTTGGAGCGATTTGGGGCATATTCTGGAAAAGGAAATATCCTCACTTGAAAACTAGATAGAAGAAGTCCCAGAAACTCCTTTGTGACGTCTGCTTTCGACTCACAGAGTTGAACCTTCCTTTTCACAGAGCAGTTTGGAAACACTCTTTTTGTAGAATCTGCGAGTGGTTATTCGGAGAGCTTCGAGGCCCATGCTGGAAATGGAAATACCTTCACATAAAAACTAGACAGAAGCGTTCTCAGAAATTTCTCTGTGATGTGTGCATTGAACTCACAGAGTTGATCCTTCCTATTGATAGAGCAATTTTGTAACACTGTTTTAGTAGAATCTGCAAGTGGATTCTTGGGGAGATTTGAGGCCTATGCTGGAAAACGAAATATCTTCACATAGAAACTAGACGGAAGCATTATCAGAAACTTCTCTGTGATGTGTGCATTAAACTCACAGAGTTGAACATTGCTTTTGATGGAGCAGTTTTGAAACACTCTTTTCGTAGAATCTGCAAGTGGTTATTTAGAGCGCTTTGAGGCCTACGCTGCAAATGGAAATATCTTCACATAAAAACTAGACAGAAGCATTCTCAGAAATTCCTTTGTGATGTGTGCATTCAACTCACAGAGATGAAGCTTCCTTTTCAAAGGGCACTTTTGAAACACTGTGTTTGTGGGAACTACAAGTGGATATTTGGAGTGATTGCGGCCTCTGGTGGAAAAGCAAATATCATCAAACGAAAACTACACATAGGCATTCTCAGAAACTTCTTTGTGTGTGTGCATTCAACTCACAGAGTTGAAGAGTCCTTTTGGTAGAGCAGTTTTGAAGCACTCTTTTTGTAGAATCTGCGTGTGGTTATTCGGAGAGCTTTGAGGCCCATGCTGGAAAAGGAAATATCTTCACATAAAAACTGGACAGAAGCATTCTCAGAAAAGTCTCTGTGATGTGTGCATTCAACTCACAGAGTTGAGCCTGCCTTTTCATACAGCATTTTTGTAACACTCTTTCAGTATAATCTGCAAGTGGATATTTGGGGCGCTTAGAGGCCTATGCTGGAAAACGAAATATCTTCACATAAAAATTAGACGGAAGCATTATCAGAAACTTCTCTGTGATGTGCGCATTCAACTCACAGGGTTGAACGTGCCTTTCGATACAGCCGTTTTCAAACGCTCGTTTTGTGGCATCTGCATTTCGGAATTTGGAGTGCTTTGAGGCCTATACTGGAAAAGGAAATATCCTCACATAGAAACTAGACAGAAGCATTCTCAGAAACTTCTTTGTGATGTGTGCATTCAACTCACAGGGTTCGACCTTCCTTTTGCTACAACAGTTTTGAAACACTCTTTTTGTAGAATCTGCAAGTGGTTATTTGGAGCGCTTCGAGGCCTATGAGTAAAAGGAAATATCTTCAGAGAAAACTAGCCAGAAGCATTCTCAGAAACTTCTGTGTGATGAGTACATTCCACTCACAGAGTTGAACGTTCCCTTTCACCGAGCAGTTCTGAAACACTCTTTTTGTAGAATCTGCAAGTGGCTACTTAGAGCGCTTTGAGACCTATGCTGGAAAGTGAAATATCTTCACATAAAAACTAGACAGAAGCATTCCCAGAAACTTCTCTGTGAAGTGTGCATTCAATTCACAGAGCTGAATCTTTCTTTTGATAGAGAAGTTTTGAGACACTCTTTCTGTAGAATCTGCAAGTGAATATCTGGAGCGCTTTGAGTCCTAGGCTGGAAAAGAAAGTATCTTCACATAGAAACTAGACAGAAGCATTCTCAAAGACTTCTCTGTGATGTGTGCATTCAACTCACAGAGTTGAAACATCCTTTTGATTTGGCAGTTTTAAAACAATCATTTTGTAGAATCTGCTAGTGGATATTTGCAGTATTTTGAGGCATATGCAGGAAAAGGTAATATCTTCACTTGAAAACTAGACAGAGGCATTCTCAGAAACTTCTTTCTGATGTGTGCCTTGAACTTCCGGAGTTGAACCTTCCTCTTCATAGAGCAGTTATATAATAGTCTTTAAGTATAATCTGCAAGTGGATATGTGGAGAACTTTGAGGACTGTGCTGGAAAAGGAAATGTCTTCCCATAGAAAGGAGACGGAAGCATTCTCAGAAGCTTCTCTGTGATGTCGGCATTCAACTCACAGAGTTGAACCTTCCTTTTGATAGAGCAGTTTTCAAACACACTTTCTGGATTCCGCAATTGGTTATTTGGAGAGTTTTGAGGCCTGTACTGGAAAAGGAAATATCTTCAGGTAAAAACTAGACAGAAGCATTCTCAGAAACTTCGTTGTGATGTTTGCATTCAACTCACGGAGTTGAACCCTCTTTTTGATTGCGCAGTTTTAAATCACTGTCTTTGTTGAATCTCCAAGTGGATATTTGGAGCGATTTGGGGCATATTCTGGAAAAGGAAATATCCTCACTTGAAAACTAGATAGAAGAAGTCCCAGAAACTCCTTTGTGACGTCTGCTTTCGACTCACGGAGTTGAACCTTCCTTTTCACAGAGCAGTTTGGAAACACTCTTTTTGTAGAATCTGCGAGTGGTTATTCGGAGAGCTTCGAGGCCCATGCTGGAAATGGAAATACCTTCACATAAAAACTAGACAGAAGCGTTCTCAGAAATTTCTCTGTGATGTGTGCATTGAACTCACAGAGTTGATCCTTCCTATTGATAGAGCAATTTTGTAACACTGTTTTAGTAGAATCTGCAAGTGGATTCTTGGGGAGATTTGAGGCCTATGCTGGAAAACGAAATATCTTCACATAGAAACTAGACGGAAGCATTATCAGAAACTTCTCTGTGATGTGTGCATTAAACTCACAGAGTTGAACATTGCTTTTGATGGAGCAGTTTTGAAACACTCTTTTCGTAGAATCTGCAAGTGGTTATTTAGAGCGCTTTGAGGCCTACGCTGCAAATGGAAATATCTTCACATAAAAACTAGACAGAAGCATTCTCAGAAATTCCTTTGTGATGTGTGCATTCAACTCACAGAGATGAAGCTTCCTTTTCACAGGGCACTTTTGAAACACTGTGTTTGTGGGAACTACAAGTGGATATTTGGAGTGATTGCGGCCTCTGGTGGAAAAGCAAATATCATCAAATGAAAACTACACATAGGCATTCTCAGAAACTTCTTTGTGTGTGTGCATTCAACTCACAGAGTTGAAGAGTCCTTTTGGTAGAGCAGTTTTGAAGCACTCTTTTTGTAGAATCTGCGAGTGGTTATTCGGAGAGCTATGAGGCCCATGCTGGAAAAGGAAATATCTTCACATAAAAACTGGACAGAAGCATTCTCAGAAAAGTCTCTGTGATGTGTGCATTCAACTCACAGAGTTGAGCCTGCCTTTTCATACAGCATTTTTGTAACACTCTTTCAGTATAATCTGCAAGTGGATATTTGGGGCGCTTTGAGGCCTATGCTGGAAAACGAAATATCTTCACATAAAAATTAGACGGAAGCATTATCAGAAACTTCTCTGTGATGTGCGCATTCAACTCACAGGGTTGAAAGTGCCTTTCGATACACCCGTTTTCAAACGCTCGTTTTGTGGCATCTGCATTTCGGAATTTGGAGTGCTTTGAGGCCTATACTGGAAAAGGAAATATCCTCACATAGAAACTAGACAGAAGCATTCTCAGAAACTTCTTTGTGATGTGTGCATTCAACTCACAGGGTTCGACCTTCCTTTTGCTACAACAGTTTTGAAAAACTCTTTTTGTAGAATCTGCAAGTGGTTATTTGGAGCGCTTTGAGGCCTATGAGTAAAAGGAAATATCTTCAGAGAAAACTAGCCAGAAGCATTCTCAGAAACTTCTGTGTGATGAGTACATTCCACTCACAGAGTTGAACGTTCCCTTTCACCGAGCAGTTCTGAAACACTCTTTTTGCAGAATCTGCAAGTGGCTACTAAGAGCGCTTTGAGACCTATGCTGGAAAGTGAAATATCTTCACATAAAAACTAGACAGAAGCATTCCCAGAAACTTCTCTGTGAAGTGTGCATTCAATTCACAGAGCTGAATCTTTCTTTTGATAGAGAAGTTTTGAGACACTCTTTCTGTAGGATCTGCAAGTGAATATCTGGAGCGCTTTGAGTCCTAGGCTGGAGAAGAAGGTATCTTCACATAGAAACTAGACAGAAGCATTCTCAAAGACTTCTCTGTGATGTGTGCATTCAACTCACAGAGTTGAAACATCCTTTTGATTTGGCAGTTTTAAAACAATCATTTTGTAGAATCTGCTAGTGGATATTTGCAGTATTTTGAGGCATATGCAGGAAAAGGTAATATCTTTACTTGAAAACTAGACAGAGGCATTCTCAGAAACTTCTTTCTGATGTGTGCCTTGAACTTCTGGAGTTGAACCTTCCTCTTCATAGAGCAGTTATATAATAGTCTTTAAGTATAATCTGCAAGTGGATATGTGGAGAACTTTGAGGACTGTGCTGGAAAAGGAAATGTCTTCCCATAGAAAGGAGACGGAAGCATTCTCAGAAGCTTCTCTGTGATGTCGGCATTCAACTCACAGAGTTGAACCTTCCTTTTGATAGAGCAGTTTTCAAACACACTTTGTGGATTCCGCAATTGGTTATTTGGAGAGTTTTGAGGCCTGTACTGGAAAAGGAAATATCTTCAGGTAAAAACTAGACAGAAGCATTCTCAGAAACTTCGTTGTGATGTTTGCATTCAACTCACGGAGTTGAACCCTCTTTTTGATTGCGCAGTTTTAAATCACTGTCTTTGTTGAATCTCCAAGTGGATATTTGGAGCGATTTGGGGCATATTCTGGAAAAGGAAATATCCTCACTTGAAAACTAGATAGAAGAAGTCCCAGAAACTCCTTTGTGACGTCTGCTTTCGACTCACAGAGTTGAACCTTCCTTTTCACAGAGCAGTTTGGAAACACTCTTTTTGTAGAATCTGCGAGTGGTTATTCGGAGAGCTTCGAGGCCCATGCAGGAAATGGAAATACCTTCACATAAAAACTAGACAGAAGCGTTCTCAGAAATTTCTCTGTGATGTGTGCATTGAACTCACAGAGTTGATCCTTCCTATTGATAGAGCAATTTTGTAACACTGTTTTAGTAGAATCTGCAAGTGGATTCTTGGGGAGATTTGAGGCCTCTGCTGGAAAACGAAATATCTTCACATAGAAACTAGACGGAAGCATTATCAGAAACTTCTCTGTGATGTGTGCATTAAACTCACAGAGTTGAACATTGCTTTTGATGGAGCAGTTTTGAAACACTCTTTTCGTAGAATCTGCAAGTGGTTATTTAGAGCGCTTTGAGGCCTACGCTGCAAATGGAAATATCTTCACATAAAAACTAGACAGAAGCATTCTCAGAAATTACTTTGTGATGTGTGCATTCAACTCACAGAGATGAAGCTTCCTTTTCACAGGGCACTTTTGAAACACTGTGTTTGTGGGAACTACAAGTGGATATTTGGAGTGATTGCGGCCTCTGGTGGAAAAGCAAATATCATCAAATGAAAACTACACATAGGCATTCTCAGAAACTTCTTTGTGTGTGTGCATTCAACTCACAGAGTTGAAGAGTCCTTTTGGTAGAGCAGTTTTGAAGCACTCTTTTTGTAGAATCTGCGTGTGGTTATTCGGAGAGCTTTGAGGCCCATGCTGGAAAAGGAAATATCTTCACATAAAAACTGGACAGAAGCATTCTCAGAAAAGTCTCTGTGATGTGTGCATTCAACTCACAGAGTTGAGCCTGCCTTTTCATACAGCATTTTTGTAACACTCTTTCAGTATAATCTGCAAGTGGATATTTGGGGCGCTTAGAGGCCTATGCTGGAAAACGAAATATCTTCACATAAAAATTAGACGGAAGCATTATCAGAAACTTCTCTGTGATGTGCGCATTCAACTCACAGGGTTGAACGTGCCTTTCGATACAGCCGTTTTCAAACGCTCGTTTTGTGGCATCTGCATTTCGGAATTTGGAGTGCTTTGAGGCCTATACTGGAAAAGGAAATATCCTCACATAGAAACTAGACAGAAGCATTCTCAGAAACTTCTTTGTGATGTGTGCATTCAACTCACAGGGTTCGACCTTCCTTTTGCTACAACAGTTTTGAAACACTCTTTTTGTAGAATCTGCAAGTGGTTATTTGGAGCGCTTCGAGGCCTATGAGTAAAAGGAAATATCTTCAGAGAAAACTAGCCAGAAGCATTCTCAGAAACTTCTGTGTGATGAGTACATTCCACTCACAGAGTTGAACGTTCCCTTTCACCGAGCAGTTCTGAAACACTCTTTTTGTAGAATCTGCAAGTGGCTACTTAGAGCGCTTTGAGACCTATGCTGGAAAGTGAAATATCTTCACATAAAAACTAGACAGAAGCATTCCCAGAAACTTCTCTGTGAAGTGTGCATTCAATTCACAGAGCTGAATCTTTCTTTTGATAGAGAAGTTTTGAGACACTCTTTCTGTAGAATCTGCAAGTGAATATCTGGAGCGCTTTGAGTCCTGGGCTGGAAAAGAAAGTATCTTCACATAGAAACTAGACAGAAGCATTCTCAAAGACTTCTCTGTGATGTGTGCATTCAACTCACAGAGTTGAAACATCCTTTTGATTTGGCAGTTTTAAAACAATCATTTTGTAGAATCTGCTAGTGGATATTTGCAGTATTTTGAGGCATATGCAGGAAAAGGTAATATCTTCACTTGAAAACTAGACAGAGGCATTCTCAGAAACTTCTTTCTGATGTGTGCCTTGAACTTCCGGAGTTGAACCTTCCTCTTCATAGAGCAGTTATATAATAGTCTTTAAGTATAATCTGCAAGTGGATATGTGGAGAACTTTGAGGACTGTGCTGGAAAAGGAAATGTCTTCCCATAGAAAGGAGACGGAAGCATTCTCAGAAGCTTCTCTGTGATGTCGGCATTCAACTCACAGAGTTGAACCTTCCTTTTGATAGAGCAGTTTTCAAACACACTTTCTGGATTCCGCAATTGGTTATTTGGAGAGTTTTGAGGCCTGTACTGGAAAAGGAAATATCTTCAGGTAAAAACTAGACAGAAGCATTCTCAGAAACTTCGTTGTGATGTTTGCATTCAACTCACGGAGTTGAACCCTCTTTTTGATTGCGCAGTTTTAAATCACTGTCTTTGTTGAATCTCCAAGTGGATATTTGGAGCGATTTGGGGCATATTCTGGAAAAGGAAATATCCTCACTTGAAAACTAGATAGAAGAAGTCCCAGAAACTCCTTTGTGACGTCTGCTTTCGACTCACGGAGTTGAACCTTCCTTTTCACAGAGCAGTTTGGAAACACTCTTTTTGTAGAATCTGCGAGTGGTTATTCGGAGAGCTTCGAGGCCCATGCTGGAAATGGAAATACCTTCACATAAAAACTAGACAGAAGCGTTCTCAGAAATTTCTCTGTGATGTGTGCATTGAACTCACAGAGTTGATCCTTCCTATTGATAGAGCAATTTTGTAACACTGTTTTAGTAGAATCTGCAAGTGGATTCTTGGGGAGATTTGAGGCCTATGCTGGAAAACGAAATATCTTCACATAGAAACTAGACGGAAGCATTATCAGAAACTTCTCTGTGATGTGTGCATTAAACTCACAGAGTTGAACATTGCTTTTGATGGAGCAGTTTTGAAACACTCTTTTCGTAGAATCTGCAAGTGGTTATTTAGAGCGCTTTGAGGCCTACGCTGCAAATGGAAATATCTTCACATAAAAACTAGACAGAAGCATTCTCAGAAATTCCTTTGTGATGTGTGCATTCAACTCACAGAGATGAAGCTTCCTTTTCACAGGGCACTTTTGAAACACTGTGTTTGTGGGAACTACAAGTGGATATTTGGAGTGATTGCGGCCTCTGGTGGAAAAGCAAATATCATCAAATGAAAACTACACATAGGCATTCTCAGAAACTTCTTTGTGTGTGTGCATTCAACTCACAGAGTTGAAGAGTCCTTTTGGTAGAGCAGTTTTGAAGCACTCTTTTTGTAGAATCTGCGAGTGGTTATTCGGAGAGCTATGAGGCCCATGCTGGAAAAGGAAATATCTTCACATAAAAACTGGACAGAAGCATTCTCAGAAAAGTCTCTGTGATGTGTGCATTCAACTCACAGAGTTGAGCCTGCCTTTTCATACAGCATTTTTGTAACACTCTTTCAGTATAATCTGCAAGTGGATATTTGGGGCGCTTTGAGGCCTATGCTGGAAAACGAAATATCTTCACATAAAAATTAGACGGAAGCATTATCAGAAACTTCTCTGTGATGTGCGCATTCAACTCACAGGGTTGAAAGTGCCTTTCGATACACCCGTTTTCAAACGCTCGTTTTGTGGCATCTGCATTTCGGAATTTGGAGTGCTTTGAGGCCTATACTGGAAAAGGAAATATCCTCACATAGAAACTAGACAGAAGCATTCTCAGAAACTTCTTTGTGATGTGTGCATTCAACTCACAGGGTTCGACCTTCCTTTTGCTACAACAGTTTTGAAAAACTCTTTTTGTAGAATCTGCAAGTGGTTATTTGGAGCGCTTTGAGGCCTATGAGTAAAAGGAAATATCTTCAGAGAAAACTAGCCAGAAGCATTCTCAGAAACTTCTGTGTGATGAGTACATTCCACTCACAGAGTTGAACGTTCCCTTTCACCGAGCAGTTCTGAAACACTCTTTTTGCAGAATCTGCAAGTGGCTACTAAGAGCGCTTTGAGACCTATGCTGGAAAGTGAAATATCTTCACATAAAAACTAGACAGAAGCATTCCCAGAAACTTCTCTGTGAAGTGTGCATTCAATTCACAGAGCTGAATCTTTCTTTTGATAGAGAAGTTTTGAGACACTCTTTCTGTAGGATCTGCAAGTGAATATCTGGAGCGCTTTGAGTCCTAGGCTGGAAAAGAAGGTATCTTCACATAGAAACTAGACAGAAGCATTCTCAAAGACTTCTCTGTGATGTGTGCATTCAACTCACAGAGTTGAAACATCCTTTTGATTTGGCAGTTTTAAAACAATCATTTTGTAGAATCTGCTAGTGGATATTTGCAGTATTTTGAGGCATATGCAGGAAAAGGTAATATCTTCACTTGAAAACTAGACAGAGGCATTCTCAGAAACTTCTTTCGGATGTGTGCCTTGAACTTCTGGAGTTGAACCTTCCTCTTCATAGAGCAGTTATATAATAGTCTTTAAGTATAATCTGCAAGTGGATATGTGGAGAACTTTGAGGACTGTGCTGGAAAAGGAAATCTCTTCCCATAGAAAGGAGACGGAAGCATTCTCAGAAGCTTCTCTGTGATGTCGGCATTCAACTCACAGAGTTGAACCTTCCTTTTGATAGAGCAGTTTTCAAACACACTTTGTGGATTCCGCAATTGGTTATTTGGAGAGTTTTGAGGCCTGTACAGGAAAAGGAAATATCTTCAGGTAAAAACTAGACAGAAGCATTCTCAGAAACTTCGTTGTGATGTTTGCATTCAACTCACGGAGTTGAACCCTCTTTTTGATTGCGCAGTTTTAAATCACTGTCTTTGTTGAATCTCCAAGTGGATATTTGGAGCGATTTGGGGCATATTCTGGAAAAGGAAATATCCTCACTTGAAAACTAGATAGAAGAAGTCCCAGAAACTCCTTTGTGACGTCTGCTTTCGACTCACAGAGTTGAACCTTCCTTTTCACAGAGCAGTTTGGAAACACTCTTTTTGTAGAATCTGCGAGTGGT
This sequence comes from Pongo pygmaeus, assembly GCF_028885625.2. Lineage (NCBI taxonomy): Eukaryota > Metazoa > Chordata > Mammalia > Primates > Hominidae > Pongo > Pongo pygmaeus. The sequence continues at coordinate 41,397,208 of NC_072391.2, read as the reverse complement.
TATTCGGAGAGCTTCGAGGCCCATGCAGGAAATGGAAATACCTTCACATAAAAACTAGACAGAAGCGTTCTCAGAAATTTCTCTGTGATGTGTGCATTGAACTCACAGAGTTGATCCTTCCTATTGATAGAGCAATTTTGTAACACTGTTTTAGTAGAATCTGCAAGTGGATTCTTGGGGAGATTTGAGGCCTCTGCTGGAAAACGAAATATCTTCACATAGAAACAAGACGGAAGCATTATCAGAAACTTCTCTGTGATGTGTGCATTAAACTCACAGAGTTGAACATTGCTTTTGATGGAGCAGTTTTGAAACACTCTTTTCGTAGAATCTGCAAGTGGTTATTTAGAGCGCTTTGAGGCCTACGCTGCAAATGGAAATATCTTCACATAAAAACTAGACAGAAGCATTCTCAGAAATTCCTTTGTGATGTGTGCATTCAACTCACAGAGATGAAGCTTCCTTTTCACAGGGCACTTTTGAAACACTGTGTTTGTGGGAACTACAAGTGGATATTTGGAGTGATTGCGGCCTCTGGTGGAAAAGCAAATATCATCAAATGAAAACTACACATAGGCATTATCAGAAACTTCTTTGTGTGTGTGCATTCAACTCACAGAGTTGAAGAGTCCTTTTGGTAGAGCAGTTTTGAAGCACTCTTTTTGTAGAATCTGCGAGTGGTTATTCGGAGAGCTTTGAGGCCCATGCTGGAAAAGGAAATAACTTCACATAAAAACTGGACAGAAGCATTCTCAGAAAAGTCTCTGTGATGTGTGCATTCAACTCACAGAGTTGAGCCTGCCTTTTCATACAGCATTTTTGTAACACTCTTTCAGTATAATCTGCAAGTGGATATTTGGGGCGCTTTGAGGCCTATGCTGGAAAACGAAATATCTTCACATAAAAATTAGACGGAAGCATTATCAGAAACTTCTCTGTGATGTGCGCATTCAACTCACAGGGTTGAAAGTGCCTTTCGATACACCCGTTTTCAAACGCTCGTTTTGTGGCATCTGCATTTCGGAATTTGGAGTGCTTTGAGGCCTATACTGGAAAAGGAAATATCCTCACATAGAAACTAGACAGAAGCATTCTCAGAAACTTCTTTGTGATGTGTGCATTCAACTCACAGGGTTCGACCTTCCTTTTGCTACAACAGTTTTGAAACACTCTTTTTGTAGAATCTGCAAGTGGTTATTTGGAGCGCTTCGAGGCCTATGAGTAAAAGGAAATATCTTCAGAGAAAACTAGCCAGAAGCATTCTCAGAAACTTCTGTGTGATGAGTACATTCCACTCACAGAGTTGAACGTTCCCTTTCACCGAGCAGTTCTGAAACACTCTTTTTGCAGAATCTGCAAGTGGCTACTCAGAGCGCTTTGAGACCTATGCTGGAAAGTGAAATATCTTCACATAAAAACTAGACAGAAGCATTCCCAGAAACTTCTCTGTGAAGTGTGCATTCAATTCACAGAGCTGAATCTTTCTTTTGATAGAGAAGTTTTGAGACACTCTTTCTGTAGGATCTGCAAGTGAATATCTGGATCGCTTTGAGTCCTGGGCTGGAAAAGAAAGTATCTTCACATAGAAACTAGACAGAAGCATTCTCAAAGACTTCTCTGTGATGTGTGCATTCAACTCACAGAGTTGAAACATCCTTTTGATTTGGCAGTTTTAAAACAATCATTTTGTGGAATCTGCTAGTGGATATTTGCAGTATTTTGAGGCATATGCAGGAAAAGGTAATATCTTCACTTGAAAACTAGACAGAGGCATTCTCAGAAACTTCTTTCTGATGTGTGCCTTGAACTTCTGGAGTTGAACCTTCCTCTTCATAGAGCAGTTATATAATAGTCTTTAAGTATAATCTGCAAGTGGATATGTGGAGAAATTTGAGGACTGTGCTGGAAAAGGAAATGTCTTCCCATAGAAAGGAGACGGAAGCATTCTCAGAAGCTTCTCTGTGATGTCGGCATTCAACTCACAGAGTTGAACCTTCCTTTTGATAGAGCAGTTTTCAAACACACTTTGTGGATTCCGTAATTGGTTATTTGGAGAGTTTTGAGGCCTGTACTGGAAAAGGAAATATCTTCAGGTAAAAACTAGACAGAAGCATTCTCAGAAACTTCGTTGTGATGTTTGCATTCAACTCACGGAGTTGAACCCTCTTTTTGATTGCGCAGTTTTAAATCACTGTCTTTGTTGAATCTCCAAGTGGATATTTGGAGCGATTTGGGGCATATTCTGGAAAAGGAAATATCCTCACTTGAAAACTAGATAGAAGAAGTCCCAGAAACTCCTTTGTGACGTCTGCTTTCGACTCACAGAGTTGAACCTTCCTTTTCACAGAGCAGTTTGGAAACACTCTTTTTGTAGAATCTGCGAGTGGTTATTCGGAGAGCTTCGAGGCCCATGCTGGAAATGGAAATACCTTCACATAAAAACTAGACAGAAGCGTTCTCAGAAATTTCTCTGTGATGTGTGCATTGAACTCACAGAGTTGATCCTTCCTATTGATAGAGCAATTTTGTAACACTGTTTTAGTAGAATCTGCAAGTGGATTCTTGGGGAGATTTGAGGCCTATGCTGGAAAACGAAATATCTTCACATAGAAACTAGACGGAAGCATTATCAGAAACTTCTCTGTGATGTGTGCATTAAACTCACAGAGTTGAACATTGCTTTTGATGGAGCAGTTTTGAAACACTCTTTTCGTAGAATCTGCAAGTGGTTATTTAGAGCGCTTTGAGGCCTACGCTGCAAATGGAAATATCTTCACATAAAAACTAGACAGAAGCATTCTCAGAAATTCCTTTGTGATGTGTGCATTCAACTCACAGAGATGAAGCTTCCTTTTCACAGGGCACTTTTGAAACACTGTGTTTGTGGGAACTACAAGTGGATATTTGGAGTGATTGCGGCCTCTGGTGGAAAAGCAAATATCATCAAATGAAAACTACACATAGGCATTCTCAGAAACTTCTTTGTGTGTGTGCATTCAACTCACAGAGTTGAAGAGTCCTTTTGGTAGAGCAGTTTTGAAGCACTCTTTTTGTAGAATCTGCGAGTGGTTATTCGGAGAGCTATGAGGCCCATGCTGGAAAAGGAAATATCTTCACATAAAAACTGGACAGAAGCATTCTCAGAAAAGTCTCTGTGATGTGTGCATTCAACTCACAGAGTTGAGCCTGCCTTTTCATACAGCATTTTTGTAACACTCTTTCAGTATAATCTGCAAGTGGATATTTGGGGCGCTTTGAGGCCTATGCTGGAAAACGAAATATCTTCACATAAAAATTAGACGGAAGCATTATCAGAAACTTCTCTGTGATGTGCGCATTCAACTCACAGGGTTGAAAGTGCCTTTCGATACACCCGTTTTCAAACGCTCGTTTTGTGGCATCTGCATTTCGGAATTTGGAGTGCTTTGAGGCCTATACTGGAAAAGGAAATATCCTCACATAGAAACTAGACAGAAGCATTCTCAGAAACTTCTTTGTGATGTGTGCATTCAACTCACAGGGTTCGACCTTCCTTTTGCTACAACAGTTTTGAAAAACTCTTTTTGTAGAATCTGAAAGTGGTTATTTGGAGCGCTTTGAGGCCTATGAGTAAAAGGAAATATCTTCAGAGAAAACTAGCCAGAAGCATTCTCAGAAACTTCTGTGTGATGAGTACATTCCACTCACAGAGTTGAACGTTCCCTTTCACCGAGCAGTTCTGAAACACTCTTTTTGCAGAATCTGCAAGTGGCTACTAAGAGCGCTTTGAGACCTATGCTGGAAAGTGAAATATCTTCACATAAAAACTAGACAGAAGCATTCCCAGAAACTTCTCTGTGAAGTGTGCATTCAATTCACAGAGCTGAATCTTTCTTTTGATAGAGAAGTTTTGAGACACTCTTTCTGTAGGATCTGCAAGTGAATATCTGGAGCGCTTTGAGTCCTAGGCTGGAAAAGAAGGTATCTTCACATAGAAACTAGACAGAAGCATTCTCAAAGACTTCTCTGTGATGTGTGCATTCAACTCACAGAGTTGAAACATCCTTTTGATTTGGCAGTTTTAAAACAATCATTTTGTAGAATCTGCTAGTGGATATTTGCAGTATTTTGAGGCATATGCAGGAAAAGGTAATATCTTCACTTGAAAACTAGACAGAGGCATTCTCAGAAACTTCTTTCTGATGTGTGCCTTGAACTTCCGGAGTTGAACCTTCCTCTTCATAGAGCAGTTATATAATAGTCTTTAAGTATAATCTGCAAGTGGATATGTGGAGAACTTTGAGGACTGTGCTGGAAAAGGAAATCTCTTCCCATAGAAAGGAGACGGAAGCATTCTCAGAAGCTTCTCTGTGATGTCGGCATTCAACTCACAGAGTTGAACCTTCCTTTTGATAGAGCAGTTTTCAAACACACTTTGTGGATTCTGCAATTGGTTATTTGGAGAGTTTTGAGGCCTGTACTGGAAAAGGAAATATCTTCAGGTAAAAACTAGACAGAAGCATTCTCAGAAACTTCGTTGTGATGTTTGCATTCAACTCACGGAGTTGAACCCTCTTTTTGATTGCGCAGTTTTAAATCACTGTCTTTGTTGAATCTCCAAGTGGATATTTGGAGCGATTTGGGGCATATTCTGGAAAAGGAAATATCCTCACTTGAAAACTAGATAGAAGAAGTCCCAGAAACTCCTTTGTGACGTCTGCTTTCGACTCACAGAGTTGAACCTTCCTTTTCACAGAGCAGTTTGGAAACACTCTTTTTGTAGAATCTGCGAGTGGTTATTCGGAGAGCTTCGAGGCCCATGCAGGAAATGGAAATACCTTCACATAAAAACTAGACAGAAGCGTTCTCAGAAATTTCTCTGTGATGTGTGCATTGAACTCACAGAGTTGATCCTTCCTATTGATAGAGCAATTTTGTAACACTGTTTTAGTAGAATCTGCAAGTGGATTCTTGGGGAGATTTGAGGCCTCTGCTGGAAAACGAAATATCTTCACGTAGAAACAAGACGGAAGCATTATCAGAAACTTCTCTGTGATGTGTGCATTAAACTCACAGAGTTGAACATTGCTTTTGATGGAGCAGTTTTGAAACACTCTTTTCGTAGAATCTGCAAGTGGTTATTTAGAGCGCTTTGAGGCCTACGCTGCAAATGGAAATATCTTCACATAAAAACTAGACAGAAGCATTCTCAGAAATTCCTTTGTGATGTGTGCATTCAACTCACAGAGATGAAGCTTCCTTTTCACAGGGCACTTTTGAAACACTGTGTTTGTGGGAACTACAAGTGGATATTTGGAGTGATTGCGGCCTCTGGTGGAAAAGCAAATATCATCAAATGAAAACTACACATAGGCATTATCAGAAACTTCTTTGTGTGTGTGCATTCAACTCACAGAGTTGAAGAGTCCTTTTGGTAGAGCAGTTTTGAAGCACTCTTTTTGTAGAATCTGCGAGTGGTTATTCGGAGAGCTTTGAGGCCCATGCTGGAAAAGGAAATAACTTCACATAAAAACTGGACAGAAGCATTCTCAGAAAAGTCTCTGTGATGTGTGCATTCAACTCACAGAGTTGAGCCTGCCTTTTCATACAGCATTTTTGTAACACTCTTTCAGTATAATCTGCAAGTGGATATTTGGGGCGCTTTGAGGCCTATGCTGGAAAACGAAATATCTTCACATAAAAATTAGACGGAAGCATTATCAGAAACTTCTCTGTGATGTGCGCATTCAACTCACAGGGTTGAAAGTGCCTTTCGATACACCCGTTTTCAAACGCTCGTTTTGTGGCATCTGCATTTCGGAATTTGGAGTGCTTTGAGGCCTATACTGGAAAAGGAAATATCCTCACATAGAAACTAGACAGAAGCATTCTCAGAAACTTCTTTGTGATGTGTGCATTCAACTCACAGGGTTCGACCTTCCTTTTGCTACAACAGTTTTGAAACACTCTTTTTGTAGAATCTGCAAGTGGTTATTTGGAGCGCTTCGAGGCCTATGAGTAAAAGGAAATATCTTCAGAGAAAACTAGCCAGAAGCATTCTCAGAAACTTCTGTGTGATGAGTACATTCCACTCACAGAGTTGAACGTTCCCTTTCACCGAGCAGTTCTGAAACACTCTTTTTGCAGAATCTGCAAGTGGCTACTCAGAGCGCTTTGAGACCTATGCTGGAAAGTGAAATATCTTCACATAAAAACTAGACAGAAGCATTCCCAGAAACTTCTCTGTGAAGTGTGCATTCAATTCACAGAGCTGAATCTTTCTTTTGATAGAGAAGTTTTGAGACACTCTTTCTGTAGGATCTGCAAGTGAATATCTGGAGCGCTTTGAGTCCTGGGCTGGAAAAGAAAGTATCTTCACATAGAAACTAGACAGAAGCATTCTCAAAGACTTCTCTGTGATGTGTGCATTCAACTCACAGAGTTGAAACATCCTTTTGATTTGGCAGTTTTAAAACAATCATTTTGTGGAATCTGCTAGTGGATATTTGCAGTATTTTGAGGCATATGCAGGAAAAGGTAATATCTTCACTTGAAAACTAGACAGAGGCATTCTCAGAAACTTCTTTCTGATGTGTGCCTTGAACTTCTGGAGTTGAACCTTCCTCTTCATAGAGCAGTTATATAATAGTCTTTAAGTATAATCTGCAAGTGGATATGTGGAGAACTTTGAGGACTGTGCTGGAAAAGGAAATGTCTTCCCATAGAAAGGAGACGGAAGCATTCTCAGAAGCTTCTCTGTGATGTCGGCATTCAACTCACAGAGTTGAACCTTCCTTTTGATAGAGCAGTTTTCAAACACACTTTGTGGATTCCGCAATTGGTTATTTGGAGAGTTTTGAGGCCTGTACTGGAAAAGGAAATATCTTCAGGTAAAAACTAGACAGAAGCATTCTCAGAAACTTCGTTGTGATGTTTGCATTCAACTCACGGAGTTGAACCCTCTTTTTGATTGCGCAGTTTTAAATCACTGTCTTTGTTGAATCTCCAAGTGGATATTTGGAGCGATTTGGGGCATATTCTGGAAAAGGAAATATCCTCACTTGAAAACTAGATAGAAGAAGTCCCAGAAACTCCTTTGTGACGTCTGCTTTCGACTCACAGAGTTGAACCTTCCTTTTCACAGAGCAGTTTGGAAACACTCTTTTTGTAGAATCTGCGAGTGGTTATTCGGAGAGCTTCGAGGCCCATGCTGGAAATGGAAATACCTTCACATAAAAACTAGACAGAAGCGTTCTCAGAAATTTCTCTGTGATGTGTGCATTGAACTCACAGAGTTGATCCTTCCTATTGATAGAGCAATTTTGTAACACTGTTTTAGTAGAATCTGCAAGTGGATTCTTGGGGAGATTTGAGGCCTATGCTGGAAAACGAAATATCTTCACATAGAAACTAGACGGAAGCATTATCAGAAACTTCTCTGTGATGTGTGCATTAAACTCACAGAGTTGAACATTGCTTTTGATGGAGCAGTTTTGAAACACTCTTTTCGTAGAATCTGCAAGTGGTTATTTAGAGCGCTTTGAGGCCTACGCTGCAAATGGAAATATCTTCACATAAAAACTAGACAGAAGCATTCTCAGAAATTCCTTTGTGATGTGTGCATTCAACTCACAGAGATGAAGCTTCCTTTTCACAGGGCACTTTTGAAACACTGTGTTTGTGGGAACTACAAGTGGATATTTGGAGTGATTGCGGCCTCTGGTGGAAAAGCAAATATCATCAAATGAAAACTACACATAGGCATTCTCAGAAACTTCTTTGTGTGTGTGCATTCAACTCACAGAGTTGAAGAGTCCTTTTGGTAGAGCAGTTTTGAAGCACTCTTTTTGTAGAATCTGCGAGTGGTTATTCGGAGAGCTTTGAGGCCCATGATGGAAAAGGAAATAACTTCACATAAAAACTGGACAGAAGCATTCTCAGAAAAGTCTCTGTGATGTGTGCATTCAACTCACAGAGTTGAGCCTCCCTTTTCATACAGCATTTTTGTAACACTCTTTCAGTATAATCTGCAAGTGGATATTTGGGGCGCTTTGAGGCCTATGCTGGAAAACGAAATATCTTCACATAAAAATTAGACGGAAGCATTATCAGAAACTTCTCTGTGATGTGCGCATTCAACTCACAGGGTTGAACGTGCCTTTCGATACAGCCGTTTTCAAACGCTCGTTTTGTGGCATCTGCATTTCGGAATTTGGAGTGCTTTGAGGCCTATACTGGAAAAGGAAATATCCTCACATAGAAACTAGACAGAAGCATTCTCAGAAACTTCTTTGTGATGTGTGCATTCAACTCACAGGGTTCGACCTTCCTTTTGCTACAACAGTTTTGAAACACTCTTTTTGTAGAATCTGCAAGTGGTTATTTGGAGCGCTTCGAGGCCTATGAGTAAAAGGAAATATCTTCAGAGAAAACTAGCCAGAAGCATTCTCAGAAACTTCTGTGTGACGAGTACATTCCACTCACAGAGTTGAACGTTCCCTTTCACCGAGCAGTTCTGAAACACTCTTTTTGCAGAATCTGCAAGTGGCTACTCAGAGCGCTTTGAGACCTATGCTGGAAAATGAAATATCTTCACATAAAAACTAGACAGAAGCATTCCCAGAAACTTCTCTGTGAAGTGTGCATTCAATTCACAGAGCTGAATCTTTCTTTTGATAGAGAAGTTTTGAGACACTCTTTCTGTAGGATCTGCAAGTGAATATCTGGAGCGCTTTGAGTCCTAGGCTGGAAAAGAAAGTATCTTCACATAGAAACTAGACAGAAGCATTCTCAAAGACTTCTCTGTGATGTGTGCATTCAACTCACAGAGTTGAAACATCCTTTTGATTTGGCAGTTTTAAAACAATCATTTTGTAGAATCTGCTAGTGGATATTTGCAGTATTTTGAGGCATATGCAGGAAAAGGTAATATCTTCACTTGAAAACTAGACAGAGGCATTCTCAGAAACTTCTTTCTGATGTGTGCCTTGAACTTCCGGAGTTGAACCTTCCTCTTCATAGAGCAGTTATATAATAGTCTTTAAGTATAATCTGCAAGTGGATATGTGGAGAACTTTGAGGACTGTGCTGGAAAAGGAAATGTCTTCCCATAGAAAGGAGACGGAAGCATTCTCAGAAGCTTCTCTGTGATGTCGGCATTCAACTCACAGAGTTGAACCTTCCTTTTGATAGAGCAGTTTTCAAACACACTTTGTGGATTCTGCAATTGGTTATTTGGAGAGTTTTGAGGCCTGTACTGGAAAAGGAAATATCTTCAGGTAAAAACTAGACAGAAGCATTCTCAGAAACTTCGTTGTGATGTTTGCATTCAACTCACGGAGTTGAACCCTCTTTTTGATTGCGCAGTTTTAAATCACTGTCTTTGTTGAATCTCCAAGTGGATATTTGGAGCGATTTGGGGCATATTCTGGAAAAGGAAATATCCTCACTTGAAAACTAGATAGAAGAAGTCCCAGAAACTCCTTTGTGACGTCTGCTTTCGACTCACAGAGTTGAACCTTCCTTTTCACAGAGCAGTTTGGAAACACTCTTTTTGTAGAATCTGCGAGTGGTTATTCGGAGAGCTTCGAGGCCCATGCAGGAAATGGAAATACCTTCACATAAAAACTAGACAGAAGCGTTCTCAGAAATTTCTCTGTGATGTGTGCATTGAACTCACAGAGTTGATCCTTCCTATTGATAGAGCATTTTTGTAACACTGTTTTAGTAGAATCTGCAAGTGGATTCTTGGGGAGATTTGAGGCCTATGCTGGAAAACGAAATATCTTCACGTAGAAACTAGACGGAAGCATTATCAGAAACTTCTCTGTGATGTGTGCATTAAACTCACAGAGTTGAACATTGCTTTTGATGGAGCAGTTTTGAAACACTCTTTTCGTAGAATCTGCAAGTGGTTATTTAGAGCGCTTTGAGGCCTACGCTGCAAATGGAAATATCTTCACATAAAAACTAGACAGAAGCATTCTCAGAAATTCCTTTGTGATGTGTGCATTCAACTCACAGAGATGAAGCTTCCTTTTCACAGGACACTTTTGAAACACTGTGTTTGTGGGAACTACAAGTGGATATTTGGAGTGATTGCGGCCTCTGGTGGAAAAGCAAATATCATCAAATGAAAACTACACATAGGCATTCTCAGAAACTTCTTTGTGTGTGTGCATTCAACTCACAGAGTTGAAGAGTCCTTTTGGTAGAGCAGTTTTGAAGCACTCTTTTTGTAGAATCTGCGAGTGGTTATTCGGAGAGCTTTGAGGCCCATGCTGGAAAAGGAAATAACTTCACATAAAAACTGGACAGAAGCATTCTCAGAAAAGTCTCTGTGATGTGTGCATTCAACTCACAGAGTTGAGCCTGCCTTTTCATACAGCATTTTTGTAACACTCTTTCAGTATAATCTGCAAGTGGATATTTGGGGCGCTTTGAGGCCTATGCTGGAAAACGAAATATCTTCACATAAAAATTAGACGGAAGCATTATCAGAAACTTCTCTGTGATGTGCGCATTCAACTCACAGGGTTGAACGTGCCTTTCGATACACCCGTTTTCCAACGCTCGTTTTGTGGCATCTGCATTTCGGAATTTGGAGTGCTTTGAGGCCTATACTGGAAAAGGAAATATCCTCACATAGAAACTAGACAGAAGCATTCTCAGAAACTTCTTTGTGATGTGTGCATTCAACTCACAGGGTTCGACCTTCCTTTTGCTACAACAGTTTTGAAACACTCCTTTGTAGAATCTGCAAGTGGTTATTTGGAGCGCTTCGAGGCCTATGAGTAAAAGGAAATATCTTCAGAGAAAACTAGCCAGAAGCATTCTCAGAAACTTCTGTGTGATGAGTACATTCCACTCACAGAGTTGAACGTTCCCTTTCACCGAGCAGTTCTGAAACACTCTTTTTGTAGAATCTGCAAGTGGCTACTTAGAGCGCTTTGAGACCTATGCTGGAAAGTGAAATATCTTCACATAAAAACTAGACAGAAGCATTCCCAGAAACTTCTCTGTGAAGTGTGCATTCAATTCACAGAGCTGAATCTTTCTTTTGATAGAGAAGTTTTGAGACACTCTTTCTGTAGGATCTGCAAGTGAATATCTGGAGCGCTTTGAGTCCTGGGCTGGAAAAGAAAGTATCTTCACATAGAAACTAGACAGAAGCATTCTCAAAGACTTCTCTGTGATGTGTGCATTCAACTCACAGAGTTGAAACATCCTTTTGATTTGGCAGTTTTAAAACAATCATTTTGTAGAATCTGCTAGTGGATATTTGCAGTATTTTGAGGCATATGCAGGAAAAGGTAATAGCTTCACTTGAAAACTAGACAGAGGCATTCTCAGAAACTTCTTTCTGATGTGTGCCTTGAACTTCTGGAGTTGAACCTTCCTCTTCATAGAGCAGTTATATAATAGTCTTTAAGTATAATCTGTAAGTGGATATGTGGAGAACTTTGAGGACTGTGCTGGAAAAGGAAATGTCTTCCCATAGAAAGGAGACGGAAGCATTCTCAGAAGCTTCTCTGTGATGTCGGCATTCAACTCACAGAGTTGAACCTTCCTTTTGATAGAGCAGTTTTCAAACACACTTTGTGGATTCCGCAATTGGTTATTTGGAGAGTTTTGAGGCCTGTACTGGAAAAGGAAATATCTTCAGGTAAAAACTAGACAGAAGCATTCTCAGAAACTTCGTTGTGATGTTTGCATTCAACTCACGGAGTTGAACCCTCTTTTTGATTGCGCAGTTTTAAATCACTGTCTTTGTTGAATCTCCAAGTGGATATTTGGAGCGATTTGGGGCATATTCTGGAAAAGGAAATATCCTCACTTGAAAACTAGATAGAAGAAGTCCCAGAAACTCCTTTGTGACGTCTGCTTTCGACTCACAGAGTTGAACCTTCCTTTTCACAGAGCAGTTTGGAAACACTCTTTTTGTAGTATCTGCGAGTGGTTATTCGGAGAGCTTCGAGGCCCATGCTGGAAATGGAAATACCTTCACATAAAAACTAGACAGAAGCGTTCTCAGAAATTTCTCTGTGATGTGTGCATTGAACTCACAGAGTTGATCCTTCCTATTGATAGAGCAATTTTGTAACACTGTTTTAGTAGAATCTGCAATTGGATTCTTGGGGAGATTTGAGGCCTATGCTGGGAAACGAAATATCTTCACATAGAAACTAGACGGAAGCATTATCAGAAACTTCTCTGTGATGTGTGCATTAAACTCACAGAGTTGAACATTGCTTTTGATGGAGTAGTTTTGAAACACTCTTTTCGTAGAATCTGCAAGTGGTTATTTAGAGCGCTTTGAGGCCTACGCTGCAAATGGAAATATCTTCACATAAAAACTAGACAGAAACATTCTCAGAAATTCCTTTGTGATGTGTGCATTCAACTCACAGAGATGAAGCTTCCTTTTCACAGGGCACTTTTGAAACACTGTGTTTGTGGGAACTACAAGTGGATATTTGGAGTGATTGCGGCCTCTGGTGGAAAAGCAAATATCATCAAATGAAAACTACACATAGGCATTCTCAGAAACTTCTTTGTGTGTGTGCATTCAACTCACAGAGTTGAAGAGTCCTTTTGGTAGAGCAGTTTTGAAGCACTCTTTTTGTAGAATCTGCGAGTGGTTATTCGGAGAGCTTTGAGGCCCATGATGGAAAAGGAAATAACTTCACATAAAAACTGGACAGAAGCATTCTCAGAAAAGTCTCTGTGATGTGTGCATTCAACTCACAGAGTTGAGCCTCCCTTTTCATACAGCATTTTTGTAACACTCTTTCAGTATAATCTGCAAGTGGATATTTGGGGCGCTTTGAGGCCTATGCTGGAAAACGAAATATCTTCACATAAAAATTAGACGGAAGCATTATCAGAAACTTCTCTGTGATGTGCGCATTCAACTCACAGGGTTGAACGTGCCTTTCGATACAGCCGTTTTCAAACGCTCGTTTTGTGGCATCTGCATTTCGGAATTTGGAGTGCTTTGAGGCCTATACTGGAAAAGGAAATATCCTCACATAGAAACTAGACAGAAGCATTCTCAGAAACTTCTTTGTGATGTGTGCATTCAACTCACAGGGTTCGACCTTCCTTTTGCTACAACAGTTTTGAAACACTCTTTTTGTAGAATCTGCAAGTGGTTATTTGGAGCGCTTCGAGGCCTATGAGTAAAAGGAAATATCTTCAGAGAAAACTAGCCAGAAGCATTCTCAGAAACTTCTGTGTGACGAGTACATTCCACTCACAGAGTTGAACGTTCCCTTTCACCGAGCAGTTCTGAAACACTCTTTTTGCAGAATCTGCAAGTGGCTACTCAGAGCGCTTTGAGACCTATGCTGGAAAATGAAATATCTTCACATAAAAACTAGACAGAAGCATTCCCAGAAACTTCTCTGTGAAGTGTGCATTCAATTCACAGAGCTGAATCTTTCTTTTGATAGAGAAGTTTTGAGACACTCTTTCTGTAGGATCTGCAAGTGAATATCTGGAGCGCTTTGAGTCCTAGGCTGGAAAAGAAAGTATTTTCACATAGAAACTAGACAGAAGCATTCTCAAAGACTTCTCTGTGATGTGTGCATTCAACTCACAGAGTTGAAACATCCTTTTGATTTGGCAGTTTTAAAACAATCATTTTGTAGAATCTGCTAGTGGATATTTGCAGTATTTTGAGGCATATGCAGGAAAAGGTAATATCTTCACTTGAAAACTAGACAGAGGCATTCTCAGAAACTTCTTTCTGATGTGTGCCTTGAACTTCCGGAGTTGAACCTTCCTCTTCATAGAGCAGTTATATAATAGTCTTTAAGTATAATCTGCAAGTGGATATGTGGAGAACTTTGAGGACTGTGCTGGAAAAGGAAATGTCTTCCCATAGAAAGGAGACGGAAGCATTCTCAGAAGCTTCTCTGTGATGTCGGCATTCAACTCACAGAGTTGAACCTTCCTTTTGATAGAGCAGTTTTCAAACACACTTTGTGGATTCTGCAATTGGTTATTTGGAGAGTTTTGAGGCCTGTACTGGAAAAGGAAATATCTTCAGGTAAAAACTAGACAGAAGCATTCTCAGAAACTTCGTTGTGATGTTTGCATTCAACTCACGGAGTTGAACCCTCTTTTTGATTGCGCAGTTTTAAATCACTGTCTTTGTTGAATCTCCAAGTGGATTTTTGGAGCGATTTGGGGCATATTCTGGAAAAGGAAATATCCTCCCTTGAAAACTAGATAGAAGAAGTCCCAGAAACTCCTTTGTGACGTCTGCTTTCAACTCACAGAGTTGAACCTTCCTTTTCACAGAGCAGTTTGGAAACACTCTTTTTGTAGAATCTGCGAGTGGTTATTCGGAGAGCTTCGAGGCCCATGCAGGAAATGGAAATACCTTCACATAAAAACTAGACAGAAGCGTTCTCAGAAATTTCTCTGTGATGTGTGCATTGAACTCACAGAGTTGATCCTTCCTATTGATAGAGCATTTTTGTAACACTGTTTTAGTAGAATCTGCAAGTGGATTCTTGGGGAGATTTGAGGCCTATGCTGGAAAACGAAATATCTTCACGTAGAAACTAGACGGAAGCATTATCAGAAACTTCTCTGTGATGTGTGCATTAAACTCACAGAGTTGAACATTGCTTTTGATGGAGCAGTTTTGAAACACTCTTTTCGTAGAATCTGCAAGTGGTTATTTAGAGCGCTTTGAGGCCTACGCTGCAAATGGAAATATCTTCACATAAAAACTAGACAGAAGCATTCTCAGAAATTCCTTTGTGATGTGTGCATTCAACTCACAGAGATGAAGCTTCCTTTTCACAGGGCACTTTTGAAACACTGTGTTTGTGGGAACTACAAGTGGATATTTGGAGTGATTGCGGCCTCTGGTGGAAAAGCAAATATCATCAAATGAAAACTACACATAGGCATTCTCAGAAACTTCTTTGTGTGTGTGCATTCAACTCACAGAGTTGAAGAGTCCTTTTGGTAGAGCAGTTTTGAAGCACTCTTTTTGTAGAATCTGCGAGTGGTTATTCGGAGAGCTTTGAGGCCCATGCTGGAAAAGGAAATAACTTCACATAAAAACTGGACAGAAGCATTCTCAGAAAAGTCTCTGTGATGTGTGCATTCAACTCACAGAGTTGAGCCTGCCTTTTCATACAGCATTTTTGTAACACTCTTTCAGTATAATCTGCAAGTGGATATTTGGGGCGCTTTGAGGCCTATGCTGGAAAACGAAATATCTTCACATAAAAATTAGACGGAAGCATTATCAGAAACTTCTCTGTGATGTGCGCATTCAACTCACAGGGTTGAACGTGCCTTTCGATACACCCGTTTTCCAACGCTCGTTTTGTGGCATCTGCATTTCGGAATTTGGAGTGCTTTGAGGCCTATACTGGAAAAGGAAATATCCTCACATAGAAACTAGACAGAAGCATTCTCAGAAACTTCTTTGTGATGTGTGCATTCAACTCACAGGGTTCGACCTTCCTTTTGCTACAACAGTTTTGAAACACTCCTTTGTAGAATCTGCAAGTGGTTATTTGGAGCGCTTCGAGGCCTATGAGTAAAAGGAAATATCTTCAGAGAAAACTAGCCAGAAGCATTCTCAGAAACTTCTGTGTGATGAGTACATTCCACTCACAGAGTTGAACGTTCCCTTTCACCGAGCAGTTCTGAAACACTCTTTTTGTAGAATCTGCAAGTGGCTACTTAGAGCGCTTTGAGACCTATGCGGGAAAGTGAAATATCTTCACATAAAAACTAGACAGAAGCATTCCCAGAAACTTCTCTGTGAAGTGTGCATTCAATTCACAGAGCTGAATCTTTCTTTTGATAGAGAAGTTTTGAGACACTCTTTCTGTAGAATCTGCAAGTGAATATCTGGAGCGCTTTGAGTCCTAGGCTGGAAAAGAAAGTATCTTCACATAGAAACTAGACAGAAGCATTCTCAAAGACTTCTCTGTGATGTGTGCATTCAACTCACAGAGTTGAAACATCCTTTTGATTTGGCAGTTTTAAAACAATCATTTTGTAGAATCTGCTAGTGGATATTTGCAGTATTTTGAGGCATATGCAGGAAAAGGTAATATCTTCACTTGAAAACTAGACAGAGGCATTCTCAGAAACTTCTTTCTGATGTGTGCCTTGAACTTCCGGAGTTGAACCTTCCTCTTCATAGAGCAGTTATATAATAGTCTTTAAGTATAATCTGCAAGTGGATATGTGGAGAACTTTGAGGACTGTGCTGGAAAAGGAAATGTCTTCCCATAGAAAGGAGACGGAAGCATTCTCAGAAGCTTCTCTGTGATGTCGGCATTCAACTCACAGAGTTGAACCTTCCTTTTGATAGAGCAGTTTTCAAACACACTTTGTGGATTCTGCAATTGGTTATTTGGAGAGTTTTGAGGCCTGTACTGGAAAAGGAAATATCTTCAGGTAAAAACTAGACAGAAGCATTCTCAGAAACTTCGTTGTGATGTTTGCATTCAACTCACGGAGTTGAACCCTCTTTTTGATTGCGCAGTTTTAAATCACTGTCTTTGTTGAATCTCCAAGTGGATATTTGGAGCGATTTGGGGCATATTCTGGAAAAGGAAATATCCTCCCTTGAAAACTAGATAGAAGAAGTCCCAGAAACTCCTTTGTGACGTGTGCTTTCGACTCACAGAGTTGAACCTTCCTTTTCACAGAGCAGTTTGGAAACACTCTTTTTGTAGAATCTGCGAGTGGTTATTCGGAGAGCTTCGAGGCCCATGCAGGAAATGGAAATACCTTCACATAAAAACTAGACAGAAGCGTTCTCAGAAATTTCTCTGTGATGTGTGCATTGAACTCACAGAGTTGATCCTTCCTATTGATAGAGCATTTTTGTAACACTGTTTTAGTAGAATCTGCAAGTGGATTCTTGGGGAGATTTGAGGCCTATGCTGGAAAACGAAATATCTTCACATAGAAACTAGACGGAAGCATTATCAGAAACTTCTCTGTGATGTGTGCATTAAACTCACAGAGTTGAACATTGCTTTTGATGGAGCAGTTTTGAAACACTCTTTTCGTAGAATCTGCAAGTGGTTATTTAGAGCGCTTTGAGGCCTACGCTGCAAATGGAAATATCTTCACATAAAAACTAGACAGAAGCATTCTCAGAAATTCCTTTGTGATGTGTGCATTCAACTCACAGAGATGAAGCTTCCTTTTCACAGGGCACTTTTGAAACACTGTGTTTGTGGGAACTACAAGTGGATATTTGGAGTGATTGCGGCCTCTGGTGGAAAAGCAAATATCATCAAATGAAAACTACACATAGGCATTCTCAGAAACTTCTTTGTGTGTGTGCATTCAACTCACAGAGTTGAAGAGTCCTTTTGGTAGAGCAGTTTTGAAGCACTCTTTTTGTAGAATCTGCGAGTGGTTATTCGGAGAGCTTTGAGGCCCATGCTGGAAAAGGAAATAACTTCACATAAAAACTGGACAGAAGCATTCTCAGAAAAGTCTCTGTGATGTGTGCATTCAACTCACAGAGTTGAGCCTGCCTTTTCATACAGCATTTTTGTAACACTCTTTCAGTATAATCTGCAAGTGGATCTTTGGGGCGCTTTGAGGCCTATGCTGGAAAACGAAATATCTTCACATAAAAATTAGACGGAAGCATTATCAGAAACTTCTCTGTGATGTGCGCATTCAACTCACAGGGTTGAACGTGCCTTTCGATACACCCGTTTTCCAACGCTCGTTTTGTGGCATCTGCATTTCGGAATTTGGAGTGCTTTGAGGCCTATACTGGAAAAGGAAATATCCTCACATAGAAACTAGACAGAAGCATTCTCAGAAACTTCTTTGTGATGTGTGCATTCAACTCACAGGGTTCGACCTTCCTTTTGCTACAACAGTTTTGAAACACTCCTATGTAGAATCTGCAAGTGGTTATTTGGAGCGCTTCGAGGCCTATGAGTAAAAGGAAATATCTTCAGAGAAAACTAGCCAGAAGCATTCTCAGAAACTTCTGTGTGATGAGTACATTCCACTCACAGAGTTGAACGTTCCCTTTCACCGAGCAGTTCTGAAACACTCTTTTTGTAGAATCTGCAAGTGGCTACTTAGAGCGCTTTGAGACCTGTGCGGGAAAGTGAAATATCTTCACATAAAAACTAGACAGAAGCATTCCCAGAAACTTCTCTGTGAAGTGTGCATTCAATTCACAGAGCTGAATCTTTCTTTTGATAGAGAAGTTTTGAGACACTCTTTCTGTAGGATCTGCAAGTGAATATCTGGAGCGCTTTGAGTCCTAGGCTGGAAAAGAAAGTATCTTCACATAGAAACTAGACAGAAGCATTCTCAAAGACTTCTCTGTGATGTGTGCATTCAACTCACAGAGTTGAAACATCCTTTTGATTTGGCAGTTTTAAAACAATCATTTTGTAGAATCTGCTAGTGGATATTTGCAGTATTTTGAGGCATATGCAGGAAAAGGTAATATCTTCACTTGAAAACTAGACAGAGGCATTCTCAGAAACTTCTTTCTGATGTGTGCCTTGAACTTCCGGAGTTGAACCTTCCTCTTCATAGAGCAGTTATATAATAGTCTTTAAGTATAATCTGCAAGTGGATATGTGGAGAACTTTGAGGACTGTGCTGGAAAAGGAAATGTCTTCCCATAGAAAGGAGACGGAAGCATTCTCAGAAGCTTCTCTGTGATGTCGGCATTCAACTCACAGAGTTGAACCTTCCTTTTGATAGAGCAGTTTTCAAACACACTTTGTGGATTCTGCAATTGGTTATTTGGAGAGTTTTGAGGCCTGTACTGGAAAAGGAAATATCTTCAGGTAAAAACTAGACAGAAGCATTCTCAGAAACTTCGTTGTGATGTTTGCATTCAACTCACGGAGTTGAACCCTCTTTTTGATTGCGCAGTTTTAAATCACTGTCTTTGTTGAATCTCCAAGTGGATATTTGGAGCGATTTGGGGCATATTCTGGAAAAGGAAATATCCTCACTTGAAAACTAGATAGAAGAAGTCCCAGAAACTCCTTTGTGACGTGTGCT
The DNA here is from genome assembly GCF_028885625.2 of Pongo pygmaeus. NCBI lineage: Eukaryota > Metazoa > Chordata > Mammalia > Primates > Hominidae > Pongo > Pongo pygmaeus. The sequence goes on along the minus strand of NC_072391.2, from coordinate 41,378,182 downwards.
TTCGACTCACAGAGTTGAACCTTCCTTTTCACAGAGCAGTTTGGAAACACTCTTTTTGTAGAATCTGCGAGTGGTTATTCGGAGAGCTTCGAGGCCCATGCAGGAAATGGAAATACCTTCACATAAAAACTAGACAGAAGCGTTCTCAGAAATTTCTCTGTGATGTGTGCATTGAACTCACAGAGTTGATCCTTCCTATTGATAGAGCATTTTTGTAACACTGTTTTAGTAGAATCTGCAAGTGGATTCTTGGGGAGATTTGAGGCCTATGCTGGAAAACGAAATATCTTCACATAGAAACTAGACGGAAGCATTATCAGAAACTTCTCTGTGATGTGTGCATTAAACTCACAGAGTTGAACATTGCTTTTGATGGAGCAGTTTTGAAACACTCTTTTCGTAGAATCTGCAAGTGGTTATTTAGAGCGCTTTGAGGCCTACGCTGCAAATGGAAATATCTTCACATAAAAACTAGACAGAAGCATTCTCAGAAATTCCTTTGTGATGTGTGCATTCAACTCACAGAGATGAAGCTTCCTTTTCACAGGGCACTTTTGAAACACTGTGTTTGTGGGAACTACAAGTGGATATTTGGAGTGATTGCGGCCTCTGGTGGAAAAGCAAATATCATCAAATGAAAACTACACATAGGCATTCTCAGAAACTTCTTTGTGTGTGTGCATTCAACTCACAGAGTTGAAGAGTCCTTTTGGTAGAGCAGTTTTGAAGCACTCTTTTTGTAGAATCTGCGAGTGGTTATTCGGAGAGCTTTGAGGCCCATGCTGGAAAAGGAAATATCTTCACATAAAAACTGGACAGAAGCATTCTCAGAAAAGTCTCTGTGATGTGTGCATTCAACTCACAGAGTTGAGCCTTCCTTTTCATACAGCATTTTTGTAACACTCTTTCAGTATAATCTGCAAGTGGATATTTGGGGCGCTTTGAGGACTATGCTGGAAAACGAAATATCTTCACATAAAAATTAGACGAAGCATTATCAGAAACTTCTCTGTGATGTGCGCATTCAACTCACAGGGTTGAACGTGCCTTTCGATACAGCCGTTTTCAAACGCTCGTTTTGTGGCATCTGCATTTCGGAATTTGGAGTGCTTTGAGGCCTATACTGGAAAAGGAAATATCCTCACATAGAAACTAGACAGAAGCATTCTCAGAAACTTCTTTGTGATGTGTGCATTCAACTCACAGGGTTCGACCTTCCTTTTGCTACAACAGTTTTGAAACACTCCTTTGTAGAATCTGCAAGTGGTTATTTGGAGCGCTTCGAGGCCTATGAGTAAAAGGAAATATCTTCAGAGAAAACTAGCCAGAAGCATTCTCAGAAACTTCTGTGTGATGAGTACATTCCACTCACAGAGTTGAACGTTCCCTTTCACCGAGCAGTTCTGAAACACTCTTTTTGTAGAATCTGCAAGTGGCTACTTAGAGCGCTTTGAGACCTATGCTGGAAAGTGAAATATCTTCACATAAAAACTAGACAGAAGCATTCCCAGAAACTTCTCTGTGAAGTGTGCATTCAATTCACAGAGCTGAATCTTTCTTTTGATAGAGAAGTTTTGAGACACTCTTTCTGTAGAATCTGCAAGTGAATATCTGGAGCGCTTTGAGTCCTAGGCTGGAAAAGAAAGTATCTTCACATAGAAACTAGACAGAAGCATTCTCAAAGACTTCTCTGTGATGTGTGCATTCAACTCACAGAGTTGAAACATCCTTTTGATTTGGCAGTTTTAAAACAATCATTTTGTAGAATCTGCTAGTGGATATTTGCAGTATTTTGAGGCATATGCAGGAAAAGGTAATATCTTCACTTGAAAACTAGACAGAGGCATTCTCAGAAACTTCTTTCTGATGTGTGCCTTGAACTTCCGGAGTTGAACCTTCCTCTTCATAGAGCAGTTATATAATAGTCTTTAAGTATAATCTGCAAGTGGATATGTGGAGAACTTTGAGGACTGTGCTGGAAAAGGAAATGTCTTCCCATAGAAAGGAGACGGAAGCATTCTCAGAAGCTTCTCTGTGATGTCGGCATTCAACTCACAGAGTTGAACCTTCCTTTTGATAGAGCAGTTTTCAAACACACTTTGTGGATTCCGCAATTGGTTATTTGGAGAGTTTTGAGGCCTGTACTGGAAAAGGAAATATCTTCAGGTAAAAACTAGACAGAAGCATTCTCAGAAACTTCGTTGTGTTGTTTGCATTCAACTCACGGAGTTGAACCCTCTTTTTGATTGCGCAGTTTTAAATCACTGTCTTTGTTGAATCTCCAAGTGGATATTTGGAGCGATTTGGGGCATATTCTGGAAAAGGAAATATCCTCACTTGAAAACTAGATAGAAGAAGTCCCAGAAACTCCTTTGTGACGTCTGCTTTCGACTCACGGAGTTGAACCTTCCTTTTCACAGAGCAGTTTGGAAACACTCTTTTTGTAGAATCTGCGAGTGGTTATTCGGAGAGCTTCGAGGCCCATGCTGGAAATGGAAATACCTTCACATAAAAACTAGACAGAAGCGTTCTCAGAAATTTCTCTGTGATGTGTGCATTGAACTCACAGAGTTGATCCTTCCTATTGATAGAGCAATTTTGTAACACTGTTTTAGTAGAATCTGCAAGTGGATTCTTGGGGAGATTTGAGGCCTATGCTGGAAAACGAAATATCTTCACATAGAAACTAGACGGAAGCATTATCAGAAACTTCTCTGTGATGTGTGCATTAAACTCACAGAGTTGAACATTGCTTTTGATGGAGCAGTTTTGAAACACTCTTTTCGTAGAATCTGCAAGTGGTTATTTAGAGCGCTTTGAGGCCTACGCTGCAAATGGAAATATCTTCACATAAAAACTAGACAGAAGCATTCTCAGAAATTCCTTTGTGATGTGTGCATTCAACTCACAGAGATGAAGCTTCCTTTTCACAGGGCACTTTTGAAACACTGTGTTTGTGGGAACTACAAGTGGATATTTGGAGTGATTGCGGCCTCTGGTGGAAAAGCAAATATCATCAAATGAAAACTACACATAGGCATTCTCAGAAACTTCTTTGTGTGTGTGCATTCAACTCACAGAGTTGAAGAGTCCTTTTGGTAGAGCAGTTTTGAAGCACTCTTTTTGTAGAATCTGCGAGTGGTTATTCGGAGAGCTTTGAGGCCCATGCTGGAAAAGGAAATAACTTCACATAAAAACTGGACAGAAGCATTCTCAGAAGAGTCTCTGTGATGTGTGCATTCAACTCACAGAGTTGAGCCTGCCTTTTCATACAGCATTTTTGTAACACTCTTTCAGTATAATCTGCAAGTGGATATTTGGGGCGCTTTGAGGCCTATGCTGGAAAACGAAATATCTTCACATAAAAATTAGACGGAAGCATTATCAGAAACTTCTCTGTGATGTGCGCATTCAACTCACAGGGTTGAACGTGCCTTTCGATACAGCCGTTTTCAAACGCTCGTTTTGTGGCATCTGCATTTCGGAATTTGGAGTGCTTTGAGGCCTATACTGGAAAAGGAAATATCCTCACATAGAAACTAGACAGAAGCATTCTCAGAAACTTCTTTGTGATGTATGCATTCAACTCACAGGGTTCGACCTTCCTTTTGCTACAACAGTTTTGAAACACTCTTTTTGTAGAATCTGCAAGTGGTTATTTGGAGCGCTTCGAGGCCTATGAGTAAAAGGAAATATCTTCAGAGAAAACTAGCCAGAAGCATTCTCAGAAACTTCTGTGTGATGAGTACATTCCACTCACAGAGTTGAACGTTCCCTTTCACCGAGCAGTTCTGAAACACTCTTTTTGTAGAATCTGCAAGTGGCTACTTAGAGCGCTTTGAGACCTATGCTGGAAAGTGAAATATCTTCACATAAAAACTAGACAGAAGCATTCCCAGAAACTTCTCTGTGAAGTGTGCATTCAATTCACAGAGCTGAATCTTTCTTTTGATAGAGAAGTTTTGAGACACTCTTTCTGTAGAATCTGCAAGTGAATATCTGGAGCGCTTTGAGTCCTAGGCTGGAAAAGAAAGTATCTTCACATAGAAACTAGACAGAAGCATTCTCAAAGACTTCTCTGTGATGTGTGCATTCAACTCACAGAGTTGAAACATCCTTTTGATTTGGCAGTTTTAAAACAATCATTTTGTAGAATCTGCTAGTGGATATTTGCAGTATTTTGAGGCATATGCAGGAAAAGGTAATATCTTCACTTGAAAACTAGACAGAGGCATTCTCAGAAACTTCTTTCTGATGTGTGCCTTGAACTTCTGGAGTTGAACCTTCCTCTTCATAGAGCAGTTATATAATAGTCTTTAAGTATAATCTGCAAGTGGATATGTGGAGAACTTTGAGGACTGTGCTGGAAAAGGAAATGTCTTCCCATAGAAAGGAGACGGAAGCATTCTCAGAAGCTTCTCTGTGATGTCGGCATTCAACTCACAGAGTTGAACCTTCCTTTTGATAGAGCAGTTTTCAAACACACTTTGTGGATTCTGCAATTGGTTATTTGGAGAGTTTTGAGGCCTGTACTGGAAAAGGAAATATCTTCAGGTAAAAACTAGACAGAAGCATTCTCAGAAACTTCGTTGTGATGTTTGCATTCAACTCACGGAGTTGAACCCTCTTTTTGATTGCGCAGTTTTAAATCACTGTCTTTGTTGAATCTCCAAGTGGATATTTGGAGCGATTTGGGGCATATTCTGGAAAAGGAAATATCCTCACTTGAAAACTAGATAGAAGAAGTCCCAGAAACTCCTTTGTGACGTCTGCTTTCGACTCACAGAGTTGAACCTTCCTTTTCACAGAGCAGTTTGGAAACACTCTTTTTGTAGAATCTGCGAGTGGTTATTCGGAGAGCTTCGAGGCCCATGCTGGAAATGGAAATACCTTCACATAAAAACTAGACAGAAGCGTTCTCAGAAATTTCTCTGTGATGTGTGCATTGAACTCACAGAGTTGATCCTTCCTATTGATAGAGCAATTTTGTAACACTGTTTTAGTAGAATCTGCAAGTGGATTCTTGTGGAGATTTGAGGCCTATGCTGGAAAACGAAATATCTTCACATAGAAACTAGACGGAAGCATTATCAGAAACTTCTCTGTGATGTGTGCATTAAACTCACAGAGTTGAACATTGCTTTTGATGGAGCAGTTTTGAAACACTCTTTTCGTAGAATCTGCAAGTGGTTATTTAGAGCGCTTTGAGGCCTACGCTGCAAATGGAAATATCTTCACATAAAAACTAGACAGAAGCATTCTCAGAAATTCCTTTGTGATGTGTGCATTCAACTCACAGAGATGAAGCTTCCTTTTCACAGGGCACTTTTGAAACACTGTGTTTGTGGGAACTACAAGTGGATATTTGGAGTGATTGCGGCCTCTGGTGGAAAAGCAAATATCATCAAATGAAAACTACACATAGGCATTCTCAGAAACTTCTTTGTGTGTGTGCATTCAACTCACAGAGTTGAAGAGTCCTTTTGGTAGAGCAGTTTTGAAGCACTCTTTTTGTAGAATCTGCGAGTGGTTATTCGGAGAGCTTTGAGGCCCATGCTGGAAAAGGAAATAACTTCACATAAAAACTGGACAGAAGCATTCTCAGAAAAGTCTCTGTGATGTGTGCATTCAACTCACAGAGTTGAGCCTGCCTTTTCATACAGCATTTTTGTAACACTCTTTCAGTATAATCTGCAAGTGGATCTTTGGGGCGCTTTGAGGCCTATGCTGGAAAACGAAATATCTTCACATAAAAATTAGACGGAAGCATTATCAGAAACTTCTCTGTGATGTGCGCATTCAACTCACAGGGTTGAACGTGCCTTTCGATACAGCCGTTTTCAAACGCTCGTTTTGTGGCATCTGCATTTCGGAATTTGGAGTGCTTTGAGGCCTATACTGGAAAAGGAAATATCCTCACATAGAAACTAGACAGAAGCATTCTCAGAAACTTCTTTGTGATGTGTGCATTCAACTCACAGGGTTCGACCTTCCTTTTGCTACAACAGTTTTGAAACACTCTTTTTGTAGAATCTGCAAGTGGTTATTTGGAGCGCTTCGAGGCCTATGAGTAAAAGGAAATATCTTCAGAGAAAACTAGCCAGAAGCATTCTCAGAAACTTCTGTGTGATGAGTACATTCCACTCACAGAGTTGAACGTTCCCTTTCACCGAGCAGTTCTGAAACACTCTTTTTGTAGAATCTGCAAGTGGCTACTTAGAGCGCTTTGAGACCTATGCTGGAAAGTGAAATATCTTCACATAAAAACTAGACAGAAGCATTCCCAGAAACTTCTCTGTGAAGTGTGCATTCAATTCACAGAGCTGAATCTTTCTTTTGATAGAGAAGTTTTGAGACACTCTTTCTGTAGAATCTGCAAGTGAATATCTGGAGCGCTTTGAGTCCTAGGCTGGAAAAGAAAGTATCTTCACATAGAAACTAGACAGAAGCATTCTCAAAGACTTCTCTGTGATGTGTGCATTCAACTCACAGAGTTGAAACATCCTTTTGATTTGGCAGTTTTAAAACAATCATTTTGTAGAATCTGCTAGTGGATATTTGCAGTATTTTGAGGCATATGCAGGAAAAGGTAATATCTTCACTTGAAAACTAGACAGAGGCATTCTCAGAAACTTCTTTCTGATGTGTGCCTTGAACTTCTGGAGTTGAACCTTCCTCTTCATAGAGCAGTTATATAATAGTCTTTAAGTATAATCTGCAAGTGGATATGTGGAGAACTTTGAGGACTGTGCTGGAAAAGGAAATGTCTTCCCATAGAAAGGAGACGGAAGCATTCTCAGAAGCTTCTCTGTGATGTCGGCATTCAACTCACAGAGTTGAACCTTCCTTTTGATAGAGCAGTTTTCAAACACACTTTGTGGATTCTGCAATTGGTTATTTGGAGAGTTTTGAGGCCTGTACTGGAAAAGGAAATATCTTCAGGTAAAAACTAGACAGAAGCATTCTCAGAAACTTCGTTGTGTTGTTTGCATTCAACTCACGGAGTTGAACCCTCTTTTTGATTGCGCAGTTTTAAATCACTGTCTTTGTTGAATCTCCAAGTGGATATTTGGAGCGATTTGGGGCATATTCTGGAAAAGGAAATATCCTCACTTGAAAACTAGATAGAAGAAGTCCCAGAAACTCCTTTGTGACGTCTGCTTTCGACTCACGGAGTTGAACCTTCCTTTTCACAGAGCAGTTTGGAAACACTCTTTTTGTAGAATCTGCGAGTGGTTATTCGGAGAGCTTCGAGGCCCATGCTGGAAATGGAAATACCTTCACATAAAAACTAGACAGAAGCGTTCTCAGAAATTTCTCTGTGATGTGTGCATTGAACTCACAGAGTTGATCCTTCCTATTGATAGAGCAATTTTGTAACACTGTTTTAGTAGAATCTGCAAGTGGATTCTTGGGGAGATTTGAGGCCTATGCTGGAAAACGAAATATCTTCACATAGAAACTAGACGGAAGCATTATCAGAAACTTCTCTGTGATGTGTGCATTAAACTCACAGAGTTGAACATTGCTTTTGATGGAGCAGTTTTGAAACACTCTTTTCGTAGAATCTGCAAGTGGTTATTTAGAGCGCTTTGAGGCCTACGCTGCAAATGGAAATATCTTCACATAAAAACTAGACAGAAGCATTCTCAGAAATTCCTTTGTGATGTGTGCATTCAACTCACAGAGATGAAGCTTCCTTTTCACAGGGCACTTTTGAAACACTGTGTTTGTGGGAACTACAAGTGGATATTTGGAGTGATTGCGGCCTCTGGTGGAAAAGCAAATATCATCAAATGAAAACTACACATAGGCATTCTCAGAAACTTCTTTGTGTGTGTGCATTCAACTCACAGAGTTGAAGAGTCCTTTTGGTAGAGCAGTTTTGAAGCACTCTTTTTGTAGAATCTGCGAGTGGTTATTCGGAGAGCTTTGAGGCCCATGCTGGAAAAGGAAATAACTTCACATAAAAACTGGACAGAAGCATTCTCAGAAGAGTCTCTGTGATGTGTGCATTCAACTCACAGAGTTGAGCCTGCCTTTTCATACAGCATTTTTGTAACACTCTTTCAGTATAATCTGCAAGTGGATATTTGGGGCGCTTTGAGGCCTATGCTGGAAAACGAAATATCTTCACATAAAAATTAGACGGAAGCATTATCAGAAACTTCTCTGTGATGTGCGCATTCAACTCACAGGGTTGAACGTGCCTTTCGATACAGCCGTTTTCAAACGCTCGTTTTGTGGCATCTGCATTTCGGAATTTGGAGTGCTTTGAGGCCTATACTGGAAAAGGAAATATCCTCACATAGAAACTAGACAGAAGCATTCTCAGAAACTTCTTTGTGATGTATGCATTCAACTCACAGGGTTCGACCTTCCTTTTGCTACAACAGTTTTGAAACACTCTTTTTGTAGAATCTGCAAGTGGTTATTTGGAGCGCTTCGAGGCCTATGAGTAAAAGGAAATATCTTCAGAGAAAACTAGCCAGAAGCATTCTCAGAAACTTCTGTGTGATGAGTACATTCCACTCACAGAGTTGAACGTTCCCTTTCACCGAGCAGTTCTGAAACACTCTTTTTGTAGAATCTGCAAGTGGCTACTTAGAGCGCTTTGAGACCTATGCTGGAAAGTGAAATATCTTCACATAAAAACTAGACAGAAGCATTCCCAGAAACTTCTCTGTGAAGTGTGCATTCAATTCACAGAGCTGAATCTTTCTTTTGATAGAGAAGTTTTGAGACACTCTTTCTGTAGAATCTGCAAGTGAATATCTGGAGCGCTTTGAGTCCTAGGCTGGAAAAGAAAGTATCTTCACATAGAAACTAGACAGAAGCATTCTCAAAGACTTCTCTGTGATGTGTGCATTCAACTCACAGAGTTGAAACATCCTTTTGATTTGGCAGTTTTAAAACAATCATTTTGTAGAATCTGCTAGTGGATATTTGCAGTATTTTGAGGCATATGCAGGAAAAGGTAATATCTTCACTTGAAAACTAGACAGAGGCATTCTCAGAAACTTCTTTCTGATGTGTGCCTTGAACTTCTGGAGTTGAACCTTCCTCTTCATAGAGCAGTTATATAATAGTCTTTAAGTATAATCTGCAAGTGGATATGTGGAGAACTTTGAGGACTGTGCTGGAAAAGGAAATGTCTTCCCATAGAAAGGAGACGGAAGCATTCTCAGAAGCTTCTCTGTGATGTCGGCATTCAACTCACAGAGTTGAACCTTCCTTTTGATAGAGCAGTTTTCAAACACACTTTGTGGATTCTGCAATTGGTTATTTGGAGAGTTTTGAGGCCTGTACTGGAAAAGGAAATATCTTCAGGTAAAAACTAGACAGAAGCATTCTCAGAAACTTCGTTGTGATGTTTGCATTCAACTCACGGAGTTGAACCCTCTTTTTGATTGCGCAGTTTTAAATCACTGTCTTTGTTGAATCTCCAAGTGGATATTTGGAGCGATTTGGGGCATATTCTGGAAAAGGAAATATCCTCACTTGAAAACTAGATAGAAGAAGTCCCAGAAACTCCTTTGTGACGTCTGCTTTCGACTCACAGAGTTGAACCTTCCTTTTCACAGAGCAGTTTGGAAACACTCTTTTTGTAGAATCTGCGAGTGGTTATTCGGAGAGCTTCGAGGCCCATGCTGGAAATGGAAATACCTTCACATAAAAACTAGACAGAAGCGTTCTCAGAAATTTCTCTGTGATGTGTGCATTGAACTCACAGAGTTGATCCTTCCTATTGATAGAGCAATTTTGTAACACTGTTTTAGTAGAATCTGCAAGTGGATTCTTGTGGAGATTTGAGGCCTATGCTGGAAAACGAAATATCTTCACATAGAAACTAGACGGAAGCATTATCAGAAACTTCTCTGTGATGTGTGCATTAAACTCACAGAGTTGAACATTGCTTTTGATGGAGCAGTTTTGAAACACTCTTTTCGTAGAATCTGCAAGTGGTTATTTAGAGCGCTTTGAGGCCTACGCTGCAAATGGAAATATCTTCACATAAAAACTAGACAGAAGCATTCTCAGAAATTCCTTTGTGATGTGTGCATTCAACTCACAGAGATGAAGCTTCCTTTTCACAGGGCACTTTTGAAACACTGTGTTTGTGGGAACTACAAGTGGATATTTGGAGTGATTGCGGCCTCTGGTGGAAAAGCAAATATCATCAAATGAAAACTACACATAGGCATTCTCAGAAACTTCTTTGTGTGTGTGCATTCAACTCACAGAGTTGAAGAGTCCTTTTGGTAGAGCAGTTTTGAAGCACTCTTTTTGTAGAATCTGCGAGTGGTTATTCGGAGAGCTTTGAGGCCCATGCTGGAAAAGGAAATAACTTCACATAAAAACTGGACAGAAGCATTCTCAGAAAAGTCTCTGTGATGTGTGCATTCAACTCACAGAGTTGAGCCTGCCTTTTCATACAGCATTTTTGTAACACTCTTTCAGTATAATCTGCAAGTGGATCTTTGGGGCGCTTTGAGGCCTATGCTGGAAAACGAAATATCTTCACATAAAAATTAGACGGAAGCATTATCAGAAACTTCTCTGTGATGTGCGCATTCAACTCACAGGGTTGAACGTGCCTTTCGATACAGCCGTTTTCAAACGCTCGTTTTGTGGCATCTGCATTTCGGAATTTGGAGTGCTTTGAGGCCTATACTGGAAAAGGAAATATCCTCACATAGAAACTAGACAGAAGCATTCTCAGAAACTTCTTTGTGATGTGTGCATTCAACTCACAGGGTTCGACCTTCCTTTTGCTACAACAGTTTTGAAACACTCTTTTTGTAGAATCTGCAAGTGGTTATTTGGAGCGCTTCGAGGCCTATGAGTAAAAGGAAATATCTTCAGAGAAAACTAGCCAGAAGCATTCTCAGAAACTTCTGTGTGATGAGTACATTCCACTCACAGAGTTGAACGTTCCCTTTCACCGAGCAGTTCTGAAACACTCTTTTTGTAGAATCTGCAAGTGGCTACTTAGAGCGCTTTGAGACCTATGCTGGAAAGTGAAATATCTTCACATAAAAACTAGACAGAAGCATTCCCAGAAACTTCTCTGTGAAGTGTGCATTCAATTCACAGAGCTGAATCTTTCTTTTGATAGAGAAGTTTTGAGACACTCTTTCTGTAGAATCTGCAAGTGAATATCTGGAGCGCTTTCAGTCCTAGGCTGGAAAAGAAAGTATCTTCACATAGAAACTAGACAGAAGCATTCTCAAAGACTTCTCTGTGATGTGTGCATTCAACTCACAGAGTTGAAACATCCTTTTGATTTGGCAGTTTTAAAACAATCATTTTGTAGAATCTGCTAGTGGATATTTGCAGTATTTTGAGGCATATGCAGGAAAAGGTAATATCTTCACTTGAAAACTAGACAGAGGCATTCTCAGAAACTTCTTTCTGATGTGTGCCTTGAACTTCTGGAGTTGAACCTTCCTCTTCATAGAGCAGTTATATAATAGTCTTTAAGTATAATCTGCAAGTGGATATGTGGAGAACTTTGAGGACTGTGCTGGAAAAGGAAATGTCTTCCCATAGAAAGGAGACGGAAGCATTCTCAGAAGCTTCTCTGTGATGTCGGCATTCAACTCACAGAGTTGAACCTTCCTTTTGATAGAGCAGTTTTCAAACACACTTTGTGGATTCTGCAATTGGTTATTTGGAGAGTTTTGAGGCCTGTACTGGAAAAGGAAATATCTTCAGGTAAAAACTAGACAGAAGCATTCTCAGAAACTTCGTTGTGATGTTTGCATTCAACTCACGGAGTTGAACCCTCTTTTTGATTGCGCAGTTTTAAATCACTGTCTTTGTTGAATCTCCAAGTGGATATTTGGAGCGATTTGGGGCATATTCTGGAAAAGGAAATATCCTCACTTGAAAACTAGATAGAAGAAGTCCCAGAAACTCCTTTGTGACGTCTGCTTTCGACTCACGGAGTTGAACCTTCCTTTTCACAGAGCAGTTTGGAAACACTCTTTTTGTAGAATCTGCGAGTGGTTATTCGGAGAGCTTCGAGGCCCATGCTGGAAATGGAAATACCTTCACATAAAAACTAGACAGAAGCGTTCTCAGAAATTTCTCTGTGATGTGTGCATTGAACTCACAGAGTTGATCCTTCCTATTGATAGAGCAATTTTGTAACACTGTTTTAGTAGAATCTGCAAGTGGATTCTTGGGGAGATTTGAGGCCTATGCTGGAAAACGAAATATCTTCACATAGAAACTAGACGGAAGCATTATCAGAAACTTCTCTGTGATGTGTGCATTAAACTCACAGAGTTGAACATTGCTTTTGATGGAGCAGTTTTGAAACACTCTTTTCGTAGAATCTGCAAGTGGTTATTTAGAGCGCTTTGAGGCCTACGCTGCAAATGGAAATATCTTCACATAAAAACTAGACAGAAGCATTCTCAGAAATTCCTTTGTGATGTGTGCATTCAACTCACAGAGATGAAGCTTCCTTTTCACAGGGCACTTTTGAAACACTGTGTTTGTGGGAACTACAAGTGGATATTTGGAGTGATTGCGGCCTCTGGTGGAAAAGCAAATATCATCAAATGAAAACTACACATAGGCATTCTCAGAAACTTCTTTGTGTGTGTGCATTCAACTCACAGAGTTGAAGAGTCCTTTTGGTAGAGCAGTTTTGAAGCACTCTTTTTGTAGAATCTGCGAGTGGTTATTCGGAGAGCTTTGAGGCCCATGCTGGAAAAGGAAATAACTTCACATAAAAACTGGACAGAAGCATTCTCAGAAGAGTCTCTGTGATGTGTGCATTCAACTCACAGAGTTGAGCCTGCCTTTTCATACAGCATTTTTGTAACACTCTTTCAGTATAATCTGCAAGTGGATATTTGGGGCGCTTTGAGGCCTATGCTGGAAAACGAAATATCTTCACATAAAAATTAGACGGAAGCATTATCAGAAACTTCTCTGTGATGTGCGCATTCAACTCACAGGGTTGAACGTGCCTTTCGATACAGCCGTTTTCAAACGCTCGTTTTGTGGCATCTGCATTTCGGAATTTGGAGTGCTTTGAGGCCTATACTGGAAAAGGAAATATCCTCACATAGAAACTAGACAGAAGCATTCTCAGAAACTTCTTTGTGATGTATGCATTCAACTCACAGGGTTCGACCTTCCTTTTGCTACAACAGTTTTGAAACACTCTTTTTGTAGAATCTGCAAGTGGTTATTTGGAGCGCTTCGAGGCCTATGAGTAAAAGGAAATATCTTCAGAGAAAACTAGCCAGAAGCATTCTCAGAAACTTCTGTGTGATGAGTACATTCCACTCACAGAGTTGAACGTTCCCTTTCACCGAGCAGTTCTGAAACACTCTTTTTGTAGAATCTGCAAGTGGCTACTTAGAGCGCTTTGAGACCTATGCTGGAAAGTGAAATATCTTCACATAAAAACTAGACAGAAGCATTCCCAGAAACTTCTCTGTGAAGTGTGCATTCAATTCACAGAGCTGAATCTTTCTTTTGATAGAGAAGTTTTGAGACACTCTTTCTGTAGAATCTGCAAGTGAATATCTGGAGCGCTTTGAGTCCTAGGCTGGAAAAGAAAGTATCTTCACATAGAAACTAGACAGAAGCATTCTCAAAGACTTCTCTGTGATGTGTGCATTCAACTCACAGAGTTGAAACATCCTTTTGATTTGGCAGTTTTAAAACAATCATTTTGTAGAATCTGCTAGTGGATATTTGCAGTATTTTGAGGCATATGCAGGAAAAGGTAATATCTTCACTTGAAAACTAGACAGAGGCATTCTCAGAAACTTCTTTCTGATGTGTGCCTTGAACTTCTGGAGTTGAACCTTCCTCTTCATAGAGCAGTTATATAATAGTCTTTAAGTATAATCTGCAAGTGGATATGTGGAGAACTTTGAGGACTGTGCTGGAAAAGGAAATGTCTTCCCATAGAAAGGAGACGGAAGCATTCTCAGAAGCTTCTCTGTGATGTCGGCATTCAACTCACAGAGTTGAACCTTCCTTTTGATAGAGCAGTTTTCAAACACACTTTGTGGATTCTGCAATTGGTTATTTGGAGAGTTTTGAGGCCTGTACTGGAAAAGGAAATATCTTCAGGTAAAAACTAGACAGAAGCATTCTCAGAAACTTCGTTGTGATGTTTGCATTCAACTCACGGAGTTGAACCCTCTTTTTGATTGCGCAGTTTTAAATCACTGTCTTTGTTGAATCTCCAAGTGGATATTTGGAGCGATTTGGGGCATATTCTGGAAAAGGAAATATCCTCACTTGAAAACTAGATAGAAGAAGTCCCAGAAACTCCTTTGTGACGTCTGCTTTCGACTCACAGAGTTGAACCTTCCTTTTCACAGAGCAGTTTGGAAACACTCTTTTTGTAGAATCTGCGAGTGGTTATTCGGAGAGCTTCGAGGCCCATGCTGGAAATGGAAATACCTTCACATAAAAACTAGACAGAAGCGTTCTCAGAAATTTCTCTGTGATGTGTGCATTGAACTCACAGAGTTGATCCTTCCTATTGATAGAGCAATTTTGTAACACTGTTTTAGTAGAATCTGCAAGTGGATTCTTGTGGAGATTTGAGGCCTATGCTGGAAAACGAAATATCTTCACATAGAAACTAGACGGAAGCATTATCAGAAACTTCTCTGTGATGTGTGCATTAAACTCACAGAGTTGAACATTGCTTTTGATGGAGCAGTTTTGAAACACTCTTTTCGTAGAATCTGCAAGTGGTTATTTAGAGCGCTTTGAGGCCTACGCTGCAAATGGAAATATCTTCACATAAAAACTAGACAGAAGCATTCTCAGAAATTCCTTTGTGATGTGTGCATTCAACTCACAGAGATGAAGCTTCCTTTTCACAGGGCACTTTTGAAACACTGTGTTTGTGGGAACTACAAGTGGATATTTGGAGTGATTGCGGCCTCTGGTGGAAAAGCAAATATCATCAAATGAAAACTACACATAGGCATTCTCAGAAACTTCTTTGTGTGTGTGCATTCAACTCACAGAGTTGAAGAGTCCTTTTGGTAGAGCAGTTTTGAAGCACTCTTTTTGTAGAATCTGCGAGTGGTTATTCGGAGAGCTTTGAGGCCCATGCTGGAAAAGGAAATAACTTCACATAAAAACTGGACAGAAGCATTCTCAGAAAAGTCTCTGTGATGTGTGCATTCAACTCACAGAGTTGAGCCTGCCTTTTCATACAGCATTTTTGTAACACTCTTTCAGTATAATCTGCAAGTGGATCTTTGGGGCGCTTTGAGGCCTATGCTGGAAAACGAAATATCTTCACATAAAAATTAGACGGAAGCATTATCAGAAACTTCTCTGTGATGTGCGCATTCAACTCACAGGGTTGAACGTGCCTTTCGATACAGCCGTTTTCAAACGCTCGTTTTGTGGCATCTGCATTTCGGAATTTGGAGTGCTTTGAGGCCTATACTGGAAAAGGAAATATCCTCACATAGAAACTAGACAGAAGCATTCTCAGAAACTTCTTTGTGATGTGTGCATTCAACTCACAGGGTTCGACCTTCCTTTTGCTACAACAGTTTTGAAACACTCTTTTTGTAGAATCTGCAAGTGGTTATTTGGAGCGCTTCGAGGCCTATGAGTAAAAGGAAATATCTTCAGAGAAAACTAGCCAGAAGCATTCTCAGAAACTTCTGTGTGATGAGTACATTCCACTCACAGAGTTGAACGTTCCCTTTCACCGAGCAGTTCTGAAACACTCTTTTTGTAGAATCTGCAAGTGGCTACTTAGAGCGCTTTGAGACCTATGCTGGAAAGTGAAATATCTTCACATAAAAACTAGACAGAAGCATTCCCAGAAACTTCTCTGTGAAGTGTGCATTCAATTCACAGAGCTGAATCTTTCTTTTGATAGAGAAGTTTTGAGACACTCTTTCTGTAGAATCTGCAAGTGAATATCTGGAGCGCTTTGAGTCCTAGGCTGGAAAAGAAAGTATCTTCACATAGAAACTAGACAGAAGCATTCTCAAAGACTTCTCTGTGATGTGTGCATTCAAGTCACAGAGTTGAAACATCCTTTTGATTTGGCAGTTTTAAAACAATCATTTTGTAGAATCTGCTAGTGGATATTTGCAGTATTTTGAGGCATATGCAGGAAAAGGTAATATCTTCACTTGAAAACTAGACAGAGGCATTCTCAGAAACTTCTTTCTGATGTGTGCCTTGAACTTCCGGAGTTGAACCTTCCTCTTCATAGAGCAGTTATATAATAGTCTTTAAGTATAATCTGCAAGTGGATATGTGGAGAACTTTGAGGACTGTGCTGGAAAAGGAAATGTCTTCCCATAGAAAGGAGACGGAAGCATTCTCAGAAGCTTCTCTGTGATGTCGGCATTCAACTCACAGAGTTGAACCTTCCTTTTGATAGAGCAGTTTTCAAACACACTTTGTGGATTCTGCAATTGGTTATTTGGAGAGTTTTGAGGCCTGTACTGGAAAAGGAAATATCTTCAGGTAAAAACTAGACAGAAGCATTCTCAGAAACTTCGTTGTGATGTTTGCATTCAACTCACGGAATTGAACCCTCTTTTTGATTGCGCAGTTTTAAATCACTGTCTTTGTTGAATCTCCAAGTGGATATTTGGAGCGATTTGGGGCATATTCTGGAAAAGGAAATATCCTCACTTGAAAACTAGATAGAAGAAGTCCCAGAAACTCCTTTGTGACGTCTGCTTTCGACTCACAGAGTTGAACCTTCCTTTTCACAGAGCAGTTTGGAAACACTCTTTTTGTAGAATCTGCGAGTGGTTATTCGGAGAGCTTCGAGGCCCATGCTGGAAATGGAAATACCTTCACATAAAAACTAGACAGAAGCGTTCTCAGAAATTTCTCTGTGATGTGTGCATTGAACTCACAGAGTTGATCCTTCCTATTGATAGAGCATTTTTGTAACACTGTTTTAGTAGAATCTGCAAGTGGATTCTTGGGGAGATTTGAGACCTATGCTGGAAAACGAAATATCTTCACATAGAAACTAGACGGAAGCATTATCAGAAACTTCTCTGTGATGTGTGCATTAAACTCACAGAGTTGAACATTGCTTTTGATGGAGCAGTTTTGAAACACTCTTTTCGTAGTATCTGCAAGTGGTTATTTAGAGCGCTTTGAGGCCTACGCTGCAAATGGAAATATCTTCACATAAAAACTAGACAGAAGCATTCTCAGAAATTCCTTTGTGATGTGTGCATTCAACTCACAGAGATGAAGCTTCCTTTTCACAGGGCACTTTTGAAACACTGTGTTTGTGGGAACTACAAGTGGATATTTGGAGTGATTGCGGCCTCTGGTGGAAAAGCAAATATCATCAAATGAAAACTACACATAGGCATTCTCAGAAACTTCTTTGTGTGTGTGCATTCAACTCACAGAGTTGAAGAGTCCTTTTGGTAGAGCAGTTTTGAAGCACTCTTTTTGTAGAATCTGCGAGTGGTTATTCGGAGAGCTTTGAGGCCCATGCTGGAAAAGGAAATAACTTCACATAAAAACTGGACAGAAGCATTCTCAGAAGAGTCTCTGTGATGTGTGCATTCAACTCACAGAGTTGAGCCTGCCTTTTCATACAGCATTTTTGTAACACTCTTTCAGTATAATCTGCAAGTGGATCTTTGGGGCGCTTTGAGGCCTATGCTGGAAAACGAAATATCTTCACATAAAAATTAGACGGAAGCATTATCAGAAACTTCTCTGTGATGTGCGCATTCAACTCACAGGGTTGAACGTGCCTTTCGATACAGCCGTTTTCAAACGCTCGTTTTGTGGCATCTGCATTTCGGAATTTGGAGTGCTTTGAGGCCTATACTGGAAAAGGAAATATCCTCACATAGAAACTAGACAGAAGCATTCTCAGAAACTTCTTTGTGATGTATGCATTCAACTCACAGGGTTCGACCTTCCTTTTGCTACAACAGTTTTGAAACACTCTTTTTGTAGAATCTGCAAGTGGTTATTTGGAGCGCTTCGAGGCCTATGAGTAAAAGGAAATATCTTCAGAGAAAACTAGCCAGAAGCATTCTCAGAAACTTCTGTGTGATGAGTACATTCCACTCACAGAGTTGAACGTTCCCTTTCACCGAGCAGTTCTGAAACACTCTTTTTGTAGAATCTGCAAGTGGCTACTTAGAGCGCTTTGAGACCTATGCTGGAAAGTGAAATATCTTCACATAAAAACTAGACAGAAGCATTCCCAGAAACTTCTCTGTGAAGTGTGCATTCAATTCACAGAGCTGAATCTTTCTTTTGATAGAGAAGTTTTGAGACACTCTTTCTGTAGAATCTGCAAGTGAATATCTGGAGCGCTTTGAGTCCTAGGCTGGAAAAGAAAGTATCTTCACATAGAAACTAGACAGAAGCATTCTCAAAGACTTCTCTGTGATGTGTGCATTCAACTCACAGAGTTGAAACATCCTTTTGATTTGGCAGTTTTAAAACAATCATTTTGTAGAATCTGCTAGTGGATATTTGCAGTATTTTGAGGCATATGCAGGAAAAGGTAATATCTTCACTTGAAAACTAGACAGAGGCATTCTCAGAAACTTCTTTCTGATGTGTGCCTTGAACTTCTGGAGTTGAACCTTCCTCTTCATAGAGCAGTTATATAATAGTCTTTAAGTATAATCTGCAAGTGGATATGTGGAGAACTTTGAGGACTGTGCTGGAAAAGGAAATGTCTTCCCATAGAAAGGAGACGGAAGCATTCTCAGAAGCTTCTCTGTGATGTCGGCATTCAACTCACAGAGTTGAACCTTCCTTTTGATAGAGCAGTTTTCAAACACACTTTGTGGATTCTGCAATTGGTTATTTGGAGAGTTTTGAGGCCTGTACTGGAAAAGGAAATATCTTCAGGTAAAAACTAGACAGAAGCATTCTCAGAAACTTCGTTGTGATGTTTGCATTCAACTCACGGAGTTGAACCCTCTTTTTGATTGCGCAGTTTTAAATCACTGTCTTTGTTGAATCTCCAAGTGGATATTTGGAGCGATTTGGGGCATATTCTGGAAAAGGAAATATCCTCACTTGAAAACTAGATAGAAGAAGTCCCAGAAACTCCTTTGTGACGTCTGCTTTCGACTCACAGAGTTGAACCTTCCTTTTCACAGAGCAGTTTGGAAACACTCTTTTTGTAGAATCTGCGAGTGGTTATTCGGAGAGCTTCGAGGCCCATGCTGGAAATGGAAATACCTTCACATAAAAACTAGACAGAAGCGTTCTCAGAAATTTCTCTGTGATGTGTGCATTGAACTCACAGAGTTGATCCTTCCTATTGATAGAGCAATTTTGTAACACTGTTTTAGTAGAATCTGCAAGTGGATTCTTGTGGAGATTTGAGGCCTATGCTGGAAAACGAAATATCTTCACATAGAAACTAGACGGAAGCATTATCAGAAACTTCTCTGTGATGTGTGCATTAAACTCACAGAGTTGAACATTGCTTTTGATGGAGCAGTTTTGAAACACTCTTTTCGTAGAATCTGCAAGTGGTTATTTAGAGCGCTTTGAGGCCTACGCTGCAAATGGAAATATCTTCACATAAAAACTAGACAGAAGCATTCTCAGAAATTCCTTTGTGATGTGTGCATTCAACTCACAGAGATGAAGCTTCCTTTTCACAGGGCACTTTTGAAACACTGTGTTTGTGGGAACTACAAGTGGATATTTGGAGTGATTGCGGCCTCTGGTGGAAAAGCAAATATCATCAAATGAAAACTACACATAGGCATTCTCAGAAACTTCTTTGTGTGTGTGCATTCAACTCACAGAGTTGAAGAGTCCTTTTGGTAGAGCAGTTTTGAAGCACTCTTTTTGTAGAATCTGCGAGTGGTTATTCGGAGAGCTTTGAGGCCCATGCTGGAAAAGGAAATAACTTCACATAAAAACTGGACAGAAGCATTCTCAGAAAAGTCTCTGTGATGTGTGCATTCAACTCACAGAGTTGAGCCTGCCTTTTCATACAGCATTTTTGTAACACTCTTTCAGTATAATCTGCAAGTGGATCTTTGGGGCGCTTTGAGGCCTATGCTGGAAAACGAAATATCTTCACATAAAAATTAGACGGAAGCATTATCAGAAACTTCTCTGTGATGTGCGCATTCAACTCACAGGGTTGAACGTGCCTTTCGATACAGCCGTTTTCAAACGCTCGTTTTGTGGCATCTGCATTTCGGAATTTGGAGTGCTTTGAGGCCTATACTGGAAAAGGAAATATCCTCACATAGAAACTAGACAGAAGCATTCTCAGAAACTTCTTTGTGATGTGTGCATTCAACTCACAGGGTTCGACCTTCCTTTTGCTACAACAGTTTTGAAACACTCTTTTTGTAGAATCTGCAAGTGGTTATTTGGAGCGCTTCGAGGCCTATGAGTAAAAGGAAATATCTTCAGAGAAAACTAGCCAGAAGCATTCTCAGAAACTTCTGTGTGATGAGTACATTCCACTCACAGAGTTGAACGTTCCCTTTCACCGAGCAGTTCTGAAACACTCTTTTTGTAGAATCTGCAAGTGGCTACTTAGAGCGCTTTGAGACCTATGCTGGAAAGTGAAATATCTTCACATAAAAACTAGACAGAAGCATTCCCAGAAACTTCTCTGTGAAGTGTGCATTCAATTCACAGAGCTGAATCTTTCTTTTGATAGAGAAGTTTTGAGACACTCTTTCTGTAGAATCTGCAAGTGAATATCTGGAGCGCTTTGAGTCCTAGGCTGGAAAAGAAAGTATCTTCACATAGAAACTAGACAGAAGCATTCTCAAAGACTTCTCTGTGATGTGTGCATTCAAGTCACAGAGTTGAAACATCCTTTTGATTTGGCAGTTTTAAAACAATCATTTTGTAGAATCTGCTAGTGGATATTTGCAGTATTTTGAGGCATATGCAGGAAAAGGTAATATCTTCACTTGAAAACTAGACAGAGGCATTCTCAGAAACTTCTTTCTGATGTGTGCCTTGAACTTCCGGAGTTGAACCTTCCTCTTCATAGAGCAGTTATATAATAGTCTTTAAGTATAATCTGCAAGTGGATATGTGGAGAACTTTGAGGACTGTGCTGGAAAAGGAAATGTCTTCCCATAGAAAGGAGACGGAAGCATTCTCAGAAGCTTCTCTGTGATGTCGGCATTCAACTCACAGAGTTGAACCTTCCTTTTGATAGAGCAGTTTTCAAACACACTTTGTGGATTCTGCAATTGGTTATTTGGAGAGTTTTGAGGCCTGTACTGGAAAAGGAAATATCTTCAGGTAAAAACTAGACAGAAGCATTCTCAGAAACTTCGTTGTGATGTTTGCATTCAACTCACGGAATTGAACCCTCTTTTTGATTGCGCAGTTTTAAATCACTGTCTTTGTTGAATCTCCAAGTGGATATTTGGAGCGATTTGGGGCATATTCTGGAAAAGGAAATATCCTCACTTGAAAACTAGATAGAAGAAGTCCCAGAAACTCCTTTGTGACGTCTGCTTTCGACTCACAGAGTTGAACCTTCCTTTTCACAGAGCAGTTTGGAAACACTCTTTTTGTAGAATCTGCGAGTGGTTATTCGGAGAGCTTCGAGGCCCATGCTGGAAATGGAAATACCTTCACATAAAAACTAGACAGAAGCGTTCTCAGAAATTTCTCTGTGATGTGTGCATTGAACTCACAGAGTTGATCCTTCCTATTGATAGAGCATTTTTGTAACACTGTTTTAGTAGAATCTGCAAGTGGATTCTTGGGGAGATTTGAGACCTATGCTGGAAAACGAAATATCTTCACATAGAAACTAGACGGAAGCATTATCAGAAACTTCTCTGTGATGTGTGCATTAAACTCACAGAGTTGAACATTGCTTTTGATGGAGCAGTTTTGAAACACTCTTTTCGTAGTATCTGCAAGTGGTTATTTAGAGCGCTTTGAGGCCTACGCTGCAAATGGAAATATCTTCACATAAAAACTAGACAGAAGCATTCTCAGAAATTCCTTTGTGATGTGTGCATTCAACTCACAGAGATGAAGCTTCCTTTTCACAGGGCACTTTTGAAACACTGTGTTTGTGGGAACTACAAGTGGATATTTGGAGTGATTGCGGCCTCTGGTGGAAAAGCAAATATCATCAAATGAAAACTACACATAGGCATTCTCAGAAACTTCTTTGTGTGTGTGCATTCAACTCACAGAGTTGAAGAGTCCTTTTGGTAGAGCAGTTTTGAAGCACTCTTTTTGTAGAATCTGCGAGTGGTTATTCAGAGAGCTTTGAGGCCCATGCTGGAAAAGAAAATATCTTCACATAAAAACTGGACAGAAGCATTCTCAGAAAATTCTCTGTGATGTGTGCATTCAACTCACAGAGTTGAGCCTGCCTTTTCATACAGCATTTTTGTAACACTCTTTCAGTATAATCTGCAAGTGGATCTTTGGGGCGCTTTGAGGCCTATGCTGGAAAACGAAATATCTTCACATAAAAATTAGACGGAAGCATTATCAGAAACTTCTCTGTGATGTGCGCATTCAACTCACAGGGTTGAACGTGCCTTTTGATACAGCCGTTTTCAAACGCTCGTTTTGTGGCATCTGCATTTCGGAATTTGGAGTGCTTTGAGGCCTATACTGGAAAAGGAAATATCCTCACATAGAAACTAGACAGAAGCATTCTCAGAAACTTCTTTGTGATGTGTGCATTCAACTCACAGGGTTCGACCTTCCTTTTGCTACAACAGTTTTGAAACACTCTTTTTGTAGAATCTGCAAGTGGTTATTTGGAGCGCTTCGAGGCCTATGAGTAAAAGGAAATATCTTCAGAGAAAACTAGCCAGAAGCATTCTCAGAAACTTCTGTGTGATGAGTACATTCCACTCACAGAGTTGAACGTTCCCTTTCACCGAGCAGTTCTGAAACACTCTTTTTGTAGAATCTGCAAGTGGCTACTTAGAGCGCTTTGAGACCTATGCTGGAAAGTGAAATATCTTCACATAAAAACTAGACAGAAGCATTCCCAGAAACTTCTCTGTGAAGTGTGCATTCAATTCACAGAGCTGAATCTTTCTTTTGATAGACAAGTTTTGAGACACTCTTTCTGTAGAATCTGCAAGTGAATATCTGGAGCGCTTTGAGTCCTAGGCTGGAAAAGAAAGTATCTTCACATAGAAACTAGACAGAAGCATTCTCAAAGACTTCTCTGTGATGTGTGCATTCAACTCACAGAGTTGAAACATCCTTTTGATTTGGCAGTTTTAAAACAATCATTTTGTAGAATCTGCTAGTGGATATTTGCAGTATTTTGAGGCATATGCAGGAAAAGGTAATATCTTCACTTGAAAACTAGACAGAGGCATTCTCAGAAACTTCTTTCTGATGTGTGCCTTGAACTTCCGGAGTTGAACCTTCCTCTTCATAGAGCAGTTATATAATAGTCTTTAAGTATAATCTGCAAGTGGATATGTGGAGAACTTTGAGGACTGTGCTGGAAAAGGAAATGTCTTCCCATAGAAAGGAGACGGAAGCATTCTCAGAAGCTTCTCTGTGATGTCGGCATTGAACTCACAGAGTTGAACCTTCCTTTTGATAGAGCAGTTTTCAAACACACTTTGTGGATTCCGCAATTGGTTATTTGGAGAGTTTTGAGGCCTGTACTGGAAAAGGAAATATCTTCAGGTAAAAACTAGACAGAAGCATTCTCAGAAACTTCGTTGTGATGTTTGCATTCAACTCACGGAGTTGAACCCTCTTTTTGATTGCGCAGTTTTAAATCACTGTCTTTGTTGAATCTCCAAGTGGATATTTGGAGCGATTTGGGGCATATTCTGGAAAAGGAAATATCCTCACTTGAAAACTAGATAGAAGAAGTCCCAGAAACTCCTTTGTGACGTCTGCTTTCGACTCACAGAGTTGAACCTTCCTTTTCACAGAGCAGTTTGGAAACACTCTTTTTGTAGAATCTGTGAGTGGTTATTCGGAGAGCTTCGAGGCCCATGCAGGAAATGGAAATACCTTCACATAAAAACTAGACAGAAGCGTTCTCAGAAATTTCTCTGTGATGTGTGCATTGAACTCACAGAGTTGATCCTTCCTATTGATAGAGCATTTTTGTAACACTGTTTTAGTAGAATCTGCAAGTGGATTCTTGGGGAGATTTGAGGCCTATGCTGGAAAACGAAATATCTTCACATAGAAACTAGACGGAAGCATTATCAGAAACTTCTCTGTGATGTGTGCATTAAACTCACAGAGTTGAACATTGCTTTTGATGGAGCAGTTTTGAAACACTCTTTTCGTAGAATCTGCAAGTGGTTATTTACAGCGCTTTGAGGCCTACGCTGCAAATGGAAATATCTTCACATAAAAACTAGACAGAAGCATTCTCAGAAATTCCTTTGTGATGTGTGCATTCAACTCACAGAGATGAAGCTTCCTTTTCACAGGGCACTTTTGAAACACTGTGTTTGTGGGAACTACAAGTGGATATTTGGAGTGATTGCGGCCTCTGGTGGAAAAGCAAATATCATCAAATGAAATCTACACATAGGCATTCTCAGAAACTTCTTTGTGTGTGTGCATTCAACTCACAGAGTTGAAGAGTCCTTTTGGTAGAGCAGTTTTGAAGCACTCTTTTTGTAGAATCTGCGAGTGGTTATTCGGAGAGCTTTGAGGCCCATGCTGGAAAAGGAAATATCTTCACATAAAAACTGGACAGAAGCATTCTCAGAAAATTCTCTGTGATGTGTGCATTCAACTCACAGAGTTGAGCCTGCCTTTTCATACAGCATTTTTGTAACACTCTTTCAGTATAATCTGCAAGTGGATCTTTGGGGCGCTTTGAGGCCTATGCTGGAAAACGAAATATCTTCACATAAAAATTAGACGGAAGCATTATCAGAAACTTCTCTGTGATGTGCGCATTCAACTCACAGGGTTGAACGTGCCTTTTGATACAGCCGTTTTCAAACGCTCGTTTTGTGGCATCTGCATTTCGGAATTTGGAGTGCTTTGAGGCCTATACTGGAAAAGGAAATATCCTCACATAGAAACTAGACAGAAGCATTCTCAGAAACTTCTTTGTGATATGTGCATTCAACTCACAGGGTTCGACCTTCCTTTTGCTACAACAGTTTTGAAACACTCTTTTTGTAGAATCTGCAAGTGGTTATTTGGAGCGCTTCGAGGCCTATGAGTAAAAGGAAATATCTTCAGAGAAAACTAGCCAGAAGCATTCTCAGAAACTTCTGTGTGATGAGTACATTCCACTCACAGAGTTGAACGTTCCCTTTCACCGAGCAGTTCTGAAACACTCTTTTTGTAGAATCTGCAAGTGGCTACTTAGAGCGCTTTGAGACCTATGCTGGAAAGTGAAATATCTTCACATAAAAACTAGACAGAAGCATTCCCAGAAACTTCTCTGTGAAGTGTGCATTCAATTCACAGAGCTGAATCTTTCTTTTGATAGAGAAGTTTTGAGACACTCTTTCTGTAGAATCTGCAAGTGAATATCTGGAGCGCTTTGAGTCCTAGGCTGGAAAAGAAAGTATCTTCACATAGAAACTAGACAGAAGCATTCTCAAAGACTTCTCTGTGATGTGTGCATTCAACTCACAGAGTTGAAACATCCTTTTGATTTGGCAGTTTTAAAACAATCATTTGGTAGAATCTGCTAGTGGATATTTGCAGTATTTTGAGGCATATGCAGGAAAAGGTAATATCTTCACTTGAAAACTAGACAGAGGCATTCTCAGAAACTTCTTTCTGATGTGTGCCTTGAACTTCCGGAGTTGAACCTTCCTCTTCATAGAGCAGTTATATAATAGTCTTTAAGTATAATCTGCAAGTGGATATGTGGAGAACTTTGAGGACTGTGCTGGAAAAGGAAATGTCTTCCCATAGAAAGGAGACGGAAGCATTCTCAGAAGCTTCTCTGTGATGTCGGCATTCAACTCACAGAGTTGAACCTTCCTTTTGATAGAGCACTTTGTGGATTCTGCAATTGGTTATTTGGAGAGTTTTGAGGCCTGTACTGGAAAAGGAAATATCTTCAGGTAAAAACTAGACAGAAGCATTCTCAGAAACTTCGTTGTGATGTTTGCATTCAACTCACGGAGTTGAACCCTCTTTTTGATTGCGCAGTTTTAAATCACTGTCTTTGTTGAATCTCCAAGTGGATATTTGGAGCGATTTGGGGCATATTCTGGAAAAGGAAATATCCTCACTTGAAAACTAGATAGAAGAAGTCCCAGAAACTCCTTTGTGACGTCTGCTTTCGACTCACAGAGTTGAACCTTCCTTTTCACAGAGCAGTTTGGAAACACTCTTTTTGTAGAATCTGCGAGTGGTTATTCGGAGAGCTTCGAGGCCCATGCTGGAAATGGAAATACCTTCACATAAAAACTAGACAGAAGCGTTCTCAGAAATTTCTCTGTGATGTGTGCATTGAACTCACAGAGTTGATCCTTCCTATTGATAGAGCATTTTTGTAACACTGTTTTAGTAGAATCTGCAAGTGGATTCTTGGGGAGATTTGAGGCCTATGCTGGAAAACGAAATATCTTCACATAGAAACTAGACGGAAGCATTATCAGAAACTTCTCTGTGATGTGTGCATTAAACTCACAGAGTTGAACATTGCTTTTGATGGAGCAGTTTTGAAACACTCTTTTCGTAGAATCTGCAAGTGGTTATTTAGAGCGCTTTGAGGCCTACGCTGCAAATGGAAATATCTTCACATAAAAACTAGACAGAAGCATTCTCAGAAATTCCTTTGTGATGTGTGCATTCAACTCACAGAGATGAAGCTTCCTTTTCACAGGGCACTTTTGAAACACTGTGTTTGTGGGAACTACAAGTGGATATTTGGAGTGATTGCGGCCTCTGGTGGAAAAGCAAATATCATCAAATGAAAACTACACATAGGCATTCTCAGAAACTTCTTTGTGTGTGTGCATTCAACTCAC
This sequence comes from Pongo pygmaeus, assembly GCF_028885625.2. Taxonomy (NCBI): domain Eukaryota; kingdom Metazoa; phylum Chordata; class Mammalia; order Primates; family Hominidae; genus Pongo; species Pongo pygmaeus. Next base: position 41,351,237 of record NC_072391.2, on the reverse strand, counting down.
AGAGTTGAAGAATCCTTTTGGTAGAGCAGTTTTGAAGCACTCTTTTTGTAGAATCTGCGAGTGGTTATTCAGAGAGCTTTGAGGCCCATGCTGGAAAAGAAAATATCTTCACATAAAAACTGGACAGAAGCATTCTCAGAAAATTCTCTGTGATGTGTGCATTCAACTCACAGAGTTGAGCCTGCCTTTTCATACAGCATTTTTGTAACACTCTTTCAGTATAATCTGCAAGTGGATCTTTGGGGCGCTTTGAGGCCTATGCTGGAAAACGAAATATCTTCACATAAAAATTAGACGGAAGCATTATCAGAAACTTCTCTGTGATGTGCGCATTCAACTCACAGGGTTGAACGTGCCTTTTGATACAGCCGTTTTCAAACGCTCGTTTTGTGGCATCTGCATTTCGGAATTTGGAGTGCTTTGAGGCCTATACTGGAAAAGGAAATATCCTCACATAGAAACTAGACAGAAGCATTCTCAGAAACTTCTTTGTGATGTGTGCATTCAACTCACAGGGTTCGACCTTCCTTTTGCTACAACAGTTTTGAAACACTCTTTTTGTAGAATCTGCAAGTGGTTATTTGGAGCGCTTCGAGGCCTATGAGTAAAAGGAAATATCTTCAGAGAAAACTAGCCAGAAGCATTCTCAGAAACTTCTGTGTGATGAGTACATTCCACTCACAGAGTTGAACGTTCCCTTTCACCGAGCAGTTCTGAAACACTCTTTTTGTAGAATCTGCAAGTGGCTACTTAGAGCGCTTTGAGACCTATGCTGGAAAGTGAAATATCTTCACATAAAAACTAGACAGAAGCATTCCCAGAAACTTCTCTGTGAAGTGTGCATTCAATTCACAGAGCTGAATCTTTCTTTTGATAGACAAGTTTTGAGACACTCTTTCTGTAGAATCTGCAAGTGAATATCTGGAGCGCTTTGAGTCCTAGGCTGGAAAAGAAAGTATCTTCACATAGAAACTAGACAGAAGCATTCTCAAAGACTTCTCTGTGATGTGTGCATTCAAGTCACAGAGTTGAAACATCCTTTTGATTTGGCAGTTTTAAAACAATCATTTTGTAGAATCTGCTAGTGGATATTTGCAGTATTTTGAGGCATATGCAGGAAAAGGTAATATCTTCACTTGAAAACTAGACAGAGGCATTCTCAGAAACTTCTTTCTGATGTGTGCCTTGAACTTCCGGAGTTGAACCTTCCTCTTCATAGAGCAGTTATATAATAGTCTTTAAGTATAATCTGCAAGTGGATATGTGGAGAACTTTGAGGACTGTGCTGGAAAAGGAAATGTCTTCCCATAGAAAGGAGACGGAAGCATTCTCAGAAGCTTCTCTGTGATGTCGGCATTGAACTCACAGAGTTGAACCTTCCTTTTGATAGAGCAGTTTTCAAACACACTTTGTGGATTCCGCAATTGGTTATTTGGAGAGTTTTGAGGCCTGTACTGGAAAAGGAAATATCTTCAGGTAAAAACTAGACAGAAGCATTCTCAGAAACTTCGTTGTGATGTTTGCATTCAACTCACGGAGTTGAACCCTCTTTTTGATTGCGCAGTTTTAAATCACTGTCTTTGTTGAATCTCCAAGTGGATATTTGGAGCGATTTGGGGCATATTCTGGAAAAGGAAATATCCTCACTTGAAAACTAGATAGAAGAAGTCCCAGAAACTCCTTTGTGACGTCTGCTTTCGACTCACAGAGTTGAACCTTCCTTTTCACAGAGCAGTTTGGAAACACTCTTTTTGTAGAATCTGCGAGTGGTTATTCGGAGAGCTTCGAGGCCCATGCTGGAAATGGAAATACCTTCACATAAAAACTAGACAGAAGCGTTCTCAGAAATTTCTCTGTGATGTGTGCATTGAACTCACAGAGTTGATCCTTCCTATTGATAGAGCAATTTTGTAACACTGTTTTAGTAGAATCCGCAAGTGGATTCTTGGGGAGATTTGAGGCCTATGCTGGAAAACGAAATATCTTCACATAGAAACTAGACGGAAGCATTATCAGAAACTTCTCTGTGATGTGTGCATTAAACTCACAGAGTTGAACATTGCTTTTGATGGAGCAGTTTTGAAACACTCTTTTCGTAGAATCTGCAAGTGGTTATTTAGAGCGCTTTGAGGCCTACGCTGCAAATGGAAATATCTTCACATAAAAACTAGACAGAAGCATTCTCAGAAATTCCTTTGTGATGTGTGCATTCAACTCACAGAGATGAAGCTTCCTTTTCACAGGGCACTTTTGAAACACTGTGTTTGTGGGAACTACAAGTGGATATTTGGAGTGATTGCGGCCTCTGGTGGAAAAGCAAATATCATCAAATGAAAACTACACATAGGCATTCTCAGAAACTTCTTTGTGTGTGTGCATTCAACTCACAGAGTTGAAGAGTCCTTTTGGTAGAGCAGTTTTGAAGCACTCTTTTTGTAGAATCTGCGAGTGGTTATTCGGAGAGCTTTGAGGCCCATGCTGGAAAAGGAAATAACTTCACATAAAAACTGGACAGAAGCATTCTCAGAAAAGTCTCTGTGATGTGTGCATTCAACTCACAGAGTTGAGCCTGCCTTTTCATACAGCATTTTTGTAACACTCTTTCAGTATAATCTGCAAGTGGATCTTTGGGGCGCTTTGAGGCCTATGCTGGAAAACGAAATATCTTCACATAAAAATTAGACGGAAGCATTATCAGAAACTTCTCTGTGATGTGCGCATTCAACTCACAGGGTTGAACGTGCCTTTCGATACAGCCGTTTTCAAACGCTCGTTTTGTGGCATCTGCATTTCGGAATTTGGAGTGCTTTGAGGCCTATACTGGAAAAGGAAATATCCTCACATAGAAACTAGACAGAAGCATTCTCAGAAACTTCTTTGTGATGTGTGCATTCAACTCACAGGGTTCGACCTTCCTTTTGCTACAACAGTTTTGAAACACTCTTTTTGTAGAATCTGCAAGTGGTTATTTGGAGCGCTTCGAGGCCTATGAGTAAAAGGAAATATCTTCAGAGAAAACTAGCCAGAAGCATTCTCAGAAACTTCTGTGTGATGAGTACATTCCACTCACAGAGTTGAACGTTCCCTTTCACCGAGCAGTTCTGAAACACTCTTTTTGTAGAATCTGCAAGTGGCTACTTAGAGCGCTTTGAGACCTATGCTGGAAAGTGAAATATCTTCACATAAAAACTAGACAGAAGCATTCCCAGAAACTTCTCTGTGAAGTGTGCATTCAATTCACAGAGCTGAATCTTTCTTTTGATAGAGAAGTTTTGAGACACTCTTTCTGTAGAATCTGCAAGTGAATATCTGGAGCGCTTTGAGTCCTAGGCTGGAAAAGAAAGTATCTTCACATAGAAACTAGACAGAAGCATTCTCAAAGACTTCTCTGTGATGTGTGCATTCAAGTCACAGAGTTGAAACATCCTTTTGATTTGGCAGTTTTAAAACAATCATTTTGTAGAATCTGCTAGTGGATATTTGCAGTATTTTGAGGCATATGCAGGAAAAGGTAATATCTTCATTTGAAAACTAGACAGAGGCATTCTCAGAAACTTCTTTCTGATGTGTGCCTTGAACTTCTGGAGTTGAACCTTCCTCTTCATAGAGCAGTTATATAATAGTCTTTAAGTATAATCTGCAAGTGGATATGTGGAGAACTTTGAGGACTGTGCTGGAAAAGGAAATGTCTTCCCATAGAAAGGAGACGGAAGCATTCTCAGAAGCTTCTCTGTGATGTCGGCATTCAACTCACAGAGTTGAACCTTCCTTTTGATAGAGCAGTTTTCAAACACACTTTGTGGATTCCGCAATTGGTTATTTGGAGAGTTTTGAGGCCTGTACTGGAAAAGGAAATATCTTCAGGTAAAAACTAGACAGAAGCATTCTCAGAAACTTCGTTGTGATGTTTGCATTCAACTCACGGAGTTGAACCCTCTTTTTGATTGCGCAGTTTTAAATCACTGTCTTTGTTGAATCTCCAAGTGGATATTTGGAGCGATTTGGGGCATATTCTGGAAAAGGAAATATCCTCACTTGAAAACTAGATAGAAGAAGTCCCAGAAACTCCTTTGTGACGTCTGCTTTCGACTCACAGAGTTGAACCTTCCTTTTCACAGAGCAGTTTGGAAACACTCTTTTTGTAGAATCTGCGAGTGGTTATTCGGAGAGCTTCGAGGCCCATGCTGGAAATGGAAATACCTTCACATAAAAACTAGACAGAAGCGTTCTCAGAAATTTCTCTGTGATGTGTGCATTGAACTCACAGAGTTGATCCTTCCTATTGATAGAGCAATTTTGTAACACTGTTTTAGTAGAATCCGCAAGTGGATTCTTGGGGAGATTTGAGGCCTATGCTGGAAAACGAAATATCTTCACATAGAAACTAGACGGAAGCATTATCAGAAACTTCTCTGTGATGTGTGCATTAAACTCACAGAGTTGAACATTGCTTTTGATGGAGCAGTTTTGAAACACTCTTTTCGTAGAATCTGCAAGTGGTTATTTAGAGCGCTTTGAGGCCTACGCTGCAAATGGAAATATCTTCACATAAAAACTAGACAGAAGCATTCTCAGAAATTCCTTTGTGATGTGTGCATTCAACTCACAGAGATGAAGCTTCCTTTTCACAGGGCACTTTTGAAACACTGTGTTTGTGGGAACTACAAGTGGATATTTGGAGTGATTGCGGCCTCTGGTGGAAAAGCAAATATCATCAAATGAAAACTACACATAGGCATTCTCAGAAACTTCTTTGTGTGTGTGCATTCAACTCACAGAGTTGAAGAGTCCTTTTGGTAGAGCAGTTTTGAAGCACTCTTTTTGTAGAATCTGCGAGTGGTTATTCAGAGAGCTTTGAGGCCCATGCTGGAAAAGGAAATATCTTCACATAAAAACTGGACAGAAGCATTCTCAGAAAAGTCTCTGTGATGTGTGCATTCAACTCACAGAGTTGAGCCTGCCTTTTCATACAGCATTTTTGTAACACTCTTTCAGTATAATCTGCAAGTGGATCTTTGGGGCGCTTTGAGGCCTATGCTGGAAAACGAAATATCTTCACATAAAAATTAGACGGAAGCATTATCAGAAACTTCTCTGTGATGTGCGCATTCAACTCACAGGGTTGAACGTGCCTTTTGATACAGCCGTTTTCAAACGCTCGTTTTGTGGCATCTGCATTTTGGAATTTGGAGTGCTTTGAGGCCTATACTGGAAAAGGAAATATCCTCACATAGAAACTAGACAGAAGCATTCTCAGAAACTTCTTTGTGATGTGTGCATTCAACTCACAGGGTTCGACCTTCCTTTTGCTACAACAGTTTTGAAACACTCTTTTTGTAGAATCTGCAAGTGGTTATTTGGAGCGCTTCGAGGCCTATGAGTAAAAGGAAATATCTTCAGAGAAAACTAGCCAGAAGCATTCTCAGAAACTTCTGTGTGATGAGTACATTCCACTCACAGAGTTGAACGTTCCCTTTCACCGAGCAGTTCTGAAACACTCTTTTTGTAGAATCTGCAAGTGGCTACTTAGAGCGCTTTGAGACCTATGCTGGAAAGTGAAATATCTTCACATAAAAACTAGACAGAAGCATTCCCAGAAACTTCTCTGTGAAGTGTGCATTCAATTCACAGAGCTGAATCTTTCTTTTGATAGACAAGTTTTGAGACACTCTTTCTGTAGAATCTGCAAGTGAATATCTGGAGCGCTTTGAGTCCTAGGCTGGAAAAGAAAGTATCTTCACATAGAAACTAGACAGAAGCATTCTCAAAGACTTCTCTGTGATGTGTGCATTCAACTCACAGAGTTGAAACATCCTTTTGATTTGGCAGTTTTAAAACAATCATTTTGTAGAATCTGCTAGTGGATATTTGCAGTATTTTGAGGCATATGCAGGAAAAGGTAATATCTTCACTTGAAAACTAGACAGAGGCATTCTCAGAAACTTCTTTCTGATGTGTGCCTTGAACTTCCGGAGTTGAACCTTCCTCTTCATAGAGCAGTTATATAATAGTCTTTAAGTATAATCTGCAAGTGGATATGTGGAGAACTTTGAGGACTGTGCTGGAAAAGGAAATGTCTTCCCATAGAAAGGAGACGGAAGCATTCTCAGAAGCTTCTCTGTGATGTCGGCATTCAACTCACAGAGTTGAACCTTCCTTTTGATAGAGCAGTTTTCAAACACACTTTGTGGATTCTGCAATTGGTTATTTGGAGAGTTTTGAGGCCTGTACTGGAAAAGGAAATATCTTCAGGTAAAAACTAGACAGAAGCATTCTCAGAAACTTCGTTGTGATGTTTGCATTCAACTCACGGAGTTGAACCCTCTTTTTGATTGCGCAGTTTTAAATCACTGTCTTTGTTGAATCTCCAAGTGGATATTTGGAGCGATTTGGGGCATATTCTGGAAAAGGAAATATCCTCACTTGAAAACTAGATAGAAGAAGTCCCAGAAACTCCTTTGTGACGTCTGCTTTCGACTCACAGAGTTGAACCTTCCTTTTCACAGAGCAGTTTGGAAACACTCTTTTTGTAGAATCTGCGAGTGGTTATTCGGAGAGCTTCGAGGCCCATGCTGGAAATGGAAATACCTTCACATAAAAACTAGACAGAAGCGTTCTCAGAAATTTCTCTGTGATGTGTGCATTGAACTCACAGAGTTGATCCTTCCTATTGATAGAGCAATTTTGTAACACTGTTTTAGTAGAATCCGCAAGTGGATTCTTGGGGAGATTTGAGGCCTATGCTGGAAAACGAAATATCTTCACATAGAAACTAGACGGAAGCATTATCAGAAACTTCTCTGTGATGTGTGCATTAAACTCACAGAGTTGAACATTGCTTTTGATGGAGCAGTTTTGAAACACTCTTTTCGTAGAATCTGCAAGTGGTTATTTAGAGCGCTTTGAGGCCTACGCTGCAAATGGAAATATCTTCACATAAAAACTAGACAGAAGCATTCTCAGAAATTCCTTTGTGATGTGTGCATTCAACTCACAGAGATGAAGCTTCCTTTTCACAGGGCACTTTTGAAACACTGTGTTTGTGGGAACTACAAGTGGATATTTGGAGTGATTGCGGCCTCTGGTGGAAAAGCAAATATCATCAAATGAAAACTACACATAGGCATTCTCAGAAACTTCTTTGTGTGTGTGCATTCAACTCACAGAGTTGAAGAGTCCTTTTGGTAGAGCAGTTTTGAAGCACTCTTTTTGTAGAATCTGCGAGTGGTTATTCGGAGAGCTTTGAGGCCCATGCTGGAAAAGGAAATAACTTCACATAAAAACTGGACAGAAGCATTCTCAGAAAAGTCTCTGTGATGTGTGCATTCAACTCACAGAGTTGAGCCTGCCTTTTCATACAGCATTTTTGTAACACTCTTTCAGTATAATCTGCAAGTGGATCTTTGGGGCGCTTTGAGGCCTATGCTGGAAAACGAAATATCTTCACATAAAAATTAGACGGAAGCATTATCAGAAACTTCTCTGTGATGTGCGCATTCAACTCACAGGGTTGAACGTGCCTTTCGATACAGCCGTTTTCAAACGCTCGTTTTGTGGCATCTGCATTTCGGAATTTGGAGTGCTTTGAGGCCTATACTGGAAAAGGAAATATCCTCACATAGAAACTAGACAGAAGCATTCTCAGAAACTTCTTTGTGATGTGTGCATTCAACTCACAGGGTTCGACCTTCCTTTTGCTACAACAGTTTTGAAACACTCTTTTTGTAGAATCTGCAAGTGGTTATTTGGAGCGCTTCGAGGCCTATGAGTAAAAGGAAATATCTTCAGAGAAAACTAGCCAGAAGCATTCTCAGAAACTTCTGTGTGATGAGTACATTCCACTCACAGAGTTGAACGTTCCCTTTCACCGAGCAGTTCTGAAACACTCTTTTTGTAGAATCTGCAAGTGGCTACTTAGAGCGCTTTGAGACCTATGCTGGAAAGTGAAATATCTTCACATAAAAACTAGACAGAAGCATTCCCAGAAACTTCTCTGTGAAGTGTGCATTCAATTCACAGAGCTGAATCTTTCTTTTGATAGAGAAGTTTTGAGACACTCTTTCTGTAGAATCTGCAAGTGAATATCTGGAGCGCTTTGAGTCCTAGGCTGGAAAAGAAAGTATCTTCACATAGAAACTAGACAGAAGCATTCTCAAAGACTTCTCTGTGATGTGTGCATTCAAGTCACAGAGTTGAAACATCCTTTTGATTTGGCAGTTTTAAAACAATCATTTTGTAGAATCTGCTAGTGGATATTTGCAGTATTTTGAGGCATATGCAGGAAAAGGTAATATCTTCACTTGAAAACTAGACAGAGGCATTCTCAGAAACTTCTTTCTGATGTGTGCCTTGAACTTCTGGAGTTGAACCTTCCTCTTCATAGAGCAGTTATATAATAGTCTTTAAGTATAATCTGCAAGTGGATATGTGGAGAACTTTGAGGACTGTGCTGGAAAAGGAAATGTCTTCCCATAGAAAGGAGACGGAAGCATTCTCAGAAGCTTCTCTGTGATGTCGGCATTCAACTCACAGAGTTGAACCTTCCTTTTGATAGAGCAGTTTTCAAACACACTTTGTGGATTCCGCAATTGGTTATTTGGAGAGTTTTGAGGCCTGTACTGGAAAAGGAAATATCTTCAGGTAAAAACTAGACAGAAGCATTCTCAGAAACTTCGTTGTGATGTTTGCATTCAACTCACGGAGTTGAACCCTCTTTTTGATTGCGCAGTTTTAAATCACTGTCTTTGTTGAATCTCCAAGTGGATATTTGGAGCAATTTGGGGCATATTCTGGAAAAGGAAATATCCTCACTTGAAAACTAGATAGAAGAAGTCCCAGAAACTCCTTTGTGACGTCTGCTTTCGACTCACAGAGTTGAACCTTCCTTTTCACAGAGCAGTTTGGAAACACTCTTTTTGTAGAATCTGCGAGTGGTTATTCGGAGAGCTTCGAGGCCCATGCTGGAAATGGAAATACCTTCACATAAAAACTAGACAGAAGCGTTCTCAGAAATTTCTCTGTGATGTGTGCATTGAACTCACAGAGTTGATCCTTCCTATTGATAGAGCAATTTTGTAACACTGTTTTAGTAGAATCCGCAAGTGGATTCTTGGGGAGATTTGAGGCCTATGCTGGAAAACGAAATATCTTCACGTAGAAACTAGACGGAAGCATTATCAGAAACTTCTCTGTGATGTGTGCATTAAACTCACAGAGTTGAACATTGCTTTTGATGGAGCAGTTTTGAAACACTCTTTTCGTAGAATCTGCAAGTGGTTATTTAGAGCGCTTTGAGGCCTACGCTGCAAATGGAAATATCTTCACATAAAAACTAGACAGAAGCATTCTCAGAAATTCCTTTGTGATGTGTGCATTCAACTCACAGAGATGAAGCTTCCTTTTCACAGGGCACTTTTGAAACACTGTGTTTGTGGGAACTACAAGTGGATATTTGGAGTGATTGCGGCCTCTGGTGGAAAAGCAAATATCATCAAATGAAAACTACACATAGGCATTCTCAGAAACTTCTTTGTGTGTGTGCATTCAACTCACAGAGTTGAAGAGTCCTTTTGGTAGAGCAGTTTTGAAGCACTCTTTTTGTAGAATCTGCGAGTGGTTATTCAGAGAGCTTTGAGGCCCATGCTGGAAAAGGAAATATCTTCACATAAAAACTGGACAGAAGCATTCTCAGAAAAGTCTCTGTGATGTGTGCATTCAACTCACAGAGTTGAGCCTGCCTTTTCATACAGCATTTTTGTAACACTCTTTCAGTATAATCTGCAAGTGGATCTTTGGGGCGCTTTGAGGCCTATGCTGGAAAACGAAATATCTTCACATAAAAATTAGACGGAAGCATTATCAGAAACTTCTCTGTGATGTGCGCATTCAACTCACAGGGTTGAACGTGCCTTTCGATACACCCGTTTTCCAACGCTCGTTTTGTGGCATCTGCATTTCGGAATTTGGAGTGCTTTGAGGCCTATACTGGAAAAGGAAATATCCTCACATAGAAACTAGACAGAAGCATTCTCAGAAACTTCTTTGTGATGTGTGCATTCAACTCACAGGGTTCGACCTTCCTTTTGCTACAACAGTTTTGAAACACTCTTTTTGTAGAATCTGCAAGTGGTTATTTGGAGCGCTTCGAGGCCTATGAGTAAAAGGAAATATCTTCAGAGAAAACTAGCCAGAAGCATTCTCAGAAACTTCTGTGTGATGAGTACATTCCACTCACAGAGTTGAACGTTCCCTTTCACCGAGCAGTTCTGAAACACTCTTTTTGTAGAATCTGCAAGTGGCTACTTAGAGCGCTTTGAGACCTATGCTGGAAAGTGAAATATCTTCACATAAAAACTAGACAGAAGCATTCCCAGAAACTTCTCTGTGAAGTGTGCATTCAATTCACAGAGCTGAATCTTTCTTTTGATAGACAAGTTTTGAGACACTCTTTCTGTAGAATCTGCAAGTGAATATCTGGAGCGCTTTGAGTCCTAGGCTGGAAAAGAAAGTATCTTCACATAGAAACTAGACAGAAGCATTCTCAAAGACTTCTCTGTGATGTGTGCATTCAACTCACAGAGTTGAAACATCCTTTTGATTTGGCAGTTTTAAAACAATCATTTTGTAGAATCTGCTAGTGGATATTTGCAGTATTTTGAGGCATATGCAGGAAAAGGTAATATCTTCACTTGAAAACTAGACAGAGGCATTCTCAGAAACTTCTTTCTGATGTGTGCCTTGAACTTCCGGAGTTGAACCTTCCTCTTCATAGAGCAGTTATATAATAGTCTTTAAGTATAATCTGCAAGTGGATATGTGGAGAACTTTGAGGACTGTGCTGGAAAAGGAAATGTCTTCCCATAGAAAGGAGACGGAAGCATTCTCAGAAGCTTCTCTGTGATGTCGGCATTCAACTCACAGAGTTGAACCTTCCTTTTGATAGAGCAGTTTTCAAACACACTTTGTGGATTCCGCAATTGGTTATTTGGAGAGTTTTGAGGCCTGTACTGGAAAAGGAAATATCTTCAGGTAAAAACTAGACAGAAGCATTCTCAGAAACTTCGTTGTGATGTTTGCATTCAACTCACGGAGTTGAACCCTCTTTTTGATTGCGCAGTTTTAAATCACTGTCTTTGTTGAATCTCCAAGTGGATATTTGGAGCGATTTGGGGCATATTCTGGAAAAGGAAATATCCTCACTTGAAAACTAGATAGAAGAAGTCCCAGAAACTCCTTTGTGACGTCTGCTTTCGACTCACAGAGTTGAACCTTCCTTTTCACAGAGCAGTTTGGAAACACTCTTTTTGTAGAATCTGCGAGTGGTTATTCGGAGAGCTTCGAGGCCCATGCTGGAAATGGAAATACCTTCACATAAAAACTAGACAGAAGCGTTCTCAGAAATTTCTCTGTGATGTGTGCATTGAACTCACAGAGTTGATCCTTCCTATTGATAGAGCAATTTTGTAACACTGTTTTAGTAGAATCCGCAAGTGGATTCTTGGGGAGATTTGAGGCCTATGCTGGAAAACGAAATATCTTCACATAGAAACTAGACGGAAGCATTATCAGAAACTTCTCTGTGATGTGTGCATTAAACTCACAGAGTTGAACATTGCTTTTGATGGAGCAGTTTTGAAACACTCTTTTCGTAGAATCTGCAAGTGGTTATTTAGAGCGCTTTGAGGCCTACGCTGCAAATGGAAATATCTTCACATAAAAACTAGACAGAAGCATTCTCAGAAATTCCTTTGTGATGTGTGCATTCAACTCACAGAGATGAAGCTTCCTTTTCACAGGGCACTTTTGAAACACTGTGTTTGTGGGAACTACAAGTGGATATTTGGAGTGATTGCGGCCTCTGGTGGAAAAGCAAATATCATCAAATGAAAACTACACATAGGCATTCTCAGAAACTTCTTTGTGTGTGTGCATTCAACTCACAGAGTTGAAGAGTCCTTTTGGTAGAGCAGTTTTGAAGCACTCTTTTTGTAGAATCTGCGAGTGGTTATTCGGAGAGCTTTGAGGCCCATGCTGGAAAAGGAAATAACTTCACATAAAAACTGGACAGAAGCATTCTCAGAAAAGTCTCTGTGATGTGTGCATTCAACTCACAGAGTTGAGCCTGCCTTTTCATACAGCATTTTTGTAACACTCTTTCAGTATAATCTGCAAGTGGATCTTTGGGGCGCTTTGAGGCCTATGCTGGAAAACGAAATATCTTCACATAAAAATTAGACGGAAGCATTATCAGAAACTTCTCTGTGATGTGCGCATTCAACTCACAGGGTTGAACGTGCCTTTCGATACAGCCGTTTTCAAACGCTCGTTTTGTGGCATCTGCATTTCGGAATTTGGAGTGCTTTGAGACCTATACTGGAAAAGGAAATATCCTCACATAGAAACTAGACAGAAGCATTCTCAGAAACTTCTTTGTGATGTGTGCATTCAACTCACAGGGTTCGACCTTCCTTTTGCTACAACAGTTTTGAAACACTCCTTTGTAGAATCTGCAAGTGGTTATTTGGAGCGCTTCGAGGCCTATGAGTAAAAGGAAATATCTTCAGAGAAAACTAGCCAGAAGCATTCTCAGAAACTTCTGTGTGATGAGTACATTCCACTCACAGAGTTGAACGTTCCCTTTCACCGAGCAGTTCTGAAACACTCTTTTTGTAGAATCTGCAAGTGGCTACTTAGAGCGCTTTGAGACCTATGCTGGAAAGTGAAATATCTTCACATAAAAACTAGACAGAAGCATTCCCAGAAACTTCTCTGTGAAGTGTGCATTCAATTCACAGAGCTGAATCTTTCTTTTGATAGAGAAGTTTTGAGACACTCTTTCTGTAGAATCTGCAAGTGAATATCTGGAGCGCTTTGAGTCCTAGGCTGGAAAAGAAAGTATCTTCACATAGAAACTAGACAGAAGCATTCTCAAAGACTTCTCTGTGATGTGTGCATTCAACTCACAGAGTTGAAACATCCTTTTGATTTGGCAGTTTTAAAACAATCATTTTGTAGAATCTGCTAGTGGATATTTGCAGTATTTTGAGGCATATGCAGGAAAAGGTAATATCTTCACTTGAAAACTAGACAGAGGCATTCTCAGAAACTTCTTTCTGATGTGTGCCTTGAACTTCCGGAGTTGAACCTTCCTCTTCATAGAGCAGTTATATAATAGTCTTTAAGTATAATCTGCAAGTGGATATGTGGAGAACTTTGAGGACTGTGCTGGAAAAGGAAATGTCTTCCCATAGAAAGGAGACGGAAGCATTCTCAGAAGCTTCTCTGTGATGTCGGCATTCAACTCACAGAGTTGAACCTTCCTTTTGATAGAGCAGTTTTCAAACACACTTTGTGGATTCTGCAATTGGTTATTTGGAGAGTTTTGAGGCCTGTACTGGAAAAGGAAATATCTTCAGGTAAAAACTAGACAGAAGCATTCTCAGAAACTTCGTTGTGATGTTTGCATTCAACTCACGGAGTTGAACCCTCTTTTTGATTGCGCAGTTTTAAATCACTGTCTTTGTTGAATCTCCAAGTGGGTATTTGGAGCGATTTGGGGCATATTCTGGAAAAGGAAATATCCTCACTTGAAAACTAGATAGAAGAAGTCCCAGAAACTCCTTTGTGACGTCTGCTTTCGACTCACAGAGTTGAACCTTCCTTTTCACAGAGCAGTTTGGAAACACTCTTTTTGTAGAATCTGCGAGTGGTTATTCGGAGAGCTTCGAGGCCCATGCTGGAAATGGAAATACCTTCACATAAAAACTAGACAGAAGCGTTCTCAGAAATTTCTCTGTGATGTGTGCATTGAACTCACAGAGTTGATCCTTCCTATTGATAGAGCAATTTTGTAACACTGTTTTAGTAGAATCCGCAAGTGGATTCTTGGGGAGATTTGAGGCCTATGCTGGAAAACGAAATATCTTCACGTAGAAACTAGACGGAAGCATTATCAGAAACTTCTCTGTGATGTGTGCATTAAACTCACAGAGTTGAACATTGCTTTTGATGGAGCAGTTTTGAAACACTCTTTTCGTAGAATCTGCAAGTGGTTATTTAGAGCGCTTTGAGGCCTACGCTGCAAATGGAAATATCTTCACATAAAAACTAGACAGAAGCATTCTCAGAAATTCCTTTGTGATGTGTGCATTCAACTCACAGAGATGAAGCTTCCTTTTCACAGGGCACTTTTGAAACACTGTGTTTGTGGGAACTACAAGTGGATATTTGGAGTGATTGCGGCCTCTGGTGGAAAAGCAAATATCATCAAATGAAAACTACACATAGGCATTCTCAGAAACTTCTTTGTGTGTGTGCATTCAACTCACAGAGTTGAAGAGTCCTTTTGGTAGAGCAGTTTTGAAGCACTCTTTTTGTAGAATCTGCGAGTGGTTATTCGGAGAGCTTTGAGGCCCATGCTGGAAAAGGAAATAACTTCACATAAAAACTGGACAGAAGCATTCTCAGAAAAGTCTCTGTGATGTGTGCATTCAACTCACAGAGTTGAGCCTGCCTTTTCATACAGCATTTTTGTAACACTCTTTCAGTATAATCTGCAAGTGGATATTTGGGGCGCTTTGAGGCCTATGCTGGAAAACGAAATATCTTCACATAAAAATTAGACGGAAGCATTATCAGAAACTTCTCTGTGATGTGCGCATTCAACTCACAGGGTTGAACGTGCCTTTCGATACAGCCGTTTTCCAACGCTCGTTTTGTGGCATCTGCATTTCGGAATTTGGAGTGCTTTGAGGCCTATACTGGAAAAGGAAATATCCTCACATAGAAACTAGACAGAAGCATTCTCAGAAACTTCTTTGTGATGTGTGCATTCAACTCACAGGGTTCGACCTTCCTTTTGCTACAACAGTTTTGAAACACTCCTTTGTAGAATCTGCAAGTGGTTATTTGGAGCGCTTCGAGGCCTATGAGTAAAAGGAAATATCTTCAGAGAAAACTAGCCAGAAGCATTCTCAGAAACTTCTGTGTGATGAGTACATTCCACTCACAGAGTTGAACGTTCCCTTTCACCGAGCAGTTCTGAAACACTCTTTTTGTAGAATCTGCAAGTGGCTACTTAGAGCGCTTTGAGACCTATGCTGGAAAGTGAAATATCTTCACATAAAAACTAGACAGAAGCATTCCCAGAAACTTCTCTGTGAAGTGTGCATTCAATTCACAGAGCTGAATCTTTCTTTTGATAGAGAAGTTTTGAGACACTCTTTCTGTAGAATCTGCAAGTGAATATCTGGAGCGCTTTGAGTCCTAGGCTGGAAAAGAAAGTATCTTCACATAGAAACTAGACAGAAGCATTCTCAAAGACTTCTCTGTGATGTGTGCATTCAACTCACAGAGTTGAAACATCCTTTTGATTTGGCAGTTTTAAAACAATCATTTTGTAGAATCTGCTAGTGGATATTTGCAGTAATTTGAGGCATATGCAGGAAAAGGTAATATCTTCACTTGAAAACTAGACAGAGGCATTCTCAGAAACTTCTTTCTGATGTGTGCCTTGAACTTCCGGAGTTGAACCTTCCTCTTCATAGAGCAGTTATATAATAGTCTTTAAGTATAATCTGCAAGTGGATATGTGGAGAACTTTGAGGACTGTGCTGGAAAAGGAAATGTCTTCCCATAGAAAGGAGACGGAAGCATTCTCAGAAGCTTCTCTGTGATGTCGGCATTCAACTCACAGAGTTGAACCTTCCTTTTGATAGAGCAGTTTTCAAACACACTTTGTGGATTCCGCAATTGGTTATTTGGAGAGTTTTGAGGCCTGTACTGGAAAAGGAAATATCTTCAGGTAAAAACTAGACAGAAGCATTCTCAGAAACTTCGTTGTGATGTTTGCATTCAACTCACGGAGTTGAACCCTCTTTTTGATTGCGCAGTTTTAAATCACTGTCTTTGTTGAATCTCCAAGTGGATATTTGGAGCGATTTGGGGCATATTCTGGAAAAGGAAATATCCTCACTTGAAAACTAGATAGAAGAAGTCCCAGAAACTCCTTTGTGACGTCTGCTTTCGACTCACAGAGTTGAACCTTCCTTTTCACAGAGCAGTTTGGAAACACTCTTTTTGTAGAATCTGCGAGTGGTTATTCGGAGAGCTTCGAGGCCCATGCTGGAAATGGAAATACCTTCACATAAAAACTAGACAGAAGCGTTCTCAGAAATTTCTCTGTGATGTGTGCATTGAACTCACAGAGTTGATCCTTCCTATTGATAGAGCAATTTTGTAACACTGTTTTAGTAGAATCTGCAAGTGGATTCTTGGGGAGATTTGAGGCCTATGCTGGAAAACGAAATATCTTCACATAGAAACTAGACGGAAGCATTATCAGAAACTTCTCTGTGATGTGTGCATTAAACTCACAGAGTTGAACATTGCTTTTGATGGAGCAGTTTTGAAACACTCTTTTCGTAGAATCTGCAAGTGGTTATTTAGAGCGCTTTGAGGCCTACGCTGCAAATGGAAATATCTTCACATAAAAACTAGACAGAAGCATTCTCAGAAATTCCTTTGTGATGTGTGCATTCAACTCACAGAGATGAAGCTTCCTTTTCACAGGGCACTTTTGAAACACTGTGTTTGTGGGAACTACAAGTGGATATTTGGAGTGATTGCGGCCTCTGGTGGAAAAGCAAATATCATCAAATGAAATCTACACATAGGCATTCTCAGAAACTTCTTTGTGTGTGTGCATTCAACTCACAGAGTTGAAGAGTCCTTTTGGTAGAGCAGTTTTGAAGCACTCTTTTTGTAGAATCTGCGAGTGGTTATTCGGAGAGCTTTGAGGCCCATGCTGGAAAAGGAAATATCTTCACATAAAAACTGGACAGAAGCATTCTCAGAAAATTCTCTGTGATGTGTGCATTCAACTCACAGAGTTGAGCCTGCCTTTTCATACAGCATTTTTGTAACACTCTTTCAGTATAATCTGCAAGTGGATCTTTGGGGCGCTTTGAGGCCTATGCTGGAAAACGAAATATCTTCACATAAAAATTAGACGGAAGCATTATCAGAAACTTCTCTGTGATGTGCGCATTCAACTCACAGGGTTGAACGTGCCTTTTGATACAGCCGTTTTCAAACGCTCGTTTTGTGGCATCTGCATTTCGGAATTTGGAGTGCTTTGAGGCCTATACTGGAAAAGGAAATATCCTCACATAGAAACTAGACAGAAGCATTCTCAGAAACTTCTTTGTGATGTGTGCATTCAACTCACAGGGTTCGACCTTCCTTTTGCTACAACAGTTTTGAAACACTCCTTTGTAGAATCTGCAAGTGGTTATTTGGAGCGCTTCGAGGCCTATGAGTAAAAGGAAATATCTTCAGAGAAAACTAGCCAGAAGCATTCTCAGAAACTTCTGTGTGATGAGTACATTCCACTCACAGAGTTGAACGTTCCCTTTCACCGAGCAGTTCTGAAACACTCTTTTTGTAGAATCTGCAAGTGGCTACTTAGAGCGCTTTGAGACCTATGCTGGAAAGTGAAATATCTTCACATAAAAACTAGACAGAAGCATTCCCAGAAACTTCTCTGTGAAGTGTGCATTCAATTCACAGAGCTGAATCTTTCTTTTGATAGAGAAGTTTTGAGACACTCTTTCTGTAGAATCTGCAAGTGAATATCTGGAGCGCTTTGAGTCCTAGGCTGGAAAAGAAAGTATCTTCACATAGAAACTAGACAGAAGCATTCTCAAAGACTTCTCTGTGATGTGTGCATTCAACTCACAGAGTTGAAACATCCTTTTGATTTGGCAGTTTTAAAACAATCATTTTGTAGAATCTGCTAGTGGATATTTGCAGTATTTTGAGGCATATGCAGGAAAAGGTAATATCTTCACTTGAAAACTAGACAGAGGCATTCTCAGAAACTTCTTTCTGATGTGTGCCTTGAACTTCCGGAGTTGAACCTTCCTCTTCATAGAGCAGTTATATAATAGTCTTTAAGTATAATCTGCAAGTGGATATGTGGAGAACTTTGAGGACTGTGCTGGAAAAGGAAATGTCTTCCCATAGAAAGGAGACGGAAGCATTCTCAGAAGCTTCTCTGTGATGTCGGCATTCAACTCACAGAGTTGAACCTTCCTTTTGATAGAGCAGTTTTCAAACACACTTTGTGGATTCTGCAATTGGTTATTTGGAGAGTTTTGAGGCCTGTACTGGAAAAGGAAATATCTTCAGGTAAAAGCTAGACAGAAGCATTCTCAGAAACTTCGTTGTGATGTTTGCATTCAACTCACGGAGTTGAACCCTCTTTTTGATTGCGCAGTTTTAAATCACTGTCTTTGTTGAATCTCCAAGTGGATATTTGGAGCGATTTGGGGCATATTCTGGAAAAGGAAATATCCTCACTTGAAAACTAGATAGAAGAAGTCCCAGAAACTCCTTTGTGACGTCTGCTTTCGACTCACAGAGTTGAACCTTCCTTTTCACAGAGCAGTTTGGAAACACTCTTTTTGTAGAATCTGCGAGTGGTTATTCGGAGAGCTTCGAGGCCCATGCAGGAAATGGAAATACCTTCACATAAAAACTAGACAGAAGCGTTCTCAGAAATTTCTCTGTGATGTGTGCATTGAACTCACAGAGTTGATCCTTCCTATTGATAGAGCATTTTTGTAACACTGTTTTAGTAGAATCTGCAAGTGGATTCTTGGGGAGATTTGAGGCCTATGCTGGAAAACGAAATATCTTCACGTAGAAACTAGACGGAAGCATTATCAGAAACTTCTCTGTGATGTGTGCATTAAACTCACAGAGTTGAACATTGCTTTTGATGGAGCAGTTTTGAAACACTCTTTTCGTAGAATCTGCAAGTGGTTATTTAGAGCGCTTTGAGGCCTACGCTGCAAATGGAAATATCTTCACATAAAAACTAGACAGAAGCATTCTCAGAAATTCCTTTGTGATGTGTGCATTCAACTCACAGAGATGAAGCTTCCTTTTCACAGGGCACTTTTGAAACATTGTGTTTGTGGGAACTACAAGTGGATATTTGGAGTGATTGCGGCCTCTGGTGGAAAAGCAAATATCATCAAATGAAAACTACACATAGGCATTCTCAGAAACTTCTTTGTGTGTGTGCATTCAACTCACAGAGTTGAAGAGTCCTTTTGGTAGAGCAGTTTTGAAGCACTCTTTTTGTAGAATCTGCGAGTGGTTATTCGGAGAGCTTTGAGGCCCATGCTGGAAAAGGAAATAACTTCACATAAAAACTGGACAGAAGCATTCTCAGAAAAGTCTCTGTGATGTGTGCATTCAACTCACAGAGTTGAGCCTGCCTTTTCATACAGCATTTTTGTAACACTCTTTCAGTATAATCTGCAAGTGGATATTTGGGGCGCTTTGAGGCCTATGCTGGAAAACGAAATATCTTCACATAAAAATTAGACGGAAGCATTATCAGAAACTTCTCTGTGATGTGCGCATTCAACTCACAGGGTTGAACGTGCCTTTCGATACACCCGTTTTCCAACGCTCGTTTTGTGGCATCTGCATTTCGGAATTTGGAGTGCTTTGAGGCCTATACTGGAAAAGGAAATATCCTCACATAGAAACTAGACAGAAGCATTCTCAGAAACTTCTTTGTGATGTGTGCATTCAACTCACAGGGTTCGACCTTCCTTTTGCTACAACAGTTTTGAAACACTCCTTTGTAGAATCTGCAAGTGGTTATTTGGAGCGCTTCGAGGCCTATGAGTAAAAGGAAATATCTTCAGAGAAAACTAGCCAGAAGCATTCTCAGAAACTTCTGTGTGATGAGTACATTCCACTCACAGAGTTGAACGTTCCCTTTCACCGAGCAGTTCTGAAACACTCTTTTTGTAGAATCTGCAAGTGGCTACTTAGAGCGCTTTGAGACCTATGCTGGAAAGTGAAATATCTTCACATAAAAACTAGACAGAAGCATTCCCAGAAACTTCTCTGTGAAGTGTGCATTCAATTCACAGAGCTGAATCTTTCTTTTGATAGAGAAGTTTTGAGACACTCTTTCTGTAGAATCTGCAAGTGAATATCTGGAGCGCTTTGAGTCCTAGGCTGGAAAAGAAAGTATCTTCACATAGAAACTAGACAGAAGCATTCTCAAAGACTTCTCTGTGATGTGTGCATTCAACTCACAGAGTTGAAACATCCTTTTGATTTGGCAGTTTTAAAACAATCATTTTGTAGAATCTGCTAGTGGATATTTGCAGTAATTTGAGGCATATGCAGGAAAAGGTAATATCTTCACTTGAAAACTAGACAGAGGCATTCTCAGAAACTTCTTTCTGATGTGTGCCTTGAACTTCCGGAGTTGAACCTTCCTCTTCATAGAGCAGTTATATAATAGTCTTTAAGTATAATCTGCAAGTGGATATGTGGAGAACTTTGAGGACTGTGCTGGAAAAGGAAATGTCTTCCCATAGAAAGGAGACGGAAGCATTCTCAGAAGCTTCTCTGTGATGTCGGCATTCAACTCACAGAGTTGAACCTTCCTTTTGATAGAGCAGTTTTCAAACACACTTTGTGGATTCCGCAATTGGTTATTTGGAGAGTTTTGAGGCCTGTACTGGAAAAGGAAATATCTTCAGGTAAAAACTAGACAGAAGCATTCTCAGAAACTTCGTTGTGATGTTTGCATTCAACTCACGGAGTTGAACCCTCTTTTGGATTGCGCAGTTTTAAATCACTGTCTTTGTTGAATCTCCAAGTGGATATTTGGAGCGATTTGGGGCATATTCTGGAAAAGGAAATATCCTCACTTGAAAACTAGATAGAAGAAGTCCCAGAAACTCCTTTGTGACGTCTGCTTTCGACTCACGGAGTTGAACCTTCCTTTTCACAGAGCAGTTTGGAAACACTCTTTTTGTAGAATCTGCGAGTGGTTATTCGGAGAGCTTCGAGGCCCATGCTGGAAATGGAAATACCTTCACATAAAAACTAGACAGAAGCGTTCTCAGAAATTTCTCTGTGATGTGTGCATTGAACTCACAGAGTTGATCCTTCCTATTGATAGAGCAATTTTGTAACACTGTTTTAGTAGAATCTGCAAGTGGATTCTTGGGGAGATTTGAGGCCTATGCTGGAAAACGAAATATCTTCACATAGAAACTAGACGGAAGCATTATCAGAAACTTCTCTGTGATGTGTGCATTAAACTCACAGAGTTGAACATTGCTTTTGATGGAGCAGTTTTGAAACACTCTTTTCGTAGAATCTGCAAGTGGTTATTTAGAGCGCTTTGAGGCCTACGCTGCAAATGGAAATATCTTCACATAAAAACTAGACAGAAGCATTCTCAGAAATTCCTTTGTGATGTGTGCATTCAACTCACAGAGATGAAGCTTCCTTTTCACAGGGCACTTTTGAAACACTGTGTTTGTGGGAACTACAAGTGGATATTTGGAGTGATTGCGGCCTCTGGTGGAAAAGCAAATATCATCAAATGAAAACTACACATAGGCATTCTCAGAAACTTCTTTGTGTGTGTGCATTCAACTCACAGAGTTGAAGAGTCCCTTTGGTAGAGCAGTTTTAAAGCACTCTTTTTGTAGAATCTGCGAGTGGTTATTCGGAGAGCTTTGAGGCCCATGCTGGAAAAGGAAATAACTTCACATAAAAACTGGACAGAAGCATTCTCAGAAAAGTCTCTGTGATGTGTGCATTCAACTCACAGAGTTGAGCCTGCCTTTTCATACAGCATTTTTGTAACACTCTTTCAGTATAATCTGCAAGTGGATATTTAGGGCGCTTTGAGGCCTATGCTGGAAAATGAAATATCTTCACATAAAAATTAGACGGAAGCATTATCAGAAACTTCTCTGTGATGTGCGCATTCAACTCACAGGGTTGAACGTGCCTTTCGATACAGCCGTTTTCAAACGCTCGTTTTGTGGCATCTGCATTTCGGAATTTGGAGTGCTTTGAGGCCTATACTGGAAAAGGAAATATCCTCACATAGAAACTAGACAGAAGCATTCTCAGAAACTTCTTTGTGATGTGTGCATTCAACTCACAGGGTTCGACATTCCTTTTGCTACAACAGTTTTGAAACACTCTTTTTGTAGAATCTGCAAGTGGTTATTTGGAGCGCTTCGAGGCCTATGAGTAAAAGGAAATATCTTCAGAGAAAACTAGCCAGAAGCATTCTCAGAAACTTCTGTGTGATGAGTACATTCCACTCACGGAGTTGAACGTTCCCTTTCACCGAGCAGTTCTGAAACACTCTTTTTGTAGAATCTGCAAGTGGCTACTTAGAGCGCTTTGAGACCTATGCTGGAAAGTGAAATATCTTCACATAAAAACTAGACAGAAGCATTCCCAGAATCTTCTCTGTGAAGTGTGCATTCAATTCACAGAGCTGAATCTTTCTTTTGATAGAGAAGTTTTGAGACACTCTTTCTGTAGAATCTGCAAGTGAATATCTGGAGCGCTTTGAGTCCTAGGCTGGAAAAGAAAGTATCTTCACATAGAAACTAGACAGAAGCATTCTCAAAGACTTCTCTGTGATGTGTGCATTCAACTCACAGAGTTGAAACATCCTTTTGATTTGGCAGTTTTAAAACAATCATTTTGTAGAATCTGCTAGTGGATATTTGCAGTATTTTGAGGCATATGCAGGAAAAGGTAATATCTTCACTTGAAAACTAGACAGAGGCATTCTCAGAAACTTCTTTCTGATGTGTGCCTTGAACTTCCGGAGTTGAACCTTCCTCTTCATAGAGCAGTTATATAATAGTCTTTAAGTATAATCTGCAAGTGGATATGTGGAGAACTTTGAGGACTGTGCTGGAAAAGGAAATGTCTTCCCATAGAAAGGAGACGGAAGCATTCTCAGAAGCTTCTCTGTGATGTCGGCATTCAACTCACAGAGTTGAACCTTCCTTTTGATAGAGCAGTTTTCAAACACACTTTGTGGATTCCGCAATTGGTTATTTGGAGAGTTTTGAGGCCTGTACTGGAAAAGGAAATATCTTCAGGTAAAAACTAGACAGAAGCATTCTCAGAAACTTCGTTGTGATGTTTGCATTCAACTCACGGAGTTGAACCCTCTTTTTGATTGCGCAGTTTTAAATCACTGTCTTTGTTGAATCTCCAAGTGGATATTTGGAGCGATTTGGGGCATATTCTGGAAAAGGAAATATCCTCACTTGAAAACTAGATAGAAGAAGTCCCAGAAACTCCTTTGTGACGTCTGCTTTCGACTCACGGAGTTGAACCTTCCTTTTCACAGAGCAGTTTGGAAACACTCTTTTTGTAGAATCTGCGAGTGGTTATTCGGAGAGCTTCGAGGCCCATGCTGGAAATGGAAATACCTTCACATAAAAACTAGACAGAAGCGTTCTCAGAAATTTCTCTGTGATGTGTGCATTGAACTCACAGAGTTGATCCTTCCTATTGATAGAGCAATTTTGTAACACTGTTTTAGTAGAATCTGCAAGTGGATTCTTGGGGAGATTTGAGGCCTATGCTGGAAAACGAAATATCTTCACATAGAAACTAGACGGAAGCATTATCAGAAACTTCTCTGTGATGTGTGCATTAAACTCACAGAGTTGAACATTGCTTTTGATGGAGCAGTTTTGAAACACTCTTTTCGTAGAATCTGCAAGTGGTTATTTAGAGCGCTTTGAGGCCTACGCTGCAAATGGAAATATCTTCACATAAAAACTAGACAGAAGCATTCTCAGAAATTCCTTTGTGATGTGTGCATTCAACTCACAGAGATGAAGCTTCCTTTTCACAGGGCACTTTTGAAACACTGTGTTTGTGGGAACAACAAGTGGATATTTGGAGTGATTGCGGCCTCTGGTGGAAAAGCAAATATCATCAAATGAAAACTACACATAGGCATTCTCAGAAACTTCTTTGTGTGTGTGCATTCAACTCACAGAGTTGAAGAGTCCTTTTGGTAGAGCAGTTTTGAAGCACTCTTTTTGTAGAATCTGCGAGTGGTTATTCGGAGAGCTTTGAGGCCCATGCTGGAAAAGGAAATAACTTCACATAAAAACTGGACAGAAGCATTCTCAGAAAAGTCTCTGTGATGTGTGCATTCAACTCACAGAGTTGAGCCTGCCTTTTCATACAGCATTTTTGTAACACTCTTTCAGTATAATCTGCAAGTGGATATTTGGGGCGCTTTGAGGCCTATGCTGGAAAACGAAATATCTTCACATAAAAATTAGACGGAAGCATTATCAGAAACTTCTCTGTGATGTGCGCATTCAACTCACAGGGTTGAACGTGCCTTTCGATACAGCCGTTTTCAAACGCTCGTTTTGTGGCATCTGCATTTCGGAATTTGGAGTGCTTTGAGGCCTATACTGGAAAAGGAAATATCCTCACATAGAAACTAGACAGAAGCATTCTCAGAAACTTCTTTGTGATGTATGCATTCAACTCACAGGGTTCGACCTTCCTTTTGCTACAACAGTTTTGAAACACTCTTTTTGTAGAATCTGCAAGTGGTTATTTGGAGCGCTTCGAGGCCTATGAGTAAAAGGAAATATCTTCAGAGAAAACTAGCCAGAAGCATTCTCAGAAACTTCTGTGTGATGAGTACATTCCACTCACAGAGTTGAACGTTCCCTTTCACCGAGCAGTTCTGAAACACTCTTTTTGTAGAATCTGCAAGTGGCTACTTAGAGCGCTTTGAGACCTATGCTGGAAAGTGAAATATCTTCACATAAAAACTAGACAGAAGCATTCCCAGAAACTTCTCTGTGAAGTGTGCATTCAATTCACAGAGCTGAATCTTTCTTTTGATAGAGAAGTTTTGAGACACTCTTTCTGTAGAATCTGCAAGTGAATATCTGGAGCGCTTTGAGTCCTAGGCTGGAAAAGAAAGTATCTTCACATAGAAACTAGACAGAAGCATTCTCAAAGACTTCTCTGTGATGTGTGCATTCAACTCACAGAGTTGAAACATCCTTTTGATTTGGCAGTTTTAAAACAATCATTTTGTAGAATCTGCTAGTGGATATTTGCAGTATTTTGAGGCATATGCAGGAAAAGGTAATATCTTCACTTGAAAACTAGACAGAGGCATTCTCAGAAACTTCTTTCTGATGTGTGCCTTGAACTTCTGGAGTTGAACCTTCCTCTTCATAGAGCAGTTATATAATAGTCTTTAAGTATAATCTGCAAGTGGATATGTGGAGAACTTTGAGGACTGTGCTGGAAAAGGAAATGTCTTCCCATAGAAAGGAGACGGAAGCATTCTCAGAAGCTTCTCTGTGATGTCGGCATTCAACTCACAGAGTTGAACCTTCCTTTTGATAGAGCAGTTTTCAAACACACTTTGTGGATTCTGCAATTGGTTATTTGGAGAGTTTTGAGGCCTGTACTGGAAAAGGAAATATCTTCAGGTAAAAACTAGACAGAAGCATTCTCAGAAACTTCGTTGTGATGTTTGCATTCAACTCACGGAGTTGAACCCTCTTTTTGATTGCGCAGTTTTAAATCACTGTCTTTGTTGAATCTCCAAGTGGATATTTGGAGCGATTTGGGGCATATTCTGGAAAAGGAAATATCCTCACTTGAAAACTAGATAGAAGAAGTCCCAGAAACTCCTTTGTGACGTCTGCTTTCGACTCACAGAGTTGAACCTTCCTTTTCACAGAGCAGTTTGGAAACACTCTTTTTGTAGAATCTGCGAGTGGTTATTCGGAGAGCTTCGAGGCCCATGCTGGAAATGGAAATACCTTCACATAAAAACTAGACAGAAGCGTTCTCAGAAATTTCTCTGTGATGTGTGCATTGAACTCACAGAGTTGATCCTTCCTATTGATAGAGCAATTTTGTAACACTGTTTTAGTAGAATCTGCAAGTGGATTCTTGTGGAGATTTGAGGCCTATGCTGGAAAACGAAATATCTTCACATAGAAACTAGACGGAAGCATTATCAGAAACTTCTCTGTGATGTGTACATTAAACTCACAGAGTTGAACATTGCTTTTGATGGAGCAGTTTTGAAACACTCTTTTCGTAGAATCTGCAAGTGGTTATTTAGAGCGCTTTGAGGCCTACGCTGCAAATGGAAATATCTTCACATAAAAACTAGACAGAAGCATTCACAGAAATTCCTTTGTGATGTGTGCATTCAACTCACAGAGATGAAGCTTCCTTTTCACAGGGCACTTTTGAAACACTGTGTTTGTGGGAACTACAAGTGGATATTTGGAGTGATTGCGGCCTCTGGTGGAAAAGCAAATATCATCAAATGAAAACTACACATAGGCATTCTCAGAAACTTCTTTGTGTGTGTGCATTCAACTCACAGAGTTGAAGAGTCCTTTTGGTAGAGCAGTTTTGAAGCACTCTTTTTGTAGAATCTGCGAGTGGTTATTCGGAGAGCTTTGAGGCCCATGCTGGAAAAGGAAATAACTTCACATAAAAACTGGACAGAAGCATTCTCAGAAAAGTCTCTGTGATGTGTGCATTCAACTCACAGAGTTGAGCCTGCCTTTTCATACAGCATTTTTGTAACACTCTTTCAGTATAATCTGCAAGTGGATATTTGGGGCGCTTTGAGGCCTATGCTGGAAAACGAAATATCTTCACATAAAAATTAGACGGAAGCATTATCAGAAACTTCTCTGTGATGTGCGCATTCAACTCACAGGGTTGAACGTGCCTTTCGATACAGCCGTTTTCGAACGCTCGTTTTGTGGCATCTGCATTTCGGAATTTGGAGTGCTTTGAGGCCTATACTGGAAAAGGAAATATCCTCACATAGAAACTAGACAGAAGCATTCTCAGAAACTTCTTTGTGATGTGTGCATTCAACTCACAGGGTTCGACCTTCCTTTTGCTACAACAGTTTTGAAACACTCTTTTTGTAGAATCTGCAAGTGGTTATTTGGAGCGCTTCGAGGCCTATGAGTAAAAGGAAATATCTTCAGAGAAAACTAGCCAGAAGCATTCTCAGAAACTTCTGTGTGATGAGTACATTCCACTCACAGAGTTGAACGTTCCCTTTCACCGAGCAGATCTGAAACACTCTTTTTGTAGAATCTGCAAGTGGCTACTTAGAGCGCTTTGAGACCTATGCTGGAAAGTGAAATATCTTCACATAAAAACTAGACAGAAGCATTCCCAGAAACTTCTCTGTGAAGTGTGCATTCAATTCACAGAGCTGAATCTTTCTTTTGATAGAGAAGTTTTGAGACACTCTTTCTGTAGAATCTGCAAGTGAATATCTGGAGCGCTTTGAGTCCTAGGCTGGAAAAGAAAGTATCTTCACATAGAAACTAGACAGAAGCATTCTCAAAGACTTCTCTGTGATGTGTGCATTTAAGTCACAGAGTTGAAACATCCTTTTGATTTGGCAGTTTTAAAACAATCATTTTGTAGAATCTGCTAGTGGATATTTGCAGTATTTTGAGGCATATGCAGGAAAAGGTAATATCTTCACTTGAAAACTAGACAGAGGCATTCTCAGAAACTTCTTTCTGATGTGTGCCTTGAACTTCCGGAGTTGAACCTTCCTCTTCATAGAGCAGTTATATAATAGTCTTTAAGTATAATCTGCAAGTGGATATGTGGAGAACTTTGAGGACTGTGCTGGAAAAGGAAATGTCTTCCCATAGAAAGGAGACGGAAGCATTCTCAGAAGCTTCTCTGTGATGTCGGCATTCAACTCACAGAGTTGAACCTTCCTTTTGATAGAGCAGTTTTCAAACACACTTTGTGGATTCCGCAATTGGTTATTTGGAGAGTTTTGAGGCCTGTACTGGAAAAGGAAATATCTTCAGGTAAAAACTAGACAGAAGCATTCTCAGAAACTTCGTTGTGATGTTTGCATTCAACTCACGGAGTTGAACCCTCTTTTTGATTGCGCAGTTTTAAATCACTGTCTTTGTTGAATCTCCAAGTGGATATTTGGAGCGATTTGGGGCATATTCTGGAAAAGGAAATATCCTCACTTGAAAACTAGATAGAAGAAGTCCCAGAAACTCCTTTGTGACGTCTGCTTTCGACTCACAGAGTTGAACCTTCCTTTTCACAGAGCAGTTTGGAAACACTCTTTTTGTAGAATCTGCGAGTGGTTATTCGGAGAGCTTCGAGGCCCATGCAGGAAATGGAAATACCTTCACATAAAAACTAGACAGAAGCGTTCTCAGAAATTTCTCTGTGATGTGTGCATTGAACTCACAGAGTTGATCCTTCCTATTGATAGAGCATTTTTGTAACACTGTTTTAGTAGAATCTGCAAGTGGATTCTTGGGGAGATTTGAGGCCTATGCTGGAAAACGAAATATCTTCACATAGAAACTAGACGGAAGCATTATCAGAAACTTCTCTGTGATGTGTGCATTAAACTCACAGAGTTGAACATTGCTTTTGATGGAGCAGTTTTGAAACACTCTTTTCGTAGAATCTGCAAGTGGTTATTTAGAGCGCTTTGAGGCCTACGCTGCAAATGGAAATATCTTCACATAAAAACTAGACAGAAGCATTCTCAGAAATTCCTTTGTGATGTGTGCATTCAACTCACAGAGATGAAGCTTCCTTTTCACAGGGCACTTTTGAAACACTGTGTTTGTGGGAACTACAAGTGGATATTTGGAGTGATTGCGGCCTCTGGTGGAAAAGCAAATATCATCAAATGAAAACTACACATAGGCATTCTCAGAAACTTCTTTGTGTGTGTGCATTCAACTCACAGAGTTGAAGAGTCCTTTTGGTAGAGCAGTTTTGAAGCACTCTTTTTGTAGAATCTGCGAGTGGTTATTCGGAGAGCTTTGAGGCCCATGCTGGAAAAGGAAATAACTTCACATAAAAACTGGACAGAAGCATTCTCAGAAAAGTCTCTGTGATGTGTGCATTCAACTCACAGAGTTGAGCCTGCCTTTTCATACAGCATTTTTGTAACACTCTTTCAGTATAATCTGCAAGTGGATCTTTGGGGCGCTTTGAGGCCTATGCTGGAAAACGAAATATCTTCACATAAAAATTAGACGGAAGCATTATCAGAAACTTCTCTGTGATGTGCGCATTCAACTCACAGGGTTGAACGTGCCTTTCGATACAGCCGTTTTCGAACGCTCGTTTTGTGGCATCTGCATTTCGGAATTTGGAGTGCTTTGAGGCCTATACTGGAAAAGGAAATATCCTCACATAGAAACTAGACAGAAGCATTCTCAGAAACTTCTTTGTGATGTGTGCATTCAACTCACAGGGTTCGACCTTCCTTTTGCTACAACAGTTTTGAAACACTCTTTTTGTAGAATCTGCAAGTGGTTATTTGGAGCGCTTCGAGGCCTATGAGTAAAAGGAAATATCTTCAGAGAAAACTAGCCAGAAGCATTCTCAGAAACTTCTGTGTGATGAGTACATTCCACTCACAGAGTTGAACGTTCCCTTTCACCGAGCAGTTCTGAAACACTCTTTTTGTAGAATCTGCAAGTGGCTACTTAGAGCGCTTTGAGACCTATGCTGGAAAGTGAAATATCTTCACATAAAAACTAGACAGAAGCATTCCCAGAAACTTCTCTGTGAAGTGTGCATTCAATTCACAGAGCTGAATCTTTCTTTTGATAGAGAAGTTTTGAGACACTCTTTCTGTAGAATCTGCAAGTGAATATCTGGAGCGCTTTGAGTCCTAGGCTGGAAAAGAAAGTATCTTCACATAGAAACTAGACAGAAGCATTCTCAAAGACTTCTCTGTGATGTGTGCATTCAAGTCACAGAGTTGAAACATCCTTTTGATTTGGCAGTTTTAAAACAATCATTTTGTAGAATCTGCTAGTGGATATTTGCAGTATTTTGAGGCATATGCAGGAAAAGGTAATATCTTCACTTGAAAACTAGACAGAGGCATTCTCAGAAACTTCTTTCTGATGTGTGCCTTGAACTTCCGGAGTTGAACCTTCCTCTTCATAGAGCAGTTATATAATAGTCTTTAAGTATAATCTGCAAGTGGATATGTGGAGAACTTTGAGGACTGTGCTGGAAAAGGAAATGTCTTCCCATAGAAAGGAGACGGAAGCATTCTCAGAAGCTTCTCTGTGATGTCGGCATTCAACTCACAGAGTTGAACCTTCCTTTTGATAGAGCAGTTTTCAAACACACTTTGTGGATTCCGCAATTGGTTATTTGGAGAGTTTTGAGGCCTGTACTGGAAAAGGAAATATCTTCAGGTAAAAACTAGACAGAAGCATTCTCAGAAACTTCGTTGTGATGTTTGCATTCAACTCACGGAGTTGAACCCTCTTTTTGATTGCGCAGTTTTAAATCACTGTCTTTGTTGAATCTCCAAGTGGATATTTGGAGCGATTTGGGGCATATTCTGGAAAAGGAAATATCCTCACTTGAAAACTAGATAGAAGAAGTCCCAGAAACTCCTTTGTGACGTCTGCTTTCGACTCACAGAGTTGAACCTTCCTTTTCACAGAGCAGTTTGGAAACACTCTTTTTGTAGAATCTGCGAGTGGTTATTCGGAGAGCTTCGAGGCCCATGCAGGAAATGGAAATACCTTCACATAAAAACTAGACAGAAGCGTTCTCAGAAATTTCTCTGTGATGTGTGCATTGAACTCACAGAGTTGATCCTTCCTATTGATAGAGCATTTTTGTAACACTGTTTTAGTAGAATCTGCAAGTGGATTCTTGGGGAGATTTGAGGCCTATGCTGGAAAACGAAATATCTTCACATAGAAACTAGACGGAAGCATTATCAGAAACTTCTCTGTGATGTGTGCATTAAACTCACAGAGTTGAACATTGCTTTTGATGGAGCAGTTTTGAAACACTCTTTTCGTAGAATCTGCAAGTGGTTATTTAGAGCGCTTTGAGGCCTACGCTGCAAATGGAAATATCTTCACATAAAAACTAGACAGAAGCATTCTCAGAAATTCCTTTGTGATGTGTGCATTCAACTCACAGAGATGAAGCTTCCTTTTCACAGGGCACTTTTGAAACACTGTGTTTGTGGGAACTACAAGTGGATATTTGGAGTGATTGCGGCCTCTGGTGGAAAAGCAAATATCATCAAATGAAAACTACACATAGGCATTCTCAGAAACTTCTTTGTGTGTGTGCATTCAACTCACAGAGGTGAAGAGTCCTTTTGGTAGAGCAGTTTTGAAGCACTCTTTTTGTAGAATCTGCGAGTGGTTATTCGGAGAGCTTTGAGGCCCATGCTGGAAAAGGAAATAACTTCACATAAAAACTGGACAGAAGCATTCTCAGAAAAGTCTCTGTGATGTGTGCATTCAACTCACAGAGTTGAGCCTGCCTTTTCATACAGCATTTTTGTAACACTCTTTCAGTATAATCTGCAAGTGGATCTTTGGGGCGCTTTGAGGCCTATGCTGGAAAACGAAATATCTTCACATAAAAATTAGACGGAAGCATTATCAGAAACTTCTCTGTGATGTGCGCATTCAACTCACAGGGTTGAACGTGCCTTTCGATACAGCCGTTTTCGAACGCTCGTTTTGTGGCATCTGCATTTCGGAATTTGGAGTGCTTTGAGGCCTATACTGGAAAAGGAAATATCCTCACATAGAAACTAGACAGAAGCATTCTCAGAAACTTCTTTGTGATATGTGCATTCAACTCACAGGGTTCGACCTTCCTTTTGCTACAACAGTTTTGAAACACTCTTTTTGTAGAATCTGCAAGTGGTTATTTGGAGCGCTTCGAGGCCTATGAGTAAAAGGAAATATCTTCAGAGAAAACTAGCCAGAAGCATTCTCAGAAACTTCTGTGTGATGAGTACATTCCACTCACAGAGTTGAACGTTCCCTTTCACCGAGCAGTTCTGAAACACTCTTTTTGTAGAATCTGCAAGTGGCTACTTAGAGCGCTTTGAGACCTATGCTGGAAAGTGAAATATCTTCACATAAAAACTAGACAGAAGCATTCCCAGAAACTTCTCTGTGAAGTGTGCATTCAATTCACAGAGCTGAATCTTTCTTTTGATAGAGAAGTTTTGAGACACTCTTTCTGTAGAATCTGCAAGTGAATATCTGGAGCGCTTTGAGTCCTAGGCTGGAAAAGAAAGTATCTTCACATAGAAACTAGACAGAAGCATTCTCAAAGACTTCTCTGTGATGTGTGCATTCAACTCACAGAGTTGAAACATCCTTTTGATTTGGCAGTTTTAAAACAATCATTTGGTAGAATCTGCTAGTGGATATTTGCAGTATTTTGAGGCATATGCAGGAAAAGGTAATATCTTCACTTGAAAACTAGACAGAGGCATTCTCAGAAACTTCTTTCTGATGTGTGCCTTGAACTTCTGGAGTTGAACCTTCCTCTTCATAGAGCAGTTATATAATAGTCTTTAAGTATAATCTGCAAGTGGATATGTGGAGAACTTTGAGGACTGTGCTGGAAAAGGAAATGTCTTCCCATAGAAAGGAGACGGAAGCATTCTCAGAAGCTTCTCTGTGATGTCGGCATTCAACTCACAGAGTTGAACCTTCCTTTTGATAGAGCAGTTTTCAAACACACTTTGTGGATTCTGCAATTGGTTATTTGGAGAGTTTTGAGGCCTGTACTGGAAAAGGAAATATCTTCAGGTAAAAACTAGAAAGAAGCATTCTCAGAAACTTCGTTGTGATGTTTGCATTCAACTCACGGAGTTGAACCCTCTTTTTGATTGCACAGTTTTAAATCACTGTCTTTGTTGAATCTCCAAGTGGATATTTGGAGCGATTTGGGGCATATTCTGGAAAAGGAAATATCCTCACTTGAAAACTAGATAGAAGAAGTCCCAGAAACTCCTTTGTGACGTCTGCTTTCGACTCACAGAGTTGAACCTTCCTTTTCACAGAGCAGTTTGGAAACACTCTTTTTGTAGAATCTGCGAGTGGTTATTCGGAGAGCTTCGAGGCCCATGCTGGAAATGGAAATACCTTCACATAAAAACTAGACAGAAGCGTTCTCAGAAATTTCTCTGTGATGTGTACATTGAACTCACAGAGTTGATCCTTCCTATTGATAGAGCATTTTTGTAACACTGTTTTAGTAGAATCTGCAAGTGGATTCTTGGGGAGATTTGAGGCCTATGCTGGAAAACGAAATATCTTCACATAGAAACTAGACGGAAGCATTATCAGAAACTTCTCTGTGATGTGTGCATTAAACTCACAGAGTTGAACATTGCTTTTGATGGAGCAGTTTTGAAACACTCTTTTCGTAGAATCTGCAAGTGGTTATTTAGAGCGCTTTGAGGCCTACGCTGCAAATGGAAATATCTTCACATAAAAACTAGACAGAAGCATTCTCAGAAATTCCTTTGTGATGTGTGCATTCAACTCACAGAGATGAAGCTTCCTTTTCACAGGGCACTTTTGAAACACTGTGTTTGTGGGAACTACAAGTGGATATTTGGAGTGATTGCGGCCTCTGGTGGAAAAGCAAATATCATCAAATGAAAACTACACATAGGCATTCTCAGAAACTTCTTTGTGTGTGTGCATTCAACTCACAGAGTTGAAGAGTCCTTTTGGTAGAGCAGTTTTGAAGCACTCTTTTTGTAGAATCTGCGAGTGGTTATTCGGAGAGCTTTGAGGCCCATGCTGGAAAAGGAAATAACTTCACATAAAAACTGGACAGAAGCATTCTCAGAAAAGTCTCTGTGATGTGTGCATTCAACTCACAGAGTTGAGCCTGCCTTTTCATACAGCATTTTTGTAACACTCTTTCAGTATAATCTGCAAGTGGATCTTTGGGGCGCTTTGAGGCCTATGCTGGAAAACGAAATATCTTCACATAAAAATTAGACGGAAGCATTATCAGAAACTTCTCTGTGATGTGCGCATTCAACTCACAGGGTTGAACGTGCCTTTCGATACAGCCGTTTTCGAACGCTCGTTTTGTGGCATCTGCATTTCGGAATTTGGAGTGCTTTGAGGCCTATACTGGAAAAGGAAATATCCTCACATAGAAACTAGACAGAAGCATTCTCAGAAACTTCTTTGTGATGTGTGCATTCAACTCACAGGGTTCGACCTTCCTTTTGCTACAACAGTTTTGAAACACTCTTTTTGTAGAATCTGCAAGTGGTTATTTGGAGCGCTTCGAGGCCTATGAGTAAAAGGAAATATCTTCAGAGAAAACTAGCCAGAAGCATTCTCAGAAACTTCTGTGTGATGAGTACATTCCACTCACAGAGTTGAACGTTCCCTTTCACCGAGCAGTTCTGAAACACTCTTTTTGTAGAATCTGCAAGTGGCTACTTAGAGCGCTTTGAGACCTATGCTGGAAAGTGAAATATCTTCACATAAAAACTAGACAGAAGCATTCCCAGAAACTTCTCTGTGAAGTGCGCATTCAATTCACAGAGCTGAATCTTTCTTTTGATAGAGAAGTTTTGAGACACTCTTTCTGTAGAATCTGCAAGTGAATATCTGGAGCGCTTTGAGTCCTAGGCTGGAAAAGAAAGTATCTTCACATAGAAACTAGACAGAAGCATTCTCAAAGACTTCTCTGTGATGTGTGCATTCAAGTCACAGAGTTGAAACATCCTTTTGATTTGGCAGTTTTAAAACAATCATTTTGTAGAATCTGCTAGTGGATATTTGCAGTATTTTGAGGCATATGCAGGAAAAGGTAATATCTTCACTTGAAAACTAGACAGAGGCATTCTCAGAAACTTCTTTCTGATGTGTGCCTTGAACTTCCGGAGTTGAACCTTCCTCTTCATAGAGCAGTTATATAATAGTCTTTAAGTATAATCTGCAAGTGGATATGTGGAGAACTTTGAGGACTGTGCTGGAAAAGGAAATGTCTTCCCATAGAAAGGAGACGGAAGCATTCTCAGAAGCTTCTCTGTGATGTCGGCATTCAACTCACAGAGTTGAACCTTCCTTTTGATAGAGCAGTTTTCAAACACACTTTGTGGATTCCGCAATTGGTTATTTGGAGAGTTTTGAGGCCTGTACTGGAAAAGGAAATATCTTCAGGTAAAAACTAGACAGAAGCATTCTCAGAAACTTCGTTGTGATGTTTGCATTCAACTCACGGAGTTGAACCCTCTTTTTGATTGCGCAGTTTTAAATCACTGTCTTTGTTGAATCTCCAAGTGGATATTTGGAGCGATTTGGGGCATATTCTGGAAAAGGAAATATCCTCACTTGAAAACTAGATAGAAGAAGTCCCAGAAACTCCTTTGTGACGTCTGCTTTCGACTCACAGAGTTGAACCTTCCTTTTCACAGAGCAGTTTGGAAACACTCTTTTTGTAGAATCTGTGAGTGGTTATTCGGAGAGCTTCGAGGCCCATGCAGGAAATGGAAATACCTTCACATAAAAACTAGACAGAAGCGTTCTCAGAAATTTCTCTGTGATGTGTGCATTGAACTCACAGAGTTGATCCTTCCTATTGATAGAGCATTTTTGTAACACTGTTTTAGTAGAATCTGCAAGTGGATTCTTGGGGAGATTTGAGGCCTATGCTGGAAAACGAAATATCTTCACATAGAAACTAGACGGAAGCATTATCAGAAACTTCTCTGTGATGTGTGCATTAAACTCACAGAGTTGAACATTGCTTTTGATGGAGCAGTTTTGAAACACTCTTTTCGTAGAATCTGCAAGTGGTTATTTAGAGCGCTTTGAGGCCTACGCTGCAAATGGAAATATCTTCACATAAAAACTAGACAGAAGCATTCTCAGAAATTCCTTTGTGATGTGTGCATTCAACTCACAGAGATGAAGCTTCCTTTTCACAGGGCACTTTTGAAACACTGTGTTTGTGGGAACTACAAGTGGATATTTGGAGTGATTGCGGCCTCTGGTGGAAAAGCAAATATCATCAAATGAAATCTACACATAGGCATTCTCAGAAACATCTTTGTGTGTGTGCATTCAACTCACAGAGTTGAAGAGTCCTTTTGGTAGAGCAGTTTTGAAGCACTCTTTTTGTAGAATCTGCGAGTGGTTATTCGGAGAGCTTTGAGGCCCATGCTGGAAAAGGAAATAACTTCACATAAAAACTGGACAGAAGCATTCTCAGAAAAGTCTCTGTGATGTGTGCATTCAACTCACAGAGTTGAGCCTGCCTTTTCATACAGCATTTTTGTAACACTCTTTCAGTATAATCTGCAAGTGGATCTTTGGGGCGCTTTGAGGCCTATGCTGGAAAACGAAATATCTTCACATAAAAATTAGACGGAAGCATTATCAGAAACTTCTCTGTGATGTGCGCATTCAACTCACAGGGTTGAACGTGCCTTTCGATACAGCCGTTTTCAAACGCTCGTTTTGTGGCATCTGCATTTCGGAATTTGGAGTGCTTTGAGGCCTATACTGGAAAAGGAAATATCCTCACATAGAAACTAGACAGAAGCATTCTCAGAAACTTCTTTGTGATGTGTGCATTCAACTCACAGGGTTCGACCTTCCTTTTGCTACAACAGTTTTGAAACACTCTTTTTGTAGAATCTGCAAGTGGTTATTTGGAGCGCTTCGAGGCCTATGAGTAAAAGGAAATATCTTCAGAGAAAACTAGCCAGAAGCATTCTCAGAAACTTCTGTGTGATGAGTACATTCCACTCACAGAGTTGAACGTTCCCTTTCACCGAGCAGTTCTGAAACACTCTTTTTGTAGAATCTGCAAGTGGCTACTTAGAGCGCTTTGAGACCTATGCTGGAAAGTGAAATATCTTCACATAAAAACTAGACAGAAGCATTCCCAGAAACTTCTCTGTGAAGTGTGCATTCAATTCACAGAGCTGAATCTTTCTTTTGATAGAGAAGTTTTGAGACACTCTTTCTGTAGAATCTGCAAGTGAATATCTGGAGCGCTTTGAGTCCTAGGCTGGAAAAGAAAGTATCTTCACATAGAAACTAGACAGAAGCATTCTCAAAGACTTCTCTGTGATGTGTGCATTCAAGTCACAGAGTTGAAACATCCTTTTGATTTGGCAGTTTTAAAACAATCATTTTGTAGAATCTGCTAGTGGATATTTGCAGTATTTTGGGGCATATGCAGGAAAAGGTAATATCTTCACTTGAAAACTAGACAGAGGCATTCTCAGAAACTTCTTTCTGATGTGTGCCTTGAACTTCCGGAGTTGAACCTTCCTCTTCATAGAGCAGTTATATAATAGTCTTTAAGTATAATCTGCAAGTGGATATGTGGAGAACTTTGAGGACTGTGCTGGAAAAGGAAATGTCTTCCCATAGAAAGGAGACGGAAGCATTCTCAGAAGCTTCTCTGTGATGTCGGCATTCAACTCACAGAGTTGAACCTTCCTTTTGATAGAGCAGTTTTCAAACACACTTTGTGGATTCCGCAATTGGTTATTTGGAGAGTTTTGAGGCCTGTACTGGAAAAGGAAATATCTTCAGGTAAAAACTAGACAGAAGCATTCTCAGAAACTTCGTTGTGATGTTTGCATTCAACTCACGGAGTTGAACCCTCTTTTTGATTGCGCAGTTTTAAATCACTGTCTTTGTTGAATCTCCAAGTGGATATTTGGAGCGATTTGGGGCATATTCTGGAAAAGGAAATATCCTCACTTGAAAACTAGATAGAAGAAGTCCCAGAAACTCCTTTGTGACGTCTGCTTTCGACTCACAGAGTTGAACCTTCCTTTTCACAGAGCAGTTTGGAAACACTCTTTTTGTAGAATCTGTGAGTGGTTATTCGGAGAGCTTCGAGGCCCATGCAGGAAATGGAAATACCTTCACATAAAAACTAGACAGAAGCGTTCTCAGAAATTTCTCTGTGATGTGTGCATTGAACTCACAGAGTTGATCCTTCCTATTGATAGAGCATTTTTGTAACACTGTTTTAGTAGAATCTGCAAGTGGATTCTTGGGGAGATTTGAGGCCTATGCTGGAAAACGAAATATCTTCACATAGAAACTAGACGGAAGCATTATCAGAAACTTCTCTGTGATGTGTGCATTAAACTCACAGAGTTGAACATTGCTTTTGATGGAGCAGTTTTGAAACACTCTTTTCGTAGAATCTGCAAGTGGTTATTTAGAGCGCTTTGAGGCCTACGCTGCAAATGGAAATATCTTCACATAAAAACTAGACAGAAGCATTCTCAGAAATTCCTTTGTGATGTGTGCATTCAACTCACAGAGATGAAGCTTCCTTTTCACAGGGCACTTTTGAAACACTGTGTTTGTGGGAACTACAAGTGGATATTTGGAGTGATTGCGGCCTCTGGTGGAAAAGCAAATATCATCAAATGAAATCTACACATAGGCATTCTCAGAAACATCTTTGTGTGTGTGCATTCAACTCACAGAGTTGAAGAGTCCTTTTGGTAGAGCAGTTTTGAAGCACTCTTTTTGTAGAATCTGCGAGTGGTTATTCGGAGAGCTTTGAGGCCCATGCTGGAAAAGGAAATATCTTCACATAAAAACTGGACAGAAGCATTCTCAGAAAATTCTCTGTGATGTGTGCATTCAACTCACAGAGTTGAGCCTGCCTTTTCATACAGCATTTTTGTAACACTCTTTCAGTATAATCTGCAAGTGGATCTTTGGGGCGCTTTGAGGCCTATGCTGGAAAACGAAATATCTTCACATAAAAATTAGACGGAAGCATTATCAGAAACTTCTCTGTGATGTGCGCATTCAACTCACAGGGTTGAACGTGCCTTTTGATACAGCCGTTTTCAAACGCTCGTTTTGTGGCATCTGCATTTCGGAATTTGGAGTGCTTTGAGGCCTATACTGGAAAAGGAAATATCCTCACATAGAAACTAGACAGAAGCATTCTCAGAAACTTCTTTGTGATATGTGCATTCAACTCACAGGGTTCGACCTTCCTTTTGCTACAACAGTTTTGAAACACTCTTTTTGTAGAATCTGCAAGTGGTTATTTGGAGCGCTTCGAGGCCTATGAGTAAAAGGAAATATCTTCAGAGAAAACTAGCCAGAAGCATTCTCAGAAACTTCTGTGTGATGAGTACATTCCACTCACAGAGTTGAACGTTCCCTTTCACCGAGCAGTTCTGAAACACTCTTTTTGTAGAATCTGCAAGTGGCTACTTAGAGCGCTTTGAGACCTATGCTGGAAAGTGAAATATCTTCACATAAAAACTAGACAGAAGCATTCCCAGAAACTTCTCTGTGAAGTGTGCATTCAATTCACAGAGCTGAATCTTTCTTTTGATAGAGAAGTTTTGAGACACTCTTTCTGTAGAATCTGCAAGTGAATATCTGGAGCGCTTTGAGTCCTAGGCTGGAAAAGAAAGTATCTTCACATAGAAACTAGACAGAAGCATTCTCAAAGACTTCTCTGTGATGTGTGCATTCAACTCACAGAGTTGAAACATCCTTTTGATTTGGCAGTTTTAAAACAATCATTTGGTAGAATCTGCTAGTGGATATTTGCAGTATTTTGAGGCATATGCAGGAAAAGGTAATATCTTCACTTGAAAACTAGACAGAGGCATTCTCAGAAACTTCTTTCTGATGTGTGCCTTGAACTTCTGGAGTTGAACCTTCCTCTTCATAGAGCAGTTATATAATAGTCTTTAAGTATAATCTGCAAGTGGATATGTGGAGAACTTTGAGGACTGTGCTGGAAAAGGAAATGTCTTCCCATAGAAAGGAGACGGAAGCATTCTCAGAAGCTTCTCTGTGATGTCGGCATTCAACTCACAGAGTTGAACCTTCCTTTTGATAGAGCAGTTTTCAAACACACTTTGTGGATTCTGCAATTGGTTATTTGGAGAGTTTTGAGGCCTGTACTGGAAAAGGAAATATCTTCAGGTAAAAACTAGAAAGAAGCATTCTCAGAAACTTCGTTGTGATGTTTGCATTCAACTCACGGAGTTGAACCCTCTTTTTGATTGCGCAGTTTTAAATCACTGTCTTTGTTGAATCTCCAAGTGGATATTTGGAGCGATTTGGGGCATATTCTGGAAAAGGAAATATCCTCACTTGAAAACTAGATAGAAGAAGTCCCAGAAACTCCTTTGTGACGTCTGCTTTCGACTCACAGAGTTGAACCTTCCTTTTCACAGAGCAGTTTGGAAACACTCTTTTTGTAGAATCTGCGAGTGGTTATTCGGAGAGCTTCGAGGCCCATGCTGGAAATGGAAATACCTTCACATAAAAACTAGACAGAAGCGTTCTCAGAAATTTCTCTGTGATGTGTACATTGAACTCACAGAGTTGATCCTTCCTATTGATAGAGCATTTTTGTAACACTGTTTTAGTAGAATCTGCAAGTGGATTCTTGGGGAGATTTGAGGCCTATGCTGGAAAACGAAATATCTTCACATAGAAACTAGACGGAAGCATTATCAGAAACTTCTCTGTGATGTGTGCATTAAACTCACAGAGTTGAACATTGCTTTTGATGGAGCAGTTTTGAAACACTCTTTTCGTAGAATCTGCAAGTGGTTATTTAGAGCGCTTTGAGGCCTACGCTGCAAATGGAAATATCTTCACATAAAAACTAGACAGAAGCATTCTCAGAAATTCCTTTGTGATGTGTGCATTCAACTCACAGAGATGAAGCTTCCTTTTCACAGGGCACTTTTGAAACACTGTGTTTGTGGGAACTACAAGTGGATATTTGGAGTGATTGCGGCCTCTGGTGGAAAAGCAAATATCATCAAATGAAAACTACACATAGGCATTCTCAGAAACTTCTTTGTGTGTGTGCATTCAACTCACAGAGTTGAAGAGTCCTTTTGGTAGAGCAGTTTTGAAGCACTCTTTTTGTAGAATCTGCGAGTGGTTATTCGGAGAGCTTTGAGGCCCATGCTGGAAAAGGAAATAACTTCACATAAAAACTGGACAGAAGCATTCTCAGAAAAGTCTCTGTG
This sequence comes from Pongo pygmaeus, assembly GCF_028885625.2. Classification (NCBI taxonomy): domain Eukaryota; kingdom Metazoa; phylum Chordata; class Mammalia; order Primates; family Hominidae; genus Pongo; species Pongo pygmaeus. The sequence continues at coordinate 41,310,493 of NC_072391.2, read as the reverse complement.
ATGTGTGCATTCAACTCACAGAGTTGAGCCTGCCTTTTCATACAGCATTTTTGTAACACTCTTTCAGTATAATCTGCAAGTGGATCTTTGGGGCGCTTTGAGGCCTATGCTGGAAAACGAAATATCTTCACATAAAAATTAGACGGAAGCATTATCAGAAACTTCTCTGTGATGTGCGCATTCAACTCACAGGGTTGAACGTGCCTTTCGATACAGCCGTTTTCGAACGCTCGTTTTGTGGCATCTGCATTTCGGAATTTGGAGTGCTTTGAGGCCTATACTGGAAAAGGAAATATCCTCACATAGAAACTAGACAGAAGCATTCTCAGAAACTTCTTTGTGATGTGTGCATTCAACTCACAGGGTTCGACCTTCCTTTTGCTACAACAGTTTTGAAACACTCTTTTTGTAGAATCTGCAAGTGGTTATTTGGAGCGCTTCGAGGCCTATGAGTAAAAGGAAATATCTTCAGAGAAAACTAGCCAGAAGCATTCTCAGAAACTTCTGTGTGATGAGTACATTCCACTCACAGAGTTGAACGTTCCCTTTCACCGAGCAGTTCTGAAACACTCTTTTTGTAGAATCTGCAAGTGGCTACTTAGAGCGCTTTGAGACCTATGCTGGAAAGTGAAATATCTTCACATAAAAACTAGACAGAAGCATTCCCAGAAACTTCTCTGTGAAGTGCGCATTCAATTCACAGAGCTGAATCTTTCTTTTGATAGAGAAGTTTTGAGACACTCTTTCTGTAGAATCTGCAAGTGAATATCTGGAGCGCTTTGAGTCCTAGGCTGGAAAAGAAAGTATCTTCACATAGAAACTAGACAGAAGCATTCTCAAAGACTTCTCTGTGATGTGTGCATTCAAGTCACAGAGTTGAAACATCCTTTTGATTTGGCAGTTTTAAAACAATCATTTTGTAGAATCTGCTAGTGGATATTTGCAGTATTTTGAGGCATATGCAGGAAAAGGTAATATCTTCACTTGAAAACTAGACAGAGGCATTCTCAGAAACTTCTTTCTGATGTGTGCCTTGAACTTCCGGAGTTGAACCTTCCTCTTCATAGAGCAGTTATATAATAGTCTTTAAGTATAATCTGCAAGTGGATATGTGGAGAACTTTGAGGACTGTGCTGGAAAAGGAAATGTCTTCCCATAGAAAGGAGACGGAAGCATTCTCAGAAGCTTCTCTGTGATGTCGGCATTCAACTCACAGAGTTGAACCTTCCTTTTGATAGAGCAGTTTTCAAACACACTTTGTGGATTCCGCAATTGGTTATTTGGAGAGTTTTGAGGCCTGTACTGGAAAAGGAAATATCTTCAGGTAAAAACTAGACAGAAGCATTCTCAGAAACTTCGTTGTGATGTTTGCATTCAACTCACGGAGTTGAACCCTCTTTTTGATTGCGCAGTTTTAAATCACTGTCTTTGTTGAATCTCCAAGTGGATATTTGGAGCGATTTGGGGCATATTCTGGAAAAGGAAATATCCTCACTTGAAAACTAGATAGAAGAAGTCCCAGAAACTCCTTTGTGACGTCTGCTTTCGACTCACAGAGTTGAACCTTCCTTTTCACAGAGCAGTTTGGAAACACTCTTTTTGTAGAATCTGTGAGTGGTTATTCGGAGAGCTTCGAGGCCCATGCAGGAAATGGAAATACCTTCACATAAAAACTAGACAGAAGCGTTCTCAGAAATTTCTCTGTGATGTGTGCATTGAACTCACAGAGTTGATCCTTCCTATTGATAGAGCATTTTTGTAACACTGTTTTAGTAGAATCTGCAAGTGGATTCTTGGGGAGATTTGAGGCCTATGCTGGAAAACGAAATATCTTCACATAGAAACTAGACGGAAGCATTATCAGAAACTTCTCTGTGATGTGTGCATTAAACTCACAGAGTTGAACATTGCTTTTGATGGAGCAGTTTTGAAACACTCTTTTCGTAGAATCTGCAAGTGGTTATTTAGAGCGCTTTGAGGCCTACGCTGCAAATGGAAATATCTTCACATAAAAACTAGACAGAAGCATTCTCAGAAATTCCTTTGTGATGTGTGCATTCAACTCACAGAGATGAAGCTTCCTTTTCACAGGGCACTTTTGAAACACTGTGTTTGTGGGAACTACAAGTGGATATTTGGAGTGATTGCGGCCTCTGGTGGAAAAGCAAATATCATCAAATGAAATCTACACATAGGCATTCTCAGAAACATCTTTGTGTGTGTGCATTCAACTCACAGAGTTGAAGAGTCCTTTTGGTAGAGCAGTTTTGAAGCACTCTTTTTGTAGAATCTGCGAGTGGTTATTCGGAGAGCTTTGAGGCCCATGCTGGAAAAGGAAATATCTTCACATAAAAACTGGACAGAAGCATTCTCAGAAAATTCTCTGTGATGTGTGCATTCAACTCACAGAGTTGAGCCTGCCTTTTCATACAGCATTTTTGTAACACTCTTTCAGTATAATCTGCAAGTGGATCTTTGGGGCGCTTTGAGGCCTATGCTGGAAAACGAAATATCTTCACATAAAAATTAGACGGAAGCATTATCAGAAACTTCTCTGTGATGTGCGCATTCAACTCACAGGGTTGAACGTGCCTTTTGATACAGCCGTTTTCAAACGCTCGTTTTGTGGCATCTGCATTTCGGAATTTGGAGTGCTTTGAGGCCTATACTGGAAAAGGAAATATCCTCACATAGAAACTAGACAGAAGCATTCTCAGAAACTTCTTTGTGATATGTGCATTCAACTCACAGGGTTCGACCTTCCTTTTGCTACAACAGTTTTGAAACACTCTTTTTGTAGAATCTGCAAGTGGTTATTTGGAGCGCTTCGAGGCCTATGAGTAAAAGGAAATATCTTCAGAGAAAACTAGCCAGAAGCATTCTCAGAAACTTCTGTGTGATGAGTACATTCCACTCACAGAGTTGAACGTTCCCTTTCACCGAGCAGTTCTGAAACACTCTTTTTGTAGAATCTGCAAGTGGCTACTTAGAGCGCTTTGAGACCTATGCTGGAAAGTGAAATATCTTCACATAAAAACTAGACAGAAGCATTCCCAGAAACTTCTCTGTGAAGTGTGCATTCAATTCACAGAGCTGAATCTTTCTTTTGATAGAGAAGTTTTGAGACACTCTTTCTGTAGAATCTGCAAGTGAATATCTGGAGCGCTTTGAGTCCTAGGCTGGAAAAGAAAGTATCTTCACATAGAAACTAGACAGAAGCATTCTCAAAGACTTCTCTGTGATGTGTGCATTCAACTCACAGAGTTGAAACATCCTTTTGATTTGGCAGTTTTAAAACAATCATTTGGTAGAATCTGCTAGTGGATATTTGCAGTATTTTGAGGCATATGCAGGAAAAGGTAATATCTTCACTTGAAAACTAGACAGAGGCATTCTCAGAAACTTCTTTCTGATGTGTGCCTTGAACTTCTGGAGTTGAACCTTCCTCTTCATAGAGCAGTTATATAATAGTCTTTAAGTATAATCTGCAAGTGGATATGTGGAGAACTTTGAGGACTGTGCTGGAAAAGGAAATGTCTTCCCATAGAAAGGAGACGGAAGCATTCTCAGAAGCTTCTCTGTGATGTCGGCATTCAACTCACAGAGTTGAACCTTCCTTTTGATAGAGCAGTTTTCAAACACACTTTGTGGATTCTGCAATTGGTTATTTGGAGAGTTTTGAGGCCTGTACTGGAAAAGGAAATATCTTCAGGTAAAAACTAGAAAGAAGCATTCTCAGAAACTTCGTTGTGATGTTTGCATTCAACTCACGGAGTTGAACCCTCTTTTTGATTGCGCAGTTTTAAATCACTGTCTTTGTTGAATCTCCAAGTGGATATTTGGAGCGATTTGGGGCATATTCTGGAAAAGGAAATATCCTCACTTGAAAACTAGATAGAAGAAGTCCCAGAAACTCCTTTGTGACGTCTGCTTTCGACTCACAGAGTTGAACCTTCCTTTTCACAGAGCAGTTTGGAAACACTCTTTTTGTAGAATCTGCGAGTGGTTATTCGGAGAGCTTCGAGGCCCATGCTGGAAATGGAAATACCTTCACATAAAAACTAGACAGAAGCGTTCTCAGAAATTTCTCTGTGATGTGTACATTGAACTCACAGAGTTGATCCTTCCTATTGATAGAGCATTTTTGTAACACTGTTTTAGTAGAATCTGCAAGTGGATTCTTGGGGAGATTTGAGGCCTATGCTGGAAAACGAAATATCTTCACATAGAAACTAGACGGAAGCATTATCAGAAACTTCTCTGTGATGTGTGCATTAAACTCACAGAGTTGAACATTGCTTTTGATGGAGCAGTTTTGAAACACTCTTTTCGTAGAATCTGCAAGTGGTTATTTAGAGCGCTTTGAGGCCTACGCTGCAAATGGAAATATCTTCACATAAAAACTAGACAGAAGCATTCTCAGAAATTCCTTTGTGATGTGTGCATTCAACTCACAGAGATGAAGCTTCCTTTTCACAGGGCACTTTTGAAACACTGTGTTTGTGGGAACTACAAGTGGATATTTGGAGTGATTGCGGCCTCTGGTGGAAAAGCAAATATCATCAAATGAAAACTACACATAGGCATTCTCAGAAACTTCTTTGTGTGTGTGCATTCAACTCACAGAGTTGAAGAGTCCTTTTGGTAGAGCAGTTTTGAAGCACTCTTTTTGTAGAATCTGCGAGTGGTTATTCGGAGAGCTTTGAGGCCCATGCTGGAAAAGGAAATAACTTCACATAAAAACTGGACAGAAGCATTCTCAGAAAAGTCTCTGTGATGTGTGCATTCAACTCACAGAGTTGAGCCTGCCTTTTCATACAGCATTTTTGTAACACTCTTTCAGTATAATCTGCAAGTGGATCTTTGGGGCGCTTTGAGGCCTATGCTGGAAAACGAAATATCTTCACATAAAAATTAGACGGAAGCATTATCAGAAACTTCTCTGTGATGTGCGCATTCAACTCACAGGGTTGAACGTGCCTTTCGATACAGCCGTTTTCGAACGCTCGTTTTGTGGCATCTGCATTTCGGAATTTGGAGTGCTTTGAGGCCTATACTGGAAAAGGAAATATCCTCACATAGAAACTAGACAGAAGCATTCTCAGAAACTTCTTTGTGATGTGTGCATTCAACTCACAGGGTTCGACCTTCCTTTTGCTACAACAGTTTTGAAACACTCTTTTTGTAGAATCTGCAAGTGGTTATTTGGAGCGCTTCGAGGCCTATGAGTAAAAGGAAATATCTTCAGAGAAAACTAGCCAGAAGCATTCTCAGAAACTTCTGTGTGATGAGTACATTCCACTCACAGAGTTGAACGTTCCCTTTCACCGAGCAGTTCTGAAACACTCTTTTTGTAGAATCTGCAAGTGGCTACTTAGAGCGCTTTGAGACCTATGCTGGAAAGTGAAATATCTTCACATAAAAACTAGACAGAAGCATTCCCAGAAACTTCTCTGTGAAGTGCGCATTCAATTCACAGAGCTGAATCTTTCTTTTGATAGAGAAGTTTTGAGACACTCTTTCTGTAGAATCTGCAAGTGAATATCTGGAGCGCTTTGAGTCCTAGGCTGGAAAAGAAAGTATCTTCACATAGAAACTAGACAGAAGCATTCTCAAAGACTTCTCTGTGATGTGTGCATTCAAGTCACAGAGTTGAAACATCCTTTTGATTTGGCAGTTTTAAAACAATCATTTTGTAGAATCTGCTAGTGGATATTTGCAGTATTTTGAGGCATATGCAGGAAAAGGTAATATCTTCACTTGAAAACTAGACAGAGGCATTCTCAGAAACTTCTTTCTGATGTGTGCCTTGAACTTCCGGAGTTGAACCTTCCTCTTCATAGAGCAGTTATATAATAGTCTTTAAGTATAATCTGCAAGTGGATATGTGGAGAACTTTGAGGACTGTGCTGGAAAAGGAAATGTCTTCCCATAGAAAGGAGACGGAAGCATTCTCAGAAGCTTCTCTGTGATGTCGGCATTCAACTCACAGAGTTGAACCTTCCTTTTGATAGAGCAGTTTTCAAACACACTTTGTGGATTCCGCAATTGGTTATTTGGAGAGTTTTGAGGCCTGTACTGGAAAAGGAAATATCTTCAGGTAAAAACTAGACAGAAGCATTCTCAGAAACTTCGTTGTGATGTTTGCATTCAACTCACGGAGTTGAACCCTCTTTTTGATTGCGCAGTTTTAAATCACTGTCTTTGTTGAATCTCCAAGTGGATATTTGGAGCGATTTGGGGCATATTCTGGAAAAGGAAATATCCTCACTTGAAAACTAGATAGAAGAAGTCCCAGAAACTCCTTTGTGACGTCTGCTTTCGACTCACAGAGTTGAACCTTCCTTTTCACAGAGCAGTTTGGAAACACTCTTTTTGTAGAATCTGTGAGTGGTTATTCGGAGAGCTTCGAGGCCCATGCAGGAAATGGAAATACCTTCACATAAAAACTAGACAGAAGCGTTCTCAGAAATTTCTCTGTGATGTGTGCATTGAACTCACAGAGTTGATCCTTCCTATTGATAGAGCATTTTTGTAACACTGTTTTAGTAGAATCTGCAAGTGGATTCTTGGGGAGATTTGAGGCCTATGCTGGAAAACGAAATATCTTCACGTAGAAACTAGACGGAAGCATTATCAGAAACTTCTCTGTGATGTGTGCATTAAACTCACAGAGTTGAACATTGCTTTTGATGGAGCAGTTTTGAAACACTCTTTTCGTAGAATCTGCAAGTGGTTATTTAGAGCGCTTTGAGGCCTACGCTGCAAATGGAAATATCTTCACATAAAAACTAGACAGAAGCATTCTCAGAAATTCCTTTGTGATGTGTGCATTCAACTCACAGAGATGAAGCTTCCTTTTCACAGGGCACTTTTGAAACACTGTGTTTGTGGGAACTACAAGTGGATATTTGGAGTGATTGCGGCCTCTGGTGGAAAAGCAAATATCATCAAATGAAATCTACACATAGGCATTCTCAGAAACATCTTTGTGTGTGTGCATTCAACTCACAGAGTTGAAGAGTCCTTTTGGTAGAGCAGTTTTGAAGCACTCTTTTTGTAGAATCTGCGAGTGGTTATTCGGAGAGCTTTGAGGCCCATGCTGGAAAAGGAAATATCTTCACATAAAAACTGGACAGAAGCATTCTCAGAAAATTCTCTGTGATGTGTGCATTCAACTCACAGAGTTGAGCCTGCCTTTTCATACAGCATTTTTGTAACACTCTTTCAGTATAATCTGCAAGTGGATCTTTGGGGCGCTTTGAGGCCTATGCTGGAAAACGAAATATCTTCACATAAAAATTAGACGGAAGCATTATCAGAAACTTCTCTGTGATGTGCGCATTCAACTCACAGGGTTGAACGTGCCTTTTGATACAGCCGTTTTCAAACGCTCGTTTTGTGGCATCTGCATTTCGGAATTTGGAGTGCTTTGAGGCCTATACTGGAAAAGGAAATATCCTCACATAGAAACTAGACAGAAGCATTCTCAGAAACTTCTTTGTGATATGTGCATTCAACTCACAGGGTTCGACCTTCCTTTTGCTACAACAGTTTTGAAACACTCTTTTTGTAGAATCTGCAAGTGGTTATTTGGAGCGCTTCGAGGCCTATGAGTAAAAGGAAATATCTTCAGAGAAAACTAGCCAGAAGCATTCTCAGAAACTTCTGTGTGATGAGTACATTCCACTCACAGAGTTGAACGTTCCCTTTCACCGAGCAGTTCTGAAACACTCTTTTTGTAGAATCTGCAAGTGGCTACTTAGAGCGCTTTGAGACCTATGCTGGAAAGTGAAATATCTTCACATAAAAACTAGACAGAAGCATTCCCAGAAACTTCTCTGTGAAGTGTGCATTCAATTCACAGAGCTGAATCTTTCTTTTGATAGAGAAGTTTTGAGACACTCTTTCTGTAGAATCTGCAAGTGAATATCTGGAGCGCTTTGAGTCCTAGGCTGGAAAAGAAAGTATCTTCACATAGAAACTAGACAGAAGCATTCTCAAAGACTTCTCTGTGATGTGTGCATTCAACTCACAGAGTTGAAACATCCTTTTGATTTGGCAGTTTTAAAACAATCATTTGGTAGAATCTGCTAGTGGATATTTGCAGTATTTTGAGGCATATGCAGGAAAAGGTAATATCTTCACTTGAAAACTAGACAGAGGCATTCTCAGAAACTTCTTTCTGATGTGTGCCTTGAACTTCTGGAGTTGAACCTTCCTCTTCATAGAGCAGTTATATAATAGTCTTTAAGTATAATCTGCAAGTGGATATGTGGAGAACTTTGAGGACTGTGCTGGAAAAGGAAATGTCTTCCCATAGAAAGGAGACGGAAGCATTCTCAGAAGCTTCTCTGTGATGTCGGCATTCAACTCACAGAGTTGAACCTTCCTTTTGATAGAGCAGTTTTCAAACACACTTTGTGGATTCTGCAATTGGTTATTTGGAGAGTTTTGAGGCCTGTACTGGAAAAGGAAATATCTTCAGGTAAAAACTAGAAAGAAGCATTCTCAGAAACTTCGTTGTGATGTTTGCATTCAACTCACGGAGTTGAACCCTCTTTTTGATTGCGCAGTTTTAAATCACTGTCTTTGTTGAATCTCCAAGTGGATATTTGGAGCGATTTGGGGCATATTCTGGAAAAGGAAATATCCTCACTTGAAAACTAGATAGAAGAAGTCCCAGAAACTCCTTTGTGACGTCTGCTGTCGACTCACGGAGTTGAACCTTCCTTTTCACAGAGCAGTTTGGAAACACTCTTTTTGTAGAATCTGCGAGTGGTTATTCGGAGAGCTTCGAGGCCCATGCTGGAAATGGAAATACCTTCACATAAAAACTAGACAGAAGCGTTCTCAGAAATTTCTCTGTGATGTGTACATTGAACTCACAGAGTTGATCCTTCCTATTGATAGAGCATTTTTGTAACACTGTTTTAGTAGAATCTGCAAGTGGATTCTTGGGGAGATTTGAGGCCTATGCTGGAAAACGAAATATCTTCACATAGAAACTAGACGGAAGCATTATCAGAAACTTCTCTGTGATGTGTGCATTAAACTCACAGAGTTGAACATTGCTTTTGATGGAGCAGTTTTGAAACACTCTTTTCGTAGAATCTGCAAGTGGTTATTTAGAGCGCTTTGAGGCCTACGCTGCAAATGGAAATATCTTCACATAAAAACTAGACAGAAGCATTCTCAGAAATTCCTTTGTGATGTGTGCATTCAACTCACAGAGATGAAGCTTCCTTTTCACAGGGCACTTTTGAAACACTGTGTTTGTGGGAACTACAAGTGGATATTTGGAGTGATTGCGGCCTCTGGTGGAAAAGCAAATATCATCAAATGAAAACTACACATAGGCATTCTCAGAAACTTCTTTGTGTGTGTGCATTCAACTCACAGAGTTGAAGAGTCCTTTTGGTAGAGCAGTTTTGAAGCACTCTTTTTGTAGAATCTGCGAGTGGTTATTCGGAGAGCTTTGAGGCCCATGCTGGAAAAGGAAATATCTTCACATAAAAACTGGACAGAAGCATTCTCAGAAAAGTCTCTGTGATGTGTGCATTCAACTCACAGAGTTGAGCCTGCCTTTTCATACAGCATTTTTGTAACACTCTTTCAGTATAATCTGCAAGTGGATCTTTGGGGCGCTTTGAGGCCTATGCTGGAAAACGAAATATCTTCACATAAAAATTAGACGGAAGCATTATCAGAAACTTCTCTGTGATGTGCGCATTCAACTCACAGGGTTGAACGTGCCTTTCGATACAGCCGTTTTCAAACGCTCGTTTTGTGGCATCTGCATTTCGGAATTTGGAGTGCTTTGAGGCCTATACTGGAAAAGGAAATATCCTCACATAGAAACTAGACAGAAGCATTCTCAGAAACTTCTTTGTGATGTGTGCATTCAACTCACAGGGTTCGACCTTCCTTTTGCTACAACAGTTTTGAAACACTCTTTTTGTAGAATCTGCAAGTGGTTATTTGGAGCGCTTCGAGGCCTATGAGTAAAAGGAAATATCTTCAGAGAAAACTAGCCAGAAGCATTCTCAGAAACTTCTGTGTGATGAGTACATTCCACTCACAGAGTTGAACGTTCCCTTTCACCGAGCAGTTCTGAAACACTCTTTTTGTAGAATCTGCAAGTGGCTACTTAGAGCGCTTTGAGACCTATGCTGGAAAGTGAAATATCTTCACATAAAAACTAGACAGAAGCATTCCCAGAAACTTCTCTGTGAAGTGTGCATTCAATTCACAGAGCTGAATCTTTCTTTTGATAGAGAAGTTTTGAGACACTCTTTCTGTAGAATCTGCAAGTGAATATCTGGAGCGCTTTGAGTCCTAGGCTGGAAAAGAAAGTATCTTCACATAGAAACTAGACAGAAGCATTCTCAAAGACTTCTCTGTGATGTGTGCATTCAACTCACAGAGTTGAAACATCCTTTTGATTTGGCAGTTTTAAAACAATCATTTTGTAGAATCTGCTAGTGGATATTTGCAGTATTTTGAGGCATATGCAGGAAAAGGTAATATCTTCACTTGAAAACTAGACAGAGGCATTCTCAGAAACTTCTTTCTGATGTGTGCCTTGAACTTCCGGAGTTGAACCTTCCTCTTCATAGAGCAGTTATATAATAGTCTTTAAGTATAATCTGCAAGTGGATATGTGGAGAACTTTGAGGACTGTGCTGGAAAAGGAAATGTCTTCCCATAGAAAGGAGACGGAAGCATTCTCAGAAGCTTCTCTGTGATGTCGGCATTCAACTCACAGAGTTGAACCTTCCTTTTGATAGAGCAGTTTTCAAACACACTTTGTGGATTCTGCAATTGGTTATTTGGAGAGTTTTGAGGCCTGTACTGGAAAAGGAAATATCTTCAGGTAAAAACTAGACAGAAGCATTCTCAGAAACTTCGTTGTGATGTTTGCATTCAACTCACGGAGTTGAACCCTCTTTTTGATTGCGCAGTTTTAAATCACTGTCTTTGTTGAATCTCCAAGTGGATATTTGGAGCGATTTGGGGCATATTCTGGAAAAGGAAATATCCTCACTTGAAAACTAGATAGAAGAAGTCCCAGAAACTCCTTTGTGACGTCTGCTTTCGACTCACAGAGTTGAACCTTCCTTTTCACAGAGCAGTTTGGAAACACTCTTTTTGTAGAATCTGCGAGTGGTTATTCGGAGAGCTTCGAGGCCCATGCAGGAAATGGAAATACCTTCACATAAAAACTAGACAGAAGCGTTCTCAGAAATTTCTCTGTGATGTGTGCATTGAACTCACAGAGTTGATCCTTCCTATTGATAGAGCATTTTTGTAACACTGTTTTAGTAGAATCTGCAAGTGGATTCTTGGGGAGATTTGAGGCCTATGCTGGAAAACGAAATATCTTCACGTAGAAACTAGACGGAAGCATTATCAGAAACTTCTCTGTGATGTGTGCATTAAACTCACAGAGTTGAACATTGCTTTTGATGGAGCAGTTTTGAAACACTCTTTTCGTAGAATCTGCAAGTGGTTATTTAGAGCGCTTTGAGGCCTACGCTGCAAATGGAAATATCTTCACATAAAAACTAGACAGAAGCATTCTCAGAAATTCCTTTGTGATGTGTGCATTCAACTCACAGAGATGAAGCTTCCTTTTCACAGGGCACTTTTGAAACACTGTGTTTGTGGGAACTACAAGTGGATATTTGGAGTGATTGCGGCCTCTGGTGGAAAAGCAAATATCATCAAATGAAAACTACACATAGGCATTCTCAGAAACTTCTTTGTGTGTGTGCTTTCAACTCACAGAGTTGAAGAGTCCTTTTGGTAGAGCAGTTTTGAAGCACTCTTTTTGTAGAATCTGCGAGTGGTTATTCGGAGAGCTTTGAGGCCCATGCTGGAAAAGGAAATAACTTCACATAAAAACTGGACAGAAGCATTCTCAGAAAAGTCTCTGTGATGTGTGCATTCAACTCACAGAGTTGAGCCTGCCTTTTCATACAGCATTTTTGTAACACTCTTTCAGTATAATCTGCAAGTGGATATTTGGGGCGCTTTGAGGCCTATGCTGGAAAACGAAATATCTTCACATAAAAATTAGACGGAAGCATTATCAGAAACTTCTCTGTGATGTGCGCATTCAACTCACAGGGTTGAACGTGCCTTTCGATACACCCGTTTTCCAACGCTCGTTTTGTGGCATCTGCATTTCGGAATTTGGAGTGCTTTGAGGCCTATACTGGAAAAGGAAATATCCTCACATAGAAACTAGACAGAAGCATTCTCAGAAACTTCTTTGTGATGTGTGCATTCAACTCACAGGGTTCGACCTTCCTTTTGCTACAACAGTTTTGAAACACTCCTTTGTAGAATCTGCAAGTGGTTATTTGGAGCGCTTCGAGGCCTATGAGTAAAAGGAAATATCTTCAGAGAAAACTAGCCAGAAGCATTCTCAGAAACTTCTGTGTGATGAGTACATTCCACTCACAGAGTTGAACGTTCCCTTTCACCGAGCAGTTCTGAAACACTCTTTTTGTAGAATCTGCAAGTGGCTACTTAGAGCGCTTTGAGACCTATGCTGGAAAGTGAAATATCTTCACATAAAAACTAGACAGAAGCATTCCCAGAAACTTCTCTGTGAAGTGTGCATTCAATTCACAGAGCTGAATCTTTCTTTTGATAGAGAAGTTTTGAGACACTCTTTCTGTAGAATCTGCAAGTGAATATCTGGAGCGCTTTGAGTCCTAGGCTGGAAAAGAAAGTATCTTCACATAGAAACTAGACAGAAGCATTCTCAAAGACTTCTCTGTGATGTGTGCATTCAACTCACAGAGTTGAAACATCCTTTTGATTTGGCAGTTTTAAAACAATCATTTTGTAGAATCTGCTAGTGGATATTTGCAGTATTTTGAGGCATATGCAGGAAAAGGTAATATCTTCACTTGAAAACTAGACAGAGGCATTCTCAGAAACTTCTTTCTGATGTGTGCCTTGAACTTCCGGAGTTGAACCTTCCTCTTCATAGAGCAGTTATATAATAGTCTTTAAGTATAATCTGCAAGTGGATATGTGGAGAACTTTGAGGACTGTGCTGGAAAAGGAAATGTCTTCCCATAGAAAGGAGACGGAAGCATTCTCAGAAGCTTCTCTGTGATGTCGGCATTCAACTCACAGAGTTGAACCTTCCTTTTGATAGAGCAGTTTTCAAACACACTTTGTGGATTCCGCAATTGGTTATTTGGAGAGTTTTGAGGCCTGTACTGGAAAAGGAAATATCTTCAGGTAAAAACTAGACAGAAGCATTCTCAGAAACTTCGTTGTGATGTTTGCATTCAACTCACGGAGTTGAACCCTCTTTTGGATTGCGCAGTTTTAAATCACTGTCTTTGTTGAATCTCCAAGTGGATATTTGGAGCGATTTGGGGCATATTCTGGAAAAGGAAATATCCTCACTTGAAAACTAGATAGAAGAAGTCCCAGAAACTCCTTTGTGACGTCTGCTTTCGACTCACGGAGTTGAACCTTCCTTTTCACAGAGCAGTTTGGAAACACTCTTTTTGTAGAATCTGCGAGTGGTTATTCGGAGAGCTTCGAGGCCCATGCTGGAAATGGAAATACCTTCACATAAAAACTAGACAGAAGCGTTCTCAGAAATTTCTCTGTGATGTGTGCATTGAACTCACAGAGTTGATCCTTCCTATTGATAGAGCAATTTTGTAACACTGTTTTAGTAGAATCTGCAAGTGGATTCTTGGGGAGATTTGAGGCCTATGCTGGAAAACGAAATATCTTCACATAGAAACTAGACGGAAGCATTATCAGAAACTTCTCTGTGATGTGTGCATTAAACTCACAGAGTTGAACATTGCTTTTGATGGAGCAGTTTTGAAACACTCTTTTCGTAGAATCTGCAAGTGGTTATTTAGAGCGCTTTGAGGCCTACGCTGCAAATGGAAATATCTTCACATAAAAACTAGACAGAAGCATTCTCAGAAATTCCTTTGTGATGTGTGCATTCAACTCACAGAGATGAAGCTTCCTTTTCACAGGGCACTTTTGAAACACTGTGTTTGTGGGAACTACAAGTGGATATTTGGAGTGATTGCGGCCTCTGGTGGAAAAGCAAATATCATCAAATGAAAACTACACATAGGCATTCTCAGAAACTTCTTTGTGTGTGTGCATTCAACTCACAGAGTTGAAGAGTCCTTTTGGTAGAGCAGTTTTGAAGCACTCTTTTTGTAGAATCTGCGAGTGGTTATTCGGAGAGCTTTGAGGCCCATGCTGGAAAAGGAAATAACTTCACATAAAAACTGGACAGAAGCATTCTCAGAAAAGTCTCTGTGATGTGTGCATTCAACTCACAGAGTTGAGCCTGCCTTTTCATACAGCATTTTTGTAACACTCTTTCAGTATAATCTGCAAGTGGATATTTGGGGCGCTTTGAGGCCTATGCTGGAAAACGAAATATCTTCACATAAAAATTAGACGGAAGCATTATCAGAAACTTCTCTGTGATGTGCGCATTCAACTCACAGGGTTGAACGTGCCTTTCGATACAGCCGTTTTCAAACGCTCGTTTTGTGGCATCTGCATTTCGGAATTTGGAGTGCTTTGAGGCCTATACTGGAAAAGGAAATATCCTCACATAGAAACTAGACAGAAGCATTCTCAGAAACTTCTTTGTGATGTATGCATTCAACTCACAGGGTTCGACCTTCCTTTTGCTACAACAGTTTTGAAACACTCTTTTTGTAGAATCTGCAAGTGGTTATTTGGAGCGCTTCGAGGCCTATGAGTAAAAGGAAATATCTTCAGAGAAAACTAGCCAGAAGCATTCTCAGAAACTTCTGTGTGATGAGTACATTCCACTCACAGAGTTGAACGTTCCCTTTCACCGAGCAGTTCTGAAACACTCTTTTTGTAGAATCTGCAAGTGGCTACTTAGAGCGCTTTGAGACCTATGCTGGAAAGTGAAATATCTTCACATAAAAACTAGACAGAAGCATTCCCAGAAACTTCTCTGTGAAGTGTGCATTCAATTCACAGAGCTGAATCTTTCTTTTGATAGAGAAGTTTTGAGACACTCTTTCTGTAGAATCTGCAAGTGAATATCTGGAGCGCTTTGAGTCCTAGGCTGGAAAAGAAAGTATCTTCACATAGAAACTAGACAGAAGCATTCTCAAAGACTTCTCTGTGATGTGTGCATTCAACTCACAGAGTTGAAACATCCTTTTGATTTGGCAGTTTTAAAACAATCATTTTGTAGAATCTGCTAGTGGATATTTGCAGTATTTTGAGGCATATGCAGGAAAAGGTAATATCTTCACTTGAAAACTAGACAGAGGCATTCTCAGAAACTTCTTTCTGATGTGTGCCTTGAACATCTGGAGTTGAACCTTCCTCTTCATAGAGCAGTTATATAATAGTCTTTAAGTATAATCTGCAAGTGGATATGTGGAGAACTTTGAGGACTGTGCTGGAAAAGGAAATGTCTTCCCATAGAAAGGAGACGGAAGCATTCTCAGAAGCTTCTCTGTGATGTCGGCATTCAACTCACAGAGTTGAACCTTCCTTTTGATAGAGCAGTTTTCAAACACACTTTGTGGATTCTGCAATTGGTTATTTGGAGAGTTTTGAGGCCTGTACTGGAAAAGGAAATATCTTCAGGTAAAAACTAGACAGAAGCATTCTCAGAAACTTCGTTGTGATGTTTGCATTCAACTCACGGAGTTGAACCCTCTTTTTGATTGCGCAGTTTTAAATCACTGTCTTTGTTGAATCTCCAAGTGGATATTTGGAGCGATTTGGGGCATATTCTGGAAAAGGAAATATCCTCACTTGAAAACTAGATAGAAGAAGTCCCAGAAACTCCTTTGTGACGTCTGCTTTCGACTCACAGAGTTGAACCTTCCTTTTCACAGAGCAGTTTGGAAACACTCTTTTTGTAGAATCTGCGAGTGGTTATTCGGAGAGCTTCGAGGCCCATGCTGGAAATGGAAATACCTTCACATAAAAACTAGACAGAAGCGTTCTCAGAAATTTCTCTGTGATGTGTGCATTGAACTCACAGAGTTGATCCTTCCTATTGATAGAGCAATTTTGTAACACTGTTTTAGTAGAATCTGCAAGTGGATTCTTGTGGAGATTTGAGGCCTATGCTGGAAAACGAAATATCTTCACATAGAAACTAGACGGAAGCATTATCAGAAACTTCTCTGTGATGTGTACATTAAACTCACAGAGTTGAACATTGCTTTTGATGGAGCAGTTTTGAAACACTCTTTTCGTAGAATCTGCAAGTGGTTATTTAGAGCGCTTTGAGGCCTACGCTGCAAATGGAAATATCTTCACATAAAAACTAGACAGAAGCATTCACAGAAATTCCTTTGTGATGTGTGCATTCAACTCACAGAGATGAAGCTTCCTTTTCACAGGGCACTTTTGAAACACTGTGTTTGTGGGAACTACAAGTGGATATTTGGAGTGATTGCGGCCTCTGGTGGAAAAGCAAATATCATCAAATGAAAACTACACATAGGCATTCTCAGAAACTTCTTTGTGTGTGTGCATTCAACTCACAGAGTTGAAGAGTCCTTTTGGTAGAGCAGTTTTGAAGCACTCTTTTTGTAGAATCTGCGAGTGGTTATTCGGAGAGCTTTGAGGCCCATGCTGGAAAAGGAAATAACTTCACATAAAAACTGGACAGAAGCATTCTCAGAAAAGTCTCTGTGATGTGTGCATTCAACTCACAGAGTTGAGCCTGCCTTTTCATACAGCATTTTTGTAACACTCTTTCAGTATAATCTGCAAGTGGATATTTGGGGCGCTTTGAGGCCTATGCTGGAAAACGAAATATCTTCACATAAAAATTAGACGGAAGCATTATCAGAAACTTCTCTGTGATGTGCGCATTCAACTCACAGGGTTGAACGTGCCTTTCGATACAGCCGTTTTCGAACGCTCGTTTTGTGGCATCTGCATTTCGGAATTTGGAGTGCTTTGAGGCCTATACTGGAAAAGGAAATATCCTCACATAGAAACTAGACAGAAGCATTCTCAGAAACTTCTTTGTGATGTGTGCATTCAACTCAAAGGGTTCGACCTTCCTTTTGCTACAACAGTTTTGAAACACTCTTTTTGTAGAATCTGCAAGTGGTTATTTGGAGCGCTTCGAGGCCTATGAGTAAAAGGAAATATCTTCAGAGAAAACTAGCCAGAAGCATTCTCAGAAACTTCTGTGTGATGAGTACATTCCACTCACAGAGTTGAACGTTCCCTTTCACCGAGCAGATCTGAAACACTCTTTTTGTAGAATCTGCAAGTGGCTACTTAGAGCGCTTTGAGACCTATGCTGGAAAGTGAAATATCTTCACATAAAAACTAGACAGAAGCATTCCCAGAAACTTCTCTGTGAAGTGTGCATTCAATTCACAGAGCTGAATCTTTCTTTTGATAGAGAAGTTTTGAGACACTCTTTCTGTAGAATCTGCAAGTGAATATCTGGAGCGCTTTGAGTCCTAGGCTGGAAAAGAAAGTATCTTCACATAGAAACTAGACAGAAGCATTCTCAAAGACTTCTCTGTGATGTGTGCATTTAAGTCACAGAGTTGAAACATCCTTTTGATTTGGCAGTTTTAAAACAATCATTTTGTAGAATCTGCTAGTGGATATTTGCAGTATTTTGAGGCATATGCAGGAAAAGGTAATATCTTCACTTGAAAACTAGACAGAGGCATTCTCAGAAACTTCTTTCTGATGTGTGCCTTGAACTTCCGGAGTTGAACCTTCCTCTTCATAGAGCAGTTATATAATAGTCTTTAAGTATAATCTGCAAGTGAATATGTGGAGAACTTTGAGGACTGTGCTGGAAAAGGAAATGTCTTCCCATAGAAAGGAGACGGAAGCATTCTCAGAAGCTTCTCTGTGATGTCGGCATTCAACTCACAGAGTTGAACCTTCCTTTTGATAGAGCAGTTTTCAAACACACTTTGTGGATTCCGCAATTGGTTATTTGGAGAGTTTTGAGGCCTGTACTGGAAAAGGAAATATCTTCAGGTAAAAACTAGACAGAAGCATTCTCAGAAACTTCGTTGTGATGTTTGCATTCAACTCACGGAGTTGAACCCTCTTTTTGATTGCGCAGTTTTAAATCACTGTCTTTGTTGAATCTCCAAGTGGATATTTGGAGCGATTTGGGGCATATTCTGGAAAAGGAAATATCCTCACTTGAAAACTAGATAGAAGAAGTCCCAGAAACTCCTTTGTGACGTCTGCTTTCGACTCACAGAGTTGAACCTTCCTTTTCACAGAGCAGTTTGGAAACACTCTTTTTGTAGAATCTGCGAGTGGTTATTCGGAGAGCTTCGAGGCCCATGCAGGAAATGGAAATACCTTCACATAAAAACTAGACAGAAGCGTTCTCAGAAATTTCTCTGTGATGTGTGCATTGAACTCACAGAGTTGATCCTTCCTATTGATAGAGCATTTTTGTAACACTGTTTTAGTAGAATCTGCAAGTGGATTCTTGGGGAGATTTGAGGCCTATGCTGGAAAACGAAATATCTTCACATAGAAACTAGACGGAAGCATTATCAGAAACTTCTCTGTGATGTGTGCATTAAACTCACAGAGTTGAACATTGCTTTTGATGGAGCAGTTTTGAAACACTCTTTTCGTAGAATCTGCAAGTGGTTATTTAGAGCGCTTTGAGGCCTACGCTGCAAATGGAAATATCTTCACATAAAAACTAGACAGAAGCATTCTCAGAAATTCCTTTGTGATGTGTGCATTCAACTCACAGAGATGAAGCTTCCTTTTCACAGGGCACTTTTGAAACACTGTGTTTGTGGGAACTACAAGTGGATATTTGGAGTGATTGCGGCCTCTGGTGGAAAAGCAAATATCATCAAATGAAAACTACACATAGGCATTCTCAGAAACTTCTTTGTGTGTGTGCATTCAACTCACAGAGGTGAAGAGTCCTTTTGGTAGAGCAGTTTTGAAGCACTCTTTTTGTAGAATCTGCGAGTGGTTATTCGGAGAGCTTTGAGGCCCATGCTGGAAAAGGAAATAACTTCACATAAAAACTGGACAGAAGCATTCTCAGAAAAGTCTCTGTGATGTGTGCATTCAACTCACAGAGTTGAGCCTGCCTTTTCATACAGCATTTTTGTAACACTCTTTCAGTATAATCTGCAAGTGGATCTTTGGGGCGCTTTGAGGCCTATGCTGGAAAACGAAATATCTTCACATAAAAATTAGACGGAAGCATTATCAGAAACTTCTCTGTGATGTGCGCATTCAACTCACAGGGTTGAACGTGCCTTTCGATACAGCCGTTTTCGAACGCTCGTTTTGTGGCATCTGCATTTCGGAATTTGGAGTGCTTTGAGGCCTATACTGGAAAAGGAAATATCCTCACATAGAAACTAGACAGAAGCATTCTCAGAAACTTCTTTGTGATGTGTGCATTCAACTCACAGGGTTCGACCTTCCTTTTGCTACAACAGTTTTGAAACACTCTTTTTGTAGAATCTGCAAGTGGTTATTTGGAGCGCTTCGAGGCCTATGAGTAAAAGGAAATATCTTCAGAGAAAACTAGCCAGAAGCATTCTCAGAAACTTCTGTGTGATGAGTACATTCCACTCACAGAGTTGAACGTTCCCTTTCACCGAGCAGTTCTGAAACACTCTTTTTGTAGAATCTGCAAGTGGCTACTTAGAGCGCTTTGAGACCTATGCTGGAAAGTGAAATATCTTCACATAAAAACTAGACAGAAGCATTCCCAGAAACTTCTCTGTGAAGTGTGCATTCAATTCACAGAGCTGAATCTTTCTTTTGATAGAGAAGTTTTGAGACACTCTTTCTGTAGAATCTGCAAGTGAATATCTGGAGCGCTTTGAGTCCTAGGCTGGAAAAGAAAGTATCTTCACATAGAAACTAGACAGAAGCATTCTCAAAGACTTCTCTGTGATGTGTGCATTCAAGTCACAGAGTTGAAACATCCTTTTGATTTGGCAGTTTTAAAACAATCATTTTGTAGAATCTGCTAGTGGATATTTGCAGTATTTTGAGGCATATGCAGGAAAAGGTAATATCTTCACTTGAAAACTAGACAGAGGCATTCTCAGAAACTTCTTTCTGATGTGTGCCTTGAACTTCCGGAGTTGAACCTTCCTCTTCATAGAGCAGTTATATAATAGTCTTTAAGTATAATCTGCAAGTGGATATTTGGAGAACTTTGAGGACTGTGCTGGAAAAGGAAATGTCTTCCCATAGAAAGGAGACGGAAGCATTCTCAGAAGCTTCTCTGTGATGTCGGCATTCAACTCACAGAGTTGAACCTTCCTTTTGATAGAGCAGTTTTCAAACACACTTTGTGGATTCCGCAATTGGTTATTTGGAGAGTTTTGAGGCCTGTACTGGAAAAGGAAATATCTTCAGGTAAAAACTAGACAGAAGCATTCTCAGAAACTTCGTTGTGATGTTTGCATTCAACTCACGGAGTTGAACCCTCTTTTTGATTGCGCAGTTTTAAATCACTGTCTTTGTTGAATCTCCAAGTGGATATTTGGAGCGATTTGGGGCATATTCTGGAAAAGGAAATATCCTCACTTGAAAACTAGATAGAAGAAGTCCCAGAAACTCCTTTGTGACGTCTGCTTTCGACTCACAGAGTTGAACCTTCCTTTTCACAGAGCAGTTTGGAAACACTCTTTTTGTAGAATCTGCGAGTGGTTATTCGGAGAGCTTCGAGGCCCATGCAGGAAATGGAAATACCTTCACATAAAAACTAGACAGAAGCGTTCTCAGAAATTTCTCTGTGATGTGTGCATTGAACTCACAGAGTTGATCCTTCCTATTGATAGAGCATTTTTGTAACACTGTTTTAGTAGAATCTGCAAGTGGATTCTTGGGGAGATTTGAGGCCTATGCTGGAAAACGAAATATCTTCACATAGAAACTAGACGGAAGCATTATCAGAAACTTCTCTGTGATGTGTGCATTAAACTCACAGAGTTGAACATTGCTTTTGATGGAGCAGTTTTGAAACACTCTTTTCGTAGAATCTGCAAGTGGTTATTTAGAGCGCTTTGAGGCCTACGCTGCAAATGGAAATATCTTCACATAAAAACTAGACAGAAGCATTCACAGAAATTCCTTTGTGATGTGTGCATTCAACTCACAGAGATGAAGCTTCCTTTTCACAGGGCACTTTTGAAACACTGTGTTTGTGGGAACTACAAGTGGATATTTGGAGTGATTGCGGCCTCTGGTGGAAAAGCAAATATCATCAAATGAAAACTACACATAGGCATTCTCAGAAACTTCTTTGTGTGTGTGCATTCAACTCACAGAGTTGAAGAGTCCTTTTGGTAGAGCAGTTTTGAAGCACTCTTTTTGTAGAATCTGCGAGTGGTTATTCGGAGAGCTTTGAGGCCCATGCTGGAAAAGGAAATAACTTCACATAAAAACTGGACAGAAGCATTCTCAGAAAAGTCTCTGTGATGTGTGCATTCAACTCACAGAGTTGAGCCTGCCTTTTCATACAGCATTTTTGTAACACTCTTTCAGTATAATCTGCAAGTGGATATTTGGGGCGCTTTGAGGCCTATGCTGGAAAACGAAATATCTTCACATAAAAATTAGACGGAAGCATTATCAGAAACTTCTCTGTGATGTGCGCATTCAACTCACAGGGTTGAACGTGCCTTTCGATACAGCCGTTTTCGAACGCTCGTTTTGTGGCATCTGCATTTCGGAATTTGGAGTGCTTTGAGGCCTATACTGGAAAAGGAAATATCCTCACATAGAAACTAGACAGAAGCATTCTCAGAAACTTCTTTGTGATGTGTGCATTCAACTCAAAGGGTTCGACCTTCCTTTTGCTACAACAGTTTTGAAACACTCTTTTTGTAGAATCTACAAGTGGTTATTTGGAGCGCTTCGAGGCCTATGAGTAAAAGGAAATATCTTCAGAGAAAACTAGCCAGAAGCATTCTCAGAAACTTCTGTGTGATGAGTACATTCCACTCACAGAGTTGAACGTTCCCTTTCACCGAGCAGATCTGAAACACTCTTTTTGTAGAATCTGCAAGTGGCTACTTAGAGCGCTTTGAGACCTATGCTGGAAAGTGAAATATCTTCACATAAAAACTAGACAGAAGCATTCCCAGAAACTTCTCTGTGAAGTGTGCATTCAATTCACAGAGCTGAATCTTTCTTTTGATAGAGAAGTTTTGAGACACTCTTTCTGTAGAATCTGCAAGTGAATATCTGGAGCGCTTTGAGTCCTAGGCTGGAAAAGAAAGTATCTTCACATAGAAACTAGACAGAAGCATTCTCAAAGACTTCTCTGTGATGTGTGCATTTAAGTCACAGAGTTGAAACATCCTTTTGATTTGGCAGTTTTAAAACAATCATTTTGTAGAATCTGCTAGTGGATATTTGCAGTATTTTGAGGCATATGCAGGAAAAGGTAATATCTTCACTTGAAAACTAGACAGAGGCATTCTCAGAAACTTCTTTCTGATGTGTGCCTTGAACTTCCGGAGTTGAACCTTCCTCTTCATAGAGCAGTTATATAATAGTCTTTAAGTATAATCTGCAAGTGGATATGTGGAGAACTTTGAGGACTGTGCTGGAAAAGGAAATGTCTTCCCATAGAAAGGAGACGGAAGCATTCTCAGAAGCTTCTCTGTGATGTCGGCATTCAACTCACAGAGTTGAACCTTCCTTTTGATAGAGCAGTTTTCAAACACACTTTGTGGATTCCGCAATTGGTTATTTGGAGAGTTTTGAGGCCTGTACTGGAAAAGGAAATATCTTCAGGTAAAAACTAGACAGAAGCATTCTCAGAAACTTCGTTGTGATGTTTGCATTCAACTCACGGAGTTGAACCCTCTTTTTGATTGCGCAGTTTTAAATCACTGTCTTTGTTGAATCTCCAAGTGGATATTTGGAGCGATTTGGGGCATATTCTGGAAAAGGAAATATCCTCACTTGAAAACTAGATAGAAGAAGTCCCAGAAACTCCTTTGTGACGTCTGCTTTCGACTCACAGAGTTGAACCTTCCTTTTCACAGAGCAGTTTGGAAACACTCTTTTTGTAGAATCTGCGAGTGGTTATTCGGAGAGCTTCGAGGCCCATGCAGGAAATGGAAATACCTTCACATAAAAACTAGACAGAAGCGTTCTCAGAAATTTCTCTGTGATGTGTGCATTGAACTCACAGAGTTGATCCTTCCTATTGATAGAGCATTTTTGTAACACTGTTTTAGTAGAATCTGCAAGTGGATTCTTGGGGAGATTTGAGGCCTATGCTGGAAAACGAAATATCTTCACATAGAAACTAGACGGAAGCATTATCAGAAACTTCTCTGTGATGTGTGCATTAAACTCACAGAGTTGAACATTGCTTTTGATGGAGCAGTTTTGAAACACTCTTTTCGTAGAATCTGCAAGTGGTTATTTAGAGCGCTTTGAGGCCTACGCTGCAAATGGAAATATCTTCACATAAAAACTAGACAGAAGCATTCTCAGAAATTCCTTTGTGATGTGTGCATTCAACTCACAGAGATGAAGCTTCCTTTTCACAGGGCACTTTTGAAACACTGTGTTTGTGGGAACTACAAGTGGATATTTGGAGTGATTGCGGCCTCTGGTGGAAAAGCAAATATCATCAAATGAAAACTACACATAGGCATTCTCAGAAACTTCTTTGTGTGTGTGCATTCAACTCACAGAGGTGAAGAGTCCTTTTGGTAGAGCAGTTTTGAAGCACTCTTTTTGTAGAATCTGCGAGTGGTTATTCGGAGAGCTTTGAGGCCCATGCTGGAAAAGGAAATAACTTCACATAAAAACTGGACAGAAGCATTCTCAGAAAAGTCTCTGTGATGTGTGCATTCAACTCACAGAGTTGAGCCTGCCTTTTCATACAGCATTTTTGTAACACTCTTTCAGTATAATCTGCAAGTGGATCTTTGGGGCGCTTTGAGGCCTATGCTGGAAAACGAAATATCTTCACATAAAAATTAGACGGAAGCATTATCAGAAACTTCTCTGTGATGTGCGCATTCAACTCACAGGGTTGAACGTGCCTTTCGATACAGCCGTTTTCGAACGCTCGTTTTGTGGCATCTGCATTTCGGAATTTGGAGTGCTTTGAGGCCTATACTGGAAAAGGAAATATCCTCACATAGAAACTAGACAGAAGCATTCTCAGAAACTTCTTTGTGATGTGTGCATTCAACTCACAGGGTTCGACCTTCCTTTTGCTACAACAGTTTTGAAACACTCTTTTTGTAGAATCTGCAAGTGGTTATTTGGAGCGCTTCGAGGCCTATGAGTAAAAGGAAATATCTTCAGAGAAAACTAGCCAGAAGCATTCTCAGAAACTTCTGTGTGATGAGTACATTCCACTCACAGAGTTGAACGTTCCCTTTCACCGAGCAGTTCTGAAACACTCTTTTTGTAGAATCTGCAAGTGGCTACTTAGAGCGCTTTGAGACCTATGCTGGAAAGTGAAATATCTTCACATAAAAACTAGACAGAAGCATTCCCAGAAACTTCTCTGTGAAGTGTGCATTCAATTCACAGAGCTGAATCTTTCTTTTGATAGAGAAGTTTTGAGACACTCTTTCTGTAGAATCTGCAAGTGAATATCTGGAGCGCTTTGAGTCCTAGGCTGGAAAAGAAAGTATCTTCACATAGAAACTAGACAGAAGCATTCTCAAAGACTTCTCTGTGATGTGTGCATTCAAGTCACAGAGTTGAAACATTTTTTTGATTTGGCAGTTTTAAAACAATCATTTTGTAGAATCTGCTAGTGGATATTTGCAGTATTTTGAGGCATATGCAGGAAAAGGTAATATCTTCACTTGAAAACTAGACAGAGGCATTCTCAGAAACTTCTTTCTGATGTGTGCCTTGAACTTCCGGAGTTGAACCTTCCTCTTCATAGAGCAGTTATATAATAGTCTTTAAGTATAATCTGCAAGTGGATATTTGGAGAACTTTGAGGACTGTGCTGGAAAAGGAAATGTCTTCCCATAGAAAGGAGACGGAAGCATTCTCAGAAGCTTCTCTGTGATGTCGGCATTCAACTCACAGAGTTGAACCTTCCTTTTGATAGAGCAGTTTTCAAACACACTTTGTGGATTCCGCAATTGGTTATTTGGAGAGTTTTGAGGCCTGTACTGGAAAAGGAAATATCTTCAGGTAAAAACTAGACAGAAGCATTCTCAGAAACTTCGTTGTGATGTTTGCATTCAACTCACGGAGTTGAACCCTCTTTTTGATTGCGCAGTTTTAAATCACTGTCTTTGTTGAATCTCCAAGTGGATATTTGGAGCGATTTGGGGCATATTCTGGAAAAGGAAATATCCTCACTTGAAAACTAGATAGAAGAAGTCCCAGAAACTCCTTTGTGACGTCTGCTTTCGACTCACAGAGTTGAACCTTCCTTTTCACAGAGCAGTTTGGAAACACTCTTTTTGTAGAATCTGCGAGTGGTTATTCGGAGAGCTTCGAGGCCCATGCTGGAAATGGAAATACCTTCACATAAAAACTAGACAGAAGCGTTCTCAGAAATTTCTCTGTGATGTGTACATTGAACTCACAGAGTTGATCCTTCCTATTGATAGAGCATTTTTGTAACACTGTTTTAGTAGAATCTGCAAGTGGATTCTTGGGGAGATTTGAGGCCTATGCTGGAAAACGAAATATCTTCACATAGAAACTAGACGGAAGCATTATCAGAAACTTCTCTGTGATGTGTGCATTAAACTCACAGAGTTGAACATTGCTTTTGATGGAGCAGTTTTGAAACACTCTTTTCGTAGAATCTGCAAGTGGTTATTTAGAGCGCTTTAAGGCCTACGCTGCAAATGGAAATATCTTCACATAAAAACTAGACAGAAGCATTCTCAGAAATTCCTTTGTGATGTGTGCATTCAACTCACAGAGATGAAGCTTCCTTTTCACAGGGCACTTTTGAAACACTGTGTTTGTGGGAACTACAAGTGGATATTTGGAGTGATTGCGGCCTCTGGTGGAAAAGCAAATATCATCAAATGAAAACTACACATAGGCATTCTCAGAAACTTCTTTGTGTGTGTGCATTCAACTCACAGAGTTGAAGAGTCCTTTTGGTAGAGCAGTTTTGAAGCACTCTTTTTGTAGAATCTGCGAGTGGTTATTCAGAGAGCTTTGAGGCCCATGCTGGAAAAGGAAATATCTTCACATAAAAACTGGACAGAAGCATTCTCAGAAAATTCTCTGTGATGTGTGCATTCAACTCACAGAGTTGAGCCTGCCTTTTCATACAGCATTTTTGTAACACTCTTTCAGTATAATCTGCAAGTGGATCTTTGGGGCGCTTTGAGGCCTATGCTGGAAAACGAAATATCTTCACATAAAAATTAGACGGAAGCATTATCAGAAACTTCTCTGTGATGTGCGCATTCAACTCACAGGGTTGAACGTGCCTTTCGATACAGCCGTTTTCAAACGCTCGTTTTGTGGCATCTGCATTTCGGAATTTGGAGTGCTTTGAGGCCTATACTGGAAAAGGAAATATCCTCACATAGAAACTAGACAGAAGCATTCTCAGAAACTTCTTTGTGATGTGTGCATTCAACTCACAGGGTTCGACCTTCCTTTTGCTACAACAGTTTTGAAACACTCTTTTTGTAGAATCTGCAAGTGGTTATTTGGAGCGCTTCGAGGCCTATGAGTAAAAGGAAATATCTTCAGAGAAAACTAGCCAGAAGCATTCTCAGAAACTTCTGTGTGATGAGTACATTCCACTCACAGAGTTGAACGTTCCCTTTCACCGAGCAGTTCTGAAACACTCTTTTTGTAGAATCTGCAAGTGGCTACTTAGAGCGCTTTGAGACCTATGCTGGAAAGTGAAATATCTTCACATAAAAACTAGACAGAAGCATTCCCAGAAACTTCTCTGTGAAGTGTGCATTCAATTCACAGAGCTGAATCTTTCTTTTGATAGAGAAGTTTTGAGACACTCTTTCTGTAGAATCTGCAAGTGAATATCTGGAGCGCTTTGAGTCCTAGGCTGGAAAAGAAAGTATCTTCACATAGAAACTAGACAGAAGCATTCTCAAAGACTTCTCTGTGATGTGTGCATTCAAGTCACAGAGTTGAAACATCCTTTTGATTTGGCAGTTTTAAAACAATCATTTTGTAGAATCTGCTAGTGGATATTTGCAGTATTTTGAGGCATATGCAGGAAAAGGTAATATCTTCACTTGAAAACTAGACAGAGGCATTCTCAGAAACTTCTTTCTGATGTGTGCCTTGAACTTCCGGAGTTGAACCTTCCTCTTCATAGAGCAGTTATATAATAGTCTTTAAGTATAATCTGCAAGTGGATATGTGGAGAACTTTGAGGACTGTGCTGGAAAAGGAAATGTCTTCCCATAGAAAGGAGACGGAAGCATTCTCAGAAGCTTCTCTGTGATGTCGGCATTCAACTCACAGAGTTGAACCTTCCTTTTGATAGAGCAGTTTTCAAACACACTTTGTGGATTCCGCAATTGGTTATTTGGAGAGTTTTGAGGCCTGTACTGGAAAAGGAAATATCTTCAGGTAAAAACTAGACAGAAGCATTCTCAGAAACTTCGTTGTGATGTTTGCATTCAACTCACGGAGTTGAACCCTCTTTTTGATTGCGCAGTTTTAAATCACTGTCTTTGTTGAATCTCCAAGTGGATATTTGGAGCGATTTGGGGCATATTCTGGAAAAGGAAATATCCTCACTTGAAAACTAGATAGAAGAAGTCCCAGAAACTCCTTTGTGACGTCTGCTTTCGACTCACAGAGTTGAACCTTCCTTTTCACAGAGCAGTTTGGAAACACTCTTTTTGTAGAATCTGCGAGTGGTTATTCGGAGAGCTTCGAGGCCCATGCTGGAAATGGAAATACCTTCACATAAAAACTAGACAGAAGCGTTCTCAGAAATTTCTCTGTGATGTGTACATTGAACTCACAGAGTTGATCCTTCCTATTGATAGAGCATTTTTGTAACACTGTTTTAGTAGAATCTGCAAGTGGATTCTTGGGGAGATTTGAGGCCTATGCTGGAAAACGAAATATCTTCACATAGAAACTAGACGGAAGCATTATCAGAAACTTCTCTGTGATGTGTGCATTAAACTCACAGAGTTGAACATTGCTTTTGATGGAGCAGTTTTGAAACACTCTTTTCGTAGAATCTGCAAGTGGTTATTTAGAGCGCTTTAAGGCCTACGCTGCAAATGGAAATATCTTCACATAAAAACTAGACAGAAGCATTCTCAGAAATTCCTTTGTGATGTGTGCATTCAACTCACAGAGATGAAGCTTCCTTTTCACAGGGCACTTTTGAAACACTGTGTTTGTGGGAACTACAAGTGGATATTTGGAGTGATTGCGGCCTCTGGTGGAAAAGCAAATATCATCAAATGAAAACTACACATAGGCATTCTCAGAAACTTCTTTGTGTGTGTGCATTCAACTCACAGAGTTGAAGAGTCCTTTTGGTAGAGCAGTTTTGAAGCACTCTTTTTGTAGAATCTGCGAGTGGTTATTCGGAGAGCTTTGAGGCCCATGCTGGAAAAGGAAATAACTTCACATAAAAACTGGACAGAAGCATTCTCAGAAAAGTCTCTGTGATGTGTGCATTCAACTCACAGAGTTGAGCCTGCCTTTTCATACAGCATTTTTGTAACACTCTTTCAGTATAATCTGCAAGTGGATCTTTGGGGAGCTTTGAGGCCTATGCTGGAAAACGAAATATCTTCACATAAAAATTAGACGGAAGCATTATCAGAAACTTCTCTGTGATGTGCGCATTCAACTCACAGGGTTGAACGTGCCTTTCGATACAGCCGTTTTCAAACGCTCGTTTTGTGGCATCTGCATTTCGGAATTTGGAGTGCTTTGAGGCCTATACTGGAAAAGGAAATATCCTCACATAGAAACTAGACAGAAGCATTCTCAGAAACTTCTTTGTGATGTGTGCATTCAACTCACAGGGTTCGACCTTCCTTTTGCTACAACAGTTTTGAAACACTCTTTTTGTAGAATCTGCAAGTGGTTATTTGGAGCGCTTCGAGGCCTATGAGTAAAAGGAAATATCTTCAGAGAAAACTAGCCAGAAGCATTCTCAGAAACTTCTGTGTGATGAGTACATTCCACTCACAGAGTTGAACGTTCCCTTTCACCGAGCAGTTCTGAAACACTCTTTTTGTAGAATCTGCAAGTGGCTACTTAGAGCGCTTTGAGACCTATGCTGGAAAGTGAAATATCTTCACATAAAAACTAGACAGAAGCATTCCCAGAAACTTCTCTGTGAAGTGTGCATTCAATTCACAGAGCTGAATCTTTCTTTTGATAGAGAAGTTTTGAGACACTCTTTCTGTAGAATCTGCAAGTGAATATCTGGAGCGCTTTGAGTCCTAGGCTGGAAAAGAAAGTATCTTCACATAGAAACTAGACAGAAGCATTCTCAAAGACTTCTCTGTGATGTGTGCATTCAACTCACAGAGTTGAAACATCCTTTTGATTTGGCAGTTTTAAAACAATCATTTTGTAGAATCTGCTAGTGGATATTTGCAGTATTTTGAGGCATATGCAGGAAAAGGTAATATCTTCACTTGAAAACTAGACAGAGGCATTCTCAGAAACTTCTTTCTGATGTGTGCCTTGAACTTCTGGAGTTGAACCTTCCTCTTCATAGAGCAGTTATATAATAGTCTTTAAGTATAATCTGCAAGTGGATATGTGGAGAACTTTGAGGACTGTGCTGGAAAAGGAAATGTCTTCCCATAGAAAGGAGACGGAAGCATTCTCAGAAGCTTCTCTGTGATGTCGGCATTCAACTCACAGAGTTGAACCTTCCTTTTGATAGAGCAGTTTTCAAACACACTTTGTGGATTCCGCAATTGGTTATTTGGAGAGTTTTGAGGCCTGTACTGGAAAAGGAAATATCTTCAGGTAAAAACTAGACAGAAGCATTCTCAGAAACTTCGTTGTGATGTTTGCATTCAACTCACGGAGTTGAACCCTCTTTTTGATTGCGCAGTTTTAAATCACTGTCTTTGTTGAATCTCCAAGTGGATATTTGGAGCGATTTGGGGCATATTCTGGAAAAGGAAATATCCTCACTTGAAAACTAGATAGAAGAAGTCCCAGAAACTCCTTTGTGACGTCTGCTTTCGACTCACAGAGTTGAACCTTCCTTTTCACAGAGCAGTTTGGAAACACTCTTTTTGTAGAATCTGCGAGTGGTTATTCGGAGAGCTTCGAGGCCCATGCTGGAAATGGAAATACCTTCACATAAAAACTAGACAGAAGCGTTCTCAGAAATTTCTCTGTGATGTGTGCATTGAACTCACAGAGTTGATCCTTCCTATTGATAGAGCAATTTTGTAACACTGTTTTAGTAGAATCTGCAAGTGGATTCTTGGGGAGATTTGAGGCCTATGCTGGAAAACGAAATATCTTCACATAGAAACTAGACGGAAGCATTATCAGAAACTTCTCTGTGATGTGTGCATTAAACTCACAGAGTTGAACATTGCTTTTGATGGAGCAGTTTTGAAACACTCTTTTCGTAGAATCTGCAAGTGGTTATTTAGAGCGCTTTGAGGCCTACGCTGCAAATGGAAATATCTTCACATAAAAACTAGACAGAAGCATTCTCAGAAATTCCTTTGTGATGTGTGCATTCAACTCACAGAGATGAAGCTTCCTTTTCACAGGGCACTTTTGAAACACTGTGTTTGTGGGAACTACAAGTGGATATTTGGAGTGATTGCGGCCTCTGGTGGAAAAGCAAATATCATCAAATGAAATCTACACATAGGCATTCTCAGAAACTTCTTTGTGTGTGTGCATTCAACTCACAGAGTTGAAGAGTCCTTTTGGTAGAGCAGTTTTGAAGCACTCTTTTTGTAGAATCTGCGAGTGGTTATTCGGAGAGCTTTGAGGCCCATGCTGGAAAAGGAAATATCTTCACATAAAAACTGGACAGAAGCATTCTCAGAAAATTCTCTGTGATGTGTGCATTCAACTCACAGAGTTGAGCCTGCCTTTTCATACAGCATTTTTGTAACACTCTTTCAGTATAATCTGCAAGTGGATCTTTGGGGCGCTTTGAGGCCTATGCTGGAAAACGAAATATCTTCACATAAAAATTAGACGGAAGCATTATCAGAAACTTCTCTGTGATGTGCGCATTCAACTCACAGGGTTGAACGTGCCTTTTGATACAGCCGTTTTCAAACGCTCGTTTTGTGGCATCTGCATTTCGGAATTTGGAGTGCTTTGAGGCCTATACTGGAAAAGGAAATATCCTCACATAGAAACTAGACAGAAGCATTCTCAGAAACTTCTTTGTGATGTGTGCATTCAACTCACAGGGTTCGACCTTCCTTTTGCTACAACAGTTTTGAAACACTCCTTTGTAGAATCTGCAAGTGGTTATTTGGAGCGCTTCGAGGCCTATGAGTAAAAGGAAATATCTTCAGAGAAAACTAGCCAGAAGCATTCTCAGAAACTTCTGTGTGATGAGTACATTCCACTCACAGAGTTGAACGTTCCCTTTCACCGAGCAGTTCTGAAACACTCTTTTTGTAGAATCTGCAAGTGGCTACTTAGAGCGCTTTGAGACCTATGCTGGAAAGTGAAATATCTTCACATAAAAACTAGACAGAAGCATTCCCAGAAACTTCTCTGTGAAGTGTGCATTCAATTCACAGAGCTGAATCTTTCTTTTGATAGAGAAGTTTTGAGACACTCTTTCTGTAGAATCTGCAAGTGAATATCTGGAGCGCTTTGAGTCCTAGGCTGGAAAAGAAAGTATCTTCACATAGAAACTAGACAGAAGCATTCTCAAAGACTTCTCTGTGATGTGTGCATTCAACTCACAGAGTTGAAACATCCTTTTGATTTGGCAGTTTTAAAACAATCATTTTGTAGAATCTGCTAGTGGATATTTGCAGTATTTTGAGGCATATGCAGGAAAAGGTAATATCTTCACTTGAAAACTAGACAGAGGCATTCTCAGAAACTTCTTTCTGATGTGTGCCTTGAACTTCCGGAGTTGAACCTTCCTCTTCATAGAGCAGTTATATAATAGTCTTTAAGTATAATCTGCAAGTGGATATGTGGAGAACTTTGAGGACTGTGCTGGAAAAGGAAATGTCTTCCCATAGAAAGGAGACGGAAGCATTCTCAGAAGCTTCTCTGTGATGTCGGCATTCAACTCACAGAGTTGAACCTTCCTTTTGATAGAGCAGTTTTCAAACACACTTTGTGGATTCTGCAATTGGTTATTTGGAGAGTTTTGAGGCCTGTACTGGAAAAGGAAATATCTTCAGGTAAAAACTAGACAGAAGCATTCTCAGAAACTTCGTTGTGATGTTTGCATTCAACTCACGGAGTTGAACCCTCTTTTTGATTGCGCAGTTTTAAATCACTGTCTTTGTTGAATCTCCAAGTGGATATTTGGAGCGATTTGGGGCATATTCTGGAAAAGGAAATATCCTCACTTGAAAACTAGATAGAAGAAGTCCCAGAAACTCCTTTGTGACGTCTGCTTTCGACTCACAGAGTTGAACCTTCCTTTTCACAGAGCAGTTTGGAAACACTCTTTTTGTAGAATCTGCGAGTGGTTATTCGGAGAGCTTCGAGGCCCATGCAGGAAATGGAAATACCTTCACATAAAAACTAGACAGAAGCGTTCTCAGAAATTTCTCTGTGATGTGTGCATTGAACTCACAGAGTTGATCCTTCCTATTGATAGAGCATTTTTGTAACACTGTTTTAGTAGAATCTGCAAGTGGATTCTTGGGGAGATTTGAGGCCTATGCTGGAAAACGAAATATCTTCACGTAGAAACTAGACGGAAGCATTATCAGAAACTTCTCTGTGATGTGTGCATTAAACTCACAGAGTTGAACATTGCTTTTGATGGAGCAGTTTTGAAACACTCTTTTCGTAGAATCTGCAAGTGGTTATTTAGAGCGCTTTAAGGCCTACGCTGCAAATGGAAATATCTTCACATAAAAACTAGACAGAAGCATTCTCAGAAATTCCTTTGTGATGTGTGCATTCAACTCACAGAGATGAAGCTTCCTTTTCACAGGGCACTTTTGAAACACTGTGTTTGTGGGAACTACAAGTGGATATTTGGAGTGATTGCGGCCTCTGGTGGAAAAGCAAATATCATCAAATGAAAACTACACATAGGCATTCTCAGAAACTTCTTTGTGTGTGTGCATTCAACTCACAGAGTTGAAGAGTCCTTTTGGTAGAGCAGTTTTGAAGCACTCTTTTTGTAGAATCTGCGAGTGGTTATTCAGAGAGCTTTGAGGCCCATGCTGGAAAAGGAAATATCTTCACATAAAAACTGGACAGAAGCATTCTCAGAAAATTCTCTGTGATGTGTGCATTCAACTCACAGAGTTGAGCCTGCCTTTTCATACAGCATTTTTGTAACACTCTTTCAGTATAATCTGCAAGTGGATCTTTGGGGCGCTTTGAGGCCTATGCTGGAAAACGAAATATCTTCACATAAAAATTAGACGGAAGCATTATCAGAAACTTCTCTGTGATGTGCGCATTCAACTCACAGGGTTGAACGTGCCTTTTGATACAGCCGTTTTCAAACGCTCGTTTTGTGGCATCTGCATTTCGGAATTTGGAGTGCTTTGAGGCCTATACTGGAAAAGGAAATATCCTCACATAGAAACTAGACAGAAGCATTCTCAGAAACTTCTTTGTGATGTGTGCATTCAACTCACAGGGTTCGACCTTCCTTTTGCTACAACAGTTTTGAAACACTCTTTTTGTAGAATCTGCAAGTGGTTATTTGGAGCGCTTCGAGGCCTATGAGTAAAAGGAAATATCTTCAGAGAAAACTAGCCAGAAGCATTCTCAGAAACTTCTGTGTGATGAGTACATTCCACTCACAGAGTTGAACGTTCCCTTTCACCGAGCAGTTCTGAAACACTCTTTTTGTAGAATCTGCAAGTGGCTACTTAGAGCGCTTTGAGACCTATGCTGGAAAGTGAAATATCTTCACATAAAAACTAGACAGAAGCATTCCCAGAAACTTCTCTGTGAAGTGTGCATTCAATTCACAGAGCTGAATCTTTCTTTTGATAGAGAAGTTTTTAGACACTCTTTCTGTAGAATCTGCAAGTGAATATCTGGAGCGCTTTGAGTCCTAGGCTGGAAAAGAAAGTATCTTCACATAGAAACTAGACAGAAGCATTCTCAAAGACTTCTCTGTGATGTGTGCATTCAACTCACAGAGTTGAAACATCCTTTTGATTTGGCAGTTTTAAAACAATCATTTTGTAGAATCTGCTAGTGGATATTTGCAGTAATTTGAGGCATATGCAGGAAAAGGTAATATCTTCACTTGAAAACTAGACAGAGGCATTCTCAGAAACTTCTTTCTGATGTGTGCCTTGAACTTCCGGAGTTGAACCTTCCTCTTCATAGAGCAGTTATATAATAGTCTTTAAGTATAATCTGCAAGTGGATATGTGGAGAACTTTGAGGACTGTGCTGGAAAAGGAAATGTCTTCCCATAGAAAGGAGACGGAAGCATTCTCAGAAGCTTCTCTGTGATGTCGGCATTCAACTCACAGAGTTGAACCTTCCTTTTGATAGAGCAGTTTTCAAACACACTTTGTGGATTCCGCAATTGGTTATTTGGAGAGTTTTGAGGCCTGTACTGGAAAAGGAAATATCTTCAGGTAAAAACTAGACAGAAGCATTCTCAGAAACTTCGTTGTGATGTTTGCATTCAACTCACGGAGTTGAACCCTCTTTTGGATTGCGCAGTTTTAAATCACTGTCTTTGTTGAATCTCCAAGTGGATATTTGGAGCGATTTGGGGCATATTCTGGAAAAGGAAATATCCTCACTTGAAAACTAGATAGAAGAAGTCCCAGAAACTCCTTTGTGACGTCTGCTTTCGACTCACGGAGTTGAACCTTCCTTTTCACAGAGCAGTTTGGAAACACTCTTTTTGTAGAATCTGCGAGTGGTTATTCGGAGAGCTTCGAGGCCCATGCTGGAAATGGAAATACCTTCACATAAAAACTAGACAGAAGCGTTCTCAGAAATTTCTCTGTGATGTGTGCATTGAACTCACAGAGTTGATCCTTCCTATTGATAGAGCAATTTTGTAACACTGTTTTAGTAGAATCTGCAAGTGGATTCTTGGGGAGATTTGAGGCCTATGCTGGAAAACGAAATATCTTCACATAGAAACTAGACGGAAGCATTATCAGAAACTTCTCTGTGATGTGTGCATTAAACTCACAGAGTTGAACATTGCTTTTGATGGAGCAGTTTTGAAACACTCTTTTCGTAGAATCTGCAAGTGGTTATTTAGAGCGCTTTGAGGCCTACGCTGCAAATGGAAATATCTTCACATAAAAACTAGACAGAAGCATTCTCAGAAATTCCTTTGTGATGTGTGCATTCAACTCACAGAGATGAAGCTTCCTTTTCACAGGGCACTTTTGAAACACTGTGTTTGTGGGAACTACAAGTGGATATTGGGAGTGATTGCGGCCTCTGGTGGAAAAGCAAATATCATCAAATGAAAACTACACATAGGCATTCTCAGAAACTTCTTTGTGTGTGTGCATTCAACTCACAGAGTTGAAGAGTCCTTTTGGTAGAGCAGTTTTGAAGCACTCTTTTTGTAGAATCTGCGAGTGGTTATTCGGAGAGCTTTGAGGCCCATGCTGGAAAAGGAAATAACTTCACATAAAAACTGGACAGAAGCATTCTCAGAAAAGTCTCTGTGATGTGTGCATTCAACTCACAGAGTTGAGCCTGCCTTTTCATACAGCATTTTTGTAACACTCTTTCAGTATAATCTGCAAGTGGATCTTTGGGGCGCTTTGAGGCCTATGCTGGAAAACGAAATATCTTCACATAAAAATTAGACGGAAGCATTATCAGAAACTTCTCTGTGATGTGCGCATTCAACTCACAGGGTTGAACGTGCCTTTCGATACAGCCGTTTTCAAACGCTCGTTTTGTGGCATCTGCATTTCGGAATTTGGAGTGCTTTGAGGCCTATACTGGAAAAGGAAATATCCTCACATAGAAACTAGACAGAAGCATTCTCAGAAACTTCTTTGTGATGTGTGCATTCAACTCACAGGGTTCGACCTTCCTTTTGCTACAACAGTTTTGAAACACTCTTTTTGTAGAATCTGCAAGTGGTTATTTGGAGCGCTTCGAGGCCTATGAGTAAAAGGAAATATCTTCAGAGAAAACTAGCCAGAAGCATTCTCAGAAACTTCTGTGTGATGAGTACATTCCACTCACAGAGTTGAACGTTCCCTTTCACCGAGCAGTTCTGAAACACTCTTTTTGTAGAATCTGCAAGTGGCTACTTAGAGCGCTTTGAGACCTATGCTGGAAAGTGAAATATCTTCACATAAAAACTAGACAGAAGCATTCCCAGAAACTTCTCTGTGAAGTGTGCATTCAATTCACAGAGCTGAATCTTTCTTTTGATAGAGAAGTTTTGAGACACTCTTTCTGTAGAATCTGCAAGTGAATATCTGGAGCGCTTTGAGTCCTAGGCTGGAAAAGAAAGTATCTTCACATAGAAACTAGACAGAAGCATTCTCAAAGACTTCTCTGTGATGTGTGCATTCAACTCACAGAGTTGAAACATCCTTTTGATTTGGCAGTTTTAAAACAATCATTTGGTAGAATCTGCTAGTGGATATTTGCAGTATTTTGAGGCATATGTAGGAAAAGGTAATATCTTCACTTGAAAACTAGACAGAGGCATTCTCAGAAACTTCTTTCTGATGTGTGCCTCGAACTTCTGGAGTTGAACCTTCCTCTTCATAGAGCAGTTATATAATAGTCTTTAAGTATAATCTGCAAGTGGATATGTGGAGAACTTTGAGGACTGTGCTGGAAAAGGAAATGTCTTCCCATAGAAAGGAGACGGAAGCATTCTCAGAAGCTTCTCTGTGATGTCGGCATTCAACTCACAGAGTTGAACCTTCCTTTTGATAGAGCAGTTTTCAAACACACTTTGTGGATTCTGCAATTGGTTATTTGGAGAGTTTTGAGGCCTGTACTGGAAAAGGAAATATCTTCAGGTAAAAACTAGACAGAAGCATTCTCAGAAACTTCGTTGTGATGTTTGCATTCAACTCACGGAGTTGAACCCTCTTTTTGATTGCGCAGTTTTAAATCACTGTCTTTGTTGAATCTCCAAGTGGATATTTGGAGCGATTTGGGGCATATTCTGGAAAAGGAAATATCCTCACTTGAAAACTAGATAGAAGAAGTCCCAGAAACTCCTTTGTGACGTCTGCTTTCGACTCACAGAGTTGAACCTTCCTTTTCACAGAGCAGTTTGGAAACACTCTTTTTGTAGAATCTGCGAGTGGTTATTCGGAGAGCTTCGAGGCCCATGGTGGAAATGGAAATACCTTCACATAAAAACTAGACAGAAGCGTTCTCAGAAATTTCTCTGTGATGTGTGCATTGAACTCACAGAGTTGATCCTTCCTATTGATAGAGCAATTTTGTAACACTGTTTTAGTAGAATCTGCAAGTGGATTCTTGTGGAGATTTGAGGCCTATGCTGGAAAACGAAATATCTTCACATAGAAACTAGACGGAAGCATTATCAGAAACTTCTCTGTGATGTGTGCATTAAACTCACAGAGTTGAACATTGCTTTTGATGGAGCAGTTTTGAAACACTCTTTTCGTAGAATCTGCAAGTGGTTATTTAGAGCGCTTTGAGGCCTACGCTGCAAATGGAAATATCTTCACATAAAAACTAGACAGAAGCATTCTCAGAAATTCCTTTGTGATGTGTGCATTCAACTCACAGAGATGAAGCTTCCTTTTCACAGGGCACTTTTGAAACACTGTGTTTGTGGGAACTACAAGTGGATATTTGGAGTGATTGCGGCCTCTGGTGGAAAAGCAAATATCATCAAATGAAAACTACACATAGGCATTCTCAGAAACTTCTTTGTGTGTGTGCATTCAACTCACAGAGTTGAAGAGTCCTTTTGGTAGAGCAGTTTTGAAGCACTCTTTTTGTAGAATCTGCGAGTGGTTATTCGGAGAGCTTTGAGGCCCATGCTGGAAAAGGAAATAACTTCACATAAAAACTGGACAGAAGCATTCTCAGAAAAGTCTCTGTGATGTGTGCATTCAACTCACAGAGTTGAGCCTGCCTTTTCATACAGCATTTTTGTAACACTCTTTCAGTATAATCTGCAAGTGGATATTTGGGGCGCTTTGAGGCCTATGCTGGAAAACAAAATATCTTCACATAAAAATTAGACGGAAGCATTATCAGAAACTTCTCTGTGATGTGCGCATTCAACTCACAGGGTTGAACGTGCCTTTCGATACATCCGTTTTCGAACGCTCGTTTTGTGGCATCTGCATTTCGGAATTTGGAGTGCTTTGAGGCCTATACTGGAAAAGAAAATATCCTCACATAGAAACTAGACAGAAGCATTCTCAGAAACTTCTTTGTGATGTGTGCATTCAACTCACAGGGTTCGACCTTCCTTTTGCTACAACAGTTTTGAAACACTCCTTTGTAGAATCTGCAAGTGGTTATTTGGAGCGCTTCGAGGCCTATGAGTAAAAGGAAATATCTTCAGAGAAAACTAGCCAGAAGCATTCTCAGAAACTTCTGTGTGATGAGTACATTCCACTCACAGAGTTGAACGTTCCCTTTCACCGAGCAGTTCTGAAACACTCTTTTTGTAGAATCTGCAAGTGGCTACTTAGAGCGCTTTGAGACCTATGCTGGAAAGTGAAATATCTTCACATAAAAACTAGACAGAAGCATTCCCAGAAACTTCTCTGTGAAGTGTGCATTCAATTCACAGAGCTGAATCTTTCTTTTGATAGAGAAGTTTTGAGACACTCTTTCTGTAGAATCTGCAAGTGAATATCTGGAGCGCTTTGAGTCCTAGGCTGGAAAAGAAAGTATCTTCACATAGAAACTAGACAGAAGCATTCTCAAAGACTTCTCTGTGATGTGTGCATTCAACTCACAGAGTTGAAACATCCTTTTGATTTGGCAGTTTTAAAACAATCATTTTGTAGAATCTGCTAGTGGATATTTGCAGTATTTTGAGGCATATGCAGGAAAAGGTAATATCTTCACTTGAAAACTAGACAGAGGCATTCTCAGAAACTTCTTTCTGATGTGTGCCTTGAACTTCCGGAGTTGAACCTTCCTCTTCATAGAGCAGTTATATAATAGTCTTTAAGTATAATCTGCAAGTG
Source organism: Pongo pygmaeus (assembly GCF_028885625.2). NCBI lineage: Eukaryota > Metazoa > Chordata > Mammalia > Primates > Hominidae > Pongo > Pongo pygmaeus. The sequence continues at coordinate 41,271,182 of NC_072391.2, read as the reverse complement.
GATATGTGGAGAACTTTGAGGACTGTGCTGGAAAAGGAAATGTCTTCCCATAGAAAGGAGACGGAAGCATTCTCAGAAGCTTCTCTGTGATGTCGGCATTCAACTCACAGAGTTGAACCTTCCTTTTGATAGAGCAGTTTTCAAACACACTTTGTGGATTCTGCAATTGGTTATTTGGAGAGTTTTGAGGCCTGTACTGGAAAAGGAAATATCTTCAGGTAAAAACTAGACAGAAGCATTCTCAGAAACTTCGTTGTGATGTTTGCATTCAACTCACGGAGTTGAACCCTCTTTTTGATTGCGCAGTTTTAAATCACTGTCTTTGTTGAATCTCCAAGTGGATATTTGGAGCGATTTGGGGCATATTCTGGAAAAGGAAATATCCTCACTTGAAAACTAGATAGAAGAAGTCCCAGAAACTCCTTTGTGACGTCTGCTTTCGACTCACAGAGTTGAACCTTCCTTTTCACAGAGCAGTTTGGAAACACTCTTTTTGTAGAATCTGCGAGTGGTTATTCGGAGAGCTTCGAGGCCCATGCTGGAAATGGAAATACCTTCACATAAAAACTAGACAGAAGCGTTCTCAGAAATTTCTCTGTGATGTGTGCATTGAACTCACAGAGTTGATCCTTCCTATTGATAGAGCAATTTTGTAACACTGTTTTAGTAGAATCCGCAAGTGGATTCTTGGGGAGATTTGAGGCCTATGCTGGAAAACGAAATATCTTCACATAGAAACTAGACGGAAGCATTATCAGAAACTTCTCTGTGATGTGTGCATTAAACTCACAGAGTTGAACATTGCTTTTGATGGAGCAGTTTTGAAACACTCTTTTCGTAGAATCTGCAAGTGGTTATTTAGAGCGCTTTGAGGCCTACGCTGCAAATGGAAATATCTTCACATAAAAACTAGACAGAAGCATTCTCAGAAATTCCTTTGTGATGTGTGCATTCAACTCACAGAGATGAAGCTTCCTTTTCACAGGGCACTTTTGAAACACTGTGTTTGTGGGAACTACAAGTGGATATTTGGAGTGATTGCGGCCTCTGGTGGAAAAGCAAATATCATCAAATGAAAACTACACATAGGCATTCTCAGAAACTTCTTTGTGTGTGTGCATTCAACTCACAGAGTTGAAGAGTCCTTTTGGTAGAGCAGTTTTGAAGCACTCTTTTTGTAGAATCTGCGAGTGGTTATTCGGAGAGCTTTGAGGCCCATGCTGGAAAAGGAAATAACTTCACATAAAAACTGGACAGAAGCATTCTCAGAAAAGTCTCTGTGATGTGTGCATTCAACTCACAGAGTTGAGCCTGCCTTTTCATACAGCATTTTTGTAACACTCTTTCAGTATAATCTGCAAGTGGATCTTTGGGGCGCTTTGAGGCCTATGCTGGAAAACGAAATATCTTCACATAAAAATTAGACGGAAGCATTATCAGAAACTTCTCTGTGATGTGCGCATTCAACTCACAGGGTTGAACGTGCCTTTCGATACAGCCGTTTTCAAACGCTCGTTTTGTGGCATCTGCATTTCGGAATTTGGAGTGCTTTGAGGCCTATACTGGAAAAGGAAATATCCTCACATAGAAACTAGACAGAAGCATTCTCAGAAACTTCTTTGTGATGTGTGCATTCAACTCACAGGGTTCGACCTTCCTTTTGCTACAACAGTTTTGAAACACTCTTTTTGTAGAATCTGCAAGTGGTTATTTGGAGCGCTTCGAGGCCTATGAGTAAAAGGAAATATCTTCAGAGAAAACTAGCCAGAAGCATTCTCAGAAACTTCTGTGTGATGAGTACATTCCACTCACAGAGTTGAACGTTCCCTTTCACCGAGCAGTTCTGAAACACTCTTTTTGTAGAATCTGCAAGTGGCTACTTAGAGCGCTTTGAGACCTATGCTGGAAAGTGAAATATCTTCACATAAAAACTAGACAGAAGCATTCCCAGAAACTTCTCTGTGAAGTGTGCATTCAATTCACAGAGCTGAATCTTTCTTTTGATAGAGAAGTTTTGAGACACTCTTTCTGTAGAATCTGCAAGTGAATATCTGGAGCGCTTTGAGTCCTAGGCTGGAAAAGAAAGTATCTTCACATAGAAACTAGACAGAAGCATTCTCAAAGACTTCTCTGTGATGTGTGCATTCAACTCACAGAGTTGAAACATCCTTTTGATTTGGCAGTTTTAAAACAATCATTTTGTAGAATCTGCTAGTGGATATTTGCAGTATTTTGAGGCATATGCAGGAAAAGGTAATATCTTCACTTGAAAACTAGACAGAGGCATTCTCAGAAACTTCTTTCTGATGTGTGCCTTGAACTTCCGGAGTTGAACCTTCCTCTTCATAGAGCAGTTATATAATAGTCTTTAAGTATAATCTGCAAGTGGATATGTGGAGAACTTTGAGGACTGTGCTGGAAAAGGAAATGTCTTCCCATAGAAAGGAGACGGAAGCATTCTCAGAAGCTTCTCTGTGATGTCGGCATTCAACTCACAGAGTTGAACCTTCCTTTTGATAGAGCAGTTTTCAAACACACTTTGTGGATTCCGCAATTGGTTATTTGGAGAGTTTTGAGGCCTGTACTGGAAAAGGAAATATCTTCAGGTAAAAACTAGACAGAAGCATTCTCAGAAACTTCGTTGTGATGTTTGCATTCAACTCACGGAGTTGAACCCTCTTTTTGATTGCGCAGTTTTAAATCACTGTCTTTGTTGAATCTCCAAGTGGATATTTGGAGCGATTTGGGGCATATTCTGGAAAAGGAAATATCCTCACTTGAAAACTAGATAGAAGAAGTCCCAGAAACTCCTTTGTGACGTCTGCTTTCGACTCACAGAGTTGAACCTTCCTTTTCACAGAGCAGTTTGGAAACACTCTTTTTGTAGAATCTGCGAGTGGTTATTCGGAGAGCTTCGAGGCCCATGCTGGAAATGGAAATACCTTCACATAAAAACTAGACAGAAGCGTTCTCAGAAATTTCTCTGTGATGTGTGCATTGAACTCACAGAGTTGATCCTTCCTATTGATAGAGCAATTTTGTAACACTGTTTTAGTAGAATCCGCAAGTGGATTCTTGGGGAGATTTGAGGCCTATGCTGGAAAACGAAATATCTTCACATAGAAACTAGACGGAAGCATTATCAGAAACTTCTCTGTGATGTGTGCATTAAACTCACAGAGTTGAACATTGCTTTTGATGGAGCAGTTTTGAAACACTCTTTTCGTAGAATCTGCAAGTGGTTATTTAGAGCGCTTTGAGGCCTACGCTGCAAATGGAAATATCTTCACATAAAAACTAGACAGAAGCATTCTCAGAAATTCCTTTGTGATGTGTGCATTCAACTCACAGAGATGAAGCTTCCTTTTCACAGGGCACTTTTGAAACACTGTGTTTGTGGGAACTACAAGTGGATATTTGGAGTGATTGCGGCCTCTGGTGGAAAAGCAAATATCATCAAATGAAAACTACACATAGGCATTCTCAGAAACTTCTTTGTGTGTGTGCATTCAACTCACAGAGTTGAAGAGTCCTTTTGGTAGAGCAGTTTTGAAGCACTCTTTTTGTAGAATCTGCGAGTGGTTATTCGGAGAGCTTTGAGGCCCATGCTGGAAAAGGAAATAACTTCACATAAAAACTGGACAGAAGCATTCTCAGAAAAGTCTCTGTGATGTGTGCATTCAACTCACAGAGTTGAGCCTGCCTTTTCATACAGCATTTTTGTAACACTCTTTCAGTATAATCTGCAAGTGGATCTTTGGGGCGCTTTGAGGCCTATGCTGGAAAACGAAATATCTTCACATAAAAATTAGACGGAAGCATTATCAGAAACTTCTCTGTGATGTGCGCATTCAACTCACAGGGTTGAACGTGCCTTTCGATACAGCCGTTTTCAAACGCTCGTTTTGTGGCATCTGCATTTCGGAATTTGGAGTGCTTTGAGGCCTATACTGGAAAAGGAAATATCCTCACATAGAAACTAGACAGAAGCATTCTCAGAAACTTCTTTGTGATGTGTGCATTCAACTCACAGGGTTCGACCTTCCTTTTGCTACAACAGTTTTGAAACACTCTTTTTGTAGAATCTGCAAGTGGTTATTTGGAGCGCTTCGAGGCCTATGAGTAAAAGGAAATATCTTCAGAGAAAACTAGCCAGAAGCATTCTCAGAAACTTCTGTGTGATGAGTACATTCCACTCACAGAGTTGAACGTTCCCTTTCACCGAGCAGTTCTGAAACACTCTTTTTGTAGAATCTGCAAGTGGCTACTTAGAGCGCTTTGAGACCTATGCTGGAAAGTGAAATATCTTCACATAAAAACTAGACAGAAGCATTCCCAGAAACTTCTCTGTGAAGTGTGCATTCAATTCACAGAGCTGAATCTTTCTTTTGATAGAGAAGTTTTGAGACACTCTTTCTGTAGAATCTGCAAGTGAATATCTGGAGCGCTTTGAGTCCTAGGCTGGAAAAGAAAGTATCTTCACATAGAAACTAGACAGAAGCATTCTCAAAGACTTCTCTGTGATGTGTGCATTCAACTCACAGAGTTGAAACATCCTTTTGATTTGGCAGTTTTAAAACAATCATTTTGTAGAATCTGCTAGTGGATATTTGCAGTATTTTGAGGCATATGTAGGAAAAGGTAATATCTTCACTTGAAAACTAGACAGAGGCATTCTCAGAAACTTCTTTCTGATGTGTGCCTCGAACTTCCGGAGTTGAACCTTCCTCTTCATAGAGCAGTTATATAATAGTCTTTAAGTATAATCTGCAAGTGGATATGTGGAGAACTTTGAGGACTGTGCTGGAAAAGGAAATGTCTTCCCATAGAAAGGAGACGGAAGCATTCTCAGAAGCTTCTCTGTGATGTCGGCATTCAACTCACAGAGTTGAACCTTCCTTTTGATAGAGCAGTTTTCAAACACACTTTGTGGATTCTGCAATTGGTTATTTGGAGAGTTTTGAGGCCTGTACTGGAAAAGGAAATATCTTCAGGTAAAAACTAGACAGAAGCATTCTCAGAAACTTCGTTGTGATGTTTGCATTCAACTCACGGAGTTGAACCCTCTTTTTGATTGCGCAGTTTTAAATCACTGTCTTTGTTGAATCTCCAAGTGGATATTTGGAGCGATTTGGGGCATATTCTGGAAAAGGAAATATCCTCACTTGAAAACTAGATAGAAGAAGTCCCAGAAACTCCTTTGTGACGTCTGCTTTCGACTCACAGAGTTGAACCTTCCTTTTCACAGAGCAGTTTGGAAACACTCTTTTTGTAGAATCTGCGAGTGGTTATTCGGAGAGCTTCGAGGCCCATGCTGGAAATGGAAATACCTTCACATAAAAACTAGACAGAAGCGTTCTCAGAAATTTCTCTGTGATGTGTACATTGAACTCACAGAGTTGATCCTTCCTATTGATAGAGCATTTTTGTAACACTGTTTTAGTAGAATCTGCAAGTGGATTCTTGGGGAGATTTGAGGCCTATGCTGGAAAACGAAATATCTTCACGTAGAAACTAGACGGAAGCATTATCAGAAACTTCTCTGTGATGTGTGCATTAAACTCACAGAGTTGAACATTGCTTTTGATGGAGCAGTTTTGAAACACTCTTTTCGTAGAATCTGCAAGTGGTTATTTAGAGCGCTTTAAGGCCTACGCTGCAAATGGAAATATCTTCACATAAAAACTAGACAGAAGCATTCTCAGAAATTCCTTTGTGATGTGTGCATTCAACTCACAGAGATGAAGCTTCCTTTTCACAGGGCACTTTTGAAACACTGTGTTTGTGGGAACTACAAGTGGATATTTGGAGTGATTGCGGCCTCTGGTGGAAAAGCAAATATCATCAAATGAAAACTACACATAGGCATTCTCAGAAACTTCTTTGTGTGTGTGCATTCAACTCACAGAGTTGAAGAGTCCTTTTGGTAGAGCAGTTTTGAAGCACTCTTTTTGTAGAATCTGCGAGTGGTTATTCGGAGAGCTTTGAGGCCCATGCTGGAAAAGGAAATATCTTCACATAAAAACTGGACAGAAGCATTCTCAGAAAATTCTCTGTGATGTGTGCATTCAACTCACAGAGTTGAGCCTGCCTTTTCATACAGCATTTTTGTAACACTCTTTCAGTATAATCTGCAAGTGGATCTTTGGGGCGCTTTGAGGCCTATGCTGGAAAACGAAATATCTTCACATAAAAATTAGACGGAAGCATTATCAGAAACTTCTCTGTGATGTGCGCATTCAACTCACAGGGTTGAACGTGCCTTTTGATACAGCCGTTTTCAAACGCTCGTTTTGTGGCATCTGCATTTCGGAATTTGGAGTGCTTTGAGGCCTATACTGGAAAAGGAAATATCCTCACATAGAAACTAGACAGAAGCATTCTCAGAAACTTCTTTGTGATGTGTGCATTCAACTCACAGGGTTCGACCTTCCTTTTGCTACAACAGTTTTGAAACACTCTTTTTGTAGAATCTGCAAGTGGTTATTTGGAGCGCTTCGAGGCCTATGAGTAAAAGGAAATATCTTCAGAGAAAACTAGCCAGAAGCATTCTCAGAAACTTCTGTGTGATGAGTACATTCCACTCACAGAGTTGAACGTTCCCTTTCACCGAGCAGTTCTGAAACACTCTTTTTGTAGAATCTGCAAGTGGCTACTTAGAGCGCTTTGAGACCTATGCTGGAAAGTGAAATATCTTCACATAAAAACTAGACAGAAGCATTCCCAGAAACTTCTCTGTGAAGTGTGCATTCAATTCACAGAGCTGAATCTTTCTTTTGATAGAGAAGTTTTGAGACACTCTTTCTGTAGAATCTGCAAGTGAATATCTGGAGCGCTTTGAGTCCTAGGCTGGAAAAGAAAGTATCTTCACATAGAAACTAGACAGAAGCATTCTCAAAGACTTCTCTGTGATGTGTGCATTCAACTCACAGAGTTGAAACATCCTTTTGATTTGGCAGTTTTAAAACAATCATTTTGTAGAATCTGCTAGTGGATATTTGCAGTATTTTGAGGCATATGCAGGAAAAGGTAATATCTTCACTTGAAAACTAGACAGAGGCATTCTCAGAAACTTCTTTCTGATGTGTGCCTTGAACTTCCGGAGTTGAACCTTCCTCTTCATAGAGCAGTTATATAATAGTCTTTAAGTATAATCTGCAAGTGGATATGTGGAGAACTTTGAGGACTGTGCTGGAAAAGGAAATGTCTTCCCATAGAAAGGAGACGGAAGCATTCTCAGAAGCTTCTCTGTGATGTCGGCATTCAACTCACAGAGTTGAACCTTCCTTTTGATAGAGCAGTTTTCAAACACACTTTGTGGATTCTGCAATTGGTTATTTGGAGAGTTTTGAGGCCTGTACTGGAAAAGGAAATATCTTCAGGTAAAAACTAGACAGAAGCATTCTCAGAAACTTCGTTGTGATGTTTGCATTCAACTCACGGAGTTGAACCCTCTTTTGGATTGCGCAGTTTTAAATCACTGTCTTTGTTGAATCTCCAAGTGGATATTTGGAGCGATTTGGGGCATATTCTGGAAAAGGAAATATCCTCACTTGAAAACTAGATAGAAGAAGTCCCAGAAACTCCTTTGTGACGTCTGCTTTCGACTCACGGAGTTGAACCTTCCTTTTCACAGAGCAGTTTGGAAACACTCTTTTTGTAGAATCTGCGAGTGGTTATTCGGAGAGCTTCGAGGCCCATGCTGGAAATGGAAATACCTTCACATAAAAACTAGACAGAAGCGTTCTCAGAAATTTCTCTGTGATGTGTGCATTGAACTCACAGAGTTGATCCTTCCTATTGATAGAGCAATTTTGTAACACTGTTTTAGTAGAATCCGCAAGTGGATTCTTGGGGAGATTTGAGGCCTATGCTGGAAAACGAAATATCTTCACATAGAAACTAGACGGAAGCATTATCAGAAACTTCTCTGTGATGTGTGCATTAAACTCACAGAGTTGAACATTGCTTTTGATGGAGCAGTTTTGAAACACTCTTTTCGTAGAATCTGCAAGTGGTTATTTAGAGCGCTTTGAGGCCTACGCTGCAAATGGAAATATCTTCACATAAAAACTAGACAGAAGCATTCTCAGAAATTCCTTTGTGATGTGTGCATTCAACTCACAGAGATGAAGCTTCCTTTTCACAGGGCACTTTTGAAACACTGTGTTTGTGGGAACTACAAGTGGATATTGGGAGTGATTGCGGCCTCTGGTGGAAAAGCAAATATCATCAAATGAAAACTACACATAGGCATTCTCAGAAACTTCTTTGTGTGTGTGCATTCAACTCACAGAGTTGAAGAGTCCTTTTGGTAGAGCAGTTTTGAAGCACTCTTTTTGTAGAATCTGCGAGTGGTTATTCGGAGAGCTTTGAGGCCCATGCTGGAAAAGGAAATAACTTCACATAAAAACTGGACAGAAGCATTCTCAGAAAAGTCTCTGTGATGTGTGCATTCAACTCACAGAGTTGAGCCTGCCTTTTCATACAGCATTTTTGTAACACTCTTTCAGTATAATCTGCAAGTGGATCTTTGGGGCGCTTTGAGGCCTATGCTGGAAAACGAAATATCTTCACATAAAAATTAGACGGAAGCATTATCAGAAACTTCTCTGTGATGTGCGCATTCAACTCACAGGGTTGAACGTGCCTTTCGATACAGCCGTTTTCAAACGCTCGTTTTGTGGCATCTGCATTTCGGAATTTGGAGTGCTTTGAGGCCTATACTGGAAAAGGAAATATCCTCACATAGAAACTAGACAGAAGCATTCTCAGAAACTTCTTTGTGATGTGTGCATTCAACTCACAGGGTTCGACCTTCCTTTTGCTACAACAGTTTTGAAACACTCTTTTTGTAGAATCTGCAAGTGGTTATTTGGAGCGCTTCGAGGCCTATGAGTAAAAGGAAATATCTTCAGAGAAAACTAGCCAGAAGCATTCTCAGAAACTTCTGTGTGATGAGTACATTCCACTCACAGAGTTGAACGTTCCCTTTCACCGAGCAGTTCTGAAACACTCTTTTTGTAGAATCTGCAAGTGGCTACTTAGAGCGCTTTGAGACCTATGCTGGAAAGTGAAATATCTTCACATAAAAACTAGACAGAAGCATTCCCAGAAACTTCTCTGTGAAGTGTGCATTCAATTCACAGAGCTGAATCTTTCTTTTGATAGAGAAGTTTTGAGACACTCTTTCTGTAGAATCTGCAAGTGAATATCTGGAGCGCTTTGAGTCCTAGGCTGGAAAAGAAAGTATCTTCACATAGAAACTAGACAGAAGCATTCTCAAAGACTTCTCTGTGATGTGTGCATTCAACTCACAGAGTTGAAACATCCTTTTGATTTGGCAGTTTTAAAACAATCATTTGGTAGAATCTGCTAGTGGATATTTGCAGTATTTTGAGGCATATGTAGGAAAAGGTAATATCTTCACTTGAAAACTAGACAGAGGCATTCTCAGAAACTTCTTTCTGATGTGTGCCTCGAACTTCTGGAGTTGAACCTTCCTCTTCATAGAGCAGTTATATAATAGTCTTTAAGTATAATCTGCAAGTGGATATGTGGAGAACTTTGAGGACTGTGCTGGAAAAGGAAATGTCTTCCCATAGAAAGGAGACGGAAGCATTCTCAGAAGCTTCTCTGTGATGTCGGCATTCAACTCACAGAGTTGAACCTTCCTTTTGATAGAGCAGTTTTCAAACACACTTTGTGGATTCTGCAATTGGTTATTTGGAGAGTTTTGAGGCCTGTACTGGAAAAGGAAATATCTTCAGGTAAAAACTAGACAGAAGCATTCTCAGAAACTTCGTTGTGATGTTTGCATTCAACTCACGGAGTTGAACCCTCTTTTTGATTGCGCAGTTTTAAATCACTGTCTTTGTTGAATCTCCAAGTGGATATTTGGAGCGATTTGGGGCATATTCTGGAAAAGGAAATATCCTCACTTGAAAACTAGATAGAAGAAGTCCCAGAAACTCCTTTGTGACGTCTGCTTTCGACTCACAGAGTTGAACCTTCCTTTTCACAGAGCAGTTTGGAAACACTCTTTTTGTAGAATCTGCGAGTGGTTATTCGGAGAGCTTCGAGGCCCATGGTGGAAATGGAAATACCTTCACATAAAAACTAGACAGAAGCGTTCTCAGAAATTTCTCTGTGATGTGTGCATTGAACTCACAGAGTTGATCCTTCCTATTGATAGAGCATTTTTGTAACACTGTTTTAGTAGAATCTGCAAGTGGATTCTTGGGGAGATTTGAGGCCTATGCTGGAAAACGAAATATCTTCACGTAGAAACTAGACGGAAGCATTATCAGAAACTTCTCTGTGATGTGTGCATTAAACTCACAGAGTTGAACATTGCTTTTGATGGAGCAGTTTTGAAACACTCTTTTCGTAGAATCTGCAAGTGGTTATTTAGAGCGCTTTGAGGCCTACGCTGCAAATGGAAATATCTTCACATAAAAACTAGACAGAAGCATTCTCAGAAATTCCTTTGTGATGTGTGCATTCAACTCACAGAGATGAAGCTTCCTTTTCACAGGGCACTTTTGAAACACTGTGTTTGTGGGAACTACAAGTGGATATTTGGAGTGATTGCGGCCTCTGGTGGAAAAGCAAATATCATCAAATGAAAACTACACATAGGCATTCTCAGAAACTTCTTTGTGTGTGTGCATTCAACTCACAGAGTTGAAGAGTCCTTTTGGTAGAGCAGTTTTGAAGCACTCTTTTTGTAGAATCTGCGAGTGGTTATTCGGAGAGCTTTGAGGCCCATGCTGGAAAAGGAAATAACTTCACATAAAAACTGGACAGAAGCATTCTCAGAAAAGTCTCTGTGATGTGTGCATTCAACTCACAGAGTTGAGCCTGCCTTTTCATACAGCATTTTTGTAACACTCTTTCAGTATAATCTGCAAGTGGATATTTGGGGCGCTTTGAGGCCTATGCTGGAAAACGAAATATCTTCACATAAAAATTAGACGGAAGCATTATCAGAAACTTCTCTGTGATGTGCGCATTCAACTCACAGGGTTGAACGTGCCTTTCGATACACCCGTTTTCCAACGCTCGTTTTGTGGCATCTGCATTTCGGAATTTGGAGTGCTTTGAGGCCTATACTGGAAAAGGAAATATCCTCACATAGAAACTAGACAGAAGCATTCTCAGAAACTTCTTTGTGATGTGTGCATTCAACTCACAGGGTTCGACCTTCCTTTTGCTACAACAGTTTTGAAACACTCCTTTGTAGAATCTGCAAGTGGTTATTTGGAGCGCTTCGAGGCCTATGAGTAAAAGGAAATATCTTCAGAGAAAACTAGCCAGAAGCATTCTCAGAAACTTCTGTGTGATGAGTACATTCCACTCACAGAGTTGAACGTTCCCTTTCACCGAGCAGTTCTGAAACACTCTTTTTGTAGAATCTGCAAGTGGCTACTTAGAGCGCTTTGAGACCTATGCTGGAAAGTGAAATATCTTCACATAAAAACTAGACAGAAGCATTCCCAGAAACTTCTCTGTGAAGTGTGCATTCAATTCACAGAGCTGAATCTTTCTTTTGATAGAGAAGTTTTGAGACACTCTTTCTGTAGAATCTGCAAGTGAATATCTGGAGCGCTTTGAGTCCTAGGCTGGAAAAGAAAGTATCTTCACATAGAAACTAGACAGAAGAATTCTCAAAGACTTCTCTGTGATGTGTGCATTCAACTCACAGAGTTGAAACATCCTTTTGATTTGGCAGTTTTAAAACAATCATTTTGTAGAATCTGCTAGTGGATATTTGCAGTAATTTGAGGCATATGCAGGAAAAGGTAATATCTTCACTTGAAAACTAGACAGAGGCATTCTCAGAAACTTCTTTCTGATGTGTGCCTTGAACTTCCGGAGTTGAACCTTCCTCTTCATAGAGCAGTTATATAATAGTCTTTAAGTATAATCTGCAAGTGGATATGTGGAGAACTTTGAGGACTGTGCTGGAAAAGGAAATGTCTTCCCATAGAAAGGAGACGGAAGCATTCTCAGAAGCTTCTCTGTGATGTCGGCATTCAACTCACAGAGTTGAACCTTCCTTTTGATAGAGCAGTTTTCAAACACACTTTGTGGATTCCGCAATTGGTTATTTGGAGAGTTTTGAGGCCTGTACTGGAAAAGGAAATATCTTCAGGTAAAAACTAGACAGAAGCATTCTCAGAAACTTCGTTGTGATGTTTGCATTCAACTCACGGAGTTGAACCCTCTTTTGGATTGCGCAGTTTTAAATCACTGTCTTTGTTGAATCTCCAAGTGGATATTTGGAGCGATTTGGGGCATATTCTGGAAAAGGAAATATCCTCACTTGAAAACTAGATAGAAGAAGTCCCAGAAACTCCTTTGTGACGTCTGCTTTCGACTCACGGAGTTGAACCTTCCTTTTCACAGAGCAGTTTGGAAACACTCTTTTTGTAGAATCTGCGAGTGGTTATTCGGAGAGCTTCGAGGCCCATGCTGGAAATGGAAATACCTTCACATAAAAACTAGACAGAAGCGTTCTCAGAAATTTCTCTGTGATGTGTGCATTGAACTCACAGAGTTGATCCTTCCTATTGATAGAGCAATTTTGTAACACTGTTTTAGTAGAATCTGCAAGTGGATTCTTGGGGAGATTTGAGGCCTATGCTGGAAAACGAAATATCTTCACATAGAAACTAGACGGAAGCATTATCAGAAACTTCTCTGTGATGTGTGCATTAAACTCACAGAGTTGAACATTGCTTTTGATGAAGCAGTTTTGAAACACTCTTTTCGTAGAATCTGCAAGTGGTTATTTAGAGCGCTTTGAGGCCTACGCTGCAAATGGAAATATCTTCACATAAAAACTAGACAGAAGCATTCTCAGAAATTCCTTTGTGATGTGTGCATTCAACTCACAGAGATGAAGCTTCCTTTTCACAGGGCACTTTTGAAACACTGTGTTTGTGGGAACTACAAGTGGATATTTGGAGTGATTGCGGCCTCTGGTGGAAAAGCAAATATCATCAAATGAAAACTACACATAGGCATTCTCAGAAACTTCTTTGTGTGTGTGCATTCAACTCACAGAGTTGAAGAGTCCTTTTGGTAGAGCAGTTTTAAAGCACTCTTTTTGTAGAATCTGCGAGTGGTTATTCGGAGAGCTTTGAGGCCCATGCTGGAAAAGGAAATAACTTCACATAAAAACTGGACAGAAGCATTCTCAGAAAAGTCTCTGTGATGTGTGCATTCAACTCACAGAGTTGAGCCTGCCTTTTCATACAGCATTTTTCTAACACTCTTTCAGTATAATCTGCAAGTGGATATTTAGGGCGCTTTGAGGCCTATGCTGGAAAATGAAATATCTTCACATAAAAATTAGACGGAAGCATTATCAGAAACTTCTCTGTGATGTGCGCATTCAACTCACAGGGTTGAACGTGCCTTTCGATACAGCCGTTTTCAAACGCTCGTTTTGTGGCATCTGCATTTCGGAATTTGGAGTGCTTTGAGGCCTATACTGGAAAAGGAAATATCCTCACATAGAAACTAGACAGAAGCATTCTCAGAAACTTCTTTGTGATGTGTGCATTCAACTCACAGGGTTCGACATTCCTTTTGCTACAACAGTTTTGAAACACTCTTTTTGTAGAATCTGCAAGTGGTTATTTGGAGCGCTTCGAGGCCTATGAGTAAAAGGAAATATCTTCAGAGAAAACTAGCCAGAAGCATTCTCAGAAACTTCTGTGTGATGAGTACATTCCACTCACGGAGTTGAACGTTCCCTTTCACCGAGCAGTTCTGAAACACTCTTTTTGTAGAATCTGCAAGTGGCTACTTAGAGCGCTTTGAGACCTATGCTGGAAAGTGAAATATCTTCACATAAAAACTAGACAGAAGCATTCCCAGAAACTTCTCTGTGAAGTGTGCATTCAATTCACAGAGCTGAATCTTTCTTTTGATAGAGAAGTTTTGAGACACTCTTTCTGTAGAATCTGCAAGTGAATATCTGGAGCGCTTTGAGTCCTAGGCTGGAAAAGAAAGTATCTTCACATAGAAACTAGACAGAAGCATTCTCAAAGACTTCTCTGTGATGTGTGCATTCAAGTCACAGAGTTGAAACATCCTTTTGATTTGGCAGTTTTAAAACAATCATTTTGTAGAATCTGCTAGTGGATATTTGCAGTATTTTGAGGCATATGCAGGAAAAGGTAATATCTTCACTTGAAAACTAGACAGAGGCATTCTCAGAAACTTCTTTCTGATGTGTGCCTTGAACTTCCGGAGTTGAACCTTCCTCTTCATAGAGCAGTTATATAATAGTCTTTAAGTATAATCTGCAAGTGGATATGTGGAGAACTTTGAGGACTGTGCTGGAAAAGGAAATGTCTTCCCATAGAAAGGAGACGGAAGCATTCTCAGAAGCTTCTCTGTGATGTCGGCATTCAACTCACAGAGTTGAACCTTCCTTTTGATAGAGCAGTTTTCAAACACACTTTGTGGATTCCGCAATTGGTTATTTGGAGAGTTTTGAGGCCTGTACTGGAAAAGGAAATATCTTCAGGTAAAAACTAGACAGAAGCATTCTCAGAAACTTCGTTGTGATGTTTGCATTCAACTCACGGAGTTGAACCCTCTTTTTGATTGCGCAGTTTTAAATCACTGTCTTTGTTGAATCTCCAAGTGGATATTTGGAGCGATTTGGGGCATATTCTGGAAAAGGAAATATCCTCACTTGAAAACTAGATAGAAGAAGTCCCAGAAACTCCTTTGTGACGTCTGCTTTCGACTCACGGAGTTGAACCTTCCTTTTCACAGAGCAGTTTGGAAACACTCTTTTTGTAGAATCTGCGAGTGGTTATTCGGAGAGCTTCGAGGCCCATGCTGGAAATGGAAATACCTTCACATAAAAACTAGACAGAAGCGTTCTCAGAAATTTCTCTGTGATGTGTGCATTGAACTCACAGAGTTGATCCTTCCTATTGATAGAGCAATTTTGTAACACTGTTTTAGTAGAATCTGCAAGTGGATTCTTGGGGAGATTTGAGGCCTATGCTGGAAAACGAAATATCTTCACATAGAAACTAGACGGAAGCATTATCAGAAACTTCTCTGTGATGTGTGCATTAAACTCACAGAGTTGAACATTGCTTTTGATGGAGCAGTTTTGAAACACTCTTTTCGTAGAATCTGCAAGTGGTTATTTAGAGCGCTTTGAGGCCTACGCTGCAAATGGAAATATCTTCACATAAAAACTAGACAGAAGCATTCTCAGAAATTCCTTTGTGATGTGTGCATTCAACTCACAGAGATGAAGCTTCCTTTTCACAGGGCACTTTTGAAACACTGTGTTTGTGGGAACTACAAGTGGATATTTGGAGTGATTGCGGCCTCTGGTGGAAAAGCAAATATCATCAAATGAAAACTACACATAGGCATTCTCAGAAACTTCTTTGTGTGTGTGCATTCAACTCACAGAGTTGAAGAGTCCTTTTGGTAGAGCAGTTTTGAAGCACTCTTTTTGTAGAATCTGCGAGTGGTTATTCGGAGAGCTTTGAGGCCCATGCTGGAAAAGGAAATAACTTCACATAAAAACTGGACAGAAGCATTCTCAGAAAAGTCTCTGTGATGTGTGCATTCAACTCACAGAGTTGAGCCTGCCTTTTCATACAGCATTTTTGTAACACTCTTTCAGTATAATCTGCAAGTGGATATTTGGGGCGCTTTGAGGCCTATGCTGGAAAACGAAATATCTTCACATAAAAATTAGACGGAAGCATTATCAGAAACTTCTCTGTGATGTGCGCATTCAACTCACAGGGTTGAACGTGCCTTTCGATACAGCCGTTTTCGAACGCTCGTTTTGTGGCATCTGCATTTCGGAATTTGGAGTGCTTTGAGGCCTATACTGGAAAAGGAAATATCCTCACATAGAAACTAGACAGAAGCATTCTCAGAAACTTCTTTGTGATGTGTGCATTCAACTCACAGGGTTCGACCTTCCTTTTGCTACAACAGTTTTGAAACACTCTTTTTGTAGAATCTGCAAGTGGTTATTTGGAGCGCTTCGAGGCCTATGAGTAAAAGGAAATATCTTCAGAGAAAACTAGCCAGAAGCATTCTCAGAAACTTCTGTGTGATGAGTACATTCCACTCACAGAGTTGAACGTTCCCTTTCACCGAGCAGATCTGAAACACTCTTTTTGTAGAATCTGCAAGTGGCTACTTAGAGCGCTTTGAGACCTATGCTGGAAAGTGAAATATCTTCACATAAAAACTAGACAGAAGCATTCCCAGAAACTTCTCTGTGAAGTGTGCATTCAATTCACAGAGCTGAATCTTTCTTTTGATAGAGAAGTTTTGAGACACTCTTTCTGTAGAATCTGCAAGTGAATATCTGGAGCGCTTTGAGTCCTAGGCTGGAAAAGAAAGTATCTTCACATAGAAACTAGACAGAAGCATTCTCAAAGACTTCTCTGTGATGTGTGCATTCAAGTCACAGAGTTGAAACATCCTTTTGATTTGGCAGTTTTAAAACAATCATTTTGTAGAATCTGCTAGTGGATATTTGCAGTATTTTGAGGCATATGCAGGAAAAGGTAATATCTTCACTTGAAAACTAGACAGAGGCATTCTCAGAAACTTCTTTCTGATGTGTGCCTTGAACTTCCGGAGTTGAACCTTCCTCTTCATAGAGCAGTTATATAATAGTCTTTAAGTATAATCTGCAAGTGGATATGTGGAGAACTTTGAGGACTGTGCTGGAAAAGGAAATGTCTTCCCATAGAAAGGAGACGGAAGCATTCTCAGAAGCTTCTCTGTGATGTCGGCATTCAACTCACAGAGTTGAACCTTCCTTTTGATAGAGCAGTTTTCAAACACACTTTGTGGATTCCGCAATTGGTTATTTGGAGAGTTTTGAGGCCTGTACTGGAAAAGGAAATATCTTCAGGTAAAAACTAGACAGAAGCATTCTCAGAAACTTCGTTGTGATGTTTGCATTCAACTCACGGAGTTGAACCCTCTTTTTGATTGCGCAGTTTTAAATCACTGTCTTTGTTGAATCTCCAAGTGGATATTTGGAGCGATTTGGGGCATATTCTGGAAAAGGAAATATCCTCACTTGAAAACTAGATAGAAGAAGTCCCAGAAACTCCTTTGTGACGTCTGCTTTCGACTCACGGAGTTGAACCTTCCTTTTCACAGAGCAGTTTGGAAACACTCTTTTTGTAGAATCTGCGAGTGGTTATTCGGAGAGCTTCGAGGCCCATGCTGGAAATGGAAATACCTTCACATAAAAACTAGACAGAAGCGTTCTCAGAAATTTCTCTGTGATGTGTGCATTGAACTCACAGAGTTGATCCTTCCTATTGATAGAGCAATTTTGTAACACTGTTTTAGTAGAATCTGCAAGTGGATTCTTGGGGAGATTTGAGGCCTATGCTGGAAAACGAAATATCTTCACATAGAAACTAGACGGAAGCATTATCAGAAACTTCTCTGTGATGTGTGCATTAAACTCACAGAGTTGAACATTGCTTTTGATGGAGCAGTTTTGAAACACTCTTTTCGTAGAATCTGCAAGTGGTTATTTAGAGCGCTTTGAGGCCTACGCTGCAAATGGAAATATCTTCACATAAAAACTAGACAGAAGCATTCTCAGAAATTCCTTTGTGATGTGTGCATTCAACTCACAGAGATGAAGCTTCCTTTTCACAGGGCACTTTTGAAACACTGTGTTTGTGGGAACTACAAGTGGATATTTGGAGTGATTGCGGCCTCTGGTGGAAAAGCAAATATCATCAAATGAAAACTACACATAGGCATTCTCAGAAACTTCTTTGTGTGTGTGCATTCAACTCACAGAGTTGAAGAGTCCTTTTGGTAGAGCAGTTTTGAAGCACTCTTTTTGTAGAATCTGCGAGTGGTTATTCGGAGAGCTTTGAGGCCCATGCTGGAAAAGGAAATAACTTCACATAAAAACTGGACAGAAGCATTCTCAGAAAAGTCTCTGTGATGTGTGCATTCAACTCACAGAGTTGAGCCTGCCTTTTCATACAGCATTTTTGTAACACTCTTTCAGTATAATCTGCAAGTGGATATTTGGGGCGCTTTGAGGCCTATGCTGGAAAACGAAATATCTTCACATAAAAATTAGACGGAAGCATTATCAGAAACTTCTCTGTGATGTGTGCATTCAACTCACAGGGTTGAACGTGCCTTTCGATACAGCCGTTTTCGAACGCTCGTTTTGTGGCATCTGCATTTCGGAATTTGGAGTGCTTTGAGGCCTATACTGGAAAAGGAAATATCCTCACATAGAAACTAGACAGAAGCATTCTCAGAAACTTCTTTGTGATGTGTGCATTCAACTCACAGGGTTCGACCTTCCTTTTGCTACAACAGTTTTGAAACACTCTTTTTGTAGAATCTGCAAGTGGTTATTTGGAGCGCTTCGAGGCCTATGAGTAAAAGGAAATATCTTCAGAGAAAACTAGCCAGAAGCATTCTCAGAAACTTCTGTGTGATGAGTACATTCCACTCACAGAGTTGAACGTTCCCTTTCACCGAGCAGATCTGAAACACTCTTTTTGTAGAATCTGCAAGTGGCTACTTAGAGCGCTTTGAGACCTATGCTGGAAAGTGAAATATCTTCACATAAAAACTAGACAGAAGCATTCCCAGAAACTTCTCTGTGAAGTGTGCATTCAATTCACAGAGCTGAATCTTTCTTTTGATAGAGAAGTTTTGAGACACTCTTTCTGTAGAATCTGCAAGTGAATATCTGGAGCGCTTTGAGTCCTAGGCTGGAAAAGAAAGTATCTTCACATAGAAACTAGACAGAAGCATTCTCAAAGACTTCTCTGTGATGTGTGCATTCAAGTCACAGAGTTGAAACATCCTTTTGATTTGGCAGTTTTAAAACAATCATTTTGTAGAATCTGCTAGTGGATATTTGCAGTATTTTGAGGCATATGCAGGAAAAGGTAATATCTTCACTTGAAAACTAGACAGAGGCATTCTCAGAAACTTCTTTCTGATGTGTGCCTTGAACTTCCGGAGTTGAACCTTCCTCTTCATAGAGCAGTTATATAATAGTCTTTAAGTATAATCTGCAAGTGGATATGTGGAGAACTTTGAGGACTGTGCTGGAAAAGGAAATGTCTTCCCATAGAAAGGAGACGGAAGCATTCTCAGAAGCTTCTCTGTGATGTCGGCATTCAACTCACAGAGTTGAACCTTCCTTTTGATAGAGCAGTTTTCAAACACACTTTGTGGATTCCGCAATTGGTTATTTGGAGAGTTTTGAGGCCTGTACTGGAAAAGGAAATATCTTCAGGTAAAAACTAGACAGAAGCATTCTCAGAAACTTCGTTGTGATGTTTGCATTCAACTCACGGAGTTGAACCCTCTTTTGGATTGCGCAGTTTTAAATCACTGTCTTTGTTGAATCTCCAAGTGGATATTTGGAGCGATTTGGGGCATATTCTGGAAAAGGAAATATCCTCACTTGAAAACTAGATAGAAGAAGTCCCAGAAACTCCTTTGTGACGTCTGCTTTCGACTCACGGAGTTGAACCTTCCTTTTCACAGAGCAGTTTGGAAACACTCTTTTTGTAGAATCTGCGAGTGGTTATTCGGAGAGCTTCGAGGCCCATGCTGGAAATGGAAATACCTTCACATAAAAACTAGACAGAAGCGTTCTCAGAAATTTCTCTGTGATGTGTGCATTGAACTCACAGAGTTGATCCTTCCTATTGATAGAGCAATTTTGTAACACTGTTTTAGTAGAATCTGCAAGTGGATTCTTGGGGAGATTTGAGGCCTATGCTGGAAAACGAAATATCTTCACATAGAAACTAGACGGAAGCATTATCAGAAACTTCTCTGTGATGTGTGCATTAAACTCACAGAGTTGAACATTGCTTTTGATGGAGCAGTTTTGAAACACTCTTTTCGTAGAATCTGCAAGTGGTTATTTAGAGCGCTTTGAGGCCTACGCTGCAAATGGAAATATCTTCACATAAAAACTAGACAGAAGCATTCTCAGAAATTCCTTTGTGATGTGTGCATTCAACTCACAGAGATGAAGCTTCCTTTTCACAGGGCACTTTTGAAACACTGTGTTTGTGGGAACTACAAGTGGATATTTGGAGTGATTGCGGCCTCTGGTGGAAAAGCAAATATCATCAAATGAAAACTACACATAGGCATTCTCAGAAACTTCTTTGTGTGTGTGCATTCAACTCACAGAGTTGAAGAGTCCTTTTGGTAGAGCAGTTTTGAAGCACTCTTTTTGTAGAATCTGCGAGTGGTTATTCGGAGAGCTTTGAGGCCCATGCTGGAAAAGGAAATAACTTCACATAAAAACTGGACAGAAGCATTCTCAGAAAAGTCTCTGTGATGTGTGCATTCAACTCACAGAGTTGAGCCTGCCTTTTCATACAGCATTTTTGTAACACTCTTTCAGTATAATCTGCAAGTGGATCTTTGGGGCGCTTTGAGGCCTATGCTGGAAAACGAAATATCTTCACATAAAAATTAGACGGAAGCATTATCAGAAACTTCTCTGTGATGTGCGCATTCAACTCACAGGGTTGAACGTGCCTTTCGATACAGCCGTTTTCGAACGCTCGTTTTGTGGCATCTGCATTTCGGAATTTGGAGTGCTTTGAGGCCTATACTGGAAAAGGAAATATCCTCACATAGAAACTAGACAGAAGCATTCTCAGAAACTTCTTTGTGATGTGTGCATTCAACTCACAGGGTTCGACCTTCCTTTTGCTACAACAGTTTTGAAACACTCTTTTTGTAGAATCTGCAAGTGGTTATTTGGAGCGCTTCGAGGCCTATGAGTAAAAGGAAATATCTTCAGAGAAAACTAGCCAGAAGCATTCTCAGAAACTTCTGTGTGATGAGTACATTCCACTCACAGAGTTGAACGTTCCCTTTCACCGAGCAGATCTGAAACACTCTTTTTGTAGAATCTGCAAGTGGCTACTTAGAGCGCTTTGAGACCTATGCTGGAAAGTGAAATATCTTCACATAAAAACTAGACAGAAGCATTCCCAGAAACTTCTCTGTGAAGTGTGCATTCAATTCACAGAGCTGAATCTTTCTTTTGATAGAGAAGTTTTGAGACACTCTTTCTGTAGAATCTGCAAGTGAATATCTGGAGCGCTTTGAGTCCTAGGCTGGAAAAGAAAGTATCTTCACATAGAAACTAGACAGAAGCATTCTCAAAGACTTCTCTGTGATGTGTGCATTCAAGTCACAGAGTTGAAACATCCTTTTGATTTGGCAGTTTTAAAACAATCATTTTGTAGAATCTGCTAGTGGATATTTGCAGTATTTTGAGGCATATGCAGGAAAAGGTAATATCTTCACTTGAAAACTAGACAGAGGCATTCTCAGAAACTTCTTTCTGATGTGTGCCTTGAACTTCCGGAGTTGAACCTTCCTCTTCATAGAGCAGTTATATAATAGTCTTTAAGTATAATCTGCAAGTGGATATGTGGAGAACTTTGAGGACTGTGCTGGAAAAGGAAATGTCTTCCCATAGAAAGGAGACGGAAGCATTCTCAGAAGCTTCTCTGTGATGTCGGCATTCAACTCACAGAGTTGAACCTTCCTTTTGATAGAGCAGTTTTCAAACACACTTTGTGGATTCCGCAATTGGTTATTTGGAGAGTTTTGAGGCCTGTACTGGAAAAGGAAATATCTTCAGGTAAAAACTAGACAGAAGCATTCTCAGAAACTTCGTTGTGATGTTTGCATTCAACTCACGGAGTTGAACCCTCTTTTTGATTGCGCAGTTTTAAATCACTGTCTTTGTTGAATCTCCAAGTGGATATTTGGAGCGATTTGGGGCATATTCTGGAAAAGGAAATATCCTCACTTGAAAACTAGATAGAAGAAGTCCCAGAAACTCCTTTGTGACGTCTGCTTTCGACTCACAGAGTTGAACCTTCCTTTTCACAGAGCAGTTTGGAAACACTCTTTTTGTAGAATCTGCGAGTGGTTATTCGGAGAGCTTCGAGGCCCATGCAGGAAATGGAAATACCTTCACATAAAAACTAGACAGAAGCGTTCTCAGAAATTTCTCTGTGATGTGTGCATTGAACTCACAGAGTTGATCCTTCCTATTGATAGAGCATTTTTGTAACACTGTTTTAGTAGAATCTGCAAGTGGATTCTTGGGGAGATTTGAGGCCTATGCTGGAAAACGAAATATCTTCACATAGAAACTAGACGGAAGCATTATCAGAAACTTCTCTGTGATGTGTGCATTAAACTCACAGAGTTGAACATTGCTTTTGATGGAGCAGTTTTGAAACACTCTTTTCGTAGAATCTGCAAGTGGTTATTTAGAGCGCTTTGAGGCCTACGCTGCAAATGGAAATATCTTCACATAAAAACTAGACAGAAGCATTCTCAGAAATTCCTTTGTGATGTGTGCATTCAACTCACAGAGATGAAGCTTCCTTTTCACAGGGCACTTTTGAAACACTGTGTTTGTGGGAACTACAAGTGGATATTTGGAGTGATTGCGGCCTCTGGTGGAAAAGCAAATATCATCAAATGAAAACTACACATAGGCATTCTCAGAAACTTCTTTGTGTGTGTGCATTCAACTCACAGAGTTGAAGAGTCCTTTTGGTAGAGCAGTTTTGAAGCACTCTTTTTGTAGAATCTGCGAGTGGTTATTCGGAGAGCTTTGAGGCCCATGCTGGAAAAGGAAATAACTTCACATAAAAACTGGACAGAAGCATTCTCAGAAAAGTCTCTGTGATGTGTGCATTCAACTCACAGAGTTGAGCCTGCCTTTTCATACAGCATTTTTGTAACACTCTTTCAGTATAATCTGCAAGTGGATCTTTGGGGCGCTTTGAGGCCTATGCTGGAAAACGAAATATCTTCACATAAAAATTAGACGGAAGCATTATCAGAAACTTCTCTGTGATGTGCGCATTCAACTCACAGGGTTGAACGTGCCTTTCGATACAGCCGTTTTCGAACGCTCGTTTTGTGGCATCTGCATTTCGGAATTTGGAGTGCTTTGAGGCCTATACTGGAAAAGGAAATATCCTCACATAGAAACTAGACAGAAGCATTCTCAGAAACTTCTTTGTGATGTGTGCATTCAACTCACAGGGTTCGACCTTCCTTTTGCTACAACAGTTTTGAAACACTCTTTTTGTAGAATCTGCAAGTGGTTATTTGGAGCGCTTCGAGGCCTATGAGTAAAAGGAAATATCTTCAGAGAAAACTAGCCAGAAGCATTCTCAGAAACTTCTGTGTGATGAGTACATTCCACTCACAGAGTTGAACGTTCCCTTTCACCGAGCAGTTCTGAAACACTCTTTTTGTAGAATCTGCAAGTGGCTACTTAGAGCGCTTTGAGACCTATGCTGGAAAGTGAAATATCTTCACATAAAAACTAGACAGAAGCATTCCCAGAAACTTCTCTGTGAAGTGTGCATTCAATTCACAGAGCTGAATCTTTCTTTTGATAGAGAAGTTTTGAGACACTCTTTCTGTAGAATCTGCAAGTGAATATCTGGAGCGCTTTGAGTCCTAGGCTGGAAAAGAAAGTATCTTCACATAGAAACTAGACAGAAGCATTCTCAAAGACTTCTCTGTGATGTGTGCATTCAAGTCACAGAGTTGAAACATCCTTTTGATTTGGCAGTTTTAAAACAATCATTTTGTAGAATCTGCTAGTGGATATTTGCAGTATTTTGAGGCATATGCAGGAAAAGGTAATATCTTCACTTGAAAACTAGACAGAGGCATTCTCAGAAACTTCTTTCTGATGTGTGCCTTGAACTTCCGGAGTTGAACCTTCCTCTTCATAGAGCAGTTATATAATAGTCTTTAAGTATAATCTGCAAGTGGATATGTGGAGAACTTTGAGGACTGTGCTGGAAAAGGAAATGTCTTCCCATAGAAAGGAGACGGAAGCATTCTCAGAAGCTTCTCTGTGATGTCGGCATTCAACTCACAGAGTTGAACCTTCCTTTTGATAGAGCAGTTTTCAAACACACTTTGTGGATTCCGCAATTGGTTATTTGGAGAGTTTTGAGGCCTGTACTGGAAAAGGAAATATCTTCAGGTAAAAACTAGACAGAAGCATTCTCAGAAACTTCGTTGTGATGTTTGCATTCAACTCACGGAGTTGAACCCTCTTTTTGATTGCGCAGTTTTAAATCACTGTCTTTGTTGAATCTCCAAGTGGATATTTGGAGCGATTTGGGGCATATTCTGGAAAAGGAAATATCCTCACTTGAAAACTAGATAGAAGAAGTCCCAGAAACTCCTTTGTGACGTCTGCTTTCGACTCACAGAGTTGAACCTTCCTTTTCACAGAGCAGTTTGGAAACACTCTTTTTGTAGAATCTGTGAGTGGTTATTCGGAGAGCTTCGAGGCCCATGCAGGAAATGGAAATACCTTCACATAAAAACTAGACAGAAGCGTTCTCAGAAATTTCTCTGTGATGTGTGCATTGAACTCACAGAGTTGATCCTTCCTATTGATAGAGCATTTTTGTAACACTGTTTTAGTAGAATCTGCAAGTGGATTCTTGGGGAGATTTGAGGCCTATGCTGGAAAACGAAATATCTTCACATAGAAACTAGACGGAAGCATTATCAGAAACTTCTCTGTGATGTGTGCATTAAACTCACAGAGTTGAACATTGCTTTTGATGGAGCAGTTTTGAAACACTCTTTTCGTAGAATCTGCAAGTGGTTATTTAGAGCGCTTTGAGGCCTACGCTGCAAATGGAAATATCTTCACATAAAAACTAGACAGAAGCATTCTCAGAAATTCCTTTGTGATGTGTGCATTCAACTCACAGAGATGAAGCTTCCTTTTCACAGGGCACTTTTGAAACACTGTGTTTGTGGGAACTACAAGTGGATATTTGGAGTGATTGCGGCCTCTGGTGGAAAAGCAAATATCATCAAATGAAATCTACACATAGGCATTCTCAGAAACATCTTTGTGTGTGTGCATTCAACTCACAGAGTTGAAGAGTCCTTTTGGTAGAGCAGTTTTGAAGCACTCTTTTTGTAGAATCTGCGAGTGGTTATTCGGAGAGCTTTGAGGCCCATGCTGGAAAAGGAAATATCTTCACATAAAAACTGGACAGAAGCATTCTCAGAAAATTCTCTGTGATGTGTGCATTCAACTCACAGAGTTGAGCCTGCCTTTTCATACAGCATTTTTGTAACACTCTTTCAGTATAATCTGCAAGTGGATCTTTGGGGCGCTTTGAGGCCTATGCTGGAAAACGAAATATCTTCACATAAAAATTAGACGGAAGCATTATCAGAAACTTCTCTGTGATGTGCGCATTCAACTCACAGGGTTGAACGTGCCTTTTGATACAGCCGTTTTCAAACGCTCGTTTTGTGGCATCTGCATTTCGGAATTTGGAGTGCTTTGAGGCCTATACTGGAAAAGGAAATATCCTCACATAGAAACTAGACAGAAGCATTCTCAGAAACTTCTTTGTGATATGTGCATTCAACTCACACGGTTCGACCTTCCTTTTGCTACAACAGTTTTGAAACACTCTTTTTGTAGAATCTGCAAGTGGTTATTTGGAGCGCTTCGAGGCCTATGAGTAAAAGGAAATATCTTCAGAGAAAACTAGCCAGAAGCATTCTCAGAAACTTCTGTGTGATGAGTACATTCCACTCACAGAGTTGAACGTTCCCTTTCACCGAGCAGTTCTGAAACACTCTTTTTGTAGAATCTGCAAGTGGCTACTTAGAGCGCTTTGAGACCTATGCTGGAAAGTGAAATATCTTCACATAAAAACTAGACAGAAGCATTCCCAGAAACTTCTCTGTGAAGTGTGCATTCAATTCACAGAGCTGAATCTTTCTTTTGATAGAGAAGTTTTGAGACACTCTTTCTGTAGAATCTGCAAGTGAATATCTGGAGCGCTTTGAGTCCTAGGCTGGAAAAGAAAGTATCTTCACATAGAAACTAGACAGAAGCATTCTCAAAGACTTCTCTGTGATGTGTGCATTCAACTCACAGAGTTGAAACATCCTTTTGATTTGGCAGTTTTAAAACAATCATTTTGTAGAATCTGCTAGTGGATATTTGCAGTATTTTGAGGCATATGCAGGAAAAGGTAATATCTTCACTTGAAAACTAGACAGAGGCATTCTCAGAAACTTCTTTCTGATGTGTGCCTTGAACTTCTGGAGTTGAACCTTCCTCTTCATAGAGCAGTTATATAATAGTCTTTAAGTATAATCTGCAAGTGGATATGTGGAGAACTTTGAGGACTGTGCTGGAAAAGGAAATGTCTTCCCATAGAAAGGAGACGGAAGCATTCTCAGAAGCTTCTCTGTGATGTCGGCATTCAACTCACAGAGTTGAACCTTCCTTTTGATAGAGCAGTTTTCAAACACACTTTGTGGATTCTGCAATTGGTTATTTGGAGAGTTTTGAGGCCTGTACTGGAAAAGGAAATATCTTCAGGTAAAAACTAGAAAGAAGCATTCTCAGAAACTTCGTTGTGATGTTTGCATTCAACTCACGGAGTTGAACCCTCTTTTTGATTGCGCAGTTTTAAATCACTGTCTTTGTTGAATCTCCAAGTGGATATTTGGAGCGATTTGGGGCATATTCTGGAAAAGGAAATATCCTCACTTGAAAACTAGATAGAAGAAGTCCCAGAAACTCCTTTGTGACGTCTGCTTTCGACTCACAGAGTTGAACCTTCCTTTTCACAGAGCAGTTTGGAAACACTCTTTTTGTAGAATCTGCGAGTGGTTATTCGGAGAGCTTCGAGGCCCATGCTGGAAATGGAAATACCTTCACATAAAAACTAGACAGAAGCGTTCTCAGAAATTTCTCTGTGATGTGTACATTGAACTCACAGAGTTGATCCTTCCTATTGATAGAGCATTTTTGTAACACTGTTTTAGTAGAATCTGCAAGTGGATTCTTGGGGAGATTTGAGGCCTATGCTGGAAAACGAAATATCTTCACATAGAAACTAGACGGAAGCATTATCAGAAACTTCTCTGTGATGTGTGCATTAAACTCACAGAGTTGAACATTGCTTTTGATGGAGCAGTTTTGAAACACTCTTTTCGTAGAATCTGCAAGTGGTTATTTAGAGCGCTTTGAGGCCTACGCTGCAAATGGAAATATCTTCACATAAAAACTAGACAGAAGCATTCTCAGAAATTCCTTTGTGATGTGTGCATTCAACTCACAGAGATGAAGCTTCCTTTTCACAGGGCACTTTTGAAACACTGTGTTTGTGGGAACTACAAGTGGATATTTGGAGTGATTGCGGCCTCTGGTGGAAAAGCAAATATCATCAAATGAAAACTACACATAGGCATTCTCAGAAACTTCTTTGTGTGTGTGCATTCAACTCACAGAGTTGAAGAGTCCTTTTGGTAGAGCAGTTTTGAAGCACTCTTTTTGTAGAATCTGCGAGTGGTTATTCAGAGAGCTTTGAGGCCCATGCTGGAAAAGGAAATATCTTCACATAAAAACTGGACAGAAGCATTCTCAGAAAATTCTCTGTGATGTGTGCATTCAACTCACAGAGTTGAGCCTGCCTTTTCATACAGCATTTTTGTAACACTCTTTCAGTATAATCTGCAAGTGGATCTTTGGGGCGCTTTGAGGCCTATGCTGGAAAACGAAATATCTTCACATAAAAATTAGACGGAAGCATTATCAGAAACTTCTCTGTGATGTGCGCATTCAACTCACAGGGTTGAACGTGCCTTTTGATACAGCCGTTTTCAAACGCTCGTTTTGTGGCATCTGCATTTCGGAATTTGGAGTGCTTTGAGGCCTATACTGGAAAAGGAAATATCCTCACATAGAAACTAGACAGAAGCATTCTCAGAAACTTCTTTGTGATGTGTGCATTCAACTCACAGGGTTCGACCTTCCTTTTGCTACAACAGTTTTGAAACACTCTTTTTGTAGAATCTGCAAGTGGTTATTTGGAGCGCTTCGAGGCCTATGAGTAAAAGGAAATATCTTCAGAGAAAACTAGCCAGAAGCATTCTCAGAAACTTCTGTGTGATGAGTACATTCCACTCACAGAATTGAACGTTCCCTTTCACCGAGCAGTTCTGAAACACTCTTTTTGTAGAATCTGCAAGTGGCTACTTAGAGCGCTTTGAGACCTATGCTGGAAAGTGAAATATCTTCACATAAAAACTAGACAGAAGCATTCCCAGAAACTTCTCTGTGAAGTGTGCATTCAATTCACAGAGCTGAATCTTTCTTTTGATAGAGAAGTTTTGAGACACTCTTTCTGTAGAATCTGCAAGTGAATATCTGGAGCGCTTTGAGTCCTAGGCTGGAAAAGAAAGTATCTTCACATAGAAACTAGACAGAAGCATTCTCAAAGACTTCTCTGTGATGTGTGCATTCAACTCACAGAGTTGAAACATCCTTTTGATTTGGCAGTTTTAAAACAATCATTTTGTAGAATCTGCTAGTGGATATTTGCCGTATTTTGAGGCATATGCAGGAAAAGGTAATATCTTCACTTCAAAACTAGACAGAGGCATTCTCAGAAACTTCTTTCTGATGTGTGCCTTGAACTTCCGGAGTTGAACCTTCCTCTTCATAGAGCGGGTATATAATAGTCTTTAAGTATAATCTGCAAGTGGATATGTGGAGAACTTTGAGGACTATGCTGGAAAAGGAAATGTCTTCCCATAGAAAGGAGACGGAAGCATTCTCAGAAGCTTCTCTGTGATGTCGGCATTCAACTCACAGAGTTGAACCTTCCTTTTGATAGAGCAGTTTTCAAACACACTTTGTGGATTCTGCAATTGGTTATTTGGAGAGTTTTGAGGCCTGTACTGGAAAAGGAAATATCTTCAGGTAAAAACTAGACAGAAGCATTCTCAGAAACTTCGTTGTGATGTTTGCATTCAACTCACGGAGTTGAACCCTCTTTTTGATTGCGCAGTTTTAAATCACTGTCTTTGTTGAATCTCCAAGTGGATATTTGGAGCGATTTGGGGCATATTCTGGAAAAGGAAATATCCTCACTTGAAAACTAGATAGAAGAAGTCCCAGAAACTCCTTTGTGACGTCTGCTTTCGACTCACAGAGTTGAACCTTCCTTTTCACAGAGCAGTTTGGAAACACTCTTTTTGTAGAATCTGCGAGTGGTTATTCGGAGAGCTTCGAGGCCCATGCTGGAAATGGAAATACCTTCACATAAAAACTAGACAGAAGCGTTCTCAGAAATTTCTCTGTGATGTGTGCATTGAACTCACAGAGTTGATCCTTCCTATTCATAGAGCATTTTTGTAACACTGTTTTAGGAGAATCCGCAAGTGGATTCTTGGGGAGATTTGAGGCCTATGCTGGAAAACGAAATATCTTCACATAGAAACTAGACGGAAGCATTATCAGAAACTTCTCTGTGATGTGTGCATTAAACTCACAGAGTTGAACATTGCTTTTGATGGAGCAGTTTTGAAACACTCTTTTCGCAGAATCTGCAAGTGGTTATTTAGAGCGCTTTGAGGCCTACGCTGCAAATGGAAATATCTTCACATAAAAACTAGACAGAAGCATTCTCACAAATTCCTTTGTGATGTGTGCATTCAACTCACAGAGATGAAGCTTCCTTTTCACAGGGCACTTTTGAAACACTGTGTTTGTGGGAACTACAAGTGGATATTTGGAGTGATTGCGGCCTCTGGTGGAAAAGCAAATATCATCAAATGAAAACTACACATAGGCATTCTCAGAAACTTCTTTGTGTGTGTGCATTCAACTCACAGAGTTGAAGAGTCCTTTTGGTAGAGCAGTTTTGAAGCACTCTTTTTGTAGAATCTGCGAGTGGTTATTCGGAGAGCTTTGAGGCCCATGCTGGAAAAGGAAATAACTTCACATAAAAACTGGACAGAAGCATTCTCAGAAAAGTCTCTGTGATGTGTGCATTCAACTCACAGAGTTGAGCCTGCCTTTTCATACAGCATTTTTGTAACACTCTTTCAGTATAATCTGCAAGTGGATATTTGGGGCGCTTTGAGGCCTATGCTGGAAAACGAAATATCTTCACATAAAAATTAGACGGAAGCATTATCAGAAACTTCTCTGTGATGTGTGCATTCAACTCACAGGGTTGAACGTGCCTTTCGATACAGCCGTTTTCGAACGCTCGTTTTGTGGCATCTGCATTTCGGAATTTGGAGTGCTTTGAGGCCTATACTGGAAAAGGAAATATCCTCACATAGAAACTAGACAGAAGCATTCTCAGAAACTTCTTTGTGATGTGTGCATTCAACTCACAGGGTTCGACCTTCCTTTTGCTACAACAGTTTTGAAACACTCTTTTTGTAGAATCTGCAAGTGGTTATTTGGAGCGCTTCGAGGCCTATGAGTAAAAGGAAATATCTTCAGAGAAAACTAGCCAGAAGCATTCTCAGAAACTTCTGTGTGATGAGTACATTCCACTCACAGAGTTGAACGTTCCCTTTCACCGAGCAGATCTGAAACACTCTTTTTGTAGAATCTGCAAGTGGCTACTTAGAGCGCTTTGAGACCTATGCTGGAAAGTGAAATATCTTCACATAAAAACTAGACAGAAGCATTCCCAGAAACTTCTCTGTGAAGTGTGCATTCAATTCACAGAGCTGAATCTTTCTTTTGATAGAGAAGTTTTGAGACACTCTTTCTGTAGAATCTGCAAGTGAATATCTGGAGCGCTTTGAGTCCTAGGCTGGAAAAGAAAGTATCTTCACATAGAAACTAGACAGAAGCATTCTCAAAGACTTCTCTGTGATGTGTGCATTCAAGTCACAGAGTTGAAACATCCTTTTGATTTGGCAGTTTTAAAACAATCATTTTGTAGAATCTGCTAGTGGATATTTGCAGTATTTTGAGGCATATGCAGGAAAAGGTAATATCTTCACTTGAAAACTAGACAGAGGCATTCTCAGAAACTTCTTTCTGATGTGTGCCTTGAACTTCCGGAGTTGAACCTTCCTCTTCATAGAGCAGTTATATAATAGTCTTTAAGTATAATCTGCAAGTGGATATGTGGAGAACTTTGAGGACTGTGCTGGAAAAGGAAATGTCTTCCCATAGAAAGGAGACGGAAGCATTCTCAGAAGCTTCTCTGTGATGTCGGCATTCAACTCACAGAGTTGAACCTTCCTTTTGATAGAGCAGTTTTCAAACACACTTTGTGGATTCCGCAATTGGTTATTTGGAGAGTTTTGAGGCCTGTACTGGAAAAGGAAATATCTTCAGGTAAAAACTAGACAGAAGCATTCTCAGTAACTTCGTTGTGATGTTTGCATTCAACTCACGGAGTTGAACCCTCTTTTTGATTGCGCAGTTTTAAATCACTGTCTTTGTTGAATCTCCAAGTGGATATTTGGAGCGATTTGGGGCATATTCTGGAAAAGGAAATATCCTCACTTGAAAACTAGATAGAAGAAGTCCCAGAAACTCCTTTGTGACGTCTGCTTTCGACTCACGGAGTTGAACCTTCCTTTTCACAGAGCAGTTTGGAAACACTCTTTTTGTAGAATCTGCGAGTGGTTATTCGGAGAGCTTCGAGGCCCATGCTGGAAATGGAAATACCTTCACATAAAAACTAGACAGAAGCGTTCTCAGAAATTTCTCTGTGATGTGTGCATTGAACTCACAGAGTTGATCCTTCCTATTGATAGAGCAATTTTGTAACACTGTTTTAGTAGAATCTGCAAGTGGATTCTTGGGGAGATTTGAGGCCTATGCTGGAAAACGAAATATCTTCACATAGAAACTAGACGGAAGCATTATCAGAAACTTCTCTGTGATGTGTGCATTAAACTCACAGAGTTGAACATTGCTTTTGATGGAGCAGTTTTGAAACACTCTTTTCGTAGAATCTGCAAGTGGTTATTTAGAGCGCTTTGAGGCCTACGCTGCAAATGGAAATATCTTCACATAAAAACTAGACAGAAGCATTCTCAGAAATTCCTTTGTGATGTGTGCATTCAACTCACAGAGATGAAGCTTCCTTTTCACAGGGCACTTTTGAAACACTGTGTTTGTGGGAACTACAAGTGGATATTTGGAGTGATTGCGGCCTCTGGTGGAAAAGCAAATATCATCAAATGAAAACTACACATAGGCATTCTCAGAAACTTCTTTGTGTGTGTGCATTCAACTCACAGAGTTGAAGAGTCCTTTTGGTAGAGCAGTTTTGAAGCACTCTTTTTGTAGAATCTGCGAGTGGTTATTCGGAGAGCTTTGAGGCCCATGCTGGAAAAGGAAATAACTTCACATAAAAACTGGACAGAAGCATTCTCAGAAAAGTCTCTGTGATGTGTGCATTCAACTCACAGAGTTGAGCCTGCCTTTTCATACAGCATTTTTGTAACACTCTTTCAGTATAATCTGCAAGTGGATCTTTGGGGCGCTTTGAGGCCTATGCTGGAAAACGAAATATCTTCACATAAAAATTAGACGGAAGCATTATCAGAAACTTCTCTGTGATGTGCGCATTCAACTCACAGGGTTGAACGTGCCTTTCGATACAGCCGTTTTCGAACGCTCGTTTTGTGGCATCTGCATTTCGGAATTTGGAGTGCTTTGAGGCCTATACTGGAAAAGGAAATATCCTCACATAGAAACTAGACAGAAGCATTCTCAGAAACTTCTTTGTGATGTGTGCATTCAACTCACAGGGTTCGACCTTCCTTTTGCTACAACAGTTTTGAAACACTCTTTTTGTAGAATCTGCAAGTGGTTATTTGGAGCGCTTCGAGGCCTATGAGTAAAAGGAAATATCTTCAGAGAAAACTAGCCAGAAGCATTCTCAGAAACTTCTGTGTGATGAGTACATTCCACTCACAGAGTTGAACGTTCCCTTTCACCGAGCAGATCTGAAACACTCTTTTTGTAGAATCTGCAAGTGGCTACTTAGAGCGCTTTGAGACCTATGCTGGAAAGTGAAATATCTTCACATAAAAACTAGACAGAAGCATTCCCAGAAACTTCTCTGTGAAGTGTGCATTCAATTCACAGAGCTGAATCTTTCTTTTGATAGAGAAGTTTTGAGACACTCTTTCTGTAGAATCTGCAAGTGAATATCTGGAGCGCTTTGAGTCCTAGGCTGGAAAAGAAAGTATCTTCACATAGAAACTAGACAGAAGCATTCTCAAAGACTTCTCTGTGATGTGTGCATTCAAGTCACAGAGTTGAAACATCCTTTTGATTTGGCAGTTTTAAAACAATCATTTTGTAGAATCTGCTAGTGGATATTTGCAGTATTTTGAGGCATATGCAGGAAAAGGTAATATCTTCACTTGAAAACTAGACAGAGGCATTCTCAGAAACTTCTTTCTGATGTGTGCCTTGAACTTCCGGAGTTGAACCTTCCTCTTCATAGAGCAGTTATATAATAGTCTTTAAGTATAATCTGCAAGTGGATATGTGGAGAACTTTGAGGACTGTGCTGGAAAAGGAAATGTCTTCCCATAGAAAGGAGACGGAAGCATTCTCAGAAGCTTCTCTGTGATGTCGGCATTCAACTCACAGAGTTGAACCTTCCTTTTGATAGAGCAGTTTTCAAACACACTTTGTGGATTCCGCAATTGGTTATTTGGAGAGTTTTGAGGCCTGTACTGGAAAAGGAAATATCTTCAGGTAAAAACTAGACAGAAGCATTCTCAGAAACTTCGTTGTGATGTTTGCATTCAACTCACGGAGTTGAACCCTCTTTTTGATTGCGCAGTTTTAAATCACTGTCTTTGTTGAATCTCCAAGTGGATATTTGGAGCGATTTGGGGCATATTCTGGAAAAGGAAATATCCTCACTTGAAAACTAGATAGAAGAAGTCCCAGAAACTCCTTTGTGACGTCTGCTTTCGACTCACAGAGTTGAACCTTCCTTTTCACAGAGCAGTTTGGAAACACTCTTTTTGTAGAATCTGCGAGTGGTTATTCGGAGAGCTTCGAGGCCCATGCAGGAAATGGAAATACCTTCACATAAAAACTAGACAGAAGCGTTCTCAGAAATTTCTCTGTGATGTGTGCATTGAACTCACAGAGTTGATCCTTCCTATTGATAGAGCATTTTTGTAACACTGTTTTAGTAGAATCTGCAAGTGGATTCTTGGGGAGATTTGAGGCCTATGCTGGAAAACGAAATATCTTCACATAGAAACTAGACGGAAGCATTATCAGAAACTTCTCTGTGATGTGTGCATTAAACTCACAGAGTTGAACATTGCTTTTGATGGAGCAGTTTTGAAACACTCTTTTCGTAGAATCTGCAAGTGGTTATTTAGAGCGCTTTGAGGCCTACGCTGCAAATGGAAATATCTTCACATAAAAACTAGACAGAAGCATTCTCAGAAATTCCTTTGTGATGTGTGCATTCAACTCACAGAGATGAAGCTTCCTTTTCACAGGGCACTTTTGAAACACTGTGTTTGTGGGAACTACAAGTGGATATTTGGAGTGATTGCGGCCTCTGGTGGAAAAGCAAATATCATCAA
Source organism: Pongo pygmaeus (assembly GCF_028885625.2). Lineage (NCBI taxonomy): Eukaryota > Metazoa > Chordata > Mammalia > Primates > Hominidae > Pongo > Pongo pygmaeus. Next base: position 41,236,679 of record NC_072391.2, on the reverse strand, counting down.
ATGAAAACTACACATAGGCATTCTCAGAAACTTCTTTGTGTGTGTGCATTCAACTCACAGAGTTGAAGAGTCCTTTTGGTAGAGCAGTTTTGAAGCACTCTTTTTGTAGAATCTGCGAGTGGTTATTCGGAGAGCTTTGAGGCCCATGCTGGAAAAGGAAATAACTTCACATAAAAACTGGACAGAAGCATTCTCAGAAAAGTCTCTGTGATGTGTGCATTCAACTCACAGAGTTGAGCCTGCCTTTTCATACAGCATTTTTGTAACACTCTTTCAGTATAATCTGCAAGTGGATCTTTGGGGCGCTTTGAGGCCTATGCTGGAAAACGAAATATCTTCACATAAAAATTAGACGGAAGCATTATCAGAAACTTCTCTGTGATGTGCGCATTCAACTCACAGGGTTGAACGTGCCTTTCGATACAGCCGTTTTCGAACGCTCGTTTTGTGGCATCTGCATTTCGGAATTTGGAGTGCTTTGAGGCCTATACTGGAAAAGGAAATATCCTCACATAGAAACTAGACAGAAGCATTCTCAGAAACTTCTTTGTGATGTGTGCATTCAACTCACAGGGTTCGACCTTCCTTTTGCTACAACAGTTTTGAAACACTCTTTTTGTAGAATCTGCAAGTGGTTATTTGGAGCGCTTCGAGGCCTATGAGTAAAAGGAAATATCTTCAGAGAAAACTAGCCAGAAGCATTCTCAGAAACTTCTGTGTGATGAGTACATTCCACTCACAGAGTTGAACGTTCCCTTTCACCGAGCAGTTCTGAAACACTCTTTTTGTAGAATCTGCAAGTGGCTACTTAGAGCGCTTTGAGACCTATGCTGGAAAGTGAAATATCTTCACATAAAAACTAGACAGAAGCATTCCCAGAAACTTCTCTGTGAAGTGTGCATTCAATTCACAGAGCTGAATCTTTCTTTTGATAGAGAAGTTTTGAGACACTCTTTCTGTAGAATCTGCAAGTGAATATCTGGAGCGCTTTGAGTCCTAGGCTGGAAAAGAAAGTATCTTCACATAGAAACTAGACAGAAGCATTCTCAAAGACTTCTCTGTGATGTGTGCATTCAAGTCACAGAGTTGAAACATCCTTTTGATTTGGCAGTTTTAAAACAATCATTTTGTAGAATCTGCTAGTGGATATTTGCAGTATTTTGAGGCATATGCAGGAAAAGGTAATATCTTCACTTGAAAACTAGACAGAGGCATTCTCAGAAACTTCTTTCTGATGTGTGCCTTGAACTTCCGGAGTTGAACCTTCCTCTTCATAGAGCAGTTATATAATAGTCTTTAAGTATAATCTGCAAGTGGATATGTGGAGAACTTTGAGGACTGTGCTGGAAAAGGAAATGTCTTCCCATAGAAAGGAGACGGAAGCATTCTCAGAAGCTTCTCTGTGATGTCGGCATTCAACTCACAGAGTTGAACCTTCCTTTTGATAGAGCAGTTTTCAAACACACTTTGTGGATTCCGCAATTGGTTATTTGGAGAGTTTTGAGGCCTGTACTGGAAAAGGAAATATCTTCAGGTAAAAACTAGACAGAAGCATTCTCAGAAACTTCGTTGTGATGTTTGCATTCAACTCACGGAGTTGAACCCTCTTTTTGATTGCGCAGTTTTAAATCACTGTCTTTGTTGAATCTCCAAGTGGATATTTGGAGCGATTTGGGGCATATTCTGGAAAAGGAAATATCCTCACTTGAAAACTAGATAGAAGAAGTCCCAGAAACTCCTTTGTGACGTCTGCTTTCGACTCACAGAGTTGAACCTTCCTTTTCACAGAGCAGTTTGGAAACACTCTTTTTGTAGAATCTGTGAGTGGTTATTCGGAGAGCTTCGAGGCCCATGCAGGAAATGGAAATACCTTCACATAAAAACTAGACAGAAGCGTTCTCAGAAATTTCTCTGTGATGTGTGCATTGAACTCACAGAGTTGATCCTTCCTATTGATAGAGCATTTTTGTAACACTGTTTTAGTAGAATCTGCAAGTGGATTCTTGGGGAGATTTGAGGCCTATGCTGGAAAACGAAATATCTTCACATAGAAACTAGACGGAAGCATTATCAGAAACTTCTCTGTGATGTGTGCATTAAACTCACAGAGTTGAACATTGCTTTTGATGGAGCAGTTTTGAAACACTCTTTTCGTAGAATCTGCAAGTGGTTATTTAGAGCGCTTTGAGGCCTACGCTGCAAATGGAAATATCTTCACATAAAAACTAGACAGAAGCATTCTCAGAAATTCCTTTGTGATGTGTGCATTCAACTCACAGAGATGAAGCTTCCTTTTCACAGGGCACTTTTGAAACACTGTGTTTGTGGGAACTACAAGTGGATATTTGGAGTGATTGCGGCCTCTGGTGGAAAAGCAAATATCATCAAATGAAATCTACACATAGGCATTCTCAGAAACATCTTTGTGTGTGTGCATTCAACTCACAGAGTTGAAGAGTCCTTTTGGTAGAGCAGTTTTGAAGCACTCTTTTTGTAGAATCTGCGAGTGGTTATTCGGAGAGCTTTGAGGCCCATGCTGGAAAAGGAAATATCTTCACATAAAAACTGGACAGAAGCATTCTCAGAAAATTCTCTGTGATGTGTGCATTCAACTCACAGAGTTGAGCCTGCCTTTTCATACAGCATTTTTGTAACACTCTTTCAGTATAATCTGCAAGTGGATCTTTGGGGCGCTTTGAGGCCTATGCTGGAAAACGAAATATCTTCACATAAAAATTAGACGGAAGCATTATCAGAAACTTCTCTGTGATGTGCGCATTCAACTCACAGGGTTGAACGTGCCTTTTGATACAGCCGTTTTCAAACGCTCGTTTTGTGGCATCTGCATTTCGGAATTTGGAGTGCTTTGAGGCCTATACTGGAAAAGGAAATATCCTCACATAGAAACTAGACAGAAGCATTCTCAGAAACTTCTTTGTGATATGTGCATTCAACTCACACGGTTCGACCTTCCTTTTGCTACAACAGTTTTGAAACACTCTTTTTGTAGAATCTGCAAGTGGTTATTTGGAGCGCTTCGAGGCCTATGAGTAAAAGGAAATATCTTCAGAGAAAACTAGCCAGAAGCATTCTCAGAAACTTCTGTGTGATGAGTACATTCCACTCACAGAGTTGAACGTTCCCTTTCACCGAGCAGTTCTGAAACACTCTTTTTGTAGAATCTGCAAGTGGCTACTTAGAGCGCTTTGAGACCTATGCTGGAAAGTGAAATATCTTCACATAAAAACTAGACAGAAGCATTCCCAGAAACTTCTCTGTGAAGTGTGCATTCAATTCACAGAGCTGAATCTTTCTTTTGATAGAGAAGTTTTGAGACACTCTTTCTGTAGAATCTGCAAGTGAATATCTGGAGCGCTTTGAGTCCTAGGCTGGAAAAGAAAGTATCTTCACATAGAAACTAGACAGAAGCATTCTCAAAGACTTCTCTGTGATGTGTGCATTCAACTCACAGAGTTGAAACATCCTTTTGATTTGGCAGTTTTAAAACAATCATTTTGTAGAATCTGCTAGTGGATATTTGCAGTATTTTGAGGCATATGCAGGAAAAGGTAATATCTTCACTTGAAAACTAGACAGAGGCATTCTCAGAAACTTCTTTCTGATGTGTGCCTTGAACTTCTGGAGTTGAACCTTCCTCTTCATAGAGCAGTTATATAATAGTCTTTAAGTATAATCTGCAAGTGGATATGTGGAGAACTTTGAGGACTGTGCTGGAAAAGGAAATGTCTTCCCATAGAAAGGAGACGGAAGCATTCTCAGAAGCTTCTCTGTGATGTCGGCATTCAACTCACAGAGTTGAACCTTCCTTTTGATAGAGCAGTTTTCAAACACACTTTGTGGATTCTGCAATTGGTTATTTGGAGAGTTTTGAGGCCTGTACTGGAAAAGGAAATATCTTCAGGTAAAAACTAGAAAGAAGCATTCTCAGAAACTTCGTTGTGATGTTTGCATTCAACTCACGGAGTTGAACCCTCTTTTTGATTGCGCAGTTTTAAATCACTGTCTTTGTTGAATCTCCAAGTGGATATTTGGAGCGATTTGGGGCATATTCTGGAAAAGGAAATATCCTCACTTGAAAACTAGATAGAAGAAGTCCCAGAAACTCCTTTGTGACGTCTGCTTTCGACTCACAGAGTTGAACCTTCCTTTTCACAGAGCAGTTTGGAAACACTCTTTTTGTAGAATCTGCGAGTGGTTATTCGGAGAGCTTCGAGGCCCATGCTGGAAATGGAAATACCTTCACATAAAAACTAGACAGAAGCGTTCTCAGAAATTTCTCTGTGATGTGTACATTGAACTCACAGAGTTGATCCTTCCTATTGATAGAGCATTTTTGTAACACTGTTTTAGTAGAATCTGCAAGTGGATTCTTGGGGAGATTTGAGGCCTATGCTGGAAAACGAAATATCTTCACATAGAAACTAGACGGAAGCATTATCAGAAACTTCTCTGTGATGTGTGCATTAAACTCACAGAGTTGAACATTGCTTTTGATGGAGCAGTTTTGAAACACTCTTTTCGTAGAATCTGCAAGTGGTTATTTAGAGCGCTTTGAGGCCTACGCTGCAAATGGAAATATCTTCACATAAAAACTAGACAGAAGCATTCTCAGAAATTCCTTTGTGATGTGTGCATTCAACTCACAGAGATGAAGCTTCCTTTTCACAGGGCACTTTTGAAACACTGTGTTTGTGGGAACTACAAGTGGATATTTGGAGTGATTGCGGCCTCTGGTGGAAAAGCAAATATCATCAAATGAAAACTACACATAGGCATTCTCAGAAACTTCTTTGTGTGTGTGCATTCAACTCACAGAGTTGAAGAGTCCTTTTGGTAGAGCAGTTTTGAAGCACTCTTTTTGTAGAATCTGCGAGTGGTTATTCAGAGAGCTTTGAGGCCCATGCTGGAAAAGGAAATATCTTCACATAAAAACTGGACAGAAGCATTCTCAGAAAATTCTCTGTGATGTGTGCATTCAACTCACAGAGTTGAGCCTGCCTTTTCATACAGCATTTTTGTAACACTCTTTCAGTATAATCTGCAAGTGGATCTTTGGGGCGCTTTGAGGCCTATGCTGGAAAACGAAATATCTTCACATAAAAATTAGACGGAAGCATTATCAGAAACTTCTCTGTGATGTGCGCATTCAACTCACAGGGTTGAACGTGCCTTTTGATACAGCCGTTTTCAAACGCTCGTTTTGTGGCATCTGCATTTCGGAATTTGGAGTGCTTTGAGGCCTATACTGGAAAAGGAAATATCCTCACATAGAAACTAGACAGAAGCATTCTCAGAAACTTCTTTGTGATGTGTGCATTCAACTCACAGGGTTCGACCTTCCTTTTGCTACAACAGTTTTGAAACACTCTTTTTGTAGAATCTGCAAGTGGTTATTTGGAGCGCTTCGAGGCCTATGAGTAAAAGGAAATATCTTCAGAGAAAACTAGCCAGAAGCATTCTCAGAAACTTCTGTGTGATGAGTACATTCCACTCACAGAGTTGAACGTTCCCTTTCACCGAGCAGTTCTGAAACACTCTTTTTGTAGAATCTGCAAGTGGCTACTTAGAGCGCTTTGAGACCTATGCTGGAAAGTGAAATATCTTCACATAAAAACTAGACAGAAGCATTCCCAGAAACTTCTCTGTGAAGTGTGCATTCAATTCACAGAGCTGAATCTTTCTTTTGATAGAGAAGTTTTGAGACACTCTTTCTGTAGAATCTGCAAGTGAATATCTGGAGCGCTTTGAGTCCTAGGCTGGAAAAGAAAGTATCTTCACATAGAAACTAGACAGAAGCATTCTCAAAGACTTCTCTGTGATGTGTGCATTCAACTCACAGAGTTGAAACATCCTTTTGATTTGGCAGTTTTAAAACAATCATTTTGTAGAATCTGCTAGTGGATATTTGCAGTATTTTGAGGCATATGCAGGAAAAGGTAATATCTTCACTTGAAAACTAGACAGAGGCATTCTCAGAAACTTCTTTCTGATGTGTGCCTTGAACTTCCGGAGTTGAACCTTCCTCTTCATAGAGCAGTTATATAATAGTCTTTAAGTATAATCTGCAAGTGGATATGTGGAGAACTTTGAGGACTGTGCTGGAAAAGGAAATGTCTTCCCATAGAAAGGAGACGGAAGCATTCTCAGAAGCTTCTCTGTGATGTCGGCATTCAACTCACAGAGTTGAACCTTCCTTTTGATAGAGCAGTTTTCAAACACACTTTGTGGATTCCGCAATTGGTTATTTGGAGAGTTTTGAGGCCTGTACTGGAAAAGGAAATATCTTCAGGTAAAAACTAGACAGAAGCATTCTCAGAAACTTCGTTGTGATGTTTGCATTCAACTCACGGAGTTGAACCCTCTTTTGGATTGCGCAGTTTTAAATCACTGTCTTTGTTGAATCTCCAAGTGGATATTTGGAGCGATTTGGGGCATATTCTGGAAAAGGAAATATCCTCACTTGAAAACTAGATAGAAGAAGTCCCAGAAACTCCTTTGTGACGTCTGCTTTCGACTCACAGAGTTGAACCTTCCTTTTCACAGAGCAGTTTGGAAACACTCTTTTTGTAGAATCTGCGAGTGGTTATTCGGAGAGCTTCGAGGCCCATGCTGGAAATGGAAATACCTTCACATAAAAACTAGACAGAAGCGTTCTCAGAAATTTCTCTGTGATGTGTGCATTGAACTCACAGAGTTGATCCTTCCTATTGATAGAGCAATTTTGTAACACTGTTTTAGTAGAATCTGCAAGTGGATTCTTGGGGAGATTTGAGGCCTATGCTGGAAAACGAAATATCTTCACATAGAAACTAGACGGAAGCATTATCAGAAACTTCTCTGTGATGTGTGCATTAAACTCACAGAGTTGAACATTGCTTTTGATGGAGCAGTTTTGAAACACTCTTTTCGTAGAATCTGCAAGTGGTTATTTAGAGCGCTTTGAGGCCTACGCTGCAAATGGAAATATCTTCACATAAAAACTAGACAGAAGCATTCTCAGAAATTCCTTTGTGATGTGTGCATTCAACTCACAGAGATGAAGCTTCCTTTTCACAGGGCACTTTTGAAACACTGTGTTTGTGGGAACTACAAGTGGATATTTGGAGTGATTGCGGCCTCTGGTGGAAAAGCAAATATCATCAAATGAAAACTACACATAGGCATTCTCAGAAACTTCTTTGTGTGTGTGCATTCAACTCACAGAGTTGAAGAGTCCTTTTGGTAGAGCAGTTTTGAAGCACTCTTTTTGTAGAATCTGCGAGTGGTTATTCGGAGAGCTTTGAGGCCCATGCTGGAAAAGGAAATAACTTCACATAAAAACTGGACAGAAGCATTCTCAGAAAAGTCTCTGTGATGTGTGCATTCAACTCACAGAGTTGAGCCTGCCTTTTCATACAGCATTTTTGTAACACTCTTTCAGTATAATCTGCAAGTGGATATTTGGGGCGCTTTGAGGCCTATGCTGGAAAACGAAATATCTTCACATAAAAATTAGACGGAAGCATTATCAGAAACTTCTCTGTGATGTGCGCATTCAACTCACAGGGTTGAACGTGCCTTTCGATACAGCCGTTTTCAAACGCTCGTTTTGTGGCATCTGCATTTCGGAATTTGGAGTGCTTTGAGGCCTATACTGGAAAAGGAAATATCCTCACATAGAAACTAGACAGAAGCATTCTCAGAAACTTCTTTGTGATGTATGCATTCAACTCACAGGGTTCGACCTTCCTTTTGCTACAACAGTTTTGAAACACTCTTTTTGTAGAATCTGCAAGTGGTTATTTGGAGCGCTTCGAGGCCTATGAGTAAAAGGAAATATCTTCAGAGAAAACTAGCCAGAAGCATTCTCAGAAACTTCTGTGTGATGAGTACATTCCACTCACAGAGTTGAACGTTCCCTTTCACCGAGCAGTTCTGAAACACTCTTTTTGTAGAATCTGCAAGTGGCTACTTAGAGCGCTTTGAGACCTATGCTGGAAAGTGAAATATCTTCACATAAAAACTAGACAGAAGCATTCCCAGAAACTTCTCTGTGAAGTGTGCATTCAATTCACAGAGCTGAATCTTTCTTTTGATAGAGAAGTTTTGAGACACTCTTTCTGTAGAATCTGCAAGTGAATATCTGGAGCGCTTTGAGTCCTAGGCTGGAAAAGAAAGTATCTTCACATAGAAACTAGACAGAAGCATTCTCAAAGACTTCTCTGTGATGTGTGCATTCAACTCACAGAGTTGAAACATCCTTTTGATTTGGCAGTTTTAAAACAATCATTTTGTAGAATCTGCTAGTGGATATTTGCAGTATTTTGAGGCATATGCAGGAAAAGGTAATATCTTCACTTGAAAACTAGACAGAGGCATTCTCAGAAACTTCTTTCTGATGTGTGCCTTGAACATCTGGAGTTGAACCTTCCTCTTCATAGAGCAGTTATATAATAGTCTTTAAGTATAATCTGCAAGTGGATATGTGGAGAACTTTGAGGACTGTGCTGGAAAAGGAAATGTCTTCCCATAGAAAGGAGACGGAAGCATTCTCAGAAGCTTCTCTGTGATGTCGGCATTCAACTCACAGAGTTGAACCTTCCTTTTGATAGAGCAGTTTTCAAACACACTTTGTGGATTCTGCAATTGGTTATTTGGAGAGTTTTGAGGCCTGTACTGGAAAAGGAAATATCTTCAGGTAAAAACTAGACAGAAGCATTCTCAGAAACTTCGTTGTGATGTTTGCATTCAACTCACGGAGTTGAACCCTCTTTTTGATTGCGCAGTTTTAAATCACTGTCTTTGTTGAATCTCCAAGTGGATATTTGGAGCGATTTGGGGCATATTCTGGAAAAGGAAATATCCTCACTTGAAAACTAGATAGAAGAAGTCCCAGAAACTCCTTTGTGACGTCTGCTTTCGACTCACAGAGTTGAACCTTCCTTTTCACAGAGCAGTTTGGAAACACTCTTTTTGTAGAATCTGCGAGTGGTTATTCGGAGAGCTTCGAGGCCCATGCTGGAAATGGAAATACCTTCACATAAAAACTAGACAGAAGCGTTCTCAGAAATTTCTCTGTGATGTGTGCATTGAACTCACAGAGTTGATCCTTCCTATTGATAGAGCAATTTTGTAACACTGTTTTAGTAGAATCTGCAAGTGGATTCTTGTGGAGATTTGAGGCCTATGCTGGAAAACGAAATATCTTCACATAGAAACTAGACGGAAGCATTATCAGAAACTTCTCTGTGATGTGTACATTAAACTCACAGAGTTGAACATTGCTTTTGATGGAGCAGTTTTGAAACACTCTTTTCGTAGAATCTGCAAGTGGTTATTTAGAGCGCTTTGAGGCCTACGCTGCAAATGGAAATATCTTCACATAAAAACTAGACAGAAGCATTCACAGAAATTCCTTTGTGATGTGTGCATTCAACTCACAGAGATGAAGCTTCCTTTTCACAGGGCACTTTTGAAACACTGTGTTTGTGGGAACTACAAGTGGATATTTGGAGTGATTGCGGCCTCTGGTGGAAAAGCAAATATCATCAAATGAAAACTACACATAGGCATTCTCAGAAACTTCTTTGTGTGTGTGCATTCAACTCACAGAGTTGAAGAGTCCTTTTGGTAGAGCAGTTTTGAAGCACTCTTTTTGTAGAATCTGCGAGTGGTTATTCGGAGAGCTTTGAGGCCCATGCTGGAAAAGGAAATAACTTCACATAAAAACTGGACAGAAGCATTCTCAGAAAAGTCTCTGTGATGTGTGCATTCAACTCACAGAGTTGAGCCTGCCTTTTCATACAGCATTTTTGTAACACTCTTTCAGTATAATCTGCAAGTGGATATTTGGGGCGCTTTGAGGCCTATGCTGGAAAACGAAATATCTTCACATAAAAATTAGACGGAAGCATTATCAGAAACTTCTCTGTGATGTGCGCATTCAACTCACAGGGTTGAACGTGCCTTTCGATACAGCCGTTTTCGAACGCTCGTTTTGTGGCATCTGCATTTCGGAATTTGGAGTGCTTTGAGGCCTATACTGGAAAAGGAAATATCCTCACATAGAAACTAGACAGAAGCATTCTCAGAAACTTCTTTGTGATGTGTGCATTCAACTCACAGGGTTCGACCTTCCTTTTGCTACAACAGTTTTGAAACACTCTTTTTGTAGAATCTGCAAGTGGTTATTTGGAGCGCTTCGAGGCCTATGAGTAAAAGGAAATATCTTCAGAGAAAACTAGCCAGAAGCATTCTCAGAAACTTCTGTGTGATGAGTACATTCCACTCACAGAGTTGAACGTTCCCTTTCACCGAGCAGATCTGAAACACTCTTTTTGTAGAATCTGCAAGTGGCTACTTAGAGCGCTTTGAGACCTATGCTGGAAAGTGAAATATCTTCACATAAAAACTAGACAGAAGCATTCCCAGAAACTTCTCTGTGAAGTGTGCATTCAATTCACAGAGCTGAATCTTTCTTTTGATAGAGAAGTTTTGAGACACTCTTTCTGTAGAATCTGCAAGTGAATATCTGGAGCGCTTTGAGTCCTAGGCTGGAAAAGAAAGTATCTTCACATAGAAACTAGACAGAAGCATTCTCAAAGACTTCTCTGTGATGTGTGCATTCAACTCACAGAGTTGAAGCATCCTTTTGATTTGGCAGTTTTAAAACAATCATTTTGTAGAATCTGCTAGTGGATATTTGCAGTATTTTGAGGCATATGCAGGAAAAGGTAATATCTTCACTTGAAAACTAGACAGAGGCATTCTCAGAAACTTCTTTCTGATGTGTGCCTTGAACTTCCGGAGTTGAACCTTCCTCTTCATAGAGCAGTTATATAATAGTCTTTAAGTATAATCTGCAAGTGGATATGTGGAGAACTTTGAGGACTGTGCTGGAAAAGGAAATGTCTTCCCATAGAAAGGAGACGGAAGCATTCTCAGAAGCTTCTCTGTGATGTCGGCATTCAACTCACAGAGTTGAACCTTCCTTTTGATAGAGCAGTTTTCAAACACACTTTGTGGATTCCGCAATTGGTTATTTGGAGAGTTTTGAGGCCTGTACTGGAAAAGGAAATATCTTCAGGTAAAAACTAGACAGAAGCATTCTCAGAAACTTCGTTGTGATGTTTGCATTCAACTCACGGAGTTGAACCCTCTTTTTGATTGCGCAGTTTTAAATCACTGTCTTTGTTGAATCTCCAAGTGGATATTTGGAGCGATTTGGGGCATATTCTGGAAAAGGAAATATCCTCACTTGAAAACTAGATAGAAGAAGTCCCAGAAACTCCTTTGTGACGTCTGCTTTCGACTCACAGAGTTGAACCTTCCTTTTCACAGAGCAGTTTGTAAACACTCTTTTTGTAGAATCTGCGAGTGGTTATTCGGAGAGCTTCGAGGCCCATGCAGGAAATGGAAATACCTTCACATAAAAACTAGACAGAAGCGTTCTCAGAAATTTCTCTGTGATGTGTGCATTGAACTCACAGAGTTGATCCTTCCTATTGATAGAGCATTTTTGTAACACTGTTTTAGTAGAATCTGCAAGTGGATTCTTGGGGAGATTTGAGGCCTATGCTGGAAAACGAAATATCTTCACATAGAAACTAGACGGAAGCATTATCAGAAACTTCTCTGTGATGTGTGCATTAAACTCACAGAGTTGAACATTGCTTTTGATGGAGCAGTTTTGAAACACTCTTTTCGTAGAATCTGCAAGTGGTTATTTAGAGCGCTTTGAGGCCTACGCTGCAAATGGAAATATCTTCACATAAAAACTAGACAGAAGCATTCTCAGAAATTCCTTTGTGATGTGTGCATTCAACTCACAGAGATGAAGCTTCCTTTTCACAGGGCACTTTTGAAACACTGTGTTTGTGGGAACTACAAGTGGATATTTGGAGTGATTGCGGCCTCTGGTGGAAAAGCAAATATCATCAAATGAAAACTACACATAGGCATTCTCAGAAACTTCTTTGTGTGTGTGCATTCAACTCACAGAGGTGAAGAGTCCTTTTGGTAGAGCAGTTTTGAAGCACTCTTTTTGTAGAATCTGCGAGTGGTTATTCGGAGAGCTTTGAGGCCCATGCTGGAAAAGGAAATAACTTCACATAAAAACTGGACAGAAGCATTCTCAGAAAAGTCTCTGTGATGTGTGCATTCAACTCACAGAGTTGAGCCTGCCTTTTCATACAGCATTTTTGTAACACTCTTTCAGTATAATCTGCAAGTGGATCTTTGGGGCGCTTTGAGGCCTATGCTGGAAAACGAAATATCTTCACATAAAAATTAGACGGAAGCATTATCAGAAACTTCTCTGTGATGTGCGCATTCAACTCACAGGGTTGAACGTGCCTTTCGATACAGCCGTTTTCGAACGCTCGTTTTGTGGCATCTGCATTTCGGAATTTGGAGTGCTTTGAGGCCTATACTGGAAAAGGAAATATCCTCACATAGAAACTAGACAGAAGCATTCTCAGAAACTTCTTTGTGATGTGTGCATTCAACTCACAGGGTTCGACCTTCCTTTTGCTACAACAGTTTTGAAACACTCTTTTTGTAGAATCTGCAAGTGGTTATTTGGAGCGCTTCGAGGCCTATGAGTAAAAGGAAATATCTTCAGAGAAAACTAGCCAGAAGCATTCTCAGAAACTTCTGTGTGATGAGTACATTCCACTCACAGAGTTGAACGTTCCCTTTCACCGAGCAGTTCTGAAACACTCTTTTTGTAGAATCTGCAAGTGGCTACTTAGAGCGCTTTGAGACCTATGCTGGAAAGTGAAATATCTTCACATAAAAACTAGACAGAAGCATTCCCAGAAACTTCTCTGTGAAGTGTGCATTCAATTCACAGAGCTGAATCTTTCTTTTGATAGAGAAGTTTTGAGACACTCTTTCTGTAGAATCTGCAAGTGAATATCTGGAGCGCTTTGAGTCCTAGGCTGGAAAAGAAAGTATCTTCACATAGAAACTAGACAGAAGCATTCTCAAAGACTTCTCTGTGATGTGTGCATTCAACTCACAGAGTTGAAACATCCTTTTGATTTGGCAGTTTTAAAACAATCATTTTGTAGAATCTGCTAGTGGATATTTGCAGTATTTTGAGGCATATGCAGGAAAAGGTAATATCTTCACTTGAAAACTAGACAGAGGCATTCTCAGAAACTTCTTTCTGATGTGTGCCTTGAACATCTGGAGTTGAACCTTCCTCTTCATAGAGCAGTTATATAATAGTCTTTAAGTATAATCTGCAAGTGGATATGTGGAGAACTTTGAGGACTGTGCTGGAAAAGGAAATGTCTTCCCATAGAAAGGAGACGGAAGCATTCTCAGAAGCTTCTCTGTGATGTCGGCATTCAACTCACAGAGTTGAACCTTCCTTTTGATAGAGCAGTTTTCAAACACACTTTGTGGATTCTGCAATTGGTTATTTGGAGAGTTTTGAGGCCTGTACTGGAAAAGGAAATATCTTCAGGTAAAAACTAGACAGAAGCATTCTCAGAAACTTCGTTGTGATGTTTGCATTCAACTCACGGAGTTGAACCCTCTTTTTGATTGCGCAGTTTTAAATCACTGTCTTTGTTGAATCTCCAAGTGGATATTTGGAGCGATTTGGGGCATATTCTGGAAAAGGAAATATCCTCACTTGAAAACTAGATAGAAGAAGTCCCAGAAACTCCTTTGTGACGTCTGCTTTCGACTCACAGAGTTGAACCTTCCTTTTCACAGAGCAGTTTGGAAACACTCTTTTTGTAGAATCTGCGAGTGGTTATTCGGAGAGCTTCGAGGCCCATGCTGGAAATGGAAATACCTTCACATAAAAACTAGACAGAAGCGTTCTCAGAAATTTCTCTGTGATGTGTGCATTGAACTCACAGAGTTGATCCTTCCTATTGATAGAGCAATTTTGTAACACTGTTTTAGTAGAATCTGCAAGTGGATTCTTGTGGAGATTTGAGGCCTATGCTGGAAAACGAAATATCTTCACATAGAAACTAGACGGAAGCATTATCAGAAACTTCTCTGTGATGTGTACATTAAACTCACAGAGTTGAACATTGCTTTTGATGGAGCAGTTTTGAAACACTCTTTTCGTAGAATCTGCAAGTGGTTATTTAGAGCGCTTTGAGGCCTACGCTGCAAATGGAAATATCTTCACATAAAAACTAGACAGAAGCATTCACAGAAATTCCTTTGTGATGTGTGCATTCAACTCACAGAGATGAAGCTTCCTTTTCACAGGGCACTTTTGAAACACTGTGTTTGTGGGAACTACAAGTGGATATTTGGAGTGATTGCGGCCTCTGGTGGAAAAGCAAATATCATCAAATGAAAACTACACATAGGCATTCTCAGAAACTTCTTTGTGTGTGTGCATTCAACTCACAGAGTTGAAGAGTCCTTTTGGTAGAGCAGTTTTGAAGCACTCTTTTTGTAGAATCTGCGAGTGGTTATTCGGAGAGCTTTGAGGCCCATGCTGGAAAAGGAAATAACTTCACATAAAAACTGGACAGAAGCATTCTCAGAAAAGTCTCTGTGATGTGTGCATTCAACTCACAGAGTTGAGCCTGCCTTTTCATACAGCATTTTTGTAACACTCTTTCAGTATAATCTGCAAGTGGATATTTGGGGCGCTTTGAGGCCTATGCTGGAAAACGAAATATCTTCACATAAAAATTAGACGGAAGCATTATCAGAAACTTCTCTGTGATGTGCGCATTCAACTCACAGGGTTGAACGTGCCTTTCGATACAGCCGTTTTCGAACGCTCGTTTTGTGGCATCTGCATTTCGGAATTTGGAGTGCTTTGAGGCCTATACTGGAAAAGGAAATATCCTCACATAGAAACTAGACAGAAGCATTCTCAGAAACTTCTTTGTGATGTGTGCATTCAACTCACAGGGTTCGACCTTCCTTTTGCTACAACAGTTTTGAAACACTCTTTTTGTAGAATCTGCAAGTGGTTATTTGGAGCGCTTCGAGGCCTATGAGTAAAAGGAAATATCTTCAGAGAAAACTAGCCAGAAGCATTCTCAGAAACTTCTGTGTGATGAGTACATTCCACTCACAGAGTTGAACGTTCCCTTTCACCGAGCAGATCTGAAACACTCTTTTTGTAGAATCTGCAAGTGGCTACTTAGAGCGCTTTGAGACCTATGCTGGAAAGTGAAATATCTTCACATAAAAACTAGACAGAAGCATTCCCAGAAACTTCTCTGTGAAGTGTGCATTCAATTCACAGAGCTGAATCTTTCTTTTGATAGAGAAGTTTTGAGACACTCTTTCTGTAGAATCTGCAAGTGAATATCTGGAGCGCTTTGAGTCCTAGGCTGGAAAAGAAAGTATCTTCACATAGAAACTAGACAGAAGCATTCTCAAAGACTTCTCTGTGATGTGTGCATTCAACTCACAGAGTTGAAGCATCCTTTTGATTTGGCAGTTTTAAAACAATCATTTTGTAGAATCTGCTAGTGGATATTTGCAGTATTTTGAGGCATATGCAGGAAAAGGTAATATCTTCACTTGAAAACTAGACAGAGGCATTCTCAGAAACTTCTTTCTGATGTGTGCCTTGAACTTCCGGAGTTGAACCTTCCTCTTCATAGAGCAGTTATATAATAGTCTTTAAGTATAATCTGCAAGTGGATATGTGGAGAACTTTGAGGACTGTGCTGGAAAAGGAAATGTCTTCCCATAGAAAGGAGACGGAAGCATTCTCAGAAGCTTCTCTGTGATGTCGGCATTCAACTCACAGAGTTGAACCTTCCTTTTGATAGAGCAGTTTTCAAACACACTTTGTGGATTCCGCAATTGGTTATTTGGAGAGTTTTGAGGCCTGTACTGGAAAAGGAAATATCTTCAGGTAAAAACTAGACAGAAGCATTCTCAGAAACTTCGTTGTGATGTTTGCATTCAACTCACGGAGTTGAACCCTCTTTTTGATTGCGCAGTTTTAAATCACTGTCTTTGTTGAATCTCCAAGTGGATATTTGGAGCGATTTGGGGCATATTCTGGAAAAGGAAATATCCTCACTTGAAAACTAGATAGAAGAAGTCCCAGAAACTCCTTTGTGACGTCTGCTTTCGACTCACAGAGTTGAACCTTCCTTTTCACAGAGCAGTTTGTAAACACTCTTTTTGTAGAATCTGCGAGTGGTTATTCGGAGAGCTTCGAGGCCCATGCAGGAAATGGAAATACCTTCACATAAAAACTAGACAGAAGCGTTCTCAGAAATTTCTCTGTGATGTGTGCATTGAACTCACAGAGTTGATCCTTCCTATTGATAGAGCATTTTTGTAACACTGTTTTAGTAGAATCTGCAAGTGGATTCTTGGGGAGATTTGAGGCCTATGCTGGAAAACGAAATATCTTCACATAGAAACTAGACGGAAGCATTATCAGAAACTTCTCTGTGATGTGTGCATTAAACTCACAGAGTTGAACATTGCTTTTGATGGAGCAGTTTTGAAACACTCTTTTCGTAGAATCTGCAAGTGGTTATTTAGAGCGCTTTGAGGCCTACGCTGCAAATGGAAATATCTTCACATAAAAACTAGACAGAAGCATTCTCAGAAATTCCTTTGTGATGTGTGCATTCAACTCACAGAGATGAAGCTTCCTTTTCACAGGGCACTTTTGAAACACTGTGTTTGTGGGAACTACAAGTGGATATTTGGAGTGATTGCGGCCTCTGGTGGAAAAGCAAATATCATCAAATGAAAACTACACATAGGCATTCTCAGAAACTTCTTTGTGTGTGTGCATTCAACTCACAGAGGTGAAGAGTCCTTTTGGTAGAGCAGTTTTGAAGCACTCTTTTTGTAGAATCTGCGAGTGGTTATTCGGAGAGCTTTGAGGCCCATGCTGGAAAAGGAAATAACTTCACATAAAAACTGGACAGAAGCATTCTCAGAAAAGTCTCTGTGATGTGTGCATTCAACTCACAGAGTTGAGCCTGCCTTTTCATACAGCATTTTTGTAACACTCTTTCAGTATAATCTGCAAGTGGATCTTTGGGGCGCTTTGAGGCCTATGCTGGAAAACGAAATATCTTCACATAAAAATTAGACGGAAGCATTATCAGAAACTTCTCTGTGATGTGCGCATTCAACTCACAGGGTTGAACGTGCCTTTCGATACAGCCGTTTTCGAACGCTCGTTTTGTGGCATCTGCATTTCGGAATTTGGAGTGCTTTGAGGCCTATACTGGAAAAGGAAATATCCTCACATAGAAACTAGACAGAAGCATTCTCAGAAACTTCTTTGTGATGTGTGCATTCAACTCACAGGGTTCGACCTTCCTTTTGCTACAACAGTTTTGAAACACTCTTTTTGTAGAATCTGCAAGTGGTTATTTGGAGCGCTTCGAGGCCTATGAGTAAAAGGAAATATCTTCAGAGAAAACTAGCCAGAAGCATTCTCAGAAACTTCTGTGTGATGAGTACATTCCACTCACAGAGTTGAACGTTCCCTTTCACCGAGCAGTTCTGAAACACTCTTTTTGTAGAATCTGCAAGTGGCTACTTAGAGCGCTTTGAGACCTATGCTGGAAAGTGAAATATCTTCACATAAAAACTAGACAGAAGCATTCCCAGAAACTTCTCTGTGAAGTGTGCATTCAATTCACAGAGCTGAATCCTTCTTTTGATAGAGAAGTTTTGAGACACTCTTTCTGTAGAATCTGCAAGTGAATATCTGGAGCGCTTTGAGTCCTAGGCTGGAAAAGAAAGTATCTTCACATAGAAACTAGACAGAAGCATTCTCAAAGACTTCTCTGTGATGTGTGCATTCAACTCACAGAGTTGAAACATCCTTTTGATTTGGCAGTTTTAAAACAATCATTTTGTAGGATCTGCTAGTGGATATTTGCAGTATTTTGAGGCATATGCAGGAAAAGGTAATATCTTCACTTGAAAACTAGACAGAGGCATTCTCAGAAACTTCTTTCTGATGTGTGCCTTGAACTTCCGGAGTTGAACCTTCCTCTTCATAGAGCAGTTATATAATAGTCTTTAAGTATAATCTGCAAGTGGATATGTGGAGAACTTTGAGGACTGTGCTGGAAAAGGAAATGTCTTCCCATAGAAAGGAGACGGAAGCATTCTCAGAAGCTTCTCTGTGATGTCGGCATTCAACTCACAGAGTTGAACCTTCCTTTTGATAGAGCAGTTTTCAAACACACTTTGTGGATTCTGCAATTGGTTATTTGGAGAGTTTTGAGGCCTGTACTGGAAAAGGAAATATCTTCAGGTAAAAACTAGACAGAAGCATTCTCAGAAACTTCGTTGTGATGTTTGCATTCAACTCACGGAGTTGAACCCTCTTTTTGATTGCGCAGTTTTAAATCACTGTCTTTGTTGAATCTCCAAGTGGATATTTGGAGCGATTTGGGGCATATTCTGGAAAAGGAAATATCCTCACTTGAAAACTAGATAGAAGAAGTCCCAGAAACTCCTTTGTGACGTCTGCTTTCGACTCACAGAGTTGAACCTTCCTTTTCACAGAGCAGTTTGGAAACACTCTTTTTGTAGAATCTGCGAGTGGTTATTCGGAGAGCTTCGAGGCCCATGCTGGAAATGGAAATACCTTCACATAAAAACTAGACAGAAGCGTTCTCAGAAATTTCTCTGTGATGTGTGCATTGAACTCACAGAGTTGATCCTTCCTATTGATAGAGCAATTTTGTAACACTGTTTTAGTAGAATCCGCAAGTGGATTCTTGGGGAGATTTGAGGCCTATGCTGGAAAACGAAATATCTTCACATAGAAACTAGACGGAAGCATTATCAGAAACTTCTCTGTGATGTGTGCATTAAACTCACAGAGTTGAACATTGCTTTTGATGGAGCAGTTTTGAAACACTCTTTTCGTAGAATCTGCAAGTGGTTATTTAGAGCGCTTTGAGGCCTACGCTGCAAATGGAAATATCTTCACATAAAAACTAGACAGAAGCATTCTCAGAAATTCCTTTGTGATGTGTGCATTCAACTCACAGAGATGAAGCTTCCTTTTCACAGGGCACTTTTGAAACACTGTGTTTGTGGGAACTACAAGTGGATATTTGGAGTGATTGCGGCCTCTGGTGGAAAAGCAAATATCATCAAATGAAAACTACACATAGGCATTCTCAGAAACTTCTTTGTGTGTGTGCATTCAACTCACAGAGTTGAAGAGTCCTTTTGGTAGAGCAGTTTTGAAGCACTCTTTTTGTAGAATCTGCGAGTGGTTATTCGGAGAGCTTTGAGGCCCATGCTGGAAAAGGAAATAACTTCACATAAAAACTGGACAGAAGCATTCTCAGAAAAGTCTCTGTGATGTGTGCATTCAACTCACAGAGTTGAGCCTGCCTTTTCATACAGCATTTTTGTAACACTCTTTCAGTATAATCTGCAAGTGGATCTTTGGGGCGCTTTGAGGCCTATGCTGGAAAACGAAATATCTTCACATAAAAATTAGACGGAAGCATTATCAGAAACTTCTCTGTGATGTGCGCATTCAACTCACAGGGTTGAACGTGCCTTTCGATACAGCCGTTTTCAAACGCTCGTTTTGTGGCATCTGCATTTCGGAATTTGGAGTGCTTTGAGGCCTATACTGGAAAAGGAAATATCCTCACATAGAAACTAGACAGAAGCATTCTCAGAAACTTCTTTGTGATGTGTGCATTCAACTCACAGGGTTCGACCTTCCTTTTGCTACAACAGTTTTGAAACACTCTTTTTGTAGAATCTGCAAGTGGTTATTTGGAGCGCTTCGAGGCCTATGAGTAAAAGGAAATATCTTCAGAGAAAACTAGCCAGAAGCATTCTCAGAAACTTCTGTGTGATGAGTACATTCCACTCACAGAGTTGAACGTTCCCTTTCACCGAGCAGTTCTGAAACACTCTTTTTGTAGAATCTGCAAGTGGCTACTTAGAGCGCTTTGAGACCTATGCTGGAAAGTGAAATATCTTCACATAAAAACTAGACAGAAGCATTCCCAGAAACTTCTCTGTGAAGTGTGCATTCAATTCACAGAGCTGAATCTTTCTTTTGATAGAGAAGTTTTGAGACACTCTTTCTGTAGAATCTGCAAGTGAATATCTGGAGCGCTTTGAGTCCTAGGCTGGAAAAGAAAGTATCTTCACATAGAAACTAGACAGAAGCATTCTCAAAGACTTCTCTGTGATGTGTGCATTCAACTCACAGAGTTGAAACATCCTTTTGATTTGGCAGTTTTAAAACAATCATTTGGTAGAATCTGCTAGTGGATATTTGCAGTATTTTGAGGCATATGCAGGAAAAGGTAATATCTTCACTTGAAAACTAGACAGAGGCATTCTCAGAAACTTCTTTCTGATGTGTGCCTTGAACTTCCGGAGTTGAACCTTCCTCTTCATAGAGCAGTTATATAATAGTCTTTAAGTATAATCTGCAAGTGGATATGTGGAGAACTTTGAGGACTGTGCTGGAAAAGGAAATGTCTTCCCATAGAAAGGAGACGGAAGCATTCTCAGAAGCTTCTCTGTGATGTCGGCATTCAACTCACAGAGTTGAACCTTCCTTTTGATAGAGCAGTTTTCAAACACACTTTGTGGATTCTGCAATTGGTTATTTGGAGAGTTTTGAGGCCTGTACTGGAAAAGGAAATATCTTCAGGTAAAAACTAGACAGAAGCATTCTCAGAAACTTCGTTGTGATGTTTGCATTCAACTCACGGAGTTGAACCCTCTTTTTGATTGCGCAGTTTTAAATCACTGTCTTTGTTGAATCTCCAAGTGGATATTTGGAGCGATTTGGGGCATATTCTGGAAAAGGAAATATCCTCACTTGAAAACTAGATAGAAGAAGTCCCAGAAACTCCTTTGTGACGTCTGCTTTCGACTCACAGAGTTGAACCTTCCTTTTCACAGAGCAGTTTGGAAACACTCTTTTTGTAGAATCTGCGAGTGGTTATTCGGAGAGCTTCGAGGCCCATGCTGGAAATGGAAATACCTTCACATAAAAACTAGACAGAAGCGTTCTCAGAAATTTCTCTGTGATGTGTGCATTGAACTCACAGAGTTGATCCTTCCTATTGATAGAGCAATTTTGTAACACTGTTTTAGTAGAATCCGCAAGTGGATTCTTGGGGAGATTTGAGGCCTATGCTGGAAAACGAAATATCTTCACATAGAAACTAGACGGAAGCATTATCAGAAACTTCTCTGTGATGTGTGCATTAAACTCACAGAGTTGAACATTGCTTTTGATGGAGCAGTTTTGAAACACTCTTTTCGTAGAATCTGCAAGTGGTTATTTAGAGCGCTTTGAGGCCTACGCTGCAAATGGAAATATCTTCACATAAAAACTAGACAGAAGCATTCTCAGAAATTCCTTTGTGATGTGTGCATTCAACTCACAGAGATGAAGCTTCCTTTTCACAGGGCACTTTTGAAACACTGTGTTTGTGGGAACTACAAGTGGATATTTGGAGTGATTGCGGCCTCTGGTGGAAAAGCAAATATCATCAAATGAAAACTACACATAGGCATTCTCAGAAACTTCTTTGTGTGTGTGCATTCAACTCACAGAGTTGAAGAGTCCTTTTGGTAGAGCAGTTTTGAAGCACTCTTTTTGTAGAATCTGCGAGTGGTTATTCGGAGAGCTTTGAGGCCCATGCTGGAAAAGGAAATAACTTCACATAAAAACTGGACAGAAGCATTCTCAGAAAAGTCTCTGTGATGTGTGCATTCAACTCACAGAGTTGAGCCTGCCTTTTCATACAGCATTTTTGTAACACTCTTTCAGTATAATCTGCAAGTGGATCTTTGGGGCGCTTTGAGGCCTATGCTGGAAAACGAAATATCTTCACATAAAAATTAGACGGAAGCATTATCAGAAACTTCTCTGTGATGTGCGCATTCAACTCACAGGGTTGAACGTGCCTTTCGATACAGCCGTTTTCGAACGCTCGTTTTGTGGCATCTGCATTTCGGAATTTGGAGTGCTTTGAGGCCTATACTGGAAAAGGAAATATCCTCACATAGAAACTAGACAGAAGCATTCTCAGAAACTTCTTTGTGATGTGTGCATTCAACTCACAGGGTTCGACCTTCCTTTTGCTACAACAGTTTTGAAACACTCTTTTTGTAGAATCTGCAAGTGGTTATTTGGAGCGCTTCGAGGCCTATGAGTAAAAGGAAATATCTTCAGAGAAAACTAGCCAGAAGCATTCTCAGAAACTTCTGTGTGATGAGTACATTCCACTCACAGAGTTGAACGTTCCCTTTCACCGAGCAGTTCTGAAACACTCTTTTTGTAGAATCTGCAAGTGGCTACTTAGAGCGCTTTGAGACCTATGCTGGAAAGTGAAATATCTTCACATAAAAACTAGACAGAAGCATTCCCAGAAACTTCTCTGTGAAGTGTGCATTCAATTCACAGAGCTGAATCTTTCTTTTGATAGAGAAGTTTTGAGACACTCTTTCTGTAGAATCTGCAAGTGAATATCTGGAGCGCTTTGAGTCCTAGGCTGGAAAAGAAAGTATCTTCACATAGAAACTAGACAGAAGCATTCTCAAAGACTTCTCTGTGATGTGTGCATTCAACTCACAGAGTTGAAACATCCTTTTGATTTGGCAGTTTTAAAACAATCATTTGGTAGAATCTGCTAGTGGATATTTGCAGTATTTTGAGGCATATGCAGGAAAAGGTAATATCTTCACTTGAAAACTAGACAGAGGCATTCTCAGAAACTTCTTTCTGATGTGTGCCTTGAACTTCCGGAGTTGAACCTTCCTCTTCATAGAGCAGTTATATAATAGTCTTTAAGTATAATCTGCAAGTGGATATGTGGAGAACTTTGAGGACTGTGCTGGAAAAGGAAATGTCTTCCCATAGAAAGGAGACGGAAGCATTCTCAGAAGCTTCTCTGTGATGTCGGCATTCAACTCACAGAGTTGAACCTTCCTTTTGATAGAGCAGTTTTCAAACACACTTTGTGGATTCCGCAATTGGTTATTGGGAGAGTTTTGAGGCCTGTACTGGAAAAGGAAATATCTTCAGGTAAAAACTAGACAGAAGCATTCTCAGAAACTTCGTTGTGATGTTTGCATTCAACTCACGGAGTTGAACCCTCTTTTTGATTGCGCAGTTTTAAATCACTGTCTTTGTTGAATCTCCAAGTGGATATTTGGAGCGATTTGGGGCATATTCTGGAAAAGGAAATATCCTCACTTGAAAACTAGATAGAAGAAGTCCCAGAAACTCCTTTGTGACGTCTGCTTTCGACTCACAGAGTTGAACCTTCCTTTTCACAGAGCAGTTTGGAAACACTCTTTTTGTAGAATCTGTGAGTGGTTATTCGGAGAGCTTCGAGGCCCATGCAGGAAATGGAAATACCTTCACATAAAAACTAGACAGAAGCGTTCTCAGAAATTTCTCTGTGATGTGTGCATTGAACTCACAGAGTTGATCCTTCCTATTGATAGAGCATTTTTGTAACACTGTTTTAGTAGAATCTGCAAGTGGATTCTTGGGGAGATTTGAGGCCTATGCTGGAAAACGAAATATCTTCACATAGAAACTAGACGGAAGCATTATCAGAAACTTCTCTGTGATGTGTGCATTAAACTCACAGAGTTGAACATTGCTTTTGATGGAGCAGTTTTGAAACACTCTTTTCGTAGAATCTGCAAGTGGTTATTTAGAGCGCTTTGAGGCCTACGCTGCAAATGGAAATATCTTCACATAAAAACTAGACAGAAGCATTCTCAGAAATTCCTTTGTGATGTGTGCATTCAACTCACAGAGATGAAGCTTCCTTTTCACAGGGCACTTTTGAAACACTGTGTTTGTGGGAACTACAAGTGGATATTTGGAGTGATTGCGGCCTCTGGTGGAAAAGCAAATATCATCAAATGAAAACTACACATAGGCATTCTCAGAAACTTCTTTGTGTGTGTGCATTCAACTCACAGAGTTGAAGAGTCCTTTTGGTAGAGCAGTTTTGAAGCACTCTTTTTGTAGAATCTGCGAGTGGTTATTCGGAGAGCTTTGAGGCCCATGCTGGAAAAGGAAATAACTTCACATAAAAACTGGACAGAAGCATTCTCAGAAAAGTCTCTGTGATGTGTGCATTCAACTCACAGAGTTGAGCCTGCCTTTTCATACAGCATTTTTGTAACACTCTTTCAGTATAATCTGCAAGTGGATCTTTGGGGCGCTTTGAGGCCTATGCTGGAAAACGAAATATCTTCACATAAAAATTAGACGGAAGCATTATCAGAAACTTCTCTGTGATGTGCGCATTCAACTCACAGGGTTGAACGTGCCTTTCGATACAGCCGTTTTCGAACGCTCGTTTTGTGGCATCTGCATTTCGGAATTTGGAGTGCTTTGAGGCCTATACTGGAAAAGGAAATATCCTCACATAGAAACTAGACAGAAGCATTCTCAGAAACTTCTTTGTGATGTGTGCATTCAACTCACAGGGTTCGACCTTCCTTTTGCTACAACAGTTTTGAAACACTCTTTTTGTAGAATCTGCAAGTGGTTATTTGGAGCGCTTCGAGGCCTATGAGTAAAAGGAAATATCTTCAGAGAAAACTAGCCAGAAGCATTCTCAGAAACTTCTGTGTGATGAGTACATTCCACTCACAGAGTTGAACGTTCCCTTT
This sequence comes from Pongo pygmaeus, assembly GCF_028885625.2. Classification (NCBI taxonomy): domain Eukaryota; kingdom Metazoa; phylum Chordata; class Mammalia; order Primates; family Hominidae; genus Pongo; species Pongo pygmaeus. The sequence continues at coordinate 41,212,040 of NC_072391.2, read as the reverse complement.
CACCGAGCAGTTCTGAAACACTCTTTTTGTAGAATCTGCAAGTGGCTACTTAGAGCGCTTTGAGACCTATGCTGGAAAGTGAAATATCTTCACATAAAAACTAGACAGAAGCATTCCCAGAAACTTCTCTGTGAAGTGTGCATTCAATTCACAGAGCTGAATCTTTCTTTTGATAGAGAAGTTTTGAGACACTCTTTCTGTAGAATCTGCAAGTGAATATCTGGAGCGCTTTGAGTCCTAGGCTGGAAAAGAAAGTATCTTCACATAGAAACTAGACAGAAGCATTCTCAAAGACTTCTCTGTGATGTGTGCATTCAAGTCACAGAGTTGAAACATCCTTTTGATTTGGCAGTTTTAAAACAATCATTTTGTAGAATCTGCTAGTGGATATTTGCAGTATTTTGAGGCATATGCAGGAAAAGGTAATATCTTCACTTGAAAACTAGACAGAGGCATTCTCAGAAACTTCTTTCTGATGTGTGCCTTGAACTTCCGGAGTTGAACCTTCCTCTTCATAGAGCAGTTATATAATAGTCTTTAAGTATAATCTGCAAGTGGATATGTGGAGAACTTTGAGGACTGTGCTGGAAAAGGAAATGTCTTCCCATAGAAAGGAGACGGAAGCATTCTCAGAAGCTTCTCTGTGATGTCGGCATTCAACTCACAGAGTTGAACCTTCCTTTTGATAGAGCAGTTTTCAAACACACTTTGTGGATTCCGCAATTGGTTATTGGGAGAGTTTTGAGGCCTGTACTGGAAAAGGAAATATCTTCAGGTAAAAACTAGACAGAAGCATTCTCAGAAACTTCGTTGTGATGTTTGCATTCAACTCACGGAGTTGAACCCTCTTTTTGATTGCGCAGTTTTAAATCACTGTCTTTGTTGAATCTCCAAGTGGATATTTGGAGCGATTTGGGGCATATTCTGGAAAAGGAAATATCCTCACTTGAAAACTAGATAGAAGAAGTCCCAGAAACTCCTTTGTGACGTCTGCTTTCGACTCACAGAGTTGAACCTTCCTTTTCACAGAGCAGTTTGGAAACACTCTTTTTGTAGAATCTGCGAGTGGTTATTCGGAGAGCTTCGAGGCCCATGCTGGAAATGGAAATACCTTCACATAAAAACTAGACAGAAGCGTTCTCAGAAATTTCTCTGTGATGTGTGCATTGAACTCACAGAGTTGATCCTTCCTATTGATAGAGCATTTTTGTAACACTGTTTTAGTAGAATCTGCAAGTGGATTCTTGGGGAGATTTGAGGCCTATGCTGGAAAACGAAATATCTTCACATAGAAACTAGACGGAAGCATTATCAGAAACTTCTCTGTGATGTGTGCATTAAACTCACAGAGTTGAACATTGCTTTTGATGGAGCAGTTTTGAAACACTCTTTTCGTAGAATCTGCAAGTGGTTATTTAGAGCGCTTTGAGGCCTACGCTGCAAATGGAAATATCTTCACATAAAAACTAGACAGAAGCATTCTCAGAAATTCCTTTGTGATGTGTGCATTCAACTCACAGAGATGAAGCTTCCTTTTCACAGGGCACTTTTGAAACACTGTGTTTGTGGGAACTACAAGTGGATATTTGGAGTGATTGCGGCCTCTGGTGGAAAAGCAAATATCATCAAATGAAAACTACACATAGGCATTCTCAGAAACTTCTTTGTGTGTGTGCATTCAACTCACAGAGTTGAAGAGTCCTTTTGGTAGAGCAGTTTTGAAGCACTCTTTTTGTAGAATCTGCGAGTGGTTATTCGGAGAGCTTTGAGGCCCATGCTGGAAAAGGAAATATCTTCACATAAAAACTGGACAGAAGCATTCTCAGAAAATTCTCTGTGATGTGTGCATTCAACTCACAGAGTTGAGCCTGCCTTTTCATACAGCATTTTTGTAACACTCTTTCAGTATAATCTGCAAGTGGATCTTTGGGGCGCTTTGAGGCCTATGCTGGAAAACGAAATATCTTCACATAAAAATTAGACGGAAGCATTATCAGAAACTTCTCTGTGATGTGCGCATTCAACTCACAGGGTTGAACGTGCCTTTTGATACAGCCGTTTTCAAACGCTCGTTTTGTGGCATCTGCATTTCGGAATTTGGAGTGCTTTGAGGCCTATACTGGAAAAGGAAATATCCTCACATAGAAACTAGACAGAAGCATTCTCAGAAACTTCTTTGTGATGTGTGCATTCAACTCACAGGGTTCGACCTTCCTTTTGCTACAACAGTTTTGAAACACTCTTTTTGTAGAATCTGCAAGTGGTTATTTGGAGCGCTTCGAGGCCTATGAGTAAAAGGAAATATCTTCAGAGAAAACTAGCCAGAAGCATTCTCAGAAACTTCTGTGTGATGAGTACATTCCACTCACAGAGTTGAACGTTCCCTTTCACCGAGCAGTTCTGAAACACTCTTTTTGTAGAATCTGCAAGTGGCTACTTAGAGCGCTTTGAGACCTATGCTGGAAAGTGAAATATCTTCACATAAAAACTAGACAGAAGCATTCCCAGAAACTTCTCTGTGAAGTGTGCATTCAATTCACAGAGCTGAATCTTTCTTTTGATAGAGAAGTTTTGAGACACTCTTTCTGTAGAATCTGCAAGTGAATATCTGGAGCGCTTTGAGTCCTAGGCTGGAAAAGAAAGTATCTTCACATAGAAACTAGACAGAAGCATTCTCAAAGACTTCTCTGTGATGTGTGCATTCAAGTCACAGAGTTGAAACATCCTTTTGATTTGGCAGTTTTAAAACAATCATTTTGTAGAATCTGCTAGTGGATATTTGCAGTATTTTGAGGCATATGCAGGAAAAGGTAATATCTTCACTTGAAAACTAGACAGAGGCATTCTCAGAAACTTCTTTCTGATGTGTGCCTTGAACTTCCGGAGTTGAACCTTCCTCTTCATAGAGCAGTTATATAATAGTCTTTAAGTATAATCTGCAAGTGGATATGTGGAGAACTTTGAGGACTGTGCTGGAAAAGGAAATGTCTTCCCATAGAAAGGAGACGGAAGCATTCTCAGAAGCTTCTCTGTGATGTCGGCATTCAACTCACAGAGTTGAACCTTCCTTTTGATAGAGCAGTTTTCAAACACACTTTGTGGATTCTGCAATTGGTTATTTGGAGAGTTTTGAGGCCTGTACTGGAAAAGGAAATATCTTCAGGTAAAAACTAGACAGAAGCATTCTCAGAAACTTCGTTGTGATGTTTGCATTCAACTCACGGAGTTGAACCCTCTTTTTGATTGCGCAGTTTTAAATCACTGTCTTTGTTGAATCTCCAAGTGGATATTTGGAGCGATTTGGGGCATATTCTGGAAAAGGAAATATCCTCACTTGAAAACTAGATAGAAGAAGTCCCAGAAACTCCTTTGTGACGTCTGCTTTCGACTCACAGAGTTGAACCTTCCTTTTCACAGAGCAGTTTGGAAACACTCTTTTTGTAGAATCTGCGAGTGGTTATTCGGAGAGCTTCGAGGCCCATGCTGGAAATGGAAATACCTTCACATAAAAATTAGACAGAAGCGTTCTCAGAAATTTCTCTGTGATGTGTGCATTGAACTCACAGAGTTGATCCTTCCTATTGATAGAGCAATTTTGTAACACTGTTTTAGTAGAATCCGCAAGTGGATTCTTGGGGAGATTTGAGGCCTATGCTGGAAAACGAAATATCTTCACATAGAAACTAGACGGAAGCATTATCAGAAACTTCTCTGTGATGTGTGCATTAAACTCACAGAGTTGAACATTGCTTTTGATGGAGCAGTTTTGAAACACTCTTTTCGTAGAATCTGCAAGTGGTTATTTAGAGCGCTTTGAGGCCTACGCTGCAAATGGAAATATCTTCACATAAAAACTAGACAGAAGCATTCTCAGAAATTCCTTTGTGATGTGTGCATTCAACTCACAGAGATGAAGCTTCCTTTTCACAGGGCACTTTTGAAACACTGTGTTTGTGGGAACTACAAGTGGATATTTGGAGTGATTGCGGCCTCTGGTGGAAAAGCAAATATCATCAAATGAAAACTACACATAGGCATTCTCAGAAACTTCTTTGTGTGTGTGCATTCAACTCACAGAGTTGAAGAGTCCTTTTGGTAGAGCAGTTTTGAAGCACTCTTTTTGTAGAATCTGCGAGTGGTTATTCGGAGAGCTTTGAGGCCCATGCTGGAAAAGGAAATATCTTCACATAAAAACTGGACAGAAGCATTCTCAGAAAATTCTCTGTGATGTGTGCATTCAACTCACAGAGTTGAGCCTGCCTTTTCATACAGCATTTTTGTAACACTCTTTCAGTATAATCTGCAAGTGGATCTTTGGGGCGCTTTGAGGCCTATGCTGGAAAACGAAATATCTTCACATAAAAATTAGACGGAAGCATTATCAGAAACTTCTCTGTGATGTGCGCATTCAACTCACAGGGTTGAACGTGCCTTTTGATACAGCCGTTTTCAAACGCTCGTTTTGTGGCATCTGCATTTCGGAATTTGGAGTGCTTTGAGGCCTATACTGGAAAAGGAAATATCCTCACATAGAAACTAGACAGAAGCATTCTCAGAAACTTCTTTGTGATATGTGCATTCAACTCACAGGGTTCGACCTTCCTTTTGCTACAACAGTTTTGAAACACTCTTTTTGTAGAATCTGCAAGTGGTTATTTGGAGCGCTTCGAGGCCTATGAGTAAAAGGAAATATCTTCAGAGAAAACTAGCCAGAAGCATTCTCAGAAACTTCTGTGTGATGAGTACATTCCACTCACAGAGTTGAACGTTCCCTTTCACCGAGCAGTTCTGAAACACTCTTTTTGTAGAATCTGCAAGTGGCTACTTAGAGCGCTTTGAGACCTATGCTGGAAAGTGAAATATCTTCACATAAAAACTAGACAGAAGCATTCCCAGAAACTTCTCTGTGAAGTGTGCATTCAATTCACAGAGCTGAATCTTTCTTTTGATAGAGAAGTTTTGAGACACTCTTTCTGTAGAATCTGCAAGTGAATATCTGGAGCGCTTTGAGTCCTAGGCTGGAAAAGAAAGTATCTTCACATAGAAACTAGACAGAAGCATTCTCAAAGACTTCTCTGTGATGTGTGCATTCAACTCACAGAGTTGAAACATCCTTTTGATTTGGCAGTTTTAAAACAATCATTTTGTAGAATCTGCTAGTGGATATTTGCAGTATTTTGAGGCATATGCAGGAAAAGGTAATATCTTCACTTGAAAACTAGACAGAGGCATTCTCAGAAACTTCTTTCTGATGTGTGCCTTGAACTTCCGGAGTTGAACCTTCCTCTTCATAGAGCAGTTATATAATAGTCTTTAAGTATAATCTGCAAGTGGATATGTGGAGAACTTTGAGGACTGTGCTGGAAAAGGAAATGTCTTCCCATAGAAAGGAGACGGAAGCATTCTCAGAAGCTTCTCTGTGATGTCGGCATTCAACTCACAGAGTTGAACCTTCCTTTTGATAGAGCAGTTTTCAAACACACTTTGTGGATTCTGCAATTGGTTATTTGGAGAGTTTTGAGGCCTGTACTGGAAAAGGAAATATCTTCAGGTAAAAACTAGACAGAAGCATTCTCAGAAACTTCGTTGTGATGTTTGCATTCAACTCACGGAGTTGAACCCTCTTTTTGATTGCGCAGTTTTAAATCACTGTCTTTGTTGAATCTCCAAGTGGATATTTGGAGCGATTTGGGGCATATTCTGGAAAAGGAAATATCCTCACTTGAAAACTAGATAGAAGAAGTCCCAGAAACTCCTTTGTGACGTCTGCTTTCGACTCACAGAGTTGAACCTTCCTTTTCACAGAGCAGTTTGGAAACACTCTTTTTGTAGAATCTGCGAGTGGTTATTCGGAGAGCTTCGAGGCCCATGCTGGAAATGGAAATACCTTCACATAAAAACTAGACAGAAGCGTTCTCAGAAATTTCTCTGTGATGTGTGCATTGAACTCACAGAGTTGATCCTTCCTATTGATAGAGCAATTTTGTAACACTGTTTTAGTAGAATCTGCAAGTGGATTCTTGGGGAGATTTGAGGCCTATGCTGGAAAACGAAATATCTTCACATAGAAACTAGACGGAAGCATTATCAGAAACTTCTCTGTGATGTGTGCATTAAACTCACAGAGTTGAACATTGCTTTTGATGGAGCAGTTTTGAAACACTCTTTTCGTAGAATCTGCAAGTGGTTATTTAGAGCGCTTTGAGGCCTACGCTGCAAATGGAAATATCTTCACATAAAAACTAGACAGAAGCATTCTCAGAAATTCCTTTGTGATGTGTGCATTCAACTCACAGAGATGAAGCTTCCTTTTCACAGGGCACTTTTGAAACACTGTGTTTGTGGGAACTACAAGTGGATATTTGGAGTGATTGCGGCCTCTGGTGGAAAAGCAAATATCATCAAATGAAAACTACACATAGGCATTCTCAGAAACTTCTTTGTGTGTGTGCATTCAACTCACAGAGTTGAAGAGTCCTTTTGGTAGAGCAGTTTTGAAGCACTCTTTTTGTAGAATCTGCGAGTGGTTATTCGGAGAGCTTTGAGGCCCATGCTGGAAAAGGAAATAACTTCACATAAAAACTGGACAGAAGCATTCTCAGAAAAGTCTCTGTGATGTGTGCATTCAACTCACAGAGTTGAGCCTGCCTTTTCATACAGCATTTTTGTAACACTCTTTCAGTATAATCTGCAAGTGGATATTTGGGGCGCTTTGAGGCCTATGCTGGAAAACGAAATATCTTCACATAAAAATTAGACGGAAGCATTATCAGAAACTTCTCTGTGATGTGCGCATTCAACTCACAGGGTTGAACGTGCCTTTCGATACAGCCGTTTTCAAACGCTCGTTTTGTGGCATCTGCATTTCGGAATTTGGAGTGCTTTGAGGCCTATACTGGAAAAGGAAATATCCTCACATAGAAACTAGACAGAAGCATTCTCAGAAACTTCTTTGTGATGTGTGCATTCAACTCACAGGGTTCGACCTTCCTTTTGCTACAACAGTTTTGAAACACTCTTTTTGTAGAATCTGCAAGTGGTTATTTGGAGCGCTTCGAGGCCTATGAGTAAAAGGAAATATCTTCAGAGAAAACTAGCCAGAAGCATTCTCAGAAACTTCTGTGTGATGAGTACATTCCACTCACAGAGTTGAACGTTCCCTTTCACCGAGCAGTTCTGAAACACTCTTTTTGTAGAATCTGCAAGTGGCTACTTAGAGCGCTTTGAGACCTATGCTGGAAAGTGAAATATCTTCACATAAAAACTAGACAGAAGCATTCCCAGAAACTTCTCTGTGAAGTGTGCATTCAATTCACAGAGCTGAATCTTTCTTTTGATAGAGAAGTTTTGAGACACTCTTTCTGTAGAATCTGCAAGTGAATATCTGGAGCGCTTTGAGTCCTAGGCTGGAAAAGAAAGTATCTTCACATAGAAACTAGACAGAAGCATTCTCAAAGACTTCTCTGTGATGTGTGCATTCAACTCACAGAGTTGAAACATCCTTTTGATTTGGCAGTTTTAAAACAATCATTTGGTAGAATCTGCTAGTGGATATTTGCAGTATTTTGAGGCATATGCAGGAAAAGGTAATATCTTCACTTGAAAACTAGACAGAGGCATTCTCAGAAACTTCTTTCTGATGTGTGCCTTGAACTTCCGGAGTTGAACCTTCCTCTTCATAGAGCAGTTATATAATAGTCTTTAAGTATAATCTGCAAGTGGATATGTGGAGAACTTTGAGGACTGTGCTGGAAAAGGAAATGTCTTCCCATAGAAAGGAGACGGAAGCATTCTCAGAAGCTTCTCTGTGATGTCGGCATTCAACTCACAGAGTTGAACCTTCCTTTTGATAGAGCAGTTTTCAAACACACTTTGTGGATTCTGCAATTGGTTATTTGGAGAGTTTTGAGGCCTGTACTGGAAAAGGAAATATCTTCAGGTAAAAACTAGACAGAAGCATTCTCAGAAACTTCGTTGTGATGTTTGCATTCAACTCACGGAGTTGAACCCTCTTTTTGATTGCGCAGTTTTAAATCACTGTCTTTGTTGAATCTCCAAGTGGATATTTGGAGCGATTTGGGGCATATTCTGGAAAAGGAAATATCCTCACTTGAAAACTAGATAGAAGAAGTCCCAGAAACTCCTTTGTGACGTCTGCTTTCGACTCACAGAGTTGAACCTTCCTTTTCACAGAGCAGTTTGGAAACACTCTTTTTGTAGAATCTGCGAGTGGTTATTCGGAGAGCTTCGAGGCCCATGCTGGAAATGGAAATACCTTCACATAAAAACTAGACAGAAGCGTTCTCAGAAATTTCTCTGTGATGTGTGCATTGAACTCACAGAGTTGATCCTTCCTATTGATAGAGCAATTTTGTAACACTGTTTTAGTAGAATCTGCAAGTGGATTCTTGGGGAGATTTGAGGCCTATGCTGGAAAACGAAATATCTTCACATAGAAACTAGACGGAAGCATTATCAGAAACTTCTCTGTGATGTGTGCATTAAACTCACAGAGTTGAACATTGCTTTTGATGGAGCAGTTTTGAAACACTCTTTTCGTAGAATCTGCAAGTGGTTATTTAGAGCGCTTTGAGGCCTACGCTGCAAATGGAAATATCTTCACATAAAAACTAGACAGAAGCATTCTCAGAAATTCCTTTGTGATGTGTGCATTCAACTCACAGAGATGAAGCTTCCTTTTCACAGGGCACTTTTGAAACACTGTGTTTGTGGGAACTACAAGTGGATATTTGGAGTGATTGCGGCCTCTGGTGGAAAAGCAAATATCATCAAATGAAAACTACACATAGGCATTCTCAGAAACTTCTTTGTGTGTGTGCATTCAACTCACAGAGTTGAAGAGTCCTTTTGGTAGAGCAGTTTTGAAGCACTCTTTTTGTAGAATCTGCGAGTGGTTATTCGGAGAGCTTTGAGGCCCATGCTGGAAAAGGAAATAACTTCACATAAAAACTGGACAGAAGCATTCTCAGAAAAGTCTCTGTGATGTGTGCATTCAACTCACAGAGTTGAGCCTGCCTTTTCATACAGCATTTTTGTAACACTCTTTCAGTATAATCTGCAAGTGGATCTTTGGGGAGCTTTGAGGCCTATGCTGGAAAACGAAATATCTTCACATAAAAATTAGACGGAAGCATTATCAGAAACTTCTCTGTGATGTGCGCATTCAACTCACAGGGTTGAACGTGCCTTTCGATACAGCCGTTTTCAAACGCTCGTTTTGTGGCATCTGCATTTCGGAATTTGGAGTGCTTTGAGGCCTATACTGGAAAAGGAAATATCCTCACATAGAAACTAGACAGAAGCATTCTCAGAAACTTCTTTGTGATGTGTGCATTCAACTCACAGGGTTCGACCTTCCTTTTGCTACAACAGTTTTGAAACACTCTTTTTGTAGAATCTGCAAGTGGTTATTTGGAGCGCTTCGAGGCCTATGAGTAAAAGGAAATATCTTCAGAGAAAACTAGCCAGAAGCATTCTCAGAAACTTCTGTGTGATGAGTACATTCCACTCACAGAGTTGAACGTTCCCTTTCACCGAGCAGTTCTGAAACACTCTTTTTGTAGAATCTGCAAGTGGCTACTTAGAGCGCTTTGAGACCTATGCTGGAAAGTGAAATATCTTCACATAAAAACTAGACAGAAGCATTCCCAGAAACTTCTCTGTGAAGTGTGCATTCAATTCACAGAGCTGAATCTTTCTTTTGATAGAGAAGTTTTGAGACACTCTTTCTGTAGAATCTGCAAGTGAATATCTGGAGCGCTTTGAGTCCTAGGCTGGAAAAGAAAGTATCTTCACATAGAAACTAGACAGAAGCATTCTCAAAGACTTCTCTGTGATGTGTGCATTCAACTCACAGAGTTGAAACATCCTTTTGATTTGGCAGTTTTAAAACAATCATTTGGTAGAATCTGCTAGTGGATATTTGCAGTATTTTGAGGCATATGCAGGAAAAGGTAATATCTTCACTTGAAAACTAGACAGAGGCATTCTCAGAAACTTCTTTCTGATGTGTGCCTTGAACTTCCGGAGTTGAACCTTCCTCTTCATAGAGCAGTTATATAATAGTCTTTAAGTATAATCTGCAAGTGGATATGTGGAGAACTTTGAGGACTGTGCTGGAAAAGGAAATGTCTTCCCATAGAAAGGAGACGGAAGCATTCTCAGAAGCTTCTCTGTGATGTCGGCATTCAACTCACAGAGTTGAACCTTCCTTTTGATAGAGCAGTTTTCAAACACACTTTGTGGATTCTGCAATTGGTTATTTGGAGAGTTTTGAGGCCTGTACTGGAAAAGGAAATATCTTCAGGTAAAAACTAGACAGAAGCATTCTCAGAAACTTCGTTGTGATGTTTGCATTCAACTCACGGAGTTGAACCCTCTTTTTGATTGCGCAGTTTTAAATCACTGTCTTTGTTGAATCTCCAAGTGGATATTTGGAGCGATTTGGGGCATATTCTGGAAAAGGAAATATCCTCACTTGAAAACTAGATAGAAGAAGTCCCAGAAACTCCTTTGTGACGTCTGCTTTCGACTCACAGAGTTGAACCTTCCTTTTCACAGAGCAGTTTGGAAACACTCTTTTTGTAGAATCTGCGAGTGGTTATTCGGAGAGCTTCGAGGCCCATGCTGGAAATGGAAATACCTTCACATAAAAACTAGACAGAAGCGTTCTCAGAAATTTCTCTGTGATGTGTGCATTGAACTCACAGAGTTGATCCTTCCTATTGATAGAGCAATTTTGTAACACTGTTTTAGTAGAATCTGCAAGTGGATTCTTGGGGAGATTTGAGGCCTATGCTGGAAAACGAAATATCTTCACATAGAAACTAGACGGAAGCATTATCAGAAACTTCTCTGTGATGTGTGCATTAAACTCACAGAGTTGAACATTGCTTTTGATGGAGCAGTTTTGAAACACTCTTTTCGTAGAATCTGCAAGTGGTTATTTAGAGCGCTTTGAGGCCTACGCTGCAAATGGAAATATCTTCACATAAAAACTAGACAGAAGCATTCTCAGAAATTCCTTTGTGATGTGTGCATTCAACTCACAGAGATGAAGCTTCCTTTTCACAGGGCACTTTTGAAACACTGTGTTTGTGGGAACTACAAGTGGATATTTGGAGTGATTGCGGCCTCTGGTGGAAAAGCAAATATCATCAAATGAAAACTACACATAGGCATTCTCAGAAACTTCTTTGTGTGTGTGCATTCAACTCACAGAGTTGAAGAGTCCTTTTGGTAGAGCAGTTTTGAAGCACTCTTTTTGTAGAATCTGCGAGTGGTTATTCGGAGAGCTTTGAGGCCCATGCTGGAAAAGGAAATAACTTCACATAAAAACTGGACAGAAGCATTCTCAGAAAAGTCTCTGTGATGTGTGCATTCAACTCACAGAGTTGAGCCTGCCTTTTCATACAGCATTTTTGTAACACTCTTTCAGTATAATCTGCAAGTGGATCTTTGGGGAGCTTTGAGGCCTATGCTGGAAAACGAAATATCTTCACATAAAAATTAGACGGAAGCATTATCAGAAACTTCTCTGTGATGTGCGCATTCAACTCACAGGGTTGAACGTGCCTTTCGATACAGCCGTTTTCAAACGCTCGTTTTGTGGCATCTGCATTTCGGAATTTGGAGTGCTTTGAGGCCTATACTGGAAAAGGAAATATCCTCACATAGAAACTAGACAGAAGCATTCTCAGAAACTTCTTTGTGATGTGTGCATTCAACTCACAGGGTTCGACCTTCCTTTTGCTACAACAGTTTTGAAACACTCTTTTTGTAGAATCTGCAAGTGGTTATTTGGAGCGCTTCGAGGCCTATGAGTAAAAGGAAATATCTTCAGAGAAAACTAGCCAGAAGCATTCTCAGAAACTTCTGTGTGATGAGTACATTCCACTCACAGAGTTGAACGTTCCCTTTCACCGAGCAGTTCTGAAACACTCTTTTTGTAGAATCTGCAAGTGGCTACTTAGAGCGCTTTGAGACCTATGCTGGAAAGTGAAATATCTTCACATAAAAACTAGACAGAAGCATTCCCAGAAACTTCTCTGTGAAGTGTGCATTCAATTCACAGAGCTGAATCTTTCTTTTGATAGAGAAGTTTTGAGACACTCTTTCTGTAGAATCTGCAAGTGAATATCTGGAGCGCTTTGAGTCCTAGGCTGGAAAAGAAAGTATCTTCACATAGAAACTAGACAGAAGCATTCTCAAAGACTTCTCTGTGATGTGTGCATTCAACTCACAGAGTTGAAACATCCTTTTGATTTGGCAGTTTTAAAACAATCATTTGGTAGAATCTGCTAGTGGATATTTGCAGTATTTTGAGGCATATGCAGGAAAAGGTAATATCTTCACTTGAAAACTAGACAGAGGCATTCTCAGAAACTTCTTTCTGATGTGTGCCTTGAACTTCCGGAGTTGAACCTTCCTCTTCATAGAGCAGTTATATAATAGTCTTTAAGTATAATCTGCAAGTGGATATGTGGAGAACTTTGAGGACTGTGCTGGAAAAGGAAATGTCTTCCCATAGAAAGGAGACGGAAGCATTCTCAGAAGCTTCTCTGTGATGTCGGCATTCAACTCACAGAGTTGAACCTTCCTTTTGATAGAGCAGTTTTCAAACACACTTTGTGGATTCTGCAATTGGTTATTTGGAGAGTTTTGAGGCCTGTACTGGAAAAGGAAATATCTTCAGGTAAAAACTAGACAGAAGCATTCTCAGAAACTTCGTTGTGATGTTTGCATTCAACTCACGGAGTTGAACCCTCTTTTTGATTGCGCAGTTTTAAATCACTGTCTTTGTTGAATCTCCAAGTGGATATTTGGAGCGATTTGGGGCATATTCTGGAAAAGGAAATATCCTCACTTGAAAACTAGATAGAAGAAGTCCCAGAAACTCCTTTGTGACGTCTGCTTTCGACTCACAGAGTTGAACCTTCCTTTTCACAGAGCAGTTTGGAAACACTCTTTTTGTAGAATCTGCGAGTGGTTATTCGGAGAGCTTCGAGGCCCATGCTGGAAATGGAAATACCTTCACATAAAAACTAGACAGAAGCGTTCTCAGAAATTTCTCTGTGATGTGTGCATTGAACTCACAGAGTTGATCCTTCCTATTGATAGAGCAATTTTGTAACACTGTTTTAGTAGAATCTGCAAGTGGATTCTTGGGGAGATTTGAGGCCTATGCTGGAAAACGAAATATCTTCACATAGAAACTAGACGGAAGCATTATCAGAAACTTCTCTGTGATGTGTGCATTAAACTCACAGAGTTGAACATTGCTTTTGATGGAGCAGTTTTGAAACACTCTTTTCGTAGAATCTGCAAGTGGTTATTTAGAGCGCTTTGAGGCCTACGCTGCAAATGGAAATATCTTCACATAAAAACTAGACAGAAGCATTCTCAGAAATTCCTTTGTGATGTGTGCATTCAACTCACAGAGATGAAGCTTCCTTTTCACAGGGCACTTTTGAAACACTGTGTTTGTGGGAACTACAAGTGGATATTTGGAGTGATTGCGGCCTCTGGTGGAAAAGCAAATATCATCAAATGAAAACTACACATAGGCATTCTCAGAAACTTCTTTGTGTGTGTGCATTCAACTCACAGAGTTGAAGAGTCCTTTTGGTAGAGCAGTTTTGAAGCACTCTTTTTGTAGAATCTGCGAGTGGTTATTCGGAGAGCTTTGAGGCCCATGCTGGAAAAGGAAATAACTTCACATAAAAACTGGACAGAAGCATTCTCAGAAAAGTCTCTGTGATGTGTGCATTCAACTCACAGAGTTGAGCCTGCCTTTTCATACAGCATTTTTGTAACACTCTTTCAGTATAATCTGCAAGTGGATCTTTGGGGAGCTTTGAGGCCTATGCTGGAAAACGAAATATCTTCACATAAAAATTAGACGGAAGCATTATCAGAAACTTCTCTGTGATGTGCGCATTCAACTCACAGGGTTGAACGTGCCTTTCGATACAGCCGTTTTCAAACGCTCGTTTTGTGGCATCTGCATTTCGGAATTTGGAGTGCTTTGAGGCCTATACTGGAAAAGGAAATATCCTCACATAGAAACTAGACAGAAGCATTCTCAGAAACTTCTTTGTGATGTGTGCATTCAACTCACAGGGTTCGACCTTCCTTTTGCTACAACAGTTTTGAAACACTCTTTTTGTAGAATCTGCAAGTGGTTATTTGGAGCGCTTCGAGGCCTATGAGTAAAAGGAAATATCTTCAGAGAAAACTAGCCAGAAGCATTCTCAGAAACTTCTGTGTGATGAGTACATTCCACTCACAGAGTTGAACGTTCCCTTTCACCGAGCAGTTCTGAAACACTCTTTTTGTAGAATCTGCAAGTGGCTACTTAGAGCGCTTTGAGACCTATGCTGGAAAGTGAAATATCTTCACATAAAAACTAGACAGAAGCATTCCCAGAAACGTCTCTGTGAAGTGTGCATTCAATTCACAGAGCTGAATCTTTCTTTTGATAGAGAAGTTTTGAGACACTCTTTCTGTAGAATCTGCAAGTGAATATCTGGAGCGCTTTGAGTCCTAGGCTGGAAAAGAAAGTATCTTCACATAGAAACTAGACAGAAGCATTCTCAAAGACTTCTCTGTGATGTGTGCATTCAAGTCACAGAGTTGAAACATCCTTTTGATTTGGCAGTTTTAAAACAATCATTTTGTAGAATCTGCTAGTGGATATTTGCAGTATTTTGAGGCATATGCAGGAAAAGGTAATATCTTCACTTGAAAACTAGACAGAGGCATTCTCAGAAACTTCTTTCTGATGTGTGCCTTGAACTTCCGGAGTTGAACCTTCCTCTTCATAGAGCAGTTATATAATAGTCTTTAAGTATAATCTGCAAGTGGATATGTGGAGAACTTTGAGGACTGTGCTGGAAAAGGAAATGTCTTCCCATAGAAAGGAGACGGAAGCATTCTCAGAAGCTTCTCTGTGATGTCGGCATTCAACTCACAGAGTTGAACCTTCCTTTTGATAGAGCAGTTTTCAAACACACTTTGTGGATTCCGCAATTGGTTATTTGGAGAGTTTTGAGGCCTGTACTGGAAAAGGAAATATCTTCAGGTAAAAACTAGACAGAAGCATTCTCAGAAACTTCGTTGTGATGTTTGCATTCAACTCACGGAGTTGAACCCTCTTTTTGATTGCGCAGTTTTAAATCACTGTCTTTGTTGAATCTCCAAGTGGATATTTGGAGCGATTTGGGGCATATTCTGGAAAAGGAAATATCCTCACTTGAAAACTAGATAGAAGAAGTCCCAGAAACTCCTTTGTGACGTCTGCTTTCGACTCACAGAGTTGAACCTTCCTTTTCACAGAGCAGTTTGGAAACACTCTTTTTGTAGAATCTGCGAGTGGTTATTCGGAGAGCTTCGAGGCCCATGCTGGAAATGGAAATACCTTCACATAAAAACTAGACAGAAGCGTTCTCAGAAATTTCTCTGTGATGTGTGCATTGAACTCACAGAGTTGATCCTTCCTATTGATAGAGCAATTTTGTAACACTGTTTTAGTAGAATCTGCAAGTGGATTCTTGGGGAGATTTGAGGCCTATGCTGGAAAACGAAATATCTTCACATAGAAACTAGACGGAAGCATTATCAGAAACTTCTCTGTGATGTGTGCATTAAACTCACAGAGTTGAACATTGCTTTTGATGGAGCAGTTTTGAAACACTCTTTTCGTAGAATCTGCAAGTGGTTATTTAGAGCGCTTTGAGGCCTACGCTGCAAATGGAAATATCTTCACATAAAAACTAGACAGAAGCATTCTCAGAAATTCCTTTGTGATGTGTGCATTCAACTCACAGAGATGAAGCTTCCTTTTCACAGGGCACTTTTGAAACACTGTGTTTGTGGGAACTACAAGTGGATATTTGGAGTGATTGCGGCCTCTGGTGGAAAAGCAAATATCATCAAATGAAAACTACACATAGGCATTCTCAGAAACTTCTTTGTGTGTGTGCATTCAACTCACAGAGTTGAAGAGTCCTTTTGGTAGAGCAGTTTTGAAGCACTCTTTTTGTAGAATCTGCGAGTGGTTATTCGGAGAGCTTTGAGGTCCATGCTGGAAAAGGAAATAACTTCACATAAAAACTGGACAGAAGCATTCTCAGAAAAGTCTCTGTGATGTGTGCATTCAACTCACAGAGTTGAGCCTGCCTTTTCATACAGCATTTTTGTAACACTCTTTCAGTATAATCTGCAAGTGGATATTTGGGGCGCTTTGAGGCCTATGCTGGAAAACGAAATATCTTCACATAAAAATTAGACGGAAGCATTATCAGAAACTTCTCTGTGATGTGCGCATTCAACTCACAGGGTTGAACGTGCCTTTCGATACAGCCGTTTTCAAACGCTCGTTTTGTGGCATCTGCATTTCGGAATTTGGAGTGCTTTGAGGCCTATACTGGAAAAGGAAATATCCTCACATAGAAACTAGACAGAAGCATTCTCAGAAACTTCTTTGTGATGTGTGCATTCAACTCACAGGGTTCGACCTTCCTTTTGCTACAACAGTTTTGAAACACTCTTTTTGTAGAATCTGCAAGTGGTTATTTGGAGCGCTTCGAGGCCTATGAGTAAAAGGAAATATCTTCAGAGAAAACTAGCCAGAAGCATTCTCAGAAACTTCTGTGTGATGAGTACATTCCACTCACAGAGTTGAACGTTCCCTTTCACCGAGCAGTTCTGAAACACTCTTTTTGTAGAATCTGCAAGTGGCTACTTAGAGCGCTTTGAGACCTATGCTGGAAAGTGAAATATCTTCACATAAAAACTAGACAGAAGCATTCCCAGAAACTTCTCTGTGAAGTGTGCATTCAATTCACAGAGCTGAATCTTTCTTTTGATAGAGAAGTTTTGAGACACTCTTTCTGTAGAATCTGCAAGTGAATATCTGGAGCGCTTTGAGTCCTAGGCTGGAAAAGAAAGTATCTTCACATAGAAACTAGACAGAAGCATTCTCAAAGACTTCTCTGTGATGTGTGCATTCAAGTCACAGAGTTGAAACATCCTTTTGATTTGGCAGTTTTAAAACAATCATTTTGTAGAATCTGCTAGTGGATATTTGCAGTATTTTGAGGCATATGCAGGAAAAGGTAATATCTTCACTTGAAAACTAGACAGAGGCATTCTCAGAAACTTCTTTCTGATGTGTGCCTTGAACTTCCGGAGTTGAACCTTCCTCTTCATAGAGCAGTTATATAATAGTCTTTAAGTATAATCTGCAAGTGGATATGTGGAGAACTTTGAGGACTGTGCTGGAAAAGGAAATGTCTTCCCATAGAAAGGAGACGGAAGCATTCTCAGAAGCTTCTCTGTGATGTCGGCATTCAACTCACAGAGTTGAACCTTCCTTTTGATAGAGCAGTTTTCAAACACACTTTGTGGATTCCGCAATTGGTTATTTGGAGAGTTTTGAGGCCTGTACTGGAAAAGGAAATATCTTCAGGTAAAAACTAGACAGAAGCATTCTCAGAAACTTCGTTGTGATGTTTGCATTCAACTCACGGAGTTGAACCCTCTTTTTGATTGCGCAGTTTTAAATCACTGTCTTTGTTGAATCTCCAAGTGGATATTTGGAGCGATTTGGGGCATATTCTGGAAAAGGAAATATCCTCACTTGAAAACTAGATAGAAGAAGTCCCAGAAACTCCTTTGTGACGTCTGCTTTCGACTCACAGAGTTGAACCTTCCTTTTCACAGAGCAGTTTGGAAACACTCTTTTTGTAGAATCTGCGAGTGGTTATTCGGAGAGCTTCGAGGCCCATGCTGGAAATGGAAATACCTTCACATAAAAACTAGACAGAAGCGTTCTCAGAAATTTCTCTGTGATGTGTGCATTGAACTCACAGAGTTGATCCTTCCTATTGATAGAGCAATTTTGTAACACTGTTTTAGTAGAATCTGCAAGTGGATTCTTGGGGAGATTTGAGGCCTATGCTGGAAAACGAAATATCTTCACATAGAAACTAGACGGAAGCATTATCAGAAACTTCTCTGTGATGTGTGCATTAAACTCACAGAGTTGAACATTGCTTTTGATGGAGCAGTTTTGAAACACTCTTTTCGTAGAATCTGCAAGTGGTTATTTAGAGCGCTTTGAGGCCTACGCTGCAAATGGAAATATCTTCACATAAAAACTAGACAGAAGCATTCTCAGAAATTCCTTTGTGATGTGTGCATTCAACTCACAGAGATGAAGCTTCCTTTTCACAGGGCACTTTTGAAACACTGTGTTTGTGGGAACTACAAGTGGATATTTGGAGTGATTGCGGCCTCTGGTGGAAAAGCAAATATCATCAAATGAAATCTACACATAGGCATTCTCAGAAACTTCTTTGTGTGTGTGCATTCAACTCACAGAGTTGAAGAGTCCTTTTGGTAGAGCAGTTTTGAAGCACTCTTTTTGTAGAATCTGCGAGTGGTTATTCGGAGAGCTTTGAGGCCCATGCTGGAAAAGGAAATATCTTCACATAAAAACTGGACAGAAGCATTCTCAGAAAATTCTCTGTGATGTGTGCATTCAACTCACAGAGTTGAGCCTGCCTTTTCATACAGCATTTTTGTAACACTCTTTCAGTATAATCTGCAAGTGGATCTTTGGGGTGCTTTGAGGCCTATGCTGGAAAACGAAATATCTTCACATAAAAATTAGACGGAAGCATTATCAGAAACTTCTCTGTGATGTGCGCATTCAACTCACAGGGTTGAACGTGCCTTTCGATACAGCCGTTTTCAAACGCTCGTTTTGTGGCATCTGCATTTCGGAATTTGGAGTGCTTTGAGGCCTATACTGGAAAAGGAAATATCCTCACATAGAAACTAGACAGAAGCATTCTCAGAAACTTCTTTGTGATGTGTGCATTCAACTCACAGGGTTCAACCTTCCTTTTGCTACAACAGTTTTGAAACACTCTTTTTGTAGAATCTGCAAGTGGTTATTTGGAGCGCTTCGAGGCCTATGAGTAAAAGGAAATATCTTCAGAGAAAACTAGCCAGAAGCATTCTCAGAAACTTCTGTGTGATGAGTACATTCCACTCACAGAGTTGAACGTTCCCTTTCACCGAGCAGTTCTGAAACACTCTTTTTGTAGAATCTGCAAGTGGCTACTTAGAGCGCTTTGAGACCTATGCTGGAAAGTGAAATATCTTCACATAAAAACTAGACAGAAGCATTCCCAGAAACTTCTCTGTGAAGTGTGCATTCAATTCACAGAGCTGAATCTTTCTTTTGATAGAGAAGTTTTGAGACACTCTTTCTGTAGAATCTGCAAGTGAATATCTGGAGCGCTTTGAGTCCTAAGCTGGAAAAGAAAGTATCTTCACATAGAAACTAGACAGAAGCATTCTCAAAGACTTCTCTGTGATGTGTGCATTCAACTCACAGAGTTGAAACATCCTTTTGATTTGGCAGTTTTAAAACAATCATTTTGTAGAATCTGCTAGTGGATATTTGCAGTATTTTGAGGCATATGCAGGAAAAGGTAATATCTTCACTTGAAAACTAGACAGAGGCATTCTCAGAAACTTCTTTCTGATGTGTGCCTTGAACTTCCGGAGTTGAACCTTCCTCTTCATAGAGCAGTTATATAATAGTCTTTAAGTATAATCTGCAAGTGGATATGTGGAGAACTTTGAGGACTGTGCTGGAAAAGGAAATGTCTTCCCATAGAAAGGAGACGGAAGCATTCTCAGAAGCTTCTCTGTGATGTCGGCATTCAACTCACAGAGTTGAACCTTCCTTTTGATAGAGCAGTTTTCAAACACACTTTGTGGATTCCGCAATTGGTTATTTGGAGAGTTTTGAGGCCTGTACTGGAAAAGGAAATATCTTCAGGTAAAAACTAGACAGAAGCATTCTCAGAAACTTCGTTGTGATGTTTGCATTCAACTCACGGAGTTGAACCCTCTTTTTGATTGCGCAGTTTTAAATCACTGTCTTTGTTGAATCTCCAAGTGGATATTTGGAGCGATTTGGGGCATATTCTGGAAAAGGAAATATCCTCACTTGAAAACTAGATAGAAGAAGTCCCAGAAACTCCTTTGTGACGTCTGCTTTCGACTCACAGAGTTGAACCTTCCTTTTCACAG
Source organism: Pongo pygmaeus (assembly GCF_028885625.2). NCBI lineage: Eukaryota > Metazoa > Chordata > Mammalia > Primates > Hominidae > Pongo > Pongo pygmaeus. Next base: position 41,191,907 of record NC_072391.2, on the reverse strand, counting down.
AGCAGTTTGGAAACACTCTTTTTGTAGAATCTGTGAGTGGTTATTCGGAGAGCTTCGAGGCCCATGCAGGAAATGGAAATACCTTCACATAAAAACTAGACAGAAGCGTTCTCAGAAATTTCTCTGTGATGTGTGCATTGAACTCACAGAGTTGATCCTTCCTATTGATAGAGCATTTTTGTAACACTGTTTTAGTAGAATCTGCAAGTGGATTCTTGGGGAGATTTGAGGCCTATGCTGGAAAACGAAATATCTTCACATAGAAACTAGACGGAAGCATTATCAGAAACTTCTCTGTGATGTGTGCATTAAACTCACAGAGTTGAACATTGCTTTTGATGGAGCAGTTTTGAAACACTCTTTTCGTAGAATCTGCAAGTGGTTATTTAGAGCGCTTTGAGGCCTACGCTGCAAATGGAAATATCTTCACATAAAAACTAGACAGAAGCATTCTCAGAAATTCCTTTGTGATGTGTGCATTCAACTCACAGAGATGAAGCTTCCTTTTCACAGGGCACTTTTGAAACACTGTGTTTGTGGGAACTACAAGTGGATATTTGGAGTGATTGCGGCCTCTGGTGGAAAAGCAAATATCATCAAATGAAAACTACACATAGGCATTCTCAGAAACTTCTTTGTGTGTGTGCATTCAACTCACAGAGTTGAAGAGTCCTTTTGGTAGAGCAGTTTTGAAGCACTCTTTTTGTAGAATCTGCGAGTGGTTATTCGGAGAGCTTTGAGGCCCATGCTGGAAAAGGAAATATCTTCACATAAAAACTGGACAGAAGCATTCTCAGAAAATTCTCTGTGATGTGTGCATTCAACTCACAGAGTTGAGCCTGCCTTTTCATACAGCATTTTTGTAACACTCTTTCAGTATAATCTGCAAGTGGATCTTTGGGGCGTTTTGAGGCCTATGCTGGAAAACGAAATATCTTCACATAAAAATTAGACGGAAGCATTATCAGAAACTTCTCTGTGATGTGCGCATTCAACTCACAGGGTTGAACGTGCCTTTTGATACAGCCGTTTTCAAACGCTCGTTTTGTGGCATCTGCATTTCGGAATTTGGAGTGCTTTGAGGCCTATACTGGAAAAGGAAATATCCTCACATAGAAACTAGACAGAAGCATTCTCAGAAACTTCTTTGTGATGTGTGCATTCAACTCACAGGGTTCGACCTTCCTTTTGCTACAACAGTTTTGAAACACTCTTTTTGTAGAATCTGCAAGTGGTTATTTGGAGCGCTTCGAGGCCTATGAGTAAAAGGAAATATCTTCAGAGAAAACTAGCCAGAAGCATTCTCAGAAACTTCTGTGTGATGAGTACATTCCACTCACAGAGTTGAACGTTCCCTTTCACCGAGCAGTTCTGAAACACTCTTTTTGTAGAATCTGCAAGTGGCTACTTAGAGCGCTTTGAGACCTATGCTGGAAAGTGAAATATCTTCACATAAAAACTAGACAGAAGCATTCCCAGAAACTTCTCTGTGAAGTGTGCATTCAATTCACAGAGCTGAATCTTTCTTTTGATAGAGAAGTTTTGAGACACTCTTTCTGTAGAATCTGCAGGTGAATATCTGGAGCGCTTTGAGTCCTAGGCTGGAAAAGAAAGTATCTTCACATAGAAACTAGACAGAAGCATTCTCAAAGACTTCTCTGTGATGTGTGCATTCAACTCACAGAGTTGAAACATCCTTTTGATTTGGCAGTTTTAAAACAATCATTTTGTAGAATCTGCTAGTGGATATTTGCAGTATTTTGAGGCATATGCAGGAAAAGGTAATATCTTCACTTGAAAACTAGACAGAGGCATTCTCAGAAACTTCTTTCTGATGTGTGCCTTGAACTTCCGCAGTTGAACCTTCCTCTTCATAGAGCAGTTATATAATAGTCTTTAAGTATAATCTGCAAGTGGATATGTGGAGAACTTTGAGGACTGTGCTGGAAAAGGAAATGTCTTCCCATAGAAAGGAGACGGAAGCATTCTCAGAAGCTTCTCTGTGATGTCGGCATTCAACTCACAGAGTTGAACCTTCCTTTTGATAGAGCAGTTTTCAAACACACTTTGTGGATTCCGCAATTGGTTATTTGGAGAGTTTTGAGGCCTGTACTGGAAAAGGAAATATCTTCAGGTAAAAACTAGACAGAAGCATTCTCAGCAACTTCGTTGTGATGTTTGCATTCAACTCACGGAGTTGAACCCTCTTTTTGATTGCGCAGTTTTAAATCACTGTCTTTGTTGAATCTCCAAGTGGATATTTGGAGCGATTTGGGGCATATACTGGAAAAGGAAATATCCTCACTTGAAAACTAGATAGAAGAAGTCCCAGAAACTCCTTTGTGACGTCTGCTTTCGACTCACAGAGTTGAACCTTCCTTTTCACAGAGCAGTTTGGAAACACTCTTTTTGTAGAATCTGCGAGTGGTTATTCGGAGAGCTTCGAGGCCCATGCAGGAAATGGAAATACCTTCACATAAAAACTAGACAGAAGCGTTCTCAGAAATTTCTCTGTGATGTGTGCATTGAACTCACAGAGTTGATCCTTCCTATTCATAGAGCATTTTTGTAACACTGTTTTAGTAGAATCTGCAAGTGGATTCTTGGGGAGATTTGAGGCCTATGCTGGAAAACGAAATATCTTCACATAGAAACTAGACGGAAGCATTATCAGAAACTTCTCTGTGATGTGTGCATTAAACTCACAGAGTTGAACATTGCTTTTGATGGAGCAGTTTTGAAACACTCTTTTCGTAGAATCTGCAAGTGGTTATTTAGAGCGCTTTGAGGCCTACGCTGCAAATGGAAATATCTTCACATAAAAACTAGACAGAAGCATTCTCAGAAATTCCTTTGTGATGTGTGCATTCAACTCACAGAGATGAAGCTTCCTTTTCACAGGGCACTTTTGAAACACTGTGTTTGTGGGAACTACAAGTGGATATTTGGAGTGATTGCGGCCTCTGGTGGAAAAGCAAATATCATCAAATGAAATCTACACATAGGCATTCTCAGAAACTTCTTTGTGTGTGTGCATTCAACTCACAGAGTTGAAGAGTCCTTTTGGTAGAGCAGTTTTGAAGCACTCTTTTTGTAGAATCTGCGAGCGGTTATTCGGAGAGCTTTGAGGCCCATGCTGGAAAAGGAAATATCTTCACATAAAAACTGGACAGAAGCATTCTCAGAAAATTCTCTGTGATGTGTGCATTCAACTCACAGAGTTGAGCCTGCCTTTTCATACAGCATTTTTGTAACACTCTTTCAGTATAATCTGCAAGTGGATCTTTGGGGCGCTTTGAGGCCTATGCTGGAAAACGAAATATCTTCACATAAAAATTAGACGGAAGCATTATCAGAAACTTCTCTGTGATGTGCGCATTCAACTCACAGGGTTGAACGTGCCTTTTGATACAGCCGTTTTCAAACGCTCGTTTTGTGGCATCTGCATTTCGGAATTTGGAGTGCTTTGAGGCCTATACTGGAAAAGGAAATATCCTCACATAGAAACTAGACAGAAGCATTCTCAGAAACTTCTTTGTGATATGTGCATTCAACTCACAGGGTTCGACCTTCCTTTTGCTACAACAGTTTTGAAACACTCTTTTTGTAGAATCTGCAAGTGGTTATTTGGAGCGCTTCGAGGCCTATGAGTAAAAGGAAATATCTTCAGAGAAAACTAGCCAGAAGCATTCTCAGAAACTTCTGTGTGATGAGTACATTCCACTCACAGAGTTGAACGTTCCCTTTCACCGAGCAGTTCTGAAACACTCTTTTTGTAGAATCTGCAAGTGGCTACTTAGAGCGCTTTGAGACCTATGCTGGAAAGTGAAATATCTTCACATAAAAACTAGACAGAAGCATTCCCAGAAACTTCTCTGTGAAGTGTGCATTCAATTCACAGAGCTGAATCTTTCTTTTGATAGAGAAGTTTTGAGACACTCTTTCTGTAGAATCTGCAAGTGAATATCTGGAGCGCTTTGAGTCCTAGGCTGGAAAAGAAAGTATCTTCACATAGAAACTAGACAGAAGCATTCTCAAAGACTTCTCTGTGATGTGTGCATTCAACTCACAGAGTTGAAACATCCTTTTGATTTGGCAGTTTTAAAACAATCATTTGGTAGAATCTGCTAGTGGATACTTGCAGTATTTTGAGGCATATGCAGGAAAAGGTAATATCTTCACTTGAAAACTAGACAGAGGCATTCTCAGAAACTTCTTTCTGATGTGTGCCTTGAACTTCCGGAGTTGAACCTTCCTCTTCATAGAGCAGTTATATAATAGTCTTTAAGTATAATCTGCAAGTGGATATGTGGAGAACTTTGAGGACTGTGCTGGAAAAGGAAATGTCTTCCCATAGAAAGGAGACGGAAGCATTCTCAGAAGCTTCTCTGTGATGTCGGCATTCAACTCACAGAGTTGAACCTTCCTTTTGATAGAGCAGTTTTCAAACACACTTTGTGGATTCCGCAATTGGTTATTTGGAGAGTTTTGAGGCCTGTACTGGAAAAGGAAATATCTTCAGGTAAAAACTAGACAGAAGCATTCTCAGAAACTTCGTTGTGATGTTTGCATTCAACTCACGGAGTTGAACCCTCTTTTTGATTGCGCAGTTTTAAATCACTGTCTTTGTTGAATCTCCAAGTGGATATTTGGAGCGATTTGGGGCATATTCTGGAAAAGGAAATATCCTCACTTGAAAACTAGATAGAAGAAGTCCCAGAAACTCCTTTGTGACGTCTGCTTTCGACTCACAGAGTTGAACCTTCCTTTTCACAGAGCAGTTTGGAAACACTCTTTTTGTAGAATCTGCGAGTGGTTATTCGGAGAGCTTCGAGGCCCATGCTGGAAATGGAAATACCTTCACATAAAAACTAGACAGAAGCGTTCTCAGAAATTTCTCTGTGATGTGTGCATTGAACTCACAGAGTTGATCCTTCCTATTGATAGAGCAATTTTGTAACACTGTTTTAGTAGAATCTGCAAGTGGATTCTTGGGGAGATTTGAGGCCTATGCTGGAAAACGAAATATCTTCACATAGAAACTAGAAGGAAGCATTATCAGAAACTTCTCTGTGATGTGTGCATTAAACTCACAGAGTTGAACATTGCTTTTGATGGAGCAGTTTTGAAACACTCTTTTCGTAGAATCTGCAAGTGGTTATTTAGAGCGCTTTGAGGCCTACGCTGCAAATGGAAATATCTTCACATAAAAACTAGACAGAAGCATTCTCAGAAATTCCTTTGTGATGTGTGCATTCAACTCACAGAGATGAAGCTTCCTTTTCACAGGGCACTTTTGAAACACTGTGTTTGTGGGAACTACAAGTGGATATTTGGAGTGATTGCGGCCTCTGGTGGAAAAGCAAATAGCATCAAATGAAAACTACACATAGGCATTCTCAGAAACTTCTTTGTGTGTGTGCATTCAACTCACAGAGTTGAAGAGTCCTTTTGGTAGAGCAGTTTTGAAGCACTCTTTTTGTAGAATCTGCGAGTGGTTATTCGGAGAGCTTTGAGGCCCATGCTGGAAAAGGAAATAACTTCACATAAAAACTGGACAGAAGCATTCTCAGAAAAGTCTCTGTGATGTGTGCATTCAACTCACAGAGTTGAGCCTGCCTTTTCATACAGCATTTTTGTAACACTCTTTCAGTATAATCTGCAAGTGGATATTTGGGGCGCTTTGAGGCCTATGCTGGAAAACGAAATATCTTCACATAAAAATTAGACGGAAGCATTATCAGAAACTTCTCTGTGATGTGCGCATTCAACTCACAGGGTTGAACGTGCCTTTCGATACAGCCGTTTTCAAACGCTCGTTTTGTGGCATCTGCATTTCGGAATTTGGAGTGCTTTGAGGCCTATACTGGAAAAGGAAATATCCTCACATAGAAACTAGACAGAAGCATTCTCAGAAACTTCTTTGTGATGTGTGCATTCAACTCACACGGTTCGACCTTCCTTTTGCTACAACAGTTTTGAAACACTCTTTTTGTAGAATCTGCAAGTGGTTATTTGGAGCGCTTCGAGGCCTATGAGTAAAAGGAAATATCTTCAGAGAAAACTAGCCAGAAGCATTCTCAGAAACTTCTGTGTGATGAGTACATTCCACTCACAGAGTTGAACGTTCCCTTTCACCGAGCAGTTCTGAAACACTCTTTTTGTAGAATCTGCAAGTGGCTACTTAGAGCGCTTTGAGACCTATGCTGGAAAGTGAAATATCTTCACATAAAAACTAGACAGAAGCATTCCCAGAAACTTCTCTGTGAAGTGTGCATTCAATTCACAGAGCTGAATCTTTCTTTTGATAGAGAAGTTTTGAGACACTCTTTCTGTAGAATCTGCAAGTGAATATCTGGAGCGCTTTGAGTCCTAAGCTGGAAAAGAAAGTATCTTCACATAGAAACTAGACAGAAGCATTCTCAAAGACTTCTCTGTGATGTGTGCATTCAACTCACAGAGTTGAAACATCCTTTTGATTTGGCAGTTTTAAAACAATCATTTTGTAGAATCTGCTAGTGGATATTTGCAGTATTTTGAGGCATATGCAGGAAAAGGTAATATCTTCACTTGAAAACTAGACAGAGGCATTCTCAGAAACTTCTTTCTGATGTGTGCCTTGAACTTCCGGAGTTGAACCTTCCTCTTCATAGAGCAGTTATATAATAGTCTTTAAGTATAATCTGCAAGTGGATATGTGGAGAACTTTGAGGACTGTGCTGGAAAAGGAAATGTCTTCCCATAGAAAGGAGACGGAAGCATTCTCAGAAGCTTCTCTGTGATGTCGGCATTCAACTCACAGAGTTGAACCTTCCTTTTGATAGAGCAGTTTTCAAACACACTTTGTGGATTCCGCAATTGGTTATTTGGAGAGTTTTGAGGCCTGTACTGGAAAAGGAAATATCTTCAGGTAAAAACTAGACAGAAGCATTCTCAGAAACTTCGTTGTGATGTTTGCATTCAACTCACGGAGTTGAACCCTCTTTTTGATTGCGCAGTTTTAAATCACTGTCTTTGTTGAATCTCCAAGTGGATATTTGGAGCGATTTGGGGCATATACTGGAAAAGGAAATATCCTCACTTGAAAACTAGATAGAAGAAGTCCCAGAAACTCCTTTGTGACGTCTGCTTTCGACTCACAGAGTTGAACCTTCCTTTTCACAGAGCAGTTTGGAAACACTCTTTTTGTAGAATCTGCGAGTGGTTATTCGGAGAGCTTCGAGGCCCATGCAGGAAATGGAAATACCTTCACATAAAAACTAGACAGAAGCGTTCTCAGAAATTTCTCTGTGATGTGTGCATTGAACTCACAGAGTTGATCCTTCCTATAGATAGAGCATTTTTGTAACACTGTTTTAGTAGAATCTGCAAGTGGATTCTTGGGGAGATTTGAGGCCTATGCTGGAAAACGAAATATCTTCACATAGAAACTAGACGGAAGCATTATCAGAAACTTCTCTGTGATGTGTGCATTAAACTCACAGAGTTGAACATTGCTTTTGATGGAGCAGTTTTGAAACACTCTTTTCGTAGAATCTGCAAGTGGTTATTTAGAGCGCTTTGAGGCCTACGCTGCAAATGGAAATATCTTCACATAAAAACTAGACAGAAGCATTCTCAGAAATTCCTTTGTGATGTGTGCATTCAACTCACAGAGATGAAGCTTCCTTTTCACAGGGCACTTTTGAAACACTGTGTTTGTGGGAACTACAAGTGGATATTTGGAGTGATTGCGGCCTCTGGTGGAAAAGCAAATATCATCAAATGAAATCTACACATAGGCATTCTCAGAAACTTCTTTGTGTGTGTGCATTCAACTCACAGAGTTGAAGAGTCCTTTTGGTAGAGCAGTTTTGAAGCACTCTTTTTGTAGAATCTGCGAGTGGTTATTCGGAGAGCTTTGAGGCCCATGCTGGAAAAGGAAATATCTTCACATAAAAACTGGACAGAAGCATTCTCAGAAAATTCTCTGTGATGTGTGCATTCAACTCACAGAGTTGAGCCTGCCTTTTCATACAGCATTTTTGTAACACTCTTTCAGTATAATCTGCAAGTGGATCTTTGGGGCGCTTTGAGGCCTATGCTGGAAAACGAAATATCTTCACATAAAAATTAGACGGAAGCATTATCAGAAACTTCTCTGTGATGTGCGCATTCAACTCACAGGGTTGAACGTGCCTTTTGATACAGCCGTTTTCAAACGCTCGTTTTGTGGCATCTGCATTTCGGAATTTGGAGTGCTTTGAGGCCTATACTGGAAAAGGAAATATCCTCACATAGAAACTAGACAGAAGAATTCTCAGAAACTTCTTTGTGATATGTGCATTCAACTCACAGGGTTCGACCTTCCTTTTGCTACAACAGTTTTGAAACACTCTTTTTGTAGAATCTGCAAGTGGTTATTTGGAGCGCTTCGAGGCCTATGAGTAAAAGGAAATATCTTCAGAGAAAACTAGCCAGAAGCATTCTCAGAAACTTCTGTGTGATGAGTACATTCCACTCACAGAGTTGAACGTTCCCTTTCACCGAGCAGTTCTGAAACACTCTTTTTGTAGAATCTGCAAGTGGCTACTTAGAGCGCTTTGAGACCTATGCTGGAAAGTGAAATATCTTCACATAAAAACTAGACAGAAGCATTCCCAGAAACTTCTCTGTGAAGTGTGCATTCAATTCACAGAGCTGAATCTTTCTTTTGATAGAGAAGTTTTGAGACACTCTTTCTGTAGAATCTGCAAGTGAATATCTGGAGCGCTTTGAGTCCTAGGCTGGAAAAGAAAGTATCTTCACATAGAAACTAGACAGAAGCATTCTCAAAGACTTCTCTGTGATGTGTGCATTCAACTCGCAGAGTTGAAACATCCTTTTGATTTGGCAGTTTTAAAACAATCATTTGGTAGAATCTGCTAGTGGATATTTGCAGTATTTTGAGGCATATGCAGGAAAAGGTAATATCTTCACTTGAAAACTAGACAGAGGCATTCTCAGAAACTTCTTTCTGATGTGTGCCTTGAACTTCCGGAGTTGAACCTTCCTCTTCATAGAGCAGTTATATAATAGTCTTTAAGTATAATCTGCAAGTGGATATGTGGAGAACTTTGAGGACTGTGCTGGAAAAGGAAATGTCTTCCCATAGAAAGGAGACGGAAGCATTCTCAGAAGCTTCTCTGTGATGTCGGCATTCAACTCACAGAGTTGAACCTTCCTTTTGATAGAGCAGTTTTCAAACACACTTTGTGGATTCTGCAATTGGTTATTTGGAGAGTTTTGAGGCCTGTACTGGAAAAGGAAATATCTTCAGGTAAAAACTAGACAGAAGCATTCTCAGAAACTTCGTTGTGATGTTTGCATTCAACTCACGGAGTTGAACCCTCTTTTTGATTGCGCAGTTTTAAATCACTGTCTTTGTTGAATCTCCAAGTGGATATTTGGAGCGATTTGGGGCATATTCTGGAAAAGGAAATATCCTCACTTGAAAACTAGATAGAAGAAGTCCCAGAAACTCCTTTGTGACGTCTGCTTTCGACTCACAGAGTTGAACCTTCCTTTTCACAGAGCAGTTTGGAAACACTCTTTTTGTAGAATCTGCGAGTGGTTATTCGGAGAGCTTCGAGGCCCATGCTGGAAATGGAAATACCTTCACATAAAAACTAGACAGAAGCGTTCTCAGAAATTTCTCTGTGATGTGTGCATTGAACTCACAGAGTTGATCCTTCCTATTGATAGAGCAATTTTGTAACACTGTTTTAGTAGAATCTGCAAGTGGATTCTTGGGGAGATTTGAGGCCTATGCTGGAAAACGAAATATCTTCACATAGAAACTAGACGGAAGCATTATCAGAAACTTCTCTGTGATGTGTGCATTAAACTCACAGAGTTGAACATTGCTTTTGATGGAGCAGTTTTGAAACACTCTTTTCGTAGAATCTGCAAGTGGTTATTTAGAGCGCTTTGAGGCCTATGCTGCAAATGGAAATATCTTCACATAAAAACTAGACAGAAGCATTCTCAGAAATTCCTTTGTGATGTGTGCATTCAACTCACAGAGATGAAGCTTCCTTTTCACAGGGCACTTTTGAAACACTGTGTTTGTGGGAACTACAAGTGGATATTTGGAGTGATTGCGGCCTCTGGTGGAAAAGCAAATATCATCAAATGAAAACTACACATAGGCATTCTCAGAAACTTCTTTGTGTGTGTGCATTCAACTCACAGAGTTGAAGAGTCCTTTTGGTAGAGCAGTTTTGAAGCACTCTTTTTGTAGAATCTGCGAGTGGTTATTCGGAGAGCTTTGAGGCCCATGCTGGAAAAGGAAATATCTTCACATAAAAACTGGACAGAAGCATTCTCAGAAAATTCTCTGTGATGTGTGCATTCAACTCACAGAGTTGAGCCTGCCTTTTCATACAGCATTTTTGTAACACTCTTTCAGTATAATCTGCAAGTGGATCTTTGGGGCGCTTTGAGGCCTATGCTGGAAAACGAAATATCTTCACATAAAAATTAGACGGAAGCATTATCAGAAACTTCTCTGTGATGTGCGCATTCAACTCACAGGGTTGAACGTGCCTTTTGATACAGCCGTTTTCAAACGCTCGTTTTGTGGCATCTGCATTTCGGAATTTGGAGTGCTTTGAGGCCTATACTGGAAAAGGAAATATCCTCACATAGTAACTAGACAGAAGCATTCTCAGAAACTTCTTTGTGATATGTGCATTCAACTCACAGGGTTCGACCTTCCTTTTGCTACAACAGTTTTGAAACACTCTTTTTGTAGAATCTGCAAGTGGTTATTTGGAGCGCTTCGAGGCCTATGAGTAAAAGGAAATATCTTCAGAGAAAACTAGCCAGAAGCATTCTCAGAAACTTCTGTGTGATGAGTACATTCCACTCACAGAGTTGAACGTTCCCTTTCACCGAGCAGTTCTGAAACACTCTTTTTGTAGAATCTGCAAGTGGCTACTTAGAGCGCTTTGAGACCTATGCTGGAAAGTGAAATATCTTCACATAAAAACTAGACAGAAGCATTCCCAGAAACTTCTCTGTGAAGTGTGCATTCAATTCACAGAGCTGAATCTTTCTTTTGATAGAGAAGTTTTGAGACACTCTTTCTGTAGAATCTGCAAGTGAATATCTGGAGCGCTTTGAGTCCTAGGCTGGAAAAGAAAGTATCTTCACATAGAAACTAGACAGAAGCATTCTCAAAGACTTCTCTGTGATGTGTGCATTCAACTCGCAGAGTTGAAACATCCTTTTGATTTGGCAGTTTTAAAACAATCATTTGGTAGAATCTGCTAGTGGATATTTGCAGTATTTTGAGGCATATGCAGGAAAAGGTAATATCTTCACTTGAAAACTAGACAGAGGCATTCTCAGAAACTTCTTTCTGATGTGTGCCTTGAACTTCCGGAGTTGAACCTTCCTCTTCATAGAGCAGTTATATAATAGTCTTTAAGTATAATCTGCAAGTGGATATGTGGAGAACTTTGAGGACTGTGCTGGAAAAGGAAATGTCTTCCCATAGAAAGGAGACGGAAGCATTCTCAGAAGCTTCTCTGTGATGTCGGCATTCAACTCACAGAGTTGAACCTTCCTTTTGATAGAGCAGTTTTCAAACACACTTTGTGGATTCTGCAATTGGTTATTTGGAGAGTTTTGAGGCCTGTACTGGAAAAGGAAATATCTTCAGGTAAAAACTAGACAGAAGCATTCTCAGAAACTTCGTTGTGATGTTTGCATTCAACTCACGGAGTTGAACCCTCTTTTTGATTGCGCAGTTTTAAATCACTGTCTTTGTTGAATCTCCAAGTGGATATTTGGAGCGATTTGGGGCATATTCTGGAAAAGGAAATATCCTCACTTGAAAACTAGATAGAAGAAGTCCCAGAAACTCCTTTGTGACGTCTGCTTTCGACTCACAGAGTTGAACCTTCCTTTTCACAGAGCAGTTTGGAAACACTCTTTTTGTAGAATCTGCGAGTGGTTATTCGGAGAGCTTCGAGGCCCATGCTGGAAATGGAAATACCTTCACATAAAAACTAGACAGAAGCGTTCTCAGAAATTTCTCTGTGATGTGTGCATTGAACTCACAGAGTTGATCCTTCCTATTGATAGAGCAATTTTGTAACACTGTTTTAGTAGAATCTGCAAGTGGATTCTTGGGGAGATTTGAGGCCTATGCTGGAAAACGAAATATCTTCACATAGAAACTAGACGGAAGCATTATCAGAAACTTCTCTGTGATGTGTGCATTAAACTCACAGAGTTGAACATTGCTTTTGATGGAGCAGTTTTGAAACACTCTTTTCGTAGAATCTGCAAGTGGTTATTTACAGCGCTTTGAGGCCTATGCTGCAAATGGAAATATCTTCACATAAAAACTAGACAGAAGCATTCTCAGAAATTCCTTTGTGATGTGTGCATTCAACTCACAGAGATGAAGCTTCCTTTTCACAGGGCACTTTTGAAACACTGTGTTTGTGGGAACTACAAGTGGATATTTGGAGTGATTGCGGCCTCTGGTGGAAAAGCAAATATCATCAAATGAAAACTACACATAGGCATTCTCAGAAACTTCTTTGTGTGTGTGCATTCAACTCACAGAGTTGAAGAGTCCTTTTGGTAGAGCAGTTTTGAAGCACTCTTTTTGTAGAATCTGCGAGTGGTTATTCGGAGAGCTTTGAGGCCCATGCTGGAAAAGGAAATATCTTCACATAAAAACTGGACAGAAGCATTCTCAGAAAATTCTCTGTGATGTGTGCATTCAACTCACAGAGTTGAGCCTGCCTTTTCATACAGCATTTTTGTAACACTCTTTCAGTATAATCTGCAAGTGGATCTTTGGGGCGCTTTGAGGCCTATGCTGGAAAACGAAATATCTTCACATAAAAATTAGACGGAAGCATTATCAGAAACTTCTCTGTGATGTGCGCATTCAACTCACAGGGTTGAACGTGCCTTTTGATACAGCCGTTTTCAAACGCTCGTTTTGTGGCATCTGCATTTCGGAATTTGGAGTGCTTTGAGGCCTATACTGGAAAAGGAAATATCCTCACATAGTAACTAGACAGAAGCATTCTCAGAAACTTCTTTGTGATATGTGCATTCAACTCACAGGGTTCGACCTTCCTTTTGCTACAACAGTTTTGAAACACTCTTTTTGTAGAATCTGCAAGTGGTTATTTGGAGCGCTTCGAGGCCTATGAGTAAAAGGAAATATCTTCAGAGAAAACTAGCCAGAAGCATTCTCAGAAACTTCTGTGTGATGAGTACATTCCACTCACAGAGTTGAACGTTCCCTTTCACCGAGCAGTTCTGAAACACTCTTTTTGTAGAATCTGCAAGTGGCTACTTAGAGCGCTTTGAGACCTATGCTGGAAAGTGAAATATCTTCACATAAAAACTAGACAGAAGCATTCCCAGAAACTTCTCTGTGAAGTGTGCATTCAATTCACAGAGCTGAATCTTTCTTTTGATAGAGAAGTTTTGAGACACTCTTTCTGTAGAATCTGCAAGTGAATATCTGGAGCGCTTTGAGTCCTAAGCTGGAAAAGAAAGTATCTTCACATAGAAACTAGACAGAAGCATTCTCAAAGACTTCTCTGTGATGTGTGCATTCAACTCACAGAGTTGAAACATCCTTTTGATTTGGCAGTTTTAAAACAATCATTTTGTAGAATCTGCTAGTGGATATTTGCAGTATTTTGAGGCATATGCAGGAAAAGGTAATATCTTCACTTGAAAACTAGACAGAGGCATTCTCAGAAACTTCTTTCTGATGTGTGCCTTGAACTTCCGGAGTTGAACCTTCCTCTTCATAGAGCAGTTATATAATAGTCTTTAAGTATAATCTGCAAGTGGATATGTGGAGAACTTTGAGGACTGTGCTGGAAAAGGAAATGTCTTCCCATAGAAAGGAGACGGAAGCATTCTCAGAAGCTTCTCTGTGATGTCGGCATTCAACTCACAGAGTTGAACCTTCCTTTTGATAGAGCAGTTTTCAAACACACTTTGTGGATTCCGCAATTGGTTATTTGGAGAGTTTTGAGGCCTGTACTGGAAAAGGAAATATCTTCAGGTAAAAACTAGACAGAAGCATTCTCAGAAACTTCGTTGTGATGTTTGCATTCAACTCACGGAGTTGAACCCTCTTTTTGATTGCGCAGTTTTAAATCACTGTCTTTGTTGAATCTCCAAGTGGATATTTGGAGCGATTTGGGGCATATACTGGAAAAGGAAATATCCTCACTTGAAAACTAGATAGAAGAAGTCCCAGAAACTCCTTTGTGACGTCTGCTTTCGACTCACAGAGTTGAACCTTCCTTTTCACAGAGCAGTTTGGAAACACTCTTTTTGTAGAATCTGCGAGTGGTTATTCGGAGAGCTTCGAGGCCCATGCAGGAAATGGAAATACCTTCACATAAAAACTAGACAGAAGCGTTCTCAGAAATTTCTCTGTGATGTGTGCATTGAACTCACAGAGTTGATCCTTCCTATAGATAGAGCATTTTTGTAACACTGTTTTAGTAGAATCTGCAAGTGGATTCTTGGGGAGATTTGAGGCCTATGCTGGAAAACGAAATATCTTCACATAGAAACTAGACGGAAGCATTATCAGAAACTTCTCTGTGATGTGTGCATTAAACTCACAGAGTTGAACATTGCTTTTGATGGAGCAGTTTTGAAACACTCTTTTCGTAGAATCTGCAAGTGGTTATTTAGAGCGCTTTGAGGCCTACGCTGCAAATGGAAATATCTTCACATAAAAACTAGACAGAAGCATTCTCAGAAATTCCTTTGTGATGTGTGCATTCAACTCACAGAGATGAAGCTTCCTTTTCACAGGGCACTTTTGAAACACTGTGTTTGTGGGAACTACAAGTGGATATTTGGAGTGATTGCGGCCTCTGGTGGAAAAGCAAATATCATCAAATGAAATCTACACATAGGCATTCTCAGAAACTTCTTTGTGTGTGTGCATTCAACTCACAGAGTTGAAGAGTCCTTTTGGTAGAGCAGTTTTGAAGCACTCTTTTTGTAGAATCTGCGAGTGGTTATTCGGAGAGCTTTGAGGCCCATGCTGGAAAAGGAAATATCTTCACATAAAAACTGGACAGAAGCATTCTCAGAAAATTCTCTGTGATGTGTGCATTCAACTCACAGAGTTGAGCCTGCCTTTTCATACAGCATTTTTGTAACACTCTTTCAGTATAATCTGCAAGTGGATCTTTGGGGCGCTTTGAGGCCTATGCTGGAAAACGAAATATCTTCACATAAAAATTAGACGGAAGCATTATCAGAAACTTCTCTGTGATGTGCGCATTCAACTCACAGGGTTGAACGTGCCTTTTGATACAGCCGTTTTCAAACGCTCGTTTTGTGGCATCTGCATTTCGGAATTTGGAGTGCTTTGAGGCCTATA
Source organism: Pongo pygmaeus (assembly GCF_028885625.2). Lineage (NCBI taxonomy): Eukaryota > Metazoa > Chordata > Mammalia > Primates > Hominidae > Pongo > Pongo pygmaeus. The sequence goes on along the minus strand of NC_072391.2, from coordinate 41,176,489 downwards.
CTGGAAAAGGAAATATCCTCACATAGAAACTAGACAGAAGAATTCTCAGAAACTTCTTTGTGATATGTGCATTCAACTCACAGGGTTCGACCTTCCTTTTGCTACAACAGTTTTGAAACACTCTTTTTGTAGAATCTGCAAGTGGTTATTTGGAGCGCTTCGAGGCCTATGAGTAAAAGGAAATATCTTCAGAGAAAACTAGCCAGAAGCATTCTCAGAAACTTCTGTGTGATGAGTACATTCCACTCACAGAGTTGAACGTTCCCTTTCACCGAGCAGTTCTGAAACACTCTTTTTGTAGAATCTGCAAGTGGCTACTTAGAGCGCTTTGAGACCTATGCTGGAAAGTGAAATATCTTCACATAAAAACTAGACAGAAGCATTCCCAGAAACTTCTCTGTGAAGTGTGCATTCAATTCACAGAGCTGAATCTTTCTTTTGATAGAGAAGTTTTGAGACACTCTTTCTGTAGAATCTGCAAGTGAATATCTGGAGCGCTTTGAGTCCTAGGCTGGAAAAGAAAGTATCTTCACATAGAAACTAGACAGAAGCATTCTCAAAGACTTCTCTGTGATGTGTGCATTCAACTCGCAGAGTTGAAACATCCTTTTGATTTGGCAGTTTTAAAACAATCATTTGGTAGAATCTGCTAGTGGATATTTGCAGTATTTTGAGGCATATGCAGGAAAAGGTAATATCTTCACTTGAAAACTAGACAGAGGCATTCTCAGAAACTTCTTTCTGATGTGTGCCTTGAACTTCCGGAGTTGAACCTTCCTCTTCATAGAGCAGTTATATAATAGTCTTTAAGTATAATCTGCAAGTGGATATGTGGAGAACTTTGAGGACTGTGCTGGAAAAGGAAATGTCTTCCCATAGAAAGGAGACGGAAGCATTCTCAGAAGCTTCTCTGTGATGTCGGCATTCAACTCACAGAGTTGAACCTTCCTTTTGATAGAGCAGTTTTCAAACACACTTTGTGGATTCTGCAATTGGTTATTTGGAGAGTTTTGAGGCCTGTACTGGAAAAGGAAATATCTTCAGGTAAAAACTAGACAGAAGCATTCTCAGAAACTTCGTTGTGATGTTTGCATTCAACTCACGGAGTTGAACCCTCTTTTTGATTGCGCAGTTTTAAATCACTGTCTTTGTTGAATCTCCAAGTGGATATTTGGAGCGATTTGGGGCATATTCTGGAAAAGGAAATATCCTCACTTGAAAACTAGATAGAAGAAGTCCCAGAAACTCCTTTGTGACGTCTGCTTTCGACTCACAGAGTTGAACCTTCCTTTTCACAGAGCAGTTTGGAAACACTCTTTTTGTAGAATCTGCGAGTGGTTATTCGGAGAGCTTCGAGGCCCATGCTGGAAATGGAAATACCTTCACATAAAAACTAGACAGAAGCGTTCTCAGAAATTTCTCTGTGATGTGTGCATTGAACTCACAGAGTTGATCCTTCCTATTGATAGAGCAATTTTGTAACACTGTTTTAGTAGAATCTGCAAGTGGATTCTTGGGGAGATTTGAGGCCTATGCTGGAAAACGAAATATCTTCACATAGAAACTAGACGGAAGCATTATCAGAAACTTCTCTGTGATGTGTGCATTAAACTCACAGAGTTGAACATTGCTTTTGATGGAGCAGTTTTGAAACACTCTTTTCGTAGAATCTGCAAGTGGTTATTTAGAGCGCTTTGAGGCCTACGCTGCAAATGGAAATATCTTCACATAAAAACTAGACAGAAGCATTCTCAGAAATTCCTTTGTGATGTGTGCATTCAACTCACAGAGATGAAGCTTCCTTTTCACAGGGCACTTTTGAAACACTGTGTTTGTGGGAACTACAAGTGGATATTTGGAGTGATTGCGGCCTCTGGTGGAAAAGCAAATATCATCAAATGAAAACTACCCATAGGCATTCTCAGAAACTTCTTTGTGTGTGTGCATTCAACTCACAGAGTTGAAGAGTCCTTTTGGTAGAGCAGTTTTGAAGCACTCTTTTTGTAGAATCTGCGAGTGGTTATTCGGAGAGCTTTGAGGCCCATGCTGGAAAAGGAAATAACTTCACATAAAAACTGGACAGAAGCATTCTCAGAAAAGTCTCTGTGATGTGTGCATTCAACTCACAGAGTTGAGCCTGCCTTTTCATACAGCATTTTTGTAACACTCTTTCAGTATAATCTGCAAGTGGATCTTTGGGGCGCTTTGAGGCCTATGCTGGAAAACGAAATATCTTCACATAAAAATTAGACGGAAGCATTATCAGAAACTTCTCTGTGATGTGCGCATTCAACTCACAGGGTTGAACGTGCCTTTCGATACAGCCGTTTTCAAACGCTCGTTTTGTGGCATCTGCATTTCGGAATTTGGAGTGCTTTGAGGCCTATACTGGAAAAGGAAATATCCTCACATAGAAACTAGACAGAAGCATTCTCAGAAACTTCTTTGTGATGTGTGCATTCAACTCACAGGGTTCGACCTTCCTTTTGCTACAACAGTTTTGAAACACTCTTTTTGTAGAATCTGCAAGTGGTTATTTGGAGCGCTTCGAGGCCTATGAGTAAAAGGAAATATCTTCAGAGAAAACTAGCCAGAAGCATTCTCAGAAACTTCTGTGTGATGAGTACATTCCACTCACAGAGTTGAACGTTCCCTTTCACCGAGCAGTTCTGAAACACTCTTTTTGTAGAATCTGCAAGTGGCTACTTAGAGCGCTTTGAGACCTATGCTGGAAAGTGAAATATCTTCACATAAAAACTAGACAGAAGCATTCCCAGAAACTTCTCTGTGAAGTGTGCATTCAATTCACAGAGCTGAATCTTTCTTTTGATAGAGAAGTTTTGAGACACTCTTTCTGTAGAATCTGCAAGTGAATATCTGGAGCGCTTTGAGTCCTAGGCTGGAAAAGAAAGTATCTTCACATAGAAACTAGACAGAAGCATTCTCAAAGACTTCTCTGTGATGTGTGCATTCAACTCACAGAGTTGAAACATCCTTTTGATTTGGCAGTTTTAAAACAATCATTTTGTAGAATCTGCTAGTGGATATTTGCAGTATTTTGAGGCATATGCAGGAAAAGGTAATATCTTCACTTGAAAACTAGACAGAGGCATTCTCAGAAACTTCTTTCTGATGTGTGCCTTGAACTTCCGGAGTTGAACCTTCCTCTTCATAGAGCAGTTATATAATAGTCTTTAAGTATAATCTGCAAGTGGATATGTGGAGAACTTTGAGGACTGTGCTGGAAAAGGAAATGTCTTCCCATAGAAAGGAGACGGAAGCATTCTCAGAAGCTTCTCTGTGATGTCGGCATTCAACTCACAGGGTTGAACCTTCCTTTTGATAGAGCAGTTTTCAAACACACTTTGTGGATTCCGCAATTGGTTATTTGGAGAGTTTTGAGGCCTGTACTGGAAAAGGAAATATCTTCAGGTAAAAACTAGACAGAAGCATTCTCAGAAACTTCGTTGTGATGTTTGCATTCAACTCACGGAGTTGAACCCTCTTTTTGATTGCGCAGTTTTAAATCACTGTCTTTGTTGAATCTCCAAGTGGATATTTGGAGCGATTTGGGGCATATTCTGGAAAAGGAAATATCCTCACTTGAAAACTAGATAGAAGAAGTCCCAGAAACTCCTTTGTGACGTCTGCTTTCGACTCACAGAGTTGAACCTTCCTTTTCACAGAGCAGTTTGGAAACACTCTTTTTGTAGAATCTGTGAGTGGTTATTCGGAGAGCTTCGAGGCCCATGCAGGAAATGGAAATACCTTCACATAAAAACTAGACAGAAGCGTTCTCAGAAATTTCTCTGTGATGTGTGCATTGAACTCACAGAGTTGATCCTTCCTATTGATAGAGCATTTTTGTTACACTGTTTTAGTAGAATCTGCAAGTGGATTCTTGGGGAGATTTGAGGCCTATGCTGGAAAACGAAATATCTTCACATAGAAACTAGACGGAAGCATTATCAGAAACTTCTCTGTGATGTGTGCATTAAACTCACAGAGTTGAACATTGCTTTTGATGGAGCAGTTTTGAAACACTCTTTTCGTAGAATCTGCAAGTGGTTATTTAGAGCGCTTTGAGGCCTACGCTGCAAATGGAAATATCTTCACATAAAAACTAGACAGAAGCATTCTCAGAAATTCCTTTGTGATGTGTGCATTCAACTCACAGAGATGAAGCTTCCTTTTCACAGGGCACTTTTGAAACACTGTGTTTGTGGGAACTACAAGTGGATATTTGGAGTGATTGCGGCCTCTGGTGGAAAAGCAAATATCATCAAATGAAAACTACACATAGGCATTCTCAGAAACTTCTTTGTGTGTGTGCATTCAACTCACAGAGTTGAAGAGTCCTTTTGGTAGAGCAGTTTTGAAGCACTCTTTTTGTAGAATCTGCGAGTGGTTATTCGGAGAGCTTTGAGGCCCATGCTGGAAAAGGAAATAACTTCACATAAAAACTGGACAGAAGCATTCTCAGAAAAGTCTCTGTGATGTGTGCATTCAACTCACAGAGTTGAGCCTGCCTTTTCATACAGCATTTTTGTAACACTCTTTCAGTATAATCTGCAAGTGGATATTTGGGGCGCTTTGAGGCCTATGCTGGAAAACGAAATATCTTCACATAAAAATTAGACGGAAGCATTATCAGAAACTTCTCTGTGATGTGCGCATTCAACTCACAGGGTTGAACGTGCCTTTCGATACAGCCGTTTTCAAACGCTCGTTTTGTGGCATCTGCATTTCGGAATTTGGAGTGCTTTGAGGCCTATACTGGAAAAGGAAATATCCTCACATAGAAACTAGACAGAAGCATTCTCAGAAACTTCTTTGTGATGTGTGCATTCAACTCACAGGGTTCGACCTTCCTTTTGCTACAACAGTTTTGAAACACTCTTTTTGTAGAATCTGCAAGTGGTTATTTGGAGCGCTTCGAGGCCTATGAGTAAAAGGAAATATCTTCAGAGAAAACTAGCCAGAAGCATTCTCAGAAACTTCTGTGTGATGAGTACATTCCACTCACAGAGTTGAACGTTCCCTTTCACCGAGCAGTTCTGAAACACTCTTTTTGTAGAATCTGCAAGTGGCTACTTAGAGCGCTTTGAGACCTATGCTGGAAAGTGAAATATCTTCACATAAAAACTAGACAGAAGCATTCCCAGAAACTTCTCTGTGAAGTGTGCATTCAATTCACAGAGCTGAATCTTTCTTTTGATAGAGAAGTTTTGAGACACTCTTTCTGTAGAATCTGCAAGTGAATATCTGGAGCGCTTTGAGTCCTAGGCTGGAAAAGAAAGTATCTTCACATAGAAACTAGACAGAAGCATTCTCAAAGACTTCTCTGTGATGCGTGCATTCAACTCACAGAGTTGAAACATCCTTTTGATTTGGCAGTTTTAAAACAATCATTTTGTAGAATCTGCTAGTGGATATTTGCAGTATTTTGAGGCATATGCAGGAAAAGGTAATATCTTCACTTGAAAACAAGACAGAGGCATTCTCAGAAACTTCTTTCTGATGTGTGCCTTGAACTTCCGGAGTTGAACCTTCCTCTTCATAGAGCAGTTATATAATAGTCTTTAAGTATAATCTGCAAGTGGATATGTGGAGAACTTTGAGGACTGTGCTGGAAAAGGAAATGTCTTCCCATAGAAAGGAGACGGAAGCATTCTCAGAAGCTTCTCTGTGATGTCGGCATTCAACTCACAGAGTTGAACCTTCCTTTTGATAGAGCAGTTTTCAAACACACTTTGTGGATTCTGCAATTGGTTATTTGGAGAGTTTTGAGGCCTGTACTGGAAAAGGAAATATCTTCAGGTAAAAACTAGACAGAAGCATTCTCAGAAACTTCGTTGTGATGTTTGCATTCAACTCACGGAGTTGAACCCTCTTTTTGATTGCGCAGTTTTAAATCACTGTCTTTGTTGAATCTCCAAGTGGATATTTGGAGCGATTTGGGGCATATTCTGGAAAAGGAAATATCCTCACTTGAAAACTAGATAGAAGAAGTCCCAGAAACTCCTTTGTGACGTCTGCTTTTGACTCACAGAGTTGAACCTTCCTTTTCACAGAGCAGTTTGGAAACACTCTTTTTGTAGAATCTGCGAGTGGTTATTCGGAGAGCTTCGAGGCCCATGCTGGAAATGGAAATACCTTCACATAAAAACTAGACAGAAGCGTTCTCAGAAATTTCTCTGTGATGTGTGCATTGAACTCACAGAGTTGATCCTTCCTATTGATAGAGCAATTTTGTAACACTGTTTTAGTAGAATCTGCAAGTGGATTCTTGGGGAGATTTGAGGCCTATGCTGGAAAACGAAATATCTTCACATAGAAACTAGACGGAAGCATTATCAGAAACTTCTCTGTGATGTGTGCATTAAACTCACAGAGTTGAACATTGCTTTTGATGGAGCAGTTTTGAAACACTCTTTTCGTAGAATCTGCAAGTGGTTATTTAGAGCGCTTTGAGGCCTACGCTGCAAATGGAAATATCTTCACATAAAAACTAGACAGAAGCATTCTCAGAAATTCCTTTGTGATGTGTGCATTCAACTCACAGAGATGAAGCTTCCTTTTCACAGGGCACTTTTGAAACACTGTGTTTGTGGGAACTACAAGTGGATATTTGGAGTGATTGCGGCCTCTGGTGGAAAAGCAAATAGCATCAAATGAAAACTACACATAGGCATTCTCAGAAACTTCTTTGTGTGTGTGCATTCAACTCACAGAGTTGAAGAGTCCTTTTGGTAGAGCAGTTTTGAAGCACTCTTTTTGTAGAATCTGCGAGTGGTTATTCGGAGAGCTTTGAGGCCCATGCTGGAAAAGGAAATAACTTCACATAAAAACTGGACAGAAGCATTCTCAGAAAAGTCTCTGTGATGTGTGCATTCAACTCACAGAGTTGAGCCTGCCTTTTCATACAGCATTTTTGTAACACTCTTTCAGTATAATCTGCAAGTGGATATTTGGGGCGCTTTGAGGCCTATGCTGGAAAACGAAATATCTTCACATAAAAATTAGACGGAAGCATTATCAGAAACTTCTCTGTGATGTGCGCATTCAACTCACAGGGTTGAACGTGCCTTTCGATACAGCCGTTTTCAAACGGTCGTTTTGTGGCATCTGCATTTCGGAATTTGGAGTGCTTTGAGGCCTATACTGGAAAAGGAAATATCCTCACATAGAAACTAGACAGAAGCATTCTCAGAAACTTCTTTGTGATGTGTGCATTCAACTCACAGGGTTCGACCTTCCTTTTGCTACAACAGTTTTGAAACACTCTTTTTGTAGAATCTGCAAGTGGTTATTTGGAGCGCTTCGAGGCCTATGAGTAAAAGGAAATATCTTCAGAGAAAACTAGCCAGAAGCATTCTCAGAAACTTCTGTGTGATGAGTACATTCCACTCACAGAGTTGAACGTTCCCTTTCACCGAGCAGTTCTGAAACACTCTTTTTGTAGAATCTGCAAGTGGCTACTTAGAGCGCTTTGAGACCTATGCTGGAAAGTGAAATATCTTCACATAAAAACTAGACAGAAGCATTCCCAGAAACTTCTCTGTGAAGTGTGCATTCAATTCACAGAGCTGAATCTTTCTTTTGATAGAGAAGTTTTGAGACACTCTTTCTGTAGAATCTGCAAGTGAATATCTGGAGCGCTTTGAGTCCTAAGCTGGAAAAGAAAGTATCTTCACATAGAAACTAGACAGAAGCATTCTCAAAGACTTCTCTGTGATGTGTGCATTCAACTCACAGAGTTGAAACATCCTTTTGATTTGGCAGTTTTAAAACAATCATTTTGTAGAATCTGCTAGTGGATATTTGCAGTATTTTGAGGCATATGCAGGAAAAGGTAATATCTTCACTTGAAAACTAGACAGAGGCATTCTCAGAAACTTCTTTCTGATGTGTGCCTTGAACTTCCGGAGTTGAACCTTCCTCTTCATAGAGCAGTTATATAATAGTCTTTAAGTATAATCTGCAAGTGGATATGTGGAGAACTTTGAGGACTGTGCTGGAAAAGGAAATGTCTTCCCATAGAAAGGAGACGGAAGCATTCTCAGAAGCTTCTCTGTGATGTCGGCATTCAACTCACAGAGTTGAACCTTCCTTTTGATAGAGCAGTTTTCAAACACACTTTGTGGATTCCGCAATTGGTTATTTGGAGAGTTTTGAGGCCTGTACTGGAAAAGGAAATATCTTCAGGTAAAAACTAGACAGAAGCATTCTCAGAAACTTCGTTGTGATGTTTGCATTCAACTCACGGAGTTGAACCCTCTTTTTGATTGCGCAGTTTTAAATCACTGTCTTTGTTGAATCTCCAAGTGGATATTTGGAGCGATTTGGGGCATATACTGGAAAAGGAAATATCCTCACTTGAAAACTAGATAGAAGAAGTCCCAGAAACTCCTTTGTGACGTCTGCTTTCGACTCACAGAGTTGAACCTTCCTTTTCACAGAGCAGTTTGGAAACACTCTTTTTGTAGAATCTGCGAGTGGTTATTCGGAGAGCTTCGAGGCCCATGCAGGAAATGGAAATACCTTCACATAAAAACTAGACAGAAGCGTTCTCAGAAATTTCTCTGTGATGTGTGCATTGAACTCACAGAGTTGATCCTTCCTATTGATAGAGCATTTTTGTAACACTGTTTTAGTAGAATCTGCAAGTGGATTCTTGGGGAGATTTGAGGCCTATGCTGGAAAACGAAATATCTTCACATAGAAACTAGACGGAAGCATTATCAGAAACTTCTCTGTGATGTGTGCATTAAACTCACAGAGTTGAACATTGCTTTTGATGGAGCAGTTTTGAAACACTCTTTTCGTAGAATCTGCAAGTGGTTATTTAGAGCGCTTTGAGGCCTACGCTGCAAATGGAAATATCTTCACATAAAAACTAGACAGAAGCATTCTCAGAAATTCCTTTGTGATGTGTGCATTCAACTCACAGAGATGAAGCTTCCTTTTCACAGGGCACTTTTGAAACACTGTGTTTGTGGGAACTACAAGTGGATATTTGGAGTGATTGCGGCCTCTGGTGGAAAAGCAAATATCATCAAATGAAATCTACACATAGGCATTCTCAGAAACTTCTTTGTGTGTGTGCATTCAACTCACAGAGTTGAAGAGTCCTTTTGGTAGAGCAGTTTTGAAGCACTCTTTTTGTAGAATCTGCGAGTGGTTATTCGGAGAGCTTTGAGGCCCATGCTGGAAAAGGAAATATCTTCACATAAAAACTGGACAGAAGCATTCTCAGAAAATTCTCTGTGATGTGTGCATTCAACTCACAGAGTTGAGCCTGCCTTTTCATACAGCATTTTTGTAACACTCTTTCAGTATAATCTGCAAGTGGATCTTTGGGGCGCTTTGAGGCCTATGCTGGAAAACGAAATATCTTCACATAAAAATTAGACGGAAGCATTATCAGAAACTTCTCTGTGATGTGCGCATTCAACTCACAGGGTTGAACGTGCCTTTTGATACAGCCGTTTTCAAACGCTCGTTTTGTGGCATCTGCATTTCGGAATTTGGAGTGCTTTGAGGCCTATACTGGAAAAGGAAATATCCTCACATAGAAACTAGACAGAAGCATTCTCAGAAACTTCTTTGTGATATGTGCATTCAACTCACAGGGTTCGACCTTCCTTTTGCTACAACAGTTTTGAAACACTCTTTTTGTAGAATCTGCAAGTGGTTATTTGGAGCGCTTCGAGGCCTATGAGTAAAAGGAAATATCTTCAGAGAAAACTAGCCAGAAGCATTCTCAGAAACTTCTGTGTGATGAGTACATTCCACTCACAGAGTTGAACGTTCCCTTTCACCGAGCAGTTCTGAAACACTCTTTTTGTAGAATCTGCAAGTGGCTACTTAGAGCGCTTTGAGACCTATGCTGGAAAGTGAAATATCTTCACATAAAAACTAGACAGAAGCATTCCCAGAAACTTCTCTGTGAAGTGTGCATTCAATTCACAGAGCTGAATCTTTCTTTTGATAGAGAAGTTTTGAGACACTCTTTCTGTAGAATCTGCAAGTGAATATCTGGAGCGCTTTGAGTCCTAGGCTGGAAAAGAAAGTATCTTCACATAGAAACTAGACAGAAGCATTCTCAAAGACTTCTCTGTGATGTGTGCATTCAACTCGCAGAGTTGAAACATCCTTTTGATTTGGCAGTTTTAAAACAATCATTTTGTAGAATCTGCTAGTGGATATTTGCAGTATTTTGAGGCATATGCAGGAAAAGGTAATATCTTCACTTGAAAACTAGACAGAGGCATTCTCAGAAACTTCTTTCTGATGTGTGCCTTGAACTTCCGGAGTTGAACCTTCCTCTTCATAGAGCAGTTATATAATAGTCTTTAAGTATAATCTGCAAGTGGATATGTGGAGAACTTTGAGGACTGTGCTGGAAAAGGAAATGTCTTCCCATAGAAAGGAGACGGAAGCATTCTCAGAAGCTTCTCTGTGATGTCGGCATTCAACTCACAGAGTTGAACCTTCCTTTTGATAGAGCAGTTTTCAAACACACTTTGTGGATTCTGCAATTGGTTATTTGGAGAGTTTTGAGGCCTGTACTGGAAAAGGAAATATCTTCAGGTAAAAACTAGACAGAAGCATTCTCAGAAACTTCGTTGTGATGTTTGCATTCAACTCACGGAGTTGAACCCTCTTTTTGATTGCGCAGTTTTAAATCACTGTCTTTGTTGAATCTCCAAGTGGATATTTGGAGCGATTTGGGGCATATTCTGGAAAAGGAAATATCCTCACTTGAAAACTAGATAGAAGAAGTCCCAGAAACTCCTTTGTGACGTCTGCTTTCGACTCACAGAGTTGAACCTTCCTTTTCACAGAGCAGTTTGGAAACACTCTTTTTGTAGAATCTGCGAGTGGTTATTCGGAGAGCTTCGAGGCCCATGCTGGAAATGGAAATACCTTCACATAAAAACTAGACAGAAGCGTTCTCAGAAATTTCTCTGTGATGTGTGCATTGAACTCACAGAGTTGATCCTTCCTATTGATAGAGCAATTTTGTAACACTGTTTTAGTAGAATCTGCAAGTGGATTCTTGGGGAGATTTGAGGCCTATGCTGGAAAACGAAATATCTTCACATAGAAACTAGACGGAAGCATTATCAGAAACTTCTCTGTGATGTGTGCATTAAACTCACAGAGTTGAACATTGCTTTTGATGGAGCAGTTTTGAAACACTCTTTTCGTAGAATCTGCAAGTGGTTATTTAGAGCGCTTTGAGGCCTATGCTGCAAATGGAAATATCTTCACATAAAAACTAGACAGAAGCATTCTCAGAAATTCCTTTGTGATGTGTGCATTCAACTCACAGAGATGAAGCTTCCTTTTCACAGGGCACTTTTGAAACACTGTGTTTGTGGGAACTACAAGTGGATATTTGGAGTGATTGCGGCCTCTGGTGGAAAAGCAAATATCATCAAATGAAAACTACACATAGGCATTCTCAGAAACTTCTTTGTGTGTGTGCATTCAACTCACAGAGTTGAAGAGTCCTTTTGGTAGAGCAGTTTTGAAGCACTCTTTTTGTAGAATCTGCGAGTGGTTATTCGGAGAGCTTTGAGGCCCATGCTGGAAAAGGAAATATCTTCACATAAAAACTGGACAGAAGCATTCTCAGAAAATTCTCTGTGATGTGTGCATTCAACTCACAGAGTTGAGCCTGCCTTTTCATACAGCATTTTTGTAACACTCTTTCAGTATAATCTGCAAGTGGATCTTTGGGGCGCTTTGAGGCCTATGCTGGAAAACGAAATATCTTCACATAAAAATTAGACGGAAGCATTATCAGAAACTTCTCTGTGATGTGCGCATTCAACTCACAGGGTTGAACGTGCCTTTTGATACAGCCGTTTTCAAACGCTCGTTTTGTGGCATCTGCATTTCGGAATTTGGAGTGCTTTGAGGCCTATACTGGAAAAGGAAATATCCTCACATAGAAACTAGACAGAAGCATTCTCAGAAACTTCTTTGTGATATGTGCATTCAACTCACAGGGTTCGACCTTCCTTTTGCTACAACAGTTTTGAAACACTCTTTTTGTAGAATCTGCAAGTGGTTATTTGGAGCGCTTCGAGGCCTATGAGTAAAAGGAAATATCTTCAGAGAAAACTAGCCAGAAGCATTCTCAGAAACTTCTGTGTGATGAGTACATTCCACTCACAGAGTTGAACGTTCCCTTTCACCGAGCAGTTCTGAAACACTCTTTTTGTAGAATCTGCAAGTGGCTACTTAGAGCGCTTTGAGACCTATGCTGGAAAGTGAAATATCTTCACATAAAAACTAGACAGAAGCATTCCCAGAAACTTCTCTGTGAAGTGTGCATTCAATTCACAGAGCTGAATCTTTCTTTTGATAGAGAAGTTTTGAGACACTCTTTCTGTAGAATCTGCAAGTGAATATCTGGAGCGCTTTGAGTCCTAGGCTGGAAAAGAAAGTATCTTCACATAGAAACTAGACAGAAGCATTCTCAAAGACTTCTCTGTGATGTGTGCATTCAACTCGCAGAGTTGAAACATCCTTTTGATTTGGCAGTTTTAAAACAATCATTTGGTAGAATCTGCTAGTGGATATTTGCAGTATTTTGAGGCATATGCAGGAAAAGGTAATATCTTCACTTGAAAACTAGACAGAGGCATTCTCAGAAACTTCTTTCTGATGTGTGCCTTGAACTTCCGGAGTTGAACCTTCCTCTTCATAGAGCAGTTATATAATAGTCTTTAAGTATAATCTGCAAGTGGATATGTGGAGAACTTTGAGGACTGTGCTGGAAAAGGAAATGTCTTCCCATAGAAAGGAGACGGAAGCATTCTCAGAAGCTTCTCTGTGATGTCGGCATTCAACTCACAGAGTTGAACCTTCCTTTTGATAGAGCAGTTTTCAAACACACTTTGTGGATTCTGCAATTGGTTATTTGGAGAGTTTTGAGGCCTGTACTGGAAAAGGAAATATCTTCAGGTAAAAACTAGACAGAAGCATTCTCAGAAACTTCGTTGTGATGTTTGCATTCAACTCACGGAGTTGAACCCTCTTTTTGATTGCGCAGTTTTAAATCACTGTCTTTGTTGAATCTCCAAGTGGATATTTGGAGCGATTTGGGGCATATTCTGGAAAAGGAAATATCCTCACTTGAAAACTAGATAGAAGAAGTCCCAGAAACTCCTTTGTGACGTCTGCTTTCGACTCACAGAGTTGAACCTTCCTTTTCACAGAGCAGTTTGGAAACACTCTTTTTGTAGAATCTGCGAGTGGTTATTCGGAGAGCTTCGAGGCCCATGCTGGAAATGGAAATACCTTCACATAAAAACTAGACAGAAGCGTTCTCAGAAATTTCTCTGTGATGTGTGCATTGAACTCACAGAGTTGATCCTTCCTATTGATAGAGCAATTTTGTAACACTGTTTTAGTAGAATCTGCAAGTGGATTCTTGGGGAGATTTGAGGCCTATGCTGGAAAACGAAATATCTTCACATAGAAACTAGACGGAAGCATTATCAGAAACTTCTCTGTGATGTGTGCATTAAACTCACAGAGTTGAACATTGCTTTTGATGGAGCAGTTTTGAAACACTCTTTTCGTAGAATCTGCAAGTGGTTATTTAGAGCGCTTTGAGGCCTATGCTGCAAATGGAAATATCTTCACATAAAAACTAGACAGAAGCATTCTCAGAAATTCCTTTGTGATGTGTGCATTCAACTCACAGAGATGAAGCTTCCTTTTCACAGGGCACTTTTGAAACACTGTGTTTGTGGGAACTACAAGTGGATATTTGGAGTGATTGCGGCCTCTGGTGGAAAAGCAAATATCATCAAATGAAAACTACACATAGGCATTCTCAGAAACTTCTTTGTGTGTGTGCATTCAACTCACAGAGTTGAAGAGTCCTTTTGGTAGAGCAGTTTTGAAGCACTCTTTTTGTAGAATCTGCGAGTGGTTATTCGGAGAGCTTTGAGGCCCATGCTGGAAAAGGAAATAACTTCACATAAAAACTGGACAGAAGCATTCTCAGAAAAGTCTCTGTGATGTGTGCATTCAACTCACAGAGTTGAGCCTGCCTTTTCATACAGCATTTTTGTAACACTCTTTCAGTATAATCTGCAAGTGGATCTTTGGGGAGCTTTGAGGCCTATGCTGGAAAACGAAATATCTTCACATAAAAATTAGACGGAAGCATTATCAGAAACTTCTCTGTGATGTGCGCATTCAACTCACAGGGTTGAACGTGCCTTTCGATACAGCCGTTTTCAAACGCTCGTTTTGTGGCATCTGCATTTCGGAATTTGGAGTGCTTTGAGGCCTATACTGGAAAAGGAAATATCCTCACATAGAAACTAGACAGAAGCATTCTCAGAAACTTCTTTGTGATGTGTGCATTCAACTCACAGGGTTCGACCTTCCTTTTGCTACAACAGTTTTGAAACACTCTTTTTGTAGAATCTGCAAGTGGTTATTTGGAGCGCTTCGAGGCCTATGAGTAAAAGGAAATATCTTCAGAGAAAACTAGCCAGAAGCATTCTCAGAAACTTCTGTGTGATGAGTACATTCCACTCACAGAGTTGAACGTTCCCTTTCACCGAGCAGTTCTGAAACACTCTTTTTGTAGAATCTGCAAGTGGCTACTTAGAGCGCTTTGAGACCTATGCTGGAAAGTGAAATATCTTCACATAAAAACTAGACAGAAGCATTCCCAGAAACTTCTCTGTGAAGTGTGCATTCAATTCACAGAGCTGAATCTTTCTTTTGATAGAGAAGTTTTGAGACACTCTTTCTGTAGAATCTGCAAGTGAATATCTGGAGCGCTTTGAGTCCTAGGCTGGAAAAGAAAGTATCTTCACATAGAAACTAGACAGAAGCATTCTCAAAGACTTCTCTGTGATGTGTGCATTCAACTCACAGAGTTGAAACATCCTTTTGATTTGGCAGTTTTAAAACAATCATTTGGTAGAATCTGCTAGTGGATATTTGCAGTATTTTGAGGCATATGCAGGAAAAGGTAATATCTTCACTTGAAAACTAGACAGAGGCATTCTCAGAAACTTCTTTCTGATGTGTGCCTTGAACTTCCGGAGTTGAACCTTCCTCTTCATAGAGCAGTTATATAATAGTCTTTAAGTATAATCTGCAAGTGGATATGTGGAGAACTTTGAGGACTGTGCTGGAAAAGGAAATGTCTTCCCATAGAAAGGAGACGGAAGCATTCTCAGAAGCTTCTCTGTGATGTCGGCATTCAACTCACAGAGTTGAACCTTCCTTTTGATAGAGCAGTTTTCAAACACACTTTGTGGATTCCGCAATTGGTTATTTGGAGAGTTTTGAGGCCTGTACTGGAAAAGGAAATATCTTCAGGTAAAAACTAGACAGAAGCATTCTCAGAAACTTCTTTGTGATGTTTGCATTCAACTCACGGAGTTGAACCCTCTTTTTGATTGCGCAGTTTTAAATCACTGTCTTTGTTGAATCTCCAAGTGGATATTTGGAGCGATTTGGGGCATATTCTGGAAAAGGAAATATCCTCACTTGAAAACTAGATAGAAGAAGTCCCAGAAACTCCTTTGTGACGTCTGCTTTCGACTCACAGAGTTGAACCTTCCTTTTCACAGAGCAGTTTGGAAACACTCTTTTTGTAGAATCTGCGAGTGGTTATTCGGAGAGCTTCGAGGCCCATGCTGGAAATGGAAATACCTTCACATAAAAACTAGACAGAAGCGTTCTCAGAAATTTCTCTGTGATGTGTGCATTGAACTCACAGAGTTGATCCTTCCTATTGATAGAGCAATTTTGTAACCCTGTTTTAGTAGAATCTGCAAGTGGATTCTTGGGGAGATTTGAGGCCTATGCTGGAAAACGAAATATCTTCACATAGAAACTAGACGGAAGCATTATCAGAAACTTCTCTGTGATGTGTGCATTAAACTCACAGAGTTGAACATTGCTTTTGATGGAGCAGTTTTGAAACACTCTTTTCGTAGAATCTGCAAGTGGTTATTTAGAGCGCTTTGAGGCCTACGCTGCAAATGGAAATATCTTCACATAAAAACTAGACAGAAGCATTCTCAGAAATTCCTTTGTGATGTGTGCATTCAACTCACAGAGATGAAGCTTCCTTTTCACAGGGCACTTTTGAAACACTGTGTTTGTGGGAACTACAAGTGGATATTTGGAGTGATTGCGGCCTCTGGTGGAAAAGCAAATAGCATCAAATGAAAACTACACATAGGCATTCTCAGAAACTTCTTTGTGTGTGTGCATTCAACTCACAGAGTTGAAGAGTCCTTTTGGTAGAGCAGTTTTGAAGCACTCTTTTTGTAGAATCTGCGAGTGGTTATTCGGAGAGCTTTGAGGCCCATGCTGGAAAAGGAAATAACTTCACATAAAAACTGGACAGAAGCATTCTCAGAAAAGTCTCTGTGATGTGTGCATTCAACTCACAGAGTTGAGCCTGCCTTTTCATACAGCATTTTTGTAACACTCTTTCAGTATAATCTGCAAGTGGATATTTGGGGCGCTTTGAGGCCTATGCTGGAAAACGAAATATCTTCACATAAAAATTAGACGGAAGCATTATCAGAAACTTCTCTGTGATGTGCGCATTCAACTCACAGGGTTGAACGTGCCTTTCGATACAGCCGTTTTCAAACGCTCGTTTTGTGGCATCTGCATTTCGGAATTTGGAGTGCTTTGAGGCCTATACTGGAAAAGGAAATATCCTCACATAGAAACTAGACAGAAGCATTCTCAGAAACTTCTTTGTGATGTGTGCATTCAACTCACAGGGTTCGACCTTCCTTTTGCTACAACAGTTTTGAAACACTCTTTTTGTAGAATCTGCAAGTGGTTATTTGGAGCGCTTCGAGGCCTATGAGTAAAAGGAAATATCTTCAGAGAAAACTAGCCAGAAGCATTCTCAGAAACTTCTGTGTGATGAGTACATTCCACTCACAGAGTTGAACGTTCCCTTTCACCGAGCAGTTCTGAAACACTCTTTTTGTAGAATCTGCAAGTGGCTACTTAGAGCGCTTTGAGACCTATGCTGGAAAGTGAAATATCTTCACATAAAAACTAGACAGAAGCATTCCCAGAAACTTCTCTGTGAAGTGTGCATTCAATTCACAGAGCTGAATCTTTCTTTTGATAGAGAAGTTTTGAGACACTCTTTCTGTAGAATCTGCAAGTGAATATCTGGAGCGCTTTGAGTCCTAGGCTGGAAAAGAAAGTATCTTCACATAGAAACTAGACAGAAGCATTCTCAAAGACTTCTCTGTGATGTGTGCATTCAACTCACAGAGTTGAAACATCCTTTTGATTTGGCAGTTTTAAAACAATCATTTTGTAGAATCTGCTAGTGGATATTTGCAGTAGTTTGAGGCATATGCAGGAAAAGGTAATATCTTCACTTGAAAACTAGACAGAGGCATTCTCAGAAACTTCTTTCTGATGTGTGCCTTGAACTTCCGGAGTTGAACCTTCCTCTTCATAGAGCAGTTATATAATAGTCTTTAAGTATAATCTGCAAGTGGATATGTGGAGAACTTTGAGGACTGTGCTGGAAAAGGAAATGTCTTCCCATAGAAAGGAGACGGAAGCATTCTCAGAAGCTTCTCTGTGATGTCGGCATTCAACTCACAGAGTTGAACCTTCCTTTTGATAGAGCAGTTTTCAAACACACTTTGTGGATTCCGCAATTGGTTATTTGGAGAGTTTTGAGGCCTGTACTGGAAAAGGAAATATCTTCAGGTAAAAACTAGACAGAAGCATTCTCAGAAACTTCGTTGTGATGTTTGCATTCAACTCACGGAGTTGAACCCTCTTTTTGATTGCGCAGTTTTAAATCACTGTCTTTGTTGAATCTCCAAGTGGATATTTGGAGCGATTTGGGGCATATTCTGGAAAAGGAAATATCCTCACTTGAAAACTAGATAGAAGAAGTCCCAGAAACTCCTTTGTGACGTCTGCTTTCGACTCACAGAGTTGAACCTTCCTTTTCACAGAGCAGTTTGGAAACACTCTTTTTGTAGAATCTGTGAGTGGTTATTCGGAGAGCTTCGAGGCCCATGCAGGAAATGGAAATACCTTCACATAAAAACTAGACAGAAGCGTTCTCAGAAATTTCTCTGTGATGTGTGCATTGAACTCACAGAGTTGATCCTTCCTATTGATAGAGCATTTTTGTTACACTGTTTTAGTAGAATCTGCAAGTGGATTCTTGGGGAGATTTGAGGCCTATGCTGGAAAACGAAATATCTTCACATAGAAACTAGACGGAAGCATTATCAGAAACTTCTCTGTGATGTGTGCATTAAACTCACAGAGTTGAACATTGCTTTTGATGGAGCAGTTTTGAAACACTCTTTTCGTAGAATCTGCAAGTGGTTATTTAGAGCGCTTTGAGGCCTACGCTGCAAATGGAAATATCTTCACATAAAAACTAGACAGAAGCATTCTCAGAAATTCCTTTGTGATGTGTGCATTCAACTCACAGAGATGAAGCTTCCTTTTCACAGGGCACTTTTGAAACACTGTGTTTGTGGGAACTACAAGTGGATATTTGGAGTGATTGCGGCCTCTGGTGGAAAAGCAAATATCATCAAATGAAAACTACACATAGGCATTCTCAGAAACTTCTTTGTGTGTGTGCATTCAACTCACAGAGTTGAAGAGTCCTTTTGGTAGAGCAGTTTTGAAGCACTCTTTTTGTAGAATCTGCGAGTGGTTATTCGGAGAGCTTTGAGGCCCATGCTGGAAAAGGAAATAACTTCACATAAAAACTGGACAGAAGCATTCTCAGAAAAGTCTCTGTGATGTGTGCATTCAACTCACAGAGTTGAGCCTGCCTTTTCATACAGCATTTTTGTAACACTCTTTCAGTATAATCTGCAAGTGGATATTTGGGGCGCTTTGAGGCCTATGCTGGAAAACGAAATATCTTCACATAAAAATTAGACGGAAGCATTATCAGAAACTTCTCTGTGATGTGCGCATTCAACTCACAGGGTTGAACGTGCCTTTCGATACAGCCGTTTTCAAACGCTCGTTTTGTGGCATCTGCATTTCGGAATTTGGAGTGCTTTGAGGCCTATACTGGAAAAGGAAATATCCTCACATAGAAACTAGACAGAAGCATTCTCAGAAACTTCTTTGTGATGTGTGCATTCAACTCACAGGGTTCGACCTTCCTTTTGCTACAACAGTTTTGAAACACTCTTTTTGTAGAATCTGCAAGTGGTTATTTGGAGCGCTTCGAGGCCTATGAGTAAAAGGAAATATCTTCAGAGAAAACTAGCCAGAAGCATTCTCAGAAACTTCTGTGTGATGAGTACATTCCACTCACAGAGTTGAACGTTCCCTTTCACCGAGCAGTTCTGAAACACTCTTTTTGTAGAATCTGCAAGTGGCTACTTAGAGCGCTTTGAGACCTATGCTGGAAAGTGAAATATCTTCACATAAAAACTAGACAGAAGCATTCCCAGAAACTTCTCTGTGAAGTGTGCATTCAATTCACAGAGCTGAATCTTTCTTTTGATAGAGAAGTTTTGAGACACTCTTTCTGTAGAATCTGCAGGTGAATATCTGGAGCGCTTTGAGTCCTAGGCTGGAAAAGAAAGTATCTTCACATAGAAACTAGACAGAAGCATTCTCAAAGACTTCTCTGTGATGTGTGCATTCAAGTCACAGAGTTGAAACATCCTTTTGATTTGGCAGTTTTAAAACAATCATTTTGTAGAATCTGCTAGTGGATATTTGCAGTATTTTGAGGCATATGCAGGAAAAGGTAATATCTTCACTTGAAAACTAGACAGAGGCATTCTCAGAAACTTCTTTCTGATGTGTGCCTTGAACTTCCGGAGTTGAACCTTCCTCTTCATAGAGCAGTTATATAATAGTCTTTAAGTATAATCTGCAAGTGGATATGTGGAGAACTTTGAGGACTGTGCTGGAAAAGGAAATGTCTTCCCATAGAAAGGAGACGGAAGCATTCTCAGAAGCTTCTCTGTGATGTCGGCATTCAACTCACAGAGTTGAACCTTCCTTTTGATAGAGCAGTTTTCAAACACACTTTGTGGATTCCGCAATTGGTTATTTGGAGAGTTTTGAGGCCTGTACTGGAAAAGGAAATATCTTCAGGTAAAAACTAGACAGAAGCATTCTCAGAAACTTCGTTGTGATGTTTGCATTCAACTCACGGAGTTGAACCCTCTTTTTGATTGCGCAGTTTTAAATCACTGTCTTTGTTGAATCTCCAAGTGGATATTTGGAGCGATTTGGGGCATATTCTGGAAAAGGAAATATCCTCACTTGAAAACTAGATAGAAGAAGTCCCAGAAACTCCTTTGTGACGTCTGCTTTCGACTCACAGAGTTGAACCTTCCTTTTCACAGAGCAGTTTGGAAACACTCTTTTTGTAGAATCTGCGAGTGGTTATTCGGAGAGCTTCGAGGCCCATGCTGGAAATGGAAATACCTTCACATAAAAACTAGACAGAAGCGTTCTCAGAAATTTCTCTGTGATGTGTGCATTGAACTCACAGGGTTGATCCTTCCTATTGATAGAGCAATTTTGTAACACTGTTTTAGTAGAATCTGCAAGTGGATTCTTGGGGAGATTTGAGGCCTATGCTGGATAACGAAATATCTTCACATAGAAACTAGACGGAAGCATTATCAGAAACTTCTCTGTGATGTGTGCATTAAACTCACAGAGTTGAACATTGCTTTTGATGGAGCAGTTTTGAAACACTCTTTTCGTAGAATCTGCAAGTGGTTATTTAGAGCGCTTTGAGGCCTACGCTGCAAATGGAAATATCTTCACATAAAAACTAGACAGAAGCATTCTCAGAAATTCCTTTGTGATGTGTGCATTCAACTCACAGAGATGAAGCTTCCTTTTCACAGGGCACTTTTGAAACACTGTGTTTGTGGGAACTACAAGTGGATATTTGGAGTGATTGCGGCCTCTGGTGGAAAAGCAAATATCATCAAATGAAATCTACACATAGGCATTCTCAGAAACTTCTTTGTGTGTGTGCATTCAACTCACAGAGTTGAAGAGTCCTTTTGGTAGAGCAGTTTTGAAGCACTCTTTTTGTAGAATCTGCGAGTGGTTATTCGGAGAGCTTTGAGGCCCATGCTGGAAAAGGAAATAACTTCACATAAAAACTGGACAGAAGCATTCTCAGAAAAGTCTCTGTGATGTGTGCATTCAACTCACAGAGTTGAGCCTGCCTTTTCATACAGCATTTTTGTAACACTCTTTCAGTATAATCTGCAAGTGGATATTTGGGGCGCTTTGAGGCCTATGCTGGAAAACGAAATATCTTCACATAAAAATTAGACGGAAGCATTATCAGAAACTTCTCTGTGATGTGCGCATTCAACTCACAGGGTTGAACGTGCCTTTCGATACAGCCGTTTTCAAACGCTCGTTTTGTGGCATCTGCATTTCGGAATTTGGAGTGCTTTGAGGCCTATACTGGAAAAGGAAATATCCTCACATAGAAACTAGACAGAAGCATTCTCAGAAACTTCTTTGTGATGTGTGCATTCAACTCACAGGGTTCGACCTTCCTTTTGCTACAACAGTTTTGAAACACTCTTTTTGTAGAATCTGCAAGTGGTTATTTGGAGCGCTTCGAGGCCTATGAGTAAAAGGAAATATCTTCAGAGAAAACTAGCCAGAAGCATTCTCAGAAACTTCTGTGTGATGAGTACATTCCACTCACAGAGTTGAACGTTCCCTTTCACCGAGCAGTTCTGAAACACTCTTTTTGTAGAATCTGCAAGTGGCTACTTAGAGCGCTTTGAGACCTATGCTGGAAAGTGAAATATCTTCACATAAAAACTAGACAGAAGCATTCCCAGAAACTTCTCTGTGAAGTGTGCATTCAATTCACAGAGCTGAATCTTTCTTTTGATAGAGAAGTTTTGAGACACTCTTTCTGTAGAATCTGCAAGTGAATATCTGGAGCGCTTTGAGTCCTAGGCTGGAAAAGAAAGTATCTTCACATAGAAACTAGACAGAAGCATTCTCAAAGACTTCTCTGTGATGTGTGCATTCAACTCACAGAGTTGAAACATCCTTTTGATTTGGCAGTTTTAAAACAATCATTTTGTAGAATCTGCTAGTGGATATTTGCAGTAGTTTGAGGCATATGCAGGAAAAGGTAATATCTTCACTTGAAAACTAGACAGAGGCATTCTCAGAAACTTCTTTCTGATGTGTGCCTTGAACTTCCGGAGTTGAACCTTCCTCTTCATAGAGCAGTTATATAATAGTCTTTAAGTATAATCTGCAAGTGGATATGTGGAGAACTTTGAGGACTGTGCTGGAAAAGGAAATGTCTTCCCATAGAAAGGAGACGGAAGCATTCTCAGAAGCTTCTCTGTGATGTCGGCATTCAACTCACAGAGTTGAACCTTCCTTTTGATAGAGCAGTTTTCAAACACACTTTGTGGATTCCGCAATTGGTTATTTGGAGAGTTTTGAGGCCTGTACTGGAAAAGGAAATATCTTCAGGTAAAAACTAGACAGAAGCATTCTCAGAAACTTCGTTGTGATGTTTGCATTCAACTCACGGAGTTGAACCCTCTTTTTGATTGCGCAGTTTTAAATCACTGTCTTTGTTGAATCTCCAAGTGGATATTTGGAGCGATTTGGGGCATATTCTGGAAAAGGAAATATCCTCACTTGAAAACTAGATAGAAGAAGTCCCAGAAACTCCTTTGTGACGTCTGCTTTCGACTCACAGAGTTGAACCTTCCTTTTCACAGAGCAGTTTGGAAACACTCTTTTTGTAGAATCTGTGAGTGGTTATTCGGAGAGCTTCGAGGCCCATGCAGGAAATGGAAATACCTTCACATAAAAACTAGACAGAAGCGTTCTCAGAAATTTCTCTGTGATGTGTGCATTGAACTCACAGAGTTGATCCTTCCTATTGATAGAGCATTTTTGTTACACTGTTTTAGTAGAATCTGCAAGTGGATTCTTGGGGAGATTTGAGGCCTATGCTGGAAAACGAAATATCTTCACATAGAAACTAGACGGAAGCATTATCAGAAACTTCTCTGTGATGTGTGCATTAAACTCACAGAGTTGAACATTGCTTTTGATGGAGCAGTTTTGAAACACTCTTTTCGTAGAATCTGCAAGTGGTTATTTAGAGCGCTTTGAGGCCTACGCTGCAAATGGAAATATCTTCACATAAAAACTAGACAGAAGCATTCTCAGAAATTCCTTTGTGATGTGTGCATTCAACTCACAGAGATGAAGCTTCCTTTTCACAGGGCACTTTTGAAACACTGTGTTTGTGGGAACTACAAGTGGATATTTGGAGTGATTGCGGCCTCTGGTGGAAAAGCAAATATCATCAAATGAAAACTACACATAGGCATTCTCAGAAACTTCTTTGTGTGTGTGCATTCAACTCACAGAGTTGAAGAGTCCTTTTGGTAGAGCAGTTTTGAAGCACTCTTTTTGTAGAATCTGCGAGTGGTTATTCGGAGAGCTTTGAGGCCCATGCTGGAAAAGGAAATAACTTCACATAAAAACTGGACAGAAGCATTCTCAGAAAAGTCTCTGTGATGTGTGCATTCAACTCACAGAGTTGAGCCTGCCTTTTCATACAGCATTTTTGTAACACTCTTTCAGTATAATCTGCAAGTGGATATTTGGGGCGCTTTGAGGCCTATGCTGGAAAACGAAATATCTTCACATAAAAATTAGACGGAAGCATTATCAGAAACTTCTCTGTGATGTGCGCATTCAACTCACAGGGTTGAACGTGCCTTTCGATACAGCCGTTTTCAAACGCTCGTTTTGTGGCATCTGCATTTCGGAATTTGGAGTGCTTTGAGGCCTATACTGGAAAAGGAAATATCCTCACATAGAAACTAGACAGAAGCATTCTCAGAAACTTCTTTGTGATGTGTGCATTCAACTCACAGGGTTCGACCTTCCTTTTGCTACAACAGTTTTGAAACACTCTTTTTGTAGAATCTGCAAGTGGTTATTTGGAGCGCTTCGAGGCCTATGAGTAAAAGGAAATATCTTCAGAGAAAACTAGCCAGAAGCATTCTCAGAAACTTCTGTGTGATGAGTACATTCCACTCACAGAGTTGAACGTTCCCTTTCACCGAGCAGTTCTGAAACACTCTTTTTGTAGAATCTGCAAGTGGCTACTTAGAGCGCTTTGAGACCTATGCTGGAAAGTGAAATATCTTCACATAAAAACTAGACAGAAGCATTCCCAGAAACTTCTCTGTGAAGTGTGCATTCAATTCACAGAGCTGAATCTTTCTTTTGATAGAGAAGTTTTGAGACACTCTTTCTGTAGAATCTGCAGGTGAATATCTGGAGCGCTTTGAGTCCTAGGCTGGAAAAGAAAGTATCTTCACATAGAAACTAGACAGAAGCATTCTCAAAGACTTCTCTGTGATGTGTGCATTCAACTCACAGAGTTGAAACATCCTTTTGATTTGGCAGTTTTAAAACAATCATTTTGTAGAATCTGCTAGTGGATATTTGCAGTATTTTGAGGCATATGCAGGAAAAGGTAATATCTTCACTTGAAAACTAGACAGAGGCATTCTCAGAAACTTCTTTCTGATGTGTGCCTTGAACTTCCGGAGTTGAACCTTCCTCTTCATAGAGCAGTTATATAATAGTCTTTAAGTATAATCTGCAAGTGGATATGTGGAGAACTTTGAGGACTGTGCTGGAAAAGGAAATGTCTTCCCATAGAAAGGAGACGGAAGCATTCTCAGAAGCTTCTCTGTGATGTCGGCATTCAACTCACAGAGTTGAACCTTCCTTTTGATAGAGCAGTTTTCAAACACACTTTGTGGATTCCGCAATTGGTTATTTGGAGAGTTTTGAGGCCTGTACTGGAAAAGGAAATATCTTCAGGTAAAAACTAGACAGAAGCATTCTCAGAAACTTCGTTGTGATGTTTGCATTCAACTCACGGAGTTGAACCCTCTTTTTGATTGCGCAGTTTTAAATCACTGTCTTTGTTGAATCTCCAAGTGGATATTTGGAGCGATTTGGGGCATATTCTGGAAAAGGAAATATCCTCACTTGAAAACTAGATAGAAGAAGTCCCAGAAACTCCTTTGTGACGTCTGCTTTCGACTCACAGAGTTGAACCTTCCTTTTCACAGAGCAGTTTGGAAACACTCTTTTTGTAGAATCTGCGAGTGGTTATTCGGAGAGCTTCGAGGCCCATGCTGGAAATGGAAATACCTTCACATAAAAACTAGACAGAAGCGTTCTCAGAAATTTCTCTGTGATGTGTGCATTGAACTCACAGGGTTGATCCTTCCTATTGATAGAGCAATTTTGTAACACTGTTTTAGTAGAATCTGCAAGTGGATTCTTGGGGAGATTTGAGGCCTATGCTGGATAACGAAATATCTTCACATAGAAACTAGACGGAAGCATTATCAGAAACTTCTCTGTGATGTGTGCATTAAACTCACAGAGTTGAACATTGCTTTTGATGGAGCAGTTTTGAAACACTCTTTTCGTAGAATCTGCAAGTGGTTATTTAGAGCGCTTTGAGGCCTACGCTGCAAATGGAAATATCTTCACATAAAAACTAGACAGAAGCATTCTCAGAAATTCCTTTGTGATGTGTGCATTCAACTCACAGAGATGAAGCTTCCTTTTCACAGGGCACTTTTGAAACACTGTGTTTGTGGGAACTACAAGTGGATATTTGGAGTGATTGCGGCCTCTGGTGGAAAAGCAAATATCATCAAATGAAATCTACACATAGGCATTCTCAGAAACTTCTTTGTGTGTGTGCATTCAACTCACAGAGTTGAAGAGTCCTTTTGGTAGAGCAGTTTTGAAGCACTCTTTTTGTAGAATCTGCGAGTGGTTATTCGGAGAGCTTTGAGGCCCATGCTGGAAAAGGAAATATCTTCACATAAAAACTGGACAGAAGCATTCTCAGAAAATTCTCTGTGATGTGTGCATTCAACTCACAGAGTTGAGCCTGCCTTTTCATACAGCATTTTTGTAACACTCTTTCAGTATAATCTGCAAGTGGTAATTTGGGGCGCTTTGAGGCCTATGCTGGAAAACGAAATATCTTCACATAAAAATTAGACGGAAGCATTATCAGAAACTTCTCTGTGATGTGCGCATTCAACTCACAGGGTTGAACGTGCCTTTTGATACAGCCGTTTTCAAACGCTCGTTTTGTGGCATCTGCATTTCGGAATTTGGAGTGCTTTGAGGCCTATACTGGAAAAGGAAATATCCTCACATAGAAACTAGACAGAAGCATTCTCAGAAACTTCTTTGTGATATGTGCATTCAACTCACAGGGTTCGACCTTCCTTTTGCTACAACAGTTTTGAAACACTCTTTTTGTAGAATCTGCAAGTGGTTATTTGGAGCGCTTCGAGGCCTATGAGTAAAAGGAAATATCTTCAGAGAAAACTAGCCAGAAGCATTCTCAGAAACTTCTGTGTGATGAGTACATTCCACTCACAGAGTTGAACGTTCCCTTTCACCGAGCAGTTCTGAAACACTCTTTTTGTAGAATCTGCAAGTGGCTACTTAGAGCGCTTTGAGACCTATGCTGGAAAGTGAAATATCTTCACATAAAAACTAGACAGAAGCATTCCCAGAAACTTCTCTGTGAAGTGTGCATTCAATTCACAGAGCTGAATCTTTCTTTTGATAGAGAAGTTTTGAGACACTCTTTCTGTAGAATCTGCAAGTGAATATCTGGAGCGCTTTGAGTCCTAGGCTGGAAAAGAAAGTATCTTCACATAGAAACTAGACAGAAGCATTCTCAAAGACTTCTCTGTGATGTGTGCATTCAAGTCACAGAGTTGAAACATCCTTTTGATTTGGCAGTTTTAAAACAATCATTTGGTAGAATCTGCTAGTGGATATTTGCAGTATTTTGAGGCATATGCAGGAAAAGGTAATATCTTCACTTGAAAACTAGACAGAGGCATTCTCAGAAACTTCTTTCTGATGTGTGCCTTGAACTTCCGGAGTTGAACCTTCCTCTTCATAGAGCAGTTATATAATAGTCTTTAAGTATAATCTGCAAGTGGATATGTGGAGAACTTTGAGGACTGTGCTGGAAAAGGAAATGTCTTCCCATAGAAAGGAGACGGAAGCATTCTCAGAAGCTTCTCTGTGATGTCGGCATTCAACTCACAGAGTTGAACCTTCCTTTTGATAGAGCAGTTTTCAAACACACTTTGTGGATTCTGCAATTGGTTATTTGGAGAGTTTTGAGGCCTGTACTGGAAAAGGAAATATCTTCAGGTAAAAACTAGACAGAAGCATTCTCAGAAACTTCGTTGTGATGTTTGCATTCAACTCACGGAGTTGAACCCTCTTTTTGATTGCGCAGTTTTAAATCACTGTCTTTGTTGAATCTCCAAGTGGATATTTGGAGCGATTTGGGGCATATTCTGGAAAAGGAAATATCCTCACTTGAAAACTAGATAGAAGAAGTCCCAGAAACTCCTTTGTGACGTCTGCTTTCGACTCACAGAGTTGAACCTTCCTTTTCACAGAGCAGTTTGGAAACACTCTTTTTGTAGAATCTGCGAGTGGTTATTCGGACAGCTTCGAGGCCCATGCAGGAAATGGAAATACCTTCACATAAAAACTAGACAGAAGCGTTCTCAGAAATTTCTCTGTGATGTGTGCATTGAACTCACAGAGTTGATCCTTCCTATTGATAGAGCAATTTTGTAACACTGTTTTAGTAGAATCTGCAAGTGGATTCTTGGGGAGATTTGAGGCCTATGCTGGAAAACGAAATATCTTCACATAGAAACTAGACGGAAGCATTATCAGAAACTTCTCTGTGATGTGTGCATTAAACTCACAGAGTTGAACATTGCTTTTGATGGAGCAGTTTTGAAACACTCTTTTCGTAGAATCTGCAAGTGGTTATTTAGAGCGCTTTGAGGCCTACGCTGCAAATGGAAATATCTTCACATAAAAACTAGACAGAAGCATTCTCAGAAATTCCTTTGTGATGTGTGCATTCAACTCACAGAGATGAAGCTTCCTTTTCACAGGGCACTTTTGAAACACTGTGTTTGTGGGAACTACAAGTGGATATTTGGAGTGATTGCGGCCTCTGGTGGAAAAGCAAATAGCATCAAATGAAAACTACACATAGGCATTCTCAGAAACTTCTTTGTGTGTGTGCATTCAACTCACAGAGTTGAAGAGTCCTTTTGGTAGAGCAGTTTTGAAGCACTCTTTTTGTAGAATCTGCGAGTGGTTATTCGGAGAGCTTTGAGGCCCATGCTGGAAAAGGAAATAACTTCACATAAAAACTGGACAGAAGCATTCTCAGAAAAGTCTCTGTGATGTGTGCATTCAACTCACAGAGTTGAGCCTGCCTTTTCATACAGCATTTTTGTAACACTCTTTCAGTATAATCTGCAAGTGGATCTTTGGGGCGCTTTGAGGCCTATGCTGGAAAACGAAATATCTTCACATAAAAATTAGACGGAAGCATTATCAGAAACTTCTCTGTGATGTGCGCATTCAACTCACAGGGTTGAACGTGCCTTTTGATACAGCCGTTTTCAAACGCTCGTTTTGTGGCATCTGCATTTCGGAATTTGGAGTGCTTTGAGGCCTATACTGGAAAAGGAAATATCCTCACATAGAAACTAGACAGAAGCATTCTCAGAAACTTCTTTGTGATGTGTGCATTCAACTCACAGGGTTCGACCTTCCTTTTGCTACAACAGTTTTGAAACACTCTTTTTGTAGAATCTGCAAGTGGTTATTTGGAGCGCTTCGAGGCCTATGAGTAAAAGGAAATATCTTCAGAGAAAACTAGCCAGAAGCATTCTCAGAAACTTCTGTGTGATGAGTACATTCCACTCACAGAGTTGAACGTTCCCTTTCACCGAGCAGTTCTGAAACACTCTTTTTGTAGAATCTGCAAGTGGCTACTTAGAGCGCTTTGAGACATATGCTGGAAAGTGAAATATCTTCACATAAAAACTAGACAGAAGCATTCCCAGAAACTTCTCTGTGAAGTGTGCATTCAATTCACAGAGCTGAATCTTTCTTTTGATAGAGAAGTTTTGAGACACTCTTTCTGTAGAATCTGCAGGTGAATATCTGGAGCGCTTTGAGTCCTAGGCTGGAAAAGAAAGTATCTTCACATAGAAACTAGACAGAAGCATTCTCAAAGACTTCTCTGTGATGTGTGCATTCAACTCACAGAGTTGAAACATCCTTTTGATTTGGCAGTTTTAAAACAATCATTTTGTAGAATCTGCTAGTGGATATTTGCAGTATTTTGAGGCATATGCAGGAAAAGGTAATATCTTCACTTGAAAACTAGACAGAGGCATTCTCAGAAACTTCTTTCTGATGTGTGCCTTGAACTTCCGGAGTTGAACCTTCCTCTTCATAGAGCAGTTATATAATAGTCTTTAAGTATAATCTGCAAGTGGATATGTGGAGAACTTTGAGGACTGTGCTGGAAAAGGAAATGTCTTCCCATAGAAAGGAGACGGAAGCATTCTCAGAAGCTTCTCTGTGATGTCGGCATTCAACTCACAGAGTTGAACCTTCCTTTTGATAGAGCAGTTTTCAAACACACTTTGTGGATTCCGCAATTGGTTATTTGGAGAGTTTTGAGGCCTGTACTGGAAAAGGAAATATCTTCAGGTAAAAACTAGACAGAAGCATTCTCAGAAACTTCGTTGTGATGTTTGCATTCAACTCACGGAGTTGAACCCTCTTTTTGATTGCGCAGTTTTAAATCACTGTCTTTGTTGAATCTCCAAGTGGATATTTGGAGCGATTTGGGGCATATTCTGGAAAAGGAAATATCCTCACTTGAAAACTAGATAGAAGAAGTCCCAGAAACTCCTTTGTGACGTCTGCTTTCGACTCACAGAGTTGAACCTTCCTTTTCACAGAGCAGTTTGGAAACACTCTTTTTGTAGAATCTGCGAGTGGTTATTCGGAGAGCTTCGAGGCCCATGCTGGAAATGGAAATACCTTCACATAAAAACTAGACAGAAGCGTTCTCAGAAATTTCTCTGTGATGTGTGCATTGAACTCACAGAGTTGATCCTTCCTATTGATAGAGCAATTTTGTAACACTGTTTTAGTAGAATCTGCAAGTGGATTCTTGGGGAGATTTGAGGCCTATGCTGGATAACGAAATATCTTCACATAGAAACTAGACGGAAGCATTATCAGAAACTTCTCTGTGATGTGTGCATTAAACTCACAGAGTTGAACATTGCTTTTGATGGAGCAGTTTTGAAACACTCTTTTCGTAGAATCTGCAAGTGGTTATTTAGAGCGCTTTGAGGCCTACGCTGCAAATGGAAATATCTTCACATAAAAACTAGACAGAAGCATTCTCAGAAATTCCTTTGTGATGTGTGCATTCAACTCACAGAGATGAAGCTTCCTTTTCACAGGGCACTTTTGAAACACTGTGTTTGTGGGAACTACAAGTGGATATTTGGAGTGATTGCGGCCTCTGGTGGAAAAGCAAATATCATCAAATGAAATCTACACATAGGCATTCTCAGAAACTTCTTTGTGTGTGTGCATTCAACTCACAGAGTTGAAGAGTCCTTTTGGTAGAGCAGTTTTGAAGCACTCTTTTTGTAGAATCTGCGAGTGGTTATTCGGAGAGCTTTGAGGCCCATGCTGGAAAAGGAAATATCTTCACATAAAAACTGGACAGAAGCATTCTCAGAAAATTCTCTGTGATGTGTGCATTCAACTCACAGAGTTGAGCCTGCCTTTTCATACAGCATTTTTGTAACACTCTTTCAGTATAATCTGCAAGTGGTAATTTGGGGCGCTTTGAGGCCTATGCTGGAAAACGAAATATCTTCACATAAAAATTAGACGGAAGCATTATCAGAAACTTCTCTGTGATGTGCGCATTCAACTCACAGGGTTGAACGTGCCTTTTGATACAGCCGTTTTCAAACGCTCGTTTTGTGGCATCTGCATTTCGGAATTTGGAGTGCTTTGAGGCCTATACTGGAAAAGGAAATATCCTCACATAGAAACTAGACAGAAGCATTCTCAGAAACTTCTTTGTGATATGTGCATTCAACTCACAGGGTTCGACCTTCCTTTTGCTACAACAGTTTTGAAACACTCTTTTTGTAGAATCTGCAAGTGGTTATTTGGAGCGCTTCGAGGCCTATGAGTAAAAGGAAATATCTTCAGAGAAAACTAGCCAGAAGCATTCTCAGAAACTTCTGTGTGATGAGTACATTCCACTCACAGAGTTGAACGTTCCCTTTCACCGAGCAGTTCTGAAACACTCTTTTTGTAGAATCTGCAAGTGGCTACTTAGAGCGCTTTGAGACCTATGCTGGAAAGTGAAATATCTTCACATAAAAACTAGACAGAAGCATTCCCAGAAACTTCTCTGTGAAGTGTGCATTCAATTCACAGAGCTGAATCTTTCTTTTGATAGAGAAGTTTTGAGACACTCTTTCTGTAGAATCTGCAAGTGAATATCTGGAGCGCTTTGAGTCCTAGGCTGGAAAAGAAAGTATCTTCACATAGAAACTAGACAGAAGCATTCTCAAAGACTTCTCTGTGATGTGTGCATTCAACTCACAGAGTTGAAACATCCTTTTGATTTGGCAGTTTTAAAACAATCATTTGGTAGAATCTGCTAGTGGATATTTGCAGTATTTTGAGGCATATGCAGGAAAAGGTAATATCTTCACTTGAAAACTAGACAGAGGCATTCTCAGAAACTTCTTTCTGATGTGTGCCTTGAACTTCCGGAGTTGAACCTTCCTCTTCATAGAGCAGTTATATAATAGTCTTTAAGTATAATCTGCAAGTGGATATGTGGAGAACTTTGAGGACTGTGCTGGAAAAGGAAATGTCTTCCCATAGAAAGGAGACGGAAGCATTCTCAGAAGCTTCTCTGTGATGTCGGCATTCAACTCACAGAGTTGAACCTTCCTTTTGATAGAGCAGTTTTCAAACACACTTTGTGGATTCTGCAATTGGTTATTTGGAGAGTTTTGAGGCCTGTACTGGAAAAGGAAATATCTTCAGGTAAAAACTAGACAGAAGCATTCTCAGAAACTTCGTTGTGATGTTTGCATTCAACTCACGGAGTTGAACCCTCTTTTTGATTGCGCAGTTTTAAATCACTGTCTTTGTTGAATCTCCAAGTGGATATTTGGAGCGATTTGGGGCATATTCTGGAAAAGGAAATATCCTCACTTGAAAACTAGATAGAAGAAGTCCCAGAAACTCCTTTGTGACGTCTGCTTTCGACTCACAGAGTTGAACCTTCCTTTTCACAGAGCAGTTTGGAAACACTCTTTTTGTAGAATCTGCGAGTGGTTATTCGGACAGCTTCGAGGCCCATGCAGGAAATGGAAATACCTTCACATAAAAACTAGACAGAAGCGTTCTCAGAAATTTCTCTGTGATGTGTGCATTGAACTCACAGAGTTGATCCTTCCTATTGATAGAGCAATTTTGTAACACTGTTTTAGTAGAATCTGCAAGTGGATTCTTGGGGAGATTTGAGGCCTATGCTGGAAAACGAAATATCTTCACATAGAAACTAGACGGAAGCATTATCAGAAACTTCTCTGTGATGTGTGCATTAAACTCACAGAGTTGAACATTGCTTTTGATGGAGCAGTTTTGAAACACTCTTTTCGTAGAATCTGCAAGTGGTTATTTAGAGCGCTTTGAGGCCTACGCTGCAAATGGAAATATCTTCACATAAAAACTAGACAGAAGCATTCTCAGAAATTCCTTTGTGATGTGTGCATTCAACTCACAGAGATGAAGCTTCCTTTTCACAGGGCACTTTTGAAACACTGTGTTTGTGGGAACTACAAGTGGATATTTGGAGTGATTGCGGCCTCTGGTGGAAAAGCAAATATCATCAAATGAAAACTACACATAGGCATTCTCAGAAACTTCTTTGTGTGTGTGCATTCAACTCACAGAGTTGAAGAGTCCTTTTGGTAGAGCAGTTTTGAAGCACTCTTTTTGTAGAATCTGCGAGTGGTTATTCGGAGAGCTTTGAGGCCCATGCTGGAAAAGGAAATAACTTCACATAAAAACTGGACAGAAGCATTCTCAGAAAAGTCTCTGTGATGTGTGCATTCAACTCACAGAGTTGAGCCTGCCTTTTCATACAGCATTTTTGTAACACTCTTTCAGTATAATCTGCAAGTGGATATTTGGGGCGCTTTGAGGCCTATGCTGGAAAACGAAATATCTTCACATAAAAATTAGACGGAAGCATTATCAGAAACTTCTCTGTGATGTGCGCATTCAACTCACAGGGTTGAACGTGCCTTTCGATACAGCCGTTTTCAAACGGTCGTTTTGTGGCATCTGCATTTCGGAATTTGGAGTGCTTTGAGGCCTATACTGGAAAAGGAAATATCCTCACATAGAAACTAGACAGAAGCATTCTCAGAAACTTCTTTGTGATGTGTGCATTCAACTCACAGGGTTCGACCTTCCTTTTGCTACCACAGTTTTGAAACACTCTTTTTGTAGAATCTGCAAGTGGTTATTTGGAGCGCTTCGAGGCCTATGAGTAAAAGGAAATATCTTCAGAGAAAACTAGCCAGAAGCATTCTCAGAAACTTCTGTGTGATGAGTACATTCCACTCACAGAGTTGAACGTTCCCTTTCACCGAGCAGTTCTGAAACACTCTTTTTGTAGAATCTGCAAGTGGCTACTTAGAGCGCTTTGAGACCTATGCTGGAAAGTGAAATATCTTCACATAAAAACTAGACAGAAGCATTCCCAGAAACTTCTCTGTGAAGTGTGCATTCAATTCACAGAGCTGAATCTTTCTTTTGATAGAGAAGTTTTGAGACACTCTTTCTGTAGAATCTGCAAGTGAATATCTGGAGCGCTTTGAGTCCTAGGCTGGAAAAGAAAGTATCTTCACATAGAAACTAGACAGAAGCATTCTCAAAGACTTCTCTGTGATGTGTGCATTCAACTCACAGAGTTGAAACATCCTTTTGATTTGGCAGTTTTAAAACAATCATTTGGTAGAATCTGCTAGTGGATATTTGCAGTATTTTGAGGCATATGCAGGAAAAGGTAATATCTTCACTTGAAAACTAGACAGAGGCATTCTCAGAAACTTCTTTCTGATGTGTGCCTTGAACTTCCGGAGTTGAACCTTCCTCTTCATAGAGCAGTTATATAATAGTCTTTAAGTATAATCTGCAAGTGGATATGTGGAGAACTTTGAGGACTGTGCTGGAAAAGGAAATGTCTTCCCATAGAAAGGAGACGGAAGCATTCTCAGAAGCTTCTCTGTGATGTCGGCATTCAACTCACAGAGTTGAACCTTCCTTTTGATAGAGCAGTTTTCAAACACACTTTGTGGATTCTGCAATTGGTTATTTGGAGAGTTTTGAGGCCTGTACTGGAAAAGGAAATATCTTCAGGTAAAAACTAGACAGAAGCATTCTCAGAAACTTCGTTGTGATGTTTGCATTCAACTCACGGAGTTGAACCCTCTTTTTGATTGCGCAGTTTTAAATCACTGTCTTTGTTGAATCTCCAAGTGGATATTTGGAGCGATTTGGGGCATATTCTGGAAAAGGAAATATCCTCACTTGAAAACTAGATAGAAGAAGTCCCAGAAACTCCTTTGTGACGTCTGCTTTCGACTCACAGAGTTGAACCTTCCTTTTCACAGAGCAGTTTGGAAACACTCTTTTTGTAGAATCTGCGAGTGGTTATTCGGACAGCTTCGAGGCCCATGCAGGAAATGGAAATACCTTCACATAAAAACTAGACAGAAGCGTTCTCAGAAATTTCTCTGTGATGTGTGCATTGAACTCACAGAGTTGATCCTTCCTATTGATAGAGCAATTTTGTAACACTGTTTTAGTAGAATCTGCAAGTGGATTCTTGGGGAGATTTGAGGCCTATGCTGGAAAACGAAATATCTTCACATAGAAACTAGACGGAAGCATTATCAGAAACTTCTCTGTGATGTGTGCATTAAACTCACAGAGTTGAACATTGCTTTTGATGGAGCAGTTTTGAAACACTCTTTTCGTAGAATCTGCAAGTGGTTATTTAGAGCGCTTTGAGGCCTACGCTGCAAATGGAAATATCTTCACATAAAAACTAGACAGAAGCATTCTCAGAAATTCCTTTGTGATGTGTGCATTCAACTCACAGAGATGAAGCTTCCTTTTCACAGGGCACTTTTGAAACACTGTGTTTGTGGGAACTACAAGTGGATATTTGGAGTGATTGCGGCCTCTGGTGGAAAAGCAAATATCATCAAATGAAAACTACACATAGGCATTCTCAGAAACTTCTTTGTGTGTGTGCATTCAACTCACAGATTTGAAGAGTCCTTTTGGTAGAGCAGTTTTGAAGCACTCTTTTTGTAGAATCTGCGAGTGGTTATTCGGAGAGCTTTGAGGCCCATGCTGGAAAAGGAAATAACTTCACATAAAAACTGGACAGAAGCATTCTCAGAAAAGTCTCTGTGATGTGTGCATTCAACTCACAGAGTTGAGCCTGCCTTTTCATACAGCATTTTTGTAACACTCTTTCAGTATAATCTGCAAGTGGATATTTGGGGCGCTTTGAGGCCTATGCTGGAAAACGAAATATCTTCACATAAAAATTAGACGGAAGCATTATCAGAAACTTCTCTGTGATGTGCGCATTCAACTCACAGGGTTGAACGTGCCTTTCGATACAGCCGTTTTCAAACGGTCGTTTTGTGGCATCTGCATTTCGGAATTTGGAGTGCTTTGAGGCCTATACTGGAAAAGGAAATATCCTCACATAGAAACTAGACAGAAGCATTCTCAGAAACTTCTTTGTGATGTGTGCATTCAACTCACAGGGTTCGACCTTCCTTTTGCTACAACAGTTTTGAAACACTCTTTTTGTAGAATCTGCAAGTGGTTATTTGGAGCGCTTCGAGGCCTATGAGTAAAAGGAAATATCTTCAGAGAAAACTAGCCAGAAGCATTCTCAGAAACTTCTGTGTGATGAGTACATTCCACTCACAGAGTTGAACGTTCCCTTTCACCGAGCAGTTCTGAAACACTCTTTTTGTAGAATCTGCAAGTGGCTACTTAGAGCGCTTTGAGACCTATGCTGGAAAGTGAAATATCTTCACATAAAAACTAGACAGAAGCATTCCCAGAAACTTCTCTGTGAAGTGTGCATTCAATTCACAGAGC
Organism: Pongo pygmaeus; assembly: GCF_028885625.2. Classification (NCBI taxonomy): domain Eukaryota; kingdom Metazoa; phylum Chordata; class Mammalia; order Primates; family Hominidae; genus Pongo; species Pongo pygmaeus. The sequence goes on along the minus strand of NC_072391.2, from coordinate 41,140,243 downwards.
TGAATCTTTCTTTTGATAGAGAAGTTTTGAGACACTCTTTCTGTAGAATCTGCAAGTGAATATCTGGAGCGCTTTGAGTCCTAGGCTGGAAAAGAAAGTATCTTCACATAGAAACTAGACAGAAGCATTCTCAAAGACTTCTCTGTGATGTGTGCATTCAACTCGCAGAGTTGAAACATCCTTTTGATTTGGCAGTTTTAAAACAATCATTTTGTAGAATCTGCTAGTGGATATTTGCAGTATTTTGAGGCATATGCAGGAAAAGGTAATATCTTCACTTGAAAACTAGACAGAGGCATTCTCAGAAACTTCTTTCTGATGTGTGCCTTGAACTTCCGGAGTTGAACCTTCCTCTTCATAGAGCAGTTATATAATAGTCTTTAAGTATAATCTGCAAGTGGATATGTGGAGAACTTTGAGGACTGTGCTGGAAAAGGAAATGTCTTCCCATAGAAAGGAGACGGAAGCATTCTCAGAAGCTTCTCTGTGATGTCGGCATTCAACTCACAGAGTTGAACCTTCCTTTTGATAGAGCAGTTTTCAAACACACTTTGTGGATTCCGCAATTGGTTATTTGGAGAGTTTTGAGGCCTGTACTGGAAAAGGAAATATCTTCAGGTAAAAACTAGACAGAAGCATTCTCAGAAACTTCGTTGTGATGTTTGCATTCAACTCACGGAGTTGAACCCTCTTTTTGATTGCGCAGTTTTAAATCACTGTCTTTGTTGAATCTCCAAGTGGATATTTGGAGCGATTTGGGGCATATTCTGGAAAAGGAAATATCCTCACTTGAAAACTAGATAGAAGAAGTCCCAGAAACTCCTTTGTGACGTCTGCTTTCGACTCACAGAGTTGAACCTTCCTTTTCACAGAGCAGTTTGGAAACACTCTTTTTGTAGAATCTGTGAGTGGTTATTCGGAGAGCTTCGAGGCCCATGCAGGAAATGGAAATACCTTCACATAAAAACTAGACAGAAGCGTTCTCAGAAATTTCTCTGTGATGTTTGCATTGAACTCACAGAGTTGATCCTTCCTATTGATAGAGCATTTTTGTAACACTGTTTTAGTAGAATCTGCAAGTGGATTCTTGGGGAGATTTGAGGCCTATGCTGGAAAACGAAATATCTTCACATAGAAACTAGACGGAAGCATTATCAGAAACTTCTCTGTGATGTGTGCATTAAACTCACAGAGTTGAACATTGCTTTTGATGGAGCAGTTTTGAAACACTCTTTTCGTAGAATCTGCAAGTGGTTATTTAGAGCGCTTTGAGGCCTACGCTGCAAATGGAAATATCTTCACATAAAAACTAGACAGAAGCATTCTCAGAAATTCCTTTGTGATGTGTGCATTCAACTCACAGAGATGAAGCTTCCTTTTCACAGGGCACTTTTGAAACACTGTGTTTGTGGGAACTACAAGTGGATATTTGGAGTGATTGCGGCCTCTGGTGGAAAAGCAAATATCATCAAATGAAAACTACACATAGGCATTCTCAGAAACTTCTTTGTGTGTGTGCATTCAACTCACAGAGTTGAAGAGTCCTTTTGGTAGAGCAGTTTTGAAGCACTCTTTTTGTAGAATCTGCGAGTGGTTATTCGGAGAGCTTTGAGGCCCATGCTGGAAAAGGAAATAACTTCACATAAAAACTGGACAGAAGCATTCTCAGAAAAGTCTCTGTGATGTGTGCATTCAACTCACAGAGTTGAGCCTGCCTTTTCATACAGCATTTTTGTAACACTCTTTCAGTATAATCTGCAAGTGGATATTTGGAGCGCTTTGAGGCCTATGCTGGAAAACGAAATATCTTCACATAAAAATTAGACGGAAGCATTATCAGAAACTTCTCTGTGATGTGCGCATTCAACTCACAGGGTTGAACGTGCCTTTCGATACAGCCGTTTTCAAACGCTCGTTTTGTGGCATCTGCATTTCGGAATTTGGAGTGCTTTGAGGCCTATACTGGAAAAGGAAATATCCTCACATAGAAACTAGACAGAAGCATTCTCAGAAACTTCTTTGTGATGTGTGCATTCAACTCACAGGGTTCGACCTTCCTTTTGCTACAACAGTTTTGAAACACTCTTTTTGTAGAATCTGCAAGTGGTTATTTGGAGCGCTTCGAGGCCTATGAGTAAAAGGAAATATCTTCAGAGAAAACTAGCCAGAAGCATTCTCAGAAACTTCTGTGTGATGAGTACATTCCACTCACAGAGTTGAACGTTCCCTTTCACCGAGCAGTTCTGAAACACTCTTTTTGTAGAATCTGCAAGTGGCTACTTAGAGCGCTTTGAGACCTATGCTGGAAAGTGAAATATCTTCACATAAAAACTAGACAGAAGCATTCCCAGAAACTTCTCTGTGAAGTGTGCATTCAATTCACAGAGCTGAATCTTTCTTTTGATAGAGAAGTTTTGAGACACTCTTTCTGTAGAATCTGCAAGTGAATATCTGGAGCGCTTTGAGTCCTAGGCTGGAAAAGAAAGTATCTTCACATAGAAACTAGACAGAAGCATTCTCAAAGACTTCTCTGTGATGTGTGCATTCAACTCACAGAGTTGAAACATCCTTTTGATTTGGCAGTTTTAAAACAATCATTTGGTAGAATCTGCTAGTGGATATTTGCAGTATTTTGAGGCATATGCAGGAAAAGGTAATATCTTCACTTGAAAACTAGACAGAGGCATTCTCAGAAACTTCTTTCTGATGTGTGCCTTGAACTTCCGGAGTTGAACCTTCCTCTTCATAGAGCAGTTATATAATAGTCTTTAAGTATAATCTGCAAGTGGATATGTGGAGAACTTTGAGGACTGTGCTGGAAAAGGAAATGTCTTCCCATAGAAAGGAGACGGAAGCATTCTCAGAAGCTTCTCTGTGATGTCGGCATTCAACTCACAGAGTTGAACCTTCCTTTTGATAGAGCAGTTTTCAAACACACTTTGTGGATTCTGCAATTGGTTATTTGGAGAGTTTTGAGGCCTGTACTGGAAAAGGAAATATCTTCAGGTAAAAACTAGACAGAAGCATTCTCAGAAACTTCGTTGTGATGTTTGCATTCAACTCACGGAGTTGAACCCTCTTTTTGATTGCGCAGTTTTAAATCACTGTCTTTGTTGAATCTCCAAGTGGATATTTGGAGCGATTTGGGGCATATTCTGGAAAAGGAAATATCCTCACTTGAAAACTAGATAGAAGAAGTCCCAGAAACTCCTTTGTGACGTCTGCTTTCGACTCACAGAGTTGAACCTTCCTTTTCACAGAGCAGTTTGGAAACACTCTTTTTGTAGAATCTGTGAGTGGTTATTCGGAGAGCTTCGAGGCCCATGCAGGAAATGGAAATACCTTCACATAAAAACTAGACAGAAGCGTTCTCAGAAATTTCTCTGTGATGTGTGCATTGAACTCACAGAGTTGATCCTTCCTATTGATAGAGCATTTTTGTAACACTGTTTTAGTAGAATCTGCAAGTGGATTTTTGGGGAGATTTGAGGCCTATGCTGGAAAACGAAATATCTTCACATAGAAACTAGACGGAAGCATTATCAGAAACTTCTCTGTGATGTGTGCATTAAACTCACAGAGTTGAACATTGCTTTTGATGGAGCAGTTTTGAAACACTCTTTTCGTAGAATCTGCAAGTGGTTATTTAGAGCGCTTTGAGGCCTACGCTGCAAATGGAAATATCTTCACATAAAAACTAGACAGAAGCATTCTCAGAAATTCCTTTGTGATGTGTGCATTCAACTCACAGAGATGAAGCTTCCTTTTCACAGGGCACTTTTGAAACACTGTGTTTGTGGGAACTACAAGTGGATATTTGGAGTGATTGCGGCCTCTGGTGGAAAAGAAAATATCATCAAATGAAAACTACACATAGGCATTCTCAGAAACTTCTTTGTGTGTGTGCATTCAACTCACAGAGTTGAAGAGTCCTTTTGGTAGAGCAGTTTTGAAGCACTCTTTTTGTAGAATCTGCGAGTGGTTATTCAGAGAGCTTTGAGGCCCATGCTGGAAAAGGAAATATCTTCACATAAAAACTGGACAGAAGCATTCTCAGAAAATTCTCTGTGATGTGTGCATTCAACTCACAGAGTTGAGCCTGCCTTTTCATACAGCATTTTTGTAACACTCTTTCAGTATAATCTGCAAGTGGATCTTTGGGGCGCTTTGAGGCCTATGCTGGAAAACGAAATATCTTCACATAAAAATTAGACGGAAGCATTATCAGAAACTTCTCTGTGATGTGCGCATTCAACTCACAGGGTTGAACGTGCCTTTCGATACAGCCGTTTTCAAACGCTCGTTTTGTGGCATCTGCATTTCGGAATTTGGAGTGCTTTGAGGCCTATACTGGAAAAGGAAATATCCTCACATAGAAACTAGACAGAAGCATTCTCAGAAACTTCTTTGTGATGTGTGCATTCAACTCACAGGGTTCGACCTTCCTTTTGCTACAACAGTTTTGAAACACTCTTTTTGTAGAATCTGCAAGTGGTTATTTGGAGCGCTTCGAGGCCTATGAGTAAAAGGAAATATCTTCAGAGAAAACTAGCCAGAAGCATTCTCAGAAACTTCTGTGTGATGAGTACATTCCACTCACAGAGTTGAACGTTCCCTTTCACCGAGCAGTTCTGAAACACTCTTTTTGTAGAATCTGCAAGTGGCTACTTAGAGCGCTTTGAGACCTATGCTGGAAAGTGAAATATCTTCACATAAAAACTAGACAGAAGCATTCCCAGAAACTTCTCTGTGAAGTGTGCATTCAATTCACAGAGCTGAATCTTTCTTTTGATAGAGAAGTTTTGAGACACTCTTTCTGTAGAATCTGCAAGTGAATATCTGGAGCGCTTTGAGTCCTAGGCTGGAAAAGAAAGTATCTTCACATAGAAACTAGACAGAAGCATTCTCAAAGACTTCTCTGTGATGTGTGCATTCAACTCACAGAGTTGAAACATCCTTTTGATTTGGCAGTTTTAAAACAATCATTTTGTAGAATCTGCTAGTGGATATTTGCAGTATTTTGAGGCATATGCAGGAAAAGGTAATATCTTCACTTGAAAACTAGACAGAGGCATTCTCAGAAACTTCTTTCTGATGTGTGCCTTGAACTTCCGGAGTTGAACCTTCCTCTTCATAGAGCAGTTATATAATAGTCTTTAAGTATAATCTGCAAGTGGATATGTGGAGAACTTTGAGGACTGTGCTGGAAAAGGAAATGTCTTCCCATAGAAAGGAGACGGAAGCATTCTCAGAAGCTTCTCTGTGATGTCGGCATTCAACTCACAGAGTTGAACCTTCCTTTTGATAGAGCAGTTTTCAAACACACTTTGTGGATTCTGCAATTGGTTATTTGGAGAGTTTTGAGGCCTGTACTGGAAAAGGAAATATCTTCAGGTAAAAACTAGACAGAAGCATTCTCAGAAACTTCGTTGTGATGTTTGCATTCAACTCACGGAGTTGAACCCTCTTTTTGATTGCGCAGTTTTAAATCACTGTCTTTGTTGAATCTCCAAGTGGATATTTGGAGCGATTTGGGGCATATTCTGGAAAAGGAAATATCCTCACTTGAAAACTAGATAGAAGAAGTCCCAGAAACTCCTTTGTGACGTCTGCTTTCGACTCACAGAGTTGAACCTTCCTTTTCACAGAGCAGTTTGGAAACACTCTTTTTGTAGAATCTGTGAGTGGTTATTCGGAGAGCTTCGAGGCCCATGCAGGAAATGGAAATACCTTCACATAAAAACTAGACAGAAGCGTTCTCAGAAATTTCTCTGTGATGTGTGCATTGAACTCACAGAGTTGATCCTTCCTATTGATAGAGCATTTTTGTAACACTGTTTTAGTAGAATCTGCAAGTGGATTTTTGGGGAGATTTGAGGCCTATGCTGGAAAACGAAATATCTTCACATAGAAACTAGACGGAAGCATTATCAGAAACTTCTCTGTGATGTGTGCATTAAACTCACAGAGTTGAACATTGCTTTTGATGGAGCAGTTTTGAAACACTCTTTTCGTAGAATCTGCAAGTGGTTATTTAGAGCGCTTTGAGGCCTACGCTGCAAATGGAAATATCTTCACATAAAAACTAGACAGAAGCATTCTCAGAAATTCCTTTGTGATGTGTGCATTCAACTCACAGAGATGAAGCTTCCTTTTCACAGGGCACTTTTGAAACACTGTGTTTGTGGGAACTACAAGTGGATATTTGGAGTGATTGCGGCCTCTGGTGGAAAAGAAAATATCATCAAATGAAAACTACACATAGGCATTCTCAGAAACTTCTTTGTGTGTGTGCATTCAACTCACAGAGTTGAAGAGTCCTTTTGGTAGAGCAGTTTTGAAGCACTCTTTTTGTAGAATCTGCGAGTGGTTATTCAGAGAGCTTTGAGGCCCATGCTGGAAAAGGAAATAACTTCACATAAAAACTGGACAGAAGCATTCTCAGAAAAGTCTCTGTGATGTGTGCATTCAACTCACAGAGTTGAGCCTGCCTTTTCATACAGCATTTTTGTAACACTCTTTCAGTATAATCTGCAAGTGGATATTTGGGGCGCTTTGAGGCCTATGCTGGAAAACGAAATATCTTCACATAAAAATTAGACGGAAGCATTATCAGAAACTTCTCTGTGATGTGCGCATTCAACTCACAGGGTTGAACGTGCCTTTCGATACAGCCGTTTTCAAACGCTCGTTTTGTGGCATCTGCATTTCGGAATTTGGAGTGCTTTGAGGCCTATACTGGAAAAGGAAATATCCTCACATAGAAACTAGACAGAAGCATTCTCAGAAACTTCTTTGTGATGTGTGCATTCAACTCACAGGGTTCGACCTTCCTTTTGCTACAACAGTTTTGAAACACTCTTTTTGTAGAATCTGCAAGTGGTTATTTGGAGCGCTTCGAGGCCTATGAGTAAAAGGAAATATCTTCAGAGAAAACTAGCCAGAAGCATTCTCAGAAACTTCTGTGTGATGAGTACATTCCACTCACAGAGTTGAACGTTCCCTTTCACCGAGCAGTTCTGAAACACTCTTTTTGTAGAATCTGCAAGTGGCTACTTAGAGCGCTTTGAGACCTATGCTGGAAAGTGAAATATCTTCACATAAAAACTAGACAGAAGCATTCCCAGAAACTTCTCTGTGAAGTGTGCATTCAATTCACAGAGCTGAATCTTTCTTTTGATAGAGAAGTTTTGAGACACTCTTTCTGTAGAATCTGCAAGTGAATATCTGGAGCGCTTTGAGTCCTAGGCTGGAAAAGAAAGTATCTTCACATAGAAACTAGACAGAAGCATTCTCAAAGACTTCTCTGTGATGTGTGCATTCAACTCACAGAGTTGAAACATCCTTTTGATTTGGCAGTTTTAAAACAATCATTTTGTAGAATCTGCTAGTGGATATTTGCAGTATTTTGAGGCATATGCAGGAAAAGGTAATATCTTCACTTGAAAACTAGACAGAGGCATTCTCAGAAACTTCTTTCTGATGTGTGCCTTGAACTTCCGGAGTTGAACCTTCCTCTTCATAGAGCAGTTATATAATAGTCTTTAAGTATAATCTGCAAGTGGATATGTGGAGAACTTTGAGGACTGTGCTGGAAAAGGAAATGTCTTCCCATAGAAAGGAGACGGAAGCATTCTCAGAAGCTTCTCTGTGATGTCGGCATTCAACTCACAGAGTTGAACCTTCCTTTTGATAGAGCAGTTTTCAAACACACTTTGTGGATTCCGCAATTGGTTATTTGGAGAGTTTTGAGGCCTGTACTGGAAAAGGAAATATCTTCAGGTAAAAACTAGACAGAAGCATTCTCAGAAACTTCGTTGTGATGTTTGCATTCAACTCACGGAGTTGAACCCTCTTTTTGATTGCGCAGTTTTAAATCACTGTCTTTGTTGAATCTCCAAGTGGATATTTGGAGCGATTTGGGGCATATTCTGGAAAAGGAAATATCCTCACTTGAAAACTAGATAGAAGAAGTCCCAGAAACTCCTTTGTGACGTCTGCTTTCGACTCACAGAGTTGAACCTTCCTTTTCACAGAGCAGTTTGGAAACACTCTTTTTGTAGAATCTGTGAGTGGTTATTCGGAGAGCTTCGAGGCCCATGCAGGAAATGGAAATACCTTCACATAAAAACTAGACAGAAGCGTTCTCAGAAATTTCTCTGTGATGTGTGCATTGAACTCACAGAGTTGATCCTTCCTATTGATAGAGCATTTTTGTAACACTGTTTTAGTAGAATCTGCAAGTGGATTCTTGGGGAGATTTGAGGCCTATGCTGGAAAACGAAATATCTTCACATAGAAACTAGACGGAAGCATTATCAGAAACTTCTCTGTGATGTGTGCATTAAACTCACAGAGTTGAACATTGCTTTTGATGGAGCAGTTTTGAAACACTCTTTTCGTAGAATCTGCAAGTGGTTATTTAGAGCGCTTTGAGGCCTACGCTGCAAATGGAAATATCTTCACATAAAAACTAGACAGAAGCATTCTCAGAAATTCCTTTGTGATGTGTGCATTCAACTCACAGAGATGAAGCTTCCTTTTCACAGGGCACTTTTGAAACACTGTGTTTGTGGGAACTACAAGTGGATATTTGGAGTGATTGCGGCCTCTGGTGGAAAAGCAAATATCATCAAATGAAAACTACACATAGGCATTCTCAGAAACTTCTTTGTGTGTGTGCATTCAACTCACAGAGTTGAAGAGTCCTTTTGGTAGAGCAGTTTTGAAGCACTCTTTTTGTAGAATCTGCGAGTGGTTATTCGGAGAGCTTTGAGGCCCATGCTGGAAAAGGAAATATCTTCACATAAAAACTGGACAGAAGCATTCTCAGAAAATTCTCTGTGATGTGTGCATTCAACTCACAGAGTTGAGCCTGCCTTTTCATACAGCATTTTTGTAACACTCTTTCAGTATAATCTGCAAGTGGATATTTGGGGCGCTTTGAGGCCTATGCTGGAAAACGAAATATCTTCACCTAAAAATTAGACGGAAGCATTATCAGAAACTTCTCTGTGATGTGCGCATTCAACTCACAGGGTTGAACGTGCCTTTCGATACAGCCGTTTTCAAACGCTCGTTTTGTGGCATCTGCATTTCGGAATTTGGAGTGCTTTGAGGCCTATACTGGAAAAGGAAATATCCTCACATAGAAACTAGACAGAAGCATTCTCAGAAACTTCTTTGTGATGTGTGCATTCAACTCACAGGGTTCGACCTTCCTTTTGCTACAACAGTTTTGAAACACTCTTTTTGTAGAATCTGCAAGTGGTTATTTGGAGCGCTTCGAGGCCTATGAGTAAAAGGAAATATCTTCAGAGAAAACTAGCCAGAAGCATTCTCAGAAACTTCTGTGTGATGAGTACATTCCACTCACAGAGTTCAACGTTCCCTTTCACCGAGCAGTTCTGAAACACTCTTTTTGTAGAATCTGCAAGTGGCTACTTAGAGCGCTTTGAGACCTATGCTGGAAAGTGAAATATCTTCACATAAAAACTAGACAGAAGCATTCCCAGAAACTTCTCTGTGAAGTGTGCATTCAATTCACAGAGCTGAATCTTTCTTTTGATAGAGAAGTTTTGAGACACTCTTTCTGTAGAATCTGCAAGTGAATATCTGGAGCGCTTTGAGTCCTAGGCTGGAAAAGAAAGTATCTTCACATAGAAACTAGACAGAAGCATTCTCAAAGACTTCTCTGTGATGTGTGCATTCAACTCACAGAGTTGAAACATCCTTTTGATTTGGCAGTTTTAAAACAATCATTTTGTAGAATCTGCTAGTGGATATTTGCAGTATTTTGAGGCATATGCAGGAAAAGGTAATATCTTCACTTGAAAACTAGACAGAGGCATTCTCAGAAACTTCTTTCTGATGTGTGCCTTGAACTTCCGGAGTTGAACCTTCCTCTTCATAGAGCAGTTATATAATAGTCTTTAAGTATAATCTGCAAGTGGATATGTGGAGAACTTTGAGGACTGTGCTGGAAAAGGAAATGTCTTCCCATAGAAAGGAGACGGAAGCATTCTCAGAAGCTTCTCTGTGATGTCGGCATTCAACTCACAGAGTTGAACCTTCCTTTTGATAGAGCAGTTTTCAAACACACTTTGTGGATTCCGCAATTGGTTATTTGGAGAGTTTTGAGGCCTGTACTGGAAAAGGAAATATCTTCAGGTAAAAACTAGACAGAAGCATTCTCAGAAACTTCGTTGTGATGTTTGCATTCAACTCACGGAGTTGAACCCTCTTTTTGATTGCGCAGTTTTAAATCACTGTCTTTGTTGAATCTCCAAGTGGATATTTGGAGCGATTTGGGGCATATTCTGGAAAAGGAAATATCCTCACTTGAAAACTAGATAGAAGAAGTCCCAGAAACTCCTTTGTGACGTCTGCTTTCGACTCACAGAGTTGAACCTTCCTTTTCACAGAGCAGTTTGGAAACACTCTTTTTGTAGAATCTGCGAGTGGTTATTCGGAGAGCTTCGAGGCCCATGCAGGAAATGGAAATACCTTCACATAAAAACTAGACAGAAGCGTTCTCAGAAATTTCTCTGTGATGTGTGCATTGAACTCACAGAGTTGATCCTTCCTATTGATAGAGCATTTTTGTAACACTGTTTTAGTAGAATCTGCAAGTGGATTCTTGGGGAGATTTGAGGCCTATGCTGGAAAACGAAATATCTTCACATAGAAACTAGACGGAAGCATTATCAGAAACTTCTCTGTGATGTGTGCATTAAACTCACAGAGTTGAACATTGCTTTTGATGGAGCAGTTTTGAAACACTCTTTTCGTAGAATCTGCAAGTGGTTATTTAGAGCGCTTTGAGGCCTACGCTGCAAATGGAAATATCTTCACATAAAAACTAGACAGAAGCATTCTCAGAAATTCCTTTGTGATGTGTGCATTCAACTCACAGAGATGAAGCTTCCTTTTCACAGGGCACTTTTGAAACACTGTGTTTGTGGGAACTACAAGTGGATATTTGGAGTGATTGCGGCCTCTGGTGGAAAAGCAAATATCACCAAATGAAAACTACACATAGGCATTCTCAGAAACTTCTTTGTGTGTGTGCATTCAACTCACAGAGTTGAAGAGTCCTTTTGGTAGAGCAGTTTTGAAGCACTCTTTTTGTAGAATCTGCGAGTGGTTATTCAGAGAGCTTTGAGGCCCATGCTGGAAAAGGAAATATCTTCACATAAAAACTGGACAGAAGCATTCTCAGAAAATTCTCTGTGATGTGTGCATTCAACTCACAGAGTTGAGCCTGCCTTTTCATACAGCATTTTTGTAACACTCTTTCAGTATAATCTGCAAGTGGATCTTTGGGGCGCTTTGAGGCCTATGCTGGAAAACGAAATATCTTCACATAAAAATTAGACGGAAGCATTATCAGAAACTTCTCTGTGATGTGCGCATTCAACTCACAGGGTTGAACGTGCCTTTCGATACAGCCGTTTTCAAACGCTCGTTTTGTGGCATCTGCATTTCGGAATTTGGAGTGCTTTGAGGCCTATACTGGAAAAGGAAATATCCTCACATAGAAACTAGACAGAAGCATTCTCAGAAACTTCTTTGTGATGTGTGCATTCAACTCACAGGGTTCGACCTTCCTTTTGCTACAACAGTTTTGAAACACTCTTTTTGTAGAATCTGCAAGTGGTTATTTGGAGCGCTTCGAGGCCTATGAGTAAAAGGAAATATCTTCAGAGAAAACTAGCCAGAAGCATTCTCAGAAACTTCTGTGTGATGAGTACATTCCACTCACAGAGTTGAACGTTCCCTTTCACCGAGCAGTTCTGAAACACTCTTTTTGTAGAATCTGCAAGTGGCTACTTAGAGCGCTTTGAGACCTATGCTGGAAAGTGAAATATCTTCACATAAAAACTAGACAGAAGCATTCCCAGAAACTTCTCTGTGAAGTGTGCATTCAATTCACAGAGCTGAATCTTTCTTTTGATAGAGAAGTTTTGAGACACTCTTTCTGTAGAATCTGCAAGTGAATATCTGGAGCACTTTGAGTCCTAGGCTGGAAAAGAAAGTATCTTCACATAGAAACTAGACAGAAGCATTCTCAAAGACTTCTCTGTGATGTGTGCATTCAACTCACAGAGTTGAAACATCCTTTTGATTTGGCAGTTTTAAAACAATCATTTTGTAGAATCTGCTAGTGGATATTTGCAGTATTTTGAGGCATATGCAGGAAAAGGTAATATCTTCACTTGAAAACTAGACAGAGGCATTCTCAGAAACTTCTTTCTGATGTGTGCCTTGAACTTCCGGAGTTGAACCTTCCTCTTCATAGAGCAGTTATATAATAGTCTTTAAGTATAATCTGCAAGTGGATATGTGGAGAACTTTGAGGACTGTGCTGGAAAAGGAAATGTCTTCCCATAGAAAGGAGACGGAAGCATTCTCAGAAGCTTCTCTGTGATGTCGGCATTCAACTCACAGAGTTGAACCTTCCTTTTGATAGAGCAGTTTTCAAACACACTTTGTGGATTCCGCAATTGGTTATTTGGAGAGTTTTGAGGCCTGTACTGGAAAAGGAAATATCTTCAGGTAAAAACTAGACAGAAGCATTCTCAGAAACTTCGTTGTGATGTTTGCATTCAACTCACGGAGTTGAACCCTCTTTTTGATTGCGCAGTTTTAAATCACTGTCTTTGTTGAATCTCCAAGTGGATATTTGGAGCGATTTGGGGCATATTCTGGAAAAGGAAATATCCTCACTTGAAAACTAGATAGAAGAAGTCCCAGAAACTCCTTTGTGACGTCTGTTTTCGACTCACAGAGTTGAACCTTCCTTTTCACAGAGCAGTTTGGAAACACTCTTTTTGTAGAATCTGTGAGTGGTTATTCGGAGAGCTTCGAGGCCCATGCAGGAAATGGAAATACCTTCACATAAAAACTAGACAGAAGCGTTCTCAGAAATTTCTCTGTGATGTGTGCATTGAACTCACAGAGTTGATCCTTCCTATTGATAGAGCATTTTTGTAACACTGTTTTAGTAGAATCTGCAAGTGGATTCTTGGGGAGATTTGAGGCCTATGCTGGAAAACGAAATATCTTCACATAGAAACTAGACGGAAGCATTATCAGAAACTTCTCTGTGATGTGTGCATTAAACTCACAGAGTTGAACATTGCTTTTGATGGAGCAGTTTTGAAACACTCTTTTCGTAGAATCTGCAAGTGGTTATTTAGAGCGCTTTGAGGCCTACGCTGCAAATGGAAATATCTTCACATAAAAACTAGACAGAAGCATTCTCAGAAATTCCTTTGTGATGTGTGCATTCAACTCACAGAGATGAAGCTTCCTTTTCACAGGGCACTTTTGAAACACTGTGTTTGTGGGAACTACAAGTGGATATTTGGAGTGATTGCGGCCTCTGGTGGAAAAGCAAATATCATCAAATGAAAACTACACATAGGCATTCTCAGAAACTTCTTTGTGTGTGTGCATTCAACTCACAGAGTTGAAGAGTCCTTTTGGTAGAACAGTTTTGAAGCACTCTTTTTGTAGAATCTGCGAGTGGTTATTCGGAGAGCTTTGAGGCCCATGCTGGAAAAGGAAATATCTTCACATAAAAACTGGACAGAAGCATTCTCAGAAAATTCTCTGTGATGTGTGCATTCAACTCACAGAGTTGAGCCTGCCTTTTCATACAGCATTTTTGTAACACTCTTTCAGTATAATCTGCAAGTGGTAATTTGGGGCGCTTTGAGGCCTATGCTGGAAAACGAAATATCTTCACATAAAAATTAGACGGAAGCATTATCAGAAACTTCTCTGTGATGTGCGCATTCAACTCACAGGGTTGAACGTGCCTTTCGATACAGCCGTTTTCAAACGCTCGTTTTGTGGCATCTGCATTTCGGAATTTGGAGTGCTTTGAGGCCTATACTGGAAAAGGAAATATCCTCACATAGAAACTAGACAGAAGCATTCTCAGAAACTTCTTTGTGATGTGTGCATTCAACTCACAGGGTTCGACCTTCCTTTTGCTACAACAGTTTTGAAACACTCTTTTTGTAGAATCTGCAAGTGGTTATTTGGAGCGCTTCGAGGCCTATGAGTAAAAGGAAATATCTTCAGAGAAAACTAGCCAGAAGCATTCTCAGAAACTTCTGTGTGATGAGTACATTCCACTCACAGAGTTGAACGTTCCCTTTCACCGAGCAGTTCTGAAACACTCTTTTTGTAGAATCTGCAAGTGGCTACTTAGAGCGCTTTGAGACCTATGCTGGAAAGTGAAATATCTTCACATAAAAACTAGACAGAAGCATTCCCAGAAACTTCTCTGTGAAGTGTGCATTCAATTCACAGAGCTGAATCTTTCTTTTGATAGAGAAGTTTTGAGACACTCTTTCTGTAGAATCTGCAAGTGAATATCTGGAGCGCTTTGAGTCCTAGGCTGGAAAAGAAAGTATCTTCACATAGAAACTAGACAGAAGCATTCTCAAAGACTTCTCTGTGATGTGTGCATTCAACTCACAGAGTTGAAACATCCTTTTGATTTGGCAGTTTTAAAACAATCATTTTGTAGAATCTGCTAGTGGATATTTGCAGTATTTTGAGGCATATGCAGGAAAAGGTAATATCTTCACTTGAAAACTAGACAGAGGCATTCTCAGAAACTTCTTTCTGATGTGTGCCTTGAACTTCCGGAGTTGAACCTTCCTCTTCATAGAGCAGTTATATAATAGTCTTTAAGTATAATCTGCAAGTGGATATGTGGAGAACTTTGAGGACTGTGCTGGAAAAGGAAATGTCTTCCCATAGAAAGGAGACGGAAGCATTCTCAGAAGCTTCTCTGTGATGTCGGCATTCAACTCACAGAGTTGAACCTTCCTTTTGATAGAGCAGTTTTCAAACACACTTTGTGGATTCCGCAATTGGTTATTTGGAGAGTTTTGAGGCCTGTACTGGAAAAGGAAATATCTTCAGGTAAAAACTAGACAGAAGCATTCTCAGAAACTTCGTTGTGATGTTTGCATTCAACTCACGGAGTTGAACCCTCTTTTTGATTGCGCAGTTTTAAATCACTGTCTTTGTTGAATCTCCAAGTGGATATTTGGAGCGATTTGGGGCATATTCTGGAAAAGGAAATATCCTCACTTGAAAACTAGATAGAAGAAGTCCCAGAAACTCCTTTGTGACGTCTGCTTTCGACTCACAGAGTTGAACCTTCCTTTTCACAGAGCAGTTTGGAAACACTCTTTTTGTAGAATCTGCGAGTGGTTATTCGGAGAGCTTTGAGGCCCATGCAGGAAATGGAAATACCTTCACATAAAAACTAGACAGAAGCGTTCTCAGAAATTTCTCTGTGATGTGTGCATTGAACTCACAGAGTTGATCCTTCCTATTGATAGAGCATTTTTGTAACACTGTTTTAGTAGAATCTGCAAGTGGATTCTTGGGGAGATTTGAGGCCTATGCTGGAAAACGAAATATCTTCACATAGAAACTAGACGGAAGCATTATCAGAAACTTCTCTGTGATGTGTGCATTAAACTCACAGAGTTGAACATTGCTTTTGATGGAGCAGTTTTGAAACACTCTTTTCGTAGAATCTGCAAGTGGTTATTTAGAGCGCTTTGAGGCCTACGCTGCAAATGGAAATATCTTCACATAAAAACTAGACAGAAGCATTCTCAGAAATTCCTTTGTGATGTGTGCATTCAACTCACAGAGATGAAGCTTCCTTTTCACAGGGCACTTTTGAAACACTGTGTTTGTGGGAACTACAAGTGGATATTTGGAGTGATTGCGGCCTCTGGTGGAAAAGCAAATATCATCAAATGAAAACTACACATAGGCATTCTCAGAAACTTCTTTGTGTGTGTGCATTCAACTCACAGAGTTGAAGAGTCCTTTTGGTAGAGCAGTTTTGAAGCACTCTTTTTGTAGAATCTGCGAGTGGTTATTCAGAGAGCTTTGAGGCCCATGCTGGAAAAGGAAATATCTTCACATAAAAACTGGACAGAAGCATTCTCAGAAAATTCTCTGTGATGTGTGCATTCAACTCACAGAGTTGAGCCTGCCTTTTCATACAGCATTTTTGTAACACTCTTTCAGTATAATCTGCAAGTGGATCTTTGGGGCGCTTTGAGGCCTATGCTGGAAAACGAAATATCTTCACATAAAAATTAGACGGAAGCATTATCAGAAACTTCTCTGTGATGTGCGCATTCAACTCACAGGGTTGAACGTGCCTTTTGATACAGCCGTTTTCAAACGCTCGTTTTGTGGCATCTGCATTTCGGAATTTGGAGTGCTTTGAGGCCTATACTGGAAAAGGAAATATCCTCACATAGAAACTAGACAGAAGCATTCTCAGAAACTTCTTTGTGATGTGTGCATTCAACTCACAGGGTTCGACCTTCCTTTTGCTACAACAGTTTTGAAACACTCTTTTTGTAGAATCTGCAAGTGGTTATTTGGAGCGCTTCGAGGCCTATGAGTAAAAGGAAATATCTTCAGAGAAAACTAGCCAGAAGCATTCTCAGAAACTTCTGTGTGATGAGTACATTCCACTCACAGAGTTGAACGTTCCCTTTCACCGAGCAGTTCTGAAACACTCTTTTTGTAGAATCTGCAAGTGGCTACTTAGAGCGCTTTGAGACCTATGCTGGAAAGTGAAATATCTTCACATAAAAACTAGACAGAAGCATTCCCAGAAACTTCTCTGTGAAGTGTGCATTCAATTCACAGAGCTGAATCTTTCTTTTGATAGAGAAGTTTTGAGACACTCTTTCTGTAGAATCTGCAAGTGAATATCTGGAGCGCTTTGAGTCCTAGGCTGGAAAAGAAAGTATCTTCACATAGAAACTAGACAGAAGCATTCTCAAAGACTTCTCTGTGATGTGTGCATTCAACTCACAGAGTTGAAACATCCTTTTGATTTGGCAGTTTTAAAACAATCATTTTGTAGAATCTGCTAGTGGATATTTGCAGTATTTTGAGGCATATGCAGGAAAAGGTAATATCTTCACTTGAAAACTAGACAGAGGCATTCTCAGAAACTTCTTTCTGATGTGTGCCTTGAACTTCCGGAGTTGAACCTTCCTCTTCATAGAGCAGTTATATAATAGTCTTTAAGTATAATCTGCAAGTGGATATGTGGAGAACTTTGAGGACTGTGCTGGAAAAGGAAATGTCTTCCCATAGAAAGGAGACGGAAGCATTCTCAGAAGCTTCTCTGTGATGTCGGCATTCAACTCACAGAGTTGAACCTTCCTTTTGATAGAGCAGTTTTCAAACACACTTTGTGGATTCTGCAATTGGTTATTTGGAGAGTTTTGAGGCCTGTACTGGAAAAGGAAATATCTTCAGGTAAAAACTAGACAGAAGCATTCTCAGAAACTTCGTTGTGATGTTTGCATTCAACTCACGGAGTTGAACCCTCTTTTTGATTGCGCAGTTTTAAATCACTGTCTTTGTTGAATCTCCAAGTGGATATTTGGAGCGATTTGGGGCATATTCTGGAAAAGGAAATATCCTCACTTGAAAACTAGATAGAAGAAGTCCCAGAAACTCCTTTGTGACGTCTGCTTTCGACTCACAGAGTTGAACCTTCCTTTTCACAGAGCAGTTTGGAAACACTCTTTTTGTAGAATCTGCGAGTGGTTATTCGGAGAGCTTCGAGGCCCATGCTGGAAATGGAAATACCTTCACATAAAAACTAGACAGAAGCGTTCTCAGAAATTTCTCTGTGATGTGTGCATTGAACTCACAGAGTTGATCCTTCCTATTGATAGAGCAATTTTGTAACACTGTTTTAGTAGAATCTGCAAGTGGATTCTTGGGGAGATTTGAGGCCTATGCTGGAAAACGAAATATCTTCACATAGAAACTAGACGGAAGCATTATCAGAAACTTCTCTGTGATGTGTGCATTAAACTCACAGAGTTGAACATTGCTTTTGATGGAGCAGTTTTGAAACACTCTTTTCGTAGAATCTGCAAGTGGTTATTTAGAGCGCTTTGAGGCCTACGCTGCAAATGGAAATATCTTCACATAAAAACTAGACAGAAGCATTCTCAGAAATTCCTTTGTGATGTGTGCATTCAACTCACAGAGATGAAGCTTCCTTTTCACAGGGCACTTTTGAAACACTGTGTTTGTGGGAACTACAAGTGGATATTTGGAGTGATTGCGGCCTCTGGTGGAAAAGCAAATATCATCAAATGAAAACTACACATAGGCATTCTCAGAAACTTCTTTGTGTGTGTGCATTCAACTCACAGAGTTGAAGAGTCCTTTTGGTAGAGCAGTTTTGAAGCACTCTTTTTGTAGAATCTGCGAGTGGTTATTCGGAGAGCTTTGAGGCCCATGCTGGAAAAGGAAATAACTTCACATAAAAACTGGACAGAAGCATTCTCAGAAAAGTCTCTGTGATGTGTGCATTCAACTCACAGAGTTGAGCCTGCCTTTTCATACAGCATTTTTGTAACACTCTTTCAGTATAATCTGCAAGTGGATATTTGGGGCGCTTTGAGGCCTATGCTGGAAAACGAAATATCTTCACATAAAAATTAGACGGAAGCATTATCAGAAACTTCTCTGTGATGTGCGCATTCAACTCACAGGGTTGAACGTGCCTTTCGATACAGCCGTTTTCAAACGCTCGTTTTGTGGCATCTGCATTTCGGAATTTGGAGTGCTTTGAGGCCTATACTGGAAAAGGAAATATCCTCACATAGAAACTAGACAGAAGCATTCTCAGAAACTTCTTTGTGATGTGTGCATTCAACTCACAGGGTTCGACCTTCCTTTTGCTACAACAGTTTTGAAACACTCTTTTTGTAGAATCTGCAAGTGGTTATTTGGAGCGCTTCGAGGCCTATGAGTAAAAGGAAATATCTTCAGAGAAAACTAGCCAGAAGCATTCTCAGAAACTTCTGTGTGATGAGTACATTCCACTCACAGAGTTGAACGTTCCCTTTCACCGAGCAGTTCTGAAACACTCTTTTTGTAGAATCTGCAAGTGGCTACTTAGAGCGCTTTGAGACCTATGCTGGAAAGTGAAATATCTTCACATAAAAACTAGACAGAAGCATTCCCAGAAACTTCTCTGTGAAGTGTGCATTCAATTCACAGAGCTGAATCTTTCTTTTGATAGAGAAGTTTTGAGACACTCTTTCTGTAGAATCTGCAAGTGAATATCTGGAGCGCTTTGAGTCCTAGGCTGGAAAAGAAAGTATCTTCACATAGAAACTAGACAGAAGCATTCTCAAAGACTTCTCTGTGATGTGTGCATTCAACTCACAGAGTTGAAACATCCTTTTGATTTGGCAGTTTTAAAACAATCATTTTGTAGAATCTGCTAGTGGATATTTGCAGTATTTTGAGGCATATGCAGGAAAAGGTAATATCTTCACTTGAAAACTAGACAGAGGCATTCTCAGAAACTTCTTTCTGATGTGTGCCTTGAACTTCCGGAGTTGAACCTTCCTCTTCATAGAGCAGTTATATAATAGTCTTTAAGTATAATCTGCAAGTGGATATGTGGAGAACTTTGAGGACTGTGCTGGAAAAGGAAATGTCTTCCCATAGAAAGGAGACGGAAGCATTCTCAGAAGCTTCTCTGTGATGTCGGCATTCAACTCACAGAGTTGAACCTTCCTTTTGATAGAGCAGTTTTCAAACACACTTTGTGGATTCCGCAATTGGTTATTTGGAGAGTTTTGAGGCCTGTACTGGAAAAGGAAATATCTTCAGGTAAAAACTAGACAGAAGCATTCTCAGAAACTTCGTTGTGATGTTTGCATTCAACTCACGGAGTTGAACCCTCTTTTTGATTGCGCAGTTTTAAATCACTGTCTTTGTTGAATCTCCAAGTGGATATTTGGAGCGATTTGGGGCATATTCTGGAAAAGGAAATATCCTCACTTGAAAACTAGATAGAAGAAGTCCCAGAAACTCCTTTGTGACGTCTGCTTTCGACTCACAGAGTTGAACCTTCCTTTTCACAGAGCAGTTTGGAAACACTCTTTTTGTAGAATCTGTGAGTGGTTATTCGGAGAGCTTCGAGGCCCATGCAGGAAATGGAAATACCTTCACATAAAAACTAGACAGAAGCGTTCTCAGAAATTTCTCTGTGATGTTTGCATTGAACTCACAGAGTTGATCCTTCCTATTGATAGAGCATTTTTGTAACACTGTTTTAGTAGAATCTGCAAGTGGATTCTTGGGGAGATTTGAGGCCTATGCTGGAAAACGAAATATCTTCACATAGAAACTAGACGGAAGCATTATCAGAAACTTCTCTGTGATGTGTGCATTAAACTCACAGAGTTGAACATTGCTTTTGATGGAGCAGTTTTGAAACACTCTTTTCGTAGAATCTGCAAGTGGTTATTTAGAGCGCTTTGAGGCCTACGCTGCAAATGGAAATATCTTCACATAAAAACTAGACAGAAGCATTCTCAGAAATTCCTTTGTGATGTGTGCATTCAACTCACAGAGATGAAGCTTCCTTTTCACAGGGCACTTTTGAAACACTGTGTTTGTGGGAACTACAAGTGGATATTTGGAGTGATTGCGGCCTCTGGTGGAAAAGCAAATATCATCAAATGAAAACTACACATAGGCATTCTCAGAAACTTCTTTGTGTGTGTGCATTCAACTCACAGAGTTGAAGAGTCCTTTTGGTAGAGCAGTTTTGAAGCACTCTTTTTGTAGAATCTGCGAGTGGTTATTCGGAGAGCTTTGAGGCCCATGCTGGAAAAGGAAATATCTTCACATAAAAACTGGACAGAAGCATTCTCAGAAAATTCTCTGTGATGTGTGCATTCAACTCACAGAGTTGAGCCTGCCTTTTCATACAGCATTTTTGTAACACTCTTTCAGTATAATCTGCAAGTGGTAATTTGGGGCGCTTTGAGGCCTATGCTGGAAAACGAAATATCTTCACCTAAAAATTAGACGGAAGCATTATCAGAAACTTCTCTGTGATGTGCGCATTCAACTCACAGGGTTGAACGTGCCTTTCGATACAGCCGTTTTCAAACGCTCGTTTTGTGGCATCTGCATTTCGGAATTTGGAGTGCTTTGAGGCCTATACTGGAAAAGGAAATATCCTCACATAGAAACTAGACAGAAGCATTCTCAGAAACTTCTTTGTGATGTGTGCATTCAACTCACAGGGTTCGACCTTCCTTTTGCTACAACAGTTTTGAAACACTCTTTTTGTAGAATCTGCAAGTGGTTATTTGGAGCGCTTCGAGGCCTATGAGTAAAAGGAAATATCTTCAGAGAAAACTAGCCAGAAGCATTCTCAGAAACTTCTGTGTGATGAGTACATTCCACTCACAGAGTTGAACGTTCCCTTTCACCGAGCAGTTCTGAAACACTCTTTTTGTAGAATCTGCAAGTGGCTACTTAGAGCGCTTTGAGACCTATGCTGGAAAGTGAAATATCTTCACATAAAAACTAGACAGAAGCATTCCCAGAAACTTCTCTGTGAAGTGTGCATTCAATTCACAGAGCTGAATCTTTCTTTTGATAGAGAAGTTTTGAGACACTCTTTCTGTAGAATCTGCAAGTGAATATCTGGAGCGCTTTGAGTCCTAGGCTGGAAAAGAAAGTATCTTCACATAGAAACTAGACAGAAGCATTCTCAAAGACTTCTCTGTGATGTGTGCATTCAACTCACAGAGTTGAAACATCCTTTTGATTTGGCAGTTTTAAAACAATCATTTTGTAGAATCTGCTAGTGGATATTTGCAGTATTTTGAGGCATATGCAGGAAAAGGTAATATCTTCACTTGAAAACTAGACAGAGGCATTCTCAGAAACTTCTTTCTGATGTGTGCCTTGAACTTCCGGAGTTGAACCTTCCTCTTCATAGAGCAGTTATATAATAGTCTTTAAGTATAATCTGCAAGTGGATATGTGGAGAACTTTGAGGACTGTGCTGGAAAAGGAAATGTCTTCCCATAGAAAGGAGACGGAAGCATTCTCAGAAGCTTCTCTGTGATGTCGGCATTCAACTCACAGAGTTGAACCTTCCTTTTGATAGAGCAGTTTTCAAACACACTTTGTGGATTCCGCAATTGGTTATTTGGAGAGTTTTGAGGCCTGTACTGGAAAAGGAAATATCTTCAGGTAAAAACTAGACAGAAGCATTCTCAGAAACTTCGTTGTGATGTTTGCATTCAACTCACGGAGTTGAACCCTCTTTTTGATTGCGCAGTTTTAAATCACTGTCTTTGTTGAATCTCCAAGTGGATATTTGGAGCGATTTGGGGCATATTCTGGAAAAGGAAATATCCTCACTTGAAAACTAGATAGAAGAAGTCCCAGAAACTCCTTTGTGACGTCTGCTTTCGACTCACAGAGTTGAACCTTCCTTTTCACAGAGCAGTTTGGAAACACTCTTTTTGTAGAATCTGCGAGTGGTTATTCGGAGAGCTTCGAGGCCCATGCAGGAAATGGAAATACCTTCACATAAAAACTAGACAGAAGCGTTCTCAGAAATTTCTCTGTGATGTGTGCATTGAACTCACAGAGTTGATCCTTCCTATTGATAGAGCATTTTTGTAACACTGTTTTAGTAGAATCTGCAAGTGGATTCTTGGGGAGATTTGAGGCCTATGCTGGAAAACGAAATATCTTCACATAGAAACTAGACGGAAGCATTATCAGAAACTTCTCTGTGATGTGTGCATTAAACTCACAGAGTTGAACATTGCTTTTGATGGAGCAGTTTTGAAACACTCTTTTCGTAGAATCTGCAAGTGGTTATTTAGAGCGCTTTGAGGCCTACGCTGCAAATGGAAATATCTTCACATAAAAACTAGACAGAAGCATTCTCAGAAATTCCTTTGTGATGTGTGCATTCAACTCACAGAGATGAAGCTTCCTTTTCACAGGGCACTTTTGAAACACTGTGTTTGTGGGAACTACAAGTGGATATTTGGAGTGATTGCGGCCTCTGGTGGAAAAGCAAATATCACCAAATGAAAACTACACATAGGCATTCTCAGAAACTTCTTTGTGTGTGTGCATTCAACTCACAGAGTTGAAGAGTCCTTTTGGTAGAGCAGTTTTGAAGCACTCTTTTTGTAGAATCTGCGAGTGGTTATTCAGAGAGCTTTGAGGCCCATGCTGGAAAAGGAAATATCTTCACATAAAAACTGGACAGAAGCATTCTCAGAAAATTCTCTGTGATGTGTGCATTCAACTCACAGAGTTGAGCCTGCCTTTTCATACAGCATTTTTGTAACACTCTTTCAGTATAATCTGCAAGTGGATCTTTGGGGCGCTTTGAGGCCTATGCTGGAAAACGAAATATCTTCACATAAAAATTAGACGGAAGCATTATCAGAAACTTCTCTGTGATGTGCGCATTCAACTCACAGGGTTGAACGTGCCTTTCGATACAGCCGTTTTCAAACGCTCGTTTTGTGGCATCTGCATTTCGGAATTTGGAGTGCTTTGAGGCCTATACTGGAAAAGGAAATATCCTCACATAGAAACTAGACAGAAGCATTCTCAGAAACTTCTTTGTGATGTGTGCATTCAACTCACAGGGTTCGACCTTCCTTTTGCTACAACAGTTTTGAAACACTCTTTTTGTAGAATCTGCAAGTGGTTATTTGGAGCGCTTCGAGGCCTATGAGTAAAAGGAAATATCTTCAGAGAAAACTAGCCAGAAGCATTCTCAGAAACTTCTGTGTGATGAGTACATTCCACTCACAGAGTTGAACGTTCCCTTTCACCGAGCAGTTCTGAAACACTCTTTTTGTAGAATCTGCAAGTGGCTACTTAGAGCGCTTTGAGACCTATGCTGGAAAGTGAAATATCTTCACATAAAAACTAGACAGAAGCATTCCCAGAAACTTCTCTGTGAAGTGTGCATTCAATTCACAGAGCTGAATCTTTCTTTTGATAGAGAAGTTTTGAGACACTCTTTCTGTAGAATCTGCAAGTGAATATCTGGAGCGCTTTGAGTCCTAGGCTGGAAAAGAAAGTATCTTCACATAGAAACTAGACAGAAGCATTCTCAAAGACTTCTCTGTGATGTGTGCATTCAACTCACAGAGTTGAAACATCCTTTTGATTTGGCAGTTTTAAAACAATCATTTTGTAGAATCTGCTAGTGGATATTTGCAGTATTTTGAGGCATATGCAGGAAAAGGTAATATCTTCACTTGAAAACTAGACAGAGGCATTCTCAGAAACTTCTTTCTGATGTGTGCCTTGAACTTCCGGAGTTGAACCTTCCTCTTCATAGAGCAGTTATATAATAGTCTTTAAGTATAATCTGCAAGTGGATATGTGGAGAACTTTGAGGACTGTGCTGGAAAAGGAAATGTCTTCCCATAGAAAGGAGACGGAAGCATTCTCAGAAGCTTCTCTGTGATGTCGGCATTCAACTCACAGAGTTGAACCTTCCTTTTGATAGAGCAGTTTTCAAACACACTTTGTGGATTCCGCAATTGGTTATTTGGAGAGTTTTGAGGCCTGTACTGGAAAAGGAAATATCTTCAGGTAAAAACTAGACAGAAGCATTCTCAGAAACTTCGTTGTGATGTTTGCATTCAACTCACGGAGTTGAACCCTCTTTTTGATTGCGCAGTTTTAAATCACTGTCTTTGTTGAATCTCCAAGTGGATATTTGGAGCGATTTGGGGCATATTCTGGAAAAGGAAATATCCTCACTTGAAAACTAGATAGAAGAAGTCCCAGAAACTCCTTTGTGACGTCTGTTTTCGACTCACAGAGTTGAACCTTCCTTTTCACAGAGCAGTTTGGAAACACTCTTTTTGTAGAATCTGTGAGTGGTTATTCGGAGAGCTTCGAGGCCCATGCAGGAAATGGAAATACCTTCACATAAAAACTAGACAGAAGCGTTCTCAGAAATTTCTCTGTGATGTGTGCATTGAACTCACAGAGTTGATCCTTCCTATTGATAGAGCATTTTTGTAACACTGTTTTAGTAGAATCTGCAAGTGGATTCTTGGGGAGATTTGAGGCCTATGCTGGAAAACGAAATATCTTCACATAGAAACTAGACGGAAGCATTATCAGAAACTTCTCTGTGATGTGTGCATTAAACTCACAGAGTTGAACATTGCTTTTGATGGAGCAGTTTTGAAACACTCTTTTCGTAGAATCTGCAAGTGGTTATTTAGAGCGCTTTGAGGCCTACGCTGCAAATGGAAATATCTTCACATAAAAACTAGACAGAAGCATTCTCAGAAATTCCTTTGTGATGTGTGCATTCAACTCACAGAGATGAAGCTTCCTTTTCACAGGGCACTTTTGAAACACTGTGTTTGTGGGAACTACAAGTGGATATTTGGAGTGATTGCGGCCTCTGGTGGAAAAGCAAATATCATCAAATGAAAACTACACATAGGCATTCTCAGAAACTTCTTTGTGTGTGTGCATTCAACTCACAGAGTTGAAGAGTCCTTTTGGTAGAGCAGTTTTGAAGCACTCTTTTTGTAGAATCTGCGAGTGGTTATTCGGAGAGCTTTGAGGCCCATGCTGGAAAAGGAAATATCTTCACATAAAAACTGGACAGAAGCATTCTCAGAAAATTCTCTGTGATGTGTGCATTCAACTCACAGAGTTGAGCCTGCCTTTTCATACAGCATTTTTGTAACACTCTTTCAGTATAATCTGCAAGTGGTAATTTGGGGCGCTTTGAGGCCTATGCTGGAAAACGAAATATCTTCACATAAAAATTAGACGGAAGCATTATCAGAAACTTCTCTGTGATGTGCGCATTCAACTCACAGGGTTGAACGTGCCTTTCGATACAGCCGTTTTCAAACGCTCGTTTTGTGGCATCTGCATTTCGGAATTTGGAGTGCTTTGAGGCCTATACTGGAAAAGGAAATATCCTCACATAGAAACTAGACAGAAGCATTCTCAGAAACTTCTTTGTGATGTGTGCATTCAACTCACAGGGTTCGACCTTCCTTTTGCTACAACAGTTTTGAAACACTCTTTTTGTAGAATCTGCAAGTGGTTATTTGGAGCGCTTCGAGGCCTATGAGTAAAAGGAAATATCTTCAGAGAAAACTAGCCAGAAGCATTCTCAGAAACTTCTGTGTGATGAGTACATTCCACTCACAGAGTTGAACGTTCCCTTTCACCGAGCAGTTCTGAAACACTCTTTTTGTAGAATCTGCAAGTGGCTACTTAGAGCGCTTTGAGACCTATGCTGGAAAGTGAAATATCTTCACATAAAAACTAGACAGAAGCATTCCCAGAAACTTCTCTGTGAAGTGTGCATTCAATTCACAGAGCTGAATCTTTCTTTTGATAGAGAAGTTTTGAGACACTCTTTCTGTAGAATCTGCAAGTGAATATCTGGAGCGCTTTGAGTCCTAGGCTGGAAAAGAAAGTATCTTCACATAGAAACTAGACAGAAGCATTCTCAAAGACTTCTCTGTGATGTGTGCATTCAACTCACAGAGTTGAAACATCCTTTTGATTTGGCAGTTTTAAAACAATCATTTTGTAGAATCTGCTAGTGGATATTTGCAGTATTTTGAGGCATATGCAGGAAAAGGTAATATCTTCACTTGAAAACTAGACAGAGGCATTCTCAGAAACTTCTTTCTGATGTGTGCCTTGAACTTCCGGAGTTGAACCTTCCTCTTCATAGAGCAGTTATATAATAGTCTTTAAGTATAATCTGCAAGTGGATATGTGGAGAACTTTGAGGACTGTGCTGGAAAAGGAAATGTCTTCCCATAGAAAGGAGACGGAAGCATTCTCAGAAGCTTCTCTGTGATGTCGGCATTCAACTCACAGAGTTGAACCTTCCTTTTGATAGAGCAGTTTTCAAACACACTTTGTGGATTCTGCAATTGGTTATTTGGAGAGTTTTGAGGCCTGTACTGGAAAAGGAAATATCTTCAGGTAAAAACTAGACAGAAGCATTCTCAGAAACTTCGTTGTGATGTTTGCATTCAACTCACGGAGTTGAACCCTCTTTTTGATTGCGCAGTTTTAAATCACTGTCTTTGTTGAATCTCCAAGTGGATATTTGGAGCGATTTGGGGCATATTCTGGAAAAGGAAATATCCTCACTTGAAAACTAGATAGAAGAAGTCCCAGAAACTCCTTTGTGACGTCTGCTTTCGACTCACACAGTTGAACCTTCCTTTTCACAGAGCAGTTTGGAAACACTCTTTTTGTAGAATCTGCGAGTGGTTATTCGGAGAGCTTCGAGGCCCATGCTGGAAATGGAAATACCTTCACATAAAAACTAGACAGAAGCGTTCTCAGAAATTTCTCTGTGATGTGTGCATTGAACTCACAGAGTTGATCCTTCCTATTGATAGAGCAATTTTGTAACACTGTTTTAGTAGAATCTGCAAGTGGATTCTTGGGGAGATTTGAGGCCTATGCTGGAAAACGAAATATCTTCACATAGAAACTAGACGGAAGCATTATCAGAAACTTCTCTGTGATGTGTGCATTAAACTCACAGAGTTGAACATTGCTTTTGATGGAGCAGTTTTGAAACACTCTTTTCGTAGAATCTGCAAGTGGTTATTTAGAGCGCTTTGAGGCCTACGCTGCAAATGGAAATATCTTCACATAAAAACTAGACAGAAGCATTCTCAGAAATTCCTATGTGATGTGTGCATTCAACTCACAGAGATGAAGCTTCCTTTTCACAGGGCACTTTTGAAACACTGTGTTTGTGGGAACTACAAGTGGATATTTGGAGTGATTGCGGCCTCTGGTGGAAAAGCAAATATCATCAAATGAAAACTACACATAGGCATTCTCAGAAACTTCTTTGTGTGTGTGCATTCAACTCACAGAGTTGAAGAGTCCTTTTGGTAGAGCAGTTTTGAAGCACTCTTTTTGTAGAATCTGCGAGTGGTTATTCGGAGAGCTTTGAGGCCCATGCTGGAAAAGGAAATAACTTCACATAAAAACTGGACAGAAGCATTCTCAGAAAAGTCTCTGTGATGTGTGCATTCAACTCACAGAGTTGAGCCTGCCTTTTCATACAGCATTTTTGTAACACTCTTTCAGTATAATCTGCAAGTGGATATTTGGGGCGCTTTGAGGCCTATGCTGGAAAACGAAATATCTTCACATAAAAATTAGACGGAAGCATTATCAGAAACTTCTCTGTGATGTGCGCATTCAACTCACAGGGTTGAACGTGCCTTTCGATACAGCCGTTTTCAAACGCTCGTTTTGTGGCATCTGCATTTCGGAATTTGGAGTGCTTTGAGGCCTATACTGGAAAAGGAAATATCCTCACATAGAAACTAGACAGAAGCATTCTCAGAAACTTCTTTGTGATGTGTGCATTCAACTCACAGGGTTCGACCTTCCTTTTGCTACAACAGTTTTGAAACACTCTTTTTGTAGAATCTGCAAGTGGTTATTTGGAGCGCTTCGAGGCCTATGAGTAAAAGGAAATATCTTCAGAGAAAACTAGCCAGAAGCATTCTCAGAAACTTCTGTGTGATGAGTACATTCCACTCACAGAGTTGAACGTTCCCTTTCACCGAGCAGTTCTGAAACACTCTTTTTGTAGAATCTGCAAGTGGCTACTTAGAGCGCTTTGAGACCTATGCTGGAAAGTGAAATATCTTCACATAAAAACTAGACAGAAGCATTCCCAGAAACTTCTCTGTGAAGTGTGCATTCAATTCACAGAGCTGAATCTTTCTTTTGATAGAGAAGTTTTGAGACACTCTTTCTGTAGAATCTGCAAGTGAATATCTGGAGCGCTTTGAGTCCTAGGCTGGAAAAGAAAGTATCTTCACATAGAAACTAGACAGAAGCATTCTGAAAGACTTCACTGTGATGTGTGCATTCAACTCACAGAGTTGAAACATCCTTTTGATTTGGCAGTTTTAAAACAATCATTTTGTAGAATCTGCTAGTGGATATTTGCAGTATTTTGAGGCATATGCAGGAAAAGGTAATATCTTCACTTGAAAACTAGACAGAGGCATTCTCAGAAACTTCTTTCTGATGTGTGCCTTGAACTTCCGGAGTTGAACCTTCCTCTTCATAGAGCAGTTATATAATAGTCTTTAAGTATAATCTGCAAGTGGATATGTGGAGAACTTTGAGGACTGTGCTGGAAAAGGAAATGTCTTCCCATAGAAAGGAGACGGAAGCATTCTCAGAAGCTTCTCTGTGATGTCGGCATTCAACTCACAGAGTTGAACCTTCCTTTTGATAGAGCAGTTTTCAAACACACTTTGTGGATTCCGCAATTGGTTATTTGGAGAGTTTTGAGGCCTGTACTGGAAAAGGAAATATCTTCAGGTAAAAACTAGACAGAAGCATTCTCAGAAACTTCGTTGTGATGTTTGCATTCAACTCACGGAGTTGAACCCTCTTTTTGATTGCGCAGTTTTAAATCACTGTCTTTGTTGAATCTCCAAGTGGATATTTGGAGCGATTTGGGGCATATTCTGGAAAAGGAAATATCCTCACTTGAAAACTAGATAGAAGAAGTCCCAGAAACTCCTTTGTGACGTCTGCTTTCGACTCACAGAGTTGAACCTTCCTTTTCACAGAGCAGTTTGGAAACACTCTTTTTGTAGAATCTGTGAGTGGTTATTCGGAGAGCTTCGAGGCCCATGCAGGAAATGGAAATACCTTCACATAAAAACTAGACAGAAGCGTTCTCAGAAATTTCTCTGTGATGTGTGCATTGAACTCACAGAGTTGATCCTTCCTATTGATAGAGCATTTTTGTAACACTGTTTTAGTAGAATCTGCAAGTGGATTCTTGGGGAGATTTGAGGCCTATGCTGGAAAACGAAATATCTTCACATAGAAACTAGACGGAAGCATTATCAGAAACTTCTCTGTGATGTGTGCATTAAACTCACAGAGTTGAACATTGCTTTTGATGGAGCAGTTTTGAAACACTCTTTTCGGAGAATCTGCAAGTGGTTATTTAGAGCGCTTTGAGGCCTACGCTGCAAATGGAAATATCTTCACATAAAAACAAGACAGAAGCATTCTCAGAAATTCCTTTGTGATGTGTGCATTCAACTCACAGAGATGAAGCTTCCTTTTCACAGGGCACTTTTGAAACACTGTGTTTGTGGGAACTACAAGTGGATATTTGGAGTGATTGCGGCCTCTGGTGGAAAAGCAAATATCATCAAATGAAAACTACACATAGGCATTCTCAGAAACTTCTTTGTGTGTGTGCATTCAACTCACAGAGTTGAAGAGTCCTTTTGGTAGAGCAGTTTTGAAGCACTCTTTTTGTAGAATCTGCGAGTGGTTATTCGGAGAGCTTTGAGGCCCATGCTGGAAAAGGAAATATCTTCACATAAAAACTGGACAGAAGCATTCTCAGAAAATTCTCTGTGATGTGTGCATTCAACTCACAGAGTTGAGCCTGCCTTTTCATACAGCATTTTTGTAACACTCTTTCAGTATAATCTGCAAGTGGTAATTTGGGGCGCTTTGAGGCCTATGCTGGAAAACGAAATATCTTCACATAAAAATTAGACGGAAGCATTATCAGAAACTTCTCTGTGATGTGCGCATTCAACTCACAGGGTTGAACGTGCCTTTTGATACAGCCGTTTTCAAACGCTCGTTTTGTGGCATCTGCATTTCGGAATTTGGAGTGCTTTGAGGCCTATACTGGAAAAGGAAATATCCTCACATAGAAACTAGACAGAAGCATTCTCAGAAACTTCTTTGTGATGTGTGCATTCAACTCACAGGGTTCGACCTTCCTTTTGCTACAACAGTTTTGAAACACTCTTTTTGTAGAATCTGCAAGTGGTTATTTGGAGCGCTTCGAGGCCTATGAGTAAAAGGAAATATCTTCAGAGAAAACTAGCCAGAAGCATTCTCAGAAACTTCTGTGTGATGAGTACATTCCACTCACAGAGTTGAACGTTCCCTTTCACCGAGCAGTTCTGAAACACTCTTTTTGTAGAATCTGCAAGTGGCTACTTAGAGCGCTTTGAGACCTATGCTGGAAAGTGAAATATCTTCACATAAAAACTAGACAGAAGCATTCCCAGAAACTTCTCTGTGAAGTGTGCATTCAATTCACAGAGCTGAATCTTTCTTTTGATAGAGAAGTTTTGAGACACTCTTTCTGTAGAATCTGCAGGCGAATATCTGGAGCGCTTTGAGTCCTAGGCTGGAAAAGAAAGTATCTTCACATAGAAACTAGACAGAAGCATTCTCTAAGACTTCTCTGTGATGTGTGCATTCAACTCACAGAGTTGAAACATCCTTTTGATTTGGCAGTTTTAAAACAATCATTTGGTAGAATCTGCTAGTGGATATTTGCAGTATTTTGAGGCATATGCAGGAAAAGGTAATATCTTCACTTGAAAACTAGACAGAGGCATTCTCAGAAACTTCTTTCTGATGTGTGCCTTGAACTTCCGGAGTTGAACCTTCCTCTTCATAGAGCAGTTATATAATAGTCTTTAAGTATAATCTGCAAGTGGATATGTGGAGAACTTTGAGGACTGTGCTGGAAAAGGAAATGTCTTCCCATAGAAAGGAGACGGAAGCATTCTCAGAAGCTTCTCTGTGATGTCGGCATTCAACTCACAGAGTTGAACCTTCCTTTTGATAGAGCAGTTTTCAAACACACTTTGTGGATTCCGCAATTGGTTATTTGGAGAGTTTTGAGGCCTGTACTGGAAAAGGAAATATCTTCAGGTAAAAACTAGACAGAAGCATTCTCAGAAACTTCGTTGTGATGTTTGCATTCAACTCACGGAGTTGAACCCTCTTTTTGATTGCGCAGTTTTAAATCACTGTCTTTGTTGAATCTCCAAGTGGATATTTGGAGCGATTTGGGGCATATTCTGGAAAAGGAAATATCCTCACTTGAAAACTAGATAGAAGAAGTCCCAGAAACTCCTTTGTGACGTCTGCTTTCGACTCACAGAGTTGAACCTTCCTTTTCACAGAGCAGTTTGGAAACACTCTTTTTGTAGAATCTGTGAGTGGTTATTCGGAGAGCTTCGAGGCCCATGCAGGAAATGGAAATACCTTCACATAAAAACTAGACAGAAGCGTTCTCAGAAATTTCTCTGTGATGTGTGCATTGATCTCACAGAGTTGATCCTTCCTATTGATAGAGCATTTTTGTAACACTGTTTTAGTAGAATCTGCAAGTGGATTCTTGGGGAGATTTGAGGCCTATGCTGGAAAACGAAATATCTTCACATAGAAACTAGACGGAAGCATTATCAGAAACTTCTCTGTGATGTGTGCATTAAACTCACAGAGTTGAACATTGCTTTTGATGGAGCAGTTTTGAAACACTCTTTTCGTAGAATCTGCAAGTGGTTATTTAGAGCGCTTTGAGGCCTACGCTGCAAATGGAAATATCTTCACATAAAAACTAGACAGAAGCATTCTCAGAAATTCCTTTGTGATGTGTGCATTCAACTCACAGAGATGAAGCTTCCTTTTCACAGGGCACTTTTGAAACACTGTGTTTGTGGGAACTACAAGTGGATATTTGGAGTGATTGCGGCCTCTGGTGGAAAAGCAAATATCATCAAATGAAAACTACACATAGGCATTCTCAGAAACTTCTTTGTGTGTGTGCATTCAACTCACAGAGTTGAAGAGTCCTTTTGGTAGAGCAGTTTTGAAGCACTCTTTTTGTAGAATCTGCGAGTGGTTATTCGGAGAGCTTTGAGGCCCATGCTGGAAAAGGAAATATCTTCACATAAAAACTGGACAGAAGCATTCTCAGAAAATTCTCTGTGATGTGTGCATTCAACTCACAGAGTTGAGCCTGCCTTTTCATACAGCATTTTTGTAACACTCTTTCAGTATAATCTGCAAGTGGATCTTTGGGGCGCTTTGAGGCCTATGCTGGAAAAAGAAATATCTTCACATAAAAATTAGACGGAAGCATTATCAGAAACTTCTCTGTGATGTGCGCATTCAACTCACAGGGTTGAACGTGCCTTTTGATACAGCCGTTTTCAAACGCTCGTTTTGTGGCATCTGCATTTCGGAATTTGGAGTGCTTTGAGGCCTATATTGGAAAAGGAAATATCCTCACATAGAAACTAGACAGAAGCATTCTCAGAAACTTCTTTGTGATGTGTGCATTCAACTCACAGGGTTCGACCTTCCTTTTGCTACAACAGTTTTGAAACACTCTTTTTGTAGAATCTGCAAGTGGTTATTTGGAGCGCTTCGAGGCCTATGAGTAAAAGGAAATATCTTCAGAGAAAACTAGCCAGAAGCATTCTCAGAAACTTCTGTGTGATGAGTACATTCCACTCACAGAGTTGAACGTTCCCTTTCACCGAGCAGTTCTGAAACACTCTTTTTGTAGAATCTGCAAGTGGCTACTTAGAGCGCTTTGAGACCTATGCTGGAAAGTGAAATATCTTCACATAAAAACTAGACAGAAGCATTCCCAGAAACTTCTCTGTGAAGTGTGCATTCAATTCACAGAGCTGAATCTTTCTTTTGATAGAGAAGTTTTGAGACACTCTTTCTGTAGAATCTGCAGGTGAATATCTGGAGCGCTTTGAGTCCTAGGCTGGAAAAGAAAGTATCTTCACATAGAAACTAGACAGAAGCATTCTCAAAGACTTCTCTGTGATGTGTGCATTCAACTCACAGAGTTGAAACATCCTTTTGATTTGGCAGTTTTAAAACAATCATTTTGTAGAATCTGCTAGTGGATATTTGCAGTATTTTGAGGCATATGCAGGAAAAGGTAATATCTTCACTTGAAAACTAGACAGAGGCATTCTCAGAAACTTCTTTCTGATGTGTGCCTTGAACTTCCGCAGTTGAACCTTCCTCTTCATAGAGCAGTTATATAATAGTCTTTAAGTATAATCTGCAAGTGGATATGTGGAGAACTTTGAGGACTGTGCTGGAAAAGGAAATGTCTTCCCATAGAAAGGAGACGGAAGCATTCTCAGAAGCTTCTCTGTGATGTCGGCATTCAACTCACAGAGTTGAACCTTCCTTTTGATAGAGCAGTTTTCAAACACACTTTGTGGATTCCGCAATTGGTTATTTGGAGAGTTTTGAGGCCTGTACTGGAAAAGGAAATATCTTCAGGTAAAAACTAGACAGAAGCATTCTCAGAAACTTCGTTGTGATGTTTGCATTCAACTCACGGAGTTGAACCCTCTTTTTGATTGCGCAGTTTTAAATCACTGTCTTTGTTGAATCTCCAAGTGGATATTTGGAGCGATTTGGGGCATATTCTGGAAAAGGAAATATCCTCACTTGAAAACTAGATAGAA
Source organism: Pongo pygmaeus (assembly GCF_028885625.2). Classification (NCBI taxonomy): domain Eukaryota; kingdom Metazoa; phylum Chordata; class Mammalia; order Primates; family Hominidae; genus Pongo; species Pongo pygmaeus. Next base: position 41,106,005 of record NC_072391.2, on the reverse strand, counting down.
GAAGTCCCAGAAACTCCTTTGTGACGTCTGCTTTCGACTCACAGAGTTGAACCTTCCTTTTCACAGAGCAGTTTGGAAACACTCTTTTTGTAGAATCTGCGAGTGGTTATTCGGAGAGCTTCGAGGCCCATGCTGGAAATGGAAATACCTTCACATAAAAACTAGACAGAAGCGTTCTCAGAAATTTCTCTGTGATGTGTGCATTGAACTCACAGAGTTGATCCTTCCTATTGATAGAGCAATTTTGTAACACTGTTTTAGTAGAATCTGCAAGTGGATTCTTGGGGAGATTTGAGGCCTATGCTGGAAAACGAAATATCTTCACGTAGAAACTAGACGGAAGCATTATCAGAAACTTCTCTGTGATGTGTGCATTAAACTCACAGAGTTGAACATTGCTTTTGATGGAGCAGTTTTGAAACACTCTTTTCGTAGAATCTGCAAGTGGTTATTTAGAGCGCTTTGAGGCCTACGCTGCAAATGGAAATATCTTCACATAAAAACTAGACAGAAGCATTCTCAGAAATTCCTTTGTGATGTGTGCATTCAACTCACAGAGATGAAGCTTCCTTTTCACAGGGCACTTTTGAAACACTGTGTTTGTGGGAACTACAAGTGGATATTTGGAGTGATTGCGGCCTCTGGTGGAAAAGCAAATATCATCAAATGAAAACTACACATAGGCATTCTCAGAAACTTCTTTGTGTGTGTGCATTCAACTCACAGAGTTGAAGAGTCCTTTTGGTAGAGCAGTTTTGAAGCACTCTTTTTGTAGAATCTGCGAGTGGTTATTCGGAGAGCTTTGAGGCCCATGCTGGAAAAGGAAATAACTTCACATAAAAACTGGACAGAAGCATTCTCAGAAAATTCTCTGTGATGTGTGCATTCAACTCACAGAGTTGAGCCTGCCTTTTCATACAGCATTTTTGTAACACTCTTTCAGTATAATCTGCAAGTGGATCTTTGGGGCGCTTTGAGGCCTATGCTGGAAAAAGAAATATCTTCACATAAAAATTAGACGGAAGCATTATCAGAAACTTCTCTGTGATGTGCGCATTCAACTCACAGGGTTGAACGTGCCTTTTGATACAGCCGTTTTCAAACGCTCGTTTTGTGGCATCTGCATTTCGGAATTTGGAGTGCTTTGAGGCCTATACTGGAAAAGGAAATATCCTCACATAGAAACTAGACAGAAGCATTCTCAGAAACTTCTTTGTGATGTGTGCATTCAACTCACAGGGTTCGACCTTCCTTTTGCTACAACAGTTTTGAAACACTCTTTTTGTAGAATCTGCAAGTGGTTATTTGGAGCGCTTCGAGGCCTATGAGTAAAAGGAAATATCTTCAGAGAAAACTAGCCAGAAGCATTCTCAGAAACTTCTGTGTGATGAGTACATTCCACTCACAGAGTTGAACGTTCCCTTTCACCGAGCAGTTCTGAAACACTCTTTTTGTAGAATCTGCAAGTGGCTACTTAGAGCGCTTTGAGACCTATGCTGGAAAGTGAAATATCTTCACATAAAAACTAGACAGAAGCATTCCCAGAAACTTCTCTGTGAAGTGTGCATTCAATTCACAGAGCTGAATCTTTCTTTTGATAGAGAAGTTTTGAGACACTCTTTCTGTAGAATCTGCAGGTGAATATCTGGAGCGCTTTGAGTCCTAGGCTGGAAAAGAAAGTATCTTCACATAGAAACTAGACAGAAGCATTCTCAAAGACTTCTCTGTGATGTGTGCATTCAACTCACAGAGTTGAAACATCCTTTTGATTTGGCAGTTTTAAAACAATCATTTTGTAGAATCTGCTAGTGGATATTTGCAGTATTTTGAGGCATATGCAGGAAAAGGTAATATCTTCACTTGAAAACTAGACAGAGGCATTCTCAGAAACTTCTTTCTGATGTGTGCCTTGAACTTCCGCAGTTGAACCTTCCTCTTCATAGAGCAGTTATATAATAGTCTTTAAGTATAATCTGCAAGTGGATATGTGGAGAACTTTGAGGACTGTGCTGGAAAAGGAAATGTCTTCCCATAGAAAGGAGACGGAAGCATTCTCAGAAGCTTCTCTGTGATGTCGGCATTCAACTCACAGAGTTGAACCTTCCTTTTGATAGAGCAGTTTTCAAACACACTTTGTGGATTCCGCAATTGGTTATTTGGAGAGTTTTGAGGCCTGTACTGGAAAAGGAAATATCTTCAGGTAAAAACTAGACAGAAGCATTCTCAGAAACTTCGTTGTGATGTTTGCATTCAACTCACGGAGTTGAACCCTCTTTTTGATTGCGCAGTTTTAAATCACTGTCTTTGTTGAATCTCCAAGTGGATATTTGGAGCGATTTGGGGCATATTCTGGAAAAGGAAATATCCTCACTTGAAAACTAGATAGAAGAAGTCCCAGAAACTCCTTTGTGACGTCTGCTTTCGACTCACAGAGTTGAACCTTCCTTTTCACAGAGCAGTTTGGAAACACTCTTTTTGTAGAATCTGCGAGTGGTTATTCGGAGAGCTTCGAGGCCCATGCTGGAAATGGAAATACCTTCACATAAAAACTAGACAGAAGCGTTCTCAGAAATTTCTCTGTGATGTGTGCATTGAACTCACAGAGTTGATCCTTCCTATTGATAGAGCAATTTTGTAACCCTGTTTTAGTAGAATCTGCAAGTGGATTCTTGGGGAGATTTGAGGCCTATGCTGGAAAACGAAATATCTTCACGTAGAAACTAGACGGAAGCATTATCAGAAACTTCTCTGTGATGTGTGCATTAAACTCACAGAGTTGAACATTGCTTTTGATGGAGCAGTTTTGAAACACTCTTTTCGTAGAATCTGCAAGTGGTTATTTAGAGCGCTTTGAGGCCTACGCTGCAAATGGAAATATCTTCACATAAAAACTAGACAGAAGCATTCTCAGAAATTCCTTTGTGATGTGTGCATTCAACTCACAGAGATGAAGCTTCCTTTTCACAGGGCACTTTTGAAACACTGTGTTTGTGGGAACTACAAGTGGATATTTGGAGTGATTGCGGCCTCTGGTGGAAAAGCAAATATCATCAAATGAAAACTACACATAGGCATTCTCAGAAACTTCTTTGTGTGTGTGCATTCAACTCACAGAGTTGAAGAGTCCTTTTGGTAGAGCAGTTTTGAAGCACTCTTTTTGTAGAATCTGCGAGTGGTTATTCGGAGAGCTTTGAGGCCCATGCTGGAAAAGGAAATAACTTCACATAAAAACTGGACAGAAGCATTCTCAGAAAATTCTCTGTGATGTGTGCATTCAACTCACAGAGTTGAGCCTGCCTTTTCATACAGCATTTTTGTAACACTCTTTCAGTATAATCTGCAAGTGGATATTTGGGGCGCTTTGAGGCCTATGCTGGAAAACGAAATATCTTCACATAAAAATTAGACGGAAGCATTATCAGAAACTTCTCTGTGATGTGCGCATTCAACTCACAGGGTTGAACGTGCCTTTCGATACAGCCGTTTTCAAACGCTCGTTTTGTGGCATCTGCATTTCGGAATTTGGAGTGCTTTGAGGCCTATACTGGAAAAGGAAATATCCTCACATAGAAACTAGACAGAAGCATTCTCAGAAACTTCTTTGTGATGTGTGCATTCAACTCACAGGGTTCGACCTTCCTTTTGCTACAACAGTTTTGAAACACTCTTTTTGTAGAATCTGCAAGTGGTTATTTGGAGCGCTTCGAGGCCTATGAGTAAAAGGAAATATCTTCAGAGAAAACTAGCCAGAAGCATTCTCAGAAACTTCTGTGTGATGAGTACATTCCACTCACAGAGTTGAACGTTCCCTTTCACCGAGCAGTTCTGAAACACTCTTTTTGTAGAATCTGCAAGTGGCTACTTAGAGCGCTTTGAGACCTATGCTGGAAAGTGAAATATCTTCACATAAAAACTAGACAGAAGCATTCCCAGAAACTTCTCTGTGAAGTGTGCATTCAATTCACAGAGCTGAATCTTTCTTTTGATAGAGAAGTTTTGAGACACTCTTTCTGTAGAATCTGCAAGTGAATATCTGGAGCGCTTTGAGTCCTAGGCTGGAAAAGAAAGTATCTTCACATAGAAACTAGACAGAAGCATTCTCAAAGACTTCTCTGTGATGTGTGCATTCAACTCACAGAGTTGAAACATCCTTTTGATTTGGCAGTTTTAAAACAATCATTTTGTAGAATCTGCTAGTGGATATTTGCAGTATTTTGAGGCATATGCAGGAAAAGGTAATATCTTCACTTGAAAACTAGACAGAGGCATTCTCAGAAACTTCTTTCTGATGTGTGCCTTGAACTTCCGCAGTTGAACCTTCCTCTTCATAGAGCAGTTATATAATAGTCTTTAAGTATAATCTGCAAGTGGATATGTGGAGAACTTTGAGGACTGTGCTGGAAAAGGAAATGTCTTCCCATAGAAAGGAGACGGAAGCATTCTCAGAAGCTTCTCTGTGATGTCGGCATTCAACTCACAGAGTTGAACCTTCCTTTTGATAGAGCAGTTTTCAAACACACTTTGTGGATTCCGCAATTGGTTATTTGGAGAGTTTTGAGGCCTGTACTGGAAAAGGAAATATCTTCAGGTAAAAACTAGACAGAAGCATTCTCAGAAACTTCGTTGTGATGTTTGCATTCAACTCACGGAGTTGAACCCTCTTTTTGATTGCGCAGTTTTAAATCACTGTCTTTGTTGAATCTCCAAGTGGATATTTGGAGCGATTTGGGGCATATTCTGGAAAAGGAAATATCCTCACTTGAAAACTAGATAGAAGAAGTCCCAGAAACTCCTTTGTGACGTCTGCTTTCGACTCACAGAGTTGAACCTTCCTTTTCACAGAGCAGTTTGGAAACACTCTTTTTGTAGAATCTGCGAGTGGTTATTCGGAGAGCTTCGAGGCCCATGCTGGAAATGGAAATACCTTCACATAAAAACTAGACAGAAGCGTTCTCAGAAATTTCTCTGTGATGTGTGCATTGAACTCACAGAGTTGATCCTTCCTATTGATAGAGCAATTTTGTAACCCTGTTTTAGTAGAATCTGCAAGTGGATTCTTGGGGAGATTTGAGGCCTATGCTGGAAAACGAAATATCTTCACGTAGAAACTAGACGGAAGCATTATCAGAAACTTCTCTGTGATGTGTGCATTAAACTCACAGAGTTGAACATTGCTTTTGATGGAGCAGTTTTGAAACACTCTTTTCGTAGAATCTGCAAGTGGTTATTTAGAGCGCTTTGAGGCCTACGCTGCAAATGGAAATATCTTCACATAAAAACTAGACAGAAGCATTCTCAGAAATTCCTTTGTGATGTGTGCATTCAACTCACAGAGATGAAGCTTCCTTTTCACAGGGCACTTTTGAAACACTGTGTTTGTGGGAACTACAAGTGGATATTTGGAGTGATTGCGGCCTCTGGTGGAAAAGCAAATATCATCAAATGAAAACTACACATAGGCATTCTCAGAAACTTCTTTGTGTGTGTGCATTCAACTCACAGAGTTGAAGAGTCCTTTTGGTAGAGCAGTTTTGAAGCACTCTTTTTGTAGAATCTGCGAGTGGTTATTCGGAGAGCTTTGAGGCCCATGCTGGAAAAGGAAATATCTTCACATAAAAACTGGACAGAAGCATTCTCAGAAAATTCTCTGTGATGTGTGCATTCAACTCACAGAGTTGAGCCTGCCTTTTCATACAGCATTTTTGTAACACTCTTTCAGTATAATCTGCAAGTGGATCTTTGGGGCGCTTTGAGGCCTATGCTGGAAAACGAAATATCTTCACATAAAAATTAGACGGAAGCATTATCAGAAACTTCTCTGTGATGTGCGCATTCAACTCACAGGGTTGAACGTGCCTTTCGATACAGCCGTTTTCAAACGCTCGTTTTGTGGCATCTGCATTTCGGAATTTGGAGTGCTTTGAGGCCTATACTGGAAAAGGAAATATCCTCACATAGAAACTAGACAGAAGCATTCTCAGAAACTTCTTTGTGATGTGTGCATTCAACTCACAGGGTTCGACCTTCCTTTTGCTACAACAGTTTTGAAACACTCTTTTTGTAGAATCTGCAAGTGGTTATTTGGAGCGCTTCGAGGCCTATGAGTAAAAGGAAATATCTTCAGAGAAAACTAGCCAGAAGCATTCTCAGAAACTTCTGTGTGATGAGTACATTCCACTCACAGAGTTGAACGTTCCCTTTCACCGAGCAGTTCTGAAACACTCTTTTTGTAGAATCTGCAAGTGGCTACTTAGAGCGCTTTGAGACCTATGCTGGAAAGTGAAATATCTTCACATAAAAACTAGACAGAAGCATTCCCAGAAACTTCTCTGTGAAGTGTGCATTCAATTCACAGAGCTGAATCTTTCTTTTGATAGAGAAGTTTTGAGACACTCTTTCTGTAGAATCTGCAAGTGAATATCTGGAGCGCTTTGAGTCCTAGGCTGGAAAAGAAAGTATCTTCACATAGAAACTAGACAGAAGCATTCTCAAAGACTTCTCTGTGATGTGTGCATTCAACTCACAGAGTTGAAACATCCTTTTGATTTGGCAGTTTTAAAACAATCATTTTGTAGAATCTGCTAGTGGATATTTGCAGTATTTTGAGGCATATGCAGGAAAAGGTAATATCTTCACTTGAAAACTAGACAGAGGCATTCTCAGAAACTTCTTTCTGATGTGTGCCTTGAACTTCCGCAGTTGAACCTTCCTCTTCATAGAGCAGTTATATAATAGTCTTTAAGTATAATCTGCAAGTGGATATGTGGAGAACTTTGAGGACTGTGCTGGAAAAGGAAATGTCTTCCCATAGAAAGGAGACGGAAGCATTCTCAGAAGCTTCTCTGTGATGTCGGCATTCAACTCACAGAGTTGAACCTTCCTTTTGATAGAGCAGTTTTCAAACACACTTTGTGGATTCCGCAATTGGTTATTTGGAGAGTTTTGAGGCCTGTACTGGAAAAGGAAATATCTTCAGGTAAAAACTAGACAGAAGCATTCTCAGAAACTTCGTTGTGATGTTTGCATTCAACTCACGGAGTTGAACCCTCTTTTTGATTGCGCAGTTTTAAATCACTGTCTTTGTTGAATCTCCAAGTGGATATTTGGAGCGATTTGGGGCATATTCTGGAAAAGGAAATATCCTCACTTGAAAACTAGATAGAAGAAGTCCCAGAAACTCCTTTGTGACGTCTGCTTTCGACTCACAGAGTTGAACCTTCCTTTTCACAGAGCAGTTTGGAAACACTCTTTTTGTAGAATCTGCGAGTGGTTATTCGGAGAGCTTCGAGGCCCATGCTGGAAATGGAAATACCTTCACATAAAAACTAGACAGAAGCGTTCTCAGAAATTTCTCTGTGATGTGTGCATTGAACTCGCAGAGTTGATACTTCCTATTGATAGAGCAATTTTGTAACACTGTTTTAGTAGAATCTGCAAGTGGATTCTTGGGGAGATTTGAGGCCTATGCTGGAAAACGAAATATCTTCACGTAGAAACTAGACGGAAGCATTATCAGAAACTTCTCTGTGATGTGTGCATTAAACTCACAGAGTTGAACATTGCTTTTGATGGAGCAGTTTTGAAACACTCTTTTCGTAGAATCTGCAAGTGGTTATTTAGAGCGCTTTGAGGCCTACGCTGCAAATGGAAATATCTTCACATAAAAACTAGACAGAAGCATTCTCAGAAATTCCTTTGTGATGTGTGCATTCAACTCACAGAGATGAAGCTTCCTTTTCACAGGGCACTTTTGAAACACTGTGTTTGTGGGAACTACAAGTGGATATTTGGAGTGATTGCGGCCTCTGGTGGAAAAGCAAATATCATCAAATGAAAACTACACATAGGCATTCTCAGAAACTTCTTTGTGTGTGTGCATTCAACTCACAGAGTTGAAGAGTCCTTTTGGTAGAGCAGTTTTGAAGCACTCTTTTTGTAGAATCTGCGAGTGGTTATTCGGAGAGCTTTGAGGCCCATGCTGGAAAAGGAAATAACTTCACATAAAAACTGGACAGAAGCATTCTCAGAAAATTCTCTGTGATGTGTGCATTCAACTCACAGAGTTGAGCCTGCCTTTTCATACAGCATTTTTGTAACACTCTTTCAGTATAATCTGCAAGTGGATCTTTGGGGCGCTTTGAGGCCTATGCTGGAAAAAGAAATATCTTCACATAAAAATTAGACGGAAGCATTATCAGAAACTTCTCTGTGATGTGCGCATTCAACTCACAGGGTTGAACGTGCCTTTTGATACAGCCGTTTTCAAACGCTCGTTTTGTGGCATCTGCATTTCGGAATTTGGAGTGCTTTGAGGCCTATACTGGAAAAGGAAATATCCTCACATAGAAACTAGACAGAAGCATTCTCAGAAACTTCTTTGTGATGTGTGCATTCAACTCACAGGGTTCGACCTTCCTTTTGCTACAACAGTTTTGAAACACTCTTTTTGTAGAATCTGCAAGTGGTTATTTGGAGCGCTTCGAGGCCTATGAGTAAAAGGAAATATCTTCAGAGAAAACTAGCCAGAAGCATTCTCAGAAACTTCTGTGTGATGAGTACATTCCACTCACAGAGTTGAACGTTCCCTTTCACCGAGCAGTTCTGAAACACTCTTTTTGTAGAATCTGCAAGTGGCTACTTAGAGCGCTTTGAGACCTATGCTGGAAAGTGAAATATCTTCACATAAAAACTAGACAGAAGCATTCCCAGAAACTTCTCTGTGAAGTGTGCATTCAATTCACAGAGCTGAATCTTTCTTTTGATAGAGAAGTTTTGAGACACTCTTTCTGTAGAATCTGCAAGTGAATATCTGGAGCGCTTTGAGTCCTAGGCTGGAAAAGAAAGTATCTTCACATAGAAACTAGACAGAAGCATTCTCAAAGACTTCTCTGTGATGTGTGCATTCAACTCACAGAGTTGAAACATCCTTTTGATTTGGCAGTTTTAAAACAATCATTTTGTAGAATCTGTTGGTGGATATTTGCAGTATTTTGAGGCATATGCAGGAAAAGGTAATATCTTCACTTGAAAACTAGACAGAGGCATTCTCAGAAACTTCTTTCTGATGTGTGCCTTGAACTTCCGGAGTTGAACCTTCCTCTTCATAGAGCAGTTATATAATAGTCTTTAAGTATAATCTGCAAGTGGATATGTGGAGAACTTTGAGGACTGTGCTGGAAAAGGAAATGTCTTCCCATAGAAAGGAGACGGAAGCATTCTCAGAAGCTTCTCTGTGATGTCGGCATTGAACTCACAGAGTTGAACCTTCCTTTTGATAGAGCAGTTTTCAAACACACTTTGTGGATTCTGCAATTGGTTATTTGGAGAGTTTTGAGGCCTGTACTGGAAAAGGAAATATCTTCAGGTAAAAACTAGACAGAAACATTCTCAGAAACTTCGTTGTGATGTTTGCATTCAACTCACGGAGTTGAACCCTCTTTTTGATTGCGCAGTTTTAAATCCCTGTCTTTGTTGAATCTCCAAGTGGATATTTGGAGCGATTTGGGGCATATTCTGGAAAAGGAAATATCCTCACTTGAAAACTAGATAGAAGAAGTCCCAGAAACTCCTTTGTGACGTCTGCTTTCGACTCACAGAGTTGAACCTTCCTTTTCACAGAGCAGTTTGGAAACACTCTTTTTGTAGAATCTGCGAGTGGTTATTCGGAGAGCTTCGAGGCCCATGCTGGAAATGGAAATAACTTCACATAAAAACTAGACAGAAGCGTTCTCAGAAATTTCTCTGTGATGTGTGCATTGAACTCACAGAGTTGATCCTTCCTATTGACAGAGCAATTTTGTAACACTGTTTTAGTAGAATCTGCAAGTGGATTCTTGGGGAGATTTGAGGCCTATGCTGGAAAACGAAATATCTTCACATAGAAACTAGACGGAAGCATTATCAGAAACTTCTCTGTGATGTGTGCATTAAACTCACAGAGTTGAACATTGCTTTTGATGGAGCAGTTTTGAAACACTCTTTTCGTAGAATCTGCAAGTGGTTATTTAGAGCGCTTTGAGGCCTACGCTGCAAATGGAAATATCTTCACATAAAAACTAGACAGAAGCATTCTCAGAAATTCCTTTGTGATGTGTGCATTCAACTCACAGAGATGAAGCTTCCTTTTCACAGGGCACTTTTGAAACACTGTGTTTGTGGGAACTACAAGTGGATATTTGGAGTGATTGCGGCCTCTGGTGGAAAAGCAAATATCATCAAATGAAATCTACACATAGGCATTCTCAGAAACTTCTTTGTGTGTGTGCATTCAACTCACAGAGTTGAAGAGTCCTTTTGGTAGAGCAGTTTTGAAGCACCCCTTTTGTAGAATCTGCGAGTGGTTATTCGGAGAGCTTTGAGGCCCATGCTGGAAAAGGAAATATCTTCACATAAAAACTGGACAGAAGCATTCTCAGAAAAGTCTCTGTGATGTGTGCATTCAACTCACAGAGTTGAGCCTGCCTTTTCATACAGCATTTTTGTAACACTCTTTCAGTATAATCTGCAAGTGGATATTTGGGGCGCTTTGAGGCCTATGCTGGAAAACGAAATATCTTCACATAAATATTAGACGGAAGCATTATCAGAAACTTCTCTGTGATGTGCGCATTCAACTCACAGGGTTGAACGTGCCTTTTGATACAGCCGTTTTCAAACGCTCGTTTTGTGGCATCTGGATTTCGGAATTTGGAGTGCTTTGAGGCCTATACTGGAAAAGGAAATATCTTCACATAGAAACTAGACAGAAGCATTCTCAGAAACTTCTTTGTGATGTGTGCATTCAACTCACAGGGTTCGACCTTCCTTTTGCTACAACAGTTTTGAAACACTCTTTTTGTAGAATCTGCAAGTGGTTATTTGGAGCGCTTCGAGGCCTATGAGTAAAAGGAAATATCTTCAGAGAAAACTAGCCAGAAGCATTCTCAGAAACTTCTGTGTGATGAGTACATTCCACTCACAGAGTTGAATGTTCCCTTTCACCGAGCAGTTCTGAAACACTCTTTTTGTAGAATCTGCAAGTGGCTACTTAGAGCGCTTTGAGACCTATGCTGGAAAGTGAAATATCTTCACATAAAAACTAGACAGAAGCATTCCCAGAAACTTCTCTGTGAAGTGTGCATTCAATTCACAGAGCTGAATCTTTCTTTTGATAGAGAAGTTTTGAGACACTCTTTCTGTAGAATCTGCAGGTGAATATCTGGAGCGCTTTGAGTCCTAGGCTGGAAAAGAAAGTATCTTCACATAGAAACTAGACAGAAGCATTCTCAAAGACTTCTCTGTGATGTGTGCATTCAACTCACAGAGTTGAAACATCCTTTTGATTTGGCAGTTTTAAAACAATCATTTTGTAGAATCTGCTAGTGGATATTTGCAGTATTTTGAGGCATATGCAGGAAAAGGTAATATCTTCACTTGAAAACTAGACAGAGGCATTCTCAGAAACTTCTTTCTGATGTGTGCCTTGAACTTCCGCAGTTGAACCTTCCTCTTCATAGAGCAGTTATATAATAGTCTTTAAGTATAATCTGCAAGTGGATATGTGGAGAACTTTGAGGACTGTGCTGGAAAAGGAAATGTCTTCCCATAGAAAGGAGACGGAAGCATTCTCAGAAGCTTCTCTGTGATGTCGGCATTCAACTCACAGAGTTGAACCTTCCTTTTGATAGAGCAGTTTTCAAACACACTTTGTGGATTCCGCAATTGGTTATTTGGAGAGTTTTGAGGCCTGTACTGGAAAAGGAAATATCTTCAGGTAAAAACTAGACAGAAGCATTCTCAGAAACTTCGTTGTGATGTTTGCATTCAACTCACGGAGTTGAACCCTCTTTTTGATTGCGCAGTTTTAAATCACTGTCTTTGTTGAATCTCCAAGTGGATATTTGGAGCGATTTGGGGCATATTCTGGAAAAGGAAATATCCTCACTTGAAAACTAGATAGAAGAAGTCCCAGAAACTCCTTTGTGACGTCTGCTTTCGACTCACAGAGTTGAACCTTCCTTTTCACAGAGCAGTTTGGAAACACTCTTTTTGTAGAATCTGTGAGTGGTTATTCGGAGAGCTTCGAGGCCCATGCAGGAAATGGAAATACCTTCACATAAAAACTAGACAGAAGCGTTCTCAGAAATTTCTCTGTGATGTGTGCATTGATCTCACAGAGTTGATCCTTCCTATTGATAGAGCATTTTTGTAACACTGTTTTAGTAGAATCTGCAAGTGGATTCTTGGGGAGATTTGAGGCCTATGCTGGAAAACGAAATATCTTCACATAGAAACTAGACGGAAGCATTATCAGAAACTTCTCTGTGATGTGTGCATTAAACTCACAGAGTTGAACATTGCTTTTGATGGAGCAGTTTTGAAACACTCTTTTCGTAGAATCTGCAAGTGGTTATTTAGAGCGCTTTGAGGCCTACGCTGCAAATGGAAATATCTTCACATAAAAACTAGACAGAAGCATTCTCAGAAATTCCTTTGTGATGTGTGCATTCAACTCACAGAGATGAAGCTTCCTTTTCACAGGGCACTTTTGAAACACTGTGTTTGTGGGAACTACAAGTGGATATTTGGAGTGATTGCGGCCTCTGGTGGAAAAGCAAATATCATCAAATGAAAACTACACATAGGCATTCTCAGAAACTTCTTTGTGTGTGTGCATTCAACTCACAGAGTTGAAGAGTCCTTTTGGTAGAGCAGTTTTGAAGCACTCTTTTTGTAGAATCTGCGAGTGGTTATTCGGAGAGCTTTGAGGCCCATGCTGGAAAAGGAAATATCTTCACATAAAAACTGGACAGAAGCATTCTCAGAAAATTCTCTGTGATGTGTGCATTCAACTCACAGAGTTCAGCCTGCCTTTTCATACAGCATTTTTGTAACACTCTTTCAGTATAATCTGCAAGTGGATCTTTGGGGCGCTTTGAGGCCTATGCTGGAAAACGAAATATCTTCACATAAAAATTAGACGGAAGCATTATCAGAAACTTCTCTGTGATGTGCGCATTCAACTCACAGGGTTGAACGTGCCTTTCGATACAGCCGTTTTCAAACGCTCGTTTTGTGGCATCTGCATTTCGGAATTTGGAGTGCTTTGAGGCCTATACTGGAAAAGGAAATATCCTCACATAGAAACTAGACAGAAGCATTCTCAGAAACTTCTTTGTGATGTGTGCATTCAACTCACAGGGTTCGACCTTCCTTTTGCTACAACAGTTTTGAAACACTCTTTTTGTAGAATCTGCAAGTGGTTATTTGGAGCGCTTCGAGGCCTATGAGTAAAAGGAAATATCTTCAGAGAAAACTAGCCAGAAGCATTCTCAGAAACTTCTGTGTGATGAGTACATTCCACTCACAGAGTTGAACGTTCCCTTTCACCGAGCAGTTCTGAAACACTCTTTTTGTAGAATCTGCAAGTGGCTACTTAGAGCGCTTTGAGACCTATGCTGGAAAGTGAAATATCTTCACATAAAAACTAGACAGAAGCATTCCCAGAAACTTCTCTGTGAAGTGTGCATTCAATTCACAGAGCTGAATCTTTCTTTTGATAGAGAAGTTTTGAGACACTCTTTCTGTAGAATCTGCAGGTGAATATCTGGAGCGCTTTGAGTCCTAGGCTGGAAAAGAAAGTATCTTCACATAGAAACTAGACAGAAGCATTCTCAAAGACTTCTCTGTGATGTGTGCATTCAACTCACAGAGTTGAAACATCCTTTTGATTTGGCAGTTTTAAAACAATCATTTTGTAGAATGTGCTAGTGGATATTTGCAGTATTTTGAGGCATATGCAGGAAAAGGTAATATCTTCACTTGAAAACTAGACAGAGGCATTCTCAGAAACTTCTTTCTGATGTGTGCCTTGAACTTCCGCAATTGAACCTTCCTCTTCATAGAGCAGTTATATAATAGTCTTTAAGTATAATCTGCAAGTGGATATGTGGAGAACTTTGAGGACTGTGCTGGAAAAGGAAATGTCTTCCCATAGAAAGGAGACGGAAGCATTCTCAGAAGCTTCTCTGTGATGTCGGCATTCAACTCACAGAGTTGAACCTTCCTTTTGATAGAGCAGTTTTCAAACACACTTTGTGGATTCCGCAATTGGTTATTTGGAGAGTTTTGAGGCCTGTACTGGAAAAGGAAATATCTTCAGGTAAAAATTAGACAGAAGCATTCTCAGAAACTTCGTTGTGATGTTTGCATTCAACTCACGGAGTTGAACCCTCTTTTTGATTGCGCAGTTTTAAATCACTGTCTTTGTTGAATCTCCAAGTGGATATTTGGAGCGATTTGGGGCATATTCTGGAAAAGGAAATATCCTCACTTGAAAACTAGATAGAAGAAGTCCCAGAAACTCCTTTGTGACGTCTGCTTTCGACTCACAGAGTTGAACCTTCCTTTTCACAGAGCAGTTTGGAAACACTCTTTTTGTAGAATCTGTGAGTGGTTATTCGGAGAGCTTCGAGGCCCATGCAGGAAATGGAAATACCTTCACATAAAAACTAGACAGAAGCGTTCTCAGAAATTTCTCTGTGATGTGTGCATTGATCTCACAGAGTTGATCCTTCCTATTGATAGAGCATTTTTGTAACACTGTTTTAGTAGAATCTGCAAGTGGATTCTTGGGGAGATTTGAGGCCTATGCTGGAAAACGAAATATCTTCACATAGAAACTAGACGGAAGCATTATCAGAAACTTCTCTGTGATATGTGCATTAAACTCACAGAGTTGAACATTGCTTTTGATGGAGCAGTTTTGAAACACTCTTTTCGTAGAATCTGCAAGTGGTTATTTAGAGCGCTTTGAGGCCTACGCTGCAAATGGAAATATCTTCACATAAAAACTAGACAGAAGCATTCTCAGAAATTCCTTTGTGATGTGTGCATTCAACTCACAGAGATGAAGCTTCCTTTTCACAGGGCACTTTTGAAACACTGTGTTTGTGGGAACTACAAGTGGATATTTGGAGTGATTGCGGCCTCTGGTGGAAAAGCAAATATCATCAAATGAAAACTACACATAGGCATTCTCAGAAACTTCTTTGTGTGTGTGCATTCAACTCACAGAGTTGAAGAGTCCTTTTGGTAGAGCAGTTTTGAAGCACTCTTTTTGTAGAATCTGCGAGTGGTTATTCGGAGAGCTTTGAGGCCCATGCTGGAAAAGGAAATATCTTCACATAAAAACTGGACAGAAGCATTCTCAGAAAATTCTCTGTGATGTGTGCATTCAACTCACAGAGTTGAGCCTGCCTTTTCATACAGCATTTTTGTAACACTCTTTCAGTATAATCTGCAAGTGGATCTTTGGGGCGCTTTGAGGCCTATGCTGGAAAAAGAAATATCTTCACATAAAAATTAGACGGAAGCATTATCAGAAACTTCTCTGTGATGTGCGCATTCAACTCACAGGGTTGAACGTGCCTTTTGATACAGCCGTTTTCAAACGCTCGTTTTGTGGCATCTGGATTTCGGAATTTGGAGTGCTTTGAGGCCTATACTGGAAAAGGAAATATCCTCACATAGAAACTAGACAGAAGCATTCTCAGAAACTTCTTTGTGATGTGTGCATTCAACTCACAGGGTTCGACCTTCCTTTTGCTACAACAGTTTTGAAACACTCTTTTTGTAGTATCTGCAAGTGGTTATTTGGAGCGCTTCGAGGCCTATGAGTAAAAGGAAATATCTTCAGAGAAAACTAGCCAGAAGCATTCTCAGAAACTTCTGTGTGATGAGTACATTCCACTCACAGAGTTGAACGTTCCCTTTCACCGAGCAGTTCTGAAACACTCTTTTTGTAGAATCTGCAAGTGGCTACTTAGAGCGCTTTGAGACCTATGCTGGAAAGTGAAATATCTTCACATAAAAACTAGACAGAAGCATTCCCAGAAACTTCTCTGTGAAGTGTGCATTCAATTCACAGAGCTGAATCTTTCTTTTGATAGAGAAGTTTTGAGACACTCTTTCTGTAGAATCTGCAAGTGAATATCTGGAGCGCTTTGAGTCCTAGGCTGGAAAAGAAAGTATCTTCACATAGAAACTAGACAGAAGCATTCTCAAAGACTTCTCTGTGATGTGTGCATTCAAGTCACAGAGTTGAAACATCCTTTTGATTTGGCAGTTTTAAAACAATCATTTTGTAGAATGTGCTAGTGGATATTTGCAGTATTTTGAGGCATATGCAGGAAAAGGTAATATCTTCACTTGAAAACTAGACAGAGGCATTCTCAGAAACTTCTTTCTGATGTGTGCCTTGAACTTCCGCAGTTGAACCTTCCTCTTCATAGAGCAGTTATATAATAGTCTTTAAGTATAATCTGCAAGTGGATTTGTGGAGAACTTTGAGGACTGTGCTGGAAAAGGAAATGTCTTCCCATAGAAAGGAGACGGAAGCATTCTCAGAAGCTTCTCTGTGATGTCGGCATTCAACTCACAGAGTTGAACCTTCCTTTTGATAGAGCAGTTTTCAAACACACTTTGTGGATTCCGCAATTGGTTATTTGGAGAGTTTTGAGGCCTGTACTGGAAAAGGAAATATCTTCAGGTAAAAACTAGACAGAAGCATTCTCAGAAACTTCGTTGTGATGTTTGCATTCAACTCACGGAGTTGAACCCTCTTTTTGATTGCGCAGTTTTAAATCACTGTCTTTGTTGAATCTCCAAGTGGATATTTGGAGCGATTTGGGGCATATTCTGGAAAAGGAAATATCCTCACTTGAAAACTAGATAGAAGAAGTCCCAGAAACTCCTTTGTGACGTCTGCTTTCGACTCACAGAGTTGAACCTTCCTTTTCACAGAGCAGTTTGGAAACACTCTTTTTGTAGAATCTGCGAGTGGTTATTCGGAGAGCTTCGAGGCCCATGCTGGAAATGGAAATACCTTCACATAAAAACTAGACAGAAGCGTTCTCAGAAATTTCTCTGTGATGTGTGCATTGAACTCACAGAGTTGATCCTTCCTATTGATAGAGCAATTTTGTAACCCTGTTTTAGTAGAATCTGCAAGTGGATTCTTGGGGAGATTTGAGGCCTATGCTGGAAAACGAAATATCTTCACATAGAAACTAGACGGAAGCATTATCAGAAACTTCTCTGTGATGTGTGCATTAAACTCACAGAGTTGAACATTGCTTTTGATGGAGCAGTTTCGAAACACTCTTTTCGTAGAATCTGCAAGTGGTTATTTAGAGCGCTTTGAGGCCTACGCTGCAAATGGAAATATCTTCACATAAAAACTAGACAGAAGCATTCTCAGAAATTCCTTTGTGATGTGTGCATTCAACTCACAGAGATGAAGCTTCCTTTTCACAGGGCACTTTTGAAACACTGTGTTTGTGGGAACTACAAGTGGATATTTGGAGTGATTGCGGCCTCTGGTGGAAAAGCAAATATCATCAAATGAAAACTACACATAGGCATTCTCAGAAACTTCTTTGTGTGTGTGCATTCAACTCACAGAGTTGAAGAGTCCTTTTGGTAGAGCAGTTTTGAAGCACTCTTTTTGTAGAATCTGCGAGTGGTTATTCGGAGAGCTTTGAGGCCCATGCTGGAAAAGGAAATAACTTCACATAAAAACTGGACAGAAGCATTCTCAGAAAAGTCTCTGTGATGTGTGCATTCAACTCACAGAGTTGAGCCTGCCTTTTCATACAGCATTTTTGTAACACTCTTTCAGTATAATCTGCAAGTGGATATTTGGGGCGCTTTGAGGCCTATGCTGGAAAACGAAATATCTTCACATAAAAATTAGACGGAAGCATTATCAGAAACTTCTCTGTGATGTGCGCATTCAACTCACAGGGTTGAACGTGCCTTTCGATACAGCCGTTTTCAAACGCTCGTTTTGTGGCATCTGCATTTCAGAATTTGGAGTGCTTTGAGGCCTATACTGGAAAAGGAAATATCCTCACATAGAAACTAGACAGAAGCATTCTCAGAAACTTCTTTGTGATGTGTGCATTCAACTCACAGGGTTTGACCTTCCTTTTGCTACAACAGTTTTGAAACACTCTTTTTGTAGTATCTGCAAGTGGTTATTTGGAGCGCTTCGAGGCCTATGAGTAAAAGGAAATATCTTCAGAGAAAACTAGCCAGAAGCATTCTCAGAAACTTCTGTGTGATGAGTACATTCCACTCACAGAGTTGAACGTTCCCTTTCACCGAGCAGTTCTGAAACACTCTTTTTGTAGAATCTGCAAGTGGCTACTTAGAGCGCTTTGAGACCTATGCTGTAAAGTGAAATATCTTCACATAAAAACTAGACAGAAGCATTCCCAGAAACTTCTCGGTGAAGTGTGCATTCAATTCACAGAGCTGAATCTTTCTTTTGATAGAGAAGTTTTGAGACACTCTTTCTGTAGAATCTGCAAGTGAATATCTGGAGCGCTTTGAGTCCTAGGCTGGAAAAGAAAGTATCTTCACATAGAAACTAGACAGAAGCATTCTCAAAGACTTCTCTGTGATGTGTGCATTCAAGTCACAGAGTTGAAACATCCTTTTGATTTGGCAGTTTTAAAACAATCATTTTGTAGAATCTGCTAGTGGATATTTGCAGTATTTTGAGGCATATGCAGGAAAAGGTAATATCTTCACTTGAAAACTAGACAGAGGCATTCTCAGAAACTTCTTTCTGATGTGTGCCTTGAACTTCCGGAGTTGAACCTTCCTCTTCATAGAGCAGTTATATAATAGTCTTTAAGTATAATCTGCAAGTGGATATGTGGAGAACTTTGAGGACTGTGCTGGAAAAGGAAATGTCTTCCCATAGAAAGGAGACGGAAGCATTCTCAGAAGCTTCTCTGTGATGTCGGCATTCAACTCACAGAGTTGAACCTTCCTTTTGATAGAGCAGTTTTCAAACACACTTTGTGGATTCTGCAATTGGTTATTTGGAGAGTTTTGAGGCCTGTACTGGAAAAGGAAATATCTTCAGGTAAAAACTAGACAGAAGCATTCTCAGAAACTTCGTTGTGATGTTTGCATTCAACTCACGGAGTTGAACCCTCTTTTTGATTGCGCAGTTTTAAATCACTGTCTTTGTTGAATCTCCAAGTGGATATTTGGAGCGATTTGGGGCATATTCTGGAAAAGGAAATATCCTCACTTGAAAACTAGATAGAAGAAGTCCCAGAAACTCCTTTGTGACGTCTGCTTTCGACTCACAGAGTTGAACCTTCCTTTTCACAGAGCAGTTTGGAAACACTCTTTTTGTAGAATCTGCGAGTGGTTATTCGGAGAGCTTCGAGGCCCATGCTGGAAATGGAAATAACTTCACATAAAAACTAGACAGAAGCGTTCTCAGAAATTTCTCTGTGATGTGTGCATTGAACTCACAGAGTTGATCCTTCCTATTGATAGAGCAATTTTGTAACACTGTTTTAGTAGAATCTGCAAGTGGATTCTTGGGGAGATTTGAGGCCTATGCTGGAAAACGAAATATCTTCACATAGAAACTAGACGGAAGCATTATCAGAAACTTCTCTGTGATGTGTGCATTAAACTCACAGAGTTGAACATTGCTTTTGATGGAGCAGTTTTGAAACACTCTTTTCGTAGAATCTGCAAGTGGTTATTTAGAGCGCTTTGAGGCCTACGCTGCAAATGGAAATATCTTCACATAAAAACTAGACAGAAGCATTCTCAGAAATTCCTTTGTGATGTGTGCATTCAACTCACAGAGATGAAGCTTCCTTTTCACAGGGCACTTTTGAAACACTGTGTTTGTGGGAACTACAAGTGGATATTTGGAGTGATTGCGGCCTCTGGTGGAAAAGCAAATATCATCAAATGAAAACTACACATAGGCATTCTCAGAAACTTCTTTGTGTGTGTGCATTCAACTGACAGAGTTGAAGAGTCCTTTTGGTAGAGCAGTTTTGAAGCACTCCTTTTGTAGAATCTGCGAGTGGTTATTCGGAGAGCTTTGAGGCCCATGCTGGAAAAGGAAATATCTTCACATAAAAACTGGACAGAAGCATTCTCAGAAAAGTCTCTGTGATGTGAGCATTCAACTCACAGAGTTGAGCCTGCCTTTTCATACAGCATTTTTGTAACAGTCTTTCAGTATAATCTGCAAGTGGATCTTTGGGGCGCTTTGAGGCCTATGCTGGAAAACGAAATATCTTCACATAAAAATTAGACGGAAGCATTATCAGAAACTTCTCTGTGATGTGCGCATTCAACTCACAGGGTTGAACGTGCCTTTCGATACAGCCGTTTTCAAACGCTCGTTTTGTGGCATCTGCATTTCGGAATTTGGAGTGCTTTGAGGCCTATACTGGAAAAGGAAATATCCTCACATAGAAACTAGACAGAAGCATTCTCAGAAACTTCTTTGTGATGTGTGCATTCAACTCACAGGGTTCGACCTTCCTTTTGCTACAACAGTTTTGAAACACTCTTTTTGTAGAATCTGCAAGTGGTTATTTGGAGCGCTTCGAGGCCTATGAGTAAAAGGAAATATCTTCAGAGAAAACTAGCCAGAAGCATTCTCAGAAACTTCTGTGTGATGAGTACATTCCACTCACAGAGTTGAACGTTCCCTTTCACCGAGCAGTTCTGAAACACTCTTTTTGTAGAATCTGCAAGTGGCTACTTAGAGCGCTTTGAGACCTATGCTGGAAAGTGAAATATCTTCACATAAAAACTAGACAGAAGCATTCCCAGAAACTTCTCTGTGAAGTGTGCATTCAATTCACAGAGCTGAATCTTTCTTTTGATAGAGAAGTTTTGAGACACTCTTTCTGTAGAATCTGCAGGTGAATATCTGGAGCGCTTTGAGTCCTAGGCTGGAAAAGAAAGTATCTTCACATAGAAACTAGACAGAAGCATTCTCAAAGACTTCTCTGTGATGTGTGCATTCAACTCACAGAGTTGAAACATCCTTTTGATTTGGCAGTTTTAAAACAATCATTTTGTAGAATGTGCTAGTGGATATTTGCAGTATTTTGAGGCATATGCAGGAAAAGGTAATATCTTCACTTGAAAACTAGACAGAGGCATTCTCAGAAACTTCTTTCTGATGTGTGCCTTGAACTTCCGCAATTGAACCTTCCTCTTCATAGAGCAGTTATATAATAGTCTTTAAGTATAATCTGCAAGTGGATATGTGGAAAACTTTGAGGACTGTGCTGGAAAAGGAAATGTCTTCCCATAGAAAGGAGACGGAAGCATTCTCAGAAGCTTCTCTGTGATGTCGGCATTCAACTCACAGAGTTGAACCTTCCTTTTGATAGAGCAGTTTTCAAACACACTTTGTGGATTCCGCAATTGGTTATTTGGAGAGTTTTGAGGCCTGTACTGGAAAAGGAAATATCTTCAGGTAAAAACTAGACAGAAGCATTCTCAGAAACTTCGTTGTGATGTTTGCATTCAACTCACGGAGTTGAACCCTCTTTTTGATTGCGCAGTTTTAAATCACTGTCTTTGTTGAATCTCCAAGTGGATATTTGGAGCGATTTGGGGCATATTCTGGAAAAGGAAATATCCTCACTTGAAAACTAGATAGAAGAAGTCCCAGAAACTCCTTTGTGACGTCTGCTTTCGACTCACAGAGTTGAACCTTCCTTTTCACAGAGCAGTTTGGAAACACTCTTTTTGTAGAATCTGTGAGTGGTTATTCGGAGAGCTTCGAGGCCCATGCAGGAAATGGAAATACCTTCACATAAAAACTAGACAGAAGCGTTCTCAGAAATTTCTCTGTGATGTGTGCATTGATCTCACAGAGTTGATCCTTCCTATTGATAGAGCATTTTTGTAACACTGTTTTAGTAGAATCTGCAAGTGGATTCTTGGGGAGATTTGAGGCCTATGCTGGAAAACGAAATATCTTCACATAGAAACTAGACGGAAGCATTATCAGAAACTTCTCTGTGATATGTGCATTAAACTCACAGAGTTGAACATTGCTTTTGATGGAGCAGTTTTGAAACACTCTTTTCGTAGAATCTGCAAGTGGTTATTTAGAGCGCTTTGAGGCCTACGCTGCAAATGGAAATATCTTCACATAAAAACTAGACAGAAGCATTCTCAGAAATTCCTTTGTGATGTGTGCATTCAACTCACAGAGATGAAGCTTCCTTTTCACAGGGCACTTTTGAAACACTGTGTTTGTGGGAACTACAAGTGGATATTTGGAGTGATTGCGGCCTCTGGTGGAAAAGCAAATATCATCAAATGAAAACTACACATAGGCATTCTCAGAAACTTCTTTGTGTGTGTGCATTCAACTCACAGAGTTGAAGAGTCCTTTTGGTAGAGCAGTTTTGAAGCACTCTTTTTGTAGAATCTGCGAGTGGTTATTCGGAGAGCTTTGAGGCCCATGCTGGAAAAGGAAATATCTTCACATAAAAACTGGACAGAAGCATTCTCAGAAAATTCTCTGTGATGTGTGCATTCAACTCACAGAGTTGAGCCTGCCTTTTCATACAGCATTTTTGTAACACTCTTTCAGTATAATCTGCAAGTGGATCTTTGGGGCGCTTTGAGGCCTATGCTGGAAAAAGAAATATCTTCACATAAAAATTAGACGGAAGCATTATCAGAAACTTCTCTGTGATGTGCGCATTCAACTCACAGGGTTGAACGTGCCTTTTGATACAGCCGTTTTCAAACGCTCGTTTTGTGGCATCTGCATTTCGGAATTTGGAGTGCTTTGAGGCCTATACTGGAAAAGGAAATATCCTCACATAGAAACTAGACAGAAGCATTCTCAGAAACTTCTTTGTGATGTGTGCATTCAACTCACAGGGTTCGACCTTCCTTTTGCTACAACAGTTTTGAAACACTCTTTTTGTAGAATCTGCAAGTGGTTATTTGGAGGGCTTCGAGGCCTATGAGTAAAAGGAAATATCTTCAGAGAAAACTAGCCAGAAGCATTCTCAGAAACTTCTGTGTGATGAGTACATTCCACTCACAGAGTTGAACGTTCCCTTTCACCGAGCAGTTCTGAAACACTCTTTTTGTAGAATCTGCAAGTGGCTACTTAGAGCGCTTTGAGACCTATGCTGGAAAGTGAAATATCTTCACATAAAAACTAGACAGAAGCATTCCCAGAAACTTCTCTGTGAAGTGTGCATTCAATTCACAGAGCTGAATCTTTCTTTTGATAGAGAAGTTTTGAGACACTCTTTCTGTAGAATCTGCAAGTGAATATCTGGAGCGCTTTGAGTCCTAGGCTGGAAAAGAAAGTATCTTCACATAGAAACTAGACAGAAGCATTCTCAAAGACTTCTCTGTGATGTGTGCATTCAAGTCACAGAGTTGAAACATCCTTTTGATTTGGCAGTTTTAAAACAATCATTTTGTAGAATGTGCTAGTGGATATTTGCAGTATTTTGAGGCATATGCAGGAAAAGGTAATATCTTCACTTGAAAACTAGACAGAGGCATTCTCAGAAACTTCTTTCTGATGTGTGCCTTGAACTTCCGCAGTTGAACCTTCCTCTTCATAGAGCAGTTATATAATAGTCTTTAAGTATAATCTGCAAGTGGATATGTGGAGAACTTTGAGGACTGTGCTGGAAAAGGAAATGTCTTCCCATAGAAAGGAGACGGAAGCATTCTCAGAAGCTTCTCTGTGATGTCGGCATTCAACTCACAGAGTTGAACCTTCCTTTTGATAGAGCAGTTTTCAAACACACTTTGTGGATTCCGCAATTGGTTATTTGGAGAGTTTTGAGGCCTGTACTGGAAAAGGAAATATCTTCAGGTAAAAACTAGACAGAAGCATTCTCAGAAACTTCGTTGTGATGTTTGCATTCAACTCACGGAGTTGAACCCTCTTTTTGATTGCGCAGTTTTAAATCACTGTCTTTGTTGAATCTCCAAGTGGATATTTGGAGCGATTTGGGGCATATTCTGGAAAAGGAAATATCCTCACTTGAAAACTAGATAGAAGAAGTCCCAGAAACTCCTTTGTGACGTCTGCTTTCGACTCACAGAGTTGAACCTTCCTTTTCACAGAGCAGTTTGGAAACACTCTTTTTGTAGAATCTGCGAGTCGTTATTCGGAGAGCTTCGAGGCCCATGCTGGAAATGGAAATACCTTCACATAAAAACTAGACAGAAGCGTTCTCAGAAATTTCTCTGTGATGTGTGCATTGAACTCACAGAGTTGATCCTTCCTATTGATAGAGCAATTTTGTAACCCTGTTTTAGTAGAATCTGCAAGTGGATTCTTGGGGAGATTTGAGGCCTATGCTGGAAAACGAAATATCTTCACATAGAAACTAGACGGAAGCATTATCAGAAACTTCTCTGTGATGTGTGCATTAAACTCACAGAGTTGAACATTGCTTTTGATGGAGCAGTTTCGAAACACTCTTTTCGTAGAATCTGCAAGTGGTTATTTAGAGCGCTTTGAGGCCTACGCTGCAAATGGAAATATCTTCACATAAAAACTAGACAGAAGCATTCTCAGAAATTCCTTTGTGATGTGTGCATTCAACTCACAGAGATGAAGCTTCCTTTTCACAGGGCACTTTTGAAACACTGTGTTTGTGGGAACTACAAGTGGATATTTGGAGTGATTGCGGCCTCTGGTGGAAAAGCAAATATCATCAAATGAAAACTACACATAGGCATTCTCAGAAACTTCTTTGTGTGTGTGCATTCAACTCACAGAGTTGAAGAGTCCTTTTGGTAGAGCAGTTTTGAAGCACTCTTTTTGTAGAATCTGCGAGTGGTTATTCGGAGAGCTTTGAGGCCCATGCTGGAAAAGGAAATAACTTCACATAAAAACTGGACAGAAGCATTCTCAGAAAAGTCTCTGTGATGTGTGCATTCAACTCACAGAGTTGAGCCTGCCTTTTCATACAGCATTTTTGTAACACTCTTTCAGTATAATCTGCAAGTGGATATTTGGGGCGCTTTGAGGCCTATGCTGGAAAACGAAATATCTTCACATAAAAATTAGACGGAAGCATTATCAGAAACTTCTCTGTGATGTGCGCATTCAACTCACAGGGTTGAACGTGCCTTTCGATACAGCCGTTTTCAAACGCTCGTTTTGTGGCATCTGCATTTCGGAATTTGGAGTGCTTTGAGGCCTATACTGGAAAAGGAAATATCCTCACATAGCAACTAGACAGAAGCATTCTCAGAAACTTCTTTGTGATGTGTGCATTCAACTCACAGGGTTTGACCTTCCTTTTGCTACAACAGTTTTGAAACACTCTTTTTGTAGTATCTGCAAGTGGTTATTTGGAGCGCTTCGAGGCCTATGAGTAAAAGGAAATATCTTCAGAGAAAACTAGCCAGAAGCATTCTCAGAAACTTCTGTGTGATGAGTACATTCCACTCACAGAGTTGAACGTTCCCTTTCACCGAGCAGTTCTGAAACACTCTTTTTGTAGAATCTGCAAGTGGCTACTTAGAGCGCTTTGAGACCTATGCTGTAAAGTGAAATATCTTCACATAAAAACTAGACAGAAGCATTCCCAGAAACTTCTCTGTGAAGTGTGCATTCAATTCACAGAGCTGAATCTTTCTTTTGATAGAGAAGTTTTGAGACACTCTTTCTGTAGAATCTGCAAGTGAATATCTGGAGCGCTTTGAGTCCTAGGCTGGAAAAGAAAGTATCTTCACATAGAAACTAGACAGAAGCATTCTCAAAGACTTCTCTGTGATGTGTGCATTCAAGTCACAGAGTTGAAACATCCTTTTGATTTGGCAGTTTTAAAACAATCATTTTGTAGAATCTGCTAGTGGATATTTGCAGTATTTTGAGGCATATGCAGGAAAAGGTAATATCTTCACTTGAAAACTAGACAGAGGCATTCTCAGAAACTTCTTTCTGATGTGTGCCTTGAACTTCCGGAGTTGAACCTTCCTCTTCATAGAGCAGTTATATAATAGTCTTTAAGTATAATCTGTAAGTGGATATGTGGAGAACTTTGAGGACTGTGCTGGAAAAGGAAATGTCTTCCCATAGAAAGGAGACGGAAGCATTCTCAGAAGCTTCTCTGTGATGTCGGCATTCAACTCACAGAGTTGAACCTTCCTTTTGATAGAGCAGTTTTCAAACACACTTTGTGGATTCTGCAATTGGTTATTTGGAGAGTTTTGAGGCCTGTACTGGAAAAGGAAATATCTTCAGGTAAAAACTAGACAGAAGCATTCTCAGAAACTTCGTTGTGATGTTTGCATTCAACTCACGGAGTTGAACCCTCTTTTTGATTGCGCAGTTTTAAATCACTGTCTTTGTTGAATCTCCAAGTGGATATTTGGAGCGATTTGGGGCATATTCTGGAAAAGGAAATATCCTCACTTGAAAACTAGATAGAAGAAGTCCCAGAAACTCCTTTGTGACGTCTGCTTTCGACTCACAGAGTTGAACCTTCCTTTTCACAGAGCAGTTTGGAAACACTCTTTTTGTAGAATCTGCGAGTGGTTATTCGGAGAGCTTCGAGGCCCATGCTGGAAATGGAAATAACTTCACATAAAAACTAGACAGAAGCGTTCTCAGAAATTTCTCTGTGATGTGTGCATTGAACTCACAGAGTTGATCCTTCCTATTGATAGAGCAATTTTGTAACACTGTTTTAGTAGAATCTGCAAGTGGATTCTTGGGGAGATTTGAGGCCTATGCTGGAAAACGAAATATCTTCACATAGAAACTAGACGGAAGCATTATCAGAAACTTCTCTGTGATGTGTGCATTAAACTCACAGAGTTGAACATTGCTTTTGATGGAGCAGTTTTGAAACACTCTTTTCGTAGAATCTGCAAGTGGTTATTTAGAGCGCTTTGAGGCCTACGCTGCAAATGGAAATATCTTCACATAAAAACTAGACAGAAGCATTCTCAGAAATTCCTTTGTGATGTGTGCATTCAACTCACAGAGATGAAGCTTCCTTTTCACAGGGCACTTTTGAAACACTGTGTTTGTGGGAACTACAAGTGGATATTTGGAGTGATTGCGGCCTCTGGTGGAAAAGCAAATATCATCAAATGAAAACTACACATAGGCATTCTCAGAAACTTCTTTGTGTGTGTGCATTCAACTCACAGAGTTGAAGAGTCCTTTTGGTAGAGCAGTTTTGAAGCACTCCTTTTGTAGAATCTGCGAGTGGTTATTCGGAGAGCTTTGAGGCCCATGCTGGAAAAGGAAATATCTTCACATAAAAACTGGACAGAAGCATTCTCAGAAAAGTCTCTGTGATGTGTGCATTCAACTCACAGAGTTGAGCCTGCCTTTTCATACAGCATTTTTGTAACACTCTTTCAGTATAATCTGCAAGTGGATCTTTGGGGCGCTTTGAGGCCTATGCTGGAAAACGAAATATCTTCACATAAAAATTAGACGGAAGCATTATCAGAAACTTCTCTGTGATGTGCGCATTCAACTCACAGGGTTGAACGTGCCTTTTGATACAGCCGTTTTCAAACGCTCGTTTTGTGGCATCTGGATTTCGGAATTTGGAGTGCTTTGAGGCCTATACTGGAAAAGGAAATATCTTCACATAGAAACTAGACAGAAGCATTCTCAGAAACTTCTTTGTGATGTGTGCATTCAACTCACAGGGTTCGACCTTCCTTTTGCTACAACAGTTTTGAAACACTCTTTTTGTAGAATTTGCAAGTGGTTATTTGGAGCGCTTCGAGGCCTATGAGTAAAAGGAAATATCTTCAGAGAAAACTAGCCAGAAGCATTCTCAGAAACTTCTGTGTGATGAGTACATTCCACTCACAGAGTTGAACGTTCCCTTTCACCGAGCAGTTCTGAAACACTCTTTTTGTAGAATCTGCAAGTGGCTACTTAGAGCGCTTTGAGACCTATGCTGGAAAGTGAAATATCTTCACATAAAAACTAGACAGAAGCATTCCCAGAAACTTCTCTGTGAAGTGTGCATTCAATTCACAGAGCTGAATCTTTCTTTTGATAGAGAAGTTTTGAGACACTCTTTCTGTAGAATCTGCAGGTGAATATCTGGAGCGCTTTGAGTCCTAGGCTGGAAAAGAAAGTATCTTCACATAGAAACTAGACAGAAGCATTCTCAAAGACTTCTCTGTGATGTGTGCATTCAACTCACAGAGTTGAAACATCCTTTTGATTTGGCAGTTTTAAAACAATCATTTTGTAGAATCTGCTAGTGGATATTTGCAGTATTTTGAGGCATATGCAGGAAAAGGTAATATCTTCACTTGAAAACTAGACAGAGGCATTCTCAGAAACTTCTTTCTGATGTGTGCCTTGAACTTCCGGAGTTGAACCTTCCTCTTCATAGAGCAGTTATATAATAGTCTTTAAGTATAATCTGCAAGTGGATATGTGGAGAACTTTGAGGACTGTGCTGGAAAAGGAAATGTCTTCCCATAGAAAGGAGACGGAAGCATTCTCAGAAGCTTCTCTGTGATGTCGGCATTCAACTCACAGAGTTGAACCTTCCTTTTGATAGAGCAGTTTTCAAACACACTTTGTGGATTCCGCAATTGGTTATTTGGAGAGTTTTGAGGCCTGTACTGGAAAAGGAAATATCTTCAGGTAAAAACTAGACAGAAGCATTCTCAGAAACTTCGTTGTGATGTTTGCATTCAACTCACGGAGTTGAACCCTCTTTTTGATTGCGCAGTTTTAAATCACTGTCTTTGTTGAATCTCCAAGTGGATATTTGGAGCGATTTGGGGCATATTCTGGAAAAGGAAATATCCTCACTTGAAAACTAGATAGAAGAAGTCCCAGAAACTCCTTTGTGACGTCTGCTTTCGACTCACAGAGTTGAACCTTCCTTTTCACAGAGCAGTTTGGAAACACTCTTTTTGTAGAATCTGTGAGTGGTTATTCGGAGAGCTTCGAGGCCCATGCAGGAAATGGAAATACCTTCACATAAAAACTAGACAGAAGCGTTCTCAGAAATTTCTCTGTGATGTGTGCATTGATCTCACAGAGTTGATCCTTCCTATTGATAGAGCATTTTTGTAACACTGTTTTAGTAGAATCTGCAAGTGGATTCTTGGGGAGATTTGAGGCCTATGCTGGAAAACGAAATATCTTCACATAGAAACTAGACGGAAGCATTATCAGAAACTTCTCTGTGATGTGTGCATTAAACTCACAGAGTTGAACATTGCTTTTGATGGAGCTGTTTTGAAACACTTTTCGTAGAATCTGCAAGTGGTTATTTAGAGCGCTTTGAGGCCTACGCTGCAAATGGAAATATCTTCACATAAAAACTAGACAGAAGCATTCTCAGAAATTCCTTTGTGATGTGTGCATTCAAATCACAGAGATGAAGCTTCCTTTTCACAGGGCACTTTTGAAACACTGTGTTTGTGGGAACTACAAGTGGATATTTGGAGTGATTGCTGCCTCTGGTGGAAAAGCAAATATCATCAAATGAAAACTACACATAGGCATTCTCAGAAACTTCTTTGTGTGTGTGCATTCAACTCACAGAGTTGAAGAGTCCTTTTGGTAGAGCAGTTTTGAAGCACTCTTTTTGTAGAATCTGCGAGTGGTTATTCGGAGAGCTTTGAGGCCCATGCTGGAAAAGGAAATATCTTCACATAAAAACTGGACAGAAGCATTCTCAGAAAATTCTCTGTGATGTGTGCATTCAACTCACAGAGTTGAGCCTGCCTTTTCATACAGCATTTTTGTAACACTCTTTCAGTATAATCTGCAAGTGGATCTTTGGGGCGCTTTGAGGCCTATGCTGGAAAACGAAATATCTTCACATAAAAATTAGACGGAAGCATTATCAGAAACTACTCTGTGATGTGCGCATTCAACTCACAGGGTTGAACGTGCCTTTCGATACAGCCGTTTTCAAACGCTCGTTTTGTGGCATCTGCATTTCGGAATTTGGAGTGCTTTGAGGCCTATACTGGAAAAGGAAATATCCTCACATAGAAACTAGACGGAAGCATTCTCAGAAACTTCTTTGTGATGTGTGCATTCAACTCACAGGGTTCGACCTTCCTTTTGCTACAACAGTTTTGAAACACTCTTTTTGTAGAATCTGCAAGTGGTTATTTGGAGCGCTTCGAGGCCTATGAGTAAAAGGAAATATCTTCAGAGAAAACTAGCCAGAAGCATTCTCAGAAACTTCTGTGTGATGAGTACATTCCACTCACAGAGTTGAACGTTCCCTTTCACCGAGCAGTTCTGAAACACTCTTTTTGTAGAATCTGCAAGTGGCTACTTAGAGCGCTTTGAGACCTATGCTGGAAAGTGAAATATCTTCACATAAAAACTAGACAGAAGCATTCCCAGAAACTTCTCTGTGAAGTGTGCATTCAATTCACAGAGCTGAATCTTTCTTTTGATAGAGAAGTTTTGAGACACTCTTTCTGTAGAATCTGCAGGTGAATATCTGGAGCGCTTTGAGTCCTAGGCTGGAAAAGAAAGTATCTTCACATAGAAACTAGACAGAAGCATTTTCAAAGACTTCTCTGTGATGTGTGCATTCAACTCACAGAGTTGAAACATCCTTTTGATTTGGCAGTTTTAAAACAATCATTTTGTAGAATGTGCTAGTGGATATTTGCAGTATTTTGAGGCATATGCAGGAAAAGGTAATATCTTCACTTGAAAACTAGACAGAGGCATTCTCAGAAACTTCTTTCTGATGTGTGCCTTGAACTTCCGCAGTTGAACCTTCCTCTTCATAGAGCAGTTATATAATAGTCTTTAAGTATAATCTGCAAGTGGATATGTGGAGAACTTTGAGGACTGTGCTGGAAAAGGAAATGTCTTCCCATAGAAAGGAGACGGAAGCATTCTCAGAAGCTTCTCTGTGATGTCGGCATTCAACTCACAGAGTTGAACCTTCCTTTTGATAGAGCAGTTTTCAAACACACTTTGTGGATTCCGCAATTGGTTATTTGGAGAGTTTTGAGGCCTGTACTGGAAAAGGAAATATCTTCAGGTAAAAACTAGACAGAAGCATTCTCAGAAACTTCGTTGTGATGTTTGCATTCAACTCACGGAGTTGAACCCTCTTTTTGATTGCGCAGTTTTAAATCACTGTCTTTGTTGAATCTCCAAGTGGATATTTGGAGCGATTTGGGGCATATTCTGGAAAAGGAAATATCCTCACTTGAAAACTAGATAGAAGAAGTCCCAGAAACTCCCTTGTGCTCCTTTCAGAAACTCCTTTCTGCTTTCGACTCACAGAGTTGAACCTTCCTTTTCACAGAGCAGTTTGGAAACACTCTTTTTGTAGAATCTGTGAGTGGTTATTCGGAGAGCTTCGAGGCCCATGCAGGAAATGGAAATACCTTCATATAAAAACTAGACAGAAGCGTTCTCAGAAATTTCTCTGTGATGTGTGCATTGATCTCACAGAGTTGATCCTTCCTATTGATAGAGCATTTTTGTAACACTGTTTTAGTAGAATCTGCAAGTGGATTCTTGGGGAGATTTGAGGCCTCTGCTGGAAAACGAAATATCTTCACATAGAAACTAGACGGAAGCATTATCAGAAACTTCTCTGTGATATGTGCATTAAACTCACAGAGTTGAACATTGCTTTTGATGGAGCAGTTTTGAAACACTCTTTTCGTAGAATCTGCAAGTGGTTATTTAGAGCGCTTTGAGGCCTACGCTGCAAATGGAAATATCTTCACATAAAAACTAGACAGAAGCATTCTCAGAAATTCCTTTGTGATGTGTGCATTCAACTCACAGAGATGAAGCTTCCTTTTCACAGGGCACTTTTGAAACACTGTGTTTGTGGGAACTACAAGTGGATATTTGGAGTGATTGCGGCCTCTGGTGGAAAAGCAAATATCATCAAATGAAAACTACACATAGGCATTCTCAGAAACTTCTTTGTGTGTGTGCATTCAACTCACAGAGTTGAAGAGTCCTTTTGGTAGAGCAGTTTTGAAGCACTCTTTTTGTAGAATCTGCGAGTGGTTATTCGGAGAGCTTTGAGGCCCATGCTGGAAAAGGAAATATCTTCACATAAAAACTGGACAGAAGCATTCTCAGAAAATTCTCTGTGATGTGTGCATTCAACTCACAGAGTTGAGCCTGCCTTTTCATACAGCATTTTTGTAACACTCTTTCAGTATAATCTGCAAGTGGTAATTTGGGGCGCTTTGAGGCCTATGCTGGAAAACGAAATATCTTCACATAAAAATTAGACGGAAGCATTATCAGAAACTTCTCTGTGATGTGCGCATTCAACTCACAGGGTTGAACGTGCCTTTTGATACAGCCGTTTTCAAACGCTCGTTTTGTGGCATCTGCATTTCGGAATTTGGAGTGCTTTGAGGCCTATACTGGAAAAGGAAATATCCTCACATAGAAACTAGACAGAAGCATTCTCAGAAACTTCTTTGTGATGTGTGCATTCAACTCACAGGGTTCGACCTTCCTTTTGCTACAACAGTTTTGAAACACTCTTTTTGTAGAATCTGCAAGTGGTTATTTGGAGCGCTTCGAGGCCTATGAGTAAAAGGAAATATCTTCAGAGAAAACTAGCCAGAAGCATTCTCAGAAACTTCTGTGTGATGAGTACATTCCACTCACAGAGTTGAACGTTCCCTTTCACCGAGCAGTTCTGAAACACTCTTTTTGTAGAATCTGCAAGTGGCTACTTAGAGCGCTTTGAGACCTATGCTGGAAAGTGAAATATCTTCACATAAAAACTAGACAGAAGCATTCCCAGAAACTTCTCTGTGAAGTGTGCATTCAATTCACAGAGCTGAATCTTTCTTTTGATAGAGAAGTTTTGAGACACTCTTTCTGTAGAATCTGCAAGTGAATATCTGGAGCGCTTTGAGTCCTAGGCTGGAAAAGAAAGTATCTTCACATAGAAACTAGACAGAAGCATTCTCAAAGACTTCTCTGTGATGTGTGCATTCAAGTCACAGAGTTGAAACATCCTTTTGATTTGGCAGTTTTAAAACAATCATTTTGTAGAATCTGCTGGTGGATATTTGCAGTATTTTGAGGCATATGCAGGAAAAGGTAATATCTTCACTTGAAAACTAGACAGAGGCATTCTCAGAAACTTCTTTCTGATGTGTGCCTTGAACTTCCGGAGTTGAACCTTCCTCTTCATAGAGCAGTTATATAATAGTCTTTAAGTATAATCTGCAAGTGGATATGTGGAGAACTTTGAGGACTGTGCTGGAAAAGGAAATGTCTTCCCATAGAAAGGAGACGGAAGCATTCTCAGAAGCTTCTCTGTGATGTCGGCATTCAACTCACAGAGTTGAACCTTCCTTTTGATAGAGCAGTTTTCAAACACACTTTGTGGATTCTGCAATTGGTTATTTGGAGAGTTTTGAGGCCTGTACTGGAAAAGGAAATATCTTCAGGTAAAAACTAGACAGAAGCATTCTCAGAAACTTCGTTGTGATGTTTGCATTCAACTCACGGAGTTGAACCCTCTTTTTGATTGTGCAGTTTTAAATCACTGTCTTTGTTGAATCTCCAAGTGGATATTTGGAGCGATTTGGGGCATATTCTGGAAAAGGAAATATCCTCACTTGAAAACTAGATAGAAGAAGTCCCAGAAACTCCTTTGTGACGTCTGCTTTCGACTCACAGAGTTGAACCTTCCTTTTCACAGAGCAGTTTGGAAACACTCTTTTTGTAGAATCTGCGAGTGGTTATTCGGAGAGCTTCGAGGCCCATGCTGGAAATGGAAATACCTTCACATAAAAACTAGACAGAAGCGTTCTCAGAAATTTCTCTGTGATGTGTGCATTGAACTCACAGAGTTGATCCTTCCTATTGATAGAGCATTTTTGTAGCACTGTTTTAGTAGAATCCGCAAGTGGATTCTTGGGGAGATTTGAGGCCTATGCTGGAAAACGAAATATCTTCACATAGAAACTAGACGGAAGCATTATCAGAAACTTCTCTGTGATGTGTGCATTAAACTCACAGAGTTGAACATTGCTTTTGATGGAGCAGTTTTGAAACACTCTTTTCGTAGAATCTGCAAGTGGTTATTTAGAGCGCTTTGAGGCCTACGCTGCAAATGGAAATATCTTCACATAAAAACTAGACAGAAGCATTCTCAGAAATTCCTTTGTGATGTGTGCATTCAACTCACAGAGATGAAGCTTCCTTTTCACAGGGCACTTTTGAAACACTGTGTTTGTGGGAACTACAAGTGGATATTTGGAGTGATTGCGGCCTCTGGTGGAAAAGCAAATATCATCAAATGAAAACTACACATAGGCATTCTCAGAAACTTCTGTGTGTGTGTGCATTCAACTCACAGAGTTGAAGAGTCCTTTTGGTAGAGCAGTTTTGAAGCACTCTTTTTGTAGAATCTGCGAGTGGTTATTCGGAGAGCTTTGAGGCCCATGCTGGAAAAGGAAATATCTTCACATAAAAACTGGACAGAAGCATTCTCAGAAAAGTCTCTGTGATGTGTGCATTCAACTCACAGAGTTGAGCCTGCCTTTTCATACAGCATTTTTGTAACACTCTTTCAGTATAATCTGCAAGTGGATCTTTGGGGCGCTTTGAGGCCTATGCTGGAAAACGAAATATCTTCACATAAAAATTAGACGGAAGCATTATCAGAAACTTCTCTGTGATGTGCGCATTCAACTCACAGGGTTGAACGTGCCTTTCGATACAGCCGTTTTCAAACGCTCGTTTTGTGGCATCTGCATTTCGGAATTTGGAGTGCTTTGAGGCCTATACTGGAAAAGGAAATATCCTCACATAGAAACTAGACAGAAGCATTCTCAGAAACTTCTTTGTGATGTGTGCATTCAACTCACAGGGTTCGACCTTCCTTTTGCTACAACAGTTTTGAAACACTCTTTTTGTAGAATCTGCAAGTGGTTATTTGGAGCGCTTCGAGGCCTATGAGTAAAAGGAAATATCTTCAGAGAAAACTAGCCAGAAGCATTCTCAGAAACTTCTGTGAGATGAGTACATTCCACTCACAGAGTTGAACGTTCCCTTTCACCGAGCAGTTCTGAAACACTCTTTTTGTAGAATCTGCAAGTGGCTACTTAGAGCGCTTTGAGACCTATGCTGGAAAGTGAAATATCTTCACATAAAAACTAGACAGAAGCATTCCCAGAAACTTCTCTGTGAAGTGTGCATTCAATTCACAGAGCTGAATCTTTCTTTTGATAGAGAAGTTTTGAGACACTCTTTCTGTAGAATCTGCAAGTGAATATCTGGAGCGCTTTGAGTCCTAGGCTGGAAAAGAAAGTATCTTCACATAGAAACTAGACAGAAGCATTCTCAAAGACTTCTCTGTGATGTGTGCATTCAACTCACAGAGTTGAAACATCCTTTTGATTTGGCAGTTTTAAAACAATCATTTTGTAGAATCTGCTAGTGGATATTTGCAGTATTTTGAGGCATATGCAGGAAAAGGTAATATCTTCACTTGAAAACTAGACAGAGGCATTCTCAGAAACTTCTTTCTGATGTGTGCCTTGAACTTCCAGAGTTGAACCTTCCTCTTCATAGAGCAGTTATATAATAGTCTTTAAGTATAATCTGCAAGTGGATATGTGGAGAACTTTGAGGACTGTGCTGGAAAAGGAAATGTCTTCCCATAGAAAGGAGACGGAAGCATTCTCAGAAGCTTCTCTGTGATGTCGGCATTCAACTCACAGAGTTGAACCTTCCTTTTGATAGAGCAGTTTTCAAACACACTTTGTGGATTCTGCAATTGGTTATTTGGAGAGTTTTGAGGCCTGTACTGGAAAAGGAAATATCTTCAGGTAAAAACTAGACAGAAGCATTCTCAGAAACTTCGTTGTGATGTTTGCATTCAACTCACGGAGTTGAACCCTCTTTTTGATTGCGCAGTTTTAAATCACTGTCTTTGTTGAATCTCCAAGTGGATATTTGGAGCGATTTGGGGCATATTCTGGAAAAGGAAATATCCTCACTTGAAAACTAGATAGAAGAAGTCCCAGAAACTCCTTTGTGACGTCTGCTTTCGACTCACAGAGTTGAACCTTCCTTTTCACAGAGCAGTTTGGAAACACTCTTTTTGTAGAATCTGCGAGTGGTTATTCGGAGAGCTTCGAGGCCCATGCTGGAAATGGAAATACCTTCACATAAAAACTAGACAGAAGCGTTCTCAGAAATTTCTCTGTGATGTGTGCATTGAACTCAGAGAGTTGATCCTTCCTATTGATAGAGCATTTTTGTAACACTGTTTTAGTAGAATCCGCAAGTGGATTCTTGGGGAGATTTGAGGCCTATGCTGGAAAACGAAATATCTTCACATAGAAACTAGACGGAAGCATTATCAGAAACTTCTCTGTGATGTGTGCATTAAACTCACAGAGTTGAACATTGCTTTTGATGGAGCAGTTTTGAAACACTCTTTTCGTAGAATCTGCAAGTGGTTATTTAGAGCGCTTTGAGGCCTACGCTGCAAATGGAAATATCTTCACATAAAAACTAGACAGAAGCATTCTCAGAAATTCCTTTGTGATGTGTGCATTCAACTCACAGAGATGAAGCTTCCTTTTCACAGGGCACTTTTGAAACACTGTGTTTGTGGGAACTACAAGTGGATATTTGGAGTGATTGCGGCCTCTGGTGGAAAAGCAAATATCATCAAATGAAAACTACACATAGGCATTCTCAGAAACTTCTTTGTGTGTGTGCATTCAACTCACAGAGTTGAAGAGTCCTTTTGGTAGAGCAGTTTTGAAGCACTCTTTTTGTAGAATCTGCGAGTGGTTATTCGGAGAGCTTTGAGGCCCATGCTGGAAAAGGAAATATCTTCACATAAAAACTGGACAGAAGCATTCTCAGAAAAGTCTCTGTGATGTGTGCATTCAACTCACAGAGTTGAGCCTGCCTTTTCATACAGCATTTTTGTAACACTCTTTCAGTATAATCTGCAAGTGGATCTTTGGGGCGCTTTGAGGCCTATGCTGGAAAACGAAATATCTTCACATAAAAATTAGACGGAAGCATTATCAGAAACTTCTCTGTGATGTGCGCATTCAACTCACAGGGTTGAACGTGCCTTTTGATACAGCCGTTTTCAAACGCTCGTTTTGTGGCATCTGCATTTCGGAATTTGGAGTGCTTTGAGGCCTATACTGGAAAAGGAAATATCCTCACATAGAAACTAGACAGAAGCATTCTCAGAAACTTCTTTGTGATGTGTGCATTCAACTCACAGGGTTCGACCTTCCTTTTGCTACAACAGTTTTGAAACACTCTTTTTGTAGAATCTGCAAGTGGTTATTTGGAGCGCTTCGAGGCCTATGAGTAAAAGGAAATATCTTCAGAGAAAACTAGCCAGAAGCATTCTCAGAAACTTCTGTGTGATGAGTACATTCCACTCACAGAGTTGAACGTTCCCTTTCACCGAGCAGTTCTGAAACACTCTTTTTGTAGAATCTGCAAGTGGCTACTTAGAGCGCTTTGAGACCTATGCTGGAAAGTGAAATATCTTCACATAAAAACTAGACAGAAGCATTCCCAGAAACTTCTCTGTGAAGTGTGCATTCAATTCACAGAGCTGAATCTTTCTTTTGATAGAGAAGTTTTGAGACACTCTTTCTGTAGAATCTGCAAGTGAATATCTGGAGCGCTTTGAGTCCTAGGCTGGAAAAGAAAGTATCTTCACATAGAAATTAGACAGAAGCATTCTCAAAGACTTCTCTGTGATGTGTGCATTCAACTCACAGAGTTGAAACATCCTTTTGATTTGGCAGTTTTAAAACAATCATTTTGTAGAATCTGCTAGTGGATATTTGCAGTATTTTGAGGCATATGCAGGAAAAGGTAATATCTTCACTTGAAAACTAGACAGAGGCATTCTCAGAAACTTCTTTCTGATGTGTGCCTTGAACTTCCGGAGTTGAACCTTCCTCTTCATAGAGCAGTTATATAATAGTCTTTAAGTATAATCTGCAAGTGGATATGTGGAGAACTTTGGGGACTGTGCTGGAAAAGGAAATGTCTTCCCATAGAAAGGAGACGGAAGCATTCTCAGAAGCTTCTCTGTGATGTCGGCATTCAACTCACAGAGTTGAACCTTCCTTTTGATAGAGCAGTTTTCAAACACACTTTGTGGATTCTGCAATTGGTTATTTGGAGAGTTTTGAGGCCTGTACTGGAAAAGGAAATATCTTCAGGTAAAAACTAGACAGAAGCATTCTCAGAAACTTCGTTGTGATGTTTGCATTCAACTCACGGAGTTGAACCCTCTTTTTGATTGCGCAGTTTTAAATCACTGTCTTTGTTGAATCTCCAAGTGGATATTTGGAGCGATTTGGGGCATATTCTGGAAAAGGAAATATCCTCACTTGAAAACTAGATAGAAGAAGTCCCAGAAACTCCTTTGTGACGTCTGCTTTCGACTCACAGAGTTGAACCTTCCTTTTCACAGAGCAGTTTGGAAACACTCTTTTTGTAGAATCTGCGAGTGGTTATTCGGAGAGCTTCGAGGCCCATGCTGGAAATGGAAATACCTTCACATAAAAACTAGACAGAAGCGTTCTCAGAAATTTCTCTGTGATGTGTGCATTGAACTCACAGAGTTGATCCTTCCTATTGATAGAGCAATATTGTAACACTGTTTTAGTAGAATCCGCAAGTGGATTCTTGGGGAGATTTGAGGCCTATGCTGGAAAACGAAATATCTTCACATAGAAACTAGACGGAAGCATTATCAGAAACTTCTCTGTGATGTGTGCATTAAACTCACAGAGTTGAACATTGCTTTTGATGGAGCAGTTTTGAAACACTCTTTTCGTAGAATCTGCAAGTGGTTATTTAG
Source organism: Pongo pygmaeus (assembly GCF_028885625.2). Lineage (NCBI taxonomy): Eukaryota > Metazoa > Chordata > Mammalia > Primates > Hominidae > Pongo > Pongo pygmaeus. The sequence continues at coordinate 41,067,327 of NC_072391.2, read as the reverse complement.
AGCGATTTGAGGCCTACACTGCAAATGGAAATATCTTCACATAAAAACTAGACAGAAGCATTCTCAGAAATTCCTTTGTGATGTGTGCATTCAACTCACAGAGATGAAGCTTCCTTTTCACAGGGCACTTTTGAAACACTGTGTTTGTGGGAACTACAAGTGGATATTTGGAGTGATTGCGGCCTCTGGTGGAAAAGCAAATATCATCAAATGAAAACTACACATAGGCATTCTCAGAAACTTCTTTGTGTGTGTGCATTCAACTCACAGAGTTGAAGAGTCCTTTTGGTAGAGCAGTTTTGAAGCACTCTTTTTGTAGAATCTGCGAGTGGTTATTCGGAGAGCTTTGAGGCCCATGCTGGAAAAGGAAATATCTTCACATAAAAACTGGACAGAAGCATTCTCAGAAAATTCTCTGTGATGTGTGCATTCAACTCACAGAGTTGAGCCTGCCTTTTCATACAGCATTTTTGTAACACTCTTTCAGTATAATCTGCAAGTGGATATTTTGGGCGCTTTGAGGCCTATGCTGGAAAACGAAATATCTTCACATAAAAATTAGACGGAAGCATTATCAGAAACTTCTCTGTGATGTGCGCATTCAACTCACAGGGTTGAACGTGCCTTTTGATAGAGCCGTTTTCAAACGCTCGTTTTGTGGCATCTGGATTTCGGAATTTGGAGTGCTTTGAGGCCTATACTGGAAAAGGAAATATCCTCACATAGAAACTAGACAGAAGCATTCTCAGAAACTTCTTTGTGATGTGTGCATTCAACTCACAGGGTTCGACCTTCCTTTTGCTACAACAGTTTTGAAACACTCTTTTTGTAGAATCTGCAAGTGGTTATTTGGAGCGCTTTGAGGCCTATGAGTAAAAGGAAATATCTTCAGAGAAAACTAGCCAGAAGCATTCTCAGAAACTTCTGTGTGATGAGTACATTCCACTCACAGAGTTGAACGTTCCCTTTCACCGAGCAGTTCTGAAACACTCTTTTTGTAGAATCTGCAAGTGGCTACTTAGAGCGCTTTGAGACCTATGCTGGAAAGTGAAATATCTTCACATAAAAACTAGACAGAAGCATTCCCAGAAACTTCTCTGTGAAGTGTGCATTCAATTCACAGAGCTGAATCTTTCTTTTGATAGAGAAGTTTTGAGACACTCTTTCTGTAGAATCTGCAAGTGAATATCTGGAGCACTTTGAGTCCTAGGCTGGAAAAGAAAGTATCTTCACATAGAAACTAGACAGAAGCATTCTCAAAGACTTCTCTGTGATGTGTGCATTCAACTCACAGAGTTGAAACATCCTTTTGATTTGGCAGTTTTAAAACAATCATTTTGTAGAATCTGCTAGTGGATATTTGCAGTATTTTGAGGCATATGCAGGAAAAGGTAATATCTTCACTTGAAAACTAGACAGAGGCATTCTCAGAAACTTCTTTCTGATGTGTGCCTTGAACTTCCAGAGTTGAACCTTCCTCTTCATAGAGCAGTTATATAATAGTCTTTAAGTATAATCTGCAAGTGGATATGTGGAGAACTTTGAGGACTGTGCTGGAAAAGGAAATGTCTTCCCATAGAAAGGAGACGGAAGCATTCTCAGAAGCTTCTCTGTGATGTCGGCATTCAACTCACAGAGTTGAACCTTCCTTTTGATAGAGCAGTTTTCAAACACACTTTGTGGATTCTGCAATTGGTTATTTGGAGAGTTTTGAGGCCTGTACTGGAAAAGGAAATATCTTCAGGTAAAAACTAGACAGAAGCATTCTCAGAAACTTCGTTGTGATGTTTGCATTCAACTCACGGAGTTGAACCCTCTTTTTGATTGCGCAGTTTTAAATCACTGTCTTTGTTGAATCTCCAAGTGGATATTTGGAGCGATTTGGGGCATATTCTGGAAAAGGAAATATCCTCACTTGAAAACTAGATAGAAGAAGTCCCAGAAACTCCTTTGTGACGTCTGCTTTCGACTCACAGAGTTGAACCTTCCTTTTCACAGAGCAGTTTGGAAACACTCTTTTTGTAGAATCTGCGAGTGGTTATTCGGAGAGCTTCGAGGCCCATGCTGGAAATGGAAATACCTTCACATAAAAACTAGACAGAAGCGTTCTCAGAAATTTCTCTGTGATGTGTGCATTGAACTCACAGAGTTGATCCTTCCTATTGATAGAGCATTTTTGTAACACTGTTTTAGTAGAATCCGCAAGTGGATTCTTGGGGAGATTTGAGGCCTATGCTGGAAAACGAAATATCTTCACATAGAAACTAGACGGAAGCATTATCAGAAACTTCTCTGTGATGTGTGCATTAAACTCACAGAGTTGAACATTGCTTTTGATGGAGCAGTTTTGAAACACTCTTTTCGTAGAATCTGCAAGTGGTTATTTAGAGCGCTTTGAGGCCTACGCTGCAAATGGAAATATCTTCACATAAAAACTAGACAGAAGCATTCTCAGAAATTCCTTTGTGATGTGTGCATTCAACTCACAGAGATGAAGCTTCCTTTTCACAGGGCACTTTTGAAACACTGTGTTTGTGGGAACTACAAGTGGATATTTGGAGTGATTGCGGCCTCTGGTGGAAAAGCAAATATCATCAAATGAAAACTACACATAGGCATTCTCAGAAACTTCTTTGTGTGTGTGCATTCAACTCACAGAGTTGAAGAGTCCTTTTGGTAGAGCAGTTTTGAAGCACTCTTTTTGTAGAATCTGCGAGTGGTTATTCGGAGAGCTTTGAGGCCCATGCTGGAAAAGGAAATATCTTCACATAAAAACTGGACAGAAGCATTCTCAGAAAAGTCTCTGTGATGTGTGCATTCAACTCACAGAGTTGAGCCTGCCTTTTCATACAGCATTTTTGTAACACTCTTTCAGTATAATCTGCAAGTGGATCTTTGGGGCGCTTTGAGGCCTATGCTGGAAAACGAAATATCTTCACATAAAAATTAGACGGAAGCATTATCAGAAACTTCTCTGTGATGTGCGCATTCAACTCACAGGGTTGAACGTGCCTTTTGATAGAGCCGTTTTCAAACGCTCGTTTTGTGGCATCTGCATTTCGGAATTTGGAGTGCTTTGAGGCCTATACTGGAAAAGGAAATATCCTCACATAGAAACTAGACAGAAGCATTCTCAGAAACTTCTTTGTGATGTGTGCATTCAACTCACAGGGTTCGACCTTCCTTTTGCTACAACAGTTTTGAAACACTCTTTTTGTAGAATCTGCAAGTGGTTATTTGGAGCGCTTCGAGGCCTATGAGTAAAAGGAAATATCTTCAGAGAAAACTAGCCAGAAGCATTCTCAGAAACTTCTGTGTGATGAGTACATTCCACTCACAGAGTTGAACGTTCCCTTTCACCGAGCAGTTCTGAAACACTCTTTTTGTACAATCTGCAAGTGGCTACTTAGAGCGCTTTGAGACCTATGCTGGAAAGTGAAATATCTTCACATAAAAACTAGACAGAAGCATTCCCAGAAACTTCTCTGTGAAGTGTGCATTCAATTCACAGAGCTGAATCTTTCTTTTGATAGAGAAGTTTTGAGACACTCTTTCTGTAGAATCTGCAAGTGAATATCTGGAGCGCTTTGAGTCCTAGGCTGGAAAAGAAAGTATCTTCACATAGAAACTAGACAGAAGCATTCTGAAAGACTTCTCTGTGATGTGTGCATTCAACTCACAGAGTTGAAACATCCTTTTGATTTGGCAGTTTTAAAACAATCATTTTGTAGAATCTGCTAGTGGATATTTGCAGTATTTTGAGGCATATGCAGGAAAAGGTAATATCTTCACTTGAAAACTAGACAGAGGCATTCTCAGAAACTTCTTTCTGATGTGTGCCTTGAACTTCCGGAGTTGAACCTTCCTCTTCATAGAGCAGTTATATAATAGTCTTTAAGTATAATCTGCAAGTGGATATGTGGAGAACTTTGAGGACTGTGCTGGAAAAGGAAATGTCTTCCCATAGAAAGGAGACGGAAGCATTCTCAGAAGCTTCTCTGTGATGTCGGCATTCAACTCACAGAGTTGAACCTTCCTTTTGATAGAGCAGTTTTCAAACACACTTTGTGGATTCTGCAATTGGCTATTTGGAGAGTTTTGAGGCCTGTACTGGAAAAGGAAATATCTTCAGGTAAAAACTAGACAGAAGCATTCTCAGAAACTTCGTTGTGATGTTTGCATTCAACTCACGGAGTTGAACCCTCTTTTTGATTGTGCAGTTTTAAATCACTGTCTTTGTTGAATCTCCAAGTGGATATTTGGAGCGATTTGGGGCATATTCTGGAAAAGGAAATATCCTCACTTGAAAACTAGATAGAAGAAGTCCCAGAAACTCCTTTGTGACGTCTGCTTTCGACTCACAGAGTTGAACCTTCCTTTTCACAGAGCAGTTTGGAAACACTCTTTTTGTAGAATCTGCGAGTGGTTATTCGGAGAGCTTCGAGGCCCATGCTGGAAATGGAAATACCTTCACATAAAAACTAGACAGAAGCGTTCTCAGAAATTTCTCTGTGATGTGTGCATTGAACTCAGAGAGTTGATCCTTCCTATTGATAGAGCATTTTTGTAACACTGTTTTAGTAGAATCCGCAAGTGGATTCTTGGGGAGATTTGAGGCCTATGCTGGAAAACGAAATATCTTCACATAGAAACTAGACGGAAGCATTATCAGAAACTTCTCTGTGATGTGTGCATTAAACTCACAGAGTTGAACATTGCTTTTGATGGAGCAGTTTTGAAACACTCTTTTCGTAGAATCTGCAAGTGGTTATTTAGAGCGCTTTGAGGCCTACGCTGCAAATGGAAATATCTTCACATAAAAACTAGACAGAAGCATTCTCAGAAATTCCTTTGTGATGTGTGCATTCAACTCACAGAGATGAAGCTTCCTTTTCACAGGGCACTTTTGAAACACTGTGTTTGTGGGAACTACAAGTGGATATTTGGAGTGATTGCGGCCTCTGGTGGAAAAGCAAATATCATCAAATGAAAACTACACATAGGCATTCTCAGAAACTTCTTTGTGTGTGTGCATTCAACTCACAGAGTTGAAGAGTCCTTTTGGTAGAGCAGTTTTGAAGCACTCTTTTTGTAGAATCTGCGAGTGGTTATTCGGAGAGCTTTGAGGCCCATGCTGGAAAGGGAAATAACTTCACATAAAAAGTGGATAGAAGCATTCTCAGAAAAGTCTCTGTGATGTGTGCATTCAACTCACAGAGTTGAGCCTGCCTTTTCATACAGCATTTTTGTAACACTCTTTCAGTATAATCTGCAAGTGGATATTTGGGGCGCTTTGAGGCCTATGCTGGAAAACGAAATATCTTCACATAAAAATTAGACGGAAGCATTATCAGAAACTTCTCTGTGATGTGCGCATTCAACTCACAGGGTTGAACGTGCCTTTTGATACAGCCGTTTTCAAACGCTCGTTTTGTGGCATCTGCATTTCGGAATTTGGAGTGCTTTGAGGCCTATACTGGAAAAGGAAATATCCTCACAGAGAAACTAGACAGAAGCATTCTCAGAAACTTCTTTGTGATGTGTGCATTCAACTCACAGGGTTCGACCTTCCTTTTGCTACAACAGTTTTGAAACACTCTTTTTGTAGAATCTGCAAGTGGTTATTTGGAGCGCTTCGCGGCCTATGAGTAAAAGGAAATATCTTCAGAGAAAACTAGCCAGAAGCATTCTCAGAAACTTCTGTGAGATGAGTACATTCCACTCACAGAGTTGAACGTTCCCTTTCACCGAGCAGTTCTGAAACACTCTTTTTGTAGAATCTGCAAGTGGCTACTTAGAGCGCTTTGAGACCTATGCTGGAAAGTGAAATATCTTCACATAAAAACTAGACAGAAGCATTCCCAGAAACTTCTCTGTGAAGTGTGCATTCAATTCACAGAGCTGAATCTTTCTTTTGATAGAGAAGTTTTGAGACACTCTTTCTGTAGAATCTGCAAGTGAATATCTGGAGCGCTTTGAGTCCTAGGCTGGAAAAGAAAGTATCTTCACATAGAAACTAGACAGAAGCATTCTCAAAGACTTCTCTGTGATGTGTGCATTCAACTCACAGAGTTGAAACATCCTTTTGATTTGGCAGTTTTAAAACAATCATTTGGTAGAATCTGCTAGTGGATATTTGCAGTATTTTGAGGCATATGCAGGAAAAGGTAATATCTTCACTTGAAAACTAGACAGAGGCATTCTCAGAAACTTCTTTCTGATGTGTGCCTTGAACTTCCGGAGTTGAACCTTCCTCTTCATAGAGCAGTTATATAATAGTCTTTAAGTATAATCTGTAAGTGGATATGTGGAGAACTTTGAGGACTGTGCTGGAAAAGGAAATGTCTTCCCATAGAAAGGAGACAGAAGCATTCTCAGAAGCTTCTCTGTGATGTCGGCATTCAACTCACAGAGTTGAACCTTCCTTTTGATACAGCAGTTTTCAAACACACTTTGTGGATTCTGCAATTGGTTATTTGGAGAGTTTTGAGGCCTGTACTGGAAAAGGAAATATCTTCAGGTAAAAACTAGACAGAAGCATTCTCAGAAACTTCGTTGTGATGTTTGCATTCAACTCACGGAGTTGAACCCTCTTTTTGATTGCGCAGTTTTAAATCACTGTCTTTGTTGAATCTCCAAGTGGATATTTGGAGCGATTTGGGGCATATTCTGGAAAAGGAAATATCCTCACTTGAAAACTAGATAGAAGAAGTCCCAGAAACTCCTTTGTGACGTCTGCTTTCGACTCACAGAGTTGAACCTTCCTTTTCACAGAGCAGTTTGGAAACACTCTTTTTGTAGAATCTGCGAGTGGTTATTCGGAGAGCTTCGAGGCCCATGCTGGAAATGGAAATACCTTCACATAAAAACTAGACAGAAGCGTTCTCAGAAATTTCTCTGTGATGTGTGCATTGAACTCACAGAGTTGATCCTTCCTATTGATAGTGCAATTTTGTAACACTGTTTTAGTAGAATCTGCAAGTGGATTCTTGGGGAGATTTGAGGCCTATGCTGGAAAACGAAATATCTTCACATAGAAACTAGACGGAAGCATTATCAGAAACTTCTCTGTGATGTGTGCATTAAACTCACAGAGTTGAACATTGCTTTTGATGGAGCAGTTTTGAAACACTCTTTTCGTAGAATCTGCAAGTGGTTATTTAGAGCGCTTTGAGGCCTACGCTGCAAATGGAAATATCTTCACATAAAAACTAGACAGAAGCATTCTCAGAAATTCCTTTGTGATGTGTGCATTCAACTCACAGAGATGAAGCTTCCTTTTCACAGGGCACTTTTGAAACACTGTGTTTGTGGGAACTACAAGTGGATATTTGGAGTGATTGCGGCCTCTGGTGGAAAAGCAAATATCATCAAATGAAAACTACACATAGGCATTCTCAGAAACTTCTTTGTGTGTGTGCATTCAACTCACAGAGTTGAGGAGTCCTTTTGGTAGAGCAGTTTTGAAGCACTCTTTTTGTAGAATCTGCGAGTGGTTATTCGGAGAGCTTTGAGGCCCATGCTGGAAAAGGAAATAACTTCACATAAAAAGTGGATAGAAGCATTCTCAGAAAAGTCTCTGTGATGTGAGCATTCAACTCACAGAGTTGAGCCTGCCTTTTCATACAGCATTTTTGTAACACTCTTTCAGTATAATCTGCAAGTGGATCTTTGGGGCGCTTTGAGGCCTATGCTGGAAAACGAAATATCTTCACATAAAAATTAGACGGAAGCATTATCAGAAACTTCTCTGTGATGTGCGCATTCAACTCACAGGGTTGAACGTGCCTTTCGATACAGCCGTTTTCGAACGCTCGTTTTGTGGCATCTGCATTTCGGAATTTGGAGTGCTTTGAGGCCTATACTGGAAAAGGAAATATCCTCACATAGAAACTAGACAGAAGCATTCTCAGAAACTTCTTTGTGATGTGTGCATTCAACTCACAGGGTTCGACCTTCCTTTTGCTACAACAGTTTTGAAACACTCTTTTTGTAGAATCTGCAAGTGGTTATTTGGAGCGCTTCGAGGCCTATGAGTAAAAGGAAATATCTTCAGAGAAAACTAGCCAGAAGCATTCTCAGAAACTTCTGTGTGATGAGTACATTCCACTCACAGAGTTGAACGTTCCCTTTCACCGAGCAGTTCTGAAACACTCTTTTTGTAGAATCTGCAAGTGGCTACTTAGAGCGCTTTGAGACCTATGCTGGAAAGTGAAATATCTTCACATAAAAACTAGACAGAAGCATTCCCAGAAACTTCTCTGTGAAGTGTGCATTCAATTCACAGAGCTGAATCTTTCTTTTGATAGAGAAGTTTTGAGACACTCTTTCTGTAGAATCTGCAAGTGAATATCTGGAGCGCTTTGAGTCCTAGGCTGGAAAAGAAAGTATCTTCACATAGAAACTAGACAGAAGCATTCTCAAAGACTTCTCTGTGATGTGTGCATTCAACTCACAGAGTTGAAACATCCTTTTGATTTGGCAGTTTTAAAACAATCATTTTGTAGAATCTGCTAGTGGATATTTGCAGTATTTTGAGGCATATGCAGGAAAAGGTAATATCTTCACTTGAAAACTAGACAGAGGCATTCTCAGAAACTTCTTTCTGATGTGTGCCTTGAACTTCCGGAGTTGAACCTTCCTCTTCATAGAGCAGTTATATAATAGTCTTTAAGTATAATCTGCAAGTGGATATGTGGAGAACTTTGAGGACTGTGCTGGAAAAGGAAATGTCTTCCCATAGAAAGGAGACGGAAGCATTCTCAGAAGCTTCTCTGTGATGTCGGCATTCAACTCACAGAGTTGAACCTTCCTTTTGATAGAGCAGTTTTCAAACACACTTTGTGGATTCTGCAATTGGCTATTTGGAGAGTTTTGAGGCCTGTACTGGAAAAGGAAATATCTTCAGGTAAAAACTAGACAGAAGCATTCTCAGAAACTTCGTTGTGATGTTTGCATTCAACTCACGGAGTTGAACCCTCTTTTTGATTGTGCAGTTTTAAATCACTGTCTTTGTTGAATCTCCAAGTGGATATTTGGAGCGATTTGGGGCATATTCTGGAAAAGGAAATATCCTCACTTGAAAACTAGATAGAAGAAGTCCCAGAAACTCCTTTGTGACGTCTGCTTTCGACTCACAGAGTTGAACCTTCCTTTTCACAGAGCAGTTTGGAAACACTCTTTTTGTAGAATCTGCGAGTGGTTATTCGGAGAGCTTCGAGGCCCATGCTGGAAATGGAAATACCTTCACATAAAAACTAGACAGAAGCGTTCTCAGAAATTTCTCTGTGATGTGTGCATTGAACTCACAGAGTTGATCCTTCCTATTGATAGAGCATTTTTGTAACACTGTTTTAGTAGAATCCGCAAGTGGATTCTTGGGGAGATTTGAGGCCTATGCTGGAAAACGAAATATCTTCACATAGAAACTAGACGGAAGCATTATCAGAAACTTCTCTGTGATGTGTGCATTAAACTCACAGAGTTGAACATTGCTTTTGATGGAGCAGTTTTGAAACACTCTTTTCGTAGAATCTGCAAGTGGTTATTTAGAGCGCTTTGAGGCCTACGCTGCAAATGGAAATATCTTCACATAAAAACTAGACAGAAGCATTCTCAGAAATTCCTTTGTGATGTGTGCATTCAACTCACAGAGATGAAGCTTCCTTTTCACAGGGCACTTTTGAAACACTGTGTTTGTGGGAACTACAAGTGGATATTTGGAGTGATTGCGGCCTCTGGTGGAAAAGCAAATATCATCAAATGAAAACTACACATAGGCATTCTCAGAAACTTCTTTGTGTGTGTGCATTCAACTCACAGAGTTGAAGAGTCCTTTTGGTAGAGCAGTTTTGAAGCACTCTTTTTGTAGAATCTGCGAGTGGTTATTCGGAGAGCTTTGAGGCCCATGCTGAAAAGGGAAATAACTTCACATAAAAAGTGGATAGAAGCATTCTCAGAAAAGTCTCTGTGATGTGTGCATTCAACTCACAGAGTTGAGCCTGCCTTTTCATACAGCATTTTTGTAACACTCTTTCAGTATAATCTGCAAGTGGATATTTGGGGCGCTTTGAGGCCTATGCTGGAAAACGAAATATCTTCACATAAAAATTAGACGGAAGCATTATCAGAAACTTCTCTGTGATGTGCGCATTCAACTCACAGGGTTGAACGTGCCTTTTGATACAGCCGTTTTCAAACGCTCGTTTTGTGGCATCTGCATTTCGGAATTTGGAGTGCTTTGAGGCCTATACTGGAAAAGGAAATATCCTCACATAGAAACTAGACAGAAGCATTCTCAGAAACTTCTTTGTGATGTGTGCATTCAACTCACAGGGTTCGACCTTCCTTTTGCTACAACAGTTTTGAAACACTCTTTTTGTAGAATCTGCAAGTGATTATTTGGAGCCCTTCGAGGCCTATGAGTAAAAGGAAATATCTTCAGGGAAAACTAGCCAGAAGCATTCTCAGAAACTTCTGTGTGATGAGTACATTCCACTCACAGAGTTGAACGTTCCCTTTCACCGAGCAGTTCTGAAACACTCTTTTTGTAGAATCTGCAAGTGGCTACTTAGAGCGCTTTGAGACCTATGCTGGAAAGTGAAATATCTTCACATAAAAACTAGACAGAAGCATTCCCAGAAACTTCTCTGTGAAGTGTGCATTCAATTCACAGAGCTGAATCTTTCTTTTGATAGAGAAGTTTTGAGACACTCTTTCTGTAGAATCTGCAAGTGAATATCTGGAGCGCTTTGAGTCCTAGGCTGGAAAAGAAAGTATCTTCACATAGAAACTAGACAGAAGCATTCTCAAAGACTTCTCTGTGATGTGTGCATTCAACTCACAGAGTTGAAACATCCTTTAGATTTGGCAGTTTTAAAACAATCATTTTGTAGAATCTGCTAGTGGATATTTGCAGTATTTTGAGGCATATGCAGGAAAAGGTAATATCTTCACTTCAAAACTAGACAGAGGCATTCTCAGAAACTTCTTTCTGATGTGTGCCTTGAACTTCTGGAGTTGAACCTTCCTCTTCATAGAGCAGTTATATAATAGTCTTTAAGTATAATCTGCAAGTGGATATGTGGAGAACTTTGAGGACTGTGCTGGAAAAGGAAATGTCTTCCCATAGAAAGGAGACGGAAGCATTCTCAGAAGCTTCTCTGTGATGTCGGCATTCAACTCACAGAGTTGAACCTTCCTTTTGATAGAGCAGTTTTCAAACACACTTTGTGGATTCCGCAATTGGTTATTTGGAGAGTTTTGAGGCCTGTACTGGAAAAGGAAATATCTTCAGGTAAAAACTAGACAGAAGCATTCTCAGAAACTTCGTTGTGATGTTTGCATTCAACTCACGGAGTTGAACCCTCTTTTTGATTGCGCAGTTTTAAATCACTGTCTTTGTTGAATCTCCAAGTGGATATTTGGAGCGATTTGGGGCATATTCTGGAAAAGGAAATATCCTCACTTGAAAACTAGATAGAAGAAGTCCCAGAAACTCCTTTGTGACGTCTGCTTTCGACTCACAGAGTTGAACCTTCCTTTTCACAGAGCAGTTTGGAAACACTCTTTTTGTAGAATCTGCGAGTGGTTATTCGGAGAGCTTCGAGGCCCATGCAGGAAATGGAAATACCTTCACATAAAAACTAGACAGAAGCGTTCTCAGAAATTTCTCTGTGATGTGTGCATTGAACTCACAGAGTTGATCCTTCCTATTGATAGAGCATTTTTGTAACACTGTTTTAGTAGAATCTGCAAGTGGATTCTTGGGGAGATTTGAGGCCTATGCTGGAAAACGAAATATCTTCACATAGAAACTAGACGGAAGCATTATCAGAAACTTCTCTGTGATGTGTGCATTAAACTCACAGAGTTGAACATTGCTTTTGATGGAGCAGTTTTGAAACACTCTTTTCGTAGAATCTGCAAGTGGTTATTTAGAGCGCTTTGAGGCCTACGCTGCAAATGGAAATATCTTCACATAAAAACTAGACAGAAGCATTCTCAGAAATTCCTTTGTGATGTGTGCATTCAACTCACAGAGATGAAGCTTCCTTTTCACAGGGCACTTTTGAAACACTGTGTTTGTGGGAACTACAAGTGGATATTTGGAGTGATTGCGGCCTCTGGTGGAAAAGCAAATATCATCAAATGAAAACTACACATAGGCATTCTCAGAAACTTCTTTGTGTGTGTGCATTCAACTCACAGAGTTGAAGAGTCCTTTTGGTAGAGCAGTTTTGAAGCACTCTTTTTGTAGAATCTGCGAGTGGTTATTCGGAGAGCTTTGAGGCCCATGCTGGAAAAGGAAATATCTTCACATAAAAACTGGACAGAAGCATTCTCAGAAAATTCTCTGTGATGTGTGCATTCAACTCACAGAGTTGAGCCTGCCTTTTCATACAGCATTTTTGTAACACTCTTTCAGTATAATCTGCAAGTGGATCTTTGGGGCGCTTTGAGGCCTATGCTGGAAAACGAAATATCTTCACATAAAAATTAGACGGAAGCATTATCAGAAACTTCTCTGTGATGTGCGCATTCAACTCACAGGGTTGAACGTGCCTTTTGATAGAGCCGTTTTCAAACGCTCGTTTTGTGGCATCTGCATTTCGGAATTTGGAGTGCTTTGAGGCCTATACTGGAAAAGGAAATATCCTCACATAGAAACTAGACAGAAGCATTCTCAGAAACTTCTTTGTGATGTGTGCATTCAACTCACAGGGTTCGACCTTCCTTTTGCTACAACAGTTTTGAAACACTCTTTTTGTAGAATCTGCAAGTGGTTATTTGGAGCGCTTCGAGGCCTATGAGTAAAAGGAAATATCTTCAGAGAAAACTAGCCAGAAGCATTCTCAGAAACTTCTGTGTGATGAGTACATTCCACTCACAGAGTTGAACGTTCCCTTTCACCGAGCAGTTCTGAAACACTCTTTTTGTAGAATCTGCAAGTGGCTACTTAGAGCGCTTTGAGACCTATGCTGGAAAGTGAAATATCTTCACATAAAAACTAGACAGAAGCATTCCCAGAAACTTCTCTGTGAAGTGTGCATTAAATTCACAGAGCTGAATCTTTCTTTTGATAGAGAAGTTTTGAGACACTCTTTCTGTAGAATCTGCAAGTGAATATCTGGAGCGCTTTGAGTCCTAGGCTGGAAAAGAAAGTATCTTCACATAGAAACTAGACAGAAGCATTCTCAAAGACTTCTCTGTGATGTGTGCATTCAACTCACAGAGTTGAAACATCCTTTTGATTTGGCAGTTTTAAAACAATCATTTTGTAGAATCTGCTAGTGGATATTTGCAGTATTTTGAGGCATATGCAGGAAAAGGTAATATCTTCACTTGAAAACTAGACAGAGGCATTCTCAGAAACTTCTTTCTGATGTGTGCCTTGAACTTCCGGAGTTGAACCTTCCTCTTCATAGAGCAGTTATATAATAGTCTTTAAGTATAATCTGCAAGTGGATATGTGGAGAACTTTGAGGACTGTGCTGGAAAAGGAAATGTCTTCCCATAGAAAGGAGACGGAAGCATTCTCAGAAGCTTCTCTGTGATGTCGGCATTCAACTCACAGAGTTGAACCTTCCTTTAGATAGAGCAGTTTTCAAACACACTTTGTGGATTCTGCAATTGGTTATTTGGAGAGTTTTGAGGCCTGTACTGGAAAAGGAAATATCTTCAGGTAAAAACTAGACAGAAGCATTCTCAGAAACTTCGTTGTGATGTTTGCATTCAACTCACGGAGTTGAACCCTCTTTTTGATTGCGCAGTTTTAAATCACTGTCTTTGTTGAATCTCCAAGTGGATATTTGGAGCGATTTGGGGCATATTCTGGAAAAGGAAATATCCTCACTTGAAAACTAGATAGAAGAAGTCCCAGAAACTCCTTTGTGACGTCTGCTTTCGACTCACAGAGTTGAACCTTCCTTTTCACAGAGCAGTTTGGAAACACTCTTTTTGTAGAATCTGCGAGTGGTTATTCGGAGAGCTTCGAGGCCCATGCTGGAAATGGAAATACCTTCACATAAAAACTAGACAGAAGCGTTCTCAGAAATTTCTCTGTGATGTGTGCATTGAAATCACAGAGTTGATCCTTCCTATTGATAGAGCAATTTTGTAACACTGTTTTAGTAGAATCTGCAAGTGGATTCTTGGGGAGATTTGAGGCCTATGGTGGAAAACGAAATATCTTCACATAGAAACTAGACGGAAGCATTATCAGAAACTTCTCTGTGATGTGTGCATTAAACTCACAGAGTTGAACATTGCTTTTGATGGAGCAGTTTTGAAACACTCTTTTCGTAGAATCTGCAAGTGGTTATTTAGAGCGCTTTGAGGCCTACGCTGCAAATGGAAATATCTTCACATAAAAACTAGACAGAAGCATTCTCAGAAATTCCTTTGTGATGTGTGCATTCAACTCACAGAGATGCAGCTTCCTTTTCACAGGGCACTTTTGAAACACTGTGTTTGTGGGAACTACAAGTGGATATTTGGAGTGATTGCGGCCTCTGGTGGAAAAGCAAATATCATCAAATGAAAACTACACATAGGCATTCTCAGAAACTTCTTTGTGTGTGTGCATTCAACTCACAGAGTTGAAGAGTCCCTTTGGTAGAGCAGTTTTGAAGCACTCTTTTTGTAGAATCTGCGAGTGGTTATTCGGAGAGCTTTGAGTCCCATGCTGGAAAAGGAAATAACTTCACATAAAAACTGGACAGAAGCATTCTCAGAAAAGTCTCTGTGATGTGTGCATTCAGCTCACAGAGTTGAGCCTGCCTTTTCATACAGCATTTTTGTAACACTCTTTCAGTATAATCTGCAAGTGGATCTTTGGGGCGCTTTGAGGCCTATGCTGGAAAACGAAATATCTTCACATAAAAATTAGACGGAAGCATTATCAGAAACTTCTCTGTGATGTGCGCATTCAACTCACAGGGTTGAACGTGCCTTTCGATACAGCCGTTTTCGAACGCTCGTTTTGTGGCATCTGCATTTCTTAATTTGGAGTGCTTTGAGGCCTATACTGGAAAAGGAAATATCCTCACATAGAAACTAGACAGAAGCATTCTCAGAAACTTCTTTGTGATGTGTGCATTCAACTCACAGGGTTCGACCTTCCTTTTGCTACAACAGTTTTGAAACACTCTTTTTGTAGAATCTGCAAGTGGTTATTTGGAGCGCTTCGAGGCCTATGAGTAAAAGGAAATATCTTCAGAGAAAACTAGCCAGAAGCATTCTCAGAAACTTCTGTGTGATGAGTACATTCCACTCACAGAGTTGAACGTTCCCTTTCACCGAGCAGTTCTGAAACACTCTTTTTGTAGAATCTGCAAGTGGCTACTTAGAGCGCTTTGAGACCTATGCTGGAAAGTGAAATATCTTCACATAAAAACTAGACAGAAGCATTCCCAGAAACTTCTCTGTGAAGTGTGCATTCAATTCACAGAGCTGAATCTTTCTTTTGATAGAGAAGTTTTGAGACACTCTTTCTGTAGAATCTGCAAGTGAATATCTGGAGCGCTTTGAGTCCTAGGCTGGAAAAGAAAGTATCTTCACATAGAAACTAGACAGAAGCATTCTCAAAGACTTCTCTGTGATGTGTGCATTCAACTCACAGAGTTGAAACATCCTTTTGATTTGGCAGTTTTAAAACAATCATTTTGTAGAATCTGCTAGTGGATATTTGCAGTATTTTGAGGCATATGCAGGAAAAGGTAATATCTTCACTTGAAAACTAGACAGAGGCATTCTCAGAAACTTCTTTCTGATGTGTGCCTTGAACTTCCGGAGTTGAACCTTCCTCTTCATAGAGCAGTTATATAATAGTCTTTAAGTATAATCTGCAAGTGGATATGTGGAGAACTTTGAGGACTGTGCTGGAAAAGGAAATGTCTTCCCATAGAAAGGAGACGGAAGCATTCTCAGAAGCTTCTCTGTGATGTCGGCATTCAACTCACAGAGTTGAACCTTCCTTTTGATAGAGCAGTTTTCAAACACACTTTGTGGATTCTGCAATTGGCTATTTGGAGAGTTTTGAGGCCTGTACTGGAAAAGGAAATATCTTCAGGTAAAAACTAGACAGAAGCATTCTCAGAAACTTCGTTGTGATGTTTGCATTCAACTCACGGAGTTGAACCCTCTTTTTGATTGTGCAGTTTTAAATCACTGTCTTTGTTGAATCTCCAAGTGGATATTTGGAGCGATTTGGGGCATATTCTGGAAAAGGAAATATCCTCACTTGAAAACTAGATAGAAGAAGTCCCAGAAACTCCTTTGTGACGTCTGCTTTCGACTCACAGAGTTGAACCTTCCTTTTCACAGAGCAGTTTGGAAACACTCTTTTTGTAGAATCTGCGAGTGGTTATTCGGAGAGTTTCGAGGCCCATGCTGGAAATGGAAATACCTTCACATAAAAACTAGACAGAAGCGTTCTCAGAAATTTCTCTGTGATGTGTGCATTGAACTCACAGAGTTGATCCTTCCTATTGATAGAGCATTTTTGTAACACTGTTTTAGTAGAATCCGCAAGTGGATTCTTGGGGAGATTTGAGGCCTATGCTGGAAAACGAAATATCTTCACATAGAAACTAGACGGAAGCATTATCAGAAACTTCTCTGTGATGTGTGCATTAAACTCACAGAGTTGAACATTGCTTTTGATGGAGCAGTTTTGAAACACTCTTTTCGTAGAATCTGCAAGTGGTTATTTAGAGCGCTTTGAGGCCTACGCTGCAAATGGAAATATCTTCACATAAAAACTAGACAGAAGCATTCTCAGAAATTCCTTTGTGATGTGTGCATTCAACTCACAGAGATGAAGCTTCCTTTTCACAGGGCACTTTTGAAACACTGTGTTTGTGGGAACTACAAGTGGATATTTGGAGTGATTGCGGCCTCTGGTGGAAAAGCAAATATCATCAAATGAAAACTACACATAGGCATTCTCAGAAACTTCTTTGTGTGTGTGCATTCAACTCACAGAGTTGAAGAGTCCTTTTGGTAGAGCAGTTTTGAAGCACTCTTTTTGTAGAATCTGCGAGTGGTTATTCGGAGAGCTTTGAGGCCCATGCTGGAAAAGGAAATATCTTCACATAAAAACTGGACAGAAGCATTCTCAGAAAAGTCTCTGTGATGTGTGCATTCAACTCACAGAGTTGAGCCTGCCTTTTCATACAGCATTTTTGTAACACTCTTTCAGTATAATCTGCAAGTGGATCTTTGGGGCGCTTTGAGGCCTATGCTGGAAAACGAAATATCTTCACATAAAAATTAGACGGAAGCATTATCAGAAACTTCTCTGTGATGTGCGCATTCAACTCACAGGGTTGAACGTGCCTTTCGATACAGCCGTTTTCAAACGCTCGTTTTGTGGCATCTGCATTTCGGAATTTGGAGTGCTTTGAGGCCTATACTGGAAAAGGAAATATCCTCACATAGAAACTAGACAGAAGCATTCTCAGAAACTTCTTTGTGATGTGTGCATTCAACTCACAGGGTTCGACCTTCCTTTTGCTACAACAGTTTTGAAACACTCTTTTTGTAGAATCTGCAAGTGGTTATTTGGAGCGCTTCGCGGCCTATGAGTAAAAGGAAATATCTTCAGAGAAAACTAGCCAGAAGCATTCTCAGAAACTTCTGTGAGATGAGTACATTCCACTCACAGAGTTGAACGTTCCCTTTCACCGAGCAGTTCTGAAACACTCTTTTTGTAGAATCTGCAAGTGGCTACTTAGAGCGCTTTGAGACCTATGCTGGAAAGTGAAATATCTTCACATAAAAACTAGACAGAAGCATTCCCAGAAACTTCTCTGTGAAGTGTGCATTCAATTCACAGAGCTGAATCTTTCTTTTGATAGAGAAGTTTTGAGACACTCTTTCTGTAGAATCTGCAAGTGAATATCTGGAGCGCTTTGAGTCCTAGGCTGGAAAAGAAAGTATCTTCACATAGAAACTAGACAGAAGCATTCTCAAAGACTTCTCTGTGATGTGTGCATTCAACTCACAGAGTTGAAACATCCTTTTGATTTGGCAGTTTTAAAACAATCATTTGGTAGAATCTGCTAGTGGATATTTGCAGTATTTTGAGGCATATGCAGGAAAAGGTAATATCTTCACTTGAAAACTAGACAGAGGCATTCTCAGAAACTTCTTTCTGATGTGTGCCTTGAACTTCCGGAGTTGAACCTTCCTCTTCATAGAGCAGTTATATAATAGTCTTTAAGTATAATCTGTAAGTGGATATGTGGAGAACTTTGAGGACTGTGCTGGAAAAGGAAATGTCTTCCCATAGAAAGGAGACAGAAGCATTCTCAGAAGCTTCTCTGTGATGTCGGCATTCAACTCACAGAGTTGAACCTTCCTTTTGATAGAGCAGTTTTCAAACACACTTTGTGGATTCTGCAATTGGTTATTTGGAGAGTTTTGAGGCCTGTACTGGAAAAGGAAATATCTTCAGGTAAAAACTAGACAGAAGCATTCTCAGAAACTTCGTTGTGATGTTTGCATTCAACTCACGGAGTTGAACCCTCTTTTTGATTGCGCAGTTTTAAATCACTGTCTTTGTTGAATCTCCAAGTGGATATTTGGAGCGATTTGGGGCATATTCTGGAAAAGGAAATATCCTCACTTGAAAACTAGATAGAAGAAGTCCCAGAAACTCCTTTGTGACGTCTGCTTTCGACTCACAGAGTTGAACCTTCCTTTTCACAGAGCAGTTTGGAAACACTCTTTTTGTAGAATCTGCGAGTGGTTATTCGGAGAGCTTCGAGGCCCATGCTGGAAATGGAAATACCTTCACATAAAAACTAGACAGAAGCGTTCTCAGAAATTTCTCTGTGATGTGTGCATTGAACTCACAGAGTTGATCCTTCCTATTGATAGTGCAATTTTGTAACACTGTTTTAGTAGAATCTGCAAGTGGATTCTTGGGGAGATTTGAGGCCTATGCTGGAAAACGAAATATCTTCACATAGAAACTAGACGGAAGCATTATCAGAAACTTCTCTGTGATGTGTGCATTAAACTCACAGAGTTGAACATTGCTTTTGATGGAGCAGTTTTGAAACACTCTTTTCGTAGAATCTGCAAGTGGTTATTTAGAGCGCTTTGAGGCCTACGCTGCAAATGGAAATATCTTCACATAAAAACTAGACAGAAGCATTCTCAGAAATTCCTTTGTGATGTGTGCATTCAACTCACAGAGATGAAGCTTCCTTTTCACAGGGCACTTTTGAAACACTGTGTTTGTGGGAACTACAAGTGGATATTTGGAGTGATTGCGGCCTCTGGTGGAAAAGCAAATATCATCAAATGAAAACTACACATAGGCATTCTCAGAAACTTCTTTGTGTGTGTGCATTCAACTCACAGAGTTGAAGAGTCCTTTTGGTAGAGCAGTTTTGAAGCACTCTTTTTGTAGAATCTGCGAGTGGTTATTCGGAGAGCTTTGAGGCCCATGCTGGAAAAGGAAATAACTTCACATAAAAAGTGGATAGAAGCATTCTCAGAAAAGTCTCTGTGATGTGAGCATTCAACTCACAGAGTTGAGCCTGCCTTTTCATACAGCATTTTTGTAACACTCTTTCAGTATAATCTGCAAGTGGATATTTGGGGCGCTTTGAGGCCTATGCTGGAAAACGAAATATCTTCACATAAAAATTAGACGGAAGCATTATCAGAAACTTCTCTGTGATGTGCGCATTCAACTCACAGGGTTGAACGTGCCTTTTGATAGAGCCGTTTTCAAACGCTCGTTTTGTGGCATCTGCATTTCGGAATTTGGAGTGCTTTGAGGCCTATACTGGAAAAGGAAATATCCTCACATAGAAACTAGACAGAAGCATTCTCAGAAACTTCTTTGTGATGTGTGCATTCAACTCACAGGGTTCGACCTTCCTTTTGCTACAACAGTTTTGAAACACTCTTTTTGTAGAATCTGCAAGTGGTTATTTGGAGCGCTTCGAGGCCTATGAGTAAAAGGAAATATCTTCAGAGAAAACTAGCCAGAAGCATTCTCAGAAACTTCTGTGTGATGAGTACATTCCACTCACAGAGTTGAACGTTCCCTTTCACCGAGCAGTTCTGAAACACTCTTTTTGTACAATCTGCAAGTGGCTACTTAGAGCGCTTTGAGACCTATGCTGGAAAGTGAAATATCTTCACATAAAAACTAGACAGAAGCATTCCCAGAAACTTCTCTGTGAAGTGTGCATTCAATTCACAGAGCTGAATCTTTCTTTTGATAGAGAAGTTTTGAGACACTCTTTCTGTAGAATCTGCAAGTGAATATCTGGAGCGCTTTGAGTCCTAGGCTGGAAAAGAAAGTATCTTCACATAGAAACTAGACAGAAGCATTCTGAAAGACTTCTCTGTGATGTGTGCATTCAACTCACAGAGTTGAAACATCCTTTTGATTTGGCAGTTTTAAAACAATCATTTTGTAGAATCTGCTAGTGGATATTTGCAGTATTTTGAGGCATATGCAGGAAAAGGTAATATCTTCACTTGAAAACTAGACAGAGGCATTCTCAGAAACTTCTTTCTGATGTGTGCCTTGAACTTCCGGAGTTGAACCTTCCTCTTCATAGAGCAGTTATATAATAGTCTTTAAGTATAATCTGCAAGTGGATATGTGGAGAACTTTGAGGACTGTGCTGGAAAAGGAAATGTCTTCCCATAGAAAGGAGACGGAAGCATTCTCAGAAGCTTCTCTGTGATGTCGGCATTCAACTCACAGAGTTGAACCTTCCTTTTGATAGAGCAGTTTTCAAACACACTTTGTGGATTCTGCAATTGGCTATTTGGAGAGTTTTGAGGCCTGTACTGGAAAAGGAAATATCTTCAGGTAAAAACTAGACAGAAGCATTCTCAGAAACTTCGTTGTGATGTTTGCATTCAACTCACGGAGTTGAACCCTCTTTTTGATTGTGCAGTTTTAAATCACTGTCTTTGTTGAATCTCCAAGTGGATATTTGGAGCGATTTGGGGCATATTCTGGAAAAGGAAATATCCTCACTTGAAAACTAGATAGAAGAAGTCCCAGAAACTCCTTTGTGACGTCTGCTTTCGACTCACAGAGTTGAACCTTCCTTTTCACAGAGCAGTTTGGAAACACTCTTTTTGTAGAATCTGCGAGTGGTTATTCGGAGAGCTTCGAGGCCCATGCTGGAAATGGAAATACCTTCACATAAAAACTAGACAGAAGCGTTCTCAGAAATTTCTCTGTGATGTGTGCATTGAACTCAGAGAGTTGATCCTTCCTATTGATAGAGCATTTTTGTAACACTGTTTTAGTAGAATCCGCAAGTGGATTCTTGGGGAGATTTGAGGCCTATGCTGGAAAACGAAATATCTTCACATAGAAACTAGACGGAAGCATTATCAGAAACTTCTCTGTGATGTGTGCATTAAACTCACAGAGTTGAACATTGCTTTTGATGGAGCAGTTTTGAAACACTCTTTTCGTAGAATCTGCAAGTGGTTATTTAGAGCGCTTTGAGGCCTACGCTGCAAATGGAAATATCTTCACATAAAAACTAGACAGAAGCATTCTCAGAAATTCCTTTGTGATGTGTGCATTCAACTCACAGAGATGAAGCTTCCTTTTCACAGGGCACTTTTGAAACACTGTGTTTGTGGGAACTACAAGTGGATATTTGGAGTGATTGCGGCCTCTGGTGGAAAAGCAAATATCATCAAATGAAAACTACACATAGGCATTCTCAGAAACTTCTTTGTGTGTGTGCATTCAACTCACAGAGTTGAAGAGTCCTTTTGGTAGAGCAGTTTTGAAGCACTCTTTTTGTAGAATCTGCGAGTGGTTATTCGGAGAGCTTTGAGGCCCATGCTGGAAAGGGAAATAACTTCACATAAAAAGTGGATAGAAGCATTCTCAGAAAAGTCTCTGTGATGTGTGCATTCAACTCACAGAGTTGAGCCTGCCTTTTCATACAGCATTTTTGTAACACTCTTTCAGTATAATCTGCAAGTGGATATTTGGGGCGCTTTGAGGCCTATGCTGGAAAACGAAATATCTTCACATAAAAATTAGACGGAAGCATTATCAGAAACTTCTCTGTGATGTGCGCATTCAACTCACAGGGTTGAACGTGCCTTTTGATAGAGCCGTTTTCAAACGCTCGTTTTGTGGCATCTGCATTTCGGAATTTGGAGTGCTTTGAGGCCTATACTGGAAAAGGAAATATCCTCACATAGAAACTAGACAGAAGCATTCTCAGAAACTTCTTTGTGATGTGTGCATTCAACTCACAGGGTTCGACCTTCCTTTTGCTACAACAGTTTTGAAACACTCTTTTTGTAGAATCTGCAAGTGGTTATTTGGAGCGCTTCGAGGCCTATGAGTAAAAGGAAATATCTTCAGAGAAAACTAGCCAGAAGCATTCTCAGAAACTTCTGTGTGATGAGTACATTCCACTCACAGAGTTGAACGTTCCCTTTCACCGAGCAGTTCTGAAACACTCTTTTTGTAGAATCTGCAAGTGGCTACTTAGAGCGCTTTGAGACCTATGCTGGAAAGTGAAATATCTTCACATAAAAACTAGACAGAAGCATTCCCAGAAACTTCTCTGTGAAGTGTGCATTCAATTCACAGAGCTGAATCTTTCTTTTGATAGAGAAGTTTTGAGACACTCTTTCTGTAGAATCTGCAAGTGAATATCTGGAGCGCTTTGAGTCCTAGGCTGGAAAAGAAAGTATCTTCACATAGAAACTAGACAGAAGCATTCTCAAAGACTTCTCTGTGATGTGTGCATTCAACTCACAGAGTTGAAACATCCTTTTGATTTGGCAGTTTTAAAACAATCATTTTGTAGAATCTGCTAGTGGATATTTGCAGTATTTTGAGGCATATGCAGGAAAAGGTAATATCTTCACTTGAAAACTAGACAGAGGCATTCTCAGAAACTTCTTTCTGATGTGTGCCTTGAACTTCCGGAGTTGAACCTTCCTCTTCATAGAGCAGTTATATAATAGTCTTTAAGTATAATCTGCAAGTGGATATGTGGAGAACTTTGAGGACTGTGCTGGAAAAGGAAATGTCTTCCCATAGAAAGGAGACGGAAGCATTCTCAGAAGCTTCTCTGTGATGTCGGCATTCAACTCACAGAGTTGAACCTTCCTTTAGATAGAGCAGTTTTCAAACACACTTTGTGGATTCTGCAATTGGTTATTTGGAGAGTTTTGAGGCCTGTACTGGAAAAGGAAATATCTTCAGGTAAAAACTAGACAGAAGCATTCTCAGAAACTTCGTTGTGATGTTTGCATTCAACTCACGGAGTTGAACCCTCTTTTTGATTGCACAGTTTTAAATCACTGTCTTTGTTGAATCTCCAAGTGGATATTTGGAGCGATTTGGGGCATATTCTGGAAAAGGAAATATCCTCACTTGAAAACTAGATAGAAGAAGTCCCAGAAACTCCTTTGTGACGTCTGCTTTCGACTCACAGAGTTGAACCTTCCTTTTCACAGAGCAGTTTGGAAACACTCTTTTTGTAGAATCTGCGAGTGGTTATTCGGAGAGCTTCGAGGCCCATGCTGGAAATGGAAATACCTTCACATAAAAACTAGACAGAAGCGTTCTCAGAAATTTCTCTGTGATGTGTGCATTGAAATCACAGAGTTGATCCTTCCTATTGATAGAGCAATTTTGTAACACTGTTTTAGTAGAATCTGCAAGTGGATTCTTGGGGAGATTTGAGGCCTATGCTGGAAAACGAAATATCTTCACATAGAAACTAGACGGAAGCATTATCAGAAACTTCTCTGTGATGTGTGCATTAAACTCACAGAGTTGAACATTGCTTTTGATGGAGCAGTTTTGAAACACTCTTTTCGTAGAATCTGCAAGTGGTTATTTAGAGCGCTTTGAGGCCTACGCTGCAAATGGAAATATCTTCACATAAAAACTAGACAGAAGCATTCTCAGAAATTCCTTTGTGATGTGTGCATTCAACTCACAGAGATGAAGCTTCCTTTTCACAGGGCACTTTTGAAACACTGTGTTTGTGGGAACTACAAGTGGATATTTGGAGTGATTGCGGCCTCTGGTGGAAAAGCAAATATCATCAAATGAAAACTACACATAGGCATTCTCAGAAACTTCTTTGTGTGTGTGCATTCAACTCACAGAGTTGAAGAGTCCCTTTGGTAGAGCAGTTTTGAAGCACTCTTTTTGTAGAATCTGCGAGTGGTTATTCGGAGAGCTTTGAGTCCCATGCTGGAAAAGGAAATAACTTCACATAAAAACTGGACAGAAGCATTCTCAGAAAAGTCTCTGTGATGTGTGCATTCAACTCACAGAGTTGAGCCTGCCTTTTCATACAGCATTTTTGTAACACTCTTTCAGTATAATCTGCAAGTGGATCTTTGGGGCGCTTTGAGGCCTATGCTGGAAAACGAAATATCTTCACATAAAAATTAGACGGAAGCATTATCAGAAACTTCTCTGTGATGTGCGCATTCAACTCACAGGGTTGAACGTGCCTTTCGATACAGCCGTTTTCGAACGCTCGTTTTGTGGCATCTGCATTTCGGAATTTGGAGTGCTTTGAGGCCTATACTGGAAAAGGAAATATCCTCACATAGAAACTAGACAGAAGCATTCTCAGAAACTTCTTTGTGATGTGTGCATTCAACTCACAGGGTTCGACCTTCCTTTTGCTACAACAGTTTTGAAACACTCTTTTTGTAGAATCTGCAAGTGGTTATTTGGAGCGCTTCGAGGCCTATGAGTAAAAGGAAATATCTTCAGAGAAAACTAGCCAGAAGCATTCTCAGAAACTTCTGTGTGATGAGTACATTCCACTCACAGAGTTGAACGTTCCCTTTCACCGAGCAGTTCTGAAACACTCTTTTTGTAGAATCTGCAAGTGGCTACTTAGAGCGCTTTGAGACCTATGCTGGAAAGTGAAATATCTTCACATAAAAACTAGACAGAAGCATTCCCAGAAACTTCTCTGTGAAGTGTGCATTCAATTCACAGAGCTGAATCTTTCTTTTGATAGAGAAGTTTTGAGACACTCTTTCTGTAGAATCTGCAAGTGAATATCTGGAGCGCTTTGAGTCCTAGGCTGGAAAAGAAAGTATCTTCACATAGAAACTAGACAGAAGCATTCTCAAAGACTTCTCTGTGATGTGTGCATTCAACTCACAGAGTTGAAACATCCTTTTGATTTGGCAGTTTTAAAACAATCATTTTGTAGAATCTGCTAGTGGATATTTGCAGTATTTTGAGGCATATGCAGGAAAAGGTAATATCTTCACTTGAAAACTAGACAGAGGCATTCTAAGAAACTTCTTTCTGATGTGTGCCTTGAACTTCCGGAGTTGAACCTTCCTCTTCATAGAGCAGTTATATAATAGTCTTTAAGTATAATCTGCAAGTGGATATGTGGAGAACTTTGAGGACTGTGCCGGAAAAGGAAATGTCTTCCCATAGAAAGGAGACGGAAGCATTCTCAGAAGCTTCTCTGTGATGTCGGCATTCAACTCACAGAGTTGAACCTTCCTTTAGATAGAGCAGTTTTGAAACACACTTTGTGGATTCCGCAATTGGTTATTTGGAGAGTTTTGAGGCCTGTACTGGAAAAGGAAATATCTTCAGGTAAAAACTAGACAGAAGCATTCTCAGAAACTTCGTTGTGATGTTTGCATTCAACTCACGGAGTTGAACCCTCTTTTTGATTGCGCAGTTTTAAATCACTGTCTTTGTTGAATCTCCAAGTGGATATTTGGAGCGATTTGGGGCATATTCTGGAAAAGGAAATATCCTCACTTGAAAACTAGATAGAAGAAGTCCCAGAAACTCCTTTGTGCTCCTTTCAGAAACTCCTTTCTGCTTTCGACTCACAGAGTTGAACCTTCCTTTTCACAGAGCAGTTTGGAAACACTCTTTTTGTAGAATCTGTGAGTGGTTATTCGGAGAGCTTCGAGGCCCATGCAGGAAATGGAAATACCTTCACATAAAAACTAGACAGAAGCGTTCTCAGAAATTTCTCTGTGATGTGTGCATTGATCTCACAGAGTTGATCCTTCCTATTGATAGAGCATTTTTGTAACACTGTTTTAGTAGAATCTGCAAGTGGATTCTTGGGGAGATTTGAGGCCTCTGCTGGAAAACGAAATATCTTCACATAGAAACTAGACGGAAGCATTATCAGAAACTTCTCTGTGATATGTGCATTAAACTCACAGAGTTGAACATTGCTTTTGATGGAGCAGTTTTGAAACACTCTTTTCGTAGAATCTGCAAGTGGTTATTTAGAGCGCTTTGAGGCCTACGCTGCAAATGGAAATATCTTCACATAAAAACTAGACAGAAGCATTCTCAGAAATTCCTTTGTGATGTGTGCATTCAACTCACAGAGATGAAGCTTCCTTTTCACAGGGCACTTTTGAAACACTGTGTTTGTGGGAACTACAAGTGGATATTTGGAGTGATTGCGGCCTCTGGTGGAAAAGCAAATATCATCAAATGAAAACTACACATAGGCATTCTCAGAAACTTCTTTGTGTGTGTGCATTCAACTCACAGAGTTGAAGAGTCCTTTTGGTAGAGCAGTTTTGAAGCACTCTTTTTGTAGAATCTGCGAGTGGTTATTCGGAGAGCTTTGAGGCCCATGCTGGAAAAGGAAATATCTTCACATAAAAACTGGACAGAAGCATTCTCAGAAAATTCTCTGTGATGTGTGCATTCAACTCACAGAGTTGAGCCTGCCTTTTCATACAGCATTTTTGTAACACTCTTTCAGTATAATCTGCAAGTGGATCTTTGGGGCGCTTTGAGGCCTATGCTGGAAAACGAAATATCTTCACATAAAAATTAGACGGAAGCATTATCAGAAACTTCTCTGTGATGTGCGCATTCAACTCACAGGGTTGAACGTGCCTTTTGATACAGCCGTTTTCAAACGCTCGTTTTGTGGCATCTGCATTTCGGAATTTGGAGTGCTTTGAGGCCTATACTGGAAAAGGAAATATCCTCACATAGAAACTAGACAGAAGCATTCTCAGAAACTTCTTTGTGATGTGTGCATTCAACTCACAGGGTTCGACCTTCCTTTTGCTACAACAGTTTTGAAACACTCTTTTTGTAGAATCTGCAAGTGGTTATTTGGAGCGCTTCGAGGCCTATGAGTAAAAGGAAATATCTTCAGAGAAAACTAGCCAGAAGCATTCTCAGAAACTTCTGTGTGATGAGTACATTCCACTCACAGAGTTGAACGTTCCCTTTCACCGAGCAGTTCTGAAACACTCTTTTTGTAGAATCTGCAAGTGGCTACTTAGAGCGCTTTGAGACCTATGCTGGAAAGTGAAATATCTTCACATAAAAACTAGACAGAAGCATTCCCAGAAACTTCTCTGTGAAGTGTGCATTCAATTCACAGAGATGAATCTTTCTTTTGATAGAGAAGTTTTGAGACACTCTTTCTGTAGAATCTGCAAGTGAATATCTGGAGCGCTTTGAGTCCTAGGCTGGAAAAGAAAGTATCTTCACATAGAAACTAGACAGAAGCATTCTCAAAGACTTCTCTGTGATGTGTGCATTCAAGTCACAGAGTTGAAACATCCTTTTGATTTGGCAGTTTTAAAACAATCATTTTGTAGAATCTGCTGGTGGATATTTGCAGTATTTTGAGGCATATGCAGGAAAAGGTAATATCTTCACTTGAAAACTAGACAGAGGCATTCTCAGAAACTTCTTTCTGATGTGTGCCTTGAACTTCCGGAGTTGAACCTTCCTCTTCATAGAGCAGTTATATAATAGTCTTTAAGTATAATCTGCAAGTGGATATGTGGAGAACTTTGAGGACTGTGCTGGAAAAGGAAATGTCTTCCCATAGAAAGGAGACGGAAGCATTCTCAGAAGCTTCTCTGTGATGTCGGCATTGAACTCACAGAGTTGAACCTTCCTTTTGATAAAGCAGTTTTCAAACACACTTTGTGGATTCTGCAATTGGTTATTTGGAGAGTTTTGAGGCCTGTACTGGAAAAGGAAATATCTTCAGGTAAAAACTAGACAGAAACATTCTCAGAAACTTCGTTGTGATGTTTGCATTCAACTCACGGAGTTGAACCCTCTTTTTGATTGCGCAGTTTTAAATCACTGTCTTTGTTGAATCTCCAAGTGGATATTTGGAGCGATTTGGGGCATATTCTGGAAAAGGAAATATCCTCACTTGAAAACTAGATAGAAGAAGTCCCAGAAACTCCTTTGTGACGTCTGCTTTCGACTCACAGAGTTGAACCTTCCTTTTCACAGAGCAGTTTGGAAACACTTTTTGTAGAATCTGCGAGTGGTTATTCGGAGAGCTTCGAGGCCCATGCAGGAAATGGAAATACCTTCACATAAAAACTAGACAGAAGCGTTCTCAGAAATTTCTCTGTGATGTGTGCATTGAACTCACAGAGTTGATCCTTCCTATTGATAGAGCATTTTTGTAACACTGTTTTAGTAGAATCTGCAAGTGGATTCTTGGGGAGATTTGAGGCCTATGCTGGAAAACGAAATATCTTCACATAGAAACTAGACGGAAGCATTATCAGAAACTTCTCTGTGATGTGTGCATTAAACTCACAGAGTTGAACATTGCTTTTGATGGAGCAGTTTTGAAACACTCTTTTCGTAGAATCTGCAAGTGGTTATTTAGAGCGCTTTGAGGCCTACGCTGCAAATGGAAATATCTTCACATAAAAACTAGACAGAAGCATTCTCAGAAATTCCTTTGTGATGTGTGCATTCAACTCACAGAGATGAAGCTTCCTTTTCACAGGGCACTTTTGAAACACTGTGTTTGTGGGAACTACAAGTGGATATTTGGAGTGATTGCGGCCTCTGGTGGAAAAGCAAATATCATCAAATGAAAACTACACATAGGCATTCTCAGAAACTTCTTTGTGTGTGTGCATTCAACTCACAGAGTTGAAGAGTCCTTTTGGTAGAGCAGTTTTGAAGCACTCTTTTTGTAGAATCTGCGAGTGGTTATTCGGAGAGCTTTGAGGCCCATGCTGGAAAAGGAAATATCTTCACATAAAAACTGGACAGAAGCATTCTCAGAAAATTCTCTGTGATGTGTGCATTCAACTCACAGAGTTGAGCCTGCCTTTTCATACAGCATTTTTGTAACACTCTTTCAGTATAATCTGCAAGTGGATATTTGGGGCGCTTTGAGGCCTATGCTGGAAAACGAAATATCTTCACATAAAAATTAGACGGAAGCATTATCAGAAACTTCTCTGTGATGTGCGCATTCAACTCACAGGGTTGAACGTGCCTTTTGATACAGCCGTTTTCAAACGCTCGTTTTGTGGCATCTGCATTTCGGAATTTGGAGTGCTTTGAGGCCTATACTGGAAAAGGAAATATCCTCACATAGAAACTAGACAGAAGCATTCTCAGAAACTTCTTTGTGATGTGTGCATTCAACTCACAGGGTTCGACCTTCCTTTTGCTACAACAGTTTTGAAACACTCTTTTTGTAGAATCTGCAAGTGGTTATTTGGAGCGCTTCGAGGCCTATGAGTAAAAGGAAATATCTTCAGAGAAAACTAGCCAGAAGCATTCTCAGAAACTTCTGTGTGATGAGTACATTCCACTCACAGAGTTGAACGTTCCCTTTCACCGAGCAGTTCTGAAACACTCTTTTTGTAGAATCTGCAAGTGGCTACTTAGAGCGCTTTGAGACCTATGCTGGAAAGTGAAATATCTTCACATAAAAACTAGACAGAAGCATTCCCAGAAACTTCTCTGTGAAGTGTGCATTCAATTCACAGAGCTGAATCTTTCTTTTGATAGAGAAGTTTTGAGACACTCTTTCTGTAGAATCTGCAAGTGAATATCTGGAGCGCTTTGAGTCCTAGGCTGGAAAAGAAAGTATCTTCACATAGAAACTAGACAGAAGCATTCTCAAAGACTTCTCTGTGATGTGTGCATTCAACTCACAGAGTTGAAACATCCTTTTGATTTGGCAGTTTTAAAACAATCATTTTGTAGAATCTGCTAGTGGATATTTGCAGTATTTTGAGGCATATGCAGGAAAAGGTAATATCTTCACTTGAAAACTAGACAGAGGCATTCTCAGAAACTTCTTTCTGATGTGTGCCTTGAACTTCCGGAGTTGAACCTTCCTCTTCATAGAGCAGTTATATAATAGTCTTTAAGTATAATCTGCAAGTGGATATGTGGAGAACTTTGAGGACTGTGCTGGAAAAGGAAATGTCTTCCCATAGAAAGGAGACGGAAGCATTCTCAGAAGCTTCTCTGTGATGTCGGCATTCAACTCACAGAGTTGAACCTTCCTTTTGATAGAGCAGTTTTCAAACACACTTTGTGGATTCTGCAATTGGTTATTTGGAGAGTTTTGAGGCCTGTACTGGAAAAGGAAATATCTTCAGGTAAAAACTAGACAGAAGCATTCTCAGAAACTTCGTTGTGATGTTTGCATTCAACTCACGGAGTTGAACCCTCTTTTTGATTGTGCAGTTTTAAATCACTGTCTTTGTTGAATCTCCAAGTGGACATTTGGAGCGATTTGGGGCATATTCTGGAAAAGGAAATATCCTCACTTGAAAACTAGATAGAAGAAGTCCCAGAAACTCCTTTGTGACGTCTGCTTTCGACTCACAGAGTTGAACCTTCCTTTTCACAGAGCAGTTTGGAAACACTCTTTTTGTAGAATCTGCGAGTGGTTATTCGGAGAGCTTCGAGGCCCATGCTGGAAATGGAAATACCTTCACATAAAAACTAGACAGAAGCGTTCTCAGAAATTTCTCTGTGATGTGTGCATTGAACTCACAGAGTTGATCCTTCCTATTGATAGAGCATTTTTGTAGCACTGTTTTAGTAGAATCCGCAAGTGGATTCTTGGGGAGATTTGAGGCCTATGCTGGAAAACGAAATATCTTCACATAGAAACTAGACGGAAGCATTATCAGAAACTTCTCTGTGATGTGTGCATTAAACTCACAGAGTTGAACATTGCTTTTGATGGAGCAGTTTTGAAACACTCTTTTCGTAGAATCTGCAAGTGGTTATTTAGAGCGCTTTGAGGCCTACGCTGCAAATGGAAATATCTTCACATAAAAACTAGACAGAAGCATTCTCAGAAATTCCTTTGTGATGTGTGCATTCAACTCACAGAGATGAAGCTTCCTTTTCACAGGGCACTTTTGAAACACTGTGTTTGTGGGAACTACAAGTGGATATTTGGAGTGATTGCGGCCTCTGGTGGAAAAGCAAATATCATCAAATGAAAACTACACATAGGCATTCTCAGAAACTTCTGTGTGTGTGTGCATTCAACTCACAGAGTTGAAGAGTCCTTTTGGTAGAGCAGTTTTGAAGCACTCTTTTTGTAGAATCTGCGAGTGGTTATTCGGAGAGCTTTGAGGCCCATGCTGGAAAAGGAAATATCTTCACATAAAAACTGGACAGAAGCATTCTCAGAAAAGTCTCTGTGATGTGTGCATTCAACTCACAGAGTTGAGCCTGCCTTTTCATACAGCATTTTTGTAACACTCTTTCAGTATAATCTGCAAGTGGATATTTGGGGCGCTTTGAGGCCTATGCTGGAAAACGAAATATATTCACATAAAAATTAGACGGAAGCATTATCAGAAACTTCTCTGTGATGTGCGCATTCAACTCACAGGGTTGAACGTGCCTTTCGATACAGCCGTTTTCAAACGCTCGTTTTGTGGCATCTGCATTTCGGAATTTGGAGTGCTTTGAGGCCTATACTGGAAAAGGAAATATCCTCACATAGAAACTAGACAGAAGCATTCTCAGAAACTTCTTTGTGATGTGTGCATTCCACTCACAGGGTTCGACCTTCCTTTTGCTACAACAGTTTTGAAACACTCTTTTTGTAGAATCTGCAAGTGGTTATTTGGAGCGCTTCGCGGCCTATGAATAAAAGGAAATATCTTCAGAGAAAACTAGCCAGAAGCATTCTCAGAAACTTCTGTGAGATGAGTACATTCCACTCACAGAGTTGAACGTTCCCTTTCACCGAGCAGTTCTGAAACACTCTTTTTGTAGAATCTGCAAGTGGCTACTTAGAGCGCTTTGAGACCTATGCTGGAAAGTGAAATATCTTCACATAAAAACTAGACAGAAGCATTCCCAGAAACTTCTCTGTGAAGTGTGCATTCAATTCACAGAGCTGAATCTTTCTTTTGATAGAGAAGTTTTGAGACACTCTTTCTGTAGAATCTGCAAGTGAATATCTGGAGCGCTTTGAGTCCTAGGCTGGAAAAGAAAGTATCTTCACATAGAAACTAGACAGAAGCATTCTCAAAGACTTCTCTGTGATGTGTGCATTCAACTCACAGAGTTGAAACATCCTTTTGATTTGGCAGTTTTAAAACAATCATTTGGTAGAATCTGCTAGTGGATATTTGCAGTATTTTGAGGCATATGCAGGAAAAGGTAATATCTTCACTTGAAAACTAGACAGAGGCATTCTCAGAAACTTCTTTCTGATGTGTGCCTTGAACTTCCGGAGTTGAACCTTCCTCTTCATAGAGCAGTTATATAATAGTCTTTAAGTATAATCTGTAAGTGGATATGTGGAGAACTTTGAGGACTGTGCTGGAAAAGGAAATGTCTTCCCATAGAAAGGAGACAGAAGCATTCTCAGAAGCTTCTCTGTGATGTCGGCATTCAACTCACAGAGTTGAACCTTCCTTTTGATAGAGCAGTTTTCAAACACACTTTGTGGATTCCGCAATTGGTTATTTGGAGAGTTTTGAGGCCTGTACTGGAAAAGGAAATATCTTCAGGTAAAAACTAGACAGAAGCATTCTCAGAAACTTCGTTGTGATGTTTGCATTCAACTCACGGAGTTGAACCCTCTTTTTGATTGCGCAGTTTTAAATCACTGTCTTTGTTGAATCTCCAAGTGGATATTTGGAGCGATTTGGGGCATATTCTGGAAAAGGAAATATCCTCACTTGAAAACTAGATAGAAGAAGTCCCAGAAACTCCTTTGTGACGTCTGCTTTCGACTCACAGAGTTGAACCTTCCTTTTCACAGAGCAGTTTGGAAACACTCTTTTTGTAGAATCTGCGAGTGGTTATTCGGAGAGCTTCGAGGCCCATGCTGGAAATGGAAATACCTTCACATAAAAACTAGACAGAAGTGTTCTCAGAAATTTCTCTGTGATGTGTGCATTGAAATCACAGAGTTGATCCTTCCTATTGATAGAGCAATTTTGTAACACTGTTTTAGTAGAATCTGCAAGTGGATTCTTGGGAGATTTGAGGCCTATGCTGGAAAACGAAATATGTTCACATAGAAACTAGACGGAAGCATTATCAGAAACTTCTCTGTGATGTGTGCATTAAACTCACAGAGTTGAACATTGCTTTTGATGGAGCAGTTTTGAAACACTCTTTTCGTAGAATCTGCAAGTGGTTATTTAGAGCGCTTTGAGGCCTACGCTGCAAATGGAAATATCTTCACATAAAAACTAGACAGAAGCATTCTCAGAAATTCCTTTGTGATGTGTGCATTCAACTCACAGAGATGAAGCTTCCTTTTCACAGGGCACTTTTGAAACACTGTGTTTGTGGGAACTACAAGTGGATATTTGGAGTGATTGCGGCCTCTGGTGGAAAAGCAAATATCATCAAATGAAAACTACACATAGGCATTCTCAGAAACTTCTTTGTGTGTGTGCATTCAACTCACAGAGTTGAAGAGTCCCTTTGGTAGAGCAGTTTTGAAGCACTCTTTTTGTAGAATCTGCGAGTGGTTATTCGGAGAGCTTTGAGTCCCATGCTGGAAAAGGAAATAACTTCACATAAAAACTGGACAGAAGCATTCTCAGAAAAGTCTCTGTGATGTGTGCATTCAACTCACAGAGTTGAGCCTGCCTTTTCATACAGCATTTTTGTAACACTCTTTCAGTATAATCTGCAAGTGGATCTTTGGGGCGCTTTGAGGCCTATGCTGGAAAACGAAATATCTTCACATAAAAATTAGACGGAAGCATTATCAGAAACTTCTCTGTGATGTGCGCATTCAACTCACAGGGTTGAACGTGCCTTTCGATACAGCCGTTTTCGAACGCTCGTTTTGTGGCATCTGCATTTCGGAATTTGGAGTGCTTTGAGGCCTATACTGGAAAAGGAAATATCCTCACATAGAAACTAGACAGAAGCATTCTCAGAAACTTCTTTGTGATGTGTGCATTCAACTCACAGGGTTCGACCTTCCTTTTGCTACAACAGTTTTGAAACACTCTTTTTGTAGAATCTGCAAGTGGTTATTTGGAGCGCTTCGAGGCCTATGAGTAAAAGGAAATATCTTCAGA
Organism: Pongo pygmaeus; assembly: GCF_028885625.2. NCBI lineage: Eukaryota > Metazoa > Chordata > Mammalia > Primates > Hominidae > Pongo > Pongo pygmaeus. The sequence continues at coordinate 41,032,989 of NC_072391.2, read as the reverse complement.
GAAAACTAGCCAGAAGCATTCTCAGAAACTTCTGTGTGATGAGTACATTCCACTCACAGAGTTGAACGTTCCCTTTCACCGAGCAGTTCTGAAACACTCTTTTTGTAGAATCTGCAAGTGGCTACTTAGAGCGCTTTGAGACCTATGCTGGAAAGTGAAATATCTTCACATAAAAACTAGACAGAAGCATTCCCAGAAACTTCTCTGTGAAGTGTGCATTCAATTCACAGAGCTGAATCTTTCTTTTGATAGAGAAGTTTTGAGACACTCTTTCTGTAGAATCTGCAAGTGAATATCTGGAGCGCTTTGAGTCCTAGGCTGGAAAAGAAAGTATCTTCACATAGAAACTAGACAGAAGCATTCTCAAAGACTTCTCTGTGATGTGTGCATTCAACTCACAGAGTTGAAACATCCTTTTGATTTGGCAGTTTTAAAACAATCATTTTGTAGAATCTGCTAGTGGATATTTGCAGTATTTTGAGGCATATGCAGGAAAAGGTAATATCTTCACTTGAAAACTAGACAGAGGCATTCTCAGAAACTTCTTTCTGATGTGTGCCTTGAACTTCCGGAGTTGAACCTTCCTCTTCATAGAGCAGTTATATAATAGTCTTTAAGTATAATCTGCAAGTGGATATGTGGAGAACTTTGAGGACTGTGCCGGAAAAGGAAATGTCTTCCCATAGAAAGGAGACGGAAGCATTCTCAGAAGCTTCTCTGTGATGTCGGCATTCAACTCACAGAGTTGAACCTTCCTTTAGATAGAGCAGTTTTGAAACACACTTTGTGGATTCCGCAATTGGTTATTTGGAGAGTTTTGAGGCCTGTACTGGAAAAGGAAATATCTTCAGGTAAAAACTAGACAGAAGCATTCTCAGAAACTTCGTTGTGATGTTTGCATTCAACTCACGGAGTTGAACCCTCTTTTTGATTGCGCAGTTTTAAATCACTGTCTTTGTTGAATCTCCAAGTGGATATTTGGAGCGATTTGGGGCATATTCTGGAAAAGGAAATATCCTCACTTGAAAACTAGATAGAAGAAGTCCCAGAAACTCCTTTGTGCTCCTTTCAGAAACTCCTTTCTGCTTTCGACTCACAGAGTTGAACCTTCCTTTTCACAGAGCAGTTTGGAAACACTCTTTTTGTAGAATCTGTGAGTGGTTATTCGGAGAGCTTCGAGGCCCATGCAGGAAATGGAAATACCTTCACATAAAAACTAGACAGAAGCGTTCTCAGAAATTTCTCTGTGATGTGTGCATTGATCTCACAGAGTTGATCCTTCCTATTGATAGAGCATTTTTGTAACACTGTTTTAGTAGAATCTGCAAGTGGATTCTTGGGGAGATTTGAGGCCTCTGCTGGAAAACGAAATATCTTCACATAGAAACTAGACGGAAGCATTATCAGAAACTTCTCTGTGATATGTGCATTAAACTCACAGAGTTGAACATTGCTTTTGATGGAGCAGTTTTGAAACACTCTTTTCGTAGAATCTGCAAGTGGTTATTTAGAGCGCTTTGAGGCCTACGCTGCAAATGGAAATATCTTCACATAAAAACTAGACAGAAGCATTCTCAGAAATTCCTTTGTGATGTGTGCATTCAACTCACAGAGATGAAGCTTCCTTTTCACAGGGCACTTTTGAAACACTGTGTTTGTGGGAACTACAAGTGGATATTTGGAGTGATTGCGGCCTCTGGTGGAAAAGCAAATATCATCAAATGAAAACTACACATAGGCATTCTCAGAAACTTCTTTGTGTGTGTGCATTCAACTCACAGAGTTGAAGAGTCCTTTTGGTAGAGCAGTTTTGAAGCACTCTTTTTGTAGAATCTGCGAGTGGTTATTCGGAGAGCTTTGAGGCCCATGCTGGAAAAGGAAATATCTTCACATAAAAACTGGACAGAAGCATTCTCAGAAAATTCTCTGTGATGTGTGCATTCAACTCACAGAGTTGAGCCTGCCTTTTCATACAGCATTTTTGTAACACTCTTTCAGTATAATCTGCAAGTGGATCTTTGGGGCGCTTTGAGGCCTATGCTGGAAAACGAAATATCTTCACATAAAAATTAGACGGAAGCATTATCAGAAACTTCTCTGTGATGTGCGCATTCAACTCACAGGGTTGAACGTGCCTTTTGATACAGCCGTTTTCAAACGCTCGTTTTGTGGCATCTGCATTTCGGAATTTGGAGTGCTTTGAGGCCTATACTGGAAAAGGAAATATCCTCACATAGAAACTAGACAGAAGCATTCTCAGAAACTTCTTTGTGATGTGTGCATTCAACTCACAGGGTTCGACCTTCCTTTTGCTACAACAGTTTTGAAACACTCTTTTTGTAGAATCTGCAAGTGGTTATTTGGAGCGCTTCGAGGCCTATGAGTAAAAGGAAATATCTTCAGAGAAAACTAGCCAGAAGCATTCTCAGAAACTTCTGTGTGATGAGTACATTCCACTCACAGAGTTGAACGTTCCCTTTCACCGAGCAGTTCTGAAACACTCTTTTTGTAGAATCTGCAAGTGGCTACTTAGAGCGCTTTGAGACCTATGCTGGAAAGTGAAATATCTTCACATAAAAACTAGACAGAAGCATTCCCAGAAACTTCTCTGTGAAGTGTGCATTCAATTCACAGAGCTGAATCTTTCTTTTGATAGAGAAGTTTTGAGACACTCTTTCTGTAGAATCTGCAAGTGAATATCTGGAGCGCTTTGAGTCCTAGGCTGGAAAAGAAAGTATCTTCACATAGAAACTAGACAGAAGCATTCTCAAAGACTTCTCTGTGATGTGTGCATTCAAGTCACAGAGTTGAAACATCCTTTTGATTTGGCAGTTTTAAAACAATCATTTTGTAGAATCTGCTGGTGGATATTTGCAGTATTTTGAGGCATATGCAGGAAAAGGTAATATCTTCACTTGAAAACTAGACAGAGGCATTCTCAGAAACTTCTTTCTGATGTGTGCCTTGAACTTCCGGAGTTGAACCTTCCTCTTCATAGAGCAGTTATATAATAGTCTTTAAGTATAATCTGCAAGTGGATATGTGGAGAACTTTGAGGACTGTGCTGGAAAAGGAAATGTCTTCCCATAGAAAGGAGACGGAAGCATTCTCAGAAGCTTCTCTGTGATGTCGGCATTGAACTCACAGAGTTGAACCTTCCTTTTGATAAAGCAGTTTTCAAACACACTTTGTGGATTCTGCAATTGGTTATTTGGAGAGTTTTGAGGCCTGTACTGGAAAAGGAAATATCTTCAGGTAAAAACTAGACAGAAACATTCTCAGAAACTTCGTTGTGATGTTTGCATTCAACTCACGGAGTTGAACCCTCTTTTTGATTGCGCAGTTTTAAATCACTGTCTTTGTTGAATCTCCAAGTGGATATTTGGAGCGATTTGGGGCATATTCTGGAAAAGGAAATATCCTCACTTGAAAACTAGATAGAAGAAGTCCCAGAAACTCCTTTGTGACGTCTGCTTTCGACTCACAGAGTTGAACCTTCCTTTTCACAGAGCAGTTTGGAAACACTCTTTTTGTAGAATCTGCGAGTGGTTATTCGGAGAGCTTCGAGGCCCATGCTGGAAATGGAAATACCTTCACATAAAAACTAGACAGAAGCGTTCTCAGAAATTTCTCTGTGATGTGTGCATTGAACTCACAGAGTTGATCCTTCCTATTGATAGAGCATTTTTGTAGCACTGTTTTAGTAGAATCCGCAAGTGGATTCTTGGGGAGATTTGAGGCCTATGCTGGAAAACGAAATATCTTCACATAGAAACTAGACGGAAGCATTATCAGAAACTTCTCTGTGATGTGTGCATTAAACTCACAGAGTTGAACATTGCTTTTGATGGAGCAGTTTTGAAACACTCTTTTCGTAGAATCTGCAAGTGGTTATTTAGAGCGCTTTGAGGCCTACGCTGCAAATGGAAATATCTTCACATAAAAACTAGACAGAAGCATTCTCAGAAATTCCTTTGTGATGTGTGCATTCAACTCACAGAGATGAAGCTTCCTTTTCACAGGGCACTTTTGAAACACTGTGTTTGTGGGAACTACAAGTGGATATTTGGAGTGATTGCGGCCTCTGGTGGAAAAGCAAATATCATCAAATGAAAACTACACATAGGCATTCTCAGAAACTTCTGTGTGTGTGTGCATTCAACTCACAGAGTTGAAGAGTCCTTTTGGTAGAGCAGTTTTGAAGCACTCTTTTTGTAGAATCTGCGAGTGGTTATTCGGAGAGCTTTGAGGCCCATGCTGGAAAAGGAAATATCTTCACATAAAAACTGGACAGAAGCATTCTCAGAAAAGTCTCTGTGATGTGTGCATTCAACTCACAGAGTTGAGCCTGCCTTTTCATACAGCATTTTTGTAACACTCTTTCAGTATAATCTGCAAGTGGATATTTGGGGCGCTTTGAGGCCTATGCTGGAAAACGAAATATCTTCACATAAAAATTAGACGGAAGCATTATCAGAAACTTCTCTGTGATGTGCGCATTCAACTCACAGGGTTGAACGTGCCTTTCGATACAGCCGTTTTCAAACGCTCGTTTTGTGGCATCTGCATTTCGGAATTTGGAGTGCTTTGAGGCCTATACTGGAAAAGGAAATATCCTCACATAGAAACTAGACAGAAGCATTCTCAGAAACTTCTTTGTGATGTGTGCATTCAACTCACAGGGTTCGACCTTCCTTTTGCTACAACAGTTTTGAAACACTCTTTTTGTAGAATCTGCAAGTGGTTATTTGGAGCGCTTCGAGGCCTATGAGTAAAAGGAAATATCTTCAGAGAAAACTAGCCAGAAGCATTCTCAGAAACTTCTGTGTGATGAGTACATTCCACTCACAGAGTTGAACGTTCCCTTTCACCGAGCAGTTCTGAAACACTCTTTTTGTAGAATCTGCAAGTGGCTACTTAGAGCGCTTTGAGACCTATGCTGGAAAGTGAAATATCTTCACATAAAAACTAGACAGAAGCATTCCCAGAAACTTCTCTGTGAAGTGTGCATTCAATTCACAGAGCTGAATCTTTCTTTTGATAGAGAAGTTTTGAGACACTCTTTCTGTAGAATCTGCAAGTGAATATCTGGAGCGCTTTGAGTCCTAGGCTGGAAAAGAAAGTATCTTCACATAGAAACTAGACAGAAGCATTCTCAAAGACTTCTCTGTGATGTGTGCATTCAAGTCACAGAGTTGAAACATCCTTTTGATTTGGCAGTTTTAAAACAATCATTTTGTAGAATCTGCTAGTGGATATTTGCAGTATTTTGAGGCATATGCAGGAAAAGGTAATATCTTCACTTGAAAACTAGACAGAGGCATTCTCAGAAACTTCTTTCTGATGTGTGCCTTGAACTTCCAGAGTTGAACCTTCCTCTTCATAGAGCAGTTATATAATAGTCTTTAAGTATAATCTGCAAGTGGATATGTGGAGAACTTTGAGGACTGTGCTGGAAAAGGAAATGTCTTCCCATAGAAAGGAGACGGAAGCATTCTCAGAAGCTTCTCTGTGATGTCGGCATTCAACTCACAGAGTTGAACCTTCCTTTTGATAGAGCAGTTTTCAAACACACTTTGTGGATTCTGCAATTGGTTATTTGGAGAGTTTTGAGGCCTGTACTGGAAAAGGAAATATCTTCAGGTAAAAACTAGACAGAAGCATTCTCAGAAACTTCGTTGTGATGTTTGCATTCAACTCACGGAGTTGAACCCTCTTTTTGATTGCGCAGTTTTAAATCACTGTCTTTGTTGAATATCCAAGTGGATATTTGGAGCGATTTGGGGCATATTCTGGAAAAGGAAATATCCTCAATTGAAAACTAGATAGAAGAAGTCCCAGAAACTCCTTTGTGACGTCTGCTTTCGACTCACAGAGTTGAACCTTCCTTTTCACAGAGCAGTTTGGAAACACTCTTTTTGTAGAATCTGCGAGTGGTTATTCGGAGAGCTTCGAGGCCCATGCTGGAAATGGAAATACCTTCACATAAAAACTAGACAGAAGCGTTCTCAGAAATTTCTCTGTGATGTGTGCATTGAACTCACAGAGTTGATCCTTCCTATTGATAGAGCAATTTTGTAACACTGTTTTAGTAGAATCCGCAAGTGGATTCTTGGGGAGATTTGAGGCCTATGCTGGAAAACGAAATATCTTCACATAGAAACTAGACGGAAGCATTATCAGAAACTTCTCTGTGATGTGTGCATTAAACTCACAGAGTTGAACATTGCTTTTGATGGAGCAGTTTCGAAACACTCTTTTCGTAGAATCTGCAAGTGGTTATTTAGAGCGATTTGAGGCCTACACTGCAAATGGAAATATCTTCACATAAAAACTAGACAGAAGCATTCTCAGAAATTCCTTTGTGATGTGTGCATTCAACTCACAGAGATGAAGCTTCCTTTTCACAGGGCACTTTTGAAACACTGTGTTTGTGGGAACTACAAGTGGATATTTGGAGTGATTGCGGCCTCTGGTGGAAAAGCAAATATCATCAAATGAAAACTACACATAGGCATTCTCAGAAACTTCTTTGTGTGTGTGCATTCAACTCACAGAGTTGAAGAGTCCTTTTGGTAGAGCAGTTTTGAAGCACTCTTTTTGTAGAATCTGCGAGTGGTTATTCGGAGAGCTTTGAGGCCCATGCTGGAAAAGGAAATATCTTCACATAAAAACTGGACAGAAGCATTCTCAGAAAATTCTCTGTGATGTGTGCATTCAACTCACAGAGTTGAGCCTGCCTTTTCATACAGCATTTTTGTAACACTCTTTCAGTATAATCTGCAAGTGGATATTTTGGGCGCTTTGAGGCCTATGCTGGAAAACGAAATATCTTCACATAAAAATTAGACGGAAGCATTATCAGAAACTTCTCTGTGATGTGCGCATTCAACTCACAGGGTTGAACGTGCCTTTCGATAGAGCCGTTTTCAAACGCTCGTTTTGTGGCATCTGGATTTCGGAATTTGGAGTGCTTTGAGGCCTATACTGGAAAAGGAAATATCCTCACATAGAAACTAGACAGAAGCATTCTCAGAAACTTCTTTGTGATGTGTGCATTCAACTCACAGGGTTCGACCTTCCTTTTGCTACAACAGTTTTGAAACACTCTTTTTGTAGAATCTGCAAGTGGTTATTTGGAGCGCTTCGAGGCCTATGAGTAAAAGGAAATATCTTCAGAGAAAACTAGCCAGAAGCATTCTCAGAAACTTCTGTGTGATGAGTACATTCCACTCACAGAGTTGAACGTTCCCTTTCACCGAGCAGTTCTGAAACACTCTTTTTTGTAGAATCTGCATGTGGCTACTTAGAGCGCTTTGAGACCTATGCTGGAAAGTGAAATATCTTCACATAAAAACTAGACAGAAGCATTCCCAGAAACTTCTCTGTGAAGTGTGCATTCAATTCACAGAGCTGAATCTTTCTTTTGATAGAGAAGTTTTGAGACACTCTTTCTGTAGAATCTGCAAGTGAATATCTGGAGCGCTTTGAGTCCTAGGCTGGAAAAGAAAGTATCTTCACATAGAAACTAGACAGAAGCATTCTCAAAGACTTCTCTGTGATGTGTGCATTCAACTCACAGAGTTGAAACATCCTTTTGATTTGGCAGTATTAAAACAATCATTTTGTAGAATCTGCTAGTGGATATTTGCAGTATTTTGAGGCATATGCAGGAAAAGGTAATATCTTCACTTGAAAACTAGACAGAGGCATTCTCAGAAACTTCTTTCTGATGTGTGCCTTGAACTTCCAGAGTTGAACCTTCCTCTTCATAGAGCAGTTATATAATAGTCTTTAAGTATAATCTGCAAGTGGATATGTGGAGAACTTTGAGGACTGTGCTGGAAAAGGAAATGTCTTCCCATAGAAAGGAGACGGAAGCATTCTCAGAAGCTTCTCTGTGATGTCGGCATTCAACTCACAGAGTTGAACCTTCCTTTTGATAGAGCAGTTTTCAAACACACTTTGTGGATTCTGCAATTGGTTATTTGGAGAGTTTTGAGGCCTGTACTGGAAAAGGAAATATCTTCAGGTAAAAACTAGACAGAAGCATTCTCAGAAACTTCGTTGTGATGTTTGCATTCAACTCACGGAGTTGAACCCTCTTTTTGATTGCGCAGTTTTAAATCACTGTCTTTGTTGAATATCCAAGTGGATATTTGGAGCGATTTGGGGCATATTCTGGAAAAGGAAATATCCTCAATTGAAAACTAGATAGAAGAAGTCCCAGAAACTCCTTTGTGACGTCTGCTTTCGACTCACAGAGTTGAACCTTCCTTTTCACAGAGCAGTTTGGAAACACTCTTTTTGTAGAATCTGCGAGTGGTTATTCGGAGAGCTTCGAGGCCCATGCTGGAAATGGAAATACCTTCACATAAAAACTAGACAGAAGCGTTCTCAGAAATTTCTCTGTGATGTGTGCATTGAACTCACAGAGTTGATCCTTCCTATTGATAGAGCAATTTTGTAACACTGTTTTAGTAGAATCCGCAAGTGGATTCTTGGGGAGATTTGAGGCCTATGCTGGAAAACGAAATATCTTCACATAGAAACTAGACGGAAGCATTATCAGAAACTTCTCTGTGATGTGTGCATTAAACTCACAGAGTTGAACATTGCTTTTGATGGAGCAGTTTCGAAACACTCTTTTCGTAGAATCTGCAAGTGGTTATTTAGAGCGATTTGAGGCCTACACTGCAAATGGAAATATCTTCACATAAAAACTAGACAGAAGCATTCTCAGAAATTCCTTTGTGATGTGTGCATTCAACTCACAGAGATGAAGCTTCCTTTTCACAGGGCACTTTTGAAACACTGTGTTTGTGGGAACTACAAGTGGATATTTGGAGTGATTGCGGCCTCTGGTGGAAAAGCAAATATCATCAAATGAAAACTACACATAGGCATTCTCAGAAACTTCTTTGTGTGTGTGCATTCAACTCACAGAGTTGAAGAGTCCTTTTGGTAGAGCAGTTTTGAAGCACTCTTTTTGTAGAATCTGCGAGTGGTTATTCGGAGAGCTTTGAGGCCCATGCTGGAAAAGGAAATATCTTCACATAAAAACTGGACAGAAGCATTCTCAGAAAATTCTCTGTGATGTGTGCATTCAACTCACAGAGTTGAGCCTGCCTTTTCATACAGCATTTTTGTAACACTCTTTCAGTATAATCTGCAAGTGGATATTTTGGGCGCTTTGAGGCCTATGCTGGAAAACGAAATATCTTCACATAAAAATTAGACGGAAGCATTATCAGAAACTTCTCTGTGATGTGCGCATTCAACTCACAGGGTTGAACGTGCCTTTCGATAGAGCCGTTTTCAAACGCTCGTTTTGTGGCATCTGGATTTCGGAATTTGGAGTGCTTTGAGGCCTATACTGGAAAAGGAAATATCCTCACATAGAAACTAGACAGAAGCATTCTCAGAAACTTCTTTGTGATGTGTGCATTCAACTCACAGGGTTCGACCTTCCTTTTGCTACAACAGTTTTGAAACACTCTTTTTGTAGAATCTGCAAGTGGTTATTTGGAGCGCTTCGAGGCCTATGAGTAAAAGGAAATATCTTCAGAGAAAACTAGCCAGAAGCATTCTCAGAAACTTCTGTGTGATGAGTACATTCCACTCACAGAGTTGAACGTTCCCTTTCACCGAGCAGTTCTGAAACACTCCTTTTTGTAGAATCTGCATGTGGCTACTTAGAGCGCTTTGAGACCTATGCTGGAAAGTGAAATATCTTCACATAAAAACTAGACAGAAGCATTCCCAGAAACTTCTCTGTGAAGTGTGCATTCAATTCACAGAGCTGAATCTTTCTTTTGATAGAGAAGTTTTGAGACACTCTTTCTGTAGAATCTGCAAGTGAATATCTGGAGCGCTTTGAGTCCTAGGCTGGAAAAGAAAGTATCTTCACATAGAAACTAGACAGAAGCATTCTCAAAGACTTCTCTGTGATGTGTGCATTCAACTCACAGAGTTGAAACATCCTTTTGATTTGGCAGTATTAAAACAATCATTTTGTAGAATCTGCTAGTGGATATTTGCAGTATTTTGAGGCATATGCAGGAAAAGGTAATATCTTCACTTGAAAACTAGACAGAGGCATTCTCAGAAACTTCTTTCTGATGTGTGCCTTGAACTTCCAGAGTTGAACCTTCCTCTTCATAGAGCAGTTATATAATAGTCTTTAAGTATAATCTGCAAGTGGATATGTGGAGAACTTTGAGGACTGTGCTGGAAAAGGAAATGTCTTCCCATAGAAAGGAGACGGAAGCATTCTCAGAAGCTTCTCTGTGATGTCGGCATTCAACTCACAGAGTTGAACCTTCCTTTTGATAGAGCAGTTTTCAAACACACTTTGTGGATTCTGCAATTGGTTATTTGGAGAGTTTTGAGGCCTGTACTGGAAAAGGAAATATCTTCAGGTAAAAACTAGACAGAAGCATTCTCAGAAACTTCGTTGTGATGTTTGCATTCAACTCACGGAGTTGAACCCTCTTTTTGATTGCGCAGTTTTAAATCACTGTCTTTGTTGAATCTCCAAGTGGATATTTGGAGCGATTTGGGGCATATTCTGGAAAAGGAAATATCCTCAATTGAAAACTAGATAGAAGAAGTCCCAGAAACTCCTTTGTGACGTCTGCTTTCGACTCACAGAGTTGAACCTTCCTTTTCACAGAGCAGTTTGGAAACACTCTTTTTGTAGAATCTGCGAGTGGTTATTCGGAGAGCTTCGAGGCCCATGCTGGAAATGGAAATACCTTCACATAAAAACTAGACAGAAGCGTTCTCAGAAATTTCTCTGTGATGTGTGCATTGAACTCACAGAGTTGATCCTTCCTATTGATAGAGCAATTTTGTAACACTGTTTTAGTAGAATCCGCAAGTGGATTCTTGGGGAGATTTGAGGCCTATGCTGGAAAACGAAATATCTTCACATAGAAACTAGACGGAAGCATTATCAGAAACTTCTCTGTGATGTGTGCATTAAACTCACAGAGTTGAACATTGCTTTTGATGGAGCAGTTTCGAAACACTCTTTTCGTAGAATCTGCAAGTGGTTATTTAGAGCGATTTGAGGCCTACGCTGCAAATGGAAATATCTTCACATAAAAACTAGACAGAAGCATTCTCAGAAATTCCTTTGTGATGTGTGCATTCAACTCACAGAGATGAAGCTTCCTTTTCACAGGGCACTTTTGAAACACTGTGTTTGTGGGAACTACAAGTGGATATTTGGAGTGATTGCGGCCTCTGGTGGAAAAGCAAATATCATCAAATGAAAACTACACATAGGCATTCTCAGAAACTTCTTTGTGTGTGTGCATTCAACTCACAGAGTTGAAGAGTCCTTTTGGTAGAGCAGTTTTGAAGCACTCTTTTTGTAGAATCTGCGAGTGGTTATTCGGAGAGCTTTGAGGCCCATGCTGGAAAAGGAAATATCTTCACATAAAAACTGGACAGAAGCATTCTCAGAAAAGTCTCTGTGATGTGTGCATTCAACTCACAGAGTTGAGCCTGCCTTTTCATACAGCATTTTTGTAACACTCTTTCAGTATAATCTGCAAGTGGATATTTTGGGCGCTTTGAGGCCTATGCTGGAAAACGAAATATCTTCACATAAAAATTAGACGGAAGCATTATCAGAAACTTCTCTGTGATGTGCGCATTCAACTCACAGGGTTGAACGTGCCTTTTGATACAGCCGTTTTCAAACGCTCGTTTTGTGGCATCTGGATTTCGGAATTTGGAGTGCTTTGAGGCCTATACTGGAAAAGGAAATATCCTCACATAGAAACTAGACAGAAGCATTCTCAGAAACTTCTTTGTGATGTGTGCATTCAACTCACAGGGTTCGACCTTCCTTTTGCTACAACAGTTTTGAAACACTCTTTTTGTAGAATCTGCAAGTGGTTATTTGGAGCGCTTCGAGGCCTATGAGTAAAAGGAAATATCTTCAGAGAAAACTAGCCAGAAGCATTCTCAGAAACTTCTGTGTGATGAGTACATTCCACTCACAGAGTTGAACGTTCCCTTTCACCGAGCAGTTCTGAAACACTCTTTTTGTAGAATCTGCAAGTGGCTACTTAGAGCGCTTTGAGACCTATGCTGGAAAGTGAAATATCTTCACATAAAAACTAGACAGAAGCATTCCCAGAAACTTCTCTGTGAAGTGTGCATTCAATTCACAGAGCTGAATCTTTCTTTTGATAGAGAAGTTTTGAGACACTCTTTCTGTAGAATCTGCAAGTGAATATCTGGAGCGCTTTGAGTCCTAGGCTGGAAAAGAAAGTATCTTCACATAGAAACTAGACAGAAGCATTCTCAAAGACTTCTCTGTGATGTGTGCATTCAACTCACAGAGTTGAAACATCCTTTTGATTTGGCAGTTTTAAAACAATCATTTGGTAGAATCTGCTAGTGGATATTTGCAGTATTTTGAGGCATATGCAGGAAAAGGTAATATCTTCACTTGAAAACTAGACAGAGGCATTCTCAGAAACTTCTTTCTGATGTGTGCCTTGAACTTCCGGAGTTGAACCTTCCTCTTCATAGAGCAGTTATATAATAGTCTTTAAGTATAATCTGCAAGTGGATATGTGGAGAACTTTGGGGACTGTGCTGGAAAAGGAAATGTCTTCCCATAGAAAGGAGACGGAAGCATTCTCAGAAGCTTCTCTGTGATGTCGGCATTCAACTCACAGAGTTGAACCTTCCTTTTGATAGAGCAGTTTTCAAACACACTTTGTGGATACTGCAATTGGTTATTTGGAGAGTTTTGAGGCCTGTACTGGAAAAGGAAATATCTTCAGGTAAAAACTAGACAGAAGCATTCTCAGAAACTTCGTTGTGATGTTTGCATTCAACTCATGGAGTTGAACCCTCTTTTTGATTGCGCAGTTTTAAATCACTGTCTTTGTTGAATCTCCAAGTGGATATTTGGAGCGATTTGGGGCATATTCTGGAAAAGGAAATATCCTCACTTGAAAACTAGATAGAAGAAGTCCCAGAAACTCCTTTGTGACGTCTGCTTTCGACTCACAGAGTTGAACCTTCCTTTTCACAGAGCAGTTTGGAAACACTCTTTTTGTAGAATCTGCGAGTGGTTATTCGGAGAGCTTCGAGGCCCATGCTGGAAATGGAAATACCTTCACATAAAAACTAGACAGAAGCGTTCTCAGAAATTTCTCTGTGATGTGTGCATTGAACTCACAGAGTTGATCCTTCCTATTGATAGAGCATTTTTGTAGCACTGTTTTAGTAGAATCCGCAAGTGGATTCTTGGGGAGATTTGAGGCCTATGCTGGAAAACGAAATATCTTCACATAGAAACTAGACGGAAGCATTATCAGAAACTTCTCTGTGATGTGTGCATTAAACTCACAGAGTTGAACATTGCTTTTGATGGAGCAGTTTTGAAACACTCTTTTCGTAGAATCTGCAAGTGGTTATTTAGAGCGCTTTGAGGCCTACGCTGCAAATGGAAATATCTTCACATAAAAACTAGACAGAAGCATTCTCAGAAATTCCTTTGTGATGTGTGCATTCAACTCACAGAGATGAAGCTTCCTTTTCACAGGGCACTTTTGAAACACTGTGTTTGTGGGAACTACAAGTGGATATTTGGAGTGATTGCGGCCTCTGGTGGAAAAGCAAATATCATCAAATGAAAACTACACATAGGCATTCTCAGAAACTTCTTTGTGTGTGTGCATTCAACTCACAGAGTTGAAGAGTCCTTTTGGTAGAGCAGTTTTGAAGCACTCTTTTTGTAGAATCTGCGAGTGGTTATTCGGAGAGCTTTGAGGCCCATGCTGGAAAAGGAAATAACTTCACATAAAAAGTGGACAGAAGCATTCTCAGAAAAGTCTCTGTGATGTGAGCATTCAACTCACAGAGTTGAGCCTGCCTTTTCATACAGCATTTTTGTAACACTCTTTCAGTATAATCTGCAAGTGGATATTTGGGGCGCTTTGAGGCCTATGCTGGAAAACGAAATATCTTCACATAAAAATTAGACGGAAGCATTATCAGAAACTTCTCTGTGATGTGCGCATTCAACTCACAGGGTTGAACGTGCCTTTTGATACAGCCGTTTTCAAACGCTCGTTTTGTGGCATCTGCATTTCGGAATTTGGAGTGCTTTGAGGCCTATACTGGAAAAGGAAATATCCTCACATAGAAACTAGACAGAAGCATTCTCAGAAACTTCTTTGTGATGTGTGCATTCAACTCACAGGGTTCGACCTTCCTTTTGCTACAACAGTTTTGAAACACTCTTTTTGTAGAATCTGCAAGTGGTTATTTGGAGCGCTTCGAGGCCTATGAGTAAAAGGAAATATCTTCAGAGAAAACTAGCCAGAAGCATTCTCAGAAACTTCTGTGTGATGAGTACATTCCACTCACAGAGTTGAACGTTCCCTTTCACCGAGCAGTTCTGAAACACTCTTTTTGTACAATCTGCAAGTGGCTACTTAGAGCGCTTTGAGACCTATGCTGGAAAGTGAAATATCTTCACATAAAAACTAGACAGAAGCATTCCCAGAAACTTCTCTGTGAAGTGTGCATTCAATTCACAGAGCTGAATCTTTCTTTTGATAGAGAAGTTTTGAGACACTCTTTCTGTAGAATCTGCAAGTGAATATCTGGAGCGCTTTGAGTCCTAGGCTGGAAAAGAAAGTATCTTCACATAGAAACTAGACAGAAGCATTCTCAAAGACTTCTCTGTGATGTGTGCATTCAACTCACAGAGTTGAAACATCCTTTTGATTTGGCAGTTTTAAAACAATCATTTTGTAGAATCTGCTAGTGGATATTTGCAGTATTTTGAGGCATATGCAGGAAAAGGTAATATCTTCACTTGAAAACTAGACAGAGGCATTCTCAGAAACTTCTTTCTGATGTGTGCTTTGAACTTCCGGAGTTGAACCTTCCTCTTCATAGAGCAGTTATATAATAGTCTTTAAGTATAATCTGCAAGTGGATATGTGGAGAACTTTGAGGACTGTGCTGGAAAAGGAAATGTCTTCCCATAGAAAGGAGACGGAAGCATTCTCAGAAGCTTCTCTGTGATGTCGGCATTCAACTCACAGAGTTGAACCTTCCTTTTGATAGAGCAGTTTTCAAACACACTTTGTGGATTCTGCAATTGGCTATTTGGAGAGTTTTGAGGCCTGTACTGGAAAAGGAAATATCTTCAGGTAAAAACTAGACAGAAGCATTCTCAGAAACTTCGTTGTGATGTTTGCATTCAACTCACGGAGTTGAACCCTCTTTTTGATTGCGCAGTTTTAAATCACTGTCTTTGTTGAATCTCCAAGTGGATATTTGGAGCGATTTGGGGCATATTCTGGAAAAGGAAATATCCTCACTTGAAAACTAGATAGAAGAAGTCCCAGAAACTCCTTTGTGACGTCTGCTTTCGACTCACAGAGTTGAACCTTCCTTTTCACAGAGCAGTTTGGAAACACTCTTTTTGTAGAATCTGCGAGTGGTTATTCGGAGAGCTTCGAGGCCCATGCTGGAAATGGAAATACCTTCACATAAAAACTAGACAGAAGCGTTCTCAGAAATTTCTCTGTGATGTGTGCATTGAACTCACAGAGTTGATCCTTCCTATTGATAGAGCATTTTTGTAACACTGTTTTAGTAGAATCCGCAAGTGGATTCTTGGGGAGATTTGAGGCCTATGCTGGAAAACGAAATATCTTCACATAGAAACTAGACGGAAGCATTATCAGAAACTTCTCTGTGATGTGTGCATTAAACTCACAGAGTTGAACATTGCTTTTGATGGAGCAGTTTTGAAACACTCTTTTCGTAGAATCTGCAAGTGGTTATTTAGAGCGCTTTGAGGCCTACGCTGCAAATGGAAATATCTTCACATAAAAACTAGACAGAAGCATTCTCAGAAATTCCTTTGTGATGTGTGCATTCAACTCACAGAGATGAAGCTTCCTTTTCACAGGGCACTTTTGAAACACTGTGTTTGTGGGAACTACAAGTGGATATTTGGAGTGATTGCGGCCTCTGGTGGAAAAGCAAATATCATCAAATGAAAACTACACATAGGCATTCTCAGAAACTTCTTTGTGTGTGTGCATTCAACTCACAGAGTTGAAGAGTCCTTTTGGTAGAGCAGTTTTGAAGCACTCTTTTTGTAGAATCTGCGAGTGGTTATTCGGAGAGCTTTGAGGCCCATGCTGGAAAAGGAAATATCTTCACATAAAAACTGGACAGAAGCATTCTCAGAAAATTCTCTGTGATGTGTGCATTCAACTCACAGAGTTGAGCCTGCCTTTTCATACAGCATTTTTGTAACACTCTTTCAGTATAATCTGCAAGTGGATCTTTGGGGCGCTTTGAGGCCTATGCTGGAAAACGAAATATCTTCACATAAAAATTAGACGGAAGCATTATCAGAAACTTCTCTGTGATGTGCGCATTCAACTCACAGGGTTGAACGTGCCTTTTGATAGAGCCGTTTTCAAACGCTCGTTTTGTGGCATCTGCATTTCGGAATTTGGAGTGCTTTGAGGCCTATACTGGAAAAGGAAATATCCTCACATAGAAACTAGACAGAAGCATTCTCAGAAACTTCTTTGTGATGTGTGCATTCAACTCACAGGGTTCGACCTTCCTTTTGCTACAACAGTTTTGAAACACTCTTTTTGTAGAATCTGCAAGTGGTTATTTGGAGCGCTTCGAGGCCTATGAGTAAAAGGAAATATCTTCAGAGAAAACTAGCCAGAAGCATTCTCAGAAACTTCTGTGTGATGAGTACATTCCACTCACAGAGTTGAACGTTCCCTTTCACCGAGCAGTTCTGAAACACTCTTTTTGAAGAATCTGCAAGTGGCTACTTAGAGCGCTTTGAGACCTATGCTGGAAAGTGAAATATCTTCACATAAAAACTAGACAGAAGCATTCCCAGAAACTTCTCTGTGAAGTGTGCATTCAATTCACAGAGCTGAATCTTTCTTTTGATAGAGAAGTTTTGAGACACTCTTTCTGTAGAATCTGCAAGTGAATATCTGGAGCGCTTTGAGTCCTAGGCTGGAAAAGAAAGTATCTTCACATAGAAACTAGACAGAAGCATTCTCAAAGACTTCTCTGTGATGTGTGCATTCAACTCACAGAGTTGAAACATCCTTTTGATTTGGCAGTTTTAAAACAATCATTTTGTAGAATCTGCTAGTGGATATTTGCAGTATTTTGAGGCATATGCAGGAAAAGGTAATATCTTCACTTGAAAACTAGACAGAGGCATTCTCAGAAACTTCTTTCTGATGTGTGCCTTGAACTTCCGGAGTTGAACCTTCCTCTTCATAGAGCAGTTATATAATAGTCTTTAAGTATAATCTGCAAGTGGATATGTGGAGAACTTTGAGGACTGTGCTGGAAAAGGAAATGTCTTCCCATAGAAAGGAGACGGAAGCATTCTCAGAAGCTTCTCTGTGATGTCGGCATTCAACTCACAGAGTTGAACCTTCCTTTAGATAGAGCAGTTTTCAAACACACTTTGTGGATTCTGCAATTGGTTATTTGGAGAGTTTTGAGGCCTGTACTGGAAAAGGAAATATCTTCAGGTAAAAACTAGACAGAAGCATTCTCAGAAACTTCGTTGTGATGTTTGCATTCAACTCACGGAGTTGAACCCTCTTTTTGATTGCGCAGTTTTAAATCACTGTCTTTGTTGAATCTCCAAGTGGATATTTGGAGCGATTTGGGGCATATTCTGGAAAAGGAAATATCCTCACTTGAAAACTAGATAGAAGAAGTCCCAGAAACTCCTTTGTGACGTCTGCTTTCGACTCACAGAGTTGAACCTTCCTTTTCACAGAGCAGTTTGGAAACACTCTTTTTGTAGAATCTGCGAGTGGTTATTCGGAGAGCTTCGAGGCCCATGCTGGAAATGGAAATACCTTCACATAAAAACTAGACAGAAGCGTTCTCAGAAATTTCTCTGTGATGTGTGCATTGAAATCACAGAGTTGATCCTTCCTATTGATAGAGCAATTTTGTAACACTGTTTTAGTAGAATCTGCAAGTGGATTCTTGGGGAGATTTGAGGCCTATGCTGGAAAACGAAATATCTTCACATAGAAACTAGACGGAAGCATTATCAGAAACTTCTCTGTGATGTGTGCATTAAACTCACAGAGTTGAACATTGCTTTTGATGGAGCAGTTTTGAAACACTCTTTTCGTAGAATCTGCAAGTGGTTATTTAGAGCGCTTTGAGGCCTACGCTGCAAATGGAAATATCTTCACATAAAAACTAGACAGAAGCATTCTCAGAAATTCCTTTGTGATGTGTGCATTCAACTCACAGAGATGAAGCTTCCTTTTCACAGGGCACTTTTGAAACACTGTGTTTGTGGGAACTACAAGTGGATATTTGGAGTGATTGCGGCCTCTGGTGGAAAAGCAAATATCATCAAATGAAAACTACACATAGGCATTCTCAGAAACTTCTTTGTGTGTGTGCATTCAACTCACAGAGTTGAAGAGTCCCTTTGGTAGAGCAGTTTTGAAGCACTCTTTTTGTAGAATCTGCGAGTGGTTATTCGGAGAGCTTTGAGTCCCATGCTGGAAAAGGAAATAACTTCACATAAAAACTGGACAGAAGCATTCTCAGAAAAGTCTCTGTGATGTGTGCATTCAACTCACAGAGTTGAGCCTGCCTTTTCATACAGCATTTTTGTAACACTCTTTCAGTATAATCTGCAAGTGGATCTTTGGGGCGCTTTGAGGCCTATGCTGGAAAACGAAATATCTTCACATAAAAATTAGACGGAAGCATTATCAGAAACTTCTCTGTGATGTGCGCATTCAACTCACAGGGTTGAACGTGCCTTTCGATACAGCCGTTTTCGAACGCTCGTTTTGTGGCATCTGCATTTCGGAATTTGGAGTGCTTTGAGGCCTATACTGGAAAAGGAAATATCCTCACATAGAAACTAGACAGAAGCATTCTCAGAAACTTCTTTGTGATGTGTGCATTCAACTCACAGGGTTCGACCTTCCTTTTGCTACAACAGTTTTGAAACACTCTTTTTGTAGAATCTGCAAGTGGTTATTTGGAGCGCTTCGAGGCCTATGAGTAAAAGGAAATATCTTCAGAGAAAACTAGCCAGAAGCATTCTCAGAAACTTCTGTGTGATGAGTACATTCCACTCACAGAGTTGAACGTTCCCTTTCACCGAGCAGTTCTGAAACACTCTTTTTGTAGAATCTGCAAGTGGCTACTTAGAGCGCTTTGAGACCTATGCTGGAAAGTGAAATATCTTCACATAAAAACTAGACAGAAGCATTCCCAGAAACTTCTCTGTGAAGTGTGCATTCAATTCACAGAGCTGAATCTTTCTTTTGATAGAGAAGTTTTGAGACACTCTTTCTGTAGAATCTGCAAGTGAATATCTGGAGCGCTTTGAGTCCTAGGCTGGAAAAGAAAGTATCTTCACATAGAAACTAGACAGAAGCATTCTCAAAGACTTCTCTGTGATGTGTGCATTCAACTCACAGAGTTAAAACATCCTTTTGATTTGGCAGTTTTAAAACAATCATTTTGTAGAATCTGCTAGTGGATATTTGCAGTATTTTGAGGCATATGCAGGAAAAGGTAATATCTTCACTTGAAAACTAGACAGAGGCATTCTCAGAAACTTCTTTCTGATGTGTGCCTTGAACTTCCGGAGTTGAACCTTCCTCTTCAGAGAGCAGTTATATAATAGTCTTTAAGTATAATCTGCAAGTGGATATGTGGAGAACTTTGAGGACTGTGCTGGAAAAGGAAATGTCTTCCCATAGAAAGGAGACGGAAGCATTCTCAGAAGCTTCTCTGTGATGTCGGCATTCAACTCACAGAGTTGAACCTTCCTTTAGATAGAGCAGTTTTCAAACACACTTTGTGGATTCCGCAATTGGTTATTTGGAGAGTTTTGAGGCCTGTACTGGAAAAGGAAATATCTTCAGGTAAAAACTAGACAGAAGCATTCTCAGAAACTTCGTTGTGATGTTTGCATTCAACTCACGGAGCTGAACCCTCTTTTTGATTGCGCAGTTTTAAATCACTGTCTTTGTTGAATCTCCAAGTGGATATTTGGAGCGATTTGGGGCATATTCTGGAAAAGGAAATATCCTCACTTGAAAACTAGATAGAAGAAGTCCCAGAAACTCCTTTGTGACGTCTGCTTTCGACTCACAGAGTTGAACCTTCCTTTTCACAGAGCAGTTTGGAAACACTCTTTTTGTAGAATCTGCGAGTGGTTATTCGGAGAGCTTCGAGGCCCATGCTGGAAATGGAAATACCTTCACATAAAAACTAGACAGAAGCGTTCTCAGAAATTTCTCTGTGATGTGTGCATTGAAATCACAGAGTTGATCCTTCCTATTGATAGAGCAATTTTGTAACACTGTTTTAGTAGAATCTGCAAGTGGATTCTTGGGGAGATTTGAGGCCTATGCTGGAAAACGAAATATCTTCACATAGAAACTAGACGGAAGCATTATCAGAAACTTCTCTGTGATGTGTGCATTAAACTCACAGAGTTGAACATTGCTTTTGATGGAGCAGTTTTGAAACACTCTTTTCGTAGAATCTGCAAGTGGTTATTTAGAGCGCTTTGAGGCCTACGCTGCAAATGGAAATATCTTCACATAAAAACTAGACAGAAGCATTCTCAGAAATTCCTTTGTGATGTGTGCATTCAACTCACAGAGATGAAGCTTCCTTTTCACAGGGCACTTTTGAAACACTGTGTTTGTGGGAACTACAAGTGGATATTTGGAGTGATTGCGGCCTCTGGTGGAAAAGCAAATATCATCAAATGAAAACTACACATAGGCATTCTCAGAAACTTCTTTGTGTGTGTGCATTCAACTCACAGAGTTGAAGAGTCCCTTTGGTAGAGCAGTTTTGAAGCACTCTTTTTGTAGAATCTGCGAGTGGTTATTCGGAGAGCTTTGAGGCCCATGCTGGAAAAGGAAATAACTTCACATAAAAACTGGACAGAAGCATTCTCAGAAAAGTCTCTGTGATGTGTGCATTCAACTCACAGAGTTGAGCCTGCCTTTTCATACAGCATTTTTGTAACACTCTTTCAGTATAATCTGCAAGTGGATCTTTGGGGCGCTTTGAGGCCTATGCTGGAAAACGAAATATCTTCACATAAAAATTAGACGGAAGCATTATCAGAAACTTCTCTGTGATGTGCGCATTCAACTCACAGGGTTGAACGTGCCTTTCGATACAGCCGTTTTCGAACGCTCGTTTTGTGGCATCTGCATTTCGGAATTTGGAGTGCTTTGAGGCCTATACTGGAAAAGGAAATATCCTCACATAGAAACTAGACAGAAGCATTCTCAGAAACTTCTTTGTGATGTGTGCATTCAACTCACAGGGTTCGACC
This sequence comes from Pongo pygmaeus, assembly GCF_028885625.2. NCBI lineage: Eukaryota > Metazoa > Chordata > Mammalia > Primates > Hominidae > Pongo > Pongo pygmaeus. The sequence continues at coordinate 41,011,580 of NC_072391.2, read as the reverse complement.
TTCCTTTTGCTACAACAGTTTTGAAACACTCTTTTTGTAGAATCTGCAAGTGGTTATTTGGAGCGCTTCGAGGCCTATGAGTAAAAGGAAATATCTTCAGAGAAAACTAGCCAGAAGCATTCTCAGAAACTTCTGTGTGATGAGTACATTCCACTCACAGAGTTGAACGTTCCCTTTCACCGAGCAGTTCTGAAACACTCTTTTTGTAGAATCTGCAAGTGGCTACTTAGAGCGCTTTGAGACCTATGCTGGAAAGTGAAATATCTTCACATAAAAACTAGACAGAAGCATTCCCAGAAACTTCTCTGTGAAGTGTGCATTCAATTCACAGAGCTGAATCTTTCTTTTGATAGAGAAGTTTTGAGACACTCTTTCTGTAGAATCTGCAAGTGAATATCTGGAGCGCTTTGAGTCCTAGGCTGGAAAAGAAAGTATCTTCACATAGAAACTAGACAGAAGCATTCTCAAAGACTTCTCTGTGATGTGTGCATTCAAGTCACAGAGTTGAAACATCCTTTTGATTTGGCAGTTTTAAAACAATCATTTTGTAGAATCTGCTAGTGGATATTTGCAGTATTTTGAGGCATATGCAGGAAAAGGTAATATCTTCACTTGAAAACTAGACAGAGGCATTCTCAGAAACTTCTTTCTGATGTGTGCCTTGAACTTCTGGAGTTGAACCTTCCTCTTCAGAGAGCAGTTATATAATAGTCTTTAAGTATAATCTGCAAGTGGATATGTGGAGAACTTTGAGGACTGTGCTGGAAAAGGAAATGTCTTCCCATAGAAAGGAGACGGAAGCATTCTCAGAAGCTTCTCTGTGATGTCGGCATTCAACTCACAGAGTTGAACCTTCCTTTTGATAGAGCAGTTTTCAAACACACTTTGTGGATTCCGCAATTGGTTATTTGGAGAGTTTTGAGGCCTGTACTGGAAAAGGAAATATCTTCAGGTAAAAACTAGACAGAAGCATTCTCAGAAACTTCGTTGTGATGTTTGGATTCAACTCACGGAGTTGAACCCTCTTTTTGATTGCGCAGTTTTAAATCACTGTCTTTGTTGAATCTCCAAGTGGATATTTGGAGCGATTTGGGGCATATTCTGGAAAAGGAAATATCCTCACTTGAAAACTAGATAGAAGAAGTCCCAGAAACTCCTTTGTGACGTCTGCTTTCGACTCACAGAGTTGAACCTTCCTTTTCACAGAGCAGTTTGGAAACACTCTTTTTGTAGAATCTGCGAGTGGTTATTCGGAGAGCTTCGAGGCCCATGCAGGAAATGGAAATACCTTCACATAAAAACTAGACAGAAGCGTTCTCAGAAATTTCTCTGTGATGTGTGCATTGAACTCACAGAGTTGATCCTTCCTATTGATAGAGCATTTTTGTAACACTGTTTTAGTAGAATCTGCAAGTGGATTCTTGGGGAGATTTGAGGCCTATGCTGGAAAACGAAATATCTTCACATAGAAACTAGACGGAAGCATTATCAGAAACTTCTCTGTGATGTGTGCATTAAACTCACAGAGTTGAACATTGCTTTTGATGGAGCAGTTTTGAAACACTCTTTTCGTAGAATCTGCAAGTGGTTATTTAGAGCGCTTTGAGGCCTACGCTGCAAATGGAAATATCTTCACATAAAAACTAGACAGAAGCATTCTCAGAAATTCCTTTGTGATGTGTGCATTCAACTCACAGAGATGAAGCTTCCTTTTCACAGGGCACTTTTGAAACACTGTGTTTGTGGGAACTACAAGTGGATATTTGGAGTGATTGCGGCCTCTGGTGGAAAAGCAAATATCATCAAATGAAAACTACACATAGGCATTCTCAGAAACTTCTTTGTGTGTGTGCATTCAACTCACAGAGTTGAAGAGTCCTTTTGGTAGAGCAGTTTTGAAGCACTCTTTTTGTAGAATCTGCGAGTGGTTATTCGGAGAGCTTTGAGGCCCATGCTGGAAAAGGAAATAACTTCACATAAAAACTGGACAGAAGCATTCTCAGAAAAGTCTCTGTGATGTGTGCATTCAACTCACAGAGTTGAGCCTGCCTTTTCATACAGCATTTTTGTAACACTCTTTCAGTATAATCTGCAAGTGGATCTTTGGGGCGCTTTGAGGCCTATGCTGGAAAACGAAATATCTTCACATAAAAATTAGACGGAAGCATTATCAGAAACTTCTCTGTGATGTGCGCATTCAACTCACAGGGTTGAACGTGCCTTTCGATACAGCCGTTTTCAAACGCTCGTTTTGTGGCATCTGCATTTCGGAATTTGGAGTGCTTTGAGGCCTATACTGGAAAAGGAAATATCCTCACATAGAAACTAGACAGAAGCATTCTCAGAAACTTCTTTGTGATGTGTGCATTCAACTCACAGGGTTCGAACTTCCTTTTGCTACAACAGTTTTGAAACACTCTTTTTGTAGAATCTGCAAGTGGTTATTTGGAGCGCTTCGAGGCCTATGAGTAAAAGGAAATATCTTCAGAGAAAACTAGCCAGAAGCATTCTCAGAAACTTCTGTGTGATGAGTACATTCCACTCACAGAGTTGAACGTTCCCTTTCACCGAGCAGTTCTGAAACACTCTTTTTGTAGAATCTGCAAGTGGCTACTTAGAGCGCTTTGAGACCTATGCTGGAAAGTGAAATATCTTCACATAAAAACTAGACAGAAGCATTCCCAGAAACTTCTCTGTGAAGTGTGCATTCAATTCACAGAGCTGAATCTTTCTTTTGATAGAGAAGTTTTGAGACACTCTTTCTGTAGAATCTGCAAGTGAATATCTGGAGCGCTTTGAGTCCTAGGCTGGAAAAGAAAGTATCTTCACATAGAAACTAGACAGAAGCATTCTCAAAGACTTCTCTGTGATGTGTGCATTCAACTCACAGAGTTGAAACATCCTTTTGATTTGGCAGTTTTAAAACAATCATTTGGTAGAATCTGCTAGTGGATATTTGCAGTATTTTGAGGCATATGCAGGAAAAGGTAATATCTTCACTTGAAAACTAGACAGAGGCATTCTCAGAAACTTCTTTCTGATGTGTGCCTTGAACTTCCGGAGTTGAACCTTCCTCTTCAGAGAGCAGTTATATAATAGTCTTTAAGTATAATCTGCAAGTGGATATGTGGAGAACTTTGAGGACTGTGCTGGAAAAGGAAATGTCTTCCCATAGAAAGGAGACGGAAGCATTCTCAGAAGCTTCTCTGTGATGTCGGCATTCAACTCACAGAGTTGAACCTTCCTTTAGATAGAGCAGTTTTCAAACACACTTTGTGGATTCCGCAATTGGTTATTTGGAGAGTTTTGAGGCCTGTACTGGAAAAGGAAATATCTTCAGGTAAAAACTAGACAGAAGCATTCTCAGAAACTTCGTTGTGATGTTTGCATTCAACTCACGGAGCTGAACCCTCTTTTTGATTGCGCAGTTTTAAATCACTGTCTTTGTTGAATCTCCAAGTGGATATTTGGAGCGATTTGGGGCATATTCTGGAAAAGGAAATATCCTCACTTGAAAACTAGATAGAAGAAGTCCCAGAAACTCCTTTGTGACGTCTGCTTTCGACTCACAGAGTTGAACCTTCCTTTTCACAGAGCAGTTTGGAAACACTCTTTTTGTAGAATCTGCGAGTGGTTATTCGGAGAGCTTCGAGGCCCATGCTGGAAATGGAAATACCTTCACATAAAAACTAGACAGAAGCGTTCTCAGAAATTTCTCTGTGATGTGTGCATTGAAATCACAGAGTTGATCCTTCCTATTGATAGAGCAATTTTGTAACACTGTTTTAGTAGAATCTGCAAGTGGATTCTTGGGGAGATTTGAGGCCTATGCTGGAAAACGAAATATCTTCACATAGAAACTAGACGGAAGCATTATCAGAAACTTCTCTGTGATGTGTGCATTAAACTCACAGAGTTGAACATTGCTTTTGATGGAGCAGTTTTGAAACACTCTTTTCGTAGAATCTGCAAGTGGTTATTTAGAGCGCTTTGAGGCCTACGCTGCAAATGGAAATATCTTCACATAAAAACTAGACAGAAGCATTCTCAGAAATTCCTTTGTGATGTGTGCATTCAACTCACAGAGATGAAGCTTCCTTTTCACAGGGCACTTTTGAAACACTGTGTTTGTGGGAACTACAAGTGGATATTTGGAGTGATTGCGGCCTCTGGTGGAAAAGCAAATATCATCAAATGAAAACTACACATAGGCATTCTCAGAAACTTCTTTGTGTGTGTGCATTCAACTCACAGAGTTGAAGAGTCCCTTTGGTAGAGCAGTTTTGAAGCACTCTTTTTGTAGAATCTGCGAGTGGTTATTCGGAGAGCTTTGAGGCCCATGCTGGAAAAGGAAATAACTTCACATAAAAACTGGACAGAAGCATTCTCAGAAAAGTCTCTGTGATGTGTGCATTCAACTCACAGAGTTGAGCCTGCCTTTTCATACAGCATTTTTGTAACACTCTTTCAGTATAATCTGCAAGTGGATCTTTGGGGCGCTTTGAGGCCTATGCTGGAAAACGAAATATCTTCACATAAAAATTAGACGGAAGCATTATCAGAAACTTCTCTGTGATGTGCGCATTCAACTCACAGGGTTGAACGTGCCTTTCGATACAGCCGTTTTCGAACGCTCGTTTTGTGGCATCTGCATTTCGGAATTTGGAGTGCTTTGAGGCCTATACTGGAAAAGGAAATATCCTCACATAGAAACTAGACAGAAGCATTCTCAGAAACTTCTTTGTGATGTGTGCATTCAACTCACAGGGTTCGACCTTCCTTTTGCTACAACAGTTTTGAAACACTCTTTTTGTAGAATCTGCAAGTGGTTATTTGGAGCGCTTCGAGGCCTATGAGTAAAAGGAAATATCTTCAGAGAAAACTAGCCAGAAGCATTCTCAGAAACTTCTGTGTGATGAGTACATTCCACTCACAGAGTTGAACGTTCCCTTTCACCGAGCAGTTCTGAAACACTCTTTTTGTAGAATCTGCAAGTGGCTACTTAGAGCGCTTTGAGACCTATGCTGGAAAGTGAAATATCTTCACATAAAAACTAGACAGAAGCATTCCCAGAAACTTCTCTGTGAAGTGTGCATTCAATTCACAGAGCTGAATCTTTCTTTTGATAGAGAAGTTTTGAGACACTCTTTCTGTAGAATCTGCAAGTGAATATCTGGAGCGCTTTGAGTCCTAGGCTGGAAAAGAAAGTATCTTCACATAGAAACTAGACAGAAGCATTCTCAAAGACTTCTCTGTGATGTGTGCATTCAAGTCACAGAGTTGAAACATCCTTTTGATTTGGCAGTTTTAAAACAATCATTTTGTAGAATCTGCTAGTGGATATTTGCAGTATTTTGAGGCATATGCAGGAAAAGGTAATATCTTCACTTGAAAACTAGACAGAGGCATTCTCAGAAACTTCTTTCTGATGTGTGCCTTGAACTTCTGGAGTTGAACCTTCCTCTTCAGAGAGCAGTTATATAATAGTCTTTAAGTATAATCTGCAAGTGGATATGTGGAGAACTTTGAGGACTGTGCTGGAAAAGGAAATGTCTTCCCATAGAAAGGAGACGGAAGCATTCTCAGAAGCTTCTCTGTGATGTCGGCATTCAACTCACAGAGTTGAACCTTCCTTTTGATAGAGCAGTTTTCAAACACACTTTGTGGATTCCGCAATTGGTTATTTGGAGAGTTTTGAGGCCTGTACTGGAAAAGGAAATATCTTCAGGTAAAAACTAGACAGAAGCATTCTCAGAAACTTCGTTGTGATGTTTGCATTCAACTTACGGAGTTGAACCCTCTTTTTGATTGCGCAGTTTTAAATCACTGTCTTTGTTGAATCTCCAAGTGGATATTTGGAGCGATTTGGGGCATATTCTGGAAAAGGAAATATCCTCACTTGAAAACTAGATAGAAGAAGTCCCAGAAACTCCTTTGTGACGTCTGCTTTCGACTCACAGAGTTGAACCTTCCTTTTCACAGAGCAGTTTGGAAACACTCTTTTTGTAGAATCTGCGAGTGGTTATTCGGAGAGCTTCGAGGCCCATGCAGGAAATGGAAATACCTTCACATAAAAACTAGACAGAAGCGTTCTCAGAAATTTCTCTGTGATGTGTGCATTGAACTCACAGAGTTGATCCTTCCTATTGATAGAGCATTTTTGTAACACTGTTTTAGTAGAATCTGCAAGTGGATTCTTGGGGAGATTTGAGGCCTATGCTGGAAAACGAAATATCTTCACATAGAAACTAGACGGAAGCATTATCAGAAACTTCTCTGTGATGTGTGCATTAAACTCACAGAGTTGAACATTGCTTTTGATGGAGCAGTTTTGAAACACTCTTTTCGTAGAATCTGCAAGTGGTTATTTAGAGCGCTTTGAGGCCTACGCTGCAAATGGAAATATCTTCACATAAAAACTAGACAGAAGCATTCTCAGAAATTCCTTTGTGATGTGTGCATTCAACTCACAGAGATGAAGCTTCCTTTTCACAGGGCACTTTTGAAACACTGTGTTTGTGGGAACTACAAGTGGATATTTGGAGTGATTGCGGCCTCTGGTGGAAAAGCAAATATCATCAAATGAAAACTACACATAGGCATTCTCAGAAACTTCTTTGTGTGTGTGCATTCAACTCACAGAGTTGAAGAGTCCTTTTGGTAGAGCAGTTTTGAAGCACTCTTTTTGTAGAATCTGCGAGTGGTTATTCGGAGAGCTTTGAGGCCCATGCTGGAAAAGGAAATAACTTCACATAAAAACTGGACAGAAGCATTCTCAGAAAAGTCTCTGTGATGTGTGCATTCAACTCACAGAGTTGAGCCTGCCTTTTCATACAGCATTTTTGTAACACTCTTTCAGTATAATCTGCAAGTGGATCTTTGGGGCGCTTTGAGGCCTATGCTGGAAAACGAAATATCTTCACATAAAAATTAGACGGAAGCATTATCAGAAACTTCTCTGTGATGTGCGCATTCAACTCACAGGGTTGAACGTGCCTTTCGATACAGCCGTTTTCAAACGCTCGTTTTGTGGCATCTGCATTTCGGAATTTGGAGTGCTTTGAGGCCTATACTGGAAAAGGAAATATCCTCACATAGAAACTAGACAGAAGCATTCTCAGAAACTTCTTTGTGATGTGTGCATTCAACTCACAGGGTTCGAACTTCCTTTTGCTACAACAGTTTTGAAACACTCTTTTTGTAGAATCTGCAAGTGGTTATTTGGAGCGCTTCGAGGCCTATGAGTAAAAGGAAATATCTTCAGAGAAAACTAGCCAGAAGCATTCTCAGAAACTTCTGTGTGATGAGTACATTCCACTCACAGAGTTGAACGTTCCCTTTCACCGAGCAGTTCTGAAACACTCTTTTTGTAGAATCTGCAAGTGGCTACTTAGAGCGCTTTGAGACCTATGCTGGAAAGTGAAATATCTTCACATAAAAACTAGACAGAAGCATTCCCAGAAACTTCTCTGTGAAGTGTGCATTCAATTCACAGAGCTGAATCTTTCTTTTGATAGAGAAGTTTTGAGACACTCTTTCTGTAGAATCTGCAAGTGAATATCTGGAGCGCTTTGAGTCCTAGGCTGGAAAAGAAAGTATCTTCACATAGAAACTAGACAGAAGCATTCTGAAAGACTTCTCTGTGATGTGTGCATTCAACTCACAGAGTTGAAACATCCTTTTGATTTGGCAGTTTTAAAACAATCATTTGGTAGAATCTGCTAGTGGATATTTGCAGTATTTTGAGGCATATGCAGGAAAAGGTAATATCTTCACTTGAAAACTAGACAGAGGCATTCTCAGAAACTTCTTTCTGATGTGTGCCTTGAACTTCCGGAGTTGAACCTTCCTCTTCATAGAGCAGTTATATAATAGTCTTTAAGTATAATCTGCAAGTGGATATGTGGAGAACTTTGAGGACTGTGCTGGAAAAGGAAATGTCTTCCCATAGAAAGGAGACGGAAGCATTCTCAGAAGCTTCTCTGTGATGTCGGCATTCAACTCACAGAGTTGAACCTTCCTTTAGATAGAGCAGTTTTCAAACACACTTTGTGGATTCCGCAATTGGTTATTTGGAGAGTTTTGAGGCCTGTACTGGAAAAGGAAATATCTTCAGGTAAAAACTAGACAGAAGCATTCTCAGAAACTTCGTTGTGATGTTTGCATTCAACTCACGGAGCTGAACCCTCTTTTTGATTGCGCAGTTTTAAATCACTGTCTTTGTTGAATCTCCAAGTGGATATTTGGAGCGATTTGGGGCATATTCTGGAAAAGGAAATATCCTCACTTGAAAACTAGATAGAAGAAGTCCCAGAAACTCCTTTGTGACGTCTGCTTTCGACTCACAGAGTTGAACCTTCCTTTTCACAGAGCAGTTTGGAAACACTCTTTTTGTAGAATCTGCGAGTGGTTATTCGGAGAGCTTCGAGGCCCATGCTGGAAATGGAAATACCTTCACATAAAAACTAGACAGAAGCGTTCTCAGAAATTTCTCTGTGATGTGTGCATTGAAATCACAGAGTTGATCCTTCCTATTGATAGAGCAATTTTGTAACACTGTTTTAGTAGAATCTGCAAGTGGATTCTTGGGGAGATTTGAGGCCTATGCTGGAAAACGAAATATCTTCACATAGAAACTAGACGGAAGCATTATCAGAAACTTCTCTGTGATGTGTGCATTAAACTCACAGAGTTGAACATTGCTTTTGATGGAGCAGTTTTGAAACACTCTTTTCGTAGAATCTGCAAGTGGTTATTTAGAGCGCTTTGAGGCCTACGCTGCAAATGGAAATATCTTCACATAAAAACTAGACAGAAGCATTCTCAGAAATTCCTTTGTGATGTGTGCATTCAACTCACAGAGATGAAGCTTCCTTTTCACAGGGCACTTTTGAAACACTGTGTTTGTGGGAACTACAAGTGGATATTTGGAGTGATTGCGGCCTCTGGTGGAAAAGCAAATATCATCAAATGAAAACTACACATAGGCATTCTCAGAAACTTCTTTGTGTGTGTGCATTCAACTCACAGAGTTGAAGAGTCCCTTTGGTAGAGCAGTTTTGAAGCACTCTTTTTGTAGAATCTGCGAGTGGTTATTCGGAGAGCTTTGAGTCCCATGCTGGAAAAGGAAATAACTTCACATAAAAACTGGACAGAAGCATTCTCAGAAAAGTCTCTGTGATGTGTGCATTCAACTCACAGAGTTGAGCCTGCCTTTTCATACAGCATTTTTGTAACACTCTTTCAGTATAATCTGCAAGTGGATCTTTGGGGCGCTTTGAGGCCTATGCTGGAAAACGAAATATCTTCACATAAAAATTAGACGGAAGCATTATCAGAAACTTCTCTGTGATGTGCGCATTCAACTCACAGGGTTGAACGTGCCTTTCGATACAGCCGTTTTCGAACGCTCGTTTTGTGGCATCTGCATTTCGGAATTTGGAGTGCTTTGAGGCCTATACTGGAAAAGGAAATATCCTCACATAGAAACTAGACAGAAGCATTCTCAGAAACTTCTTTGTGATGTGTGCATTCAACTCACAGGGTTCGACCTTCCTTTTGCTACAACAGTTTTGAAACACTCTTTTTGTAGAATCTGCAAGTGGTTATTTGGAGCGCTTCGAGGCCTATGAGTAAAAGGAAATATCTTCAGAGAAAACTAGCCAGAAGCATTCTCAGAAACTTCTGTGTGATGAGTACATTCCACTCACAGAGTTGAACGTTCCCTTTCACCGAGCAGTTCTGAAACACTCTTTTTGTAGAATCTGCAAGTGGCTACTTAGAGCGCTTTGAGACCTATGCTGGAAAGTGAAATATCTTCACATAAAAACTAGACAGAAGCATTCCCAGAAACTTCTCTGTGAAGTGTGCATTCAATTCACAGAGCTGAATCTTTCTTTTGATAGAGAAGTTTTGAGACACTCTTTCTGTAGAATCTGCAAGTGAATATCTGGAGCGCTTTGAGTCCTAGGCTGGAAAAGAAAGTATCTTCACATAGAAACTAGACAGAAGCATTCTCAAAGACTTCTCTGTGATGTGTGCATTCAACTCACAGAGTTAAAACATCCTTTTGATTTGGCAGTTTTAAAACAATCATTTTGTAGAATCTGCTAGTGGATATTTGCAGTATTTTGAGGCATATGCAGGAAAAGGTAATATCTTCACTTGAAAACTAGACAGAGGCATTCTCAGAAACTTCTTTCTGATGTGTGCCTTGAACTTCCGGAGTTGAACCTTCCTCTTCAGAGAGCAGTTATATAATAGTCTTTAAGTATAATCTGCAAGTGGATATGTGGAGAACTTTGAGGACTGTGCTGGAAAAGGAAATGTCTTCCCATAGAAAGGAGACGGAAGCATTCTCAGAAGCTTCTCTGTGATGTCGGCATTCAACTCACAGAGTTGAACCTTCCTTTAGATAGAGCAGTTTTCAAACACACTTTGTGGATTCCGCAATTGGTTATTTGGAGAGTTTTGAGGCCTGTACTGGAAAAGGAAATATCTTCAGGTAAAAACTAGACAGAAGCATTCTCAGAAACTTCGTTGTGATGTTTGCATTCAACTCACGGAGCTGAACCCTCTTTTTGATTGCGCAGTTTTAAATCACTGTCTTTGTTGAATCTCCAAGTGGATATTTGGAGCGATTTGGGGCATATTCTGGAAAAGGAAATATCCTCACTTGAAAACTAGATAGAAGAAGTCCCAGAAACTCCTTTGTGACGTCTGCTTTCGACTCACAGAGTTGAACCTTCCTTTTCACAGAGCAGTTTGGAAACACTCTTTTTGTAGAATCTGCGAGTGGTTATTCGGAGAGCTTCGAGGCCCATGCTGGAAATGGAAATACCTTCACATAAAAACTAGACAGAAGCGTTCTCAGAAATTTCTCTGTGATGTGTGCATTGAAATCACAGAGTTGATCCTTCCTATTGATAGAGCAATTTTGTAACACTGTTTTAGTAGAATCTGCAAGTGGATTCTTGGGGAGATTTGAGGCCTATGCTGGAAAACGAAATATCTTCACATAGAAACTAGACGGAAGCATTATCAGAAACTTCTCTGTGATGTGTGCATTAAACTCACAGAGTTGAACATTGCTTTTGATGGAGCAGTTTTGAAACACTCTTTTCGTAGAATCTGCAAGTGGTTATTTAGAGCGCTTTGAGGCCTACGCTGCAAATGGAAATATCTTCACATAAAAACTAGACAGAAGCATTCTCAGAAATTCCTTTGTGATGTGTGCATTCAACTCACAGAGATGAAGCTTCCTTTTCACAGGGCACTTTTGAAACACTGTGTTTGTGGGAACTACAAGTGGATATTTGGAGTGATTGCGGCCTCTGGTGGAAAAGCAAATATCATCAAATGAAAACTACACATAGGCATTCTCAGAAACTTCTTTGTGTGTGTGCATTCAACTCACAGAGTTGAAGAGTCCCTTTGGTAGAGCAGTTTTGAAGCACTCTTTTTGTAGAATCTGCGAGTGGTTATTCGGAGAGCTTTGAGGCCCATGCTGGAAAAGGAAATAACTTCACATAAAAACTGGACAGAAGCATTCTCAGAAAAGTCTCTGTGATGTGTGCATTCAACTCACAGAGTTGAGCCTGCCTTTTCATACAGCATTTTTGTAACACTCTTTCAGTATAATCTGCAAGTGGATCTTTGGGGCGCTTTGAGGCCTATGCTGGAAAACGAAATATCTTCACATAAAAATTAGACGGAAGCATTATCAGAAACTTCTCTGTGATGTGCGCATTCAACTCACAGGGTTGAACGTGCCTTTCGATACAGCCGTTTTCGAACGCTCGTTTTGTGGCATCTGCATTTCGGAATTTGGAGTGCTTTGAGGCCTATACTGGAAAAGGAAATATCCTCACATAGAAACTAGACAGAAGCATTCTCAGAAACTTCTTTGTGATGTGTGCATTCAACTCACAGGGTTCGACCTTCCTTTTGCTACAACAGTTTTGAAACACTCTTTTTGTAGAATCTGCAAGTGGTTATTTGGAGCGCTTCGAGGCCTATGAGTAAAAGGAAATATCTTCAGAGAAAACTAGCCAGAAGCATTCTCAGAAACTTCTGTGTGATGAGTACATTCCACTCACAGAGTTGAACGTTCCCTTTCACCGAGCAGTTCTGAAACACTCTTTTTGTAGAATCTGCAAGTGGCTACTTAGAGCGCTTTGAGACCTATGCTGGAAAGTGAAATATCTTCACATAAAAACTAGACAGAAGCATTCCCAGAAACTTCTCTGTGAAGTGTGCATTCAATTCACAGAGCTGAATCTTTCTTTTGATAGAGAAGTTTTGAGACACTCTTTCTGTAGAATCTGCAAGTGAATATCTGGAGCGCTTTGAGTCCTAGGCTGGAAAAGAAAGTATCTTCACATAGAAACTAGACAGAAGCATTCTCAAAGACTTCTCTGTGATGTGTGCATTCAAGTCACAGAGTTGAAACATCCTTTTGATTTGGCAGTTTTAAAACAATCATTTTGTAGAATCTGCTAGTGGATATTTGCAGTATTTTGAGGCATATGCAGGAAAAGGTAATATCTTCACTTGAAAACTAGACAGAGGCATTCTCAGAAACTTCTTTCTGATGTGTGCCTTGAACTTCTGGAGTTGAACCTTCCTCTTCAGAGAGCAGTTATATAATAGTCTTTAAGTATAATCTGCAAGTGGATATGTGGAGAACTTTGAGGACTGTGCTGGAAAAGGAAATGTCTTCCCATAGAAAGGAGACGGAAGCATTCTCAGAAGCTTCTCTGTGATGTCGGCATTCAACTCACAGAGTTGAACCTTCCTTTTGATAGAGCAGTTTTCAAACACACTTTGTGGATTCCGCAATTGGTTATTTGGAGAGTTTTGAGGCCTGTACTGGAAAAGGAAATATCTTCAGGTAAAAACTAGACAGAAGCATTCTCAGAAACTTCGTTGTGATGTTTGCATTCAACTCACGGAGTTGAACCCTCTTTTTGATTGCGCAGTTTTAAATCACTGTCTTTGTTGAATCTCCAAGTGGATATTTGGAGCGATTTGGGGCATATTCTGGAAAAGGAAATATCCTCACTTGAAAACTAGATAGAAGAAGTCCCAGAAACTCCTTTGTGACGTCTGCTTTCGACTCACAGAGTTGAACCTTCCTTTTCACAGAGCAGTTTGGAAACACTCTTTTTGTAGAATCTGCGAGTGGTTATTCGGAGAGCTTCGAGGCCCATGCAGGAAATGGAAATACCTTCACATAAAAACTAGACAGAAGCGTTCTCAGAAATTTCTCTGTGATGTGTGCATTGAACTCACAGAGTTGATCCTTCCTATTGATAGAGCATTTTTGTAACACTGTTTTAGTAGAATCTGCAAGTGGATTCTTGGGGAGATTTGAGGCCTATGCTGGAAAACGAAATATCTTCACATAGAAACTAGACGGAAGCATTATCAGAAACTTCTCTGTGATGTGTGCATTAAACTCACAGAGTTGAACATTGCTTTTGATGGAGCAGTTTTGAAACACTCTTTTCGTAGAATCTGCAAGTGGTTATTTAGAGCGCTTTGAGGCCTACGCTGCAAATGGAAATATCTTCACATAAAAACTAGACAGAAGCATTCTCAGAAATTCCTTTGTGATGTGTGCATTCAACTCACAGAGATGAAGCTTCCTTTTCACAGGGCACTTTTGAAACACTGTGTTTGTGGGAACTACAAGTGGATATTTGGAGTGATTGCGGCCTCTGGTGGAAAAGCAAATATCATCAAATGAAAACTACACATAGGCATTCTCAGAAACTTCTTTGTGTGTGTGCATTCAACTCACAGAGTTGAAGAGTCCTTTTGGTAGAGCAGTTTTGAAGCACTCTTTTTGTAGAATCTGCGAGTGGTTATTCGGAGAGCTTTGAGGCCCATGCTGGAAAAGGAAATAACTTCACATAAAAACTGGACAGAAGCATTCTCAGAAAAGTCTCTGTGATGTGTGCATTCAACTCACAGAGTTGAGCCTGCCTTTTCATACAGCATTTTTGTAACACTCTTTCAGTATAATCTGCAAGTGGATCTTTGGGGCGCTTTGAGGCCTATGCTGGAAAACGAAATATCTTCACATAAAAATTAGACGGAAGCATTATCAGAAACTTCTCTGTGATGTGCGCATTCAACTCACAGGGTTGAACGTGCCTTTCGATACAGCCGTTTTCAAACGCTCGTTTTGTGGCATCTGCATTTCGGAATTTGGAGTGCTTTGAGGCCTATACTGGAAAAGGAAATATCCTCACATAGAAACTAGACAGAAGCATTCTCAGAAACTTCTTTGTGATGTGTGCATTCAACTCACAGGGTTCGAACTTCCTTTTGCTACAACAGTTTTGAAACACTCTTTTTGTAGAATCTGCAAGTGGTTATTTGGAGCGCTTCGAGGCCTATGAGTAAAAGGAAATATCTTCAGAGAAAACTAGCCAGAAGCATTCTCAGAAACTTCTGTGTGATGAGTACATTCCACTCACAGAGTTGAACGTTCCCTTTCACCGAGCAGTTCTGAAACACTCTTTTTGTAGAATCTGCAAGTGGCTACTTAGAGCGCTTTGAGACCTATGCTGGAAAGTGAAATATCTTCACATAAAAACTAGACAGAAGCATTCCCAGAAACTTCTCTGTGAAGTGTGCATTCAATTCACAGAGCTGAATCTTTCTTTTGATAGAGAAGTTTTGAGACACTCTTTCTGTAGAATCTGCAAGTGAATATCTGGAGCGCTTTGAGTCCTAGGCTGGAAAAGAAAGTATCTTCACATAGAAACTAGACAGAAGCATTCTGAAAGACTTCTCTGTGATGTGTGCATTCAACTCACAGAGTTGAAACATCCTTTTGATTTGGCAGTTTTAAAACAATCATTTGGTAGAATCTGCTAGTGGATATTTGCAGTATTTTGAGGCATATGCAGGAAAAGGTAATATCTTCACTTGAAAACTAGACAGAGGCATTCTCAGAAACTTCTTTCTGATGTGTGCCTTGAACTTCCGGAGTTGAACCTTCCTCTTCATAGAGCAGTTATATAATAGTCTTTAAGTATAATCTGCAAGTGGATATGTGGAGAACTTTGAGGACTGTGCTGGAAAAGGAAATGTCTTCCCATAGAAAGGAGACGGAAGCATTCTCAGAAGCTTCTCTGTGATGTCGGCATTCAACTCACAGAGTTGAACCTTCCTTTTGATAGAGCAGTTTTCAAACACACTTTGTGGATTCCGCAATTGGTTATTTGGAGAGTTTTGAGGCCTGTACTGGAAAAGGAAATATCTTCAGGTAAAAACTAGACAGAAGCATTCTCAGAAACTTCGTTGTGATGTTTGCATTCAACTCACGGAGTTGAACCCTCTTTTTGATTGCGCAGTTTTAAATCACTGTCTTTGTTGAATCTCCAAGTGGATATTTGGAGCGATTTGGGGCATATTCTGGAAAAGGAAATATCCTCACTTGAAAACTAGATAGAAGAAGTCCCAGAAACTCCTTTGTGACGTCTGCTTTCGACTCACAGAGTTGAACCTTCCTTTTCACAGAGCAGTTTGGAAACACTCTTTTTGTAGAATCTGCGAGTGGTTATTCGGAGAGCTTCGAGGCCCATGCAGGAAATGGAAATACCTTCACATAAAAACTAGACAGAAGCGTTCTCAGAAATTTCTCTGTGATGTGTGCATTGAACTCACAGAGTTGATCCTTCCTATTGATAGAGCATTTTTGTAACACTGTTTTAGTAGAATCTGCAAGTGGATTCTTGGGGAGATTTGAGGCCTATGCTGGAAAACGAAATATCTTCACATAGAAACTAGACGGAAGCATTATCAGAAACTTCTCTGTGATGTGTGCATTAAACTCACAGAGTTGAACATTGCTTTTGATGGAGCAGTTTTGAAACACTCTTTTCGTAGAATCTGCAAGTGGTTATTTAGAGCGCTTTGAGGCCTACGCTGCAAATGGAAATATCTTCACATAAAAACTAGACAGAAGCATTCTCAGAAATTCCTTTGTGATGTGTGCATTCAACTCACAGAGATGAAGCTTCCTTTTCACAGGGCACTTTTGAAACACTGTGTTTGTGGGAACTACAAGTGGATATTTGGAGTGATTGCGGCCTCTGGTGGAAAAGCAAATATCATCAAATGAAAACTACACATAGGCATTCTCAGAAACTTCTTTGTGTGTGTGCATTCAACTCACAGAGTTGAAGAGTCCTTTTGGTAGAGCAGTTTTGAAGCACTCTTTTTGTAGAATCTGCGAGTGGTTATTCGGAGAGCTTTGAGGCCCATGCTGGAAAAGGAAATAACTTCACATAAAAACTGGACAGAAGCATTCTCAGAAAAGTCTCTGTGATGTGTGCATTCAACTCACAGAGTTGAGCCTGCCTTTTCATACAGCATTTTTGTAACACTCTTTCAGTATAATCTGCAAGTGGATCTTTGGGGCGCTTTGAGGCCTATGCTGGAAAACGAAATATCTTCACATAAAAATTAGACGGAAGCATTATCAGAAACTTCTCTGTGATGTGCGCATTCAACTCACAGGGTTGAACGTGCCTTTCGATACAGCCGTTTTCAAACGCTCGTTTTGTGGCATCTGCATTTCGGAATTTGGAGTGCTTTGAGGCCTATACTGGAAAAGGAAATATCCTCACATAGAAACTAGACAGAAGCATTCTCAGAAACTTCTTTGTGATGTGTGCATTCAACTCACAGGGTTCGAACTTCCTTTTGCTACAACAGTTTTGAAACACTCTTTTTGTAGAATCTGCAAGTGGTTATTTGGAGCGCTTCGAGGCCTATGAGTAAAAGGAAATATCTTCAGAGAAAACTAGCCAGAAGCATTCTCAGAAACTTCTGTGTGATGAGTACATTCCACTCACAGAGTTGAACGTTCCCTTTCACCGAGCAGTTCTGAAACACTCTTTTTGTAGAATCTGCAAGTGGCTACTTAGAGCGCTTTGAGACCTATGCTGGAAAGTGAAATATCTTCACATAAAAACTAGACAGAAGCATTCCCAGAAACTTCTCTGTGAAGTGTGCATTCAATTCACAGAGCTGAATCTTTCTTTTGATAGAGAAGTTTTGAGACACTCTTTCTGTAGAATCTGCAAGTGAATATCTGGAGCGCTTTGAGTCCTAGGCTGGAAAAGAAAGTATCTTCACATAGAAACTAGACAGAAGCATTCTCAAAGACTTCTCTGTGATGTGTGCATTCAACTCACAGAGTTGAAACATCCTTTTGATTTGGCAGTTTTAAAACAATCATTTGGTAGAATCTGCTAGTGGATATTTGCAGTATTTTGAGGCATATGCAGGAAAAGGTAATATCTTCACTTGAAAACTAGACAGAGGCATTCTCAGAAACTTCTTTCTGATGTGTGCCTTGAACTTCCGGAGTTGAACCTTCCTCTTCATAGAGCAGTTATATAATAGTCTTTAAGTATAATCTGCAAGTGGATATGTGGAGAACTTTGAGGACTGTGCTGGAAAAGGAAATGTCTTCCCATAGAAAGGAGACGGAAGCATTCTCAGAAGCTTCTCTGTGATGTCGGCATTCAGCTCACAGAGTTGAACCTTCCTTTTGATAGAGCAGTTTTCAAACACACTTTGTGGATTCCGCAATTGGTTATTTGGAGAGTTTTGAGGCCTGTACTGGAAAAGGAAATATCTTCAGGTAAAAACTAGACAGAAGCATTCTCAGAAACTTCGTTGTGATGTTTGCATTCAACTCACGGAGTTGAACCCTCTTTTTGATTGCGCAGTTTTAAATCACTGTCTTTGTTGAATCTCCAAGTGGATATTTGGAGCGATTTGGGGCATATTCTGGAAAAGGAAATATCCTCACTTGAAAACTAGATAGAAGAAGTCCCAGAAACTCCTTTGTGACGTCTGCTTTCGACTCACAGAGTTGAACCTTCCTTTTCACAGAGCAGTTTGGAAACACTCTTTTTGTAGAATCTGTGAGTGGTTATTCGGAGAGCTTCGAGGCCCATGCAGGAAATGGAAATACCTTCACATAAAAACTAGACAGAAGCGTTCTCAGAAATTTCTCTGTGATGTGTGCATTGAACTCACAGAGTTGATCCTTCCTATTGATAGAGCATTTTTGTAACACTGTTTTAGTAGAATCTGCAAGTGGATTCTTGGGGAGATTTGAGGCCTATGCTGGAAAACGAAATATCTTCACATAGAAACTAGACGGAAGCATTATCAGAAACTTCTCTGTGATGTGTGCATTAAACTCACAGAGTTGAACATTGCTTTTGATGGAGCAGTTTTGAAACACTCTTTTCGTAGAATCTGCAAGTGGTTATTTAGAGCGCTTTGAGGCCTACGCTGCAAATGGAAATATCTTCACATAAAAACTAGACAGAAGCATTCTCAGAAATTCCTTTGTGATGTGTGCATTCAACTCACAGAGATGAAGCTTCCTTTTCACAGGGCACTTTTGAAACACTGTGTTTGTGGGAACTACAAGTGGATATTTGGAGTGATTGCGGCCTCTGGTGGAAAAGCAAATATCATCAAATGAAAACTACACATAGGCATTCTCAGAAACTTCTTTGTGTGTGTGCATTCAACTCACAGAGTTGAAGAGTCCTTTTGGTAGAGCAGTTTTGAAGCACTCTTTTTGTAGAATCTGCGAGTGGTTATTCGGAGAGCTTTGAGGCCCATGCTGGAAAAGGAAATAACTTCACATAAAAACTGGACAGAAGCATTCTCAGAAAAGTCTCTGTGATGTGTGCATTCAACTCACAGAGTTGAGCCTGCCTTTTCATACAGCATTTTTGTAACACTCTTTCAGTATAATCTGCAAGTGGATATTTGAGGCGCTTTGAGGCCTATGCTGGAAAACGAAATATCTTCACATAAAAATTAGACGGAAGCATTATCAGAAACTTCTCTGTGATGTGCGCATTCAACTCACAGGGTTGAACGTGCCTTTCGATACAGCCGTTTTCAAACGCTCGTTTTGTGGCATCTGCATTTCGGAATTTGGAGTGCTTTGAGGCCTATACTGGAAAAGGAAATATCCTCACATAGAAACTAGACAGAAGCATTCTCAGAAACTTCTTTGTGATGTGTGCATTCAACTCACAGGGTTCGACCTTCCTTTTGCTACAACAGTTTTGAAACACTCTTTTTGTAGAATCTGCAAGTGGTTATTTGGAGCGCTTCGAGGCCTATGAGTAAAAGGAAATATCTTCAGAGAAAACTAGCCAGAAGCATTCTCAGAAACTTCTGTGTGATGAGTACATTCCACTCACAGAGTTGAACGTTCCCTTTCACCGAGTAGTTCTGAAACACTCTTTTTGTAGAATCTGCAAGTGCCTACTTAGAGCGCTTTGAGACCTATGCTGGAAAGTGAAATATCTTCACATAAAAACTAGACAGAAGCATTCCCAGAAACTTCTCTGTGAAGTGTGCATTCAATTCACAGAGCTGAATCTTTCTTTTGATAGAGAAGTTTTGAGACACTCTTTCTGTAGAATCTGCAAGTGAATATCTGGAGCGCTTTGAGTCCTAGGCTGGAAAAGAAAGTATCTTCACATAGAAACTAGACAGAAGCATTCTCAAAGACTTCTCTGTGATGTGTGCATTCAAGTCACAGAGTTGAAACATCCTTTTGATTTGGCAGTTTTAAAACAATCATTTTGTAGAATCTGCTAGTGGATATTTGCAGTATTTTGAGGCATATGCAGGAAAAGGTTATATCTTCACTTGAAAACTAGACAGAGGCATTCTCAGAAACTTCTTTCTGATGTGTGCCTTGAACTTCCGGAGTTGAACCTTCCTCTTCATAGAGCAGTTATATAATAGTCTTTAAGTATAATCTGCAAGTGGATATGTGGAGAACTTTGAGGACTGTGCTGGAAAAGGAAATGTCTTCCCGTAGAAAGGAGACGGAAGCATTCTCAGAAGCTTCTCTGTGATGTCGGCATTCAGCTCACAGAGTTGAACCTTCCTTTTGATAGAGCAGTTTTCAAACACACTTTGTGGATTCCGCAATTGGTTATTTGGAGAGTTTTGAGGCCTGTACTGGAAAAGGAAATATCTTCAGGTAAAAACTAGACAGAAGCATTCTCAGAAACTTCGTTGTGATGTTTGCATTCAACTCACGGAGTTGAACCCTCTTTTTGATTGCGCAGTTTTAAATCACTGTCTTTGTTGAATCTCCAAGTGGATATTTGGAGCGATTTGGGGCATATTCTGGAAAAGGAAATATCCTCACTTGAAAACTAGATAGAAGAAGTCCCAGAAACTCCTTTGTGACGTCTGCTTTCGACTCACAGAGTTGAACCTTCCTTTTCACAGAGCAGTTTGGAAACACTCTTTTTGTAGAATCTGTGAGTGGTTATTCGGAGAGCTTCGAGGCCCATGCAGGAAATGGAAATACCTTCACATAAAAACTAGACAGAAGCGTTCTCAGAAATTTCTCTGTGATGTTTGCATTGAACTCACAGAGTTGATCCTTCCTATTGATAGAGCATTTTTGTAACACTGTTTTAGTAGAATCTGCAAGTGGATTCTTGGGGAGATTTGAGGCCTATGCTGGAAAACGAAATATCTTCACATAGAAACTAGACGGAAGCATTATCAGAAACTTCTCTGTGATGTGTGCATTAAACTCACAGAGTTGAACATTGCTTTTGATGGAGCAGTTTTGAAACACTCTTTTCGTAGAATCTGCAAGTGGTTATTTAGAGCGCTTTGAGGCCTACGCTGCAAATGGAAATATCTTCACATAAAAACTAGACAGAAGCATTCTCAGAAATTCCTTTGTGATGTGTGCATTCAACTCACAGAGATGAAGCTTCCTTTTCACAGGGCACTTTTGAAACACTGTGTTTGTGGGAACTACAAGTGGATATTTGGAGTGATTGCGGCCTCTGGTGGAAAAGCAAATATCATCAAATGAAAACTACACATAGGCATTCTCAGAAACTTCTTTGTGTGTGTGCATTCAACTCACAGAGTTGAAGAGTCCTTTTGGTAGAGCAGTTTTGAAGCACTCTTTTTGTAGAATCTGCGAGTGGTTATTCGGAGAGCTTTGAGGCCCATGCTGGAAAAGGAAATATCTTCACATAAAAACTGGACAGAAGCATTCTCAGAAAAGTCTCTGTGATGTGTGCATTCAACTCACAGAGTTGAGCCTGCCTTTTCATACAGCATTTTTGTAACACTCTTTCAGTATAATCTGCAAGTGGTAATTTGGGGCGCTTTGAGGCCTATGCTGGAAAACGAAATATCTTCACCTAAAAATTAGACGGAAGCATTATCAGAAACTTCTCTGTGATGTGCGCATTCAACTCACAGGGTTGAACGTGCCTTTCGATACAGCCGTTTTCAAACGCTCGTTTTGTGGCATCTGCATTTCGGAATTTGGAGTGCTTTGAGGCCTATACTGGAAAAGGAAATATCCTCACATAGAAACTAGACAGAAGCATTCTCAGAAACTTCTTTGTGATGTGTGCATTCAACTCACAGGGTTCGACCTTCCTTTTGCTACAACAGTTTTGAAACACTCTTTTTGTAGAATCTGCAAGTGGTTATTTGGAGCGCTTCGAGGCCTATGAGTAAAAGGAAATATCTTCAGAGAAAACTAGCCAGAAGCATTCTCAGAAACTTCTGTGTGATGAGTACATTCCACTCACAGAGTTGAACGTTCCCTTTCACCGAGCAGTTCTGAAACACTCTTTTTGTAGAATCTGCAAGTGGCTACTTAGAGCGCTTTGAGACCTATGCTGGAAAGTGAAATATCTTCACATAAAAACTAGACAGAAGCATTCCCAGAAACTTCTCTGTGAAGTGTGCATTCAATTCACAGAGCTGAATCTTTCTTTTGATAGAGAAGTTTTGAGACACTCTTTCTGTAGAATCTGCAAGTGAATATCTGGAGCGCTTTGAGTCCTAGGCTGGAAAAGAAAGTATCTTCACATAGAAACTAGACAGAAGCATTCTCAAAGACTTCTCTGTGATGTGTGCATTCAAGTCACAGAGTTGAAACATCCTTTTGATTTGGCAGTTTTAAAACAATCATTTTGTAGAATCTGCTAGTGGATATTTGCAGTATTTTGAGGCATATGCAGGAAAAGGTAATATCTTCACTTGAAAACTAGACAGAGGCATTCTCAGAAACTTCTTTCTGATGTGTGCCTTGAACTTCCGGAGTTGAACCTTCCTCTTCATAGAGCAGTTATATAATAGTCTTTAAGTATAATCTGCAAGTGGATATGTGGAGAACTTTGAGGACTGTGCTGGAAAAGGAAATGTCTTCCCATAGAAAGGAGACGGAAGCATTCTCAGAAGCTTCTCTGTGATGTCGGCATTCAACTCACAGAGTTGAACCTTCCTTTTGATAGAGCAGTTTTCAAACACACTTTGTGGATTCCGCAATTGGTTATTTGGAGAGTTTTGAGGCCTGTACTGGAAAAGGAAATATCTTCAGGTAAAAACTAGACAGAAGCATTCTCAGAAACTTCGTTGTGATGTTTGCATTCAACTCACGGAGTTGAACCCTCTTTTTGATTGCGCAGTTTTAAATCACTGTCTTTGTTGAATCTCCAAGTGGATATTTGGAGCGATTTGGGGCATATTCTGGAAAAGGAAATATCCTCACTTGAAAACTAGATAGAAGAAGTCCCAGAAACTCCTTTGTGACGTCTGCTTTCGACTCACAGAGTTGAACCTTCCTTTTCACAGAGCAGTTTGGAAACACTCTTTTTGTAGAATCTGCGAGTGGTTATTCGGAGAGCTTCGAGGCCCATGCAGGAAATGGAAATACCTTCACATAAAAACTAGACAGAAGCGTTCTCAGAAATTTCTCTGTGATGTGTGCATTGAACTCACAGAGTTGATCCTTCCTATTGATAGAGCATTTTTGTAACACTGTTTTAGTAGAATCTGCAAGTGGATTCTTGGGGAGATTTGAGGCCTATGCTGGAAAACGAAATATCTTCACATAGAAACTAGACGGAAGCATTATCAGCAACTTCTCTGTGATGTGTGCATTAAACTCACAGAGTTGAACATTGCTTTTGATGGAGCAGTTTTGAAACACTCTTTTCGTAGAATCTGCAAGTGGTTATTTAGAGCGCTTTGAGGCCTACGCTGCAAATGGAAATATCTTCACATAAAAACTAGACAGAAGCATTCTCAGAAATTCCTTTGTGATGTGTGCATTCAACTCACAGAGATGAAGCTTCCTTTTCACAGGGCACTTTTGAAACACTGTGTTTGTGGGAACTACAAGTGGATATTTGGAGTGATTGCGGCCTCTGGTGGAAAAGCAAATATCATCAAATGAAAACTACACATAGCCATTCTCAGAAACTTCTTTGTGTGTGTGCATTCAACTCACAGAGTTGAAGAGTCCTTTTGGTAGAGCAGTTTTGAAGCACTCTTTTTGTAGAATCTGCGAGTGGTTATTCGGAGAGCTTTGAGGCCCATGCTGGAAAAGGAAATAACTTCACATAAAAACTGGACAGAAGCATTCTCAGAAAAGTCTCTGTGATGTGTGCATTCAACTCACAGAGTTGAGCCTGCCTTTTCATACAGCATTTTTGTAACACTCTTTCAGTATAATCTGCAAGTGGATATTTGGGGCGCTTTGAGGCCTATGCTGGAAAACGAAATATCTTCACATAAAAATTAGACGGAAGCATTATCAGAAACTTCTCTGTGATGTGCGCATTCAACTCACAGGGTTGAACGTGCCTTTCGATACAGCCGTTTTCAAACGCTCGTTTTGTGGCATCTGCATTTCGGAATTTGGAGTGCTTTGAGGCCTATACTGGAAAAGGAAATATCCTCACATAGAAACTAGACAGAAGCATTCTCAGAAACTTCTTTGTGATGTGTGCATTCAACTCACAGGGTTCGACCTTCCTTTTGCTACAACAGTTTTGAAACACTCTTTTTGTAGAATCTGCAAGTGGTTATTTGGAGCGCTTCGAGGCCTATGAGTAAAAGGAAATATCTTCAGAGAAAACTAGCCAGAAGCATTCTCAGAAACTTCTGTGTGATGAGTACATTCCACTCACAGAGTTGAACGTTCCCTTTCACCGAGCAGTTCTGAAACACTCTTTTTGTAGAATCTGCAAGTGGCTACTTAGAGCGCTTTGAGACCTATGCTGGAAAGTGAAATATCTTCACATAAAAACTAGACAGAAGCATTCCCAGAAACTTCTCTGTGAAGTGTGCATTCAATTCACAGAGCTGAATCTTTCTTTTGATAGAGAAGTTTTGAGACACTCTTTCTGTAGAATCTGCAAGTGAATATCTGGAGCGCTTTGAGTCCTAGGCTGGAAAAGAAAGTATCTTCACATAGAAACTAGACAGAAGCATTCTCAAAGACTTCTCTGTGATGTGTGCATTCAACTCACAGAGTTGAAACATCCTTTTGATTTGGCAGTTTTAAAACAATCATTTTGTAGAATCTGCTAGTGGATATTTGCAGTATTTTGAGGCATATGCAGGAAAAGGTAATATCTTCACTTGAAAACTAGACAGAGGCATTCTCAGAAACTTCTTTCTGATGTGTGCCTTGAACTTCCGGAGTTGAACCTTCCTCTTCATAGAGCAGTTATATAATAGTCTTTAAGTATAATCTGCAAGTGGATATGTGGAGAACTTTGAGGACTGTGCTGGAAAAGGAAATGTCTTCCCATAGAAAGGAGACGGAAGCATTCTCAGAAGCTTCTCTGTGATGTCGGCATTCAACTCACAGAGTTGAACCTTCCTTTTGATAGAGCAGTTTTCAAACACACTTTGTGGATTCCGCAATTGGTTATTTGGAGAGTTTTGAGGCCTGTACTGGAAAAGGAAATATCTTCAGGTAAAAACTAGACAGAAGCATTCTCAGAAACTTCGTTGTGATGTTTGCATTCAACTCACGGAGTTGAACCCTCTTTTTGATTGCGCAGTTTTAAATCACTGTCTTTGTTGAATCTCCAAGTGGATATTTGGAGCGATTTGGGGCATATTCTGGAAAAGGAAATATCCTCACTTGAAAACTAGATAGAAGAAGTCCCAGAAACTCCTTTGTGACGTCTGCTTTCGACTCACAGAGTTGAACCTTCCTTTTCACAGAGCAGTTTGGAAACACTCTTTTTGTAGAATCTGCGAGTGGTTATTCGGAGAGCTTCGAGGCCCATGCAGGAAATGGAAATACCTTCACATAAAAACTAGACAGAAGCGTTCTCAGAAATTTCTCTGTGATGTGTGCATTGAACTCACAGAGTTGATCCTTCCTATTGATAGAGCATTTTTGTAACACTGTTTTAGTAGAATCTGCAAGTGGATTCTTGGGGAGATTTGAGGCCTATGCTGGAAAACGAAATATCTTCACATAGAAACTAGACGGAAGCATTATCAGCAACTTCTCTGTGATGTGTGCATTAAACTCACAGAGTTGAACATTGCTTTTGATGGAGCAGTTTTGAAACACTCTTTTCGTAGAATCTGCAAGTGGTTATTTAGAGCGCTTTGAGGCCTACGCTGCAAATGGAAATATCTTCACATAAAAACTAGACAGAAGCATTCTCAGAAATTCCTTTGTGATGTGTGCATTCAACTCACAGAGATGAAGCTTCCTTTTCACAGGGCACTTTTGAAACACTGTGTTTGTGGGAACTACAAGTGGATATTTGGAGTGATTGCGGCCTCTGGTGGAAAAGCAAATATCATCAAATGAAAACTACACATAGGCATTCTCAGAAACTTCTTTGTGTGTGTGCATTCAACTCACAGAGTTGAAGAGTCCTTTTGGTAGAGCAGTTTTGAAGCACTCTTTTTGTAGAATCTGCGAGTGGTTATTCGGAGAGCTTTGAGGCCCATGCTGGAAAAGGAAATAACTTCACATAAAAACTGGACAGAAGCATTCTCAGAAAAGTCTCTGTGATGTGTGCATTCAACTCACAGAGTTGAGCCTGCCTTTTCATACAGCATTTTTGTAACACTCTTTCAGTATAATCTGCAAGTGGATATTTGGGGCGCTTTGAGGCCTATGCTGGAAAACGAAATATCTTCACATAAAAATTAGACGGAAGCATTATCAGAAACTTCTCTGTGATGTGCGCATTCAACTCACAGGGTTGAACGTGCCTTTCGATACAGCCGTTTTCAAACGCTCGTTTTGTGGCATCTGCATTTCGGAATTTGGAGTGCTTTGAGGCCTATACTGGAAAAGGAAATATCCTCACATAGAAACTAGACAGAAGCATTCTCAGAAACTTCTTTGTGATGTGTGCATTCAACTCACAGGGTTCGACCTTCCTTTTGCTACAACAGTTTTGAAACACTCTTTTTGTAGAATCTGCAAGTGGTTATTTGGAGCGCTTCGAGGCCTATGAGTAAAAGGAAATATCTTCAGAGAAAACTAGCCAGAAGCATTCTCAGAAACTTCTGTGTGATGAGTACATTCCACTCACAGAGTTGAACGTTCCCTTTCACCGAGCAGTTCTGAAACACTCTTTTTGTAGAATCTGCAAGTGGCTACTTAGAGCGCTTTGAGACCTATGCTGGAAAGTGAAATATCTTCACATAAAAACTAGACAGAAGCATTCCCAGAAACTTCTCTGTGAAGTGTGCATTCAATTCACAGAGCTGAATCTTTCTTTTGATAGAGAAGTTTTGAGACACTCTTTCTGTAGAATCTGCAAGTGAATATCTGGAGCGCTTTGAGTCCTAGGCTGGAAAAGAAAGTATCTTCACATAGAAACTAGACAGAAGCATTCTCAAAGACTTCTCTGTGATGTGTGCATTCAAGTCACAGAGTTGAAACATCCTTTTGATTTGGCAGTTTTAAAACAATCATTTTGTAGAATCTGCTAGTGGATATTTGCAGTATTTTGAGGCATATGCAGGAAAAGGTAATATCTTCACTTGAAAACTAGACAGAGGCATTCTCAGAAACTTCTTTCTGATGTGTGCCTTGAACTTCCGGAGTTGAACCTTCCTCTTCATAGAGCAGTTATATAATAGTCTTTAAGTATAATCTGCAAGTGGATATGTGGAGAACTTTGAGGACTGTGCTGGAAAAGGAAATGTCTTCCCATAGAAAGGAGACGGAAGCATTCTCAGAAGCTTCTCTGTGATGTCGGCATTCAACTCACAGAGTTGAACCTTCCTTTTGATAGAGCAGTTTTCAAACACACTTTGTGGATTCCGCAATTGGTTATTTGGAGAGTTTTGAGGCCTGTACTGGAAAAGGAAATATCTTCAGGTAAAAACTAGACAGAAGCATTCTCAGAAACTTCGTTGTGATGTTTGCATTCAACTCACGGAGTTGAACCCTCTTTTTGATTGCGCAGTTTTAAATCACTGTCTTTGTTGAATCTCCAAGTGGATATTTGGAGCGATTTGGGGCATATTCTGGAAAAGGAAATATCCTCACTTGAAAACTAGATAGAAGAAGTCCCAGAAACTCCTTTGTGACGTCTGCTTTCGACTCACAGAGTTGAACCTTCCTTTTCACAGAGCAGTTTGGAAACACTCTTTTTGGAGAATCTGCGAGTGGTTATTCGGAGAGCTTCGAGGCCCATGCAGGAAATGGAAATACCTTCACATAAAAACTAGACAGAAGCGTTCTCAGAAATTTCTCTGTGATGTGTGCATTGAACTCACAGAGTTGATCCTTCCTATTGATAGAGCATTTTTGTAACACTGTTTTAGTAGAATCTGCAAGTGGATTGTTGGGGAGATTTGAGGCCTATGCTGGAAAACGAAATATCTTCACATAGAAACTAGACGGAAGCATTATCAGCAACTTCTCTGTGATGTGTGCATTAAACTCACGGAGTTGAACATTGCTTTTGATGGAGCAGTTTTGAAACACTCTTTTCGTAGAATCTGCAAGTGGTTATTTAGAGCGCTTTGAGGCCTACGCTGCAAATGGAAATATCTTCACATAAAAACTAGACAGAAGCATTCTCAGAAATTCCTTTGTGATGTGTGCATTCAACTCACAGAGATGAAGCTTCCTTTTCACAGGGCACTTTTGAAACACTGTGTTTGTGGGAACTACAAGTGGATATTTGGAGTGATTGCGGCCTCTGGTGGAAAAGCAAATATCATCAAATGAAAACTACACATAGCCATTCTCAGAAACTTCTTTGTGTGTGTGCATTCAACTCACAGAGTTGAAGAGTCCTTTTGGTAGAGCAGTTTTGAAGCACTCTTTTTGTAGAATCTGCGAGTGGTTATTCGGAGAGCTTTGAGGCCCATGCTGGAAAAGGAAATAACTTCACATAAAAACTGGACAGAAGCATTCTCAGAAAAGTCTCTGTGATGTGTGCATTCAACTCACAGAGTTGAGCCTGCCTTTTCATACAGCATTTTTGTAACACTCTTTCAGTATAATCTGCAAGTGGATATTTGGGGCGCTTTGAGGCCTATGCTGGAAAACGAAATATCTTCACATAAAAATTAGACGGAAGCATTATCAGAAACTTCTCTGTGATGTGCGCATTCAACTCACAGGGTTGAACGTGCCTTTCGATACAGCCGTTTTCAAACGCTCGTTTTGTGGCATCTGCATTTCGGAATTTGGAGTGCTTTGAGGCCTATACTGGAAAAGGAAATATCCTCACATAGAAACTAGACAGAAGCATTCTCAGAAACTTCTTTGTGATGTGTGCATTCAACTCACAGGGTTCGACCTTCCTTTTGCTACAACAGTTTTGAAACACTCTTTTTGTAGAATCTGCAAGTGGTTATTTGGAGCGCTTCGAGGCCTATGAGTAAAAGGAAATATCTTCAGAGAAAACTAGCCAGAAGCATTCTCAGAAACTTCTGTGTGATGAGTACATTCCACTCACAGAGTTGAACGTTCCCTTTCACCGAGCAGTTCTGAAACACTCTTTTTGTAGAATCTGCAAGTGGCTACTTAGAGCGCTTTGAGACCTATGCTGGAAAGTGAAATATCTTCACATAAAAACTAGACAGAAGCATTCCCAGAAACTTCTCTGTGAAGTGTGCATTCAATTCACAGAGCTGAATCTTTCTTTTGATAGAGAAGTTTTGAGACACTCTTTCTGTAGAATCTGCAAGTGAATATCTGGAGCGCTTTGAGTCCTAGGCTGGAAAAGAAAGTATCTTCACATAGAAACTAGACAGAAGCATTCTCAAAGACTTCTCTGTGATGTGTGCATTCAAGTCACAGAGTTGAAACATCCTTTTGATTTGGCAGTTTTAAAACAATCATTTTGTAGAATCTGCTAGTGGATATTTGCAGTATTTTGAGGCATATGCAGGAAAAGGTAATATCTTCACTTGAAAACTAGACAGAGGCATTCTCAGAAACTTCTTTCTGATGTGTGCCTTGAACTTCCGGAGTTGAACCTTCCTCTTCATAGAGCAGTTATATAATAGTCTTTAAGTATAATCTGCAAGTGGATATGTGGAGAACTTTGAGGACTGTGCTGGAAAAGGAAATGTCTTCCCATAGAAAGGAGACGGAAGCATTCTCAGAAGCTTCTCTGTGATGTCGGCATTCAACTCACAGAGTTGAACCTTCCTTTTGATAGAGCAGTTTTCAAACACACTTTGTGGATTCTGCAATTGGCTATTTGGAGAGTTTTGAGGCCTGTACTGGAAAAGGAAATATCTTCAGGTAAAAACTAGACAGAAGCATTCTCAGAAACTTCGTTGTGATGTTTGCATTCAACTCACGGAGTTGAACCCTCTTTTTGATTGCGCAGTTTTAAATCACTGTCTTTGTTGAATCTCCAAGTGGATATTTGGAGCGATTTGGGGCATATTCTGGAAAAGGAAATATCCTCACTTGAAAACTAGATAGAAGAAGTCCCAGAAACTCCTTTGTGACGTCTGCTTTCGACTCACAGAGTTGAACCTTCCTTTTCACAGAGCAGTTTGGAAACACTCTTTTTGTAGAATCTGCGAGTGGTTATTCGGAGAGCTTCGAGGCCCATGCAGGAAATGGAAATACCTTCACATAAAAACTAGACAGAAGCGTTCTCAGAAATTTCTCTGTGATGTGTGCATTGAACTCACAGAGTTGATCCTTCCTATTGATAGAGTATTTTTGTAACACTGTTTTAGTAGAATCTGCAAGTGGATTCTTGGGGAGATTTGAGGCCTATGCTGGAAAACGAAATATCTTCACAAAGAAACTAGACGGAAGCATTATCAGAAACTTCTCTGTGATGTGTGCATTAAACTCACAGAGTTGAACATTGCTTTTGATGGAGCAGTTTTGAAACACTCTTTTCGTAGAATCTGCAAGTGGTTATTTAGAGCGCTTTGAGGCCTACGCTGCAAATGGAAATATCTTCACATAAAAACTAGACAGAAGCATTCTCAGAAATTCCTTTGTGATGTGTGCATTCAACTCACAGAGATGAAGCTTCCTTTTCACAGGGCACTTTTGAAACACTGTGTTTGTGGGAACTACAAGTGGATATTTGGAGTGATTGCGGCCTCTGGTGGAAAAGCAAATATCATCAAATGAAAACTACACATAGGCATTCTCAGAAACTTCTTTGTGTGTGTGCATTCAACTCACAGAGTTGAAGAGTCCTTTTGGTAGAGCAGTTTTGAAGCACTCTTTTTGTAGAATCTGCGAGTGGTTATTCGGAGAGCTTTGAGGCCCATGCTGGAAAAGGAAATAACTTCACATAAAAACTGGACAGAAGCATTCTCAGAAAAGTCTCTGTGATGTGTGCATTCAACTCACAGAGTTGAGCCTGCCTTTTCATACAGCATTTTTGTAACACTCTTTCAGTATAATCTGCAAGTGGATATTTGGGGCGCTTTGAGGCCTATGCTGGAAAACGAAATATCTTCACATAAAAATTAGACGGAAGCATTATCAGAAACTTCTCTGTGATGTGCGCATTCAACTCACAGGGTTGAACGTGCCTTTCGATACAGCCGTTTTCAAACGCTCGTTTTGTGGCATCTGCATTTCGGAATTTGGAGTGCTTTGAGGCCTATACTGGAAAAGGAAATATCCTCACATAGAAACTAGACAGAAGCATTCTCAGAAACTTCTTTGTGATGTGTGCATTCAACTCACAGGGTTCGACCTTCCTTTTGCTACAACAGTTTTGAAACACTCTTTTTGTAGAATCTGCAAGTGGTTATTTGGAGCGCTTCGAGGCCTATGAGTAAAAGGAAGTATCTTCAGAGAAAACTAGCCAGAAGCATTCTCAGAAACTTCTGTGTGATGAGTACATTCCACTCACAGAGTTGAACGTTCCCTTTCACCGAGCAGTTCTGAAACACTCTTTTTGTAGAATCTGCAAGTGGCTACTTAGAGCGCTTTGAGACCTATGCTGGAAAGTGAAATATCTTCACATAAAAACTAGACAGAAGCATTCCCAGAAACTTCTCTGTGAAGTGTGCATTCAATTCACAGAGCTGAATCTTTCTTTTGATAGAGAAGTTTTGAGACACTCTTTCTGTAGAATCTGCAAGTGAATATCTGGAGCGCTTTGAGTCCTAGGCTGGAAAAGAAAGTATCTTCACATAGAAACTAGACAGAAGCATTCTCAAAGACTTCTCTGTGATGTGTGCATTCAAGTCACAGAGTTGAAACATCCTTTTGATTTGGCAGTTTTAAAACAATCATTTTGTAGAATCTGCTAGTGGATATTTGCAGTATTTTGAGGCATATGCAGGAAAAGGTAATATCTTCACTTGAAAACTAGACAGAGGCATTCTCAGAAACTTCTTTCTGATGTGTGCCTTGAACTTCCGGAGTTGAACCTTCCTCTTCATAGAGCAGTTATATAATAGTCTTTAAGTATAATCTGCAAGTGGATATGTGGAGAACTTTGAGGACTGTGCTGGAAAAGGAAATGTCTTCCCATAGAAAGGAGACGGAAGCATTCTCAGAAGCTTCTCTGTGATGTCGGCATTCAACTCACAGAGTTGAACCTTCCTTTTGATAGAGCAGTTTTCAAACACACTTTGTGGATTCCGCAATTGGTTATTTGGAGAGTTTTGAGGCCTGTACTGGAAAAGGAAATATCTTCAGGTAAAAACTAGACAGAAGCATTCTCAGAAACTTCGTTGTGATGTTTGCATTCAACTCACGGAGTTGAACCCTCTTTTTGATTGCGCAGTTTTAAATCACTGTCTTTGTTGAATCTCCAAGTGGATATTTGGAGCGATTTGGGGCATATTCTGGAAAAGGAAATATCCTCACTTGAAAACTAGATAGAAGAAGTCCCAGAAACTCCTTTGTGACGTCTGCTTTCGACTCACAGAGTTGAACCTTCCTTTTCACAGAGCAGTTTGGAAACACTCTTTTTGTAGAATCTGCGAGTGGTTATTCGGAGAGCTTCGAGGCCCATGCAGGAAATGGAAATACCTTCACATAAAAACTAGACAGAAGCGTTCTCAGAAATTTCTCTGTGATGTGTGCATTGAACTCACAGAGTTGATCCTTCCTATTGATAGAGTATTTTTGTAACACTGTTTTAGTAGAATCTGCAAGTGGATTCTTGGGGAGATTTGAGGCCTATGCTGGAAAACGAAATATCTTCACAAAGAAACTAGACGGAAGCATTATCAGAAACTTCTCTGTGATGTGTGCATTAAACTCACAGAGTTGAACATTGCTTTTGATGGAGCAGTTTTGAAACACTCTTTTCGTAGAATCTGCAAGTGGTTATTTAGAGCGCTTTGAGGCCTACGCTGCAAATGGAAATATCTTCACATAAAAACTAGACAGAAGCATTCTCAGAAATTCCTTTGTGATGTGTGCATTCAACTCACAGAGATGAAGCTTCCTTTTCACAGGGCACTTTTGAAACACTGTGTTTGTGGGAACTACAAGTGGATATTTGGAGTGATTGCGGCCTCTGGTGGAAAAGCAAATATCATCAAATGAAAACTACACATAGGCATTCTCAGAAACTTCTTTGTGTGTGTGCATTCAACTCACAGAGTTGAAGAGTCCTTTTGGTAGAGCAGTTTTGAAGCACTCTTTTTGTAGAATCTGCGAGTGGTTATTCGGAGAGCTTTGAGGCCCATGCTGGAAAAGGAAATAACTTCACATAAAAACTGGACAGAAGCATTCTCAGAAAAGTCTCTGTGATGTGTGCATTCAACTCACAGAGTTGAGCCTGCCTTTTCATACAGCATTTTTGTAACACTCTTTCAGTATAATCTGCAAGTGGATATTTGGGGCGCTTTGAGGCCTATGCTGGAAAACGAAATATCTTCACATAAAAATTAGACGGAAGCATTATCAGAAACTTCTCTGTGATGTGCGCATTCAACTCACAGGGTTGAACGTGCCTTTCGATACAGCCGTTTTCAAACGCTCGTTTTGTGGCATCTGCATTTCGGAATTTGGAGTGCTTTGAGGCCTATACTGGAAAAGGAAATATCCTCACATAGAAACTAGACAGAAGCATTCTCAGAAACTTCTTTGTGATGTGTGCATTCAACTCACAGGGTTCGACCTTCCTTTTGCTACAACAGTTTTGAAACACTCTTTTTGTAGAATCTGCAAGTGGTTATTTGGAGCGCTTCGAGGCCTATGAGTAAAAGGAAATATCTTCAGAGAAAACTAGCCAGAAGCATTCTCAGAAACTTCTGTGTGATGAGTACATTCCACTCACAGAGTTGAACGTTCCCTTTCACCGAGCAGTTCTGAAACACTCTTTTTGTAGAATCTGCAAGTGGCTACTTAGAGCGCTTTGAGACCTATGCTGGAAAGTGAAATATCTTCACATAAAAACTAGACAGAAGCATTCCCAGAAACTTCTCTGTGAAGTGTGCATTCAATTCACAGAGCTGAATCTTTCTTTTGATAGAGAAGTTTTGAGACACTCTTTCTGTAGAATCTGCAAGTGAATATCTGGAGCGCTTTGAGTCCTAGGCTGGAAAAGAAAGTATCTTCACATAGAAACTAGACAGAAGCATTCTCAAAGACTTCTCTGTGATGTGTGCATTCAAGTCACAGAGTTGAAACATCCTTTTGATTTGGCAGTTTTAAAACAATCATTTTGTAGAATCTGCTAGTGGATATTTGCAGTATTTTGAGGCATATGCAGGAAAAGGTAATATCTTCACTTGAAAACTAGACAGAGGCATTCTCAGAAACTTCTTTCTGATGTGTGCCTTGAACTTCCGGAGTTGAACCTTCCTCTTCATAGAGCAGTTATATAATAGTCTTTAAGTATAATCTGCAAGTGGATATGTGGAGAACTTTGAGGACTGTGCTGGAAAAGGAAATGTCTTCCCATAGAAAGGAGACGGAAGCATTCTCAGAAGCTTCTCTGTGATGTCGGCATTCAACTCACAGAGTTGAACCTTCCTTTTGATAGAGCAGTTTTCAAACACACTTTGTGGATTCCGCAATTGGTTATTTGGAGAGTTTTGAGGCCTGTACTGGAAAAGGAAATATCTTCAGGTAAAAACTAGACAGAAGCATTCTCAGAAACTTCGTTGTGATGTTTGCATTCAACTCACGGAGTTGAACCCTCTTTTTGATTGCGCAGTTTTAAATCACTGTCTTTGTTGAATCTCCAAGTGGATATTTGGAGCGATTTGGGGCATATTCTGGAAAAGGAAATATCCTCACTTGAAAACTAGATAGAAGAAGTCCCAGAAACTCCTTTGTGACGTCTGCTTTCGACTCACAGAGTTGAACCTTCCTTTTCACAGAGCAGTTTGGAAACACTCTTTTTGTAGAATCTGCGAGTGGTTATTCGGAGAGCTTCGAGGCCCATGCAGGAAATGGAAATACCTTCACATAAAAACTAGACAGAAGCGTTCTCAGAAATTTCTCTGTGATGTGTGCATTGAACTCACAGAGTTGATCCTTCCTATTGATAGAGCATTTTTGTAACACTGTTTTAGTAGAATCTGCAAGTGGATTCTTGGGGAGATTTGAGGCCTATGCTGGAAAACGAAATATCTTCACATAGAAACTAGACGGAAGCATTATCAGCAACTTCTCTGTGATGTGTGCATTAAACTCACAGAGTTGAACATTGCTTTTGATGGAGCAGTTTTGAAACACTCTTTTCGTAGAATCTGCAAGTGGTTATTTAGAGCGCTTTGAGGCCTACGCTGCAAATGGAAATATCTTCACATAAAAACTAGACAGAAGCATTCTCAGAAATTCCTTTGTGATGTGTGCATTCAACTCACAGAGATGAAGCTTCCTTTTCACAGGGCACTTTTGAAACACTGTGTTTGTGGGAACTACAAGTGGATATTTGGAGAGATTGCGGCCTCTGGTGGAAAAGCAAATATCATCAAATGAAAACTACACATAGGCATTCTCAGAAACTTCTTTGTGTGTGTGCATTCAACTCACAGAGTTGAAGAGTCCTTTTGGTAGAGCAGTTTTGAAGCACTCTTTTTGTAGAATCTGCGAGTGGTTATTCGGAGAGCTTTGAGGCCCATGCTGGAAAAGGAAATAACTTCACATAAAAACTGGACAGAAGCATTCTCAGAAAAGTCTCTGTGATGTGTGCATTCAACTCACAGAGTTGAGCCTGCCTTTTCATACAGCATTTTTGTAACACTCTTTCAGTATAATCTGCAAGTGGATATTTGGGGCGCTTTGAGGCCTATGCTGGAAAACGAAATATCTTCACATAAAAATTAGACGGAAGCATTATCAGAAACTTCTCTGTGATGTGCGCATTCAACTCACAGGGTTGAACGTGCCTTTCGATACAGCCGTTTTCAAACGCTCGTTTTGTGGCATCTGCATTTCGGAATTTGGAGTGCTTTGAGGCCTATACTGGAAAAGGAAATATCCTCACATAGAAACTAGACAGAAGCATTCTCAGAAACTTCTTTGTGATGTGTGCATTCAACTCACAGGGTTCGACCTTCCTTTTGCTACAACAGTTTTGAAACACTCTTTTTGTAGAATCTGCAAGTGGTTATTTGGAGCGCTTCGAGGCCTATGAGTAAAAGGAAATATCTTCAGAGAAAACTAGCCAGAAGCATTCTCAGAAACTTCTGTGTGATGAGTACATTCCACTCACAGAGTTGAACGTTCCCTTTCACCGAGCAGTTCTGAAACACTCTTTTTGTAGAATCTGCAAGTGGCTACTTAGAGCGCTTTGAGACCTATGCTGGAAAGTGAAATATCTTCACATAAAAACTAGACAGAAGCATTCCCAGAAACTTCTCTGTGAAGTGTGCATTCAATTCACAGAGCTGAATCTTTCTTTTGATAGAGAAGTTTTGAGACACTCTTTCTGTAGAATCTGCAAGTGAATATCTGGAGCGCTTTGAGTCCTAGGCTGGAAAAGAAAGTATCTTCACATAGAAACTAGACAGAAGCATTCTCAAAGACTTCTCTGTGATGTGTGCATTCAAGTCACAGAGTTGAAACATCCTTTTGATTTGGCAGTTTTAAAACAATCATTTTGTAGAATCTGCTAGTGGATATTTGCAGTATTTTGAGGCATATGCAGGAAAAGGTAATATCTTCACTTGAAAACTAGACAGAGGCATTCTCAGAAACTTCTTTCTGATGTGTGCCTTGAACTTCCGGAGTTGAACCTTCCTCTTCATAGAGCAGTTATATAATAGTCTTTAAGTATAATCTGCAAGTGGATATGTGGAGAACTTTGAGGACTGTGCTGGAAAAGGAAATGTCTTCCCATAGAAAGGAGACAGAAGCATTCTCAGAAGCTTCTCTGTGATGTCGGCATTCAACTCACAGAGTTGAACCTTCCTTTTGATAGAGCAGTTTTCAAACACACTTTGTGGATTCCGCAATTGGTTATTTGGAGAGTTTTGAGGCCTGTACTGGAAAAGGAAATATCTTCAGGTAAAAACTAGACAGAAGCATTCTCAGAAACTTCGTTGTGATGTTTGCATTCAACTCACGGAGTTGAACCCTCTTTTTGATTGCGCAGTTTTAAATCACTGTCTTTGTTGAATCTCCAAGTGGATATTTGGAGCGATTTGGGGCATATTCTGGAAAAGGAAATATCCTCACTTGAAAACTAGATAGAAGAAGTCCCAGAAACTCCTTTGTGACGTCTGCTTTCGACTCACAGAGTTGAACCTTCCTTTTCACAGAGCAGTTTGGAAACACTCTTTTTGTAGAATCTGCGAGTGGTTATTCGGAGAGCTTCGAGGCCCATGCAGGAAATGGAAATACCTTCACATAAAAACTAGACAGAAGCGTTCTCAGAAATTTCTCTGTGATGTGTGCATTGAACTCACAGAGTTGATCCTTCCTATTGATAGAGTATTTTTGTAACACTGTTTTAGTAGAATCTGCAAGTGGATTCTTGGGGAGATTTGAGGCCTATGCTGGAAAACGAAATATCTTCACAAAGAAACTAGACGGAAGCATTATCAGAAACTTCTCTGTGATGTGTGCATTAAACTCACAGAGTTGAACATTGCTTTTGATGGAGCAGTTTTGAAACACTCTTTTCGTAGAATCTGCAAGTGGTTATTTAGAGCGCTTTGAGGCCTACGCTGCAAATGGAAATATCTTCACATAAAAACTAGACAGAAGCATTCTCAGAAATTCCTTTGTGATGTGTGCATTCAACTCACAGAGATGAAGCTTCCTTTTCACAGGGCACTTTTGAAACACTGTGTTTGTGGGAACTACAAGTGGATATTTGGAGTGATTGCGGCCTCTGGTGGAAAAGCAAATATCATCAAATGAAAACTACACATAGGCATTCTCAGAAACTTCTTTGTGTGTGTGCATTCAACTCACAGAGTTGAAGAGTCCTTTTGGTAGAGCAGTTTTGAAGCACTCTTTTTGTAGAATCTGCGAGTGGTTATTCGGAGAGCTTTGAGGCCCATGCTGGAAAAGGAAATAACTTCACATAAAAACTGGACAGAAGCATTCTCAGAAAAGTCTCTGTGATGTGTGCATTCAACTCACAGAGTTGAGCCTGCCTTTTCATACAGCATTTTTGTAACACTCTTTCAGTATAATCTGCAAGTGGATATTTGGGGCGCTTTGAGGCCTATGCTGGAAAACGAAATATCTTCACATAAAAATTAGACGGAAGCATTATCAGAAACTTCTCTGTGATGTGCGCATTCAACTCACAGGGTTGAACGTGCCTTTCGATACAGCCGTTTTCAAACGCTCGTTTTGTGGCATCTGCATTTCGGAATTTGGAGTGCTTTGAGGCCTATACTGGAAAAGGAAATATCCTCACATAGAAACTAGACAGAAGCATTCTCAGAAACTTCTTTGTGATGTGTGCATTCAACTCACAGGGTTCGACCTTCCTTTTGCTACAACAGTTTTGAAACACTCTTTTTGTAGAATCTGCAAGTGGTTATTTGGAGCGCTTCGAGGCCTATGAGTAAAAGGAAGTATCTTCAGAGAAAACTAGCCAGAAGCATTCTCAGAAACTTCTGTGTGATGAGTACATTCCACTCACAGAGTTGAACGTTCCCTTTCACCAAGCAGTTCTGAAACACTCTTTTTGTAGAATCTGCAAGTGGCTACTTAGAGCGCTTTGAGACCTATGCTGGAAAGTGAAATATCTTCACATAAAAACTAGACAGAAGCATTCCCAGAAACTTCTCTGTGAAGTGTGCATTCAATTCACAGAGCTGAATCTTTCTTTTGATAGAGAAGTTTTGAGACACTCTTTCTGTAGAATCTGCAAGTGAATATCTGGAGCGCTTTGAGTCCTAGGCTGGAAAAGAAAGTATCTTCACATAGAAACTAGACAGAAGCATTCTCAAAGACTTCTCTGTGATGTGTGCATTCAAGTCACAGAGTTGAAACATCCTTTTGATTTGGCAGTTTTAAAACAATCATTTTGTAGAATCTGCTAGTGGATATTTGCAGTATTTTGAGGCATATGCAGGAAAAGGTAATATCTTCACTTGAAAACTAGACAGAGGCATTCTCAGAAACTTCTTTCTGATGTGTGCCTTGAACTTCCGGAGTTGAACCTTCCTCTTCATAGAGCAGTTATATAATAGTCTTTAAGTATAATCTGCAAGTGGATATGTGGAGAACTTTGAGGACTGTGCTGGAAAAGGAAATGTCTTCCCATAGAAAGGAGACGGAAGCATTCTCAGAAGCTTCTCTGTGATGTCGGCATTCAACTCACAGAGTTGAACCTTCCTTTTGATAGAGCAGTTTTCAAACACACTTTGTGGATTCCGCAATTGGTTATTTGGAGAGTTTTGAGGCCTGTACTGGAAAAGGAAATATCTTCAGGTAAAAACTAGACAGAAGCATTCTCAGAAACTTCGTTGTGATGTTTGCATTCAACTCACGGAGTTGAACCCTCTTTTTGATTGCGCAGTTTTAAATCACTGTCTTTGTTGAATCTCCAAGTGGATATTTGGAGCGATTTGGGGCATATTCTGGAAAAGGAAATATCCTCACTTGAAAACTAGATAGAAGAAGTCCCAGAAACTCCTTTGTGACGTCTGCTTTCGACTCACAGAGTTGAACCTTCCTTTTCACAGAGCAGTTTGGAAACACTCTTTTTGTAGAATCTGCGAGTGGTTATTCGGAGAGCTTCGAGGCCCATGCAGGAAATGGAAATACCTTCACATAAAAACTAGACAGAAGCGTTCTCAGAAATTTCTCTGTGATGTGTGCATTGAACTCACAGAGTTGATCCTTCCTATTGATAGAGCATTTTTGTAACACTGTTTTAGTAGAATCTGCAAGTGGATTCTTGGGGAGATTTGTGGCCTATGCTGGAAAACGAAATATCTTCACATAGAAACTAGACGGAAGCATTATCAGCAACTTCTCTGTGATGTGTGCATTAAACTCACAGAGTTGAACATTGCTTTTGATGGAGCAGTTTTGAAACACTCTTTTCGTAGAATCTGCAAGTGGTTATTTAGAGCGCTTTGAGGCCTACGCTGCAAATGGAAATATCTTCACATAAAAACTAGACAGAAGCATTCTCAGAAATTCCTTTGTGATGTGTGCATTCAACTCACAGAGATGAAGCTTCCTTTTCACAGGGCACTTTTGAAACACTGTGTTTGTGGGAACTACAAGTGGATATTTGGAGAGATTGCGGCCTCTGGTGGAAAAGCAAATATCATCAAATGAAAACTACACATAGGCATTCTCAGAAACTTCTTTGTGTGTGTGCATTCAACTCACAGAGTTGAAGAGTCCTTTTGGTAGAGCAGTTTTGAAGCACTCTTTTTGTAGAATCTGCGAGTGGTTATTCGGAGAGCTTTGAGGCCCATGCTGGAAAAGGAAATAACTTCACATAAAAACTGGACAGAAGCATTCTCAGAAAAGTCTCTGTGATGTGTGCATTCAACTCACAGAGTTGAGCCTGCCTTTTCATACAGCATTTTTGTAACACTCTTTCAGTATAATCTGCAAGTGGATATTTGGGGCGCTTTGAGGCCTATGCTGGAAAACGAAATATCTTCACATAAAAATTAGACGGAAGCATTATCAGAAACTTCTCTGTGATGTGCGCATTCAACTCACAGGGTTGAACGTGCCTTTCGATACAGCCGTTTTCAAACGCTCGTTTTGTGGCATCTGCATTTCGGAATTTGGAGTGCTTTGAGGCCTATACTGGAAAAGGAAATATCCTCACATAGAAACTAGACAGAAGCATTCTCAGAAACTTCTTTGTGATGTGTGCATTCAACTCACAGGGTTCGACCTTCCTTTTGCTACAACAGTTTTGAAACACTCTTTTTGTAGAATCTGCAAGTGGTTATTTGGAGCGCTTCGAGGCCTATGAGTAAAAGGAAATATCTTCAGAGAAAACTAGCCAGAAGCATTCTCAGAAACTTCTGTGTGATGAGTACATTCCACTCACAGAGTTGAACGTTCCCTTTCACCGAGCAGTTCTGAAACACTCTTTTTGTAGAATCTGCAAGTGGCTACTTAGAGCGCTTTGAGACCTATGCTGGAAAGTGAAATATCTTCACATAAAAACTAGACAGAAGCATTCCCAGAAACTTCTCTGTGAAGTGTGCATTCAATTCACAGAGCTGAATCTTTCTTTTGATAGAGAAGTTTTGAGACACTCTTTCTGTAGAATCTGCAAGTGAATATCTGGAGCGCTTTGAGTCCTAGGCTGGAAAAGAAAGTATCTTCACATAGAAACTAGACAGAAGCATTCTCAAAGACTTCTCTGTGATGTGTGCATTCAAGTCACAGAGTTGAAACATCCTTTTGATTTGGCAGTTTTAAAACAATCATTTTGTAGAATCTGCTAGTGGATATTTGCAGTATTTTGAGGCATATGCAGGAAAAGGTAATATCTTCACTTGAAAACTAGACAGAGGCATTCTCAGAAACTTCTTTCTGATGTGTGCCTTGAACTTCCGGAGTTGAACCTTCCTCTTCATAGAGCAGTTATATAATAGTCTTTAAGTATAATCTGCAAGTGGATATGTGGAGAACTTTGAGGACTGTGCTGGAAAAGGAAATGTCTTCCCATAGAAAGGAGACGGAAGCATTCTCAGAAGCTTCTCTGTGATGTCGGCATTCAACTCACAGAGTTGAACCTTCCTTTTGATAGAGCAGTTTTCAAACACACTTTGTGGATTCCGCAATTGGTTATTTGGAGAGTTTTGAGGCCTGTACTGGAAAAGGAAATATCTTCAGGTAAAAACTAGACAGAAGCATTCTCAGAAACTTCGTTGTGATGTTTGCATTCAACTCACGGAGTTGAACCCTCTTTTTGATTGCGCAGTTTTAAATCACTGTCTTTGTTGAATCTCCAAGTGGATATTTGGAGCGATTTGGGGCATATTCTGGAAAAGGAAATATCCTCACTTGAAAACTAGATAGAAGAAGTCCCAGAAACTCCTTTGTGACGTCTGCTTTCGACTCACAGAGTTGAACCTTCCTTTTCACAGAGCAGTTTGGAAACACTCTTTTTGTAGAATCTGCGAGTGGTTATTCGGAGAGCTTCGAGGCCCATGCAGGAAATGGAAATACCTTCACATAAAAACTAGACAGAAGCGTTCTCAGAAATTTCTCTGTGATGTGTGCATTGAACTCACAGAGTTGATCCTTCCTATTGATAGAGCATTTTTGTAACACTGTTTTAGTAGAATCTGCAAGTGGATTCTTGGGGAGATTTGAGGCCTATGCTGGAAAACGAAATATCTTCACATAGAAACTAGACGGAAGCATTATCAGAAACTTCTCTGTGATGTGTGCATTAAACTCACAGAGTTGAACATTGCTTTTGATGGAGCAGTTTTGAAACACTCTTTTCGTAGAATCTGCAAGTGGTTATTTAGAGCGCTTTGAGGCCTACGCTGCAAATGGAAATATCTTCACATAAAAACTAGACAGAAGCATTCTCAGAAATTCCTTTGTGATGTGTGCATTCAACTCACAGAGATGAAGCTTCCTTTTCACAGGGCACTTTTGAAACACTGTGTTTGTGGGAACTACAAGTGGATATTTGGAGTGATTGCGGCCTCTGGTGGAAAAGCAAATATCATCAAATGAAAACTACACATAGGCATTCTCAGAAACTTCTTTGTGTGTGTGCATTCAACTCACAGAGTTGAAGAGTCCTTTTGGTAGAGCAGTTTTGAAGCACTCTTTTTGTAGAATCTGCGAGTGGTTATTCGGAGAGCTTTGAGGCCCATGCTGGAAAAGGAAATAACTTCACATAAAAACTGGACAGAAGCATTCTCAGAAAAGTCTCTGTGATGTGTGCATTCAACTCACAGAGTTGAGCCTGCCTTTTCATACAGCATTTTTGTAACACTCTTTCAGTATAATCTGCAAGTGGATCTTTGGGGCGCTTTGAGGCCTATGCTGGAAAACGAAATATCTTCACATAAAAATTAGACGGAAGCATTATCAGAAACTTCTCTGTGATGTGCGCATTCAACTCACAGGGTTGAACGTGCCTTTCGATACAGCCGTTTTCAAACGCTCGTTTTGTGGCATCTGCATTTCGGAATTTGGAGTGCTTTGAGGCCTATACTGGAAAAGGAAATATCCTCACATAGAAACTAGA
The DNA here is from genome assembly GCF_028885625.2 of Pongo pygmaeus. Classification (NCBI taxonomy): domain Eukaryota; kingdom Metazoa; phylum Chordata; class Mammalia; order Primates; family Hominidae; genus Pongo; species Pongo pygmaeus. The sequence continues at coordinate 40,968,654 of NC_072391.2, read as the reverse complement.
CAGAAGCATTCTCAGAAACTTCTTTGTGATGTGTGCATTCAACTCACAGGGTTCGACCTTCCTTTTGCTACAACAGTTTTGAAACACTCTTTTTGTAGAATCTGCAAGTGGTTATTTGGAGCGCTTCGAGGCCTATGAGTAAAAGGAAATATCTTCAGAGAAAACTAGCCAGAAGCATTCTCAGAAACTTCTGTGTGATGAGTACATTCCACTCACAGAGTTGAACGTTCCCTTTCACCGAGCAGTTCTGAAACACTCTTTTTGTAGAATCTGCAAGTGGCTACTTAGAGCGCTTTGAGACCTATGCTGGAAAGTGAAATATCTTCACATAAAAACTAGACAGAAGCATTCCCAGAAACTTCTCTGTGAAGTGTGCATTCAATTCACAGAGCTGAATCTTTCTTTTGATAGAGAAGTTTTGAGACACTCTTTCTGTAGAATCTGCAAGTGAATATCTGGAGCGCTTTGAGTCCTAGGCTGGAAAAGAAAGTATCTTCACATAGAAACTAGACAGAAGCATTCTCAAAGACTTCTCTGTGATGTGTGCATTCAACTCACAGAGTTGAAACATCCTTTTGATTTGGCAGTTTTAAAACAATCATTTGGTAGAATCTGCTAGTGGATATTTGCAGTATTTTGAGGCATATGCAGGAAAAGGTAATATCTTCACTTGAAAACTAGACAGAGGCATTCTCAGAAACTTCTTTCTGATGTGTGCCTTGAACTTCCGGAGTTGAACCTTCCTCTTCATAGAGCAGTTATATAATAGTCTTTAAGTATAATCTGCAAGTGGATATGTGGAGAACTTTGAGGACTGTGCTGGAAAAGGAAATGTCTTCCCATAGAAAGGAGACGGAAGCATTCTCAGAAGCTTCTCTGTGATGTCGGCATTCAACTCACAGAGTTGAACCTTCCTTTTGATAGAGCAGTTTTCAAACACACTTTGTGGATTCCGCAATTGGTTATTTGGAGAGTTTTGAGGCCTGTACTGGAAAAGGAAATATCTTCAGGTAAAAACTAGACAGAAGCATTCTCAGAAACTTCGTTGTGATGTTTGCATTCAACTCACGGAGTTGAACCCTCTTTTTGATTGCGCAGTTTTAAATCACTGTCTTTGTTGAATCTCCAAGTGGATATTTGGAGCGATTTGGGGCATATTCTGGAAAAGGAAATATCCTCACTTGAAAACTAGATAGAAGAAGTCCCAGAAACTCCTTTGTGACGTCTGCTTTCGACTCACAGAGTTGAACCTTCCTTTTCACAGAGCAGTTTGGAAACACTCTTTTTGTAGAATCTGCGAGTGGTTATTCGGAGAGCTTCGAGGCCCATGCAGGAAATGGAAATACCTTCACATAAAAACTAGACAGAAGCGTTCTCAGAAATTTCTCTGTGATGTGTGCATTGAACTCACAGAGTTGATCCTTCCTATTGATAGAGCATTTTTGTAACACTGTTTTAGTAGAATCTGCAAGTGGATTCTTGGGGAGATTTGAGGCCTATGCTGGAAAACGAAATATCTTCACATAGAAACTAGACGGAAGCATTATCAGCAACTTCTCTGTGATGTGTGCATTAAACTCACAGAGTTGAACATTGCTTTTGATGGAGCAGTTTTGAAACACTCTTTTCGTAGAATCTGCAAGTGGTTATTTAGAGCGCTTTGAGGCCTACGCTGCAAATGGAAATATCTTCACATAAAAACTAGACAGAAGCATTCTCAGAAATTCCTTTGTGATGTGTGCATTCAACTCACAGAGATGAAGCTTCCTTTTCACAGGGCACTTTTGAAACACTGTGTTTGTGGGAACTACAAGTGGATATTTGGAGTGATTGCGGCCTCTGGTGGAAAAGCAAATATCATCAAATGAAAACTACACATAGGCATTCTCAGAAACTTCTTTGTGTGTGTGCATTCAACTCACAGAGTTGAAGAGTCCTTTTGGTAGAGCAGTTTTGAAGCACTCTTTTTGTAGAATCTGCGAGTGGTTATTCGGAGAGCTTTGAGGCCCATGCTGGAAAAGGAAATATCTTCACATAAAAACTGGACAGAAGCATTCTCAGAAAATTCTCTGTGATGTGTGCATTCAACTCACAGAGTTGAGCCTGCCTTTTCATACAGCATTTTTGTAACACTCTTTCAGTATAATCTGCAAGTGGATCTTTGGGGCGCTTTGAGGCCTATGCTGGAAAACGAAATATCTTCACATAAAAATTAGACGGAAGCATTATCAGAAACTTCTCTGTGATGTGCGCATTCAACTCACAGGGTTGAACGTGCCTTTCGATACAGCCGTTTTCAAACGCTCGTTTTGTGGCATCTGCATTTCGGAATTTGGAGTGCTTTGAGGCCTATACTGGAAAAGGAAATATCCTCACATAGAAACTAGACAGAAGCATTCTCAGAAACTTCTTTGTGATGTGTGCATTCAACTCACAGGGTTCGACCTTCCTTTTGCTACAACAGTTTTGAAACACTCTTTTTGTAGAATCTGCAAGTGGTTATTTGGAGCGCTTCGAGGCCTATGAGTAAAAGGAAATATCTTCAGAGAAAACTAGCCAGAAGCATTCTCAGAAACTTCTGTGTGATGAGTACATTCCACTCACAGAGTTGAACGTTCCCTTTCACCGAGCAGTTCTGAAACACTCTTTTTGTAGAATCTGCAAGTGGCTACTTAGAGCGCTTTGAGACCTATGCTGGAAAGTGAAATATCTTCACATAAAAACTAGACAGAAGCATTCCCAGAAACTTCTCTGTGAAGTGTGCATTCAATTCACAGAGCTGAATCTTTCTTTTGATAGAGAAGTTTTGAGACACTCTTTCTGTAGGATCTGCAGGTGAATATCTGGAGCGCTTTGAGTCCTAGGCTGGAAAAGAAAGTATCTTCACATAGAAACTAGACAGAAGCATTCTCAAAGACTTCTCTGTGATGTGTGCATTCAACTCACAGAGTTGAAACATCCTTTTGATTTGGCAGTTTTAAAACAATCATTTGGTAGAATCTGCTAGTGGATATTTGCAGTATTTTGAGGCATATGCAGGAAAAGGTAATATCTTCACTTGAAAACTAGACAGAGGCATTCTCAGAAACTTCTTTCTGATGTGTGCCTTGAACTTCCGCAGTTGAACCTTCCTCTTCATAGAGCAGTTATATAATAGTCTTTAAGTATAATCTGCAAGTGGATATGTGGAGAACTTTGAGGACTGTGCTGGAAAAGGAAATGTCTTCCCATAGAAAGGAGACGGAAGCATTCTCAGAAGCTTCTCTGTGATGTCGGCATTCAACTCACAGAGTTGAACCTTCCTTTTGATAGAGCAGTTTTCAAACACACTTTGTGGATTCCGCAATTGGTTATTTGGAGAGTTTTGAGGCCTGTACTGGAAAAGGAAATATCTTCAGGTAAAAACTAGACAGAAGCATTCTCAGAAACTTCGTTGTGATGTTTGCATTCAACTCACGGAGTTGAACCCTCTTTTTGATTGCGCAGTTTTAAATCACTGTCTTTGTTGAATCTCCAAGTGGATATTTGGAGCGATTTGGGGCATATTCTGGAAAAGGAAATATCCTCACTTGAAAACTAGATAGAAGAAGTCCCAGAAACTCCTTTGTGACGTCTGCTTTCGACTCACAGAGTTGAACCTTCCTTTTCACAGAGCAGTTTGGAAACACTCTTTTTGTAGAATCTGTGAGTGGTTATTCGGAGAGCTTCGAGGCCCATGCAGGAAATGGAAATACCTTCACATAAAAACTAGACAGAAGCGTTCTCAGAAATTTCTCTGTGATGTGTGCATTGAACTCACAGAGTTGATCCTTCCTATTGATAGAGCATTTTTGTAACACTGTTTTAGTAGAATCTGCAAGTGGATTCTTGGGGAGATTTGAGGCCTATGCTGGAAAACGAAATATCTTCACATAGAAACTAGACGGAAGCATTATCAGAAACTTCTCTGTGATGTGTGCATTAAACTCACAGAGTTGAACATTGCTTTTGATGGAGCAGTTTTGAAACACTCTTTTCGTAGAATCTGCAAGTGGTTATTTAGAGCGCTTTGAGGCCTACGCTGCAAATGGAAATATCTTCACATAAAAACTAGACAGAAGCATTCTCAGAAATTCCTTTGTGATGTGTGCATTCAACTCACAGAGATGAAGCTTCCTTTTCACAGGGCACTTTTGAAACACTGTGTTTGTGGGAACTACAAGTGGATATTTGGAGTGATTGCGGCCTCTGGTGGAAAAGCAAATATCATCAAATGAAAACTACACATAGGCATTCTCAGAAACTTCTTTGTGTGTGTGCATTCAACTCACAGAGTTGAAGAGTCCTTTTGGTAGAGCAGTTTTGAAGCACTCTTTTTGTAGAATCTGCGAGTGGTTATTCGGAGAGCTTTGAGGCCCATGCTGGAAAAGGAAATATCTTCACATAAAAACTGGACAGAAGCATTCTCAGAAAATTCTCTGTGATGTGTGCATTCAACTCACAGAGTTGAGCCTGCCTTTTCATACAGCATTTTTGTAACACTCTTTCAGTATAATCTGCAAGTGGATCTTTGGGGCGCTTTGAGGCCTATGCTGGAAAACGAAATATCTTCACATAAAAATTAGACGGAAGCATTATCAGAAACTTCTCTGTGATGTGCGCATTCAACTCACAGGGTTGAACGTGCCTTTTGATACAGCCGTTTTCAAACGCTCGTTTTGTGGCATCTGCATTTCGGAATTTGGAGTGCTTTGAGGCCTATACTGGAAAAGGAAATATCCTCACATAGAAACTAGACAGAAGCATTCTCAGAAACTTCTTTGTGATGTGTGCATTCAACTCACAGGGTTCGACCTTCCTTTTGCTACAACAGTTTTGAAACACTCTTTTTGTAGAATCTGCAAGTGGTTATTTGGAGCGCTTCGAGGCCTATGAGTAAAAGGAAATATCTTCAGAGAAAACTAGCCAGAAGCATTCTCAGAAACTTCTGTGTGATGAGTACATTCCACTCACAGAGTTGAACGTTCCCTTTCACCGAGCAGTTCTGAAACACTCTTTTTGTAGAATCTGCAAGTGGCTACTTAGAGCGCTTTGAGACCTATGCTGGAAAGTGAAATATCTTCACATAAAAACTAGACAGAAGCATTCCCAGAAACTTCTCTGTGAAGTGTGCATTCAATTCACAGAGCTGAATCTTTCTTTTGATAGAGAAGTTTTGAGACACTCTTTCTGTAGAATCTGCAGGTGAATATCTGGAGCGCTTTGAGTCCTAGGCTGGAAAAGAAAGTATCTTCACATAGAAACTAGACAGAAGCATTCTCAAAGACTTCTCTGTGATGTGTGCATTCAACTCACAGAGTTGAAACATCCTTTTGATTTGGCAGTTTTAAAACAATCATTTGGTAGAATCTGCTAGTGGATATTTGCAGTATTTTGAGGCATATGCAGGAAAAGGTGATATCTTCACTTGAAAACTAGACAGAGGCATTCTCAGAAACTTCTTTCTGATGTGTGCCTTGAACTTCCGCAGTTGAACCTTCCTCTTCATAGAGCAGTTATATAATAGTCTTTAAGTATAATCTGCAAGTGGATATGTGGAGAACTTTGAGGACTGTGCTGGAAAAGGAAATGTCTTCCCATAGAAAGGAGACGGAAGCATTCTCAGAAGCTTCTCTGTGATGTCGGCATTCAACTCACAGAGTTGAACCTTCCTTTTGATAGAGCAGTTTTCAAACACACTTTGTGGATTCCGCAATTGGTTATTTGGAGAGTTTTGAGGCCTGTACTGGAAAAGGAAATATCTTCAGGTAAAAACTAGACAGAAGCATTCTCAGAAACTTCGTTGTGATGTTTGCATTCAACTCACGGAGTTGAACCCTCTTTTTGATTGCGCAGTTTTAAATCACTGTCTTTGTTGAATCTCCAAGTGGATATTTGGAGCGATTTGGGGCATATTCTGGAAAAGGAAATATCCTCACTTGAAAACTAGATAGAAGAAGTCCCAGAAACTCCTTTGTGACGTCTGCTTTCGACTCACAGAGTTGAACCTTCCTTTTCACAGAGCAGTTTGGAAACACTCTTTTTGTAGAATCTGTGAGTGGTTATTCGGAGAGCTTCGAGGCCCATGCAGGAAATGGAAATACCTTCACATAAAAACTAGACAGAAGCGTTCTCAGAAATTTCTCTGTGATGTGTGCATTGAACTCACAGAGTTGATCCTTCCTATTGATAGAGCATTTTTGTAACACTGTTTTAGTAGAATCTGCAAGTGGATTCTTGGGGAGATTTGAGGCCTATGCTGGAAAACGAAATATCTTCACATAGAAACTAGATGGAAGCATTATCAGAAACTTCTCTGTGATGTGTGCATTAAACTCACAGAGTTGAACATTGCTTTTGATGGAGCAGTTTTGAAACACTCTTTTCGTAGAATCTGCAAGTGGTTATTTAGAGCGCTTTGAGGCCTACGCTGCAAATGGAAATATCTTCACATAAAAACTAGACAGAAGCATTCTCAGAAATTCCTTTGTGATGTGTGCATTCAACTCACAGAGATGAAGCTTCCTTTTCACAGGGCACTTTTGAAACACTGTGTTTGTGGGAACTACAAGTGGATATTTGGAGTGATTGCGGCCTCTGGTGGAAAAGCAAATATCATCAAATGAAAACTACACATAGGCATTCTCAGAAACTTCTTTGTGTGTGTGCATTCAACTCACAGAGTTGAAGAGTCCTTTTGGTAGAGCAGTTTTGAAGCACTCTTTTTGTAGAATCTGCGAGTGGTTATTCGGAGAGCTTTGAGGCCCATGCTGGAAAAGGAAATATCTTCACATAAAAACTGGACAGAAGCATTCTCAGAAAATTCTCTGTGATGTGTGCATTCAACTCACAGAGTTGAGCCTGCCTTTTCATACAGCATTTTTGTAACACTCTTTCAGTATAATCTGCAAGTGGATCTTTGGGGCGCTTTGAGGCCTATGCTGGAAAACGAAATATCTTCACATAAAAATTAGACGGAAGCATTATCAGAAACTTCTCTGTGATGTGCGCATTCAACTCACAGGGTTGAACGTGCCTTTTGATACAGCCGTTTTCAAACGCTCGTTTTGTGGCATCTGCATTTCGGAATTTGGAGTGCTTTGAGGCCTATACTGGAAAAGGAAATATCCTCACATAGAAACTAGACAGAAGCATTCTCAGAAACTTCTTTGTGATGTGTGCATTCAACTCACAGGGTTCGACCTTCCTTTTGCTACAACAGTTTTGAAACACTCTTTTTGTAGAATCTGCAAGTGGTTATTTGGAGCGCTTCGAGGCCTATGAGTAAAAGGAAATATCTTCAGAGAAAACTAGCCAGAAGCATTCTCAGAAACTTCTGTGTGATGAGTACATTCCACTCACAGAGTTGAACGTTCCCTTTCACCGAGCAGTTCTGAAACACTCTTTTTGTAGAATCTGCAAGTGGCTACTTAGAGCGCTTTGAGACCTATGCTGGAAAGTGAAATATCTTCACATAAAAACTAGACAGAAGCATTCCCAGAAACTTCTCTGTGAAGTGTGCATTCAATTCACAGAGCTGAATCTTTCTTTTGATAGAGAAGTTTTGAGACACTCTTTCTGTAGAATCTGCAGGTGAATATCTGGAGCGCTTTGAGTCCTAGGCTGGAAAAGAAAGTATCTTCACATAGAAACTAGACAGAAGCATTCTCAAAGACTTCTCTGTGATGTGTGCATTCAACTCACAGAGTTGAAACATCCTTTTGATTTGGCAGTTTTAAAACAATCATTTGGTAGAATCTGCTAGTGGATATTTGCAGTATTTTGAGGCATATGCAGGAAAAGGTGATATCTTCACATGAAAACTAGACAGAGGCATTCTCAGAAACTTCTTTCTGATGTGTGCCTTGAACTTCCGGAGTTGAACCTTCCTCTTCATAGAGCAGTTATATAATAGACTTTAAGTATAATCTGCAAGTGGATATGTGGAGAACTTTGAGGACTGTGCTGGAAAAGGAAATGTCTTCCCATAGAAAGGAGACGGAAGCATTCTCAGAAGCTTCTCTGTGATGTCGGCATTCAACTCACAGAGTTGAACCTTCCTTTTGATAGAGCAGTTTTCAAACACACTTTGTGGATTCCGCAATTGGTTATTTGGAGAGTTTTGAGGCCTGTACTGGAAAAGGAAATATCTTCAGGTAAAAACTAGACAGAAGCATTCTCAGAAACTTCGTTGTGATGTTTGCATTCAACTCACGGAGTTGAACCCTCTTTTTGATTGCGCAGTTTTAAATCACTGTCTTTGTTGAATCTCCAAGTGGATATTTGGAGCGATTTGGGGCATATTCTGGAAAAGGAAATATCCTCACTTGAAAACTAGATAGAAGAAGTCCCAGAAACTCCTTTGTGACGTCTGCTTTCGACTCACAGAGTTGAACCTTCCTTTTCACAGAGCAGTTTGGAAACACTCTTTTTGTAGAATCTGCGAGTGGTTATTCGGAGAGCTTCGAGGCCCATGCTGGAAATGGAAATACCTTCACATAAAAACTAGACAGAAGCGTTCTCAGAAATTTCTCTGTGATGTGTGCATTGAACTCACAGAGTTGATCCTTCCTATTGATAGAGCAATTTTGTAACACTGTTTTAGTAGAATCTGCAAGTGGATTCTTGGGGAGATTTGAGGCCTATGCTGGAAAACGAAATATCTTCACATAGAAACTAGACGGAAGCATTATCAGAAACTTCTCTGTGATGTGTGCATTAAACTCACAGAGTTGAACATTGCTTTTGATGGAGCAGTTTTGAAACACTCTTTTCGTAGAATCTGCAAGTGGTTATTTAGAGCGCTTTGAGGCCTACGCTGCAAATGGAAATATCTTCACATAAAAACTAGACAGAAGCATTCTCAGAAATTCCTTTGTGATGTGTGCATTCAACTCACAGAGATGAAGCTTCCTTTTCACAGGGCACTTTTGAAACACTGTGTTTGTGGGAACTACAAGTGGATATTTGGAGTGATTGCGGCCTCTGGTGGAAAAGCAAATATCATCAAATGAAAACTACACATAGGCATTCTCAGAAACTTCTTTGTGTGTGTGCATTCAACTCACAGAGTTGAAGAGTCCTTTTGGTAGAGCAGTTTTGAAGCACTCTTTTTGTAGAATCTGCGAGTGGTTATTCGGAGAGCTTTGAGGCCCATGCTGGAAAAGGAAATATCTTCACATAAAAACTGGACAGAAGCATTCTCAGAAAATTCTCTGTGATGTGTGCATTCAACTCACAGAGTTGAGCCTGCCTTTTCATACAGCATTTTTGTAACACTCTTTCAGTATAATCTGCAAGTGGATCTTTGGGGCGCTTTGAGGCCTATGCTGGAAAACGAAATATCTTCACATAAAAATTAGACGGAAGCATTATCAGAAACTTCTCTGTGATGTGCGCATTCAACTCACAGGGTTGAACGTGCCTTTCGATACAGCCGTTTTCGAACGCTCGTTTTGTGGCATCTGCATTTCGGAATTTGGAGTGCTTTGAGGCCTATACTGGAAAAGGAAATATCCTCACATAGAAACTAGACAGAAGCATTCCCAGAAACTTCTTTGTGATGTGTGCATTCAACTCACAGGGTTCGACCTTCCTTTTGCTACAACAGTTTTGAAACACTCTTTTTGTAGAATCTGCAAGTGGTTATTTGGAGCGCTTCGAGGCCTATGAGTAAAAGGAAATATCTTCAGAGAAAACTAGCCAGAAGCATTCTCAGAAACTTCTGTGTGATGAGTACATTCCACTCACAGAGTTGAACGTTCCCTTTCACCGAGCAGTTCTGAAACACTCTTTTTGTAGAATCTGCAAGTGGCTACTTAGAGCGCTTTGAGACCTATGCTGGAAAGTGAAATATCTTCACATAAAAACTAGACAGAAGCATTCCCAGAAACTTCTCTGTGAAGTGTGCATTCAATTCACAGAGCTGAATCTTTCTTTTGATAGAGAAGTTTTGAGACACTCTTTCTGTAGAATCTGCAGGTGAATATCTGGAGCGCTTTGAGTCCTAGGCTGGAAAAGAAAGTATCTTCACATAGAAACTAGACAGAAGCATTCTCAAAGACTTCTCTGTGATGTGTGCATTCAACTCACAGAGTTGAAACATCCTTTTGATTTGGCAGTTTTAAAGCAATCATTTGGTAGAATCTGCTAGTGGATATTTGCAGTATTTTGAGGCATATGCAGGAAAAGGTAATATCTTCACTTGAAAACTAGACAGAGGCATTCTCAGAAACTTCTTTCTGATGTGTGCCTTGAACTTCCGCAGTTGAACCTTCCTCTTCATAGAGCAGTTATATAATAGTCTTTAAGTATAATCTGCAAGTGGATATGTGGAGAACTTTGAGGACTGTGCTGGAAAAGGAAATGTCTTCCCATAGAAAGGAGACGGAAGCATTCTCAGAAGCTTCTCTGTGATGTCGGCATTCAACTCACAGAGTTGAACCTTCCTTTTGATAGAGCAGTTTTCAAACACACTTTGTGGATTCTGCAATTGGTTATTTGGAGAGTTTTGAGGCCTGTACTGGAAAAGGAAATATCTTCAGGTAAAAACTAGACAGAAGCATTCTCAGAAACTTCGTTGTGATGTTTGCATTCAACTCACGGAGTTGAACCCTCTTTTTGATTGCGCAGTTTTAAATCACTGTCTTTGTTGAATCTCCAAGTGGATATTTGGAGCGATTTGGGGCATATTCTGGAAAAGGAAATATCCTCACTTGAAAACTAGATAGAAGAAGTCCCAGAAACTCCTTTGTGACGTCTGCTTTCGACTCACAGAGTTGAACCTTCCTTTTCACAGAGCAGTTTGGAAACACTCTTTTTGTAGAATCTGCGAGTGGTTATTCGGAGAGCTTCGAGGCCCATGCTGGAAATGGAAATACCTTCACATAAAAACTAGACAGAAGCGTTCTCAGAAATTTCTCTGTGATGTGTGCATTGAACTCACAGAGTTGATCCTTCCTATTGATAGAGCAATTTTGTAACACTGTTTTAGTAGAATCTGCAAGTGGATTCTTGGGGAGATTTGAGGCCTATGCTGGAAAACGAAATATCTTCACATAGAAACTAGACGGAAGCATTATCAGAAACTTCTCTGTGATGTGTGCATTAAACTCACAGAGTTGAACATTGCTTTTGATGGAGCAGTTTTGAAACACTCTTTTCGTAGAATCTGCAAGTGGTTATTTAGAGCGCTTTGAGGCCTACGCTGCAAATGGAAATATCTTCACATAAAAACTAGACAGAAGCATTCTCAGAAATTCCTTTGTGATGTGTGCATTCAACTCACAGAGATGAAGCTTCCTTTTCACAGGGCACTTTTGAAACACTGTGTTTGTGGGAACTACAAGTGGATATTTGGAGTGATTGCGGCCTCTGGTGGAAAAGCAAATATCATCAAATGAAAACTACACATAGGCATTCTCAGAAACTTCTTTGTGTGTGTGCATTCAACTCACAGAGTTGAAGAGTCCTTTTGGTAGAGCAGTTTTGAAGCACTCTTTTTGTAGAATCTGCGAGTGGTTATTCGGAGAGCTTTGAGGCCCATGCTGGAAAAGGAAATATCTTCACATAAAAACTGGACAGAAGCATTCTCAGAAAATTCTCTGTGATGTGTGCATTCAACTCACAGAGTTGAGCCTGCCTTTTCATACAGCATTTTTGTAACACTCTTTCAGTATAATCTGCAAGTGGATCTTTGGGGCGCTTTGAGGCCTATGCTGGAAAACGAAATATCTTCACATAAAAATTAGACGGAAGCATTATCAGAAACTTCTCTGTGATGTGCGCATTCAACTCACAGGGTTGAACGTGCCTTTCGATACAGCCGTTTTCGAACGCTCGTTTTGTGGCATCTGCATTTCGGAATTTGGAGTGCTTTGAGGCCTATACTGGAAAAGGAAATATCCTCACATAGAAACTAGACAGAAGCATTCCCAGAAACTTCTTTGTGATGTGTGCATTCAACTCACAGGGTTCGACCTTCCTTTTGCTACAACAGTTTTGAAACACTCTTTTTGTAGAATCTGCAAGTGGTTATTTGGAGCGCTTCGAGGCCTATGAGTAAAAGGAAATATCTTCAGAGAAAACTAGCCAGAAGCATTCTCAGAAACTTCTGTGTGATGAGTACATTCCACTCACAGAGTTGAACGTTCCCTTTCACCGAGCAGTTCTGAAACACTCTTTTTGTAGAATCTGCAAGTGGCTACTTAGAGCGCTTTGAGACCTATGCTGGAAAGTGAAATATCTTCACATAAAAACTAGACAGAAGCATTCCCAGAAACTTCTCTGTGAAGTGTGCATTCAATTCACAGAGCTGAATCTTTCTTTTGATAGAGAAGTTTTGAGACACTCTTTCTGTAGAATCTGCAAGTGAATATCTGGAGCGCTTTGAGTCCTAGGCTGGAAAAGAAAGTATCTTCACATAGAAACTAGACAGAAGCATTCTCAAAGACTTCTCTGTGATGTGTGCATTCAACTCACAGAGTTGAAACATCCTTTTGATTTGGCAGTTTTAAAACAATCATTTGGTAGAATCTGCTAGTGGATATTTGCAGTATTTTGAGGCATATGCAGGAAAAGGTAATATCTTCACTTGAAAACTAGACAGAGGCATTCTCAGAAACTTCTTTCTGATGTGTGCCTTGAACTTCCGCAGTTGAACCTTCCTCTTCATAGAGCAGTTATATAATAGTCTTTAAGTATAATCTGCAAGTGGATATGTGGAGAACTTTGAGGACTGTGCTGGAAAAGGAAATGTCTTCCCATAGAAAGGAGACGGAAGCATTCTCAGAAGCTTCTCTGTGATGTCGGCATTCAACTCACAGAGTTGAACCTTCCTTTTGATAGAGCAGTTTTCAAACACACTTTGTGGATTCTGCAATTGGTTATTTGGAGAGTTTTGAGGCCTGTACTGGAAAAGGAAATATCTTCAGGTAAAAACTAGACAGAAGCATTCTCAGAAACTTCGTTGTGATGTTTGCATTCAACTCACGGAGTTGAACCCTCTTTTTGATTGCGCAGTTTTAAATCACTGTCTTTGTTGAATCTCCAAGTGGATATTTGGAGCGATTTGGGGCATATTCTGGAAAAGGAAATATCCTCACTTGAAAACTAGATAGAAGAAGTCCCAGAAACTCCTTTGTGACGTCTGCTTTCGACTCACAGAGTTGAACCTTCCTTTTCACAGAGCAGTTTGGAAACACTCTTTTTGTAGAATCTGCGAGTGGTTATTCGGAGAGCTTCGAGGCCCATGCTGGAAATGGAAATACCTTCACATAAAAACTAGACAGAAGCGTTCTCAGAAATTTCTCTGTGATGTGTGCATTGAACTCACAGAGTTGATCCTTCCTATTGATAGAGCAATTTTGTAACACTGTTTTAGTAGAATCTGCAAGTGGATTCTTGGGGAGATTTGAGGCCTATGCTGGAAAACGAAATATCTTCACATAGAAACTAGACGGAAGCATTATCAGAAACTTCTCTGTGATGTGTGCATTAAACTCACAGAGTTGAACATTGCTTTTGATGGAGCAGTTTTGAAACACTCTTTTCGTAGAATCTGCAAGTGGTTATTTAGAGCGCTTTGAGGCCTACGCTGCAAATGGAAATATCTTCACATAAAAACTAGACAGAAGCATTCTCAGAAATTCCTTTGTGATGTGTGCATTCAACTCACAGAGATGAAGCTTCCTTTTCACAGGGCACTTTTGAAACACTGTGTTTGTGGGAACTACAAGTGGATATTTGGAGTGATTGCGGCCTCTGGTGGAAAAGCAAATATCATCAAATGAAAACTACACATAGGCATTCTCAGAAACTTCTTTGTGTGTGTGCATTCAACTCACAGAGTTGAAGAGTCCTTTTGGTAGAGCAGTTTTGAAGCACTCTTTTTGTAGAATCTGCGAGTGGTTATTCGGAGAGCTTTGAGGCCCATGCTGGAAAAGGAAATATCTTCACATAAAAACTGGACAGAAGCATTCTCAGAAAATTCTCTGTGATGTGTGCATTCAACTCACAGAGTTGAGCCTGCCTTTTCATACAGCATTTTTGTAACACTCTTTCAGTATAATCTGCAAGTGGATCTTTGGGGCGCTTTGAGGCCTATGCTGGAAAACGAAATATCTTCACATAAAAATTAGACGGAAGCATTATCAGAAACTTCTCTGTGATGTGCGCATTCAACTCACAGGGTTGAACGTGCCTTTCGATACAGCCGTTTTCGAACGCTCGTTTTGTGGCATCTGCATTTCGGAATTTGGAGTGCTTTGAGGCCTATACTGGAAAAGGAAATATCCTCACATAGAAACTAGACAGAAGCATTCCCAGAAACTTCTTTGTGATGTGTGCATTCAACTCACAGGGTTCGACCTTCCTTTTGCTACAACAGTTTTGAAACACTCTTTTTGTAGAATCTGCAAGTGGTTATTTGGAGCGCTTCGAGGCCTATGAGTAAAAGGAAATATCTTCAGAGAAAACTAGCCAGAAGCATTCTCAGAAACTTCTGTGTGATGAGTACATTCCACTCACAGAGTTGAACGTTCCCTTTCACCGAGCAGTTCTGAAACACTCTTTTTGTAGAATCTGCAAGTGGCTACTTAGAGCGCTTTGAGACCTATGCTGGAAAGTGAAATATCTTCACATAAAAACTAGACAGAAGCATTCCCAGAAACTTCTCTGTGAAGTGTGCATTCAATTCACAGAGCTGAATCTTTCTTTTGATAGAGAAGTTTTGAGACACTCTTTCTGTAGAATCTGCAAGTGAATATCTGGAGCGCTTTGAGTCCTAGGCTGGAAAAGAAAGTATCTTCACATAGAAACTAGACAGAAGCATTCTCAAAGACTTCTCTGTGATGTGTGCATTCAAGTCACAGAGTTGAAACATCCTTTTGATTTGGCAGTTTTAAAACAATCATTTGGTAGAATCTGCTAGTGGATATTTGCAGTATTTTGAGGCATATGCAGGAAAAGGTAATATCTTCACTTGAAAACTAGACAGAGGCATTCTCAGAAACTTCTTTCTGATGTGTGCCTTGAACTTCCGGAGTTGAACCTTCCTCTTCATAGAGCAGTTATATAATAGTCTTTAAGTATAATCTGCAAGTGGATATGTGGAGAACTTTGAGGACTGTGCTGGAAAAGGAAATGTCTTCCCATAGAAAGGAGACGGAAGCATTCTCAGAAGCTTCTCTGTGATGTCGGCATTCAACTCACAGAGTTGAACCTTCCTTTTGATAGAGCAGTTTTCAAACACACTTTGTGGATTCCGCAATTGGTTATTTGGAGAGTTTTGAGGCCTGTACTGGAAAAGGAAATATCTTCAGGTAAAAACTAGACAGAAGCATTCTCAGAAACTTCGTTGTGATGTTTGCATTCAACTCACGGAGTTGAACCCTCTTTTTGATTGCGCAGTTTTAAATCACTGTCTTTGTTGAATCTCCAAGTGGATATTTGGAGCGATTTGGGGCATATTCTGGAAAAGGAAATATCCTCACTTGAAAACTAGATAGAAGAAGTCCCAGAAACTCCTTTGTGACGTCTGCTTTCGACTCACAGAGTTGAACCTTCCTTTTCACAGAGCAGTTTGGAAACACTCTTTTTGTAGAATCTGCGAGTGGTTATTCGGAGAGCTTCGAGGCCCATGCAGGAAATGGAAATACCTTCACATAAAAACTAGACAGAAGCGTTCTCAGAAATTTCTCTGTGATGTGTGCATTGAACTCACAGAGTTGATCCTTCCTATTGATAGAGCATTTTTGTAACACTGTTTTAGTAGAATCTGCAAGTGGATTCTTGGGGAGATTTGAGGCCTATGCTGGAAAACGAAATATCTTCACATAGAAACTAGACGGAAGCATTATCAGCAACTTCTCTGTGATGTGTGCATTAAACTCACAGAGTTGAACATTGCTTTTGATGGAGCAGTTTTGAAACACTCTTTTCGTAGAATCTGCAAGTGGTTATTTAGAGCGCTTTGAGGCCTACGCTGCAAATGGAAATATCTTCACATAAAAACTAGACAGAAGCATTCTCAGAAATTCCTTTGTGATGTGTGCATTCAACTCACAGAGATGAAGCTTCCTTTTCACAGGGCACTTTTGAAACACTGTGTTTGTGGGAACTACAAGTGGATATTTGGAGTGATTGCGGCCTCTGGTGGAAAAGCAAATATCATCAAATGAAAACTACACATAGGCATTCTCAGAAACTTCTTTGTGTGTGTGCATTCAACTCACAGAGTTGAAGAGTCCTTTTGGTAGAGCAGTTTTGAAGCACTCTTTTTGTAGAATCTGCGAGTGGTTATTCGGAGAGCTTTGAGGCCCATGCTGGAAAAGGAAATATCTTCACATAAAAACTGGACAGAAGCATTCTCAGAAAATTCTCTGTGATGTGTGCATTCAACTCACAGAGTTGAGCCTGCCTTTTCATACAGCATTTTTGTAACACTCTTTCAGTATAATCTGCAAGTGGATCTTTGGGGCGCTTTGAGGCCTATGCTGGAAAACGAAATATCTTCACATAAAAATTAGACGGAAGCATTATCAGAAACTTCTCTGTGATGTGCGCATTCAACTCACAGGGTTGAACGTGCCTTTCGATACAGCCGTTTTCGAACGCTCGTTTTGTGGCATCTGCATTTCGGAATTTGGAGTGCTTTGAGGCCTATACTGGAAAAGGAAATATCCTCACATAGAAACTAGACAGAAGCATTCCCAGAAACTTCTTTGTGATGTGTGCATTCAACTCACAGGGTTCGACCTTCCTTTTGCTACAACAGTTTTGAAACACTCTTTTTGTAGAATCTGCAAGTGGTTATTTGGAGCGCTTCGAGGCCTATGAGTAAAAGGAAATATCTTCAGAGAAAACTAGCCAGAAGCATTCTCAGAAACTTCTGTGTGATGAGTACATTCCACTCACAGAGTTGAACGTTCCCTTTCACCGAGCAGTTCTGAAACACTCTTTTTGTAGAATCTGCAAGTGGCTACTTAGAGCGCTTTGAGACCTATGCTGGAAAGTGAAATATCTTCACATAAAAACTAGACAGAAGCATTCCCAGAAACTTCTCTGTGAAGTGTGCATTCAATTCACAGAGCTGAATCTTTCTTTTGATAGAGAAGTTTTGAGACACTCTTTCTGTAGAATCTGCAGGTGAATATCTGGAGCGCTTTGAGTCCTAGGCTGGAAAAGAAAGTATCTTCACATAGAAACTAGACAGAAGCATTCTCAAAGACTTCTCTGTGATGTGTGCATTCAACTCACAGAGTTGAAACATCCTTTTGATTTGGCAGTTTTAAAACAATCATTTGGTAGAATCTGCTAGTGGATATTTGCAGTATTTTGAGGCATATGCAGGAAAAGGTAATATCTTCACTTGAAAACTAGACAGAGGCATTCTCAGAAACTTCTTTCTGATGTGTGCCTTGAACTTCCGCAGTTGAACCTTCCTCTTCATAGAGCAGTTATATAATAGTCTTTAAGTATAATCTGCAAGTGGATATGTGGAGAATTTTGAGGACTGTGCTGGAAAAGGAAATGTCTTCCCATAGAAAGGAGACGGAAGCATTCTCAGAAGCTTCTCTGTGATGTCGGCATTCAACTCACAGAGTTGAACCTTCCTTTTGATAGAGCAGTTTTCAAACACACTTTGTGGATTCTGCAATTGGTTATTTGGAGAGTTTTGAGGCCTGTACTGGAAAAGGAAATATCTTCAGGTAAAAACTAGACAGAAGCATTCTCAGAAACTTCGTTGTGATGTTTGCATTCAACTCACGGAGTTGAACCCTCTTTTTGATTGCGCAGTTTTAAATCACTGTCTTTGTTGAATCTCCAAGTGGATATTTGGAGCGATTTGGGGCATATTCTGGAAAAGGAAATATCCTCACTTGAAAACTAGATAGAAGAAGTCCCAGAAACTCCTTTGTGACGTCTGCTTTCGACTCACAGAGTTGAACCTTCCTTTTCACAGAGCAGTTTGGAAACACTCTTTTTGTAGAATCTGCGAGTGGTTATTCGGAGAGCTTCGAGGCCCATGCTGGAAATGGAAATACCTTCACATAAAAACTAGACAGAAGCGTTCTCAGAAATTTCTCTGTGATGTGTGCATTGAACTCACAGAGTTGATCCTTCCTATTGATAGAGCAATTTTGTAACACTGTTTTAGTAGAATCTGCAAGTGGATTCTTGGGGAGATTTGAGGCCTATGCTGGAAAACGAAATATCTTCACATAGAAACTAGACGGAAGCATTATCAGAAACTTCTCTGTGATGTGTGCATTAAACTCACAGAGTTGAACATTGCTTTTGATGGAGCAGTTTTGAAACACTCTTTTCGTAGAATCTGCAAGTGGTTATTTAGAGCGCTTTGAGGCCTACGCTGCAAATGGAAATATCTTCACATAAAAACTAGACAGAAGCATTCTCAGAAATTCCTTTGTGATGTGTGCATTCAACTCACAGAGATGAAGCTTCCTTTTCACAGGGCACTTTTGAAACACTGTGTTTGTGGGAACTACAAGTGGATATTTGGAGTGATTGCGGCCTCTGGTGGAAAAGCAAATATCATCAAATGAAAACTACACATAGGCATTCTCAGAAACTTCTTTGTGTGTGTGCATTCAACTCACAGAGTTGAAGAGTCCTTTTGGTAGAGCAGTTTTGAAGCACTCTTTTTGTAGAATCTGCGAGTGGTTATTCGGAGAGCTTTGAGGCCCATGCTGGAAAAGGAAATATCTTCACATAAAAACTGGACAGAAGCATTCTCAGAAAAGTCTCTGTGATGTGTGCATTCAACTCACAGAGTTGAGCCTGCCTTTTCATACAGCATTTTTGTAACACTCTTTCAGTATAATCTGCAAGTGGATCTTTGGGGCGCTTTGAGGCCTATGCTGGAAAACGAAATATCTTCACATAAAAATTAGACGGAAGCATTATCAGAAACTTCTCTGTGATGTGCGCATTCAACTCACAGGGTTGAACGTGCCTTTCGATACAGCCGTTTTCGAACGCTCGTTTTGTGGCATCTGCATTTCGGAATTTGGAGTGCTTTGAGGCCTATACTGGAAAAGGAAATATCCTCACATAGAAACTAGACAGAAGCATTCCCAGAAACTTCTTTGTGATGTGTGCATTCAACTCACAGGGTTCGACCTTCCTTTTGCTACAACAGTTTTGAAACACTCTTTTTGTAGAATCTGCAAGTGGTTATTTGGAGCGCTTCGAGGCCTATGAGTAAAAGGAAATATCTTCAGAGAAAACTAGCCAGAAGCATTCTCAGAAACTTCTGTGTGATGAGTACATTCCACTCACAGAGTTGAACGTTCCCTTTCACCGAGCAGTTCTGAAACACTCTTTTTGTAGAATCTGCAAGTGGCTACTTAGAGCGCTTTGAGACCTATGCTGGAAAGTGAAATATCTTCACATAAAAACTAGACAGAAGCATTCCCAGAAACTTCTCTGTGAAGTGTGCATTCAATTCACAGAGCTGAATCTTTCTTTTGATAGAGAAGTTTTGAGACACTCTTTCTGTAGAATCTGCAGGTGAATATCTGGAGCGCTTTGAGTCCTAGGCTGGAAAAGAAAGTATCTTCACATAGAAACTAGACAGAAGCATTCTCAAAGACTTCTCTGTGATGTGTGCATTCAACTCACAGAGTTGAAACATCCTTTTGATTTGGCAGTTTTAAAACAATCATTTGGTAGAATCTGCTAGTGGATATTTGCAGTATTTTGAGGCATATGCAGGAAAAGGTAATATCTTCACTTGAAAACTAGACAGAGGCATTCTCAGAAACTTCTTTCTGATGTGTGCCTTGAACTTCCGCAGTTGAACCTTCCTCTTCATAGAGCAGTTATATAATAGTCTTTAAGTATAATCTGCAAGTGGATATGTGGAGAATTTTGAGGACTGTGCTGGAAAAGGAAATGTCTTCCCATAGAAAGGAGACGGAAGCATTCTCAGAAGCTTCTCTGTGATGTCGGCATTCAACTCACAGAGTTGAACCTTCCTTTTGATAGAGCAGTTTTCAAACACACTTTGTGGATTCTGCAATTGGTTATTTGGAGAGTTTTGAGGCCTGTACTGGAAAAGGAAATATCTTCAGGTAAAAACTAGACAGAAGCATTCTCAGAAACTTCGTTGTGATGTTTGCATTCAACTCACGGAGTTGAACCCTCTTTTTGATTGCGCAGTTTTAAATCACTGTCTTTGTTGAATCTCCAAGTGGATATTTGGAGCGATTTGGGGCATATTCTGGAAAAGGAAATATCCTCACTTGAAAACTAGATAGAAGAAGTCCCAGAAACTCCTTTGTGACGTCTGCTTTCGACTCACAGAGTTGAACCTTCCTTTTCACAGAGCAGTTTGGAAACACTCTTTTTGTAGAATCTGCGAGTGGTTATTCGGAGAGCTTCGAGGCCCATGCTGGAAATGGAAATACCTTCACATAAAAACTAGACAGAAGCGTTCTCAGAAATTTCTCTGTGATGTGTGCATTGAACTCACAGAGTTGATCCTTCCTATTGATAGAGCAATTTTGTAACACTGTTTTAGTAGAATCTGCAAGTGGATTCTTGGGGAGATTTGAGGCCTATGCTGGAAAACGAAATATCTTCACATAGAAACTAGATGGAAGCATTATCAGAAACTTCTCTGTGATGTGTGCATTAAACTCACAGAGTTGAACATTGCTTTTGATGGAGCAGTTTTGAAACACTCTTTTCGTAGAATCTGCAAGTGGTTATTTAGAGCGCTTTGAGGCCTACGCTGCAAATGGAAATATCTTCACATAAAAACTAGACAGAAGCATTCTCAGAAATTCCTTTGTGATGTGTGCATTCAACTCACAGAGATGAAGCTTCCTTTTCACAGGGCACTTTTGAAACACTGTGTTTGTGGGAACTACAAGTGGATATTTGGAGTGATTGCGGCCTCTGGTGGAAAAGCAAATATCATCAAATGAAAACTACACATAGGCATTCTCAGAAACTTCTTTGTGTGTGTGCATTCAACTCACAGAGTTGAAGAGTCCTTTTGGTAGAGCAGTTTTGAAGCACTCTTTTTGTAGAATCTGCGAGTGGTTATTCGGAGAGCTTTGAGGCCCATGCTGGAAAAGGAAATATCTTCACATAAAAACTGGACAGAAGCATTCTCAGAAAAGTCTCTGTGATGTGTGCATTCAACTCACAGAGTTGAGCCTGCCTTTTCATACAGCATTTTTGTAACACTCTTTCAGTATAATCTGCAAGTGGATCTTTGGGGCGCTTTGAGGCCTATGCTGGAAAACGAAATATCTTCACATAAAAATTAGACGGAAGCATTATCAGAAACTTCTCTGTGATGTGCGCATTCAACTCACAGGGTTGAACGTGCCTTTCGATACAGCCGTTTTCGAACGCTCGTTTTGTGGCATCTGCATTTCGGAATTTGGAGTGCTTTGAGGCCTATACTGGAAAAGGAAATATCCTCACATAGAAACTAGACAGAAGCATTCCCAGAAACTTCTTTGTGATGTGTGCATTCAACTCACAGGGTTCGACCTTCCTTTTGCTACAACAGTTTTGAAACACTCTTTTTGTAGAATCTGCAAGTGGTTATTTGGAGCGCTTCGAGGCCTATGAGTAAAAGGAAATATCTTCAGAGAAAACTAGCCAGAAGCATTCTCAGAAACTTCTGTGTGATGAGTACATTCCACTCACAGAGTTGAACGTTCCCTTTCACCGAGCAGTTCTGAAACACTCTTTTTGTAGAATCTGCAAGTGGCTACTTAGAGCGCTTTGAGACCTATGCTGGAAAGTGAAATATCTTCACATAAAAACTAGACAGAAGCATTCCCAGAAACTTCTCTGTGAAGTGTGCATTCAATTCACAGAGCTGAATCTTTCTTTTGATAGAGAAGTTTTGAGACACTCTTTCTGTAGAATCTGCAGGTGAATATCTGGAGCGCTTTGAGTCCTAGGCTGGAAAAGAAAGTATCTTCACATAGAAACTAGACAGAAGCATTCTCAAAGACTTCTCTGTGATGTGTGCATTCAACTCACAGAGTTGAAACATCCTTTTGATTTGGCAGTTTTAAAACAATCATTTGGTAGAATCTGCTAGTGGATATTTGCAGTATTTTGAGGCATATGCAGGAAAAGGTAATATCTTCACTTGAAAACTAGACAGAGGCATTCTCAGAAACTTCTTTCTGATGTGTGCCTTGAACTTCCGCAGTTGAACCTTCCTCTTCATAGAGCAGTTATATAATAGTCTTTAAGTATAATCTGCAAGTGGATATGTGGAGAATTTTGAGGACTGTGCTGGAAAAGGAAATGTCTTCCCATAGAAAGGAGACGGAAGCATTCTCAGAAGCTTCTCTGTGATGTCGGCATTCAACTCACAGAGTTGAACCTTCCTTTTGATAGAGCAGTTTTCAAACACACTTTGTGGATTCTGCAATTGGTTATTTGGAGAGTTTTGAGGCCTGTACTGGAAAAGGAAATATCTTCAGGTAAAAACTAGACAGAAGCATTCTCAGAAACTTCGTTGTGATGTTTGCATTCAACTCACGGAGTTGAACCCTCTTTTTGATTGCGCAGTTTTAAATCACTGTCTTTGTTGAATCTCCAAGTGGATATTTGGAGCGATTTGGGGCATATTCTGGAAAAGGAAATATCCTCACTTGAAAACTAGATAGAAGAAGTCCCAGAAACTCCTTTGTGACGTCTGCTTTCGACTCACAGAGTTGAACCTTCCTTTTCACAGAGCAGTTTGGAAACACTCTTTTTGTAGAATCTGCGAGTGGTTATTCGGAGAGCTTCGAGGCCCATGCTGGAAATGGAAATACCTTCACATAAAAACTAGACAGAAGCGTTCTCAGAAATTTCTCTGTGATGTGTGCATTGAACTCACAGAGTTGATCCTTCCTATTGATAGAGCAATTTTGTAACACTGTTTTAGTAGAATCTGCAAGTGGATTCTTGGGGAGATTTGAGGCCTATGCTGGAAAACGAAATATCTTCACATAGAAACTAGACGGAAGCATTATCAGAAACTTCTCTGTGATGTGTGCATTAAACTCACAGAGTTGAACATTGCTTTTGATGGAGCAGTTTTGAAACACTCTTTTCGTAGAATCTGCAAGTGGTTATTTAGAGCGCTTTGAGGCCTACGCTGCAAATGGAAATATCTTCACATAAAAACTAGACAGAAGCATTCTCAGAAATTCCTTTGTGATGTGTGCATTCAACTCACAGAGATGAAGCTTCCTTTTCACAGGGCACTTTTGAAACACTGTGTTTGTGGGAACTACAAGTGGATATTTGGAGTGATTGCGGCCTCTGGTGGAAAAGCAAATATCATCAAATGAAAACTACACATAGGCATTCTCAGAAACTTCTTTGTGTGTGTGCATTCAACTCACAGAGTTGAAGAGTCCTTTTGGTAGAGCAGTTTTGAAGCACTCTTTTTGTAGAATCTGCGAGTGGTTATTCGGAGAGCTTTGAGGCCCATGCTGGAAAAGGAAATATCTTCACATAAAAACTGGACAGAAGCATTCTCAGAAAAGTCTCTGTGATGTGTGCATTCAACTCACAGAGTTGAGCCTGCCTTTTCATACAGCATTTTTGTAACACTCTTTCAGTATAATCTGCAAGTGGATCTTTGGGGCGCTTTGAGGCCTATGCTGGAAAACGAAATATCTTCACATAAAAATTAGACGGAAGCATTATCAGAAACTTCTCTGTGATGTGCGCATTCAACTCACAGGGTTGAACGTGCCTTTCGATACAGCCGTTTTCGAACGCTCGTTTTGTGGCATCTGCATTTCGGAATTTGGAGTGCTTTGAGGCCTATACTGGAAAAGGAAATATCCTCACATAGAAACTAGACAGAAGCATTCCCAGAAACTTCTTTGTGATGTGTGCATTCAACTCACAGGGTTCGACCTTCCTTTTGCTACAACAGTTTTGAAACACTCTTTTTGTAGAATCTGCAAGTGGTTATTTGGAGCGCTTCGAGGCCTATGAGTAAAAGGAAATATCTTCAGAGAAAACTAGCCAGAAGCATTCTCAGAAACTTCTGTGTGATGAGTACATTCCACTCACAGAGTTGAACGTTCCCTTTCACCGAGCAGTTCTGAAACACTCTTTTTGT
The DNA here is from genome assembly GCF_028885625.2 of Pongo pygmaeus. Taxonomy (NCBI): domain Eukaryota; kingdom Metazoa; phylum Chordata; class Mammalia; order Primates; family Hominidae; genus Pongo; species Pongo pygmaeus. The sequence continues at coordinate 40,944,509 of NC_072391.2, read as the reverse complement.
AGAATCTGCAAGTGGCTACTTAGAGCGCTTTGAGACCTATGCTGGAAAGTGAAATATCTTCACATAAAAACTAGACAGAAGCATTCCCAGAAACTTCTCTGTGAAGTGTGCATTCAATTCACAGAGCTGAATCTTTCTTTTGATAGAGAAGTTTTGAGACACTCTTTCTGTAGAATCTGCAGGTGAATATCTGGAGCGCTTTGAGTCCTAGGCTGGAAAAGAAAGTATCTTCACATAGAAACTAGACAGAAGCATTCTCAAAGACTTCTCTGTGATGTGTGCATTCAACTCACAGAGTTGAAACATCCTTTTGATTTGGCAGTTTTAAAACAATCATTTGGTAGAATCTGCTAGTGGATATTTGCAGTATTTTGAGGCATATGCAGGAAAAGGTAATATCTTCACTTGAAAACTAGACAGAGGCATTCTCAGAAACTTCTTTCTGATGTGTGCCTTGAACTTCCGCAGTTGAACCTTCCTCTTCATAGAGCAGTTATATAATAGTCTTTAAGTATAATCTGCAAGTGGATATGTGGAGAATTTTGAGGACTGTGCTGGAAAAGGAAATGTCTTCCCATAGAAAGGAGACGGAAGCATTCTCAGAAGCTTCTCTGTGATGTCGGCATTCAACTCACAGAGTTGAACCTTCCTTTTGATAGAGCAGTTTTCGAACACACTTTGTGGATTCTGCAATTGGTTATTTGGAGAGTTTTGAGGCCTGTACTGGAAAAGGAAATATCTTCAGGTAAAAACTAGACAGAAGCATTCTCAGAAACTTCGTTGTGATGTTTGCATTCAACTCACGGAGTTGAACCCTCTTTTTGATTGCGCAGTTTTAAATCACTGTCTTTGTTGAATCTCCAAGTGGATATTTGGAGCGATTTGGGGCATATTCTGGAAAAGGAAATATCCTCACTTGAAAACTAGATAGAAGAAGTCCCAGAAACTCCTTTGTGACGTCTGCTTTCGACTCACAGAGTTGAACCTTCCTTTTCACAGAGCAGTTTGGAAACACTCTTTTTGTAGAATCTGCGAGTGGTTATTCGGAGAGCTTCGAGGCCCATGCTGGAAATGGAAATACCTTCACATAAAAACTAGACAGAAGCGTTCTCAGAAATTTCTCTGTGATGTGTGCATTGAACTCACAGAGTTGATCCTTCCTATTGATAGAGCAATTTTGTAACACTGTTTTAGTAGAATCTGCAAGTGGATTCTTGGGGAGATTTGAGGCCTATGCTGGAAAACGAAATATCTTCACATAGAAACTAGACGGAAGCATTATCAGAAACTTCTCTGTGATGTGTGCATTAAACTCACAGAGTTGAACATTGCTTTTGATGGAGCAGTTTTGAAACACTCTTTTCGTAGAATCTGCAAGTGGTTATTTAGAGCGCTTTGAGGCCTACGCTGCAAATGGAAATATCTTCACATAAAAACTAGACAGAAGCATTCTCAGAAATTCCTTTGTGATGTGTGCATTCAACTCACAGAGATGAAGCTTCCTTTTCACAGGGCACTTTTGAAACACTGTGTTTGTGGGAACTACAAGTGGATATTTGGAGTGATTGCGGCCTCTGGTGGAAAAGCAAATATCATCAAATGAAAACTACACATAGGCATTCTCAGAAACTTCTTTGTGTGTGTGCATTCAACTCACAGAGTTGAAGAGTCCTTTTGGTAGAGCAGTTTTGAAGCACTCTTTTTGTAGAATCTGCGAGTGGTTATTCGGAGAGCTTTGAGGCCCATGCTGGAAAAGGAAATAACTTCACATAAAAACTGGACAGAAGCATTCTCAGAAAAGTCTCTGTGATGTGTGCATTCAACTCACAGAGTTGAGCCTGCCTTTTCATACAGCATTTTTGTAACACTCTTTCAGTATAATCTGCAAGTGGATCTTTGGGGCGCTTTGAGGCCTATGCTGGAAAACGAAATATCTTCACATAAAAATTAGACGGAAGCATTATCAGAAACTTCTCTGTGATGTGCGCATTCAACTCACAGGGTTGAACGTGCCTTTCGATACAGCCGTTTTCAAACGCTCGTTTTGTGGCATCTGCATTTCGGAATTTGGAGTGCTTTGAGGCCTATACTGGAAAAGGAAATATCCTCACATAGAAACTAGACAGAAGCATTCTCAGAAACTTCTTTGTGATGTGTGCATTCAACTCACAGGGTTCGACCTTCCTTTTGCTACAACAGTTTTGAAACACTCTTTTTGTAGAATCTGCAAGTGGTTATTTGGAGCGCTTCGAGGCCTATGAGTAAAAGGAAATATCTTCAGAGAAAACTAGCCAGAAGCATTCTCAGAAACTTCTGTGTGATGAGTACATTCCACTCACAGAGTTGAACGTTCCCTTTCACCGAGCAGTTCTGAAACACTCTTTTTGTAGAATCTGCAAGTGGCTACTTAGAGCGCTTTGAGACCTATGCTGGAAAGTGAAATATCTTCACATAAAAACTAGACAGAAGCATTCCCAGAAACTTCTCTGTGAAGTGTGCATTCAATTCACAGAGCTGAATCTTTCTTTTGATAGAGAAGTTTTGAGACACTCTTTCTGTAGAATCTGCAGGTGAATATCTGGAGCGCTTTGAGTCCTAGGCTGGAAAAGAAAGTATCTTCACATAGAAACTAGACAGAAGCATTCTCAAAGACTTCTCTGTGATGTGTGCATTCAACTCACAGAGTTGAAACATCCTTTTGATTTGGCAGTTTTAAAACAATCATTTTGTAGAATCTGCTAGTGGATATTTGCAGTATTTTGAGGCATATGCAGGAAAAGGTAATATCTTCACTTGAAAACTAGACAGAGGCATTCTCAGAAACTTCTTTCTGATGTGTGCCTTGAACTTCCGCAGTTGAACCTTCCTCTTCATAGAGCAGTTATATAATAGTCTTTAAGTATAATCTGCAAGTGGATATGTGGAGAACTTTGAGGACTGTGCTGGAAAAGGAAATGTCTTCCCATAGAAAGGAGACGGAAGCATTCTCAGAAGCTTCTCTGTGATGTCGGCATTCAACTCACAGAGTTGAACCTTCCTTTTGATAGAGCAGTTTTCAAACACACTTTGTGGATTCCGCAATTGGTTATTTGGAGAGTTTTGAGGCCTGTACTGGAAAAGGAAATATCTTCAGGTAAAAACTAGACAGAAGCATTCTCAGAAACTTCGTTGTGATGTTTGCATTCAACTCACGGAGTTGAACCCTCTTTTTGATTGCGCAGTTTTAAATCACTGTCTTTGTTGAATCTCCAAGTGGATATTTGGAGCGATTTGGGTCATATTCTGGAAAAGGAAATATCCTCACTTGAAAACTAGATAGAAGAAGTCCCAGAAACTCCTTTGTGACGTCTGCTTTCGACTCACAGAGTTGAACCTTCCTTTTCACAGAGCAGTTTGGAAACACTCTTTTTGTAGAATCTGCGAGTGGTTATTCGGAGAGCTTCGAGGCCCATGCTGGAAATGGAAATACCTTCACATAAAAACTAGACAGAAGCGTTCTCAGAAATTTCTCTGTGATGTGTGCATTGAACTCACAGAGTTGATCCTTCCTATTGATAGAGCAATTTTGTAACCCTGTTTTAGTAGAATCTGCAAGTGGATTCTTGGGGAGATTTGAGGCCTATGCTGGAAAACGAAATATCTTCACATAGAAACTAGACGGAAGCATTATCAGAAACTTCTCTGTGATGTGTGCATTAAACTCACAGAGTTGAACATTGCTTTTGATGGAGCAGTTTCGAAACACTCTTTTCGTAGAATCTGCAAGTGGTTATTTAGAGCGCTTTGAGGCCTACGCTGCAAATGGAAATATCTTCACATAAAAACTAGACAGAAGCATTCTCAGAAATTCCTTTGTGATGTGTGCATTCAACTCACAGAGATGAAGCTTCCTTTTCACAGGGCACTTTTGAAACACTGTGTTTGTGGGAACTACAAGTGGATATTTGGAGTGATTGCGGCCTCTGGTGGAAAAGCAAATATCATCAAATGAAAACTACACATAGGCATTCTCAGAAACTTCTTTGTGTGTGTGCATTCAACTCACAGAGTTGAAGAGTCCTTTTGGTAGAGCAGTTTTGAAGCACTCTTTTTGTAGAATCTGCGAGTGGTTATTCGGAGAGCTTTGAGGCCCATGCTGGAAAAGGAAATATCTTCACATAAAAACTGGACAGAAGCATTCTCAGAAAAGTCTCTGTGATGTGTGCATTCAACTCACAGAGTTGAGCCTGCCTTTTCATACAGCATTTTTGTAACACTCTTTCAGTATAATCTGCAAGTGGATCTTTGGGGCGCTTTGAGGCCTATGCTGGAAAACGAAATATCTTCACATAAAAATTAGACGGAAGCATTATCAGAAACTTCTCTGTGATGTGCGCATTCAACTCACAGGGTTGAACGTGCCTTTCGATACAGCCGTTTTCAAACGCTCGTTTTGTGGCATCTGCATTTCGGAATTTGGAGTGCTTTGAGGCCTATACTGGAAAAGGAAATATCCTCACATAGAAACTAGACAGAAGCATTCTCAGAAACTTCTTTGTGATGTGTGCATTCAACTCACAGGGTTCGACCTTCCTTTTGCTACAACAGTTTTGAAACACGCTTTTTGTAGAATCTGCAAGTGGTTATTTGGAGCGCTTCGAGGCCTATGAGTAAAAGGAAATATCTTCAGAGAAAACTAGCCAGAAGCATTCTCAGAAACTTCTGTGTGATGAGTACATTCCACTCACAGAGTTGAACGTTCCCTTTCACCGAGCAGTTCTGAAACACTCTTTTTGTAGAATCTGCAAGTGGCTACTTAGAGCGCTTTGAGACCTATGCTGGAAAGTGAAATATCTTCACATAAAAACTAGACAGAAGCATTCCCAGAAACTTCTCTGTGAAGTGTGCATTCAATTCACAGAGCTGAATCTTTCTTTTGATAGAGAAGTTTTGAGACACTCTTTCTGTAGAATCTGCAGGTGAATATCTGGAGCGCTTTGAGTCCTAGGCTGGAAAAGAAAGTATCTTCACATAGAAACTAGACAGAAGCATTCTCAAAGACTTCTCTGTGATGTGTGCATTCAACTCACAGAGTTGAAACATCCTTTTGATTTGGCAGTTTTAAAACAATCATTTGGTAGAATCTGCTAGTGGATATTTGCAGTATTTTGAGGCATATGCAGGAAAAGGTAATATCTTCACTTGAAAACTAGACAGAGGCATTCTCAGAAACTTCTTTCTGATGTGTGCCTTGAACTTCCGGAGTTGAACCTTCCTCTTCATAGAGCAGTTATATAATAGTCTTTAAGTATAATCTGCAAGTGGATATGTGGAGAACTTTGAGGACTGTGCTGGAAAAGGAAATGTCTTCCCATAGAAAGGAGACGGAAGCATTCTCAGAAGCTTCTCTGTGATGTCGGCATTCAACTCACAGAGTTGAACCTTCCTTTTGATAGAGCAGTTTTCAAACACACTTTGTGGATTCCGCAATTGGTTATTTGGAGAGTTTTGAGGCCTGTACTGGAAAAGGAAATATCTTCAGGTAAAAACTAGACAGAAGCATTCTCAGAAACTTCGTTGTGATGTTTGCATTCAACTCACGGAGTTGAACCCTCTTTTTGATTGCGCAGTTTTAAATCACTGTCTTTGTTGAATCTCCAAGTGGATATTTGGAGCGATTTGGGGCATATTCTGGAAAAGGAAATATCCTCACTTGAAAACTAGATAGAAGAAGTCCCAGAAACTCCTTTGTGACGTCTGCTTTCGACTCACAGAGTTGAACCTTCCTTTTCACAGAGCAGTTTGGAAACACTCTTTTTGTAGAATCTGCGAGTGGTTATTCGGAGAGCTTCGAGGCCCATGCTGGAAATGGAAATACCTTCACATAAAAACTAGACAGAAGCGTTCTCAGAAATTTCTCTGTGATGTGTGCATTGAACTCACAGAGTTGATCCTTCCTATTGATAGAGCAATTTTGTAACCCTGTTTTAGTAGAATCTGCAAGTGGATTCTTGGGGAGATTTGAGGCCTATGCTGGAAAACGAAATATCTTCACATAGAAACTAGACGGAAGCATTATCAGAAACTTCTCTGTGATGTGTGCATTAAACTCACAGAGTTGAACATTGCTTTTGATGGAGCAGTTTCGAAACACTCTTTTCGTAGAATCTGCAAGTGGTTATTTAGAGCGCTTTGAGGCCTACGCTGCAAATGGAAATATCTTCACATAAAAACTAGACAGAAGCATTCTCAGAAATTCCTTTGTGATGTGTGCATTCAACTCACAGAGATGAAGCTTCCTTTTCACAGGGCACTTTTGAAACACTGTGTTTGTGGGAACTACAAGTGGATATTTGGAGTGATTGCGGCCTCTGGTGGAAAAGCAAATATCATCAAATGAAAACTACACATAGGCATTCTCAGAAACTTCTTTGTGTGTGTGCATTCAACTCACAGAGTTGAAGAGTCCTTTTGGTAGAGCAGTTTTGAAGCACTCTTTTTGTAGAATCTGCGAGTGGTTATTCGGAGAGCTTTGAGGCCCATGCTGGAAAAGGAAATATCTTCACATAAAAACTGGACAGAAGCATTCTCAGAAAAGTCTCTGTGATGTGTGCATTCAACTCACAGAGTTGAGCCTGCCTTTTCATACAGCATTTTTGTAACACTCTTTCAGTATAATCTGCAAGTGGATCTTTGGGGCGCTTTGAGGCCTATGCTGGAAAACGAAATATCTTCACATAAAAATTAGACGGAAGCATTATCAGAAACTTCTCTGTGATGTGCGCATTCAACTCACAGGGTTGAACGTGCCTTTCGATACAGCCGTTTTCAAACGCTCGTTTTGTGGCATCTGCATTTCGGAATTTGGAGTGCTTTGAGGCCTATACTGGAAAAGGAAATATCCTCACATAGAAACTAGACAGAAGCATTCTCAGAAACTTCTTTGTGATGTGTGCATTCAACTCACAGGGTTCGACCTTCCTTTTGCTACAACAGTTTTGAAACACGCTTTTTGTAGAATCTGCAAGTGGTTATTTGGAGCGCTTCGAGGCCTATGAGTAAAAGGAAATATCTTCAGAGAAAACTAGCCAGAAGCATTCTCAGAAACTTCTGTGTGATGAGTACATTCCACTCACAGAGTTGAACGTTCCCTTTCACCGAGCAGTTCTGAAACACTCTTTTTGTAGAATCTGCAAGTGGCTACTTAGAGCGCTTTGAGACCTATGCTGGAAAGTGAAATATCTTCACATAAAAACTAGACAGAAGCATTCCCAGAAACTTCTCTGTGAAGTGTGCATTCAATTCACAGAGCTGAATCTTTCTTTTGATAGAGAAGTTTTGAGACACTCTTTCTGTAGAATCTGCAGGTGAATATCTGGAGCGCTTTGAGTCCTAGGCTGGAAAAGAAAGTATCTTCACATAGAAACTAGACAGAAGCATTCTCAAAGACTTCTCTGTGATGTGTGCATTCAACTCACAGAGTTGAAACATCCTTTTGATTTGGCAGTTTTAAAACAATCATTTGGTAGAATCTGCTAGTGGATATTTGCAGTATTTTGAGGCATATGCAGGAAAAGGTAATATCTTCACTTGAAAACTAGACAGAGGCATTCTCAGAAACTTCTTTCTGATGTGTGCCTTGAACTTCCGCAGTTGAACCTTCCTCTTCATAGAGCAGTTATATAATAGTCTTTAAGTATAATCTGCAAGTGGATATGTGGAGAACTTTGAGGACTGTGCTGGAAAAGGAAATGTCTTCCCATAGAAAGGAGACGGAAGCATTCTCAGAAGCTTCTCTGTGATGTCGGCATTCAACTCACAGAGTTGAACCTTCCTTTTGATAGAGCAGTTTTCAAACACACTTTGTGGATTCCGCAATTGGTTATTTGGAGAGTTTTGAGGCCTGTACTGGAAAAGGAAATATCTTCAGGTAAAAACTAGACAGAAGCATTCTCAGAAACTTCGTTGTGATGTTTGCATTCAACTCACGGAGTTGAACCCTCTTTTTGATTGCGCAGTTTTAAATCACTGTCTTTGTTGAATCTCCAAGTGGATATTTGGAGCGATTTGGGGCATATTCTGGAAAAGGAAATATCCTCACTTGAAAACTAGATAGAAGAAGTCCCAGAAACTCCTTTGTGACGTCTGCTTTCGACTCACAGAGTTGAACCTTCCTTTTCACAGAGCAGTTTGGAAACACTCTTTTTGTAGAATCTGCGAGTGGTTATTCGGAGAGCTTCGAGGCCCATGCTGGAAATGGAAATACCTTCACATAAAAACTAGACAGAAGCGTTCTCAGAAATTTCTCTGTGATGTGTGCATTGAACTCACAGAGTTGATCCTTCCTATTGATAGAGCAATTTTGTAACCCTGTTTTAGTAGAATCTGCAAGTGGATTCTTGGGGAGATTTGAGGCCTATGCTGGAAAACGAAATATCTTCACATAGAAACTAGACGGAAGCATTATCAGAAACTTCTCTGTGATGTGTGCATTAAACTCACAGAGTTGAACATTGCTTTTGATGGAGCAGTTTCGAAACACTCTTTTCGTAGAATCTGCAAGTGGTTATTTAGAGCGCTTTGAGGCCTACGCTGCAAATGGAAATATCTTCACATAAAAACTAGACAGAAGCATTCTCAGAAATTCCTTTGTGATGTGTGCATTCAACTCACAGAGATGAAGCTTCCTTTTCACAGGGCACTTTTGAAACACTGTGTTTGTGGGAACTACAAGTGGATATTTGGAGTGATTGCGGCCTCTGGTGGAAAAGCAAATATCATCAAATGAAAACTACACATAGGCATTCTCAGAAACTTCTTTGTGTGTGTGCATTCAACTCACAGAGTTGAAGAGTCCTTTTGGTAGAGCAGTTTTGAAGCACTCTTTTTGTAGAATCTGCGAGTGGTTATTCGGAGAGCTTTGAGGCCCATGCTGGAAAAGGAAATATCTTCACATAAAAACTGGACAGAAGCATTCTCAGAAAATTCTCTGTGATGTGTGCATTCAACTCACAGAGTTGAGCCTGCCTTTTCATACAGCATTTTTGTAACACTCTTTCAGTATAATCTGCAAGTGGATCTTTGGGGCGCTTTGAGGCCTATGCTGGAAAACGAAATATCTTCACATAAAAATTAGACGGAAGCATTATCAGAAACTTCTCTGTGATGTGCGCATTCAACTCACAGGGTTGAACGTGCCTTTCGATACAGCCGTTTTCAAACGCTCGTTTTGTGGCATCTGCATTTCGGAATTTGGAGTGCTTTGAGGCCTATACTGGAAAAGGAAATATCCTCACATAGAAACTAGACAGAAGCATTCTCAGAAACTTCTTTGTGATGTGTGCATTCAACTCACAGGGTTCGACCTTCCTTTTGCTACAACAGTTTTGAAACACTCTTTTTGTAGAATCTGCAAGTGGTTATTTGGAGCGCTTCGAGGCCTATGAGTAAAAGGAAATATCTTCAGAGAAAACTAGCCAGAAGCATTCTCAGAAACTTCTGTGTGATGAGTACATTCCACTCACAGAGTTGAACGTTCCCTTTCACCGAGCAGTTCTGAAACACTCTTTTTGTAGAATCTGCAAGTGGCTACTTAGAGCGCTTTGAGACCTATGCTGGAAAGTGAAATATCTTCACATAAAAACTAGACAGAAGCATTCCCAGAAACTTCTCTGTGAAGTGTGCATTCAATTCACAGAGCTGAATCTTTCTTTTGATAGAGAAGTTTTGAGACACTCTTTCTGTAGAATCTGCAGGTGAATATCTGGAGCGCTTTGAGTCCTAGGCTGGAAAAGAAAGTATCTTCACATAGAAACTAGACAGAAGCATTCTCAAAGACTTCTCTGTGATGTGTGCATTCAACTCACAGAGTTGAAACATCCTTTTGATTTGGCAGTTTTAAAACAATCATTTGGTAGAATCTGCTAGTGGATATTTGCAGTATTTTGAGGCATATGCAGGAAAAGGTAATATCTTCACTTGAAAACTAGACAGAGGCATTCTCAGAAACTTCTTTCTGATGTGTGCCTTGAACTTCCGGAGTTGAACCTTCCTCTTCATAGAGCAGTTATATAATAGTCTTTAAGTATAATCTGCAAGTGGATATGTGGAGAACTTTGAGGACTGTGCTGGAAAAGGAAATGTCTTCCCATAGAAAGGAGACGGAAGCATTCTCAGAAGCTTCTCTGTGATGTCGGCATTCAACTCACAGAGTTGAACCTTCCTTTTGATAGAGCAGTTTTCAAACACACTTTGTGGATTCCGCAATTGGTTATTTGGAGAGTTTTGAGGCCTGTACTGGAAAAGGAAATATCTTCAGGTAAAAACTAGACAGAAGCATTCTCAGAAACTTCGTTGTGATGTTTGCATTCAACTCACGGAGTTGAACCCTCTTTTTGATTGCGCAGTTTTAAATCACTGTCTTTGTTGAATCTCCAAGTGGATATTTGGAGCGATTTGGGGCATATTCTGGAAAAGGAAATATCCTCACTTGAAAACTAGATAGAAGAAGTCCCAGAAACTCCTTTGTGACGTCTGCTTTCGACTCACAGAGTTGAACCTTCCTTTTCACAGAGCAGTTTGGAAACACTCTTTTTGTAGAATCTGCGAGTGGTTATTCGGAGAGCTTCGAGGCCCATGCTGGAAATGGAAATACCTTCACATAAAAACTAGACAGAAGCGTTCTCAGAAATTTCTCTGTGATGTGTGCATTGAACTCACAGAGTTGATCCTTCCTATTGATAGAGCAATTTTGTAACCCTGTTTTAGTAGAATCTGCAAGTGGATTCTTGGGGAGATTTGAGGCCTATGCTGGAAAACGAAATATCTTCACATAGAAACTAGACGGAAGCATTATCAGAAACTTCTCTGTGATGTGTGCATTAAACTCACAGAGTTGAACATTGCTTTTGATGGAGCAGTTTCGAAACACTCTTTTCGTAGAATCTGCAAGTGGTTATTTAGAGCGCTTTGAGGCCTACGCTGCAAATGGAAATATCTTCACATAAAAACTAGACAGAAGCATTCTCAGAAATTCCTTTGTGATGTGTGCATTCAACTCACAGAGATGAAGCTTCCTTTTCACAGGGCACTTTTGAAACACTGTGTTTGTGGGAACTACAAGTGGATATTTGGAGTGATTGCGGCCTCTGGTGGAAAAGCAAATATCATCAAATGAAAACTACACATAGGCATTCTCAGAAACTTCTTTGTGTGTGTGCATTCAACTCACAGAGTTGAAGAGTCCTTTTGGTAGAGCAGTTTTGAAGCACTCTTTTTGTAGAATCTGCGAGTGGTTATTCGGAGAGCTTTGAGGCCCATGCTGGAAAAGGAAATATCTTCACATAAAAACTGGACAGAAGCATTCTCAGAAAATTCTCTGTGATGTGTGCATTCAACTCACAGAGTTGAGCCTGCCTTTTCATACAGCATTTTTGTAACACTCTTTCAGTATAATCTGCAAGTGGATCTTTGGGGCGCTTTGAGGCCTATGCTGGAAAACGAAATATCTTCACATAAAAATTAGACGGAAGCATTATCAGAAACTTCTCTGTGATGTGCGCATTCAACTCACAGGGTTGAACGTGCCTTTCGATACAGCCGTTTTCAAACGCTCGTTTTGTGGCATCTGCATTTCGGAATTTGGAGTGCTTTGAGGCCTATACTGGAAAAGGAAATATCCTCACATAGAAACTAGACAGAAGCATTCTCAGAAACTTCTTTGTGATGTGTGCATTCAACTCACAGGGTTCGACCTTCCTTTTGCTACAACAGTTTTGAAACACTCTTTTTGTAGAATCTGCAAGTGGTTATTTGGAGCGCTTCGAGGCCTATGAGTAAAAGGAAATATCTTCAGAGAAAACTAGCCAGAAGCATTCTCAGAAACTTCTGTGTGATGAGTACATTCCACTCACAGAGTTGAACGTTCCCTTTCACCGAGCAGTTCTGAAACACTCTTTTTGTAGAATCTGCAAGTGGCTACTTAGAGCGCTTTGAGACCTATGCTGGAAAGTGAAATATCTTCACATAAAAACTAGACAGAAGCATTCCCAGAAACTTCTCTGTGAAGTGTGCATTCAATTCACAGAGCTGAATCTTTCTTTTGATAGAGAAGTTTTGAGACACTCTTTCTGTAGAATCTGCAGGTGAATATCTGGAGCGCTTTGAGTCCTAGGCTGGAAAAGAAAGTATCTTCACATAGAAACTAGACAGAAGCATTCTCAAAGACTTCTCTGTGATGTGTGCATTCAACTCACAGAGTTGAAACATCCTTTTGATTTGGCAGTTTTAAAACAATCATTTGGTAGAATCTGCTAGTGGATATTTGCAGTATTTTGAGGCATATGCAGGAAAAGGTAATATCTTCACTTGAAAACTAGACAGAGGCATTCTCAGAAACTTCTTTCTGATGTGTGCCTTGAACTTCCGCAGTTGAACCTTCCTCTTCATAGAGCAGTTATATAATAGTCTTTAAGTATAATCTGCAAGTGGATATGTGGAGAACTTTGAGGACTGTGCTGGAAAAGGAAATGTCTTCCCATAGAAAGGAGACGGAAGCATTCTCAGAAGCTTCTCTGTGATGTCGGCATTCAACTCACAGAGTTGAACCTTCCTTTTGATAGAGCAGTTTTCAAACACACTTTGTGGATTCCGCAATTGGTTATTTGGAGAGTTTTGAGGCCTGTACTGGAAAAGGAAATATCTTCAGGTAAAAACTAGACAGAAGCATTCTCAGAAACTTCGTTGTGATGTTTGCATTCAACTCACGGAGTTGAACCCTCTTTTTGATTGCGCAGTTTTAAATCACTGTCTTTGTTGAATCTCCAAGTGGATATTTGGAGCGATTTGGGGCATATTCTGGAAAAGGAAATATCCTCACTTGAAAACTAGATAGAAGAAGTCCCAGAAACTCCTTTGTGACGTCTGCTTTCGACTCACAGAGTTGAACCTTCCTTTTCACAGAGCAGTTTGGAAACACTCTTTTTGTAGAATCTGCGAGTGGTTATTCGGAGAGCTTCGAGGCCCATGCTGGAAATGGAAATACCTTCACATAAAAACTAGACAGAAGCGTTCTCAGAAATTTCTCTGTGATGTGTGCATTGAACTCACAGAGTTGATCCTTCCTATTGATAGAGCAATTTTGTAACCCTGTTTTAGTAGAATCTGCAAGTGGATTCTTGGGGAGATTTGAGGCCTATGCTGGAAAACGAAATATCTTCACATAGAAACTAGACGGAAGCATTATCAGAAACTTCTCTGTGATGTGTGCATTAAACTCACAGAGTTGAACATTGCTTTTGATGGAGCAGTTTCGAAACACTCTTTTCGTAGAATCTGCAAGTGGTTATTTAGAGCGCTTTGAGGCCTACGCTGCAAATGGAAATATCTTCACATAAAAACTAGACAGAAGCATTCTCAGAAATTCCTTTGTGATGTGTGCATTCAACTCACAGAGATGAAGCTTCCTTTTCACAGGGCACTTTTGAAACACTGTGTTTGTGGGAACTACAAGTGGATATTTGGAGTGATTGCGGCCTCTGGTGGAAAAGCAAATATCATCAAATGAAAACTACACATAGGCATTCTCAGAAACTTCTTTGTGTGTGTGCATTCAACTCACAGAGTTGAAGAGTCCTTTTGGTAGAGCAGTTTTGAAGCACTCTTTTTGTAGAATCTGCGAGTGGTTATTCGGAGAGCTTTGAGGCCCATGCTGGAAAAGGAAATATCTTCACATAAAAACTGGACAGAAGCATTCTCAGAAAATTCTCTGTGATGTGTGCATTCAACTCACAGAGTTGAGCCTGCCTTTTCATACAGCATTTTTGTAACACTCTTTCAGTATAATCTGCAAGTGGATCTTTGGGGCGCTTTGAGGCCTATGCTGGAAAACGAAATATCTTCACATAAAAATTAGACGGAAGCATTATCAGAAACTTCTCTGTGATGTGCGCATTCAACTCACAGGGTTGAACGTGCCTTTCGATACAGCCGTTTTCAAACGCTCGTTTTGTGGCATCTGCATTTCGGAATTTGGAGTGCTTTGAGGCCTATACTGGAAAAGGAAATATCCTCACATAGAAACTAGACAGAAGCATTCTCAGAAACTTCTTTGTGATGTGTGCATTCAACTCACAGGGTTCGACCTTCCTTTTGCTACAACAGTTTTGAAACACTCTTTTTGTAGAATCTGCAAGTGGTTATTTGGAGCGCTTCGAGGCCTATGAGTAAAAGGAAATATCTTCAGAGAAAACTAGCCAGAAGCATTCTCAGAAACTTCTGTGTGATGAGTACATTCCACTCACAGAGTTGAACGTTCCCTTTCACCGAGCAGTTCTGAAACACTCTTTTTGTAGAATCTGCAAGTGGCTACTTAGAGCGCTTTGAGACCTATGCTGGAAAGTGAAATATCTTCACATAAAAACTAGACAGAAGCATTCCCAGAAACTTCTCTGTGAAGTGTGCATTCAATTCACAGAGCTGAATCTTTCTTTTGATAGAGAAGTTTTGAGACACTCTTTCTGTAGAATCTGCAAGTGAATATCTGGAGCGCTTTGAGTCCTAGGCTGGAAAAGAAAGTATCTTCACATAGAAACTAGACAGAAGCATTCTCAAAGACTTCTCTGTGATGTGTGCATTCAAGTCACAGAGTTGAAACATCCTTTTGATTTGGCAGTTTTAAAACAATCATTTGGTAGAATCTGCTAGTGGATATTTGCAGTATTTTGAGGCATATGCAGGAAAAGGTAATATCTTCACTTGAAAACTAGACAGAGGCATTCTCAGAAACTTCTTTCTGATGTGTGCCTTGAACTTCCGGAGTTGAACCTTCCTCTTCATAGAGCAGTTATATAATAGTCTTTAAGTATAATCTGCAAGTGGATATGTGGAGAACTTTGAGGACTGTGCTGGAAAAGGAAATGTCTTCCCATAGAAAGGAGACGGAAGCATTCTCAGAAGCTTCTCTGTGATGTCGGCATTCAACTCACAGAGTTGAACCTTCCTTTTGATAGAGCAGTTTTCAAACACACTTTGTGGATTCCGCAATTGGTTATTTGGAGAGTTTTGAGGCCTGTACTGGAAAAGGAAATATCTTCAGGTAAAAACTAGACAGAAGCATTCTCAGAAACTTCGTTGTGATGTTTGCATTCAACTCACGGAGTTGAACCCTCTTTTTGATTGCGCAGTTTTAAATCACTGTCTTTGTTGAATCTCCAAGTGGATATTTGGAGCGATTTGGGGCATATTCTGGAAAAGGAAATATCCTCACTTGAAAACTAGATAGAAGAAGTCCCAGAAACTCCTTTGTGACGTCTGCTTTCGACTCACAGAGTTGAACCTTCCTTTTCACAGAGCAGTTTGGAAACACTCTTTTTGTAGAATCTGCGAGTGGTTATTCGGAGAGCTTCGAGGCCCATGCTGGAAATGGAAATACCTTCACATAAAAACTAGACAGAAGCGTTCTCAGAAATTTCTCTGTGATGTGTGCATTGAACTCACAGAGTTGATCCTTCCTATTGATAGAGCAATTTTGTAACCCTGTTTTAGTAGAATCTGCAAGTGGATTCTTGGGGAGATTTGAGGCCTATGCTGGAAAACGAAATATCTTCACATAGAAACTAGACGGAAGCATTATCAGAAACTTCTCTGTGATGTGTGCATTAAACTCACAGAGTTGAACATTGCTTTTGATGGAGCAGTTTCGAAACACTCTTTTCGTAGAATCTGCAAGTGGTTATTTAGAGCGCTTTGAGGCCTACGCTGCAAATGGAAATATCTTCACATAAAAACTAGACAGAAGCATTCTCAGAAATTCCTTTGTGATGTGTGCATTCAACTCACAGAGATGAAGCTTCCTTTTCACAGGGCACTTTTGAAACACTGTGTTTGTGGGAACTACAAGTGGATATTTGGAGTGATTGCGGCCTCTGGTGGAAAAGCAAATATCATCAAATGAAAACTACACATAGGCATTCTCAGAAACTTCTTTGTGTGTGTGCATTCAACTCACAGAGTTGAAGAGTCCTTTTGGTAGAGCAGTTTTGAAGCACTCTTTTTGTAGAATCTGCGAGTGGTTATTCGGAGAGCTTTGAGGCCCATGCTGGAAAAGGAAATATCTTCACATAAAAACTGGACAGAAGCATTCTCAGAAAATTCTCTGTGATGTGTGCATTCAACTCACAGAGTTGAGCCTGCCTTTTCATACAGCATTTTTGTAACACTCTTTCAGTATAATCTGCAAGTGGATCTTTGGGGCGCTTTGAGGCCTATGCTGGAAAACGAAATATCTTCACATAAAAATTAGACGGAAGCATTATCAGAAACTTCTCTGTGATGTGCGCATTCAACTCACAGGGTTGAACGTGCCTTTCGATACAGCCGTTTTCAAACGCTCGTTTTGTGGCATCTGCATTTCGGAATTTGGAGTGCTTTGAGGCCTATACTGGAAAAGGAAATATCCTCACATAGAAACTAGACAGAAGCATTCTCAGAAACTTCTTTGTGATGTGTGCATTCAACTCACAGGGTTCGACCTTCCTTTTGCTACAACAGTTTTGAAACACGCTTTTTGTAGAATCTGCAAGTGGTTATTTGGAGCGCTTCGAGGCCTATGAGTAAAAGGAAATATCTTCAGAGAAAACTAGCCAGAAGCATTCTCAGAAACTTCTGTGTGATGAGTACATTCCACTCACAGAGTTGAACGTTCCCTTTCACCGAGCAGTTCTGAAACACTCTTTTTGTAGAATCTGCAAGTGGCTACTTAGAGCGCTTTGAGACCTATGCTGGAAAGTGAAATATCTTCACATAAAAACTAGACAGAAGCATTCCCAGAAACTTCTCTGTGAAGTGTGCATTCAATTCACAGAGCTGAATCTTTCTTTTGATAGAGAAGTTTTGAGACACTCTTTCTGTAGAATCTGCAGGTGAATATCTGGAGCGCTTTGAGTCCTAGGCTGGAAAAGAAAGTATCTTCACATAGAAACTAGACAGAAGCATTCTCAAAGACTTCTCTGTGATGTGTGCATTCAAGTCACAGAGTTGAAACATCCTTTTGATTTGGCAGTTTTAAAACAATCATTTGGTAGAATCTGCTAGTGGATATTTGCAGTATTTTGAGGCATATGCAGGAAAAGGTAATATCTTCACTTGAAAACTAGACAGAGGCATTCTCAGAAACTTCTTTCTGATGTGTGCCTTGAACTTCCGCAGTTGAACCTTCCTCTTCATAGAGCAGTTATATAATAGTCTTTAAGTATAATCTGCAAGTGGATATGTGGAGAACTTTGAGGACTGTGCTGGAAAAGGAAATGTCTTCCCATAGAAAGGAGACGGAAGCATTCTCAGAAGCTTCTCTGTGATGTCGGCATTCAACTCACAGAGTTGAACCTTCCTTTTGATAGAGCAGTTTTCAAACACACTTTGTGGATTCCGCAATTGGTTATTTGGAGAGTTTTGAGGCCTGTACTGGAAAAGGAAATATCTTCAGGTAAAAACTAGACAGAAGCATTCTCAGAAACTTCGTTGTGATGTTTGCATTCAACTCACGGAGTTGAACCCTCTTTTTGATTGCGCAGTTTTAAATCACTGTCTTTGTTGAATCTCCAAGTGGATATTTGGAGCGATTTGGGGCATATTCTGGAAAAGGAAATATCCTCACTTGAAAACTAGATAGAAGAAGTCCCAGAAACTCCTTTGTGACGTCTGCTTTCGACTCACAGAGTTGAACCTTCCTTTTCACAGAGCAGTTTGGAAACACTCTTTTTGTAGAATCTGCGAGTGGTTATTCGGAGAGCTTCGAGGCCCATGCTGGAAATGGAAATACCTTCACATAAAAACTAGACAGAAGCGTTCTCAGAAATTTCTCTGTGATGTGTGCATTGAACTCACAGAGTTGATCCTTCCTATTGATAGAGCAATTTTGTAACCCTGTTTTAGTAGAATCTGCAAGTGGATTCTTGGGGAGATTTGAGGCCTATGCTGGAAAACGAAATATCTTCACATAGAAACTAGACGGAAGCATTATCAGAAACTTCTCTGTGATGTGTGCATTAAACTCACAGAGTTGAACATTGCTTTTGATGGAGCAGTTTCGAAACACTCTTTTCGTAGAATCTGCAAGTGGTTATTTAGAGCGCTTTGAGGCCTACGCTGCAAATGGAAATATCTTCACATAAAAACTAGACAGAAGCATTCTCAGAAATTCCTTTGTGATGTGTGCATTCAACTCACAGAGATGAAGCTTCCTTTTCACAGGGCACTTTTGAAACACTGTGTTTGTGGGAACTACAAGTGGATATTTGGAGTGATTGCGGCCTCTGGTGGAAAAGCAAATATCATCAAATGAAAACTACACATAGGCATTCTCAGAAACTTCTTTGTGTGTGTGCATTCAACTCACAGAGTTGAAGAGTCCTTTTGGTAGAGCAGTTTTGAAGCACTCTTTTTGTAGAATCTGCGAGTGGTTATTCGGAGAGCTTTGAGGCCCATGCTGGAAAAGGAAATATCTTCACATAAAAACTGGACAGAAGCATTCTCAGAAAATTCTCTGTGATGTGTGCATTCAACTCACAGAGTTGAGCCTGCCTTTTCATACAGCATTTTTGTAACACTCTTTCAGTATAATCTGCAAGTGGATCTTTGGGGCGCTTTGAGGCCTATGCTGGAAAACGAAATATCTTCACATAAAAATTAGACGGAAGCATTATCAGAAACTTCTCTGTGATGTGCGCATTCAACTCACAGGGTTGAACGTGCCTTTCGATACAGCCGTTTTCAAACGCTCGTTTTGTGGCATCTGCATTTCGGAATTTGGAGTGCTTTGAGGCCTATACTGGAAAAGGAAATATCCTCACATAGAAACTAGACAGAAGCATTCTCAGAAACTTCTTTGTGATGTGTGCATTCAACTCACAGGGTTCGACCTTCCTTTTGCTACAACAGTTTTGAAACACTCTTTTTGTAGAATCTGCAAGTGGTTATTTGGAGCGCTTCGAGGCCTATGAGTAAAAGGAAATATCTTCAGAGAAAACTAGCCAGAAGCATTCTCAGAAACTTCTGTGTGATGAGTACATTCCACTCACAGAGTTGAACGTTCCCTTTCACCGAGCAGTTCTGAAACACTCTTTTTGTAGAATCTGCAAGTGGCTACTTAGAGCGCTTTGAGACCTATGCTGGAAAGTGAAATATCTTCACATAAAAACTAGACAGAAGCATTCCCAGAAACTTCTCTGTGAAGTGTGCATTCAATTCACAGAGCTGAATCTTTCTTTTGATAGAGAAGTTTTGAGACACTCTTTCTGTAGAATCTGCAGGTGAATATCTGGAGCGCTTTGAGTCCTAGGCTGGAAAAGAAAGTATCTTCACATAGAAACTAGACAGAAGCATTCTCAAAGACTTCTCTGTGATGTGTGCATTCAACTCACAGAGTTGAAACATCCTTTTGATTTGGCAGTTTTAAAACAATCATTTGGTAGAATCTGCTAGTGGATATTTGCAGTATTTTGAGGCATATGCAGGAAAAGGTAATATCTTCACTTGAAAACTAGACAGAGGCATTCTCAGAAACTTCTTTCTGATGTGTGCCTTGAACTTCCGCAGTTGAACCTTCCTCTTCATAGAGCAGTTATATAATAGTCTTTAAGTATAATCTGCAAGTGGATATGTGGAGAACTTTGAGGACTGTGCTGGAAAAGGAAATGTCTTCCCATAGAAAGGAGATGGAAGCAGTCTCAGAATCTTCTCTGTGATGTCGGCATTCAACTCACAGAGTTGAACCTTCCTTTTGATAGAGCAGTTTTCAAACACACTTTGTGGATTCCGCAATTGGTTATTTGGAGAGTTTTGAGGCCTGTACTGGAAAAGGAAATATCTTCAGGTAAAAACTAGACAGAAGCATTCTCAGAAACTTCGTTGTGATGTTTGCATTCAACTCACGGAGTTGAACCCTCTTTTTGATTGCGCAGTTTTAAATCACTGTCTTTGTTGAATCTCCAAGTGGATATTTGGAGCGATTTGGGGCATATTCTGGAAAAGGAAATATCCTCACTTGAAAACTAGATAGAAGAAGTCCCAGAAACTCCTTTGTGACGTCTGCTTTCGACTCACAGAGTTGAACCTTCCTTTTCACAGAGCAGTTTGGAAACACTCTTTTTGTAGAATCTGTGAGTGGTTATTCGGAGAGCTTCGAGGCCCATGCAGGAAATGGAAATACCTTCACATAAAAACTAGACAGAAGCGTTCTCAGAAATTTCTCTGTGATGTGTGCATTGAACTCACAGAGTTGATCCTTCCTATTGATAGAGCATTTTTGTAACACTGTTTTAGTAGAATCTGCAAGTGGATTCTTGGGGAGATTTGAGGCCTATGCTGGAAAACGAAATATCTTCACATAGAAACTAGATGGAAGCATTATCAGAAACTTCTCTGTGATGTGTGCATTAAACTCACAGAGTTGAACATTGCTTTTGATGGAGCAGTTTTGAAACACTCTTTTCGTAGAATCTGCAAGTGGTTATTTAGAGCGCTTTGAGGCCTACGCTGCAAATGGAAATATCTTCCCATAAAAACTAGACAGAAGCATTCTCAGAAATTCCTTTGTGATGTGTGCATTCAACTCACAGAGATGAAGCTTCCTTTTCACAGGGCACTTTTGAAACACTGTGTTTGTGGGAACTACAAGTGGATATTTGGAGTGATTGCGGCCTCTGGTGGAAAAGCAAATATCATCAAATGAAAACTACACATAGGCATTCTCAGAAACTTCTTTGTGTGTGTGCATTCAACTCACAGAGTTGAAGAGTCCTTTTGGTAGAGCAGTTTTGAAGCACTCTTTTTGTAGAATCTGCGAGTGGTTATTCGGAGAGCTTTGAGGCCCATGCTGGAAAAGGAAATATCTTCACATAAAAACTGGACAGAAGCATTCTCAGAAAATTCTCTGTGATGTGTGCATTCAACTCACAGAGTTGAGCCTGCCTTTTCATACAGCATTTTTGTAACACTCTTTCAGTATAATCTGCAAGTGGATCTTTGGGGCGCTTTGAGGCCTATGCTGGAAAACGAAATATCTTCACATAAAAATTAGACGGAAGCATTATCAGAAACTTCTCTGTGATGTGCGCATTCAACTCACAGGGTTGAACGTGCCTTTCGATACAGCCGTTTTCAAACGCTCGTTTTGTGGCATCTGCATTTCGGAATTTGGAGTGCTTTGAGGCCTATACTGGAAAAGGAAATATCCTCACATAGAAACTAGACAGAAGCATTCTCAGAAACTTCTTTGTGATGTGTGCATTCAACTCACAGGGTTCGACCTTCCTTTTGCTACAACAGTTTTGAAACACTCTTTTTGTAGAATCTGCAAGTGGTTATTTGGAGCGCTTCGAGGCCTATGAGTAAAAGGAAATATCTTCAGAGAAAACTAGCCAGAAGCATTCTCAGAAACTTCTGTGTGATGAGTACATTCCACTCACAGAGTTGAACGTTCCCTTTCACCGAGCAGTTCTGAAACACTCTTTTTGTAGAATCTGCAAGTGGCTACTTAGAGCGCTTTGAGACCTATGCTGGAAAGTGAAATATCTTCACATAAAAACTAGACAGAAGCATTCCCAGAAACTTCTCTGTGAAGTGTGCATTCAATTCACAGAGCTGAATCTTTCTTTTGATAGAGAAGTTTTGAGACACTCTTTCTGTAGAATCTGCAGGTGAATATCTGGAGCGCTTTGAGTCCTAGGCTGGAAAAGAAAGTATCTTCACATAGAAACTAGACAGAAGCATTCTCAAAGACTTCTCTGTGATGTGTGCATTCAACTCACAGAGTTGAAACATCCTTTTGATTTGGCAGTTTTAAAACAATCATTTGGTAGAATCTGCTAGTGGATATTTGCAGTATTTTGAGGCATATGCAGGAAAAGGTAATATCTTCACTTGAAAACTAGACAGAGGCATTCTCAGAAACTTCTTTCTGATGTGTGCCTTGAACTTCCGCAGTTGAACCTTCCTCTTCATAGAGCAGTTATATAATAGTCTTTAAGTATAATCTGCAAGTGGATATGTGGAGAACTTTGAGGACTGTGCTGGAAAAGGAAATGTCTTCCCATAGAAAGGAGACGGAAGCATTCTCAGAAGCTTCTCTGTGATGTCGGCATTCAACTCACAGAGTTGAACCTTCCTTTTGATAGAGCAGTTTTCAAACACACTTTGTGGATTCCGCAATTGGTTATTTGGAGAGTTTTGAGGCCTGTACTGGAAAAGGAAATATCTTCAGGTAAAAACTAGACAGAAGCATTCTCAGAAACTTCGTTGTGATGTTTGCATTCAACTCACGGAGTTGAACCCTCTTTTTGATTGCGCAGTTTTAAATCACTGTCTTTGTTGAATCTCCAAGTGGATATTTGGAGCGATTTGGGTCATATTCTGGAAAAGGAAATATCCTCACTTGAAAACTAGATAGAAGAAGTCCCAGAAACTCCTTTGTGACGTCTGCTTTCGACTCACAGAGTTGAACCTTCCTTTTCACAGAGCAGTTTGGAAACACTCTTTTTGTAGAATCTGCGAGTGGTTATTCGGAGAGCTTCGAGGCCCATGCTGGAAATGGAAATACCTTCACATAAAAACTAGACAGAAGCGTTCTCAGAAATTTCTCTGTGATGTGTGCATTGAACTCACAGAGTTGATCCTTCCTATTGATAGAGCAATTTTGTAACCCTGTTTTAGTAGAATCTGCAAGTGGATTCTTGGGGAGATTTGAGGCCTATGCTGGAAAACGAAATATCTTCACATAGAAACTAGACGGAAGCATTATCAGAAACTTCTCTGTGATGTGTGCATTAAACTCACAGAGTTGAACATTGCTTTTGATGGAGCAGTTTTGAAACACTCTTTTCGTAGAATCTGCAAGTGGTTATTTAGAGCGCTTTGAGGCCTACGCTGCAAATGGAAATATCTTCACATAAAAACTAGACAGAAGCATTCTCAGAAATTCCTTTGTGATGTGTGCATTCAACTCACAGAGATGAAGCTTCCTTTTCATAGGGCACTTTTGAAACACTGTGTTTGTGGGAACTACAAGTGGATATTTGGAGTGATTGCGGCCTCTGGTGGAAAAGCAAATATCATCAAATGAAAACTACACATAGGCATTCTCAGAAACTTCTTTGTGTGTGTGCACTCAACTCACAGAGTTGAAGAGTCCTTTTGGTAGAGCAGTTTTGAAGCACTCTTTTTGTAGAATCTGCGAGTGGTTATTCGGAGAGCTTTGAGGCCCATGCTGGAAAAGGAAATATCTTCACATAAAAACTGGACAGAAGCATTCTCAGAAAATTCTCTGTGATGTGTGCATTCAACTCACAGAGTTGAGCCTGCCTTTTCATACAGCATTTTTGTAACACTCTTTCAGTATAATCTGCAAGTGGATCTTTGGGGCGCTTTGAGGCCTATGCTGGAAAACGAAATATCTTCACATAAAAATTAGACGGAAGCATTATCAGAAACTTCTCTGTGATGTGCGCATTCAACTCACAGGGTTGAACGTGCCTTTCGATATAGCCGTTTTCAAACGCTCGTTTTGTGGCATCTGCATTTCGGAATTTGGAGTGCTTTGAGGCCTATACTGGAAAAGGAAATATCCTCACATAGAAACTAGACAGAAGCATTCTCAGAAACTTCTTTGTGATGTGTGCATTCAACTCACAGGGTTCGACCTTCCTTTTGCTACAACAGTTTTGAAACACTCTTTTTGTAGAATCTGCAAGTGGTTATTTGGAGCGCTTCGAGGCCTATGAGTAAAAGGAAATATCTTCAGAGAAAACTAGCCAGAAGCATTCTCAGAAACTTCTGTGTGATGAGTACATTCCACTCACAGAGTTGAACGTTCCCTTTCACCGAGCAGTTCTGAAACACTCTTTTTGTAGAATCTGCAAGTGGCTACTTAGAGCGCTTTGAGACCTATGCTGGAAAGTGAAATATCTTCACATAAAAACTAGACAGAAGCATTCCCAGAAACTTCTCTGTGAAGTGTGCATTCAATTCACAGAGCTGAATCTTTCTTTTGATAGAGAAGTTTTGAGACACTCTTTCTGTAGAATCTGCAGGTGAATATCTGGAGCGCTTTGAGTCCTAGGCTGGAAAAGAAAGTATCTTCACATAGAAACTAGACAGAAGCATTCTCAAAGACTTCTCTGTGATGTGTGCATTCAACTCACAGAGTTGAAACATCCTTTTGATTTGGCAGTTTTAAAACAATCATTTGGTAGAATCTGCTAGTGGATATTTGCAGTATTTTGAGGCATATGCAGGAAAAGGTAATATCTTCACTTGAAAACTAGACAGAGGCATTCTCAGAAACTTCTTTCTGATGTGTGCCTTGAACTTCCGCAGTTGAACCTTCCTCTTCATAGAGCAGTTATATAATAGTCTTTAAGTATAATCTGCAAGTGGATATGTGGAGAACTTTGAGGACTGTGCTGGAAAAGGAAATGTCTTCCCATAGAAAGGAGACGGAAGCATTCTCAGAAGCTTCTCTGTGATGTCGGCATTCAACTCACAGAGTTGAACCTTCCTTTTGATAGAGCAGTTTTCAAACACACTTTGTGGATTCCGCAATTGGTTATTTGGAGAGTTTTGAGGCCTGTACTGGAAAAGGAAATATCTTCAGGTAAAAACTAGACAGAAGCATTCTCAGAAACTTCGTTGTGATGTTTGCATTCAACTCACGGAGTTGAACCCTCTTTTTGATTGCGCAGTTTTAAATCACTGTCTTTGTTGAATCTCCAAGTGGATATTTGGAGCGATTTGGGTCATATTCTGGAAAAGGAAATATCCTCACTTGAAAACTAGATAGAAGAAGTCCCAGAAACTCCTTTGTGACGTCTGCTTTCGACTCACAGAGTTGAACCTTCCTTTTCACAGAGCAGTTTGGAAACACTCTTTTTGTAGAATCTGCGAGTGGTTATTCGGAGAGCTTCGAGGCCCATGCTGGAAATGGAAATACCTTCACATAAAAACTAGACAGAAGCGTTCTCAGAAATTTCTCTGTGATGTGTGCATTGAACTCACAGAGTTGATCCTTCCTATTGATAGAGCAATTTTGTAACCCTGTTTTAGTAGAATCTGCAAGTGGATTCTTGGGGAGATTTGAGGCCTATGCTGGAAAACGAAATATCTTCACATAGAAACTAGACGGAAGCATTATCAGAAACTTCTCTGTGATGTGTGCATTAAACTCACAGAGTTGAACATTGCTTTTGATGGAGCAGTTTCGAAACACTCTTTTCGTAGAATCTGCAAGTGGTTATTTAGAGCGCTTTGAGGCCTACGCTGCAAATGGAAATATCTTCACATAAAAACTAGACAGAAGCATTCTCAGAAATTCCTTTGTGATGTGTGCATTCAACTCACAGAGATGAAGCTTCCTTTTCATAGGGCACTTTTGAAACACTGTGTTTGTGGGAACTACAAGTGGATATTTGGAGTGATTGCGGCCTCTGGTGGAAAAGCAAATATCATCAAATGAAAACTACACATAGGCATTCTCAGAAACTTCTTTGTGTGTGTGCACTCAACTCACAGAGTTGAAGAGTCCTTTTGGTAGAGCAGTTTTGAAGCACTCTTTTTGTAGAATCTGCGAGTGGTTATTCGGAGAGCTTTGAGGCCCATGCTGGAAAAGGAAATATCTTCACATAAAAACTGGACAGAAGCATTCTCAGAAAATTCTCTGTGATGTGTGCATTCAACTCACAGAGTTGAGCCTGCCTTTTCATACAGCATTTTTGTAACACTCTTTCAGTATAATCTGCAAGTGGATCTTTGGGGCGCTTTGAGGCCTATGCTGGAAAACGAAATATCTTCACATAAAAATTAGACGGAAGCATTATCAGAAACTTCTCTGTGATGTGCGCATTCAACTCACAGGGTTGAACGTGCCTTTCGATACAGCCGTTTTCAAACGCTCGTTTTGTGGCATCTGCATTTCGGAATTTGGAGTGCTTTGAGGCCTATACTGGAAAAGGAAATATCCTCACATAGAAACTAGACAGAAGCATTCTCAGAAACTTCTTTGTGATGTGTGCATTCAACTCACAGGGTTCGACCTTCCTTTTGCTACAACAGTTTTGAAACACTCTTTTTGTAGAATCTGCAAGTGGTTATTTGGAGCGCTTCGAGGCCTATGAGTAAAAGGAAATATCTTCAGAGAAAACTAGCCAGAAGCATTCTCAGAAACTTCTGTGTGATGAGTACATTCCACTCACAGAGTTGAACGTTCCCTTTCACCGAGCAGTTCTGAAACACTCTTTTTGTAGAATCTGCAAGTGGCTACTTAGAGCGCTTTGAGACCTATGCTGGAAAGTGAAATATCTTCACATAAAAATTAGACAGAAGCATTCCCAGAAACTTCTCTGTGAAGTGTGCATTCAATTCACAGAGCTGAATCTTTCTTTTGATAGAGAAGTTTTGAGACACTCTTTCTGTAGAATCTGCAGGTGAATATCTGGAGCGCTTTGAGTCCTAGGCTGGAAAAGAAAGTATCTTCACATAGAAACTAGACAGAAGCATTCTCAAAGACTTCTCTGTGATGTGTGCATTCAACTCACAGAGTTGAAACATCCTTTTGATTTGGCAGTTTTAAAACAATCATTTGGTAGAATCTGCTAGTGGATATTTGCAGTATTTTGAGGCATATGCAGGAAAAGGTAATATCTTCACTTGAAAACTAGACAGAGGCATTCTCAGAAACTTCTTTCTGATGTGTGCCTTGAACTTCCGCAGTTGAACCTTCCTCTTCATAGAGCAGTTATATAATAGTCTTTAAGTATAATCTGCAAGTGGATATGTGGAGAACTTTGAGGACTGTGCTGGAAAAGGAAATGTCTTCCCATAGAAAGGAGACGGAAGCATTCTCAGAAGCTTCTCTGTGATGTCGGCATTCAACTCACAGAGTTGAACCTTCCTTTTGATAGAGCAGTTTTCAAACACACTTTGTGGATTCCGCAATTGGTTATTTGGAGAGTTTTGAGGCCTGTACTGGAAAAGGAAATATCTTCAGGTAAAAACTAGACAGAAGCATTCTCAGAAACTTCGTTGTGATGTTTGCATTCAACTCACGGAGTTGAACCCTCTTTTTGATTGCGCAGTTTTAAATCACTGTCTTTGTTGAATCTCCAAGTGGATATTTGGAGCGATTTGGGGCATATTCTGGAAAAGGAAATATCCTCACTTGAAAACTAGATAGAAGAAGTCCCAGAAACTCCTTTGTGACGTCTGCTTTCGACTCACAGAGTTGAACCTTCCTTTTCACAGAGCAGTTTGGAAACACTCTTTTTGTAGAATCTGTGAGTGGTTATTCGGAGAGCTTCGAGGCCCATGCAGGAAATGGAAATACCTTCACATAAAAACTAGACAGAAGCGTTCTCAGAAATTTCTCTGTGATGTGTGCATTGAACTCACAGAGTTGATCCTTCCTATTGATAGAGCATTTTTGTAACACTGTTTTAGTAGAATCTGCAAGTGGATTCTTGGGGAGATTTGAGGCCTATGCTGGAAAACGAAATATCTTCACATAGAAACTAGATGGAAGCATTATCAGAAACTTCTCTGTGATGTGTGCATTAAACTCACAGAGTTGAACATTGCTTTTGATGGAGCAGTTTTGAAACACTCTTTTCGTAGAATCTGCAAGTGGTTATTTAGAGCGCTTTGAGGCCTACGCTGCAAATGGAAATATCTTCCCATAAAAACTAGACAGAAGCATTCTCAGAAATTCCTTTGTGATGTGTGCATTCAACTCACAGAGATGAAGCTTCCTTTTCACAGGGCACTTTTGAAACACTGTGTTTGTGGGAACTACAAGTGGATATTTGGAGTGATTGCGGCCTCTGGTGGAAAAGCAAATATCATCAAATGAAAACTACACATAGGCATTCTCAGAAACTTCTTTGTGTGTGTGCATTCAACTCACAGAGTTGAAGAGTCCTTTTGGTAGAGCAGTTTTGAAGCACTCTTTTTGTAGAATCTGCGAGTGGTTATTCGGAGAGCTTTGAGGCCCATGCTGGAAAAGGAAATATCTTCACATAAAAACTGGACAGAAGCATTCTCAGAAAATTCTCTGTGATGTGTGCATTCAACTCACAGAGTTGAGCCTGCCTTTTCATACAGCATTTTTGTAACACTCTTTCAGTATAATCTGCAAGTGGATCTTTGGGGCGCTTTGAGGCCTATGCTGGAAAACGAAATATCTTCACATAAAAATTAGACGGAAGCATTATCAGAAACTTCTCTGTGATGTGCGCATTCAACTCACAGGGTTGAACGTGCCTTTCGATACAGCCGTTTTCAAACGCTCGTTTTGTGGCATCTGCATTTCGGAATTTGGAGTGCTTTGAGGCCTATACTGGAAAAGGAAATATCCTCACATAGAAACTAGACAGAAGCATTCTCAGAAACTTCTTTGTGATGTGTGCATTCAACTCACAGGGTTCGACCTTCCTTTTGCTACAACAGTTTTGAAACACTCTTTTTGTAGAATCTGCAAGTGGTTATTTGGAGCGCTTCGAGGCCTATGAGTAAAAGGAAATATCTTCAGAGAAAACTAGCCAGAAGCATTCTCAGAAACTTCTGTGTGATGAGTACATTCCACTCACAGAGTTGAACGTTCCCTTTCACCGAGCAGTTCTGAAACACTCTTTTTGTAGAATCTGCAAGTGGCTACTTAGAGCGCTTTGAGACCTATGCTGGAAAGTGAAATATCTTCACATAAAAACTAGACAGAAGCATTCCCAGAAACTTCTCTGTGAAGTGTGCATTCAATTCACAGAGCTGAATCTTTCTTTTGATAGAGAAGTTTTGAGACACTCTTTCTGTAGAATCTGCAGGTGAATATCTGGAGCGCTTTGAGTCCTAGGCTGGAAAAGAAAGTATCTTCACATAGAAACTAGACAGAAGCATTCTCAAAGACTTCTCTGTGATGTGTGCATTCAACTCACAGAGTTGAAACATCCTTTTGATTTGGCAGTTTTAAAACAATCATTTGGTAGAATCTGCTAGTGGATATTTGCAGTATTTTGAGGCATATGCAGGAAAAGGTAATATCTTCACTTGAAAACTAGACAGAGGCATTCTCAGAAACTTCTTTCTGATGTGTGCCTTGAACTTCCGCAGTTGAACCTTCCTCTTCATAGAGCAGTTATATAATAGTCTTTAAGTATAATCTGCAAGTGGATATGTGGAGAACTTTGAGGACTGTGCTGGAAAAGGAAATGTCTTCCCATAGAAAGGAGACGGAAGCATTCTCAGAAGCTTCTCTGTGATGTCGGCATTCAACTCACAGAGTTGAACCTTCCTTTTGATAGAGCAGTTTTCAAACACACTTTGTGGATTCCGCAATTGGTTATTTGGAGAGTTTTGAGGCCTGTACTGGAAAAGGAAATATCTTCAGGTAAAAACTAGACAGAAGCATTCTCAGAAACTTCGTTGTGATGTTTGCATTCAACTCACGGAGTTGAACCCTCTTTTTGATTGCGCAGTTTTAAATCACTGTCTTTGTTGAATCTCCAAGTGGATATTTGGAGCGATTTGGGTCATATTCTGGAAAAGGAAATATCCTCACTTGAAAACTAGATAGAAGAAGTCCCAGAAACTCCTTTGTGACGTCTGCTTTCGACTCACAGAGTTGAACCTTCCTTTTCACAGAGCAGTTTGGAAACACTCTTTTTGTAGAATCTGCGAGTGGTTATTCGGAGAGCTTCGAGGCCCATGCTGGAAATGGAAATACCTTCACATAAAAACTAGACAGAAGCGTTCTCAGAAATTTCTCTGTGATGTGTGCATTGAACTCACAGAGTTGATCCTTCCTATTGATAGAGCAATTTTGTAACCCTGTTTTAGTAGAATCTGCAAGTGGATTCTTGGGGAGATTTGAGGCCTATGCTGGAAAACGAAATATCTTCACATAGAAACTAGACGGAAGCATTATCAGAAACTTCTCTGTGATGTGTGCATTAAACTCACAGAGTTGAACATTGCTTTTGATGGAGCAGTTTTGAAACACTCTTTTCGTAGAATCTGCAAGTGGTTATTTAGAGCGCTTTGAGGCCTACGCTGCAAATGGAAATATCTTCACATAAAAACTAGACAGAAGCATTCTCAGAAATTCCTTTGTGATGTGTGCATTCAACTCACAGAGATGAAGCTTCCTTTTCATAGGGCACTTTTGAAACACTGTGTTTGTGGGAACTACAAGTGGATATTTGGAGTGATTGCGGCCTCTGGTGGAAAAGCAAATATCATCAAATGAAAACTACACATAGGCATTCTCAGAAACTTCTTTGTGTGTGTGCACTCAACTCACAGAGTTGAAGAGTCCTTTTGGTAGAGCAGTTTTGAAGCACTCTTTTTGTAGAATCTGCGAGTGGTTATTCGGAGAGCTTTGAGGCCCATGCTGGAAAAGGAAATATCTTCACATAAAAACTGGACAGAAGCATTCTCAGAAAATTCTCTGTGATGTGTGCATTCAACTCACAGAGTTGAGCCTGCCTTTTCATACAGCATTTTTGTAACACTCTTTCAGTATAATCTGCAAGTGGATCTTTGGGGCGCTTTGAGGCCTATGCTGGAAAACGAAATATCTTCACATAAAAATTAGACGGAAGCATTATCAGAAACTTCTCTGTGATGTGCGCATTCAACTCACAGGGTTGAACGTGCCTTTCGATACAGCCGTTTTCAAACGCTCGTTTTGTGGCATCTGCATTTCGGAATTTGGAGTGCTTTGAGGCCTATACTGGAAAAGGAAATATCCTCACATAGAAACTAGACAGAAGCATTCTCAGAAACTTCTTTGTGATGTGTGCATTCAACTCACAGGGTTCGACCTTCCTTTTGCTACAACAGTTTTGAAACACTCTTTTTGTAGAATCTGCAAGTGGTTATTTGGAGCGCTTCGAGGCCTATGAGTAAAAGGAAATATCTTCAGAGAAAACTAGCCAGAAGCATTCTCAGAAACTTCTGTGTGATGAGTACATTCCACTCACAGAGTTGAACGTTCCCTTTCACCGAGCAGTTCTGAAACACTCTTTTTGTAGAATCTGCAAGTGGCTACTTAGAGCGCTTTGAGACCTATGCTGGAAAGTGAAATATCTTCACATAAAAACTAGACAGAAGCATTCCCAGAAACTTCTCTGTGAAGTGTGCATTCAATTCACAGAGCTGAATCTTTCTTTTGATAGAGAAGTTTTGAGACACTCTTTCTGTAGAATCTGCAGGTGAATATCTGGAGCGCTTTGAGTCCTAGGCTGGAAAAGAAAGTATCTTCACATAGAAACTAGACAGAAGCATTCTCAAAGACTTCTCTGTGATGTGTGCATTCAACTCACAGAGTTGAAACATCCTTTTGATTTGGCAGTTTTAAAACAATCATTTGGTAGAATCTGCTAGTGGATATTTGCAGTATTTTGAGGCATATGCAGGAAAAGGTAATATCTTCACTTGAAAACTAGACAGAGGCATTCTCAGAAACTTCTTTCTGATGTGTGCCTTGAACTTCCGCAGTTGAACCTTCCTCTTCATAGAGCAGTTATATAATAGTCTTTAAGTATAATCTGCAAGTGGATATGTGGAGAACTTTGAGGACTGTGCTGGAAAAGGAAATGTCTTCCCATAGAAAGGAGACGGAAGCGTTCTCAGAAGCTTCTCTGTGATGTCGGCATTCAACTCACAGAGTTGAACCTTCCTTTTGATAGAGCAGTTTTCAAACACACTTTGTGGATTCCGCAATTGGTTATTTGGAGAGTTTTGAGGCCTGTACTGGAAAAGGAAATATCTTCAGGTAAAAACTAGACAGAAGCATTCTCAGAAACTTCGTTGTGATGTTTGCATTCAACTCACGGAGTTGAACCCTCTTTTTGATTGCGCAGTTTTAAATCACTGTCTTTGTTGAATCTCCAAGTGGATATTTGGAGCGATTTGGGTCATATTCTGGAAAAGGAAATATCCTCACTTGAAAACTAGATAGAAGAAGTCCCAGAAACTCCTTTGTGACGTCTGCTTTCGACTCACAGAGTTGAACCTTCCTTTTCACAGAGCAGTTTGGAAACACTCTTTTTGTAGAATCTGCGAGTGGTTATTCGGAGAGCTTCGAGGCCCATGCTGGAAATGGAAATACCTTCACATAAAAACTAGACAGAAGCGTTCTCAGAAATTTCTCTGTGATGTGTGCATTGAACTCACAGAGTTGATCCTTCCTATTGATAGAGCAATTTTGTAACCCTGTTTTAGTAGAATCTGCAAGTGGATTCTTGGGGAGATTTGAGGCCTATGCTGGAAAACGAAATATCTTCACATAGAAACTAGACGGAAGCATTATCAGAAACTTCTCTGTGATGTGTGCATTAAACTCACAGAGTTGAACATTGCTTTTGATGGAGCAGTTTCGAAACACTCTTTTCGTAGAATCTGCAAGTGGTTATTTAGAGCGCTTTGAGGCCTACGCTGCAAATGGAAATATCTTCACATAAAAACTAGACAGAAGCATTCTCAGAAATTCCTTTGTGATGTGTGCATTCAACTCACAGAGATGAAGCTTCCTTTTCACAGGGCACTTTTGAAACACTGTGTTTGTGGGAACTACAAGTGGATATTTGGAGTGATTGCGGCCTCTGGTGGAAAAGCAAATATCATCAAATGAAAACTACACATAGGCATTCTCAGAAACTTCTTTGTGTGTGTGCATTCAACTCACAGAGTTGAAGAGTCCTTTTGGTAGAGCAGTTTTGAAGCACTCTTTTTGTAGAATCTGCGAGTGGTTATTCGGAGAGCTTTGAGGCCCATGCTGGAAAAGGAAATATCTTCACATAAAAACTGGACAGAAGCATTCTCAGAAAAGTCTCTGTGATGTGTGCATTCAACTCACAGAGTTGAGCCTGCCTTTTCATACAGCATTTTTGTAACACTCTTTCAGTATAATCTGCAAGTGGATCTTTGGGGCGCTTTGAGGCCTATGCTGGAAAACGAAATATCTTCACATAAAAATTAGACGGAAGCATTATCAGAAACTTCTCTGTGATGTGCGCATTCAACTCACAGGGTTGAACGTGCCTTTCGATACAGCCGTTTTCAAACGCTCGTTTTGTGGCATCTGCATTTCGGAATTTGGAGTGCTTTGAGGCCTATACTGGAAAAGGAAATATCCTCACATAGAAACTAGACAGAAGCATTCTCAGAAACTTCTTTGTGATGTGTGCATTCAACTCACAGGGTTCGACCTTCCTTTTGCTACAACAGTTTTGAAACACGCTTTTTGTAGAATCTGCAAGTGGTTATTTGGAGCGCTTCGAGGCCTATGAGTAAAAGGAAATATCTTCAGAGAAAACTAGCCAGAAGCATTCTCAGAAACTTCTGTGTGATGAGTACATTCCACTCACAGAGTTGAACGTTCCCTTTCACCGAGCAGTTCTGAAACACTCTTTTTGTAGAATCTGCAAGTGGCTACTTAGAGCGCTTTGAGACCTATGCTGGAAAGTGAAATATCTTCACATAAAAACTAGACAGAAGCATTCCCAGAAACTTCTCTGTGAAGTGTGCATTCAATTCACAGAGCTGAATCTTTCTTTTGATAGAGAAGTTTTGAGACACTCTTTCTGTAGAATCTGCAGGTGAATATCTGGAGCGCTTTGAGTCCTAGGCTGGAAAAGAAAGTATCTTCACATAGAAACTAGACAGAAGCATTCTCAAAGACTTCTCTGTGATGTGTGCATTCAACTCACAGAGTTGAAACATCCTTTTGATTTGGCAGTTTTAAAACAATCATTTGGTAGAATCTGCTAGTGGATATTTGCAGTATTTTGAGGCATATGCAGGAAAAGGTAATATCTTCACTTGAAAACTAGACAGAGGCATTCTCAGAAACTTCTTTCTGATGTGTGCCTTGAACTTCCGCAGTTGAACCTTCCTCTTCATAGAGCAGTTATATAATAGTCTTTAAGTATAATCTGCAAGTGGATATGTGGAGAACTTTGAAGACTGTGCTGGAAAAGGAAATGTCTTCCCATAGAAAGGAGACGGAAGCGTTCTCAGAAGCTTCTCTGTGATGTCGGCATTCAACTCACAGAGTTGAACCTTCCTTTTGATAGAGCAGTTTTCAAACACACTTTGTGGATTCCGCAATTGGTTATTTGGAGAGTTTTGAGGCCTGTACTGGAAAAGGAAATATCTTCAGGTAAAAACTAGACAGAAGCATTCTCAGAAACTTCGTTGTGATGTTTGCATTCAACTCACGGAGTTGAACCCTCTTTTTGATTGCGCAGTTTTAAATCACTGTCTTTGTTGAATCTCCAAGTGGATATTTGGAGCGATTTGGGTCATATTCTGGAAAAGGAAATATCCTCACTTGAAAACTAGATAGAAGAAGTCCCAGAAACTCCTTTGTGACGTCTGCTTTCGACTCACAGAGTTGAACCTTCCTTTTCACAGAGCAGTTTGGAAACACTCTTTTTGTAGAATCTGCGAGTGGTTATTCGGAGAGCTTCGAGGCCCATGCTGGAAATGGAAATACCTTCACATAAAAACTAGACAGAAGCGTTCTCAGAAATTTCTCTGTGATGTGTGCATTGAACTCACAGAGTTGATCCTTCCTATTGATAGAGCAATTTTGTAACCCTGTTTTAGTAGAATCTGCAAGTGGATTCTTGGGGAGATTTGAGGCCTATGCTGGAAAACGAAATA
Source organism: Pongo pygmaeus (assembly GCF_028885625.2). Classification (NCBI taxonomy): domain Eukaryota; kingdom Metazoa; phylum Chordata; class Mammalia; order Primates; family Hominidae; genus Pongo; species Pongo pygmaeus. The sequence goes on along the minus strand of NC_072391.2, from coordinate 40,909,826 downwards.
TCTTCACATAGAAACTAGACGGAAGCATTATCAGAAACTTCTCTGTGATGTGTGCATTAAACTCACAGAGTTGAACATTGCTTTTGATGGAGCAGTTTCGAAACACTCTTTTCGTAGAATCTGCAAGTGGTTATTTAGAGCGCTTTGAGGCCTACGCTGCAAATGGAAATATCTTCACATAAAAACTAGACAGAAGCATTCTCAGAAATTCCTTTGTGATGTGTGCATTCAACTCACAGAGATGAAGCTTCCTTTTCACAGGGCACTTTTGAAACACTGTGTTTGTGGGAACTACAAGTGGATATTTGGAGTGATTGCGGCCTCTGGTGGAAAAGCAAATATCATCAAATGAAAACTACACATAGGCATTCTCAGAAACTTCTTTGTGTGTGTGCATTCAACTCACAGAGTTGAAGAGTCCTTTTGGTAGAGCAGTTTTGAAGCACTCTTTTTGTAGAATCTGCGAGTGGTTATTCGGAGAGCTTTGAGGCCCATGCTGGAAAAGGAAATATCTTCACATAAAAACTGGACAGAAGCATTCTCAGAAAAGTCTCTGTGATGTGTGCATTCAACTCACAGAGTTGAGCCTGCCTTTTCATACAGCATTTTTGTAACACTCTTTCAGTATAATCTGCAAGTGGATCTTTGGGGCGCTTTGAGGCCTATGCTGGAAAACGAAATATCTTCACATAAAAATTAGACGGAAGCATTATCAGAAACTTCTCTGTGATGTGCGCATTCAACTCACAGGGTTGAACGTGCCTTTCGATACAGCCGTTTTCAAACGCTCGTTTTGTGGCATCTGCATTTCGGAATTTGGAGTGCTTTGAGGCCTATACTGGAAAAGGAAATATCCTCACATAGAAACTAGACAGAAGCATTCTCAGAAACTTCTTTGTGATGTGTGCATTCAACTCACAGGGTTCGACCTTCCTTTTGCTACAACAGTTTTGAAACACGCTTTTTGTAGAATCTGCAAGTGGTTATTTGGAGCGCTTCGAGGCCTATGAGTAAAAGGAAATATCTTCAGAGAAAACTAGCCAGAAGCATTCTCAGAAACTTCTGTGTGATGAGTACATTCCACTCACAGAGTTGAACGCTCCCTTTCACCGAGCAGTTCTGAAACACTCTTTTTGTAGAATCTGCAAGTGGCTACTTAGAGCGCTTTGAGACCTATGCTGGAAAGTGAAATATCTTCACATAAAAACTAGACAGAAGCATTCCCAGAAACTTCTCTGTGAAGTGTGCATTCAATTCACAGAGCTGAATCTTTCTTTTGATAGAGAAGTTTTGAGACACTCTTTCTGTAGAATCTGCAGGTGAATATCTGGAGCGCTTTGAGTCCTAGGCTGGAAAAGAAAGTATCTTCACATAGAAACTAGACAGAAGCATTCTCAAAGACTTCTCTGTGATGTGTGCATTCAACTCACAGAGTTGAAACATCCTTTTGATTTGGCAGTTTTAAAACAATCATTTTGTAGAATCTGCTAGTGGATATTTGCAGTATTTTGAGGCATATGCAGGAAAAGGTAATATCTTCACTTGAAAACTAGACAGAGGCATTCTCAGAAACTTCTTTCTGATGTGTGCCTTGAACTTCCGCAGTTGAACCTTCCTCTTCATAGAGCAGTTATATAATAGTCTTTAAGTATAATCTGCAAGTGGATATGTGGAGAACTTTGAAGACTGTGCTGGAAAAGGAAATGTCTTCCCATAGAAAGGAGACGGAAGCGTTCTCAGAAGCTTCTCTGTGATGTCGGCATTCAACTCACAGAGTTGAACCTTCCTTTTGATAGAGCAGTTTTCAAACACACTTTGTGGATTCCGCAATTGGTTATTTGGAGAGTTTTGAGGCCTGTACTGGAAAAGGAAATATCTTCAGGTAAAAACTAGACAGAAGCATTCTCAGAAACTTCGTTGTGATGTTTGCATTCAACTCACGGAGTTGAACCCTCTTTTTGATTGCGCAGTTTTAAATCACTGTCTTTGTTGAATCTCCAAGTGGATATTTGGAGCGATTTGGGGCATATTCTGGAAAAGGAAATATCCTCACTTGAAAACTAGATAGAAGAAGTCCCAGAAACTCCTTTGTGACGTCTGCTTTCGACTCACAGAGTTGAACCTTCCTTTTCACAGAGCAGTTTGGAAACACTCTTTTTGTAGAATCTGCGAGTGGTTATTCGGAGAGCTTCGAGGCCCATGCTGGAAATGGAAATACCTTCACATAAAAACTAGACAGAAGCGTTCTCAGAAATTTCTCTGTGATGTGTGCATTGAACTCACAGAGTTGATCCTTCCTATTGATAGAGCAATTTTGTAACCCTGTTTTAGTAGAATCTGCAAGTGGATTCTTGGGGAGATTTGAGGCCTATGCTGGAAAACGAAATATCTTCACATAGAAACTAGACGGAAGCATTATCAGAAACTTCTCTGTGATGTGTGCATTAAACTCACAGAGTTGAACATTGCTTTTGATGGAGCAGTTTCGAAACACTCTTTTCGTAGAATCTGCAAGTGGTTATTTAGAGCGCTTTGAGGCCTACGCTGCAAATGGAAATATCTTCACATAAAAACTAGACAGAAGCATTCTCAGAAATTCCTTTGTGATGTGTGCATTCAACTCACAGAGATGAAGCTTCCTTTTCACAGGGCACTTTTGAAACACTGTGTTTGTGGGAACTACAAGTGGATATTTGGAGTGATTGCGGCCTCTGGTGGAAAAGCAAATATCATCAAATGAAAACTACACATAGGCATTCTCAGAAACTTCTTTGTGTGTGTGCATTCAACTCACAGAGTTGAAGAGTCCTTTTGGTAGAGCAGTTTTGAAGCACTCTTTTTGTAGAATCTGCGAGTGGTTATTCGGAGAGCTTTGAGGCCCATGCTGGAAAAGGAAATATCTTCACATAAAAACTGGACAGAAGCATTCTCAGAAAAGTCTCTGTGATGTGTGCATTCAACTCACAGAGTTGAGCCTGCCTTTTCATACAGCATTTTTGTAACACTCTTTCAGTATAATCTGCAAGTGGATCTTTGGGGCGCTTTGAGGCCTATGCTGGAAAACGAAATATCTTCACATAAAAATTAGACGGAAGCATTATCAGAAACTTCTCTGTGATGTGCGCATTCAACTCACAGGGTTGAACGTGCCTTTCGATACAGCCGTTTTCAAACGCTCGTTTTGTGGCATCTGCATTTCGGAATTTGGAGTGCTTTGAGGCCTATACTGGAAAAGGAAATATCCTCACATAGAAACTAGACAGAAGCATTCTCAGAAACTTCTTTGTGATGTGTGCATTCAACTCACAGGGTTCGACCTTCCTTTTGCTACAACAGTTTTGAAACACGCTTTTTGTAGAATCTGCAAGTGGTTATTTGGAGCGCTTCGAGGCCTATGAGTAAAAGGAAATATCTTCAGAGAAAACTAGCCAGAAGCATTCTCAGAAACTTCTGTGTGATGAGTACATTCCACTCACAGAGTTGAACGTTCCCTTTCACCGAGCAGTTCTGAAACACTCTTTTTGTAGAATCTGCAAGTGGCTACTTAGAGCGCTTTGAGACCTATGCTGGAAAGTGAAATATCTTCACATAAAAACTAGACAGAAGCATTCCCAGAAACTTCTCTGTGAAGTGTGCATTCAATTCACAGAGCTGAATCTTTCTTTTGATAGAGAAGTTTTGAGACACTCTTTCTGTAGAATCTGCAGGTGAATATCTGGAGCGCTTTGAGTCCTAGGCTGGAAAAGAAAGTATCTTCACATAGAAACTAGACAGAAGCATTCTCAAAGACTTCTCTGTGATGTGTGCATTCAACTCACAGAGTTGAAACATCCTTTTGATTTGGCAGTTTTAAAACAATCATTTGGTAGAATCTGCTAGTGGATATTTGCAGTATTTTGAGGCATATGCAGGAAAAGGTAATATCTTCACTTGAAAACTAGACAGAGGCATTCTCAGAAACTTCTTTCTGATGTGTGCCTTGAACTTCCGCAGTTGAAACTTCCTCTTCATAGAGCAGTTATATAATAGTCTTTAAGTATAATCTGCAAGTGGATATGTGGAGAACTTTGAGGACTGTGCTGGAAAAGGAAATGTCTTCCCATAGAAAGGAGACGGAAGCGTTCTCAGAAGCTTCTCTGTGATGTCGGCATTCAACTCACAGAGTTGAACCTTCCTTTTGATAGAGCAGTTTTCAAACACACTTTGTGGATTCCGCAATTGGTTATTTGGAGAGTTTTGAGGCCTGTACTGGAAAAGGAAATATCTTCAGGTAAAAACTAGACAGAAGCATTCTCAGAAACTTCGTTGTGATGTTTGCATTCAACTCACGGAGTTGAACCCTCTTTTTGATTGCGCAGTTTTAAATCACTGTCTTTGTTGAATCTCCAAGTGGATATTTGGAGCGATTTGGGGCATATTCTGGAAAAGGAAATATCCTCACTTGAAAACTAGATAGAAGAAGTCCCAGAAACTCCTTTGTGACGTCTGCTTTCGACTCACAGAGTTGAACCTTCCTTTTCACAGAGCAGTTTGGAAACACTCTTTTTGTAGAATCTGCGAGTGGTTATTCGGAGAGCTTCGAGGCCCATGCTGGAAATGGAAATACCTTCACATAAAAACTAGACAGAAGCGTTCTCAGAAATTTCTCTGTGATGTGTGCATTGAACTCACAGAGTTGATCCTTCCTATTGATAGAGCAATTTTGTAACCCTGTTTTAGTAGAATCTGCAAGTGGATTCTTGGGGAGATTTGAGGCCTATGCTGGAAAACGAAATATCTTCACATAGAAACTAGACGGAAGCATTATCAGAAACTTCTCTGTGATGTGTGCATTAAACTCACAGAGTTGAACATTGCTTTTGATGGAGCAGTTTTGAAACACTCTTTTCGTAGAATCTGCAAGTGGTTATTTAGAGCGCTTTGAGGCCTACGCTGCAAATGGAAATATCTTCACATAAAAACTAGACAGAAGCATTCTCAGAAATTCCTTTGTGATGTGTGCATTCAACTCACAGAGATGAAGCTTCCTTTTCACAGGGCACTTTTGAAACACTGTGTTTGTGGGAACTACAAGTGGATATTTGGAGTGATTGCGGCCTCTGGTGGAAAAGCAAATATCATCAAATGAAAACTACACATAGGCATTCTCAGAAACTTCTTTGTGTGTGTGCATTCAACTCACAGAGTTGAAGAGTCCTTTTGGTAGAGCAGTTTTGAAGCACTCTTTTTGTAGAATCTGCGAGTGGTTATTCGGAGAGCTTTGAGGCCCATGCTGGAAAAGGAAATATCTTCACATAAAAACTGGACAGAAGCATTCTCAGAAAAGTCTCTGTGATGTGTGCATTCAACTCACAGAGTTGAGCCTGCCTTTTCATACAGCATTTTTGTAACACTCTTTCAGTATAATCTGCAAGTGGATCTTTGGGGCGCTTTGAGGCCTATGCTGGAAAACGAAATATCTTCACATAAAAATTAGACGGAAGCATTATCAGAAACTTCTCTGTGATGTGCGCATTCAACTCACAGGGTTGAACGTGCCTTTCGATACAGCCGTTTTCAAACGCTCGTTTTGTGGCATCTGCATTTCGGAATTTGGAGTGCTTTGAGGCCTATACTGGAAAAGGAAATATCCTCACATAGAAACTAGACAGAAGCATTCTCAGAAACTTCTTTGTGATGTGTGCATTCAACTCACAGGGTTCGACCTTCCTTTTGCTACAACAGTTTTGAAACACGCTTTTTGTAGAATCTGCAAGTGGTTATTTGGAGCGCTTCGAGGCCTATGAGTAAAAGGAAATATCTTCAGAGAAAACTAGCCAGAAGCATTCTCAGAAACTTCTGTGTGATGAGTACATTCCACTCACAGAGTTGAACGTTCCCTTTCACCGAGCAGTTCTGAAACACTCTTTTTGTAGAATCTGCAAGTGGCTACTTAGAGCGCTTTGAGACCTATGCTGGAAAGTGAAATATCTTCACATAAAAACTAGACAGAAGCATTCCCAGAAACTTCTCTGTGAAGTGTGCATTCAATTCACAGAGCTGAATCTTTCTTTTGATAGAGAAGTTTTGAGACACTCTTTCTGTAGAATCTGCAGGTGAATATCTGGAGCGCTTTGAGTCCTAGGCTGGAAAAGAAAGTATCTTCACATAGAAACTAGACAGAAGCATTCTCAAAGACTTCTCTGTGATGTGTGCATTCAACTCACAGAGTTGAAACATCCTTTTGATTTGGCAGTTTTAAAACAATCATTTGGTAGAATCTGCTAGTGGATATTTGCAGTATTTTGAGGCATATGCAGGAAAAGGTAATATCTTCACTTGAAAACTAGACAGAGGCATTCTCAGAAACTTCTTTCTGATGTGTGCCTTGAACTTCCGCAGTTGAACCTTCCTCTTCATAGAGCAGTTATATAATAGTCTTTAAGTATAATCTGCAAGTGGATATGTGGAGAACTTTGAAGACTGTGCTGGAAAAGGAAATGTCTTCCCATAGAAAGGAGACGGAAGCGTTCTCAGAAGCTTCTCTGTGATGTCGGCATTCAACTCACAGAGTTGAACCTTCCTTTTGATAGAGCAGTTTTCAAACACACTTTGTGGATTCCGCAATTGGTTATTTGGAGAGTTTTGAGGCCTGTACTGGAAAAGGAAATATCTTCAGGTAAAAACTAGACAGAAGCATTCTCAGAAACTTCGTTGTGATGTTTGCATTCAACTCACGGAGTTGAACCCTCTTTTTGATTGCGCAGTTTTAAATCACTGTCTTTGTTGAATCTCCAAGTGGATATTTGGAGCGATTTGGGGCATATTCTGGAAAAGGAAATATCCTCACTTGAAAACTAGATAGAAGAAGTCCCAGAAACTCCTTTGTGACGTCTGCTTTCGACTCACAGAGTTGAACCTTCCTTTTCACAGAGCAGTTTGGAAACACTCTTTTTGTAGAATCTGCGAGTGGTTATTCGGAGAGCTTCGAGGCCCATGCTGGAAATGGAAATACCTTCACATAAAAACTAGACAGAAGCGTTCTCAGAAATTTCTCTGTGATGTGTGCATTGAACTCACAGAGTTGATCCTTCCTATTGATAGAGCAATTTTGTAACCCTGTTTTAGTAGAATCTGCAAGTGGATTCTTGGGGAGATTTGAGGCCTATGCTGGAAAACGAAATATCTTCACATAGAAACTAGACGGAAGCATTATCAGAAACTTCTCTGTGATGTGTGCATTAAACTCACAGAGTTGAACATTGCTTTTGATGGAGCAGTTTCGAAACACTCTTTTCGTAGAATCTGCAAGTGGTTATTTAGAGCGCTTTGAGGCCTACGCTGCAAATGGAAATATCTTCACATAAAAACTAGACAGAAGCATTCTCAGAAATTCCTTTGTGATGTGTGCATTCAACTCACAGAGATGAAGCTTCCTTTTCACAGGGCACTTTTGAAACACTGTGTTTGTGGGAACTACAAGTGGATATTTGGAGTGATTGCGGCCTCTGGTGGAAAAGCAAATATCATCAAATGAAAACTACACATAGGCATTCTCAGAAACTTCTTTGTGTGTGTGCATTCAACTCACAGAGTTGAAGAGTCCTTTTGGTAGAGCAGTTTTGAAGCACTCTTTTTGTAGAATCTGCGAGTGGTTATTCGGAGAGCTTTGAGGCCCATGCTGGAAAAGGAAATATCTTCACATAAAAACTGGACAGAAGCATTCTCAGAAAAGTCTCTGTGATGTGTGCATTCAACTCACAGAGTTGAGCCTGCCTTTTCATACAGCATTTTTGTAACACTCTTTCAGTATAATCTGCAAGTGGATCTTTGGGGCGCTTTGAGGCCTATGCTGGAAAACGAAATATCTTCACATAAAAATTAGACGGAAGCATTATCAGAAACTTCTCTGTGATGTGCGCATTCAACTCACAGGGTTGAACGTGCCTTTCGATACAGCCGTTTTCAAACGCTCGTTTTGTGGCATCTGCATTTCGGAATTTGGAGTGCTTTGAGGCCTATACTGGAAAAGGAAATATCCTCACATAGAAACTAGACAGAAGCATTCTCAGAAACTTCTTTGTGATGTGTGCATTCAACTCACAGGGTTCGACCTTCCTTTTGCTACAACAGTTTTGAAACACGCTTTTTGTAGAATCTGCAAGTGGTTATTTGGAGCGCTTCGAGGCCTATGAGTAAAAGGAAATATCTTCAGAGAAAACTAGCCAGAAGCATTCTCAGAAACTTCTGTGTGATGAGTACATTCCACTCACAGAGTTGAACGTTCCCTTTCACCGAGCAGTTCTGAAACACTCTTTTTGTAGAATCTGCAAGTGGCTACTTAGAGCGCTTTGAGACCTATGCTGGAAAGTGAAATATCTTCACATAAAAACTAGACAGAAGCATTCCCAGAAACTTCTCTGTGAAGTGTGCATTCAATTCACAGAGCTGAATCTTTCTTTTGATAGAGAAGTTTTGAGACACTCTTTCTGTAGAATCTGCAGGTGAATATCTGGAGCGCTTTGAGTCCTAGGCTGGAAAAGAAAGTATCTTCACATAGAAACTAGACAGAAGCATTCTCAAAGACTTCTCTGTGATGTGTGCATTCAACTCACAGAGTTGAAACATCCTTTTGATTTGGCAGTTTTAAAACAATCATTTGGTAGAATCTGCTAGTGGATATTTGCAGTATTTTGAGGCATATGCAGGAAAAGGTAATATCTTCACTTGAAAACTAGACAGAGGCATTCTCAGAAACTTCTTTCTGATGTGTGCCTTGAACTTCCGCAGTTGAACCTTCCTCTTCATAGAGCAGTTATATAATAGTCTTTAAGTATAATCTGCAAGTGGATATGTGGAGAACTTTGAAGACTGTGCTGGAAAAGGAAATGTCTTCCCATAGAAAGGAGACGGAAGCGTTCTCAGAAGCTTCTCTGTGATGTCGGCATTCAACTCACAGAGTTGAACCTTCCTTTTGATAGAGCAGTTTTCAAACACACTTTGTGGATTCCGCAATTGGTTATTTGGAGAGTTTTGAGGCCTGTACTGGAAAAGGAAATATCTTCAGGTAAAAACTAGACAGAAGCATTCTCAGAAACTTCGTTGTGATGTTTGCATTCAACTCACGGAGTTGAACCCTCTTTTTGATTGCGCAGTTTTAAATCACTGTCTTTGTTGAATCTCCAAGTGGATATTTGGAGCGATTTGGGGCATATTCTGGAAAAGGAAATATCCTCACTTGAAAACTAGATAGAAGAAGTCCCAGAAACTCCTTTGTGACGTCTGCTTTCGACTCACAGAGTTGAACCTTCCTTTTCACAGAGCAGTTTGGAAACACTCTTTTTGTAGAATCTGCGAGTGGTTATTCGGAGAGCTTCGAGGCCCATGCTGGAAATGGAAATACCTTCACATAAAAACTAGACAGAAGCGTTCTCAGAAATTTCTCTGTGATGTGTGCATTGAACTCACAGAGTTGATCCTTCCTATTGATAGAGCAATTTTGTAACCCTGTTTTAGTAGAATCTGCAAGTGGATTCTTGGGGAGATTTGAGGCCTATGCTGGAAAACGAAATATCTTCACATAGAAACTAGACGGAAGCATTATCAGAAACTTCTCTGTGATGTGTGCATTAAACTCACAGAGTTGAACATTGCTTTTGATGGAGCAGTTTCGAAACACTCTTTTCGTAGAATCTGCAAGTGGTTATTTAGAGCGCTTTGAGGCCTACGCTGCAAATGGAAATATCTTCACATAAAAACTAGACAGAAGCATTCTCAGAAATTCCTTTGTGATGTGTGCATTCAACTCACAGAGATGAAGCTTCCTTTTCACAGGGCACTTTTGAAACACTGTGTTTGTGGGAACTACAAGTGGATATTTGGAGTGATTGCGGCCTCTGGTGGAAAAGCAAATATCATCAAATGAAAACTACACATAGGCATTCTCAGAAACTTCTTTGTGTGTGTGCATTCAACTCACAGAGTTGAAGAGTCCTTTTGGTAGAGCAGTTTTGAAGCACTCTTTTTGTAGAATCTGCGAGTGGTTATTCGGAGAGCTTTGAGGCCCATGCTGGAAAAGGAAATATCTTCACATAAAAACTGGACAGAAGCATTCTCAGAAAATTCTCTGTGATGTGTGCATTCAACTCACAGAGTTGAGCCTGCCTTTTCATACAGCATTTTTGTAACACTCTTTCAGTATAATCTGCAAGTGGATCTTTGGGGCGCTTTGAGGCCTATGCTGGAAAACGAAATATCTTCACATAAAAATTAGACGGAAGCATTATCAGAAACTTCTCTGTGATGTGCGCATTCAACTCACAGGGTTGAACGTGCCTTTCGATACAGCCGTTTTCAAACGCTCGTTTTGTGGCATCTGCATTTCGGAATTTGGAGTGCTTTGAGGCCTATACTGGAAAAGGAAATATCCTCACATAGAAACTAGACAGAAGCATTCTCAGAAACTTCTTTGTGATGTGTGCATTCAACTCACAGGGTTCGACCTTCCTTTTGCTACAACAGTTTTGAAACACTCTTTTTGTAGAATCTGCAAGTGGTTATTTGGAGCGCTTCGAGGCCTATGAGTAAAAGGAAATATCTTCAGAGAAAACTAGCCAGAAGCATTCTCAGAAACTTCTGTGTGATGAGTACATTCCACTCACAGAGTTGAACGTTCCCTTTCACCGAGCAGTTCTGAAACACTCTTTTTGTAGAATCTGCAAGTGGCTACTTAGAGCGCTTTGAGACCTATGCTGGAAAGTGAAATATCTTCACATAAAAACTAGACAGAAGCATTCCCAGAAACTTCTCTGTGAAGTGTGCATTCAATTCACAGAGCTGAATCTTTCTTTTGATAGAGAAGTTTTGAGACACTCTTTCTGTAGAATCTGCAGGTGAATATCTGGAGCGCTTTGAGTCCTAGGCTGGAAAAGAAAGTATCTTCACATAGAAACTAGACAGAAGCATTCTCAAAGACTTCTCTGTGATGTGTGCATTCAACTCACAGAGTTGAAACATCCTTTTGATTTGGCAGTTTTAAAACAATCATTTGGTAGAATCTGCTAGTGGATATTTGCAGTATTTTGAGGCATATGCAGGAAAAGGTAATATCTTCACTTGAAAACTAGACAGAGGCATTCTCAGAAACTTCTTTCTGATGTGTGCCTTGAACTTCCGGAGTTGAACCTTCCTCTTCATAGAGCAGTTATATAATAGTCTTTAAGTATAATCTGCAAGTGGATATGTGGAGAACTTTGAGGACTGTGCTGGAAAAGGAAATGTCTTCCCATAGAAAGGAGACGGAAGCGTTCTCAGAATCTTCTCTGTGATGTCGGCATTCAACTCACAGAGTTGAACCTTCCTTTTGATAGAGCAGTTTTCAAACACACTTTGTGGATTCCGCAATTGGTTATTTGGAGAGTTTTGAGGCCTGTACTGGAAAAGGAAATATCTTCAGGTAAAAACTAGACAGAAGCATTCTCAGAAACTTCGTTGTGATGTTTGCATTCAACTCACGGAGTTGAACCCTCTTTTTGATTGCGCAGTTTTAAATCACTGTCTTTGTTGAATCTCCAAGTGGATATTTGGAGCGATTTGGGGCATATTCTGGAAAAGGAAATATCCTCACTTGAAAACTAGATAGAAGAAGTCCCAGAAACTCCTTTGTGACGTCTGCTTTCGACTCACAGAGTTGAACCTTCCTTTTCACAGAGCAGTTTGGAAACACTCTTTTTGTAGAATCTGCGAGTGGTTATTCGGAGAGCTTCGAGGCCCATGCTGGAAATGGAAATACCTTCACATAAAAACTAGACAGAAGCGTTCTCAGAAATTTCTCTGTGATGTGTGCATTGAACTCACAGAGTTGATCCTTCCTATTGATAGAGCAATTTTGTAACCCTGTTTTAGTAGAATCTGCAAGTGGATTCTTGGGGAGATTTGAGGCCTATGCTGGAAAACGAAATATCTTCACATAGAAACTAGACGGAAGCATTATCAGAAACTTCTCTGTGATGTGTGCATTAAACTCACAGAGTTGAACATTGCTTTTGATGGAGCAGTTTCGAAACACTCTTTTCGTAGAATCTGCAAGTGGTTATTTAGAGCGCTTTGAGGCCTACGCTGCAAATGGAAATATCTTCACATAAAAACTAGACAGAAGCATTCTCAGAAATTCCTTTGTGATGTGTGCATTCAACTCACAGAGATGAAGCTTCCTTTTCATAGGGCACTTTTGAAACACTGTGTTTGTGGGAACTACAAGTGGATATTTGGAGTGATTGCGGCCTCTGGTGGAAAAGCAAATATCATCAAATGAAAACTACACATAGGCATTCTCAGAAACTTCTTTGTGTGTGTGCATTCAACTCACAGAGTTGAAGAGTCCTTTTGGTAGAGCAGTTTTGAAGCACTCTTTTTGTAGAATCTGCGAGTGGTTATTCGGAGAGCTTTGAGGCCCATGCTGCAAAAGGAAATATCTTCACATAAAAACTGGACAGAAGCATTCTCAGAAAAGTCTCTGTGATGTGTGCATTCAACTCACAGAGTTGAGCCTGCCTTTTCATACAGCATTTTTGTAACACTCTTTCAGTATAATCTGCAAGTGGATCTTTGGGGCGCTTTGAGGCCTATGCTGGAAAACGAAATATCTTCACATAAAAATTAGACGGAAGCATTATCAGAAACTTCTCTGTGATGTGCGCATTCAACTCACAGGGTTGAACGTGCCTTTCGATACAGCCGTTTTCAAACGCTCGTTTTGTGGCATCTGCATTTCGGAATTTGGAGTGCTTTGAGGCCTATACTGGAAAAGGAAATATCCTCACATAGAAACTAGACAGAAGCATTCTCAGAAACTTCTTTGTGATGTGTGCATTCAACTCACAGGGTTCGACCTTCCTTTTGCTACAACAGTTTTGAAACACTCTTTTTGTAGAATCTGCAAGTGGTTATTTGGAGCGCTTCGAGGCCTATGAGTAAAAGGAAATATCTTCAGAGAAAACTAGCCAGAAGCATTCTCAGAAACTTCTGTGTGATGAGTACATTCCACTCACAGAGTTGAACGTTCCCTTTCACCGAGCAGTTCTGAAACACTCTTTTTGTAGAATCTGCAAGTGGCTACTTAGAGCGCTTTGAGACCTATGCTGGAAAGTGAAATATCTTCACATAAAAACTAGACAGAAGCATTCCCAGAAACTTCTCTGTGAAGTGTGCATTCAATTCACAGAGCTGAATCTTTCTTTTGATAGAGAAGTTTTGAGACACTCTTTCTGTAGAATCTGCAGGTGAATATCTGGAGCGCTTTGAGTCCTAGGCTGGAAAAGAAAGTATCTTCACATAGAAACTAGACAGAAGCATTCTCAAAGACTTCTCTGTGATGTGTGCATTCAACTCACAGAGTTGAAACATCCTTTTGATTTGGCAGTTTTAAAACAATCATTTGGTAGAATCTGCTAGTGGATATTTGCAGTATTTTGAGGCATATGCAGGAAAAGGTAATATCTTCACTTGAAAACTAGACAGAGGCATTCTCAGAAACTTCTTTCTGATGTGTGCCTTGAACTTCCGCAGTTGAACCTTCCTCTTCATAGAGCAGTTATATAATAGTCTTTAAGTATAATCTGCAAGTGGATATGTGGAGAACTTTGAGGACTGTGCTGGAAAAGGAAATGTCTTCCCATAGAAAGGAGACGGAAGCATTCTCAGAAGCTTCTCTGTGATGTCGGCATTCAACTCACAGAGTTGAACCTTCCTTTTGATAGAGCAGTTTTCAAACACACTTTGTGGATTCCGCAATTGGTTATTTGGAGAGTTTTGAGGCCTGTACTGGAAAAGGAAATATCTTCAGGTAAAAACTAGACAGAAGCATTCTCAGAAACTTCGTTGTGATGTTTGCATTCAACTCACGGAGTTGAACCCTCTTTTTGATTGCGCAGTTTTAAATCACTGTCTTTGTTGAATCTCCAAGTGGATATTTGGAGCGATTTGGGGCATATTCTGGAAAAGGAAATATCCTCACTTGAAAACTAGATAGAAGAAGTCCCAGAAACTCCTTTGTGACGTCTGCTTTCGACTCACAGAGTTGAACCTTCCTTTTCACAGAGCAGTTTGGAAACACTCTTTTTGTAGAATCTGCGAGTGGTTATTCGGAGAGCTTCGAGGCCCATGCTGGAAATGGAAATACCTTCACATAAAAACTAGACAGAAGCGTTCTCAGAAATTTCTCTGTGATGTGTGCATTGAACTCACAGAGTTGATCCTTCCTATTGATAGAGCAATTTTGTAACCCTGTTTTAGTAGAATCTGCAAGTGGATTCTTGGGGAGATTTGAGGCCTATGCTGGAAAACGAAATATCTTCACATAGAAACTAGACGGAAGCATTATCAGAAACTTCTCTGTGATGTGTGCATTAAACTCACAGAGTTGAACATTGCTTTTGATGGAGCAGTTTCGAAACACTCTTTTCGTAGAATCTGCAAGTGGTTATTTAGAGCGCTTTGAGGCCTACGCTGCAAATGGAAATATCTTCACATAAAAACTAGACAGAAGCATTCTCAGAAATTCCTTTGTGATGTGTGCATTCAACTCACAGAGATGAAGCTTCCTTTTCACAGGGCACTTTTGAAACACTGTGTTTGTGGGAACTACAAGTGGATATTTGGAGTGATTGCGGCCTCTGGTGGAAAAGCAAATATCATCAAATGAAAACTACACATAGGCATTCTCAGAAACTTCTTTGTGTGTGTGCATTCAACTCACAGAGTTGAAGAGTCCTTTTGGTAGAGCAGTTTTGAAGCACTCTTTTTGTAGAATCTGCGAGTGGTTATTCGGAGAGCTTTGAGGCCCATGCTGGAAAAGGAAATATCTTCACATAAAAACTGGACAGAAGCATTCTCAGAAAAGTCTCTGTGATGTGTGCATTCAACTCACAGAGTTGAGCCTGCCTTTTCATACAGCATTTTTGTAACACTCTTTCAGTATAATCTGCAAGTGGATCTTTGGGGCGCTTTGAGGCCTATGCTGGAAAACGAAATATCTTCACATAAAAATTAGACGGAAGCATTATCAGAAACTTCTCTGTGATGTGCGCATTCAACTCACAGGGTTGAACGTGCCTTTCGATACAGCCGTTTTCAAACGCTCGTTTTGTGGCATCTGCATTTCGGAATTTGGAGTGCTTTGAGGCCTATACTGGAAAAGGAAATATCCTCACATAGAAACTAGACAGAAGCATTCTCAGAAACTTCTTTGTGATGTGTGCATTCAACTCACAGGGTTCGACCTTCCTTTTGCTACAACAGTTTTGAAACACGCTTTTTGTAGAATCTGCAAGTGGTTATTTGGAGCGCTTCGAGGCCTATGAGTAAAAGGAAATATCTTCAGAGAAAACTAGCCAGAAGCATTCTCAGAAACTTCTGTGTGATGAGTACATTCCACTCACAGAGTTGAACGTTCCCTTTCACCGAGCAGTTCTGAAACACTCTTTTTGTAGAATCTGCAAGTGGCTACTTAGAGCGCTTTGAGACCTATGCTGGAAAGTGAAATATCTTCACATAAAAACTAGACAGAAGCATTCCCAGAAACTTCTCTGTGAAGTGTGCATTCAATTCACAGAGCTGAATCTTTCTTTTGATAGAGAAGTTTTGAGACACTCTTTCTGTAGAATCTGCAGGTGAATATCTGGAGCGCTTTGAGTCCTAGGCTGGAAAAGAAAGTATCTTCACATAGAAACTAGACAGAAGCATTCTCAAAGACTTCTCTGTGATGTGTGCATTCAACTCACAGAGTTGAAACATCCTTTTGATTTGGCAGTTTTAAAACAATCATTTGGTAGAATCTGCTAGTGGATATTTGCAGTATTTTGAGGCATATGCAGGAAAAGGTAATATCTTCACTTGAAAACTAGACAGAGGCATTCTCAGAAACTTCTTTCTGATGTGTGCCTTGAACTTCCGCAGTTGAACCTTCCTCTTCATAGAGCAGTTATATAATAGTCTTTAAGTATAATCTGCAAGTGGATATGTGGAGAACTTTGAAGACTGTGCTGGAAAAGGAAATGTCTTCCCATAGAAAGGAGACGGAAGCGTTCTCAGAAGCTTCTCTGTGATGTCGGCATTCAACTCACAGAGTTGAACCTTCCTTTTGATAGAGCAGTTTTCAAACACACTTTGTGGATTCCGCAATTGGTTATTTGGAGAGTTTTGAGGCCTGTACTGGAAAAGGAAATATCTTCAGGTAAAA
Organism: Pongo pygmaeus; assembly: GCF_028885625.2. Lineage (NCBI taxonomy): Eukaryota > Metazoa > Chordata > Mammalia > Primates > Hominidae > Pongo > Pongo pygmaeus. The sequence goes on along the minus strand of NC_072391.2, from coordinate 40,893,610 downwards.
ACTAGACAGAAGCATTCTCAGAAACTTCGTTGTGATGTTTGCATTCAACTCACGGAGTTGAACCCTCTTTTTGATTGCGCAGTTTTAAATCACTGTCTTTGTTGAATCTCCAAGTGGATATTTGGAGCGATTTGGGGCATATTCTGGAAAAGGAAATATCCTCACTTGAAAACTAGATAGAAGAAGTCCCAGAAACTCCTTTGTGACGTCTGCTTTCGACTCACAGAGTTGAACCTTCCTTTTCACAGAGCAGTTTGGAAACACTCTTTTTGTAGAATCTGCGAGTGGTTATTCGGAGAGCTTCGAGGCCCATGCTGGAAATGGAAATACCTTCACATAAAAACTAGACAGAAGCGTTCTCAGAAATTTCTCTGTGATGTGTGCATTGAACTCACAGAGTTGATCCTTCCTATTGATAGAGCAATTTTGTAACCCTGTTTTAGTAGAATCTGCAAGTGGATTCTTGGGGAGATTTGAGGCCTATGCTGGAAAACGAAATATCTTCACATAGAAACTAGACGGAAGCATTATCAGAAACTTCTCTGTGATGTGTGCATTAAACTCACAGAGTTGAACATTGCTTTTGATGGAGCAGTTTCGAAACACTCTTTTCGTAGAATCTGCAAGTGGTTATTTAGAGCGCTTTGAGGCCTACGCTGCAAATGGAAATATCTTCACATAAAAACTAGACAGAAGCATTCTCAGAAATTCCTTTGTGATGTGTGCATTCAACTCACAGAGATGAAGCTTCCTTTTCACAGGGCACTTTTGAAACACTGTGTTTGTGGGAACTACAAGTGGATATTTGGAGTGATTGCGGCCTCTGGTGGAAAAGCAAATATCATCAAATGAAAACTACACATAGGCATTCTCAGAAACTTCTTTGTGTGTGTGCATTCAACTCACAGAGTTGAAGAGTCCTTTTGGTAGAGCAGTTTTGAAGCACTCTTTTTGTAGAATCTGCGAGTGGTTATTCGGAGAGCTTTGAGGCCCATGCTGGAAAAGGAAATATCTTCACATAAAAACTGGACAGAAGCATTCTCAGAAAATTCTCTGTGATGTGTGCATTCAACTCACAGAGTTGAGCCTGCCTTTTCATACAGCATTTTTGTAACACTCTTTCAGTATAATCTGCAAGTGGATCTTTGGGGCGCTTTGAGGCCTATGCTGGAAAACGAAATATCTTCACATAAAAATTAGACGGAAGCATTATCAGAAACTTCTCTGTGATGTGCGCATTCAACTCACAGGGTTGAACGTGCCTTTCGATACAGCCGTTTTCAAACGCTCGTTTTGTGGCATCTGCATTTCGGAATTTGGAGTGCTTTGAGGCCTATACTGGAAAAGGAAATATCCTCACATAGAAACTAGACAGAAGCATTCTCAGAAACTTCTTTGTGATGTGTGCATTCAACTCACAGGGTTCGACCTTCCTTTTGCTACAACAGTTTTGAAACACTCTTTTTGTAGAATCTGCAAGTGGTTATTTGGAGCGCTTCGAGGCCTATGAGTAAAAGGAAATATCTTCAGAGAAAACTAGCCAGAAGCATTCTCAGAAACTTCTGTGTGATGAGTACATTCCACTCACAGAGTTGAACGTTCCCTTTCACCGAGCAGTTCTGAAACACTCTTTTTGTAGAATCTGCAAGTGGCTACTTAGAGCGCTTTGAGACCTATGCTGGAAAGTGAAATATCTTCACATAAAAACTAGACAGAAGCATTCCCAGAAACTTCTCTGTGAAGTGTGCATTCAATTCACAGAGCTGAATCTTTCTTTTGATAGAGAAGTTTTGAGACACTCTTTCTGTAGAATCTGCAGGTGAATATCTGGAGCGCTTTGAGTCCTAGGCTGGAAAAGAAAGTATCTTCACATAGAAACTAGACAGAAGCATTCTCAAAGACTTCTCTGTGATGTGTGCATTCAACTCACAGAGTTGAAACATCCTTTTGATTTGGCAGTTTTAAAACAATCATTTGGTAGAATCTGCTAGTGGATATTTGCAGTATTTTGAGGCATATGCAGGAAAAGGTAATATCTTCACTTGAAAACTAGACAGAGGCATTCTCAGAAACTTCTTTCTGATGTGTGCCTTGAACTTCCGGAGTTGAACCTTCCTCTTCATAGAGCAGTTATATAATAGTCTTTAAGTATAATCTGCAAGTGGATATGTGGAGAACTTTGAGGACTGTGCTGGAAAAGGAAATGTCTTCCCATAGAAAGGAGACGGAAGCGTTCTCAGAATCTTCTCTGTGATGTCGGCATTCAACTCACAGAGTTGAACCTTCCTTTTGATAGAGCAGTTTTCAAACACACTTTGTGGATTCCGCAATTGGTTATTTGGAGAGTTTTGAGGCCTGTACTGGAAAAGGAAATATCTTCAGGTAAAAACTAGACAGAAGCATTCTCAGAAACTTCGTTGTGATGTTTGCATTCAACTCACGGAGTTGAACCCTCTTTTTGATTGCGCAGTTTTAAATCACTGTCTTTGTTGAATCTCCAAGTGGATATTTGGAGCGATTTGGGGCATATTCTGGAAAAGGAAATATCCTCACTTGAAAACTAGATAGAAGAAGTCCCAGAAACTCCTTTGTGACGTCTGCTTTCGACTCACAGAGTTGAACCTTCCTTTTCACAGAGCAGTTTGGAAACACTCTTTTTGTAGAATCTGCGAGTGGTTATTCGGAGAGCTTCGAGGCCCATGCTGGAAATGGAAATACCTTCACATAAAAACTAGACAGAAGCGTTCTCAGAAATTTCTCTGTGATGTGTGCATTGAACTCACAGAGTTGATCCTTCCTATTGATAGAGCAATTTTGTAACCCTGTTTTAGTAGAATCTGCAAGTGGATTCTTGGGGAGATTTGAGGCCTATGCTGGAAAACGAAATATCTTCACATAGAAACTAGACGGAAGCATTATCAGAAACTTCTCTGTGATGTGTGCATTAAACTCACAGAGTTGAACATTGCTTTTGATGGAGCAGTTTCGAAACACTCTTTTCGTAGAATCTGCAAGTGGTTATTTAGAGCGCTTTGAGGCCTACGCTGCAAATGGAAATATCTTCACATAAAAACTAGACAGAAGCATTCTCAGAAATTCCTTTGTGATGTGTGCATTCAACTCACAGAGATGAAGCTTCCTTTTCATAGGGCACTTTTGAAACACTGTGTTTGTGGGAACTACAAGTGGATATTTGGAGTGATTGCGGCCTCTGGTGGAAAAGCAAATATCATCAAATGAAAACTACACATAGGCATTCTCAGAAACTTCTTTGTGTGTGTGCACTCAACTCACAGAGTTGAAGAGTCCTTTTGGTAGAGCAGTTTTGAAGCACTCTTTTTGTAGAATCTGCGAGTGGTTATTCGGAGAGCTTTGAGGCCCATGCTGCAAAAGGAAATATCTTCACATAAAAACTGGACAGAAGCATTCTCAGAAAAGTCTCTGTGATGTGTGCATTCAACTCACAGAGTTGAGCCTGCCTTTTCATACAGCATTTTTGTAACACTCTTTCAGTATAATCTGCAAGTGGATCTTTGGGGCGCTTTGAGGCCTATGCTGGAAAACGAAATATCTTCACATAAAAATTAGACGGAAGCATTATCAGAAACTTCTCTGTGATGTGCGCATTCAACTCACAGGGTTGAACGTGCCTTTCGATACAGCCGTTTTCAAACGCTCGTTTTGTGGCATCTGCATTTCGGAATTTGGAGTGCTTTGAGGCCTATACTGGAAAAGGAAATATCCTCACATAGAAACTAGACAGAAGCATTCTCAGAAACTTCTTTGTGATGTGTGCATTCAACTCACAGGGTTCGACCTTCCTTTTGCTACAACAGTTTTGAAACACTCTTTTTGTAGAATCTGCAAGTGGTTATTTGGAGCGCTTCGAGGCCTATGAGTAAAAGGAAATATCTTCAGAGAAAACTAGCCAGAAGCATTCTCAGAAACTTCTGTGTGATGAGTACATTCCACTCACAGAGTTGAACGTTCCCTTTCACCGAGCAGTTCTGAAACACTCTTTTTGTAGAATCTGCAAGTGGCTACTTAGAGCGCTTTGAGACCTATGCTGGAAAGTGAAATATCTTCACATAAAAACTAGACAGAAGCATTCCCAGAAACTTCTCTGTGAAGTGTGCATTCAATTCACAGAGCTGAATCTTTCTTTTGATAGAGAAGTTTTGAGACACTCTTTCTGTAGAATCTGCAGGTGAATATCTGGAGCGCTTTGAGTCCTAGGCTGGAAAAGAAAGTATCTTCACATAGAAACTAGACAGAAGCATTCTCAAAGACTTCTCTGTGATGTGTGCATTCAACTCACAGAGTTGAAACATCCTTTTGATTTGGCAGTTTTAAAACAATCATTTGGTAGAATCTGCTAGTGGATATTTGCAGTATTTTGAGGCATATGCAGGAAAAGGTAATATCTTCACTTGAAAACTAGACAGAGGCATTCTCAGAAACTTCTTTCTGATGTGTGCCTTGAACTTCCGCAGTTGAACCTTCCTCTTCATAGAGCAGTTATATAATAGTCTTTAAGTATAATCTGCAAGTGGATATGTGGAGAACTTTGAGGACTGTGCTGGAAAAGGAAATGTCTTCCCATAGAAAGGAGACGGAAGCATTCTCAGAAGCTTCTCTGTGATGTCGGCATTCAACTCACAGAGTTGAACCTTCCTTTTGATAGAGCAGTTTTCAAACACACTTTGTGGATTCCGCAATTGGTTATTTGGAGAGTTTTGAGGCCTGTACTGGAAAAGGAAATATCTTCAGGTAAAAACTAGACAGAAGCATTCTCAGAAACTTCGTTGTGATGTTTGCATTCAACTCACGGAGTTGAACCCTCTTTTTGATTGCGCAGTTTTAAATCACTGTCTTTGTTGAATCTCCAAGTGGATATTTGGAGCGATTTGGGGCATATTCTGGAAAAGGAAATATCCTCACTTGAAAACTAGATAGAAGAAGTCCCAGAAACTCCTTTGTGACGTCTGCTTTCGACTCACAGAGTTGAACCTTCCTTTTCACAGAGCAGTTTGGAAACACTCTTTTTGTAGAATCTGCGAGTGGTTATTCGGAGAGCTTCGAGGCCCATGCTGGAAATGGAAATACCTTCACATAAAAACTAGACAGAAGCGTTCTCAGAAATTTCTCTGTGATGTGTGCATTGAACTCACAGAGTTGATCCTTCCTATTGATAGAGCAATTTTGTAACCCTGTTTTAGTAGAATCTGCAAGTGGATTCTTGGGGAGATTTGAGGCCTATGCTGGAAAACGAAATATCTTCACATAGAAACTAGACGGAAGCATTATCAGAAACTTCTCTGTGATGTGTGCATTAAACTCACAGAGTTGAACATTGCTTTTGATGGAGCAGTTTCGAAACACTCTTTTCGTAGAATCTGCAAGTGGTTATTTAGAGCGCTTTGAGGCCTACGCTGCAAATGGAAATATCTTCACATAAAAACTAGACAGAAGCATTCTCAGAAATTCCTTTGTGATGTGTGCATTCAACTCACAGAGATGAAGCTTCCTTTTCATAGGGCACTTTTGAAACACTGTGTTTGTGGGAACTACAAGTGGATATTTGGAGTGATTGCGGCCTCTGGTGGAAAAGCAAATATCATCAAATGAAAACTACACATAGGCATTCTCAGAAACTTCTTTGTGTGTGTGCATTCAACTCACAGAGTTGAAGAGTCCTTTTGGTAGAGCAGTTTTGAAGCACTCTTTTTGTAGAATCTGCGAGTGGTTATTCGGAGAGCTTTGAGGCCCATGCTGCAAAAGGAAATATCTTCACATAAAAACTGGACAGAAGCATTCTCAGAAAAGTCTCTGTGATGTGTGCATTCAACTCACAGAGTTGAGCCTGCCTTTTCATACAGCATTTTTGTAACACTCTTTCAGTATAATCTGCAAGTGGATCTTTGGGGCGCTTTGAGGCCTATGCTGGAAAACGAAATATCTTCACATAAAAATTAGACGGAAGCATTATCAGAAACTTCTCTGTGATGTGCGCATTCAACTCACAGGGTTGAACGTGCCTTTCGATACAGCCGTTTTCAAACGCTCGTTTTGTGGCATCTGCATTTCGGAATTTGGAGTGCTTTGAGGCCTATACTGGAAAAGGAAATATCCTCACATAGAAACTAGACAGAAGCATTCTCAGAAACTTCTTTGTGATGTGTGCATTCAACTCACAGGGTTCGACCTTCCTTTTGCTACAACAGTTTTGAAACACTCTTTTTGTAGAATCTGCAAGTGGTTATTTGGAGCGCTTCGAGGCCTATGAGTAAAAGGAAATATCTTCAGAGAAAACTAGCCAGAAGCATTCTCAGAAACTTCTGTGTGATGAGTACATTCCACTCACAGAGTTGAACGTTCCCTTTCACCGAGCAGTTCTGAAACACTCTTTTTGTAGAATCTGCAAGTGGCTACTTAGAGCGCTTTGAGACCTATGCTGGAAAGTGAAATATCTTCACATAAAAACTAGACAGAAGCATTCCCAGAAACTTCTCTGTGAAGTGTGCATTCAATTCACAGAGCTGAATCTTTCTTTTGATAGAGAAGTTTTGAGACACTCTTTCTGTAGAATCTGCAAGTGAATATCTGGAGCGCTTTGAGTCCTAGGCTGGAAAAGAAAGTATCTTCACATAGAAACTAGACAGAAGCATTCTCAAAGACTTCTCTGTGATGTGTGCATTCAACTCACAGAGTTGAAACATCCTTTTGATTTGGCAGTTTTAAAACAATCATTTGGTAGAATCTGCTAGTGGATATTTGCAGTATTTTGAGGCATATGCAGGAAAAGGTAATATCTTCACTTGAAAACTAGACAGAGGCATTCTCAGAAACTTCTTTCTGATGTGTGCCTTGAACTTCCGCAGTTGAACCTTCCTCTTCATAGAGCAGTTATATAATAGTCTTTAAGTATAATCTGCAAGTGGATATGTGGAGAACTTTGAGGACTGTGCTGGAAAAGGAAATGTCTTCCCATAGAAAGGAGACGGAAGCATTCTCAGAAGCTTCTCTGTGATGTCGGCATTCAACTCACAGAGTTGAACCTTCCTTTTGATAGAGCAGTTTTCAAACACACTTTGTGGATTCCGCAATTGGTTATTTGGAGAGTTTTGAGGCCTGTACTGGAAAAGGAAATATCTTCAGGTAAAAACTAGACAGAAGCATTCTCAGAAACTTCGTTGTGATGTTTGCATTCAACTCACGGAGTTGAACCCTCTTTTTGATTGCGCAGTTTTAAATCACTGTCTTTGTTGAATCTCCAAGTGGATATTTGGAGCGATTTGGGGCATATTCTGGAAAAGGAAATATCCTCACTTGAAAACTAGATAGAAGAAGTCCCAGAAACTCCTTTGTGACGTCTGCTTTCGACTCACAGAGTTGAACCTTCCTTTTCACAGAGCAGTTTGGAAACACTCTTTTTGTAGAATCTGCGAGTGGTTATTCGGAGAGCTTCGAGGCCCATGCTGGAAATGGAAATACCTTCACATAAAAACTAGACAGAAGCGTTCTCAGAAATTTCTCTGTGATGTGTGCATTGAACTCACAGAGTTGATCCTTCCTATTGATAGAGCAATTTTGTAACCCTGTTTTAGTAGAATCTGCAAGTGGATTCTTGGGGAGATTTGAGGCCTATGCTGGAAAACGAAATATCTTCACATAGAAACTAGACGGAAGCATTATCAGAAACTTCTCTGTGATGTGTGCATTAAACTCACAGAGTTGAACATTGCTTTTGATGGAGCAGTTTCGAAACACTCTTTTCGTAGAATCTGCAAGTGGTTATTTAGAGCGCTTTGAGGCCTACGCTGCAAATGGAAATATCTTCACATAAAAACTAGACAGAAGCATTCTCAGAAATTCCTTTGTGATGTGTGCATTCAACTCACAGAGATGAAGCTTCCTTTTCATAGGGCACTTTTGAAACACTGTGTTTGTGGGAACTACAAGTGGATATTTGGAGTGATTGCGGCCTCTGGTGGAAAAGCAAATATCATCAAATGAAAACTACACATAGGCATTCTCAGAAACTTCTTTGTGTGTGTGCATTCAACTCACAGAGTTGAAGAGTCCTTTTGGTAGAGCAGTTTTGAAGCACTCTTTTTGTAGAATCTGCGAGTGGTTATTCGGAGAGCTTTGAGGCCCATGCTGCAAAAGGAAATATCTTCACATAAAAACTGGACAGAAGCATTCTCAGAAAAGTCTCTGTGATGTGTGCATTCAACTCACAGAGTTGAGCCTGCCTTTTCATACAGCATTTTTGTAACACTCTTTCAGTATAATCTGCAAGTGGATCTTTGGGGCGCTTTGAGGCCTATGCTGGAAAACGAAATATCTTCACATAAAAATTAGACGGAAGCATTATCAGAAACTTCTCTGTGATGTGCGCATTCAACTCACAGGGTTGAACGTGCCTTTCGATACAGCCGTTTTCAAACGCTCGTTTTGTGGCATCTGCATTTCGGAATTTGGAGTGCTTTGAGGCCTATACTGGAAAAGGAAATATCCTCACATAGAAACTAGACAGAAGCATTCTCAGAAACTTCTTTGTGATGTGTGCATTCAACTCACAGGGTTCGACCTTCCTTTTGCTACAACAGTTTTGAAACACTCTTTTTGTAGAATCTGCAAGTGGTTATTTGGAGCGCTTCGAGGCCTATGAGTAAAAGGAAATATCTTCAGAGAAAACTAGCCAGAAGCATTCTCAGAAACTTCTGTGTGATGAGTACATTCCACTCACAGAGTTGAACGTTCCCTTTCACCGAGCAGTTCTGAAACACTCTTTTTGTAGAATCTGCAAGTGGCTACTTAGAGCGCTTTGAGACCTATGCTGGAAAGTGAAATATCTTCACATAAAAACTAGACAGAAGCATTCCCAGAAACTTCTCTGTGAAGTGTGCATTCAATTCACAGAGCTGAATCTTTCTTTTGATAGAGAAGTTTTGAGACACTCTTTCTGTAGAATCTGCAGGTGAATATCTGGAGCGCTTTGAGTCCTAGGCTGGAAAAGAAAGTATCTTCACATAGAAACTAGACAGAAGCATTCTCAAAGACTTCTCTGTGATGTGTGCATTCAACTCACAGAGTTGAAACATCCTTTTGATTTGGCAGTTTTAAAACAATCATTTTGTAGAATCTGCTAGTGGATATTTGCAGTATTTTGAGGCATATGCAGGAAAAGGTGATATCTTCACTTGAAAACTAGACAGAGGCATTCTCAGAAACTTCTTTCTGATGTGTGCCTTGAACTTCCGGAGTTGAACCTTCCTCTTCATAGAGCAGTTATATAATAGTCTTTAAGTATAATCTGCAAGTGGATATGTGGAGAACTTTGAGGACTGTGCTGGAAAAGGAAATGTCTTCCCATAGAAAGGAGACGGAAGCATTCTCAGAAGCTTCTCTGTGATGTCGGCATTCAACTCACAGAGTTGAACCTTCCTTTTGATAGAGCAGTTTTCAAACACACTTTGTGGATTCCGCAATTGGTTATTTGGAGAGTTTTGAGGCCTGTACTGGAAAAGGAAATATCTTCAGGTAAAAACTAGACAGAAGCATTCTCAGAAACTTCGTTGTGATGTTTGCATTCAACTCACGGAGTTGAACCCTCTTTTTGATTGCGCAGTTTTAAATCACTGTCTTTGTTGAATCTCCAAGTGGATATTTGGAGCGATTTGGGGCATATTCTGGAAAAGGAAATATCCTCACTTGAAAACTAGATAGAAGAAGTCCCAGAAACTCCTTTGTGACGTCTGCTTTCGACTCACAGAGTTGAACCTTCCTTTTCACAGAGCAGTTTGGAAACACTCTTTTTGTAGAATCTGCGAGTGGTTATTCGGAGAGCTTCGAGGCCCATGCTGGAAATGGAAATACCTTCACATAAAAACTAGACAGAAGCGTTCTCAGAAATTTCTCTGTGATGTGTGCATTGAACTCACAGAGTTGATCCTTCCTATTGATAGAGCAATTTTGTAACCCTGTTTTAGTAGAATCTGCAAGTGGATTCTTGGGGAGATTTGAGGCCTATGCTGGAAAACGAAATATCTTCACATAGAAACTAGACGGAAGCATTATCAGAAACTTCTCTGTGATGTGTGCATTAAACTCACAGAGTTGAACATTGCTTTTGATGGAGCAGTTTCGAAACACTCTTTTCGTAGAATCTGCAAGTGGTTATTTAGAGCGCTTTGAGGCCTACGCTGCAAATGGAAATATCTTCCCATAAAAACTAGACAGAAGCATTCTCAGAAATTCCTTTGTGATGTGTGCATTCAACTCACAGAGATGAAGCTTCCTTTTCACAGGGCACTTTTGAAACACTGTGTTTGTGGGAACTACAAGTGGATATTTGGAGTGATTGCGGCCTCTGGTGGAAAAGCAAATATCATCAAATGAAAACTACACATAGGCATTCTCAGAAACTTCTTTGTGTGTGTGCATTCAACTCACAGAGTTGAAGAGTCCTTTTGGTAGAGCAGTTTTGAAGCACTCTTTTTGTAGAATCTGCGAGTGGTTATTCGGAGAGCTTTGAGGCCCATGCTGGAAAAGGAAATATCTTCACATAAAAACTGGACAGAAGCATTCTCAGAAAATTCTCTGTGATGTGTGCATTCAACTCACAGAGTTGAGCCTGCCTTTTCATACAGCATTTTTGTAACACTCTTTCAGTATAATCTGCAAGTGGATCTTTGGGGCGCTTTGAGGCCTATGCTGGAAAACGAAATATCTTCACATAAAAATTAGACGGAAGCATTATCAGAAACTTCTCTGTGATGTGCGCATTCAACTCACAGGGTTGAACGTGCCTTTCGATACAGCCGTTTTCAAACGCTCGTTTTGTGGCATCTGCATTTCGGAATTTGGAGTGCTTTGAGGCCTATACTGGAAAAGGAAATATCCTCACATAGAAACTAGACAGAAGCATTCTCAGAAACTTCTTTGTGATGTGTGCATTCAACTCACAGGGTTCGACCTTCCTTTTGCTACAACAGTTTTGAAACACTCTTTTTGTAGAATCTGCAAGTGGTTATTTGGAGCGCTTCGAGGCCTATGAGTAAAAGGAAATATCTTCAGAGAAAACTAGCCAGAAGCATTCTCAGAAACTTCTGTGTGATGAGTACATTCCACTCACAGAGTTGAACGTTCCCTTTCACCGAGCAGTTCTGAAACACTCTTTTTGTAGAATCTGCAAGTGGCTACTTAGAGCGCTTTGAGACCTATGCTGGAAAGTGAAATATCTTCACATAAAAACTAGACAGAAGCATTCCCAGAAACTTCTCTGTGAAGTGTGCATTCAATTCACAGAGCTGAATCTTTCTTTTGATAGAGAAGTTTTGAGACACTCTTTCTGTAGAATCTGCAGGTGAATATCTGGAGCGCTTTGAGTCCTAGGCTGGAAAAGAAAGTATCTTCACATAGAAACTAGACAGAAGCATTCTCAAAGACTTCTCTGTGATGTGTGCATTCAACTCACAGAGTTGAAACATCCTTTTGATTTGGCAGTTTTAAAACAATCATTTGGTAGAATCTGCTAGTGGATATTTGCAGTATTTTGAGGCATATGCAGGAAAAGGTAATATCTTCACTTGAAAACTAGACAGAGGCATTCTCAGAAACTTCTTTCTGATGTGTGCCTTGAACTTCCGCAGTTGAACCTTCCTCTTCATAGAGCAGTTATATAATAGTCTTTAAGTATAATCTGCAAGTGGATATGTGGAGAATTTTGAGGACTGTGCTGGAAAAGGAAATGTCTTCCCATAGAAAGGAGACGGAAGCATTCTCAGAAGCTTCTCTGTGATGTCGGCATTCAACTCACAGAGTTGAACCTTCCTTTTGATAGAGCAGTTTTCAAACACACTTTGTGGATTCTGCAATTGGTTATTTGGAGAGTTTTGAGGCCTGTACTGGAAAAGGAAATATCTTCAGGTAAAAACTAGACAGAAGCATTCTCAGAAACTTCGTTGTGATGTTTGCATTCAACTCACGGAGTTGAACCCTCTTTTTGATTGCGCAGTTTTAAATCACTGTCTTTGTTGAATCTCCAAGTGGATATTTGGAGCGATTTGGGGCATATTCTGGAAAAGGAAATATCCTCACTTGAAAACTAGATAGAAGAAGTCCCAGAAACTCCTTTGTGACGTCTGCTTTCGACTCACAGAGTTGAACCTTCCTTTTCACAGAGCAGTTTGGAAACACTCTTTTTGTAGAATCTGCGAGTGGTTATTCGGAGAGCTTCGAGGCCCATGCTGGAAATGGAAATACCTTCACATAAAAACTAGACAGAAGCGTTCTCAGAAATTTCTCTGTGATGTGTGCATTGAACTCACAGAGTTGATCCTTCCTATTGATAGAGCAATTTTGTAACCCTGTTTTAGTAGAATCTGCAAGTGGATTCTTGGGGAGATTTGAGGCCTATGCTGGAAAACGAAATATCTTCACATAGAAACTAGACGGAAGCATTATCAGAAACTTCTCTGTGATGTGTGCATTAAACTCACAGAGTTGAACATTGCTTTTGATGGAGCAGTTTCGAAACACTCTTTTCGTAGAATCTGCAAGTGGTTATTTAGAGCGCTTTGAGGCCTACGCTGCAAATGGAAATATCTTCCCATAAAAACTAGACAGAAGCATTCTCAGAAATTCCTTTGTGATGTGTGCATTCAACTCACAGAGATGAAGCTTCCTTTTCACAGGGCACTTTTGAAACACTGTGTTTGTGGGAACTACAAGTGGATATTTGGAGTGATTGCGGCCTCTGGTGGAAAAGCAAATATCATCAAATGAAAACTACACATAGGCATTCTCAGAAACTTCTTTGTGTGTGTGCATTCAACTCACAGAGTTGAAGAGTCCTTTTGGTAGAGCAGTTTTGAAGCACTCTTTTTGTAGAATCTGCGAGTGGTTATTCGGAGAGCTTTGAGGCCCATGCTGGAAAAGGAAATATCTTCTCATAAAAACTGGACAGAAGCATTCTCAGAAAATTCTCTGTGATGTGTGCATTCAACTCACAGAGTTGAGCCTGCCTTTTCATACAGCATTTTTGTAACACTCTTTCAGTATAATCTGCAAGTGGATCTTTGGGGCGCTTTGAGGCCTATGCTGGAAAACGAAATATCTTCACATAAAAATTAGACGGAAGCATTATCAGAAACTTCTCTGTGATGTGCGCATTCAACTCACAGGGTTGAACGTGCCTTTCGATACAGCCGTTTTCAAACGCTCGTTTTGTGGCATCTGCATTTCGGAATTTGGAGTGCTTTGAGGCCTATACTGGAAAAGGAAATATCCTCACATAGAAACTAGACAGAAGCATTCTCAGAAACTTCTTTGTGATGTGTGCATTCAACTCACAGGGTTCGACCTTCCTTTTGCTACAACAGTTTTGAAACACTCTTTTTGTAGAATCTGCAAGTGGTTATTTGGAGCGCTTCGAGGCCTATGAGTAAAAGGAAATATCTTCAGAGAAAACTAGCCAGAAGCATTCTCAGAAACTTCTGTGTGATGAGTACATTCCACTCACAGAGTTGAACGTTCCCTTTCACCGAGCAGTTCTGAAACACTCTTTTTGTAGAATCTGCAAGTGGCTACTTAGAGCGCTTTGAGACCTATGCTGGAAAGTGAAATATCTTCACATAAAAACTAGACAGAAGCATTCCCAGAAACTTCTCTGTGAAGTGTGCATTCAATTCACAGAGCTGAATCTTTCTTTTGATAGAGAAGTTTTGAGACACTCTTTCTGTAGAATCTGCAGGTGAATATCTGGAGCGCTTTGAGTCCTAGGCTGGAAAAGAAAGTATCTTCACATAGAAACTAGACAGAAGCATTCTCAAAGACTTCTCTGTGATGTGTGCATTCAACTCACAGAGTTGAAACATCCTTTTGATTTGGCAGTTTTAAAACAATCATTTGGTAGAATCTGCTAGTGGATATTTGCAGTATTTTGAGGCATATGCAGGAAAAGGTAATATCTTCACTTGAAAACTAGACAGAGGCATTCTCAGAAACTTCTTTCTGATGTGTGCCTTGAACTTCCGGAGTTGAACCTTCCTCTTCATAGAGCAGTTATATAATAGTCTTTAAGTATAATCTGCAAGTGGATATGTGGAGAACTTTGAGGACTGTGCTGGAAAAGGAAATGTCTTCCCATAGAAAGGAGACGGAAGCATTCTCAGAAGCTTCTCTGTGATGTCGGCATTCAACTCACAGAGTTGAACCTTCCTTTTGATAGAGCAGTTTTCAAACACACTTTGTGGATTCCGCAATTGGTTATTTGGAGAGTTTTGAGGCCTGTACTGGAAAAGGAAATATCTTCAGGTAAAAACTAGACAGAAGCATTCTCAGAAACTTCGTTGTGATGTTTGCATTCAACTCACGGAGTTGAACCCTCTTTTTGATTGCGCAGTTTTAAATCACTGTCTTTGTTGAATCTCCAAGTGGATATTTGGAGCGATTTGGGGCATATTCTGGAAAAGGAAATATCCTCACTTGAAAACTAGATAGAAGAAGTCCCAGAAACTCCTTTGTGACGTCTGCTTTCGACTCACAGAGTTGAACCTTCCTTTTCACAGAGCAGTTTGGAAACACTCTTTTTGTAGAATCTGCGAGTGGTTATTCGGAGAGCTTCGAGGCCCATGCTGGAAATGGAAATACCTTCACATAAAAACTAGACAGAAGCGTTCTCAGAAATTTCTCTGTGATGTGTGCATTGAACTCACAGAGTTGATCCTTCCTATTGATAGAGCAATTTTGTAACCCTGTTTTAGTAGAATCTGCAAGTGGATTCTTGGGGAGATTTGAGGCCTATGCTGGAAAACGAAATATCTTCACATAGAAACTAGACGGAAGCATTATCAGAAACTTCTCTGTGATGTGTGCATTAAACTCACAGAGTTGAACATTGCTTTTGATGGAGCAGTTTCGAAACACTCTTTTCGTAGAATCTGCAAGTGGTTATTTAGAGCGCTTTGAGGCCTACGCTGCAAATGGAAATATCTTCACATAAAAACTAGACAGAAGCATTCTCAGAAATTCCTTTGTGATGTGTGCATTCAACTCACAGAGATGAAGCTTCCTTTTCATAGGGCACTTTTGAAACACTGTGTTTGTGGGAACTACAAGTGGATATTTGGAGTGATTGCGGCCTCTGGTGGAAAAGCAAATATCATCAAATGAAAACTACACATAGGCATTCTCAGAAACTTCTTTGTGTGTGTGCATTCAACTCACAGAGTTGAAGAGTCCTTTTGGTAGAGCAGTTTTGAAGCACTCTTTTTGTAGAATCTGCGAGTGGTTATTCGGAGAGCTTTGAGGCCCATGCTGGAAAAGGAAATATCTTCACATAAAAACTGGACAGAAGCATTCTCAGAAAATTCTCTGTGATGTGTGCATTCAACTCACAGAGTTGAGCCTGCCTTTTCATACAGCATTTTTGTAACACTCTTTCAGTATAATCTGCAAGTGGATCTTTGGGGCGCTTTGAGGCCTATGCTGGAAAACGAAATATCTTCACATAAAAATTAGACGGAAGCATTATCAGAAACTTCTCTGTGATGTGCGCATTCAACTCACAGGGTTGAACGTGCCTTTCGATACAGCCGTTTTCAAACGCTCGTTTTGTGGCATCTGCATTTCGGAATTTGGAGTGCTTTGAGGCCTATACTGGAAAAGGAAATATCCTCACATAGAAACTAGACAGAAGCATTCTCAGAAACTTCTTTGTGATGTGTGCATTCAACTCACAGGGTTCGACCTTCCTTTTGCTACAACAGTTTTGAAACACTCTTTTTGTAGAATCTGCAAGTGGTTATTTGGAGCGCTTCGAGGCCTATGAGTAAAAGGAAATATCTTCAGAGAAAACTAGCCAGAAGCATTCTCAGAAACTTCTGTGTGATGAGTACATTCCACTCACAGAGTTGAACGTTCCCTTTCACCGAGCAGTTCTGAAACACTCTTTTTGTAGAATCTGCAAGTGGCTACTTAGAGCGCTTTGAGACCTATGCTGGAAAGTGAAATATCTTCACATAAAAACTAGACAGAAGCATTCCCAGAAACTTCTCTGTGAAGTGTGCATTCAATTCACAGAGCTGAATCTTTCTTTTGATAGAGAAGTTTTGAGACACTCTTTCTGTAGAATCTGCAGGTGAATATCTGGAGCGCTTTGAGTCCTAGGCTGGAAAAGAAAGTATCTTCACATAGAAACTAGACAGAAGCATTCTCAAAGACTTCTCTGTGATGTGTGCATTCAACTCACAGAGTTGAAACATCCTTTTGATTTGGCAGTTTTAAAACAATCATTTGGTAGAATCTGCTAGTGGATATTTGCAGTATTTTGAGGCATATGCAGGAAAAGGTGATATCTTCACTTGAAAACTAGACAGAGGCATTCTCAGAAACTTCTTTCTGATGTGTGCCTTGAA
This sequence comes from Pongo pygmaeus, assembly GCF_028885625.2. Taxonomy (NCBI): domain Eukaryota; kingdom Metazoa; phylum Chordata; class Mammalia; order Primates; family Hominidae; genus Pongo; species Pongo pygmaeus. Next base: position 40,877,186 of record NC_072391.2, on the reverse strand, counting down.
CTTCCGGAGTTGAACCTTCCTCTTCATAGAGCAGTTATATAATAGTCTTTAAGTATAATCTGCAAGTGGATATGTGGAGAACTTTGAGGACTGTGCTGGAAAAGGAAATGTCTTCCCATAGAAAGGAGACGGAAGCATTCTCAGAAGCTTCTCTGTGATGTCGGCATTCAACTCACAGAGTTGAACCTTCCTTTTGATAGAGCAGTTTTCAAACACACTTTGTGGATTCCGCAATTGGTTATTTGGAGAGTTTTGAGGCCTGTACTGGAAAAGGAAATATCTTCAGGTAAAAACTAGACAGAAGCATTCTCAGAAACTTCGTTGTGATGTTTGCATTCAACTCACGGAGTTGAACCCTCTTTTTGATTGCGCAGTTTTAAATCACTGTCTTTGTTGAATCTCCAAGTGGATATTTGGAGCGATTTGGGGCATATTCTGGAAAAGGAAATATCCTCACTTGAAAACTAGATAGAAGAAGTCCCAGAAACTCCTTTGTGACGTCTGCTTTCGACTCACAGAGTTGAACCTTCCTTTTCACAGAGCAGTTTGGAAACACTCTTTTTGTAGAATCTGCGAGTGGTTATTCGGAGAGCTTCGAGGCCCATGCAGGAAATGGAAATACCTTCACATAAAAACTAGACAGAAGCGTTCTCAGAAATTTCTCTGTGATGTGTGCATTGAACTCACAGAGTTGATCCTTCCTATTGATAGAGCAATTTTGTAACCCTGTTTTAGTAGAATCTGCAAGTGGATTCTTGGGGAGATTTGAGGCCTATGCTGGAAAACGAAATATCTTCACATAGAAACTAGACGGAAGCATTATCAGAAACTTCTCTGTGATGTGTGCATTAAACTCACAGAGTTGAACATTGCTTTTGATGGAGCAGTTTCGAAACACTCTTTTCGTAGAATCTGCAAGTGGTTATTTAGAGCGCTTTGAGGCCTACGCTGCAAATGGAAATATCTTCACATAAAAACTAGACAGAAGCATTCTCAGAAATTCCTTTGTGATGTGTGCATTCAACTCACAGAGATGAAGCTTCCTTTTCATAGGGCACTTTTGAAACACTGTGTTTGTGGGAACTACAAGTGGATATTTGGAGTGATTGCGGCCTCTGGTGGAAAAGCAAATATCATCAAATGAAAACTACACATAGGCATTCTCAGAAACTTCTTTGTGTGTGTGCATTCAACTCACAGAGTTGAAGAGTCCTTTTGGTAGAGCAGTTTTGAAGCACTCTTTTTGTAGAATCTGCGAGTGGTTATTCGGAGAGCTTTGAGGCCCATGCTGCAAAAGGAAATATCTTCACATAAAAACTGGACAGAAGCATTCTCAGAAAAGTCTCTGTGATGTGTGCATTCAACTCACAGAGTTGAGCCTGCCTTTTCATACAGCATTTTTGTAACACTCTTTCAGTATAATCTGCAAGTGGATCTTTGGGGCGCTTTGAGGCCTATGCTGGAAAACGAAATATCTTCACATAAAAATTAGACGGAAGCATTATCAGAAACTTCTCTGTGATGTGCGCATTCAACTCACAGGGTTGAACGTGCCTTTCGATACAGCCGTTTTCAAACGCTCGTTTTGTGGCATCTGCATTTCGGAATTTGGAGTGCTTTGAGGCCTATACTGGAAAAGGAAATATCCTCACATAGAAACTAGACAGAAGCATTCTCAGAAACTTCTTTGTGATGTGTGCATTCAACTCACAGGGTTCGACCTTCCTTTTGCTACAACAGTTTTGAAACACTCTTTTTGTAGAATCTGCAAGTGGTTATTTGGAGCGCTTCGAGGCCTATGAGTAAAAGGAAATATCTTCAGAGAAAACTAGCCAGAAGCATTCTCAGAAACTTCTGTGTGATGAGTACATTCCACTCACAGAGTTGAACGTTCCCTTTCACCGAGCAGTTCTGAAACACTCTTTTTGTAGAATCTGCAAGTGGCTACTTAGAGCGCTTTGAGACCTATGCTGGAAAGTGAAATATCTTCACATAAAAACTAGACAGAAGCATTCCCAGAAACTTCTCTGTGAAGTGTGCATTCAATTCACAGAGCTGAATCTTTCTTTTGATAGAGAAGTTTTGAGACACTCTTTCTGTAGAATCTGCAGGTGAATATCTGGAGCGCTTTGAGTCCTAGGCTGGAAAAGAAAGTATCTTCACATAGAAACTAGACAGAAGCATTCTCAAAGACTTCTCTGTGATGTGTGCATTCAACTCACAGAGTTGAAACATCCTTTTGATTTGGCAGTTTTAAAACAATCATTTGGTAGAATCTGCTAGTGGATATTTGCAGTATTTTGAGGCATATGCAGGAAAAGGTAATATCTTCACTTGAAAACTAGACAGAGGCATTCTCAGAAACTTCTTTCTGATGTGTGCCTTGAACTTCCGGAGTTGAACCTTCCTCTTCATAGAGCAGTTATATAATAGTCTTTAAGTATAATCTGCAAGTGGATATGTGGAGAACTTTGAGGACTGTGCTGGAAAAGGAAATGTCTTCCCATAGAAAGGAGACGGAAGCATTCTCAGAAGCTTCTCTGTGATGTCGGCATTCAACTCACAGAGTTGAACCTTCCTTTTGATAGAGCAGTTTTCAAACACACTTTGTGGATTCCGCAATTGGTTATTTGGAGAGTTTTGAGGCCTGTACTGGAAAAGGAAATATCTTCAGGTAAAAACTAGACAGAAGCATTCTCAGAAACTTCGTTGTGATGTTTGCATTCAACTCACGGAGTTGAACCCTCTTTTTGATTGCGCAGTTTTAAATCACTGTCTTTGTTGAATCTCCAAGTGGATATTTGGAGCGATTTGGGGCATATTCTGGAAAAGGAAATATCCTCACTTGAAAACTAGATAGAAGAAGTCCCAGAAACTCCTTTGTGACGTCTGCTTTCGACTCACAGAGTTGAACCTTCCTTTTCACAGAGCAGTTTGGAAACACTCTTTTTGTAGAATCTGCGAGTGGTTATTCGGAGAGCTTCGAGGCCCATGCTGGAAATGGAAATACCTTCACATAAAAACTAGACAGAAGCGTTCTCAGAAATTTCTCTGTGATGTGTGCATTGAACTCACAGAGTTGATCCTTCCTATTGATAGAGCAATTTTGTAACCCTGTTTTAGTAGAATCTGCAAGTGGATTCTTGGGGAGATTTGAGGCCTATGCTGGAAAACGAAATATCTTCACATAGAAACTAGACGGAAGCATTATCAGAAACTTCTCTGTGATGTGTGCATTAAACTCACAGAGTTGAACATTGCTTTTGATGGAGCAGTTTCGAAACACTCTTTTCGTAGAATCTGCAAGTGGTTATTTAGAGCGCTTTGAGGCCTACGCTGCAAATGGAAATATCTTCACATAAAAACTAGACAGAAGCATTCTCAGAAATTCCTTTGTGATGTGTGCATTCAACTCACAGAGATGAAGCTTCCTTTTCATAGGGCACTTTTGAAACACTGTGTTTGTGGGAACTACAAGTGGATATTTGGAGTGATTGCGGCCTCTGGTGGAAAAGCAAATATCATCAAATGAAAACTACACATAGGCATTCTCAGAAACTTCTTTGTGTGTGTGCATTCAACTCACAGAGTTGAAGAGTCCTTTTGGTAGAGCAGTTTTGAAGCACTCTTTTTGTAGAATCTGCGAGTGGTTATTCGGAGAGCTTTGAGGCCCATGCTGCAAAAGGAAATATCTTCACATAAAAACTGGACAGAAGCATTCTCAGAAAAGTCTCTGTGATGTGTGCATTCAACTCACAGTGTTGAGCCTGCCTTTTCATACAGCATTTTTGTAACACTCTTTCAGTATAATCTGCAAGTGGATCTTTGGGGCGCTTTGAGGCCTATGCTGGAAAACGAAATATCTTCACATAAAAATTAGACGGAAGCATTATCAGAAACTTCTCTGTGATGTGCGCATTCAACTCACAGGGTTGAACGTGCCTTTCGATACAGCCGTTTTCAAACGCTCGTTTTGTGGCATCTGCATTTCGGAATTTGGAGTGCTTTGAGGCCTATACTGGAAAAGGAAATATCCTCACATAGAAACTAGACAGAAGCATTCTCAGAAACTTCTTTGTGATGTGTGCATTCAACTCACAGGGTTCGACCTTCCTTTTGCTACAACAGTTTTGAAACACTCTTTTTGTAGAATCTGCAAGTGGTTATTTGGAGCGCTTCGAGGCCTATGAGTAAAAGGAAATATCTTCAGAGAAAACTAGCCAGAAGCATTCTCAGAAACTTCTGTGTGATGAGTACATTCCACTCACAGAGTTGAACGTTCCCTTTCACCGAGCAGTTCTGAAACACTCTTTTTGTAGAATCTGCAAGTGGCTACTTAGAGCGCTTTGAGACCTATGCTGGAAAGTGAAATATCTTCACATAAAAACTAGACAGAAGCATTCCCAGAAACTTCTCTGTGAAGTGTGCATTCAATTCACAGAGCTGAATCTTTCTTTTGATAGAGAAGTTTTGAGACACTCTTTCTGTAGAATCTGCAGGTGAATATCTGGAGCGCTTTGAGTCCTAGGCTGGAAAAGAAAGTATCTTCACATAGAAACTAGACAGAAGCATTCTCAAAGACTTCTCTGTGATGTGTGCATTCAACTCACAGAGTTGAAACATCCTTTTGATTTGGCAGTTTTAAAACAATCATTTGGTAGAATCTGCTAGTGGATATTTGCAGTATTTTGAGGCATATGCAGGAAAAGGTGATATCTTCACTTGAAAACTAGACAGAGGCATTCTCAGAAACTTCTTTCTGATGTGTGCCTTGAACTTCCGGAGTTGAACCTTCCTCTTCATAGAGCAGTTATATAATAGTCTTTAAGTATAATCTGCAAGTGGATATGTGGAGAACTTTGAGGACTGTGCTGGAAAAGGAAATGTCTTCCCATAGAAAGGAGACGGAAGCATTCTCAGAAGCTTCTCTGTGATGTCGGCATTCAACTCACAGAGTTGAACCTTCCTTTTGATAGAGCAGTTTTCAAACACACTTTGTGGATTCCGCAATTGGTTATTTGGAGAGTTTTGAGGCCTGTACTGGAAAAGGAAATATCTTCAGGTAAAAACTAGACAGAAGCATTCTCAGAAACTTCGTTGTGATGTTTGCATTCAACTCACGGAGTTGAACCCTCTTTTTGATTGCGCAGTTTTAAATCACTGTCTTTGTTGAATCTCCAAGTGGATATTTGGAGCGATTTGGGGCATATTCTGGAAAAGGAAATATCCTCACTTGAAAACTAGATAGAAGAAGTCCCAGAAACTCCTTTGTGACGTCTGCTTTCGACTCACAGAGTTGAACCTTCCTTTCCACAGAGCAGTTTGGAAACACTCTTTTTGTAGAATCTGCGAGTGGTTATTCGGAGAGCTTCGAGGCCCATGCTGGAAATGGAAATACCTTCACATAAAAACTAGACAGAAGCGTTCTCAGAAATTTCTCTGTGATGTGTGCATTGAACTCACAGAGTTGATCCTTCCTATTGATAGAGCAATTTTGTAACCCTGTTTTAGTAGAATCTGCAAGTGGATTCTTGGGGAGATTTGAGGCCTATGCTGGAAAACGAAATATCTTCACATAGAAACTAGACGGAAGCATTATCAGAAACTTCTCTGTGATGTGTGCATTAAACTCACAGAGTTGAACATTGCTTTTGATGGAGCAGTTTCGAAACACTCTTTTCGTAGAATCTGCAAGTGGTTATTTAGAGCGCTTTGAGGCCTACGCTGCAAATGGAAATATCTTCCCATAAAAACCAGACAGAAGCATTCTCAGAAATTCCTTTGTGATGTGTGCATTCAACTCACAGAGATGAAGCTTCCTTTTCACAGGGCACTTTTGAAACACTGTGTTTGTGGGAACTACAAGTGGATATTTGGAGTGATTGCGGCCTCTGGTGGAAAAGCAAATATCATCAAATGAAAACTACACATAGGCATTCTCAGAAACTTCTTTGTGTGTGTGCATTCAACTCACAGAGTTGAAGAGTCCTTTTGGTAGAGCAGTTTTGAAGCACTCTTTTTGTAGAATCTGCGAGTGGTTATTCGGAGAGCTTTGAGGCCCATGCTGGAAAAGGAAATAACTTCACATAAAAACTGGACAGAAGCATTCTCAGAAAAGTCTCTGTGATGTGTGCATTCAACTCACAGAGTTGAGCCTGCCTTTTCATACAGCATTTTTGTAACACTCTTTCAGTATAATCTGCAAGTGGATATTTGGGGCGCTTTGAGGCCTATGCTGGAAAACGAAATATCTTCACATAAAAATTAGACGGAAGCATTATCAGAAACTTCTCTGTGATGTGCGCATTCAACTCACAGGGTTGAACGTGCCTTTCGATACAGCCGTTTTCAAACGCTCGTTTTGTGGCATCTGCATTTCGGAATTTGGAGTGCTTTGAGGCCTATACTGGAAAAGGAAATATCCTCACATAGAAACTAGACAGAAGCATTCTCAGAAACTTCTTTGTGATGTGTGCATTCAACTCACAGGGTTCGACCTTCCTTTTGCTACAACAGTTTTGAAACACTCTTTTTGTAGAATCTGCAAGTGGTTATTTGGAGCGCTTCGAGGCCTATGAGTAAAAGGAAATATCTTCAGAGAAAACTAGCCAGAAGCATTCTCAGAAACTTCTGTGTGATGAGTACATTCCACTCACAGAGTTGAACGTTCCCTTTCACCGAGCAGTTCTGAAACACTCTTTTTGTAGAATCTGCAAGTGGCTACTTAGAGCGCTTTGAGACCTATGCTGGAAAGTGAAATATCTTCACATAAAAACTAGACAGAAGCATTCCCAGAAACTTCTCTGTGAAGTGTGCATTCAATTCACAGAGCTGAATCTTTCTTTTGATAGAGAAGTTTTGAGACACTCTTTCTGTAGAATCTGCAGGTGAATATCTGGAGCGCTTTGAGTCCTAGGCTGGAAAAGAAAGTATCTTCACATAGAAACTAGACAGAAGCATTCTCAAAGACTTCTCTGTGATGTGTGCATTCAACTCACAGAGTTGAAACATCCTTTTGATTTAGCAGTTTTAAAACAATCATTTGGTAGAATCTGCTAGTGGATATTTGCAGTATTTTGAGGCATATGCAGGAAAAGGTAATATCTTCACTTGAAAACTAGACAGAGGCATTCTCAGAAACTTCTTTCTGATGTGTGCCTTGAACTTCCGGAGTTGAACCTTCCTCTTCATAGAGCAGTTATATAATAGTCTTTAAGTATAATCTGCAAGTGGATATGTGGAGAACTTTGAGGACTGTGCTGGAAAAGGAAATGTCTTCCCATAGAAAGGAGACGGAAGCATTCTCAGAAGCTTCTCTGTGATGTCGGCATTCAACTCACAGAGTTGAACCTTCCTTTTGATAGAGCAGTTTTCAAACACACTTTGTGGATTCCGCAATTGGTTATTTGGAGAGTTTTGAGGCCTGTACTGGAAAAGGAAATATCTTCAGGTAAAAACTAGACAGAAGCATTCTCAGAAACTTCGTTGTGATGTTTGCATTCAACTCACGGAGTTGAACCCTCTTTTTGATTGCGCAGTTTTAAATCACTGTCTTTGTTGAATCTCCAAGTGGATATTTGGAGCGATTTGGGGCATATTCTGGAAAAGGAAATATCCTCACTTGAAAACTAGATAGAAGAAGTCCCAGAAACTCCTTTGTGACGTCTGCTTTCGACTCACAGAGTTGAACCTTCCTTTTCACAGAGCAGTTTGGAAACACTCTTTTTGTAGAATCTGCGAGTGGTTATTCGGAGAGCTTCGAGGCCCATGCTGGAAATGGAAATACCTTCACATAAAAACTAGACAGAAGCGTTCTCAGAAATTTCTCTGTGATGTGTGCATTGAACTCACAGAGTTGATCCTTCCTATTGATAGAGCAATTTTGTAACCCTGTTTTAGTAGAATCTGCAAGTGGATTCTTGGGGAGATTTGAGGCCTATGCTGGAAAACGAAATATCTTCACATAGAAACTAGACGGAAGCATTATCAGAAACTTCTCTGTGATGTGTGCATTAAACTCACAGAGTTGAACATTGCTTTTGATGGAGCAGTTTCGAAACACTCTTTTCGTAGAATCTGCAAGTGGTTATTTAGAGCGCTTTGAGGCCTACGCTGCAAATGGAAATATCTTCCCATAAAAACTAGACAGAAGCATTCTCAGAAATTCCTTTGTGATGTGTGCATTCAACTCACAGAGATGAAGCTTCCTTTTCACAGGGCACTTTTGAAACACTGTGTTTGTGGGAACTACAAGTGGATATTTGGAGTGATTGCGGCCTCTGGTGGAAAAGCAAATATCATCAAATGAAAACTACACATAGGCATTCTCAGAAACTTCTTTGTGTGTGTGCATTCAACTCACAGAGTTGAAGAGTCCTTTTGGTAGAGCAGTTTTGAAGCACTCTTTTTGTAGAATCTGCGAGTGGTTATTCGGAGAGCTTTGAGGCCCATGCTGGAAAAGGAAATATCTTCACATAAAAACTGGACAGAAGCATTCTCAGAAAATTCTCTGTGATGTGTGCATTCAACTCACAGAGTTGAGCCTGCCTTTTCATACAGCATTTTTGTAACACTCTTTCAGTATAATCTGCAAGTGGATCTTTGGGGCGCTTTGAGGCCTATGCTGGAAAACGAAATATCTTCACATAAAAATTAGACGGAAGCATTATCAGAAACTTCTCTGTGATGTGCGCATTCAACTCACAGGGTTGAACGTGCCTTTCGATACAGCCGTTTTCAAACGCTCGTTTTGTGGCATCTGCATTTCGGAATTTGGAGTGCTTTGAGGCCTATACTGGAAAAGGAAATATCCTCACATAGAAACTAGACAGAAGCATTCTCAGAAACTTCTTTGTGATGTGTGCATTCAACTCACAGGGTTCGACCTTCCTTTTGCTACAACAGTTTTGAAACACTCTTTTTGTAGAATCTGCAAGTGGTTATTTGGAGCGCTTCGAGGCCTATGAGTAAAAGGAAATATCTTCAGAGAAAACTAGCCAGAAGCATTCTCAGAAACTTCTGTGTGATGAGTACATTCCACTCACAGAGTTGAACGTTCCCTTTCACCGAGCAGTTCTGAAACACTCTTTTTGTAGAATCTGCAAGTGGCTACTTAGAGCGCTTTGAGACCTATGCTGGAAAGTGAAATATCTTCACATAAAAACTAGACAGAAGCATTCCCAGAAACTTCTCTGTGAAGTGTGCATTCAATTCACAGAGCTGAATCTTTCTTTTGATAGAGAAGTTTTGAGACACTCTTTCTGTAGAATCTGCAGGTGAATATCTGGAGCGCTTTGAGTCCTAGGCTGGAAAAGAAAGTATCTTCACATAGAAACTAGACAGAAGCATTCTCAAAGACTTCTCTGTGATGTGTGCATTCAACTCACAGAGTTGAAACATCCTTTTGATTTGGCAGTTTTAAAACAATCATTTGGTAGAATCTGCTAGTGGATATTTGCAGTATTTTGAGGCATATGCAGGAAAAGGTAATATCTTCACTTGAAAACTAGACAGAGGCATTCTCAGAAACTTCTTTCTGATGTGTGCCTTGAACTTCCGGAGTTGAACCTTCCTCTTCATAGAGCAGTTATATAATAGTCTTTAAGTATAATCTGCAAGTGGATATGTGGAGAACTTTGAGGACTGTGCTGGAAAAGGAAATGTCTTCCCATAGAAAGGAGACGGAAGCATTCTCAGAAGCTTCTCTGTGATGTCGGCATTCAACTCACAGAGTTGAACCTTCCTTTTGATAGAGCAGTTTTCAAACACACTTTGTGGATTCCGCAATTGGTTATTTGGAGAGTTTTGAGGCCTGTACTGGAAAAGGAAATATCTTCAGGTAAAAACTAGACAGAAGCATTCTCAGAAACTTCGTTGTGATGTTTGCATTCAACTCACGGAGTTGAACCCTCTTTTTGATTGCGCAGTTTTAAATCACTGTCTTTGTTGAATCTCCAAGTGGATATTTGGAGCGATTTGGGGCATATTCTGGAAAAGGAAATATCCTCACTTGAAAACTAGATAGAAGAAGTCCCAGAAACTCCTTTGTGACGTCTGCTTTCGACTCACAGAGTTGAACTTTCCTTTTCACAGAGCAGTTTGGAAACACTCTTTTTGTAGAATCTGCGAGTGGTTATTCGGAGAGCTTCGAGGCCCATGCTGGAAATGGAAATACCTTCACATAAAAACTAGACAGAAGCGTTCTCAGAAATTTCTCTGTGATGTGTGCATTGAACTCACAGAGTTGATCCTTCCTATTGATAGAGCAATTTTGTAACCCTGTTTTAGTAGAATCTGCAAGTGGATTCTTGGGGAGATTTGAGGCCTATGCTGGAAAACGAAATATCTTCACATAGAAACTAGACGGAAGCATTATCAGAAACTTCTCTGTGATGTGTGCATTAAACTCACAGAGTTGAACATTGCTTTTGATGGAGCAGTTTCGAAACACTCTTTTCGTAGAATCTGCAAGTGGTTATTTAGAGCGCTTTGAGGCCTACGCTGCAAATGGAAATATCTTCACATAAAAACTAGACAGAAGCATTCTCAGAAATTCCTTTGTGATGTGTGCATTCAACTCACAGAGATGAAGCTTCCTTTTCATAGGGCACTTTTGAAACACTGTGTTTGTGGGAACTACAAGTGGATATTTGGAGTGATTGCGGCCTCTGGTGGAAAAGCAAATATCATCAAATGAAAACTACACATAGGCATTCTCAGAAACTTCTTTGTGTGTGTGCATTCAACTCACAGAGTTGAAGAGTCCTTTTGGTAGAGCAGTTTTGAAGCACTCTTTTTGTAGAATCTGCGAGTGGTTATTCGGAGAGCTTTGAGGCCCATGCTGGAAAAGGAAATATCTTCACATAAAAACTGGACAGAAGCATTCTCAGAAAATTCTCTGTGATGTGTGCATTCAACTCACAGAGTTGAGCCTGCCTTTTCATACAGCATTTTTGTAACACTCTTTCAGTATAATCTGCAAGTGGATCTTTGGGGCGCTTTGAGGCCTATGCTGGAAAACGAAATATCTTCACATAAAAATTAGACGGAAGCATTATCAGAAACTTCTCTGTGATGTGCGCATTCAACTCACAGGGTTGAACGTGCCTTTCGATACAGCCGTTTTCAAACGCTCGTTTTGTGGCATCTGCATTTCGGAATTTGGAGTGCTTTGAGGCCTATACTGGAAAAGGAAATATCCTCACATAGAAACTAGACAGAAGCATTCTCAGAAACTTCTTTGTGATGTGTGCATTCAACTCACAGGGTTCGACCTTCCTTTTGCTACAACAGTTTTGAAACACTCTTTTTGTAGAATCTGCAAGTGGTTATTTGGAGCGCTTCGAGGCCTATGAGTAAAAGGAAATATCTTCAGAGAAAACTAGCCAGAAGCATTCTCAGAAACTTCTGTGTGATGAGTACATTCCACTCACAGAGTTGAACGTTCCCTTTCACCGAGCAGTTCTGAAACACTCTTTTTGTAGAATCTGCAAGTGGCTACTTAGAGCGCTTTGAGACCTATGCTGGAAAGTGAAATATCTTCACATAAAAACTAGACAGAAGCATTCCCAGAAACTTCTCTGTGAAGTGTGCATTCAATTCACAGAGCTGAATCTTTCTTTTGATAGAGAAGTTTTGAGACACTCTTTCTGTAGAATCTGCAGGTGAATATCTGGAGCGCTTTGAGTCCTAGGCTGGAAAAGAAAGTATCTTCACATAGAAACTAGACAGAAGCATTCTCAAAGACTTCTCTGTGATGTGTGCATTCAACTCACAGAGTTGAAACATCCTTTTGATTTGGCAGTTTTAAAACAATCATTTGGTAGAATCTGCTAGTGGATATTTGCAGTATTTTGAGGCATATGCAGGAAAAGGTGATATCTTCACTTGAAAACTAGACAGAGGCATTCTCAGAAACTTCTTTCTGATGTGTGCCTTGAACTTCCGCAGTTGAACCTTCCTCTTCATAGAGCAGTTATATAATAGTCTTTAAGTATAATCTGCAAGTGGATATGTGGAGAACTTTGAGGACTGTGCTGGAAAAGGAAATGTCTTCCCATAGAAAGGAGACGGAAGCATTCTCAGAAGCTTCTCTGTGATGTCGGCATTCAACTCACAGAGTTGAACCTTCCTTTTGATAGAGCAGTTTTCAAACACACTTTGTGGATTCCGCAATTGGTTATTTGGAGAGTTTTGAGGCCTGTACTGGAAAAGGAAATATCTTCAGGTAAAAACTAGACAGAAGCATTCTCAGAAACTTCGTTGTGATGTTTGCATTCAACTCACGGAGTTGAACCCTCTTTTTGATTGCGCAGTTTTAAATCACTGTCTTTGTTGAATCTCCAAGTGGATATTTGGAGCGATTTGGGGCATATTCTGGAAAAGGAAATATCCTCACTTGAAAACTAGATAGAAGAAGTCCCAGAAACTCCTTTGTGACGTCTGCTTTCGACTCACAGAGTTGAACCTTCCTTTTCACAGAGCAGTTTGGAAACACTCTTTTTGTAGAATCTGCGAGTGGTTATTCGGAGAGCTTCGAGGCCCATGCTGGAAATGGAAATACCTTCACATAAAAACTAGACAGAAGCGTTCTCAGAAATTTCTCTGTGATGTGTGCATTGAACTCACAGAGTTGATCCTTCCTATTGATAGAGCAATTTTGTAACCCTGTTTTAGTAGAATCTGCAAGTGGATTCTTGGGGAGATTTGAGGCCTATGCTGGAAAACGAAATATCTTCACATAGAAACTAGACGGAAGCATTATCAGAAACTTCTCTGTGATGTGTGCATTAAACTCACAGAGTTGAACATTGCTTTTGATGGAGCAGTTTCGAAACACTCTTTTCGTAGAATCTGCAAGTGGTTATTTAGAGCGCTTTGAGGCCTACGCTGCAAATGGAAATATCTTCCCATAAAAACTAGACAGAAGCATTCTCAGAAATTCCTTTGTGATGTGTGCATTCAACTCACAGAGATGAAGCTTCCTTTTCACAGGGCACTTTTGAAACACTGTGTTTGTGGGAACTACAAGTGGATATTTGGAGTGATTGCGGCCTCTGGTGGAAAAGCAAATATCATCAAATGAAAACTACACATAGGCATTCTCAGAAACTTCTTTGTGTGTGTGCATTCAACTCACAGAGTTGAAGAGTCCTTTTGGTAGAGCAGTTTTGAAGCACTCTTTTTGTAGAATCTGCGAGTGGTTATTCGGAGAGCTTTGAGGCCCATGCTGGAAAAGGAAATATCTTCACATAAAAACTGGACAGAAGCATTCTCAGAAAATTCTCTGTGATGTGTGCATTCAACTCACAGAGTTGAGCCTGCCTTTTCATACAGCATTTTTGTAACACTCTTTCAGTATAATCTGCAAGTGGATCTTTGGGGCGCTTTGAGGCCTATGCTGGAAAACGAAATATCTTCACATAAAAATTAGACGGAAGCATTATCAGAAACTTCTCTGTGATGTGCGCATTCAACTCACAGGGTTGAACGTGCCTTTTGATACAGCCGTTTTCAAACGCTCGTTTTGTGGCATCTGCATTTCGGAATTTGGAGTGCTTTGAGGCCTATACTGGAAAAGGAAATATCCTCACATAGAAACTAGACAGAAGCATTCTCAGAAACTTCTTTGTGATGTGTGCATTCAACTCACAGGGTTCGACCTTCCTTTTGCTACAACAGTTTTGAAACACTCTTTTTGTAGAATCTGCAAGTGGTTATTTGGAGCGCTTCGAGGCCTATGAGTAAAAGGAAATATCTTCAGAGAAAACTAGCCAGAAGCATTCTCAGAAACTTCTGTGTGATGAGTACATTCCACTCACAGAGTTGAACGTTCCCTTTCACCGAGCAGTTCTGAAACACTCTTTTTGTAGAATCTGCAAGTGGCTACTTAGAGCGCTTTGAGACCTATGCTGGAAAGTGAAATATCTTCACATAAAAACTAGACAGAAGCATTCCCAGAAACTTCTCTGTGAAGTGTGCATTCAATTCACAGAGCTGAATCTTTCTTTTGATAGAGAAGTTTTGAGACACTCTTTCTGTAGAATCTGCAGGTGAATATCTGGAGCGCTTTGAGTCCTAGGCTGGAAAAGAAAGTATCTTCACATAGAAACTAGACAGAAGCATTCTCAAAGACTTCTCTGTGATGTGTGCATTCAACTCACAGAGTTGAAACATCCTTTTGATTTGGCAGTTTTAAAACAATCATTTTGTAGAATCTGCTAGTGGATATTTGCAGTATTTTGAGGCATATGCAGGAAAAGGTGATATCTTCACTTGAAAACTAGACAGAGGCATTCTCAGAAACTTCTTTCTGATGTGTGCCTTGAACTTCCGGAGTTGAACCTTCCTCTTCATAGAGCAGTTATATAATAGTCTTTAAGTATAATCTGCAAGTGGATATGTGGAGAACTTTGAGGACTGTGCTGGAAAAGGAAATGTCTTCCCATAGAAAGGAGACGGAAGCATTCTCAGAAGCTTCTCTGTGATGTCGGCATTCAACTCACAGAGTTGAACCTTCCTTTTGATAGAGCAGTTTTCAAACACACTTTGTGGATTCCGCAATTGGTTATTTGGAGAGTTTTGAGGCCTGTACTGGAAAAGGAAATATCTTCAGGTAAAAACTAGACAGAAGCATTCTCAGAAACTTCGTTGTGATGTTTGCATTCAACTCACGGAGTTGAACCCTCTTTTTGATTGCGCAGTTTTAAATCACTGTCTTTGTTGAATCTCCAAGTGGATATTTGGAGCGATTTGGGGCATATTCTGGAAAAGGAAATATCCTCACTTGAAAACTAGATAGAAGAAGTCCCAGAAACTCCTTTGTGACGTCTGCTTTCGACTCACAGAGTTGAACCTTCCTTTTCACAGAGCAGTTTGGAAACACTCTTTTTGTAGAATCTGCGAGTGGTTATTCGGAGAGCTTCGAGGCCCATGCTGGAAATGGAAATACCTTCACATAAAAACTAGACAGAAGCGTTCTCAGAAATTTCTCTGTGATGTGTGCATTGAACTCACAGAGTTGATCCTTCCTATTGATAGAGCAATTTTGTAACCCTGTTTTAGTAGAATCTGCAAGTGGATTCTTGGGGAGATTTGAGGCCTATGCTGGAAAACGAAATATCTTCACATAGAAACTAGACGGAAGCATTATCAGAAACTTCTCTGTGATGTGTGCATTAAACTCACAGAGTTGAACATTGCTTTTGATGGAGCAGTTTCGAAACACTCTTTTCGTAGAATCTGCAAGTGGTTATTTAGAGCGCTTTGAGGCCTACGCTGCAAATGGAAATATCTTCCCATAAAAACTAGACAGAAGCATTCTCAGAAATTCCTTTGTGATGTGTGCATTCAACTCACAGAGATGAAGCTTCCTTTTCACAGGGCACTTTTGAAACACTGTGTTTGTGGGAACTACAAGTGGATATTTGGAGTGATTGCGGCCTCTGGTGGAAAAGCAAATATCATCAAATGAAAACTACACATAGGCATTCTCAGAAACTTCTTTGTGTGTGTGCATTCAACTCACAGAGTTGAAGAGTCCTTTTGGTAGAGCAGTTTTGAAGCACTCTTTTTGTAGAATCTGCGAGTGGTTATTCGGAGAGCTTTGAGGCCCATGCTGGAAAAGGAAATATCTTCACATAAAAACTGGACAGAAGCATTCTCAGAAAATTCTCTGTGATGTGTGCATTCAACTCACAGAGTTGAGCCTGCCTTTTCATACAGCATTTTTGTAACACTCTTTCAGTATAATCTGCAAGTGGATCTTTGGGGCGCTTTGAGGCCTATGCTGGAAAACGAAATATCTTCACATAAAAATTAGACGGAAGCATTATCAGAAACTTCTCTGTGATGTGCGCATTCAACTCACAGGGTTGAACGTGCCTTTCGATACAGCCGTTTTCAAACGCTCGTTTTGTGGCATCTGCATTTCGGAATTTGGAGTGCTTTGAGGCCTATACTGGAAAAGGAAATATCCTCACATAGAAACTAGACAGAAGCATTCTCAGAAACTTCTTTGTGATGTGTGCATTCAACTCACAGGGTTCGACCTTCCTTTTGCTACAACAGTTTTGAAACACTCTTTTTGTAGAATCTGCAAGTGGTTATTTGGAGCGCTTCGAGGCCTATGAGTAAAAGGAAATATCTTCAGAGAAAACTAGCCAGAAGCATTCTCAGAAACTTCTGTGTGATGAGTACATTCCACTCACAGAGTTGAACGTTCCCTTTCACCGAGCAGTTCTGAAACACTCTTTTTGTAGAATCTGCAAGTGGCTACTTAGAGCGCTTTGAGACCTATGCTGGAAAGTGAAATATCTTCACATAAAAACTAGACAGAAGCATTCCCAGAAACTTCTCTGTGAAGTGTGCATTCAATTCACAGAGCTGAATCTTTCTTTTGATAGGGAAGTTTTGAGACACTCTTTCTGTAGAATCTGCAGGTGAATATCTGGAGCGCTTTGAGTCCTAGGCTGGAAAAGAAAGTATCTTCACATAGAAACTAGACAGAAGCATTCTCAAAGACTTCTCTGTGATGTGTGCATTCAACTCACAGAGTTGAAACATCCTTTTGATTTGGCAGTTTTAAAACAATCATTTGGTAGAATCTGCTAGTGGATATTTGCAGTATTTTGAGGCATATGCAGGAAAAGGTAATATCTTCACTTGAAAACTAGACAGAGGCATTCTCAGAAACTTCTTTCTGATGTGTGCCTTGAACTTCCGGAGTTGAACCTTCCTCTTCATAGAGCAGTTATATAATAGTCTTTAAGTATAATCTGCAAGTGGATATGTGGAGAACTTTGAGGACTGTGCTGGAAAAGGAAATGTCTTCCCATAGAAAGGAGACGGAAGCATTCTCAGAAGCTTCTCTGTGATGTCGGCATTCAACTCACAGAGTTGAACCTTCCTTTTGATAGAGCAGTTTTCAAACACACTTTGTGGATTCCGCAATTGGTTATTTGGAGAGTTTTGAGGCCTGTACTGGAAAAGGAAATATCTTCAGGTAAAAACTAGACAGAAGCATTCTCAGAAACTTCGTTGTGATGTTTGCATTCAACTCACGGAGTTGAACCCTCTTTTTGATTGCGCAGTTTTAAATCACTGTCTTTGTTGAATCTCCAAGTGGATATTTGGAGCGATTTGGGGCATATTCTGGAAAAGGAAATATCCTCACTTGAAAACTAGATAGAAGAAGTCCCAGAAACTCCTTTGTGACGTCTGCTTTCGACTCACAGAGTTGAACCTTCCTTTTCACAGAGCAGTTTGGAAACACTCTTTTTGTAGAATCTGCGAGTGGTTATTCGGAGAGCTTCGAGGCCCATGCTGGAAATGGAAATACCTTCACATAAAAACTAGACAGAAGCGTTCTCAGAAATTTCTCTGTGATGTGTGCATTGAACTCACAGAGTTGATCCTTCCTATTGATAGAGCAATTTTGTAACCCTGTTTTAGTAGAATCTGCAAGTGGATTCTTGGGGAGATTTGAGGCCTATGCTGGAAAACGAAATATCTTCACATAGAAACTAGACGGAAGCATTATCAGAAACTTCTCTGTGATGTGTGCATTAAACTCACAGAGTTGAACATTGCTTTTGATGGAGCAGTTTCGAAACACTCTTTTCGTAGAATCTGCAAGTGGTTATTTAGAGCGCTTTGAGGCCTACGCTGCAAATGGAAATATCTTCCCATAAAAACTAGACAGAAGCATTCTCAGAAATTCCTTTGTGATGTGTGCATTCAACTCACAGAGATGAAGCTTCCTTTTCACAGGGCACTTTTGAAACACTGTGTTTGTGGGAACTACAAGTGGATATTTGGAGTGATTGCGGCCTCTGGTGGAAAAGCAAATATCATCAAATGAAAACTACACATAGGCATTCTCAGAAACTTCTTTGTGTGTGTGCATTCAACTCACAGAGTTGAAGAGTCCTTTTGGTAGAGCAGTTTTGAAGCACTCTTTTTGTAGAATCTGCGAGTGGTTATTCGGAGAGCTTTGAGGCCCATGCTGGAAAAGGAAATATCTTCACATAAAAACTGGACAGAAGCATTCTCAGAAAATTCTCTGTGATGTGTGCATTCAACTCACAGAGTTGAGCCTGCCTTTTCATACAGCATTTTTGTAACACTCTTTCAGTATAATCTGCAAGTGGATCTTTGGGGCGCTTTGAGGCCTATGCTGGAAAACGAAATATCTTCACATAAAAATTAGACGGAAGCATTATCAGAAACTTCTCTGTGATGTGCGCATTCAACTCACAGGGTTGAACGTGCCTTTCGATACAGCCGTTTTCAAACGCTCGTTTTGTGGCATCTGCATTTCGGAATTTGGAGTGCTTTGAGGCCTATACTGGAAAAGGAAATATCCTCACATAGAAACTAGACAGAAGCATTCTCAGAAACTTCTTTGTGATGTGTGCATTCAACTCACAGGGTTCGACCTTCCTTTTGCTACAACAGTTTTGAAACACTCTTTTTGTAGAATCTGCAAGTGGTTATTTGGAGCGCTTCGAGGCCTATGAGTAAAAGGAAATATCTTCAGAGAAAACTAGCCAGAAGCATTCTCAGAAACTTCTGTGTGATGAGTACATTCCACTCACAGAGTTGAACGTTCCCTTTCACCGAGCAGTTCTGAAACACTCTTTTTGTAGAATCTGCAAGTGGCTACTTAGAGCGCTTTGAGACCTATGCTGGAAAGTGAAATATCTTCACATAAAAACTAGACAGAAGCATTCCCAGAAACTTCTCTGTGAAGTGTGCATTCAATTCACAGAGCTGAATCTTTCTTTTGATAGAGAAGTTTTGAGACACTCTTTCTGTAGAATCTGCAGGTGAATATCTGGAGCGCTTTGAGTCCTAGGCTGGAAAAGAAAGTATCTTCACATAGAAACTAGACAGAAGCATTCTCAAAGACTTCTCTGTGATGTGTGCATTCAACTCACAGAGTTGAAACATCCTTTTGATTTGGCAGTTTTAAAACAATCATTTGGTAGAATCTGCTAGTGGATATTTGCAGTATTTTGAGGCATATGCAGGAAAAGGTGATATCTTCACTTGAAAACTAGACAGAGGCATTCTCAGAAACTTCTTTCTGATGTGTGCCTTGAACTTCCGGAGTTGAACCTTCCTCTTCATAGAGCAGTTATATAATAGTCTTTAAGTATAATCTGCAAGTGGATATGTGGAGAACTTTGAGGACTGTGCTGGAAAAGGAAATGTCTTCCCATAGAAAGGAGACGGAAGCATTCTCAGAAGCTTCTCTGTGATGTCGGCATTCAACTCACAGAGTTGAACCTTCCTTTTGATAGAGCAGTTTTCAAACACACTTTGTGGATTCCGCAATTGGTTATTTGGAGAGTTTTGAGGCCTGTACTGGAAAAGGAAATATCTTCAGGTAAAAACTAGACAGAAGCATTCTCAGAAACTTCGTTGTGATGTTTGCATTCAACTCACGGAGTTGAACCCTCTTTTTGATTGCGCAGTTTTAAATCACTGTCTTTGTTGAATCTCCAAGTGGATATTTGGAGCGATTTGGGGCATATTCTGGAAAAGGAAATATCCTCACTTGAAAACTAGATAGAAGAAGTCCCAGAAACTCCTTTGTGACGTCTGCTTTCGACTCACAGAGTTGAACCTTCCTTTTCACAGAGCAGTTTGGAAACACTCTTTTTGTAGAATCTGCGAGTGGTTATTCGGAGAGCTTCGAGGCCCATGCTGGAAATGGAAATACCTTCACATAAAAACTAGACAGAAGCGTTCTCAGAAATTTCTCTGTGATGTGTGCATTGAACTCACAGAGTTGATCCTTCCTATTGATAGAGCAATTTTGTAACCCTGTTTTAGTAGAATCTGCAAGTGGATTCTTGGGGAGATTTGAGGCCTATGCTGGAAAACGAAATATCTTCACATAGAAACTAGACGGAAGCATTATCAGAAACTTCTCTGTGATGTGTGCATTAAACTCACAGAGTTGAACATTGCTTTTGATGGAGCAGTTTCGAAACACTCTTTTCGTAGAATCTGCAAGTGGTTATTTAGAGCGCTTTGAGGCCTACGCTGCAAATGGAAATATCTTCCCATAAAAACTAGACAGAAGCATTCTCAGAAATTCCTTTGTGATGTGTGCATTCAACTCACAGAGATGAAGCTTCCTTTTCACAGGGCACTTTTGAAACACTGTGTTTGTGGGAACTACAAGTGGATATTTGGAGTGATTGCGGCCTCTGGTGGAAAAGCAAATATCATCAAATGAAAACTACACATAGGCATTCTCAGAAACTTCTTTGTGTGTGTGCATTCAACTCACAGAGTTGAAGAGTCCTTTTGGTAGAGCAGTTTTGAAGCACTCTTTTTGTAGAATCTGCGAGTGGTTATTCGGAGAGCTTTGAGGCCCATGCTGGAAAAGGAAATATCTTCACATAAAAACTGGACAGAAGCATTCTCAGAAAATTCTCTGTGATGTGTGCATTCAACTCACAGAGTTGAGCCTGCCTTTTCATACAGCATTTTTGTAACACTCTTTCAGTATAATCTGCAAGTGGATCTTTGGGGCGCTTTGAGGCCTATGCTGGAAAACGAAATATCTTCACATAAAAATTAGACGGAAGCATTATCAGAAACTTCTCTGTGATGTGCGCATTCAACTCACAGGGTTGAACGTGCCTTTCGATACAGCCGTTTTCAAACGCTCGTTTTGTGGCATCTGCATTTCGGAATTTGGAGTGCTTTGAGGCCTATACTGGAAAAGGAAATATCCTCACATAGAAACTAGACAGAAGCATTCTCAGAAACTTCTTTGTGATGTGTGCATTCAACTCACAGGGTTCGACCTTCCTTTTGCTACAACAGTTTTGAAACACTCTTTTTGTAGAATCTGCAAGTGGTTATTTGGAGCGCTTCGAGGCCTATGAGTAAAAGGAAATATCTTCAGAGAAAACTAGCCAGAAGCATTCTCAGAAACTTCTGTGTGATGAGTACATTCCACTCACAGAGTTGAACGTTCCCTTTCACCGAGCAGTTCTGAAACACTCTTTTTGTAGAATCTGCAAGTGGCTACTTAGAGCGCTTTGAGACCTATGCTGGAAAGTGAAATATCTTCACATAAAAACTAGACAGAAGCATTCCCAGAAACTTCTCTGTGAAGTGTGCATTCAATTCACAGAGCTGAATCTTTCTTTTGATAGAGAAGTTTTGAGACACTCTTTCTGTAGAATCTGCAGGTGAATATCTGGAGCGCTTTGAGTCCTAGGCTGGAAAAGAAAGTATCTTCACATAGAAACTAGACAGAAGCATTCTCAAAGACTTCTCTGTGATGTGTGCATTCAACTCACAGAGTTGAAACATCCTTTTGATTTGGCAGTTTTAAAACAATCATTTGGTAGAATCTGCTAGTGGATATTTGCAGTATTTTGAGGCATATGCAGGAAAAGGTGATATCTTCACTTGAAAACTAGACAGAGGCATTCTCAGAAACTTCTTTCTGATGTGTGCCTTGAACTTCCGCAGTTGAACCTTCCTCTTCATAGAGCAGTTATATAATAGTCTTTAAGTATAATCTGCAAGTGGATATGTGGAGAATTTTGAGGACTGTGCTGGAAAAGGAAATGTCTTCCCATAGAAAGGAGACGGAAGCATTCTCAGAAGCTTCTCTGTGATGTCGGCATTCAACTCACAGAGTTGAACCTTCCTTTTGATAGAGCAGTTTTCAAACACACTTTGTGGATTCTGCAATTGGTTATTTGGAGAGTTTTGAGGCCTGTACTGGAAAAGGAAATATCTTCAGGTAAAAACTAGACAGAAGCATTCTCAGAAACTTCGTTGTGATGTTTGCATTCAACTCACGGAGTTGAACCCTCTTTTTGATTGCGCAGTTTTAAATCACTGTCTTTGTTGAATCTCCAAGTGGATATTTGGAGCGATTTGGGGCATATTCTGGAAAAGGAAATATCCTCACTTGAAAACTAGATAGAAGAAGTCCCAGAAACTCCTTTGTGACGTCTGCTTTCGACTCACAGAGTTGAACCTTCCTTTTCACAGAGCAGTTTGGAAACACTCTTTTTGTAGAATCTGCGAGTGGTTATTCGGAGAGCTTCGAGGCCCATGCTGGAAATGGAAATACCTTCACATAAAAACTAGACAGAAGCGTTCTCAGAAATTTCTCTGTGATGTGTGCATTGAACTCACAGAGTTGATCCTTCCTATTGATAGAGCAATTTTGTAACCCTGTTTTAGTAGAATCTGCAAGTGGATTCTTGGGGAGATTTGAGGCCTATGCTGGAAAACGAAATATCTTCACATAGAAACTAGACGGAAGCATTATCAGAAACTTCTCTGTGATGTGTGCATTAAACTCACAGAGTTGAACATTGCTTTTGATGGAGCAGTTTCGAAACACTCTTTTCGTAGAATCTGCAAGTGGTTATTTAGAGCGCTTTGAGGCCTACGCTGCAAATGGAAATATCTTCCCATAAAAACTAGACAGAAGCATTCTCAGAAATTCCTTTGTGATGTGTGCATTCAACTCACAGAGATGAAGCTTCCTTTTCACAGGGCACTTTTGAAACACTGTGTTTGTGGGAACTACAAGTGGATATTTGGAGTGATTGCGGCCTCTGGTGGAAAAGCAAATATCATCAAATGAAAACTACACATAGGCATTCTCAGAAACTTCTTTGTGTGTGTGCATTCAACTCACAGAGTTGAAGAGTCCTTTTGGTAGAGCAGTTTTGAAGCACTCTTTTTGTAGAATCTGCGAGTGGTTATTCGGAGAGCTTTGAGGCCCATGCTGGAAAAGGAAATATCTTCACATAAAAACTGGACAGAAGCATTCTCAGAAAATTCTCTGTGATGTGTGCATTCAACTCACAGAGTTGAGCCTGCCTTTTCATACAGCATTTTTGTAACACTCTTTCAGTATAATCTGCAAGTGGATCTTTGGGGCGCTTTGAGGCCTATGCTGGAAAACGAAATATCTTCACATAAAAATTAGACGGAAGCATTATCAGAAACTTCTCTGTGATGTGCGCATTCAACTCACAGGGTTGAACGTGCCTTTCGATACAGCCGTTTTCAAACGCTCGTTTTGTGGCATCTGCATTTCGGAATTTGGAGTGCTTTGAGGCCTATACTGGAAAAGGAAATATCCTCACATAGAAACTAGACAGAAGCATTCTCAGAAACTTCTTTGTGATGTGTGCATTCAACTCACAGGGTTCGACCTTCCTTTTGCTACAACAGTTTTGAAACACTCTTTTTGTAGAATCTGCAAGTGGTTATTTGGAGCGCTTCGAGGCCTATGAGTAAAAGGAAATATCTTCAGAGAAAACTAGCCAGAAGCATTCTCAGAAACTTCTGTGTGATGAGTACATTCCACTCACAGAGTTGAACGTTCCCTTTCACCGAGCAGTTCTGAAACACTCTTTTTGTAGAATCTGCAAGTGGCTACTTAGAGCGCTTTGAGACCTATGCTGGAAAGTGAAATATCTTCACATAAAAACTAGACAGAAGCATTCCCAGAAACTTCTCTGTGAAGTGTGCATTCAATTCACAGAGCTGAATCTTTCTTTTGATAGAGAAGTTTTGAGACACTCTTTCTGTAGAATCTGCAGGTGAATATCTGGAGCGCTTTGAGTCCTAGGCTGGAAAAGAAAGTATCTTCACATAGAAACTAGACAGAAGCATTCTCAAAGACTTCTCTGTGATGTGTGCATTCAACTCACAGAGTTGAAACATCCTTTTGATTTGGCAGTTTTAAAACAATCATTTGGTAGAATCTGCTAGTGGATATTTGCAGTATTTTGAGGCATATGCAGGAAAAGGTAATATCTTCACTTGAAAACTAGACAGAGGCATTCTCAGAAACTTCTTTCTGATGTGTGCCTTGAACTTCCGGAGTTGAACCTTCCTCTTCATAGAGCAGTTATATAATAGTCTTTAAGTATAATCTGCAAGTGGATATGTGGAGAACTTTGAGGACTGTGCTGGAAAAGGAAATGTCTTCCCATAGAAAGGAGACGGAAGCATTCTCAGAAGCTTCTCTGTGATGTCGGCATTCAACTCACAGAGTTGAACCTTCCTTTTGATAGAGCAGTTTTCAAACACACTTTGTGGATTCCGCAATTGGTTATTTGGAGAGTTTTGAGGCCTGTACTGGAAAAGGAAATATCTTCAGGTAAAAACTAGACAGAAGCATTCTCAGAAACTTCGTTGTGATGCTTGCATTCAACTCACGGAGTTGAACCCTCTTTTTGATTGCGCAGTTTTAAATCACTGTCTTTGTTGAATCTCCAAGTGGATATTTGGAGCGATTTGGGGCATATTCTGGAAAAGGAAATATCCTCACTTGAAAACTAGATAGAAGAAGTCCCAGAAACTCCTTTGTGACGTCTGCTTTCGACTCACAGAGTTGAACCTTCCTTTTCACAGAGCAGTTTGGAAACACTCTTTTTGTAGAATCTGCGAGTGGTTATTCGGAGAGCTTCGAGGCCCATGCTGGAAATGGAAATACCTTCACATAAAAACTAGACAGAAGCGTTCTCAGAAATTTCTCTGTGATGTGTGCATTGAACTCACAGAGTTGATCCTTCCTATTGATAGAGCAATTTTGTAACCCTGTTTTAGTAGAATCTGCAAGTGGATTCTTGGGGAGATTTGAGGCCTATGCTGGAAAACGAAATATCTTCACATAGAAACTAGACGGAAGCATTATCAGAAACTTCTCTGTGATGTGTGCATTAAACTCACAGAGTTGAACATTGCTTTTGATGGAGCAGTTTCGAAACACTCTTTTCGTAGAATCTGCAAGTGGTTATTTAGAGCGCTTTGAGGCCTACGCTGCAAATGGAAATATCTTCACATAAAAACTAGACAGAAGCATTCTCAGAAATTCCTTTGTGATGTGTGCATTCAACTCACAGAGATGAAGCTTCCTTTTCATAGGGCACTTTTGAAACACTGTGTTTGTGGGAACTACAAGTGGATATTTGGAGTGATTGCGGCCTCTGGTGGAAAAGCAAATATCATCAAATGAAAACTACACATAGGCATTCTCAGAAACTTCTTTGTGTGTGTGCATTCAACTCACAGAGTTGAAGAGTCCTTTTGGTAGAGCAGTTTTGAAGCACTCTTTTTGTAGAATCTGCGAGTGGTTATTCGGAGAGCTTTGAGGCCCATGCTGGAAAAGGAAATATCTTCACATAAAAACTGGACAGAAGCATTCTCAGAAAATTCTCTGTGATGTGTGCATTCAACTCACAGAGTTGAGCCTGCCTTTTCATACAGCATTTTTGTAACACTCTTTCAGTATAATCTGCAAGTGGATCTTTGGGGCGCTTTGAGGCCTATGCTGGAAAACGAAATATCTTCACATAAAAATTAGACGGAAGCATTATCAGAAACTTCTCTGTGATGTGCGCATTCAACTCACAGGGTTGAACGTGCCTTTCGATACAGCCGTTTTCAAACGCTCGTTTTGTGGCATCTGCATTTCGGAATTTGGAGTGCTTTGAGGCCTATACTGGAAAAGGAAATATCCTCACATAGAAACTAGACAGAAGCATTCTCAGAAACTTCTTTGTGATGTGTGCATTCAACTCACAGGGTTCGACCTTCCTTTTGCTACAACAGTTTTGAAACACTCTTTTTGTAGAATCTGCAAGTGGTTATTTGGAGCGCTTCGAGGCCTATGAGTAAAAGGAAATATCTTCAGAGAAAACTAGCCAGAAGCATTCTCAGAAACTTCTGTGTGATGAGTACATTCCACTCACAGAGTTGAACGTTCCCTTTCACCGAGCAGTTCTGAAACACTCTTTTTGTAGAATCTGCAAGTGGCTACTTAGAGCGCTTTGAGACCTATGCTGGAAAGTGAAATATCTTCACATAAAAACTAGACAGAAGCATTCCCAGAAACTTCTCTGTGAAGTGTGCATTCAATTCACAGAGCTGAATCTTTCTTTTGATAGAGAAGTTTTGAGACACTCTTTCTGTAGAATCTGCAGGTGAATATCTGGAGCGCTTTGAGTCCTAGGCTGGAAAAGAAAGTATCTTCACATAGAAACTAGACAGAAGCATTCTCAAAGACTTCTCTGTGATGTGTGCATTCAACTCACAGAGTTGAAACATCCTTTTGATTTGGCAGTTTTAAAACAATCATTTGGTAGAATCTGCTAGTGGATATTTGCAGTATTTTGAGGCATATGCAGGAAAAGGTGATATCTTCACTTGAAAACTAGACAGAGGCATTCTCAGAAACTTCTTTCTGATGTGTGCCTTGAACTTCCGGAGTTGAACCTTCCTCTTCATAGAGCAGTTATATAATAGTCTTTAAGTATAATCTGCAAGTGGATATGTGGAGAACTTTGAGGACTGTGCTGGAAAAGGAAATGTCTTCCCATAGAAAGGAGACGGAAGCATTCTCAGAAGCTTCTCTGTGATGTCGGCATTCAACTCACAGAGTTGAACCTTCCTTTTGATAGAGCAGTTTTCAAACACACTTTGTGGATTCCGCAATTGGTTATTTGGAGAGTTTTGAGGCCTGTACTGGAAAAGGAAATATCTTCAGGTAAAAACTAGACAGAAGCATTCTCAGAAACTTCGTTGTGATGTTTGCATTCAACTCACGGAGTTGAACCCTCTTTTTGATTGCGCAGTTTTAAATCACTGTCTTTGTTGAATCTCCAAGTGGATATTTGGAGCGATTTGGGGCATATTCTGGAAAAGGAAATATCCTCACTTGAAAACTAGATAGAAGAAGTCCCAGAAACTCCTTTGTGACGTCTGCTTTCGACTCACAGAGTTGAACCTTCCTTTTCACAGAGCAGTTTGGAAACACTCTTTTTGTAGAATCTGCGAGTGGTTATTCGGAGAGCTTCGAGGCCCATGCTGGAAATGGAAATACCTTCACATAAAAACTAGACAGAAGCGTTCTCAGAAATTTCTCTGTGATGTGTGCATTGAACTCACAGAGTTGATCCTTCCTATTGATAGAGCAATTTTGTAACCCTGTTTTAGTAGAATCTGCAAGTGGATTCTTGGGGAGATTTGAGGCCTATGCTGGAAAACGAAATATCTTCACATAGAAACTAGACGGAAGCATTATCAGAAACTTCTCTGTGATGTGTGCATTAAACTCACAGAGTTGAACATTGCTTTTGATGGAGCAGTTTCGAAACACTCTTTTCGTAGAATCTGCAAGTGGTTATTTAGAGCGCTTTGAGGCCTACGCTGCAAATGGAAATATCTTCCCATAAAAACTAGACAGAAGCATTCTCAGAAATTCCTTTGTGATGTGTGCATTCAACTCACAGAGATGAAGCTTCCTTTTCACAGGGCACTTTTGAAACACTGTGTTTGTGGGAACTACAAGTGGATATTTGGAGTGATTGCGGCCTCTGGTGGAAAAGCAAATATCATCAAATGAAAACTACACATAGGCATTCTCAGAAACTTCTTTGTGTGTGTGCATTCAACTCACAGAGTTGAAGAGTCCTTTTGGTAGAGCAGTTTTGAAGCACTCTTTTTGTAGAATCTGCGAGTGGTTATTCGGAGAGCTTTGAGGCCCATGCTGGAAAAGGAAATATCTTCACATAAAAACTGGACAGAAGCATTCTCAGAAAATTCTCTGTGATGTGTGCATTCAACTCACAGAGTTGAGCCTGCCTTTTCATACAGCATTTTTGTAACACTCTTTCAGTATAATCTGCAAGTGGATCTTTGGGGCGCTTTGAGGCCTATGCTGGAAAACGAAATATCTTCACATAAAAATTAGACGGAAGCATTATCAGAAACTTCTCTGTGATGTGCGCATTCAACTCACAGGGTTGAACGTGCCTTTTGATACAGCCGTTTTCAAACGCTCGTTTTGTGGCATCTGCATTTCGGAATTTGGAGTGCTTTGAGGCCTATACTGGAAAAGGAAATATCCTCACATAGAAACTAGACAGAAGCATTCTCAGAAACTTCTTTGTGATGTGTGCATTCAACTCACAGGGTTCGACCTTCCTTTTGCTACAACAGTTTTGAAACACTCTTTTTGTAGAATCTGCAAGTGGTTATTTGGAGCGCTTCGAGGCCTATGAGTAAAAGGAAATATCTTCAGAGAAAACTAGCCAGAAGCATTCTCAGAAACTTCTGTGTGATGAGTACATTCCACTCACAGAGTTGAACGTTCCCTTTCACCGAGCAGTTCTGAAACACTCTTTTTGTAGAATCTGCAAGTGGCTACTTAGAGCGCTTTGAGACCTATGCTGGAAAGTGAAATATCTTCACATAAAAACTAGACAGAAGCATTCCCAGAAACTTCTCTGTGAAGTGTGCATTCAATTCACAGAGCTGAATCTTTCTTTTGATAGAGAAGTTTTGAGACACTCTTTCTGTAGAATCTGCAGGTGAATATCTGGAGCGCTTTGAGTCCTAGGCTGGAAAAGAAAGTATCTTCACATAGAAACTAGACAGAAGCATTCTCAAAGACTTCTCTGTGATGTGTGCATTCAACTCACAGAGTTGAAACATCCTTTTGATTTGGCAGTTTTAAAACAATCATTTTGTAGAATCTGCTAGTGGATATTTGCAGTATTTTGAGGCATATGCAGGAAAAGGTGATATCTTCACTTGAAAACTAGACAGAGGCATTCTCAGAAACTTCTTTCTGATGTGTGCCTTGAACTTCCGCAGTTGAACCTTCCTCTTCATAGAGCAGTTATATAATAGTCTTTAAGTATAATCTGCAAGTGGATATGTGGAGAACTTTGAGGACTGTGCTGGAAAAGGAAATGTCTTCCCATAGAAAGGAGACGGAAGCATTCTCAGAAGCTTCTCTGTGATGTCGGCATTCAACTCACAGAGTTGAACCTTCCTTTTGATAGAGCAGTTTTCAAACACACTTTGTGGATTCCGCAATTGGTTATTTGGAGAGTTTTGAGGCCTGTACTGGAAAAGGAAATATCTTCAGGTAAAAACTAGACAGAAGCATTCTCAGAAACTTCGTTGTGATGTTTGCATTCAACTCACGGAGTTGAACCCTCTTTTTGATTGCGCAGTTTTAAATCACTGTCTTTGTTGAATCTCCAAGTGGATATTTGGAGCGATTTGGGGCATATTCTGGAAAAGGAAATATCCTCACTTGAAAACTAGATAGAAGAAGTCCCAGAAACTCCTTTGTGACGTCTGCTTTCGACTCACAGAGTTGAACCTTCCTTTTCACAGAGCAGTTTGGAAACACTCTTTTTGTAGAATCTGCGAGTGGTTATTCGGAGAGCTTCGAGGCCCATGCTGGAAATGGAAATACCTTCACATAAAAACTAGACAGAAGCGTTCTCAGAAATTTCTCTGTGATGTGTGCATTGAACTCACAGAGTTGATCCTTCCTATTGATAGAGCAATTTTGTAACCCTGTTTTAGTAGAATCTGCAAGTGGATTCTTGGGGAGATTTGAGGCCTATGCTGGAAAACGAAATATCTTCACATAGAAACTAGACGGAAGCATTATCAGAAACTTCTCTGTGATGTGTGCATTAAACTCACAGAGTTGAACATTGCTTTTGATGGAGCAGTTTCGAAACACTCTTTTCGTAGAATCTGCAAGTGGTTATTTAGAGCGCTTTGAGGCCTACGCTGCAAATGGAAATATCTTCCCATAAAAACTAGACAGAAGCATTCTCAGAAATTCCTTTGTGATGTGTGCATTCAACTCACAGAGATGAAGCTTCCTTTTCACAGGGCACTTTTGAAACACTGTGTTTGTGGGAACTACAAGTGGATATTTGGAGTGATTGCGGCCTCTGGTGGAAAAGCAAATATCATCAAATGAAAACTACACATAGGCATTCTCAGAAACTTCTTTGTGTGTGTGCATTCAACTCACAGAGTTGAAGAGTCCTTTTGGTAGAGCAGTTTTGAAGCACTCTTTTTGTAGAATCTGCGAGTGGTTATTCGGAGAGCTTTGAGGCCCATGCTGGAAAAGGAAATATCTTCACATAAAAACTGGACAGAAGCATTCTCAGAAAATTCTCTGTGATGTGTGCATTCAACTCACAGAGTTGAGCCTGCCTTTTCATACAGCATTTTTGTAACACTCTTTCAGTATAATCTGCAAGTGGATCTTTGGGGCGCTTTGAGGCCTATGCTGGAAAACGAAATATCTTCACATAAAAATTAGACGGAAGCATTATCAGAAACTTCTCTGTGATGTGCGCATTCAACTCACAGGGTTGAACGTGCCTTTCGATACAGCCGTTTTCAAACGCTCGTTTTGTGGCATCTGCATTTCGGAATTTGGAGTGCTTTGAGGCCTATACTGGAAAAGGAAATATCCTCACATAGAAACTAGACAGAAGCATTCTCAGAAACTTCTTTGTGATGTGTGCATTCAACTCACAGGGTTCGACCTTCCTTTTGCTACAACAGTTTTGAAACACTCTTTTTGTAGAATCTGCAAGTGGTTATTTGGAGCGCTTCGAGGCCTATGAGTAAAAGGAAATATCTTCAGAGAAAACTAGCCAGAAGCATTCTCAGAAACTTCTGTGTGATGAGTACATTCCACTCACAGAGTTGAACGTTCCCTTTCACCGAGCAGTTCTGAAACACTCTTTTTGTAGAATCTGCAAGTGGCTACTTAGAGCGCTTTGAGACCTATGCTGGAAAGTGAAATATCTTCACATAAAAACTAGACAGAAGCATTCCCAGAAACTTCTCTGTGAAGTGTGCATTCAATTCACAGAGCTGAATCTTTCTTTTGATAGAGAAGTTTTGAGACACTCTTTCTGTAGAATCTGCAGGTGAATATCTGGAGCGCTTTGAGTCCTAGGCTGGAAAAGAAAGTATCTTCACATAGAAACTAGACAGAAGCATTCTCAAAGACTTCTCTGTGATGTGTGCATTCAACTCACAGAGTTGAAACATCCTTTTGATTTGGCAGTTTTAAAACAATCATTTTGTAGAATCTGCTAGTGGATATTTGCAGTATTTTGAGGCATATGCAGGAAAAGGTGATATCTTCACTTGAAAACTAGACAGAGGCATTCTCAGAAACTTCTTTCTGATGTGTGCCTTGAACTTCCGGAGTTGAACCTTCCTCTTCATAGAGCAGTTATATAATAGTCTTTAAGTATAATCTGCAAGTGGATATGTGGAGAACTTTGAGGACTGTGCTGGAAAAGGAAATGTCTTCCCATAGAAAGGAGACGGAAGCATTCTCAGAAGCTTCTCTGTGATGTCGGCATTCAACTCACAGAGTTGAACCTTCCTTTTGATAGAGCAGTTTTCAAACACACTTTGTGGATTCCGCAATTGGTTATTTGGAGAGTTTTGAGGCCTGTACTGGAAAAGGAAATATCTTCAGGTAAAAACTAGACAGAAGCATTCTCAGAAACTTCGTTGTGATGTTTGCATTCAACTCACGGAGTTGAACCCTCTTTTTGATTGCGCAGTTTTAAATCACTGTCTTTGTTGAATCTCCAAGTGGATATTTGGAGCGATTTGGGGCATATTCTGGAAAAGGAAATATCCTCACTTGAAAACTAGATAGAAGAAGTCCCAGAAACTCCTTTGTGACGTCTGCTTTCGACTCACAGAGTTGAACCTTCCTTTCCACAGAGCAGTTTGGAAACACTCTTTTTGTAGAATCTGCGAGTGGTTATTCGGAGAGCTTCGAGGCCCATGCTGGAAATGGAAATACCTTCACATAAAAACTAGACAGAAGCGTTCTCAGAAATTTCTCTGTGATGTGTGCATTGAACTCACAGAGTTGATCCTTCCTATTGATAGAGCAATTTTGTAACCCTGTTTTAGTAGAATCTGCAAGTGGATTCTTGGGGAGATTTGAGGCCTATGCTGGAAAACGAAATATCTTCACATAGAAACTAGACGGAAGCATTATCAGAAACTTCTCTGTGATGTGTGCATTAAACTCACAGAGTTGAACATTGCTTTTGATGGAGCAGTTTCGAAACACTCTTTTCGTAGAATCTGCAAGTGGTTATTTAGAGCGCTTTGAGGCCTACGCTGCAAATGGAAATATCTTCCCATAAAAACTAGACAGAAGCATTCTCAGAAATTCCTTTGTGATGTGTGCATTCAACTCACAGAGATGAAGCTTCCTTTTCACAGGGCACTTTTGAAACACTGTGTTTGTGGGAACTACAAGTGGATATTTGGAGTGATTGCGGCCTCTGGTGGAAAAGCAAATATCATCAAATGAAAACTACACATAGGCATTCTCAGAAACTTCTTTGTGTGTGTGCATTCAACTCACAGAGTTGAAGAGTCCTTTTGGTAGAGCAGTTTTGAAGCACTCTTTTTGTAGAATCTGCGAGTGGTTATTCGGAGAGCTTTGAGGCCCATGCTGGAAAAGGAAATATCTTCACATAAAAACTGGACAGAAGCATTCTCAGAAAATTCTCTGTGATGTGTGCATTCAACTCACAGAGTTGAGCCTGCCTTTTCATACAGCATTTTTGTAACACTCTTTCAGTATAATCTGCAAGTGGATCTTTGGGGCGCTTTGAGGCCTATGCTGGAAAACGAAATATCTTCACATAAAAATTAGACGGAAGCATTATCAGAAACTTCTCTGTGATGTGCGCATTCAACTCACAGGGTTGAACGTGCCTTTCGATACAGCCGTTTTCAAACGCTCGTTTTGTGGCATCTGCATTTCGGAATTTGGAGTGCTTTGAGGCCTATACTGGAAAAGGAAATATCCTCACATAGAAACTAGACAGAAGCATTCTCAGAAACTTCTTTGTGATGTGTGCATTCAACTCACAGGGTTCGACCTTCCTTTTGCTACAACAGTTTTGAAACACTCTTTTTGTAGAATCTGCAAGTGGTTATTTGGAGCGCTTCGAGGCCTATGAGTAAAAGGAAATATCTTCAGAGAAAACTAGCCAGAAGCATTCTCAGAAACTTCTGTGTGATGAGTACATTCCACTCACAGAGTTGAACGTTCCCTTTCACCGAGCAGTTCTGAAACACTCTTTTTGTAGAATCTGCAAGTGGCTACTTAGAGCGCTTTGAGACCTATGCTGGAAAGTGAAATATCTTCACATAAAAACTAGACAGAAGCATTCCCAGAAACTTCTCTGTGAAGTGTGCATTCAATTCACAGAGCTGAATCTTTCTTTTGATAGAGAAGTTTTGAGACACTCTTTCTGTAGAATCTGCAGGTGAATATCTGGAGCGCTTTGAGTCCTAGGCTGGAAAAGAAAGTATCTTCACATAGAAACTAGACAGAAGCATTCTCAAAGACTTCTCTGTGATGTGTGCATTCAACTCACAGAGTTGAAACATCCTTTTGATTTAGCAGTTTTAAAACAATCATTTGGTAGAATCTGCTAGTGGATATTTGCAGTATTTTGAGGCATATGCAGGAAAAGGTAATATCTTCACTTGAAAACTAGACAGAGGCATTCTCAGAAACTTCTTTCTGATGTGTGCCTTGAACTTCCGGAGTTGAACCTTCCTCTTCATAGAGCAGTTATATAATAGTCTTTAAGTATAATCTGCAAGTGGATATGTGGAGAACTTTGAGGACTGTGCTGGAAAAGGAAATGTCTTCCCATAGAAAGGAGACGGAAGCATTCTCAGAAGCTTCTCTGTGATGTCGGCATTCAACTCACAGAGTTGAACCTTCCTTTTGATAGAGCAGTTTTCAAACACACTTTGTGGATTCCGCAATTGGTTATTTGGAGAGTTTTGAGGCCTGTACTGGAAAAGGAAATATCTTCAGGTAAAAACTAGACAGAAGCATTCTCAGAAACTTCGTTGTGATGTTTGCATTCAACTCACGGAGTTGAACCCTCTTTTTGATTGCGCAGTTTTAAATCACTGTCTTTGTTGAATCTCCAAGTGGATATTTGGAGCGATTTGGGGCATATTCTGGAAAAGGAAATATCCTCACTTGAAAACTAGATAGAAGAAGTCCCAGAAACTCCTTTGTGACGTCTGCTTTCGACTCACAGAGTTGAACCTTCCTTTTCACAGAGCAGTTTGGAAACACTCTTTTTGTAGAATCTGCGAGTGGTTATTCGGAGAGCTTCGAGGCCCATGCTGGAAATGGAAATACCTTCACATAAAAACTAGACAGAAGCGTTCTCAGAAATTTCTCTGTGATGTGTGCATTGAACTCACAGAGTTGATCCTTCCTATTGATAGAGCAATTTTGTAACCCTGTTTTAGTAGAATCTGCAAGTGGATTCTTGGGGAGATTTGAGGCCTATGCTGGAAAACGAAATATCTTCACATAGAAACTAGACGGAAGCATTATCAGAAACTTCTCTGTGATGTGTGCATTAAACTCACAGAGTTGAACATTGCTTTTGATGGAGCAGTTTCGAAACACTCTTTTCGTAGAATCTGCAAGTGGTTATTTAGAGCGCTTTGAGGCCTACGCTGCAAATGGAAATATCTTCCCATAAAAACTAGACAGAAGCATTCTCAGAAATTCCTTTGTGATGTGTGCATTCAACTCACAGAGATGAAGCTTCCTTTTCACAGGGCACTTTTGAAACACTGTGTTTGTGGGAACTACAAGTGGATATTTGGAGTGATTGCGGCCTCTGGTGGAAAAGCAAATATCATCAAATGAAAACTACACATAGGCATTCTCAGAAACTTCTTTGTGTGTGTGCATTCAACTCACAGAGTTGAAGAGTCCTTTTGGTAGAGCAGTTTTGAAGCACTCTTTTTGTAGAATCTGCGAGTGGTTATTCGGAGAGCTTTGAGGCCCATGCTGGAAAAGGAAATATCTTCACATAAAAACTGGACAGAAGCATTCTCAGAAAATTCTCTGTGATGTGTGCATTCAACTCACAGAGTTGAGCCTGCCTTTTCATACAGCATTTTTGTAACACTCTTTCAGTATAATCTGCAAGTGGATCTTTGGGGCGCTTTGAGGCCTATGCTGGAAAACGAAATATCTTCACATAAAAATTAGACGGAAGCATTATCAGAAACTTCTCTGTGATGTGCGCATTCAACTCACAGGGTTGAACGTGCCTTTCGATACAGCCGTTTTCAAACGCTCGTTTTGTGGCATCTGCATTTCGGAATTTGGAGTGCTTTGAGGCCTATACTGGAAAAGGAAATATCCTCACATAGAAACTAGACAGAAGCATTCTCAGAAACTTCTTTGTGATGTGTGCATTCAACTCACAGGGTTCGACCTTCCTTTTGCTACAACAGTTTTGAAACACTCTTTTTGTAGAATCTGCAAGTGGTTATTTGGAGCGCTTCGAGGCCTATGAGTAAAAGGAAATATCTTCAGAGAAAACTAGCCAGAAGCATTCTCAGAAACTTCTGTGTGATGAGTACATTCCACTCACAGAGTTGAACGTTCCCTTTCACCGAGCAGTTCTGAAACACTCTTTTTGTAGAATCTGCAAGTGGCTACTTAGAGCGCTTTGAGACCTATGCTGGAAAGTGAAATATCTTCACATAAAAACTAGACAGAAGCATTCCCAGAAACTTCTCTGTGAAGTGTGCATTCAATTCACAGAGCTGAATCTTTCTTTTGATAGAGAAGTTTTGAGACACTCTTTCTGTAGAATCTGCAGGTGAATATCTGGAGCGCTTTGAGTCCTAGGCTGGAAAAGAAAGTATCTTCACATAGAAACTAGACAGAAGCATTCTCAAAGACTTCTCTGTGATGTGTGCATTCAACTCACAGAGTTGAAACATCCTTTTGATTTGGCAGTTTTAAAACAATCATTTGGTAGAATCTGCTAGTGGATATTTGCAGTATTTTGAGGCATATGCAGGAAAAGGTAATATCTTCACTTGAAAACTAGACAGAGGCATTCTCAGAAACTTCTTTCTGATGTGTGCCTTGAACTTCCGGAGTTGAACCTTCCTCTTCATAGAGCAGTTATATAATAGTCTTTAAGTATAATCTGCAAGTGGATATGTGGAGAACTTTGAGGACTGTGCTGGAAAAGGAAATGTCTTCCCATAGAAAGGAGACGGAAGCATTCTCAGAAGCTTCTCTGTGATGTCGGCATTCAACTCACAGAGTTGAACCTTCCTTTTGATAGAGCAGTTTTCAAACACACTTTGTGGATTCCGCAATTGGTTATTTGGAGAGTTTTGAGGCCTGTACTGGAAAAGGAAATATCTTCAGGTAAAAACTAGACAGAAGCATTCTCAGAAACTTCGTTGTGATGTTTGCATTCAACTCACGGAGTTGAACCCTCTTTTTGATTGCGCAGTTTTAAATCAC
Organism: Pongo pygmaeus; assembly: GCF_028885625.2. NCBI lineage: Eukaryota > Metazoa > Chordata > Mammalia > Primates > Hominidae > Pongo > Pongo pygmaeus. Next base: position 40,840,981 of record NC_072391.2, on the reverse strand, counting down.
TGTCTTTGTTGAATCTCCAAGTGGATATTTGGAGCGATTTGGGGCATATTCTGGAAAAGGAAATATCCTCACTTGAAAACTAGATAGAAGAAGTCCCAGAAACTCCTTTGTGACGTCTGCTTTCGACTCACAGAGTTGAACCTTCCTTTTCACAGAGCAGTTTGGAAACACTCTTTTTGTAGAATCTGCGAGTGGTTATTCGGAGAGCTTCGAGGCCCATGCTGGAAATGGAAATACCTTCACATAAAAACTAGACAGAAGCGTTCTCAGAAATTTCTCTGTGATGTGTGCATTGAACTCACAGAGTTGATCCTTCCTATTGATAGAGCAATTTTGTAACCCTGTTTTAGTAGAATCTGCAAGTGGATTCTTGGGGAGATTTGAGGCCTATGCTGGAAAACGAAATATCTTCACATAGAAACTAGACGGAAGCATTATCAGAAACTTCTCTGTGATGTGTGCATTAAACTCACAGAGTTGAACATTGCTTTTGATGGAGCAGTTTCGAAACACTCTTTTCGTAGAATCTGCAAGTGGTTATTTAGAGCGCTTTGAGGCCTACGCTGCAAATGGAAATATCTTCACATAAAAACTAGACAGAAGCATTCTCAGAAATTCCTTTGTGATGTGTGCATTCAACTCACAGAGATGAAGCTTCCTTTTCATAGGGCACTTTTGAAACACTGTGTTTGTGGGAACTACAAGTGGATATTTGGAGTGATTGCGGCCTCTGGTGGAAAAGCAAATATCATCAAATGAAAACTACACATAGGCATTCTCAGAAACTTCTTTGTGTGTGTGCATTCAACTCACAGAGTTGAAGAGTCCTTTTGGTAGAGCAGTTTTGAAGCACTCTTTTTGTAGAATCTGCGAGTGGTTATTCGGAGAGCTTTGAGGCCCATGCTGCAAAAGGAAATATCTTCACATAAAAACTGGACAGAAGCATTCTCAGAAAAGTCTCTGTGATGTGTGCATTCAACTCACAGAGTTGAGCCTGCCTTTTCATACAGCATTTTTGTAACACTCTTTCAGTATAATCTGCAAGTGGATCTTTGGGGCGCTTTGAGGCCTATGCTGGAAAACGAAATATCTTCACATAAAAATTAGACGGAAGCATTATCAGAAACTTCTCTGTGATGTGCGCATTCAACTCACAGGGTTGAACGTGCCTTTCGATACAGCCGTTTTCAAACGCTCGTTTTGTGGCATCTGCATTTCGGAATTTGGAGTGCTTTGAGGCCTATACTGGAAAAGGAAATATCCTCACATAGAAACTAGACAGAAGCATTCTCAGAAACTTCTTTGTGATGTGTGCATTCAACTCACAGGGTTCGACCTTCCTTTTGCTACAACAGTTTTGAAACACTCTTTTTGTAGAATCTGCAAGTGGTTATTTGGAGCGCTTCGAGGCCTATGAGTAAAAGGAAATATCTTCAGAGAAAACTAGCCAGAAGCATTCTCAGAAACTTCTGTGTGATGAGTACATTCCACTCACAGAGTTGAACGTTCCCTTTCACCGAGCAGTTCTGAAACACTCTTTTTGTAGAATCTGCAAGTGGCTACTTAGAGCGCTTTGAGACCTATGCTGGAAAGTGAAATATCTTCACATAAAAACTAGACAGAAGCATTCCCAGAAACTTCTCTGTGAAGTGTGCATTCAATTCACAGAGCTGAATCTTTCTTTTGATAGAGAAGTTTTGAGACACTCTTTCTGTAGAATCTGCAGGTGAATATCTGGAGCGCTTTGAGTCCTAGGCTGGAAAAGAAAGTATCTTCACATAGAAACTAGACAGAAGCATTCTCAAAGACTTCTCTGTGATGTGTGCATTCAACTCACAGAGTTGAAACATCCTTTTGATTTGGCAGTTTTAAAACAATCATTTGGTAGAATCTGCTAGTGGATATTTGCAGTATTTTGAGGCATATGCAGGAAAAGGTGATATCTTCACTTGAAAACTAGACAGAGGCATTCTCAGAAACTTCTTTCTGATGTGTGCCTTGAACTTCCGGAGTTGAACCTTCCTCTTCATAGAGCAGTTATATAATAGTCTTTAAGTATAATCTGCAAGTGGATATGTGGAGAACTTTGAGGACTGTGCTGGAAAAGGAAATGTCTTCCCATAGAAAGGAGACGGAAGCATTCTCAGAAGCTTCTCTGTGATGTCGGCATTCAACTCACAGAGTTGAACCTTCCTTTTGATAGAGCAGTTTTCAAACACACTTTGTGGATTCCGCAATTGGTTATTTGGAGAGTTTTGAGGCCTGTACTGGAAAAGGAAATATCTTCAGGTAAAAACTAGACAGAAGCATTCTCAGAAACTTCGTTGTGATGTTTGCATTCAACTCACGGAGTTGAACCCTCTTTTTGATTGCGCAGTTTTAAATCACTGTCTTTGTTGAATCTCCAAGTGGATATTTGGAGCGATTTGGGGCATATTCTGGAAAAGGAAATATCCTCACTTGAAAACTAGATAGAAGAAGTCCCAGAAACTCCTTTGTGACGTCTGCTTTCGACTCACAGAGTTGAACCTTCCTTTCCACAGAGCAGTTTGGAAACACTCTTTTTGTAGAATCTGCGAGTGGTTATTCGGAGAGCTTCGAGGCCCATGCTGGAAATGGAAATACCTTCACATAAAAACTAGACAGAAGCGTTCTCAGAAATTTCTCTGTGATGTGTGCATTGAACTCACAGAGTTGATCCTTCCTATTGATAGAGCAATTTTGTAACCCTGTTTTAGTAGAATCTGCAAGTGGATTCTTGGGGAGATTTGAGGCCTATGCTGGAAAACGAAATATCTTCACATAGAAACTAGACGGAAGCATTATCAGAAACTTCTCTGTGATGTGTGCATTAAACTCACAGAGTTGAACATTGCTTTTGATGGAGCAGTTTCGAAACACTCTTTTCGTAGAATCTGCAAGTGGTTATTTAGAGCGCTTTGAGGCCTACGCTGCAAATGGAAATATCTTCCCATAAAAACTAGACAGAAGCATTCTCAGAAATTCCTTTGTGATGTGTGCATTCAACTCACAGAGATGAAGCTTCCTTTTCACAGGGCACTTTTGAAACACTGTGTTTGTGGGAACTACAAGTGGATATTTGGAGTGATTGCGGCCTCTGGTGGAAAAGCAAATATCATCAAATGAAAACTACACATAGGCATTCTCAGAAACTTCTTTGTGTGTGTGCATTCAACTCACAGAGTTGAAGAGTCCTTTTGGTAGAGCAGTTTTGAAGCACTCTTTTTGTAGAATCTGCGAGTGGTTATTCGGAGAGCTTTGAGGCCCATGCTGGAAAAGGAAATATCTTCACATAAAAACTGGACAGAAGCATTCTCAGAAAATTCTCTGTGATGTGTGCATTCAACTCACAGAGTTGAGCCTGCCTTTTCATACAGCATTTTTGTAACACTCTTTCAGTATAATCTGCAAGTGGATCTTTGGGGCGCTTTGAGGCCTATGCTGGAAAACGAAATATCTTCACATAAAAATTAGACGGAAGCATTATCAGAAACTTCTCTGTGATGTGCGCATTCAACTCACAGGGTTGAACGTGCCTTTCGATACAGCCGTTTTCAAACGCTCGTTTTGTGGCATCTGCATTTCGGAATTTGGAGTGCTTTGAGGCCTATACTGGAAAAGGAAATATCCTCACATAGAAACTAGACAGAAGCATTCTCAGAAACTTCTTTGTGATGTGTGCATTCAACTCACAGGGTTCGACCTTCCTTTTGCTACAACAGTTTTGAAACACTCTTTTTGTAGAATCTGCAAGTGGTTATTTGGAGCGCTTCGAGGCCTATGAGTAAAAGGAAATATCTTCAGAGAAAACTAGCCAGAAGCATTCTCAGAAACTTCTGTGTGATGAGTACATTCCACTCACAGAGTTGAACGTTCCCTTTCACCGAGCAGTTCTGAAACACTCTTTTTGTAGAATCTGCAAGTGGCTACTTAGAGCGCTTTGAGACCTATGCTGGAAAGTGAAATATCTTCACATAAAAACTAGACAGAAGCATTCCCAGAAACTTCTCTGTGAAGTGTGCATTCAATTCACAGAGCTGAATCTTTCTTTTGATAGAGAAGTTTTGAGACACTCTTTCTGTAGAATCTGCAGGTGAATATCTGGAGCGCTTTGAGTCCTAGGCTGGAAAAGAAAGTATCTTCACATAGAAACTAGACAGAAGCATTCTCAAAGACTTCTCTGTGATGTGTGCATTCAACTCACAGAGTTGAAACATCCTTTTGATTTGGCAGTTTTAAAACAATCATTTTGTAGAATCTGCTAGTGGATATTTGCAGTATTTTGAGGCATATGCAGGAAAAGGTGATATCTTCACTTGAAAACTAGACAGAGGCATTCTCAGAAACTTCTTTCTGATGTGTGCCTTGAACTTCCGGAGTTGAACCTTCCTCTTCATAGAGCAGTTATATAATAGTCTTTAAGTATAATCTGCAAGTGGATATGTGGAGAACTTTGAGGACTGTGCTGGAAAAGGAAATGTCTTCCCATAGAAAGGAGACGGAAGCATTCTCAGAAGCTTCTCTGTGATGTCGGCATTCAACTCACAGAGTTGAACCTTCCTTTTGATAGAGCAGTTTTCAAACACACTTTGTGGATTCCGCAATTGGTTATTTGGAGAGTTTTGAGGCCTGTACTGGAAAAGGAAATATCTTCAGGTAAAAACTAGACAGAAGCATTCTCAGAAACTTCGTTGTGATGTTTGCATTCAACTCACGGAGTTGAACCCTCTTTTTGATTGCGCAGTTTTAAATCACTGTCTTTGTTGAATCTCCAAGTGGATATTTGGAGCGATTTGGGGCATATTCTGGAAAAGGAAATATCCTCACTTGAAAACTAGATAGAAGAAGTCCCAGAAACTCCTTTGTGACGTCTGCTTTCGACTCACAGAGTTGAACCTTCCTTTTCACAGAGCAGTTTGGAAACACTCTTTTTGTAGAATCTGCGAGTGGTTATTCGGAGAGCTTCGAGGCCCATGCTGGAAATGGAAATACCTTCACATAAAAACTAGACAGAAGCGTTCTCAGAAATTTCTCTGTGATGTGTGCATTGAACTCACAGAGTTGATCCTTCCTATTGATAGAGCAATTTTGTAACCCTGTTTTAGTAGAATCTGCAAGTGGATTCTTGGGGAGATTTGAGGCCTATGCTGGAAAACGAAATATCTTCACATAGAAACTAGACGGAAGCATTATCAGAAACTTCTCTGTGATGTGTGCATTAAACTCACAGAGTTGAACATTGCTTTTGATGGAGCAGTTTCGAAACACTCTTTTCGTAGAATCTGCAAGTGGTTATTTAGAGCGCTTTGAGGCCTACGCTGCAAATGGAAATATCTTCCCATAAAAACTAGACAGAAGCATTCTCAGAAATTCCTTTGTGATGTGTGCATTCAACTCACAGAGATGAAGCTTCCTTTTCACAGGGCACTTTTGAAACACTGTGTTTGTGGGAACTACAAGTGGATATTTGGAGTGATTGCGGCCTCTGGTGGAAAAGCAAATATCATCAAATGAAAACTACACATAGGCATTCTCAGAAACTTCTTTGTGTGTGTGCATTCAACTCACAGAGTTGAAGAGTCCTTTTGGTAGAGCAGTTTTGAAGCACTCTTTTTGTAGAATCTGCGAGTGGTTATTCGGAGAGCTTTGAGGCCCATGCTGGAAAAGGAAATATCTTCACATAAAAACTGGACAGAAGCATTCTCAGAAAATTCTCTGTGATGTGTGCATTCAACTCACAGAGTTGAGCCTGCCTTTTCATACAGCATTTTTGTAACACTCTTTCAGTATAATCTGCAAGTGGATCTTTGGGGCGCTTTGAGGCCTATGCTGGAAAACGAAATATCTTCACATAAAAATTAGACGGAAGCATTATCAGAAACTTCTCTGTGATGTGCGCATTCAACTCACAGGGTTGAACGTGCCTTTCGATACAGCCGTTTTCAAACGCTCGTTTTGTGGCATCTGCATTTCGGAATTTGGAGTGCTTTGAGGCCTATACTGGAAAAGGAAATATCCTCACATAGAAACTAGACAGAAGCATTCTCAGAAACTTCTTTGTGATGTGTGCATTCAACTCACAGGGTTCGACCTTCCTTTTGCTACAACAGTTTTGAAACACTCTTTTTGTAGAATCTGCAAGTGGTTATTTGGAGCGCTTCGAGGCCTATGAGTAAAAGGAAATATCTTCAGAGAAAACTAGCCAGAAGCATTCTCAGAAACTTCTGTGTGATGAGTACATTCCACTCACAGAGTTGAACGTTCCCTTTCACCGAGCAGTTCTGAAACACTCTTTTTGTAGAATCTGCAAGTGGCTACTTAGAGCGCTTTGAGACCTATGCTGGAAAGTGAAATATCTTCACATAAAAACTAGACAGAAGCATTCCCAGAAACTTCTCTGTGAAGTGTGCATTCAATTCACAGAGCTGAATCTTTCTTTTGATAGAGAAGTTTTGAGACACTCTTTCTGTAGAATCTGCAGGTGAATATCTGGAGCGCTTTGAGTCCTAGGCTGGAAAAGAAAGTATCTTCACATAGAAACTAGACAGAAGCATTCTCAAAGACTTCTCTGTGATGTGTGCATTCAACTCACAGAGTTGAAACATCCTTTTGATTTGGCAGTTTTAAAACAATCATTTGGTAGAATCTGCTAGTGGATATTTGCAGTATTTTGAGGCATATGCAGGAAAAGGTAATATCTTCACTTGAAAACTAGACAGAGGCATTCTCAGAAACTTCTTTCTGATGTGTGCCTTGAACTTCCGGAGTTGAACCTTCCTCTTCATAGAGCAGTTATATAATAGTCTTTAAGTATAATCTGCAAGTGGATATGTGGAGAACTTTGAGGACTGTGCTGGAAAAGGAAATGTCTTCCCATAGAAAGGAGACGGAAGCATTCTCAGAAGCTTCTCTGTGATGTCGGCATTCAACTCACAGAGTTGAACCTTCCTTTTGATAGAGCAGTTTTCAAACACACTTTGTGGATTCCGCAATTGGTTATTTGGAGAGTTTTGAGGCCTGTACTGGAAAAGGAAATATCTTCAGGTAAAAACTAGACAGAAGCATTCTCAGAAACTTCGTTGTGATGTTTGCATTCAACTCACGGAGTTGAACCCTCTTTTTGATTGCGCAGTTTTAAATCACTGTCTTTGTTGAATCTCCAAGTGGATATTTGGAGCGATTTGGGGCATATTCTGGAAAAGGAAATATCCTCACTTGAAAACTAGATAGAAGAAGTCCCAGAAACTCCTTTGTGACGTCTGCTTTCGACTCACAGAGTTGAACCTTCCTTTCCACAGAGCAGTTTGGAAACACTCTTTTTGTAGAATCTGCGAGTGGTTATTCGGAGAGCTTCGAGGCCCATGCTGGAAATGGAAATACCTTCACATAAAAACTAGACAGAAGCGTTCTCAGAAATTTCTCTGTGATGTGTGCATTGAACTCACAGAGTTGATCCTTCCTATTGATAGAGCAATTTTGTAACCCTGTTTTAGTAGAATCTGCAAGTGGATTCTTGGGGAGATTTGAGGCCTATGCTGGAAAACGAAATATCTTCACATAGAAACTAGACGGAAGCATTATCAGAAACTTCTCTGTGATGTGTGCATTAAACTCACAGAGTTGAACATTGCTTTTGATGGAGCAGTTTCGAAACACTCTTTTCGTAGAATCTGCAAGTGGTTATTTAGAGCGCTTTGAGGCCTACGCTGCAAATGGAAATATCTTCCCATAAAAACTAGACAGAAGCATTCTCAGAAATTCCTTTGTGATGTGTGCATTCAACTCACAGAGATGAAGCTTCCTTTTCACAGGGCACTTTTGAAACACTGTGTTTGTGGGAACTACAAGTGGATATTTGGAGTGATTGCGGCCTCTGGTGGAAAAGCAAATATCATCAAATGAAAACTACACATAGGCATTCTCAGAAACTTCTTTGTGTGTGTGCATTCAACTCACAGAGTTGAAGAGTCCTTTTGGTAGAGCAGTTTTGAAGCACTCTTTTTGTAGAATCTGCGAGTGGTTATTCGGAGAGCTTTGAGGCCCATGCTGGAAAAGGAAATATCTTCACATAAAAACTGGACAGAAGCATTCTCAGAAAATTCTCTGTGATGTGTGCATTCAACTCACAGAGTTGAGCCTGCCTTTTCATACAGCATTTTTGTAACACTCTTTCAGTATAATCTGCAAGTGGATCTTTGGGGCGCTTTGAGGCCTATGCTGGAAAACGAAATATCTTCACATAAAAATTAGACGGAAGCATTATCAGAAACTTCTCTGTGATGTGCGCATTCAACTCACAGGGTTGAACGTGCCTTTCGATACAGCCGTTTTCAAACGCTCGTTTTGTGGCATCTGCATTTCGGAATTTGGAGTGCTTTGAGGCCTATACTGGAAAAGGAAATATCCTCACATAGAAACTAGACAGAAGCATTCTCAGAAACTTCTTTGTGATGTGTGCATTCAACTCACAGGGTTCGACCTTCCTTTTGCTACAACAGTTTTGAAACACTCTTTTTGTAGAATCTGCAAGTGGTTATTTGGAGCGCTTCGAGGCCTATGAGTAAAAGGAAATATCTTCAGAGAAAACTAGCCAGAAGCATTCTCAGAAACTTCTGTGTGATGAGTACATTCCACTCACAGAGTTGAACGTTCCCTTTCACCGAGCAGTTCTGAAACACTCTTTTTGTAGAATCTGCAAGTGGCTACTTAGAGCGCTTTGAGACCTATGCTGGAAAGTGAAATATCTTCACATAAAAACTAGACAGAAGCATTCCCAGAAACTTCTCTGTGAAGTGTGCATTCAATTCACAGAGCTGAATCTTTCTTTTGATAGAGAAGTTTTGAGACACTCTTTCTGTAGAATCTGCAGGTGAATATCTGGAGCGCTTTGAGTCCTAGGCTGGAAAAGAAAGTATCTTCACATAGAAACTAGACAGAAGCATTCTCAAAGACTTCTCTGTGATGTGTGCATTCAACTCACAGAGTTGAAACATCCTTTTGATTTGGCAGTTTTAAAACAATCATTTGGTAGAATCTGCTAGTGGATATTTGCAGTATTTTGAGGCATATGCAGGAAAAGGTGATATCTTCACTTGAAAACTAGACAGAGGCATTCTCAGAAACTTCTTTCTGATGTGTGCCTTGAACTTCCGGAGTTGAACCTTCCTCTTCATAGAGCAGTTATATAATAGTCTTTAAGTATAATCTGCAAGTGGATATGTGGAGAACTTTGAGGACTGTGCTGGAAAAGGAAATGTCTTCCCATAGAAAGGAGACGGAAGCATTCTCAGAAGCTTCTCTGTGATGTCGGCATTCAACTCACAGAGTTGAACCTTCCTTTTGATAGAGCAGTTTTCAAACACACTTTGTGGATTCCGCAATTGGTTATTTGGAGAGTTTTGAGGCCTGTACTGGAAAAGGAAATATCTTCAGGTAAAAACTAGACAGAAGCATTCTCAGAAACTTCGTTGTGATGTTTGCATTCAACTCACGGAGTTGAACCCTCTTTTTGATTGCGCAGTTTTAAATCACTGTCTTTGTTGAATCTCCAAGTGGATATTTGGAGCGATTTGGGGCATATTCTGGAAAAGGAAATATCCTCACTTGAAAACTAGATAGAAGAAGTCCCAGAAACTCCTTTGTGACGTCTGCTTTCGACTCACAGAGTTGAACCTTCCTTTTCACAGAGCAGTTTGGAAACACTCTTTTTGTAGAATCTGCGAGTGGTTATTCGGAGAGCTTCGAGGCCCATGCTGGAAATGGAAATACCTTCACATAAAAACTAGACAGAAGCGTTCTCAGAAATTTCTCTGTGATGTGTGCATTGAACTCACAGAGTTGATCCTTCCTATTGATAGAGCAATTTTGTAACCCTGTTTTAGTAGAATCTGCAAGTGGATTCTTGGGGAGATTTGAGGCCTATGCTGGAAAACGAAATATCTTCACATAGAAACTAGACGGAAGCATTATCAGAAACTTCTCTGTGATGTGTGCATTAAACTCACAGAGTTGAACATTGCTTTTGATGGAGCAGTTTCGAAACACTCTTTTCGTAGAATCTGCAAGTGGTTATTTAGAGCGCTTTGAGGCCTACGCTGCAAATGGAAATATCTTCCCATAAAAACTAGACAGAAGCATTCTCAGAAATTCCTTTGTGATGTGTGCATTCAACTCACAGAGATGAAGCTTCCTTTTCACAGGGCACTTTTGAAACACTGTGTTTGTGGGAACTACAAGTGGATATTTGGAGTGATTGCGGCCTCTGGTGGAAAAGCAAATATCATCAAATGAAAACTACACATAGGCATTCTCAGAAACTTCTTTGTGTGTGTGCATTCAACTCACAGAGTTGAAGAGTCCTTTTGGTAGAGCAGTTTTGAAGCACTCTTTTTGTAGAATCTGCGAGTGGTTATTCGGAGAGCTTTGAGGCCCATGCTGGAAAAGGAAATATCTTCACATAAAAACTGGACAGAAGCATTCTCAGAAAATTCTCTGTGATGTGTGCATTCAACTCACAGAGTTGAGCCTGCCTTTTCATACAGCATTTTTGTAACACTCTTTCAGTATAATCTGCAAGTGGATCTTTGGGGCGCTTTGAGGCCTATGCTGGAAAACGAAATATCTTCACATAAAAATTAGACGGAAGCATTATCAGAAACTTCTCTGTGATGTGCGCATTCAACTCACAGGGTTGAACGTGCCTTTTGATACAGCCGTTTTCAAACGCTCGTTTTGTGGCATCTGCATTTCGGAATTTGGAGTGCTTTGAGGCCTATACTGGAAAAGGAAATATCCTCACATAGAAACTAGACAGAAGCATTCTCAGAAACTTCTTTGTGATGTGTGCATTCAACTCACAGGGTTCGACCTTCCTTTTGCTACAACAGTTTTGAAACACTCTTTTTGTAGAATCTGCAAGTGGTTATTTGGAGCGCTTCGAGGCCTATGAGTAAAAGGAAATATCTTCAGAGAAAACTAGCCAGAAGCATTCTCAGAAACTTCTGTGTGATGAGTACATTCCACTCACAGAGTTGAACGTTCCCTTTCACCGAGCAGTTCTGAAACACTCTTTTTGTAGAATCTGCAAGTGGCTACTTAGAGCGCTTTGAGACCTATGCTGGAAAGTGAAATATCTTCACATAAAAACTAGACAGAAGCATTCCCAGAAACTTCTCTGTGAAGTGTGCATTCAATTCACGGAGCTGAATCTTTCTTTTGATAGAGAAGTTTTGAGACACTCTTTCTGTAGAATCTGCAGGTGAATATCTGGAGCGCTTTGAGTCCTAGGCTGGAAAAGAAAGTATCTTCACATAGAAACTAGACAGAAGCATTCTCAAAGACTTCTCTGTGATGTGTGCATTCAACTCACAGAGTTGAAACATCCTTTTGATTTGGCAGTTTTAAAACAATCATTTTGTAGAATCTGCTAGTGGATATTTGCAGTATTTTGAGGCATATGCAGGAAAAGGTGATATCTTCACTTGAAAACTAGACAGAGGCATTCTCAGAAACTTCTTTCTGATGTGTGCCTTGAACTTCCGGAGTTGAACCTTCCTCTTCATAGAGCAGTTATATAATAGTCTTTAAGTATAATCTGCAAGTGGATATGTGGAGAACTTTGAGGACTGTGCTGGAAAAGGAAATGTCTTCCCATAGAAAGGAGACGGAAGCATTCTCAGAAGCTTCTCTGTGATGTCGGCATTCAACTCACAGAGTTGAACCTTCCTTTTGATAGAGCAGTTTTCAAACACACTTTGTGGATTCCGCAATTGGTTATTTGGAGAGTTTTGAGGCCTGTACTGGAAAAGGAAATATCTTCAGGTAAAAACTAGACAGAAGCATTCTCAGAAACTTCGTTGTGATGTTTGCATTCAACTCACGGAGTTGAACCCTCTTTTTGATTGCGCAGTTTTAAATCACTGTCTTTGTTGAATCTCCAAGTGGATATTTGGAGCGATTTGGGGCATATTCTGGAAAAGGAAATATCCTCACTTGAAAACTAGATAGAAGAAGTCCCAGAAACTCCTTTGTGACGTCTGCTTTCGACTCACAGAGTTGAACCTTCCTTTTCACAGAGCAGTTTGGAAACACTCTTTTTGTAGAATCTGCGAGTGGTTATTCGGAGAGCTTCGAGGCCCATGCTGGAAATGGAAATACCTTCACATAAAAACTAGACAGAAGCGTTCTCAGAAATTTCTCTGTGATGTGTGCATTGAACTCACAGAGTTGATCCTTCCTATTGATAGAGCAATTTTGTAACCCTGTTTTAGTAGAATCTGCAAGTGGATTCTTGGGGAGATTTGAGGCCTATGCTGGAAAACGAAATATCTTCACATAGAAACTAGACGGAAGCATTATCAGAAACTTCTCTGTGATGTGTGCATTAAACTCACAGAGTTGAACATTGCTTTTGATGGAGCAGTTTCGAAACACTCTTTTCGTAGAATCTGCAAGTGGTTATTTAGAGCGCTTTGAGGCCTACGCTGCAAATGGAAATATCTTCCCATAAAAACTAGACAGAAGCATTCTCAGAAATTCCTTTGTGATGTGTGCATTCAACTCACAGAGATGAAGCTTCCTTTTCACAGGGCACTTTTGAAACACTGTGTTTGTGGGAACTACAAGTGGATATTTGGAGTGATTGCGGCCTCTGGTGGAAAAGCAAATATCATCAAATGAAAACTACACATAGGCATTCTCAGAAACTTCTTTGTGTGTGTGCATTCAACTCACAGAGTTGAAGAGTCCTTTTGGTAGAGCAGTTTTGAAGCACTCTTTTTGTAGAATCTGCGAGTGGTTATTCGGAGAGCTTTGAGGCCCATGCTGGAAAAGGAAATATCTTCACATAAAAACTGGACAGAAGCATTCTCAGAAAATTCTCTGTGATGTGTGCATTCAACTCACAGAGTTGAGCCTGCCTTTTCATACAGCATTTTTGTAACACTCTTTCAGTATAATCTGCAAGTGGATCTTTGGGGCGCTTTGAGGCCTATGCTGGAAAACGAAATATCTTCACATAAAAATTAGACGGAAGCATTATCAGAAACTTCTCTGTGATGTGCGCATTCAACTCACAGGGTTGAACGTGCCTTTCGATACAGCCGTTTTCAAACGCTCGTTTTGTGGCATCTGCATTTCGGAATTTGGAGTGCTTTGAGGCCTATACTGGAAAAGGAAATATCCTCACATAGAAACTAGACAGAAGCATTCTCAGAAACTTCTTTGTGATGTGTGCATTCAACTCACAGGGTTCGACCTTCCTTTTGCTACAACAGTTTTGAAACACTCTTTTTGTAGAATCTGCAAGTGGTTATTTGGAGCGCTTCGAGGCCTATGAGTAAAAGGAAATATCTTCAGAGAAAACTAGCCAGAAGCATTCTCAGAAACTTCTGTGTGATGAGTACATTCCACTCACAGAGTTGAACGTTCCCTTTCACCGAGCAGTTCTGAAACACTCTTTTTGTAGAATCTGCAAGTGGCTACTTAGAGCGCTTTGAGACCTATGCTGGAAAGTGAAATATCTTCACATAAAAACTAGACAGAAGCATTCCCAGAAACTTCTCTGTGAAGTGTGCATTCAATTCACAGAGCTGAATCTTTCTTTTGATAGAGAAGTTTTGAGACACTCTTTCTGTAGAATCTGCAGGTGAATATCTGGAGCGCTTTGAGTCCTAGGCTGGAAAAGAAAGTATCTTCACATAGAAACTAGACAGAAGCATTCTCAAAGACTTCTCTGTGATGTGTGCATTCAACTCACAGAGTTGAAACATCCTTTTGATTTGGCAGTTTTAAAACAATCATTTGGTAGAATCTGCTAGTGGATATTTGCAGTATTTTGAGGCATATGCAGGAAAAGGTAATATCTTCACTTGAAAACTAGACAGAGGCATTCTCAGAAACTTCTTTCTGATGTGTGCCTTGAACTTCCGGAGTTGAACCTTCCTCTTCATAGAGCAGTTATATAATAGTCTTTAAGTATAATCTGCAAGTGGATATGTGGAGAACTTTGAGGACTGTGCTGGAAAAGGAAATGTCTTCCCATAGAAAGGAGACGGAAGCATTCTCAGAAGCTTCTCTGTGATGTCGGCATTCAACTCACAGAGTTGAACCTTCCTTTTGATAGAGCAGTTTTCAAACACACTTTGTGGATTCCGCAATTGGTTATTTGGAGAGTTTTGAGGCCTGTACTGGAAAAGGAAATATCTTCAGGTAAAAACTAGACAGAAGCATTCTCAGAAACTTCGTTGTGATGTTTGCATTCAACTCACGGAGTTGAACCCTCTTTTTGATTGCGCAGTTTTAAATCACTGTCTTTGTTGAATCTCCAAGTGGATATTTGGAGCGATTTGGGGCATATTCTGGAAAAGGAAATATCCTCACTTGAAAACTAGATAGAAGAAGTCCCAGAAACTCCTTTGTGACGTCTGCTTTCGACTCACAGAGTTGAACCTTCCTTTTCACAGAGCAGTTTGGAAACACTCTTTTTGTAGAATCTGCGAGTGGTTATTCGGAGAGCTTCGAGGCCCATGCTGGAAATGGAAATACCTTCACATAAAAACTAGACAGAAGCGTTCTCAGAAATTTCTCTGTGATGTGTGCATTGAACTCACAGAGTTGATCCTTCCTATTGATAGAGCAATTTTGTAACCCTGTTTTAGTAGAATCTGCAAGTGGATTCTTGGGGAGATTTGAGGCCTATGCTGGAAAACGAAATATCTTCACATAGAAACTAGACGGAAGCATTATCAGAAACTTCTCTGTGATGTGTGCATTAAACTCACAGAGTTGAACATTGCTTTTGATGGAGCAGTTTCGAAACACTCTTTTCGTAGAATCTGCAAGTGGTTATTTAGAGCGCTTTGAGGCCTACGCTGCAAATGGAAATATCTTCACATAAAAACTAGACAGAAGCATTCTCAGAAATTCCTTTGTGATGTGTGCATTCAACTCACAGAGATGAAGCTTCCTTTTCACAGGGCACTTTTGAAACACTGTGTTTGTGGGAACTACAAGTGGATATTTGGAGTGATTGCGGCCTCTGGTGGAAAAGCAAATATCATCAAATGAAAACTACACATAGGCATTCTCAGAAACTTCTTTGTGTGTGTGCATTCAACTCACAGAGTTGAAGAGTCCTTTTGGTAGAGCAGTTTTGAAGCACTCTTTTTGTAGAATCTGCGAGTGGTTATTCGGAGAGCTTTGAGGCCCATGCTGGAAAAGGAAATATCTTCACATAAAAACTGGACAGAAGCATTCTCAGAAAATTCTCTGTGATGTGTGCATTCAACTCACAGAGTTGAGCCTGCCTTTTCATACAGCATTTTTGTAACACTCTTTCAGTATAATCTGCAAGTGGATCTTTGGGGCGCTTTGAGGCCTATGCTGGAAAACGAAATATCTTCACATAAAAATTAGACGGAAGCATTATCAGAAACTTCTCTGTGATGTGCGCATTCAACTCACAGGGTTGAACGTGCCTTTCGATACAGCCGTTTTCAAACGCTCGTTTTGTGGCATCTGCATTTCGGAATTTGGAGTGCTTTGAGGCCTATACTGGAAAAGGAAATATCCTCACATAGAAACTAGACAGAAGCATTCTCAGAAACTTCTTTGTGATGTGTGCATTCAACTCACAGGGTTCGACCTTCCTTTTGCTACAACAGTTTTGAAACACTCTTTTTGTAGAATCTGCAAGTGGTTATTTGGAGCGCTTCGAGGCCTATGAGTAAAAGGAAATATCTTCAGAGAAAACTAGCCAGAAGCATTCTCAGAAACTTCTGTGTGATGAGTACATTCCACTCACAGAGTTGAACGTTCCCTTTCACCGAGCAGTTCTGAAACACTCTTTTTGTAGAATCTGCAAGTGGCTACTTAGAGCGCTTTGAGACCTATGCTGGAAAGTGAAATATCTTCACATAAAAACTAGACAGAAGCATTCCCAGAAACTTCTCTGTGAAGTGTGCATTCAATTCACAGAGCTGAATCTTTCTTTTGATAGAGAAGTTTTGAGACACTCTTTCTGTAGAATCTGCAGGTGAATATCTGGAGCGCTTTGAGTCCTAGGCTGGAAAAGAAAGTATCTTCACATAGAAACTAGACAGAAGCATTCTCAAAGACTTCTCTGTGATGTGTGCATTCAACTCACAGAGTTGAAACATCCTTTTGATTTGGCAGTTTTAAAACAATCATTTGGTAGAATCTGCTAGTGGATATTTGCAGTATTTTGAGGCATATGCAGGAAAAGGTAATATCTTCACTTGAAAACTAGACAGAGGCATTCTCAGAAACTTCTTTCTGATGTGTGCCTTGAACTTCCGGAGTTGAACCTTCCTCTTCATAGAGCAGTTATATAATAGTCTTTAAGTATAATCTGCAAGTGGATATGTGGAGAACTTTGAGGACTGTGCTGGAAAAGGAAATGTCTTCCCATAGAAAGGAGACGGAAGCATTCTCAGAAGCTTCTCTGTGATGTCGGCATTCAACTCACAGAGTTGAACCTTCCTTTTGATAGAGCAGTTTTCAAACACACTTTGTGGATTCCGCAATTGGTTATTTGGAGAGTTTTGAGGCCTGTACTGGAAAAGGAAATATCTTCAGGTAAAAACTAGACAGAAGCATTCTCAGAAACTTCGTTGTGATGTTTGCATTCAACTCACGGAGTTGAACCCTCTTTTTGATTGCGCAGTTTTAAATCACTGTCTTTGTTGAATCTCCAAGTGGATATTTGGAGCGATTTGGGGCATATTCTGGAAAAGGAAATATCCTCACTTGAAAACTAGATAGAAGAAGTCCCAGAAACTCCTTTGTGACGTCTGCTTTCGACTCACAGAGTTGAACCTTCCTTTTCACAGAGCAGTTTGGAAACACTCTTTTTGTAGAATCTGCGAGTGGTTATTCGGAGAGCTTCGAGGCCCATGCTGGAAATGGAAATACCTTCACATAAAAACTAGACAGAAGCGTTCTCAGAAATTTCTCTGTGATGTGTGCATTGAACTCACAGAGTTGATCCTTCCTATTGATAGAGCAATTTTGTAACCCTGTTTTAGTAGAATCTGCAAGTGGATTCTTGGGGAGATTTGAGGCCTATGCTGGAAAACGAAATATCTTCACATAGAAACTAGACGGAAGCATTATCAGAAACTTCTCTGTGATGTGTGCATTAAACTCACAGAGTTGAACATTGCTTTTGATGGAGCAGTTTCGAAACACTCTTTTCGTAGAATCTGCAAGTGGTTATTTAGAGCGCTTTGAGGCCTACGCTGCAAATGGAAATATCTTCCCATAAAAACTAGACAGAAGCATTCTCAGAAATTCCTTTGTGATGTGTGCATTCAACTCACAGAGATGAAGCTTCCTTTTCACAGGGCACTTTTGAAACACTGTGTTTGTGGGAACTACAAGTGGATATTTGGAGTGATTGCGGCCTCTGGTGGAAAAGCAAATATCATCAAATGAAAACTACACATAGGCATTCTCAGAAACTTCTTTGTGTGTGTGCATTCAACTCACAGAGTTGAAGAGTCCTTTTGGTAGAGCAGTTTTGAAGCACTCTTTTTGTAGAATCTGCGAGTGGTTATTCGGAGAGCTTTGAGGCCCATGCTGGAAAAGGAAATATCTTCACATAAAAACTGGACAGAAGCATTCTCAGAAAATTCTCTGTGATGTGTGCATTCAACTCACAGAGTTGAGCCTGCCTTTTCATACAGCATTTTTGTAACACTCTTTCAGTATAATCTGCAAGTGGATCTTTGGGGCGCTTTGAGGCCTATGCTGGAAAACGAAATATCTTCACATAAAAATTAGACGGAAGCATTATCAGAAACTTCTCTGTGATGTGCGCATTCAACTCACAGGGTTGAACGTGCCTTTCGATACAGCCGTTTTCAAACGCTCGTTTTGTGGCATCTGCATTTCGGAATTTGGAGTGCTTTGAGGCCTATACTGGAAAAGGAAATATCCTCACATAGAAACTAGACAGAAGCATTCTCAGAAACTTCTTTGTGATGTGTGCATTCAACTCACAGGGTTCGACCTTCCTTTTGCTACAACAGTTTTGAAACACTCTTTTTGTAGAATCTGCAAGTGGTTATTTGGAGCGCTTCGAGGCCTATGAGTAAAAGGAAATATCTTCAGAGAAAACTAGCCAGAAGCATTCTCAGAAACTTCTGTGTGATGAGTACATTCCACTCACAGAGTTGAACGTTCCCTTTCACCGAGCAGTTCTGAAACACTCTTTTTGTAGAATCTGCAAGTGGCTACTTAGAGCGCTTTGAGACCTATGCTGGAAAGTGAAATATCTTCACATAAAAACTAGACAGAAGCATTCCCAGAAACTTCTCTGTGAAGTGTGCATTCAATTCACAGAGCTGAATCTTTCTTTTGATAGAGAAGTTTTGAGACACTCTTTCTGTAGAATCTGCAGGTGAATATCTGGAGCGCTTTGAGTCCTAGGCTGGAAAAGAAAGTATCTTCACATAGAAACTAGACAGAAGCATTCTCAAAGACTTCTCTGTGATGTGTGCATTCAACTCACAGAGTTGAAACATCCTTTTGATTTGGCAGTTTTAAAACAATCATTTTGTAGAATCTGCTAGTGGATATTTGCAGTATTTTGAGGCATATGCAGGAAAAGGTGATATCTTCACTTGAAAACTAGACAGAGGCATTCTCAGAAACTTCTTTCTGATGTGTGCCTTGAACTTCCGGAGTTGAACCTTCCTCTTCATAGAGCAGTTATATAATAGTCTTTAAGTATAATCTGCAAGTGGATATGTGGAGAACTTTGAGGACTGTGCTGGAAAAGGAAATGTCTTCCCATAGAAAGGAGACGGAAGCATTCTCAGAAGCTTCTCTGTGATGTCGGCATTCAACTCACAGAGTTGAACCTTCCTTTTGATAGAGCAGTTTTCAAACACACTTTGTGGATTCCGCAATTGGTTATTTGGAGAGTTTTGAGGCCTGTACTGGAAAAGGAAATATCTTCAGGTAAAAACTAGACAGAAGCATTCTCAGAAACTTCGTTGTGATGTTTGCATTCAACTCACGGAGTTGAACCCTCTTTTTGATTGCGCAGTTTTAAATCACTGTCTTTGTTGAATCTCCAAGTGGATATTTGGAGCGATTTGGGGCATATTCTGGAAAAGGAAATATCCTCACTTGAAAACTAGATAGAAGAAGTCCCAGAAACTCCTTTGTGACGTCTGCTTTCGACTCACAGAGTTGAACCTTCCTTTTCACAGAGCAGTTTGGAAACACTCATTTTGTAGAATCTGCGAGTGGTTATTCGGAGAGCTTCGAGGCCCATGCTGGAAATGGAAATACCTTCACATAAAAACTAGACAGAAGCGTTCTCAGAAATTTCTCTGTGATGTGTGCATTGAACTCACAGAGTTGATCCTTCCTATTGATAGAGCAATTTTGTAACCCTGTTTTAGTAGAATCTGCAAGTGGATTCTTGGGGAGATTTGAGGCCTATGCTGGAAAACGAAATATCTTCACATAGAAACTAGACGGAAGCATTATCAGAAACTTCTCTGTGATGTGTGCATTAAACTCACAGAGTTGAACATTGCTTTTGATGGAGCAGTTTCGAAACACTCTTTTCGTAGAATCTGCAAGTGGTTATTTAGAGCGCTTTGAGGCCTACGCTGCAAATGGAAATATCTTCCCATAAAAACTAGACAGAAGCATTCTCAGAAATTCCTTTGTGATGTGTGCATTCAACTCACAGAGATGAAGCTTCCTTTTCACAGGGCACTTTTGAAACACTGTGTTTGTGGGAACTACAAGTGGATATTTGGAGTGATTGCGGCCTCTGGTGGAAAAGCAAATATCATCAAATGAAAACTACACATAGGCATTCTCAGAAACTTCTTTGTGTGTGTGCATTCAACTCACAGAGTTGAAGAGTCCTTTTGGTAGAGCAGTTTTGAAGCACTCTTTTTGTAGAATCTGCGAGTGGTTATTCGGAGAGCTTTGAGGCCCATGCTGGAAAAGGAAATATCTTCACATAAAAACTGGACAGAAGCATTCTCAGAAAATTCTCTGTGATGTGTGCATTCAACTCACAGAGTTGAGCCTGCCTTTTCATACAGCATTTTTGTAACACTCTTTCAGTATAATCTGCAAGTGGATCTTTGGGGCGCTTTGAGGCCTATGCTGGAAAACGAAATATCTTCACATAAAAATTAGACGGAAGCATTATCAGAAACTTCTCTGTGATGTGCGCATTCAACTCACAGGGTTGAACGTGCCTTTTGATACAGCCGTTTTCAAACGCTCGTTTTGTGGCATCTGCATTTCGGAATTTGGAGTGCTTTGAGGCCTATACTGGAAAAGGAAATATCCTCACATAGAAACTAGACAGAAGCATTCTCAGAAACTTCTTTGTGATGTGTGCATTCAACTCACAGGGTTCGACCTTCCTTTTGCTACAACAGTTTTGAAACACTCTTTTTGTAGAATCTGCAAGTGGTTATTTGGAGCGCTTCGAGGCCTATGAGTAAAAGGAAATATCTTCAGAGAAAACTAGCCAGAAGCATTCTCAGAAACTTCTGTGTGATGAGTACATTCCACTCACAGAGTTGAACGTTCCCTTTCACCGAGCAGTTCTGAAACACTCTTTTTGTAGAATCTGCAAGTGGCTACTTAGAGCGCTTTGAGACCTATGCTGGAAAGTGAAATATCTTCACATAAAAACTAGACAGAAGCATTCCCAGAAACTTCTCTGTGAAGTGTGCATTCAATTCACAGAGCTGAATCTTTCTTTTGATAGAGAAGTTTTGAGACACTCTTTCTGTAGAATCTGCAGGTGAATATCTGGAGCGCTTTGAGTCCTAGGCTGGAAAAGAAAGTATCTTCACATAGAAACTAGACAGAAGCATTCTCAAAGACTTCTCTGTGATGTGTGCATTCAACTCACAGAGTTGAAACATCCTTTTGATTTGGCAGTTTTAAAACAATCATTTTGTAGAATCTGCTAGTGGATATTTGCAGTATTTTGAGGCATATGCAGGAAAAGGTGATATCTTCACTTGAAAACTAGACAGAGGCATTCTCAGAAACTTCTTTCTGATGTGTGCCTTGAACTTCCGGAGTTGAACCTTCCTCTTCATAGAGCAGTTATATAATAGTCTTTAAGTATAATCTGCAAGTGGATATGTGGAGAACTTTGAGGACTGTGCTGGAAAAGGAAATGTCTTCCCATAGAAAGGAGACGGAAGCATTCTCAGAAGCTTCTCTGTGATGTCGGCATTCAACTCACAGAGTTGAACCTTCCTTTTGATAGAGCAGTTTTCAAACACACTTTGTGGATTCCGCAATTGGTTATTTGGAGAGTTTTGAGGCCTGTACTGGAAAAGGAAATATCTTCAGGTAAAAACTAGACAGAAGCATTCTCAGAAACTTCGTTGTGATGTTTGCATTCAACTCACGGAGTTGAACCCTCTTTTTGATTGCGCAGTTTTAAATCACTGTCTTTGTTGAATCTCCAAGTGGATATTTGGAGCGATTTGGGGCATATTCTGGAAAAGGAAATATCCTCACTTGAAAACTAGATAGAAGAAGTCCCAGAAACTCCTTTGTGACGTCTGCTTTCGACTCACAGAGTTGAACCTTCCTTTTCACAGAGCAGTTTGGAAACACTCTTTTTGTAGAATCTGCGAGTGGTTATTCGGAGAGCTTCGAGGCCCATGCTGGAAATGGAAATACCTTCACATAAAAACTAGACAGAAGCGTTCTCAGAAATTTCTCTGTGATGTGTGCATTGAACTCACAGAGTTGATCCTTCCTATTGATAGAGCAATTTTGTAACCCTGTTTTAGTAGAATCTGCAAGTGGATTCTTGGGGAGATTTGAGGCCTATGCTGGAAAACGAAATATCTTCACATAGAAACTAGACGGAAGCATTATCAGAAACTTCTCTGTGATGTGTGCATTAAACTCACAGAGTTGAACATTGCTTTTGATGGAGCAGTTTCGAAACACTCTTTTCGTAGAATCTGCAAGTGGTTATTTAGAGCGCTTTGAGGCCTACGCTGCAAATGGAAATATCTTCACATAAAAACTAGACAGAAGCATTCTCAGAAATTCCTTTGTGATGTGTGCATTCAACTCACAGAGATGAAGCTTCCTTTTCACAGGGCACTTTTGAAACACTGTGTTTGTGGGAACTACAAGTGGATATTTGGAGTGATTGCGGCCTCTGGTGGAAAAGCAAATATCATCAAATGAAAACTACACATAGGCATTCTCAGAAACTTCTTTGTGTGTGTGCATTCAACTCACAGAGTTGAAGAGTCCTTTTGGTAGAGCAGTTTTGAAGCACTCTTTTTGTAGAATCTGCGAGTGGTTATTCGGAGAGCTTTGAGGCCCATGCTGGAAAAGGAAATATCTTCACATAAAAACTGGACAGAAGCATTCTCAGAAAATTCTCTGTGATGTGTGCATTCAACTCACAGAGTTGAGCCTGCCTTTTCATACAGCATTTTTGTAACACTCTTTCAGTATAATCTGCAAGTGGATCTTTGGGGCGCTTTGAGGCCTATGCTGGAAAACGAAATATCTTCACATAAAAATTAGACGGAAGCATTATCAGAAACTTCTCTGTGATGTGCGCATTCAACTCACAGGGTTGAACGTGCCTTTCGATACAGCCGTTTTCAAACGCTCGTTTTGTGGCATCTGCATTTCGGAATTTGGAGTGCTTTGAGGCCTATACTGGAAAAGGAAATATCCTCACATAGAAACTAGACAGAAGCATTCTCAGAAACTTCTTTGTGATGTGTGCATTCAACTCACAGGGTTCGACCTTCCTTTTGCTACAACAGTTTTGAAACACTCTTTTTGTAGAATCTGCAAGTGGTTATTTGGAGCGCTTCGAGGCCTATGAGTAAAAGGAAATATCTTCAGAGAAAACTAGCCAGAAGCATTCTCAGAAACTTCTGTGTGATGAGTACATTCCACTCACAGAGTTGAACGTTCCCTTTCACCGAGCAGTTCTGAAACACTCTTTTTGTAGAATCTGCAAGTGGCTACTTAGAGCGCTTTGAGACCTATGCTGGAAAGTGAAATATCTTCACATAAAAACTAGACAGAAGCATTCCCAGAAACTTCTCTGTGAAGTGTGCATTCAATTCACAGAGCTGAATCTTTCTTTTGATAGAGAAGTTTTGAGACACTCTTTCTGTAGAATCTGCAGGTGAATATCTGGAGCGCTTTGAGTCCTAGGCTGGAAAAGAAAGTATCTTCACATAGAAACTAGACAGAAGCATTCTCAAAGACTTCTCTGTGATGTGTGCATTCAACTCACAGAGTTGAAACATCCTTTTGATTTGGCAGTTTTAAAACAATCATTTGGTAGAATCTGCTAGTGGATATTTGCAGTATTTTGAGGCATATGCAGGAAAAGGTAATATCTTCACTTGAAAACTAGACAGAGGCATTCTCAGAAACTTCTTTCTGATGTGTGCCTTGAACTTCCGGAGTTGAACCTTCCTCTTCATAGAGCAGTTATATAATAGTCTTTAAGTATAATCTGCAAGTGGATATGTGGAGAACTTTGAGGACTGTGCTGGAAAAGGAAATGTCTTCCCATAGAAAGGAGACGGAAGCATTCTCAGAAGCTTCTCTGTGATGTCGGCATTCAACTCACAGAGTTGAACCTTCCTTTTGATAGAGCAGTTTTCAAACACACTTTGTGGATTCCGCAATTGGTTATTTGGAGAGTTTTGAGGCCTGTACTGGAAAAGGAAATATCTTCAGGTAAAAACTAGACAGAAGCATTCTCAGAAACTTCGTTGTGATGTTTGCATTCAACTCACGGAGTTGAACCCTCTTTTTGATTGCGCAGTTTTAAATCACTGTCTTTGTTGAATCTCCAAGTGGATATTTGGAGCGATTTGGGGCATATTCTGGAAAAGGAAATATCCTCACTTGAAAACTAGATAGAAGAAGTCCCAGAAACTCCTTTGTGACGTCTGCTTTCGACTCACAGAGTTGAACCTTCCTTTTCACAGAGCAGTTTGGAAACACTCTTTTTGTAGAATCTGCGAGTGGTTATTCGGAGAGCTTCGAGGCCCATGCTGGAAATGGAAATACCTTCACATAAAAACTAGACAGAAGCGTTCTCAGAAATTTCTCTGTGATGTGTGCATTGAACTCACAGAGTTGATCCTTCCTATTGATAGAGCAATTTTGTAACCCTGTTTTAGTAGAATCTGCAAGTGGATTCTTGGGGAGATTTGAGGCCTATGCTGGAAAACGAAATATCTTCACATAGAAACTAGACGGAAGCATTATCAGAAACTTCTCTGTGATGTGTGCATTAAACTCACAGAGTTGAACATTGCTTTTGATGGAGCAGTTTCGAAACACTCTTTTCGTAGAATCTGCAAGTGGTTATTTAGAGCGCTTTGAGGCCTACGCTGCAAATGGAAATATCTTCACATAAAAACTAGACAGAAGCATTCTCAGAAATTCCTTTGTGATGTGTGCATTCAACTCACAGAGATGAAGCTTCCTTTTCACAGGGCACTTTTGAAACACTGTGTTTGTGGGAACTACAAGTGGATATTTGGAGTGATTGCGGCCTCTGGTGGAAAAGCAAATATCATCAAATGAAAACTACACATAGGCATTCTCAGAAACTTCTTTGTGTGTGTGCATTCAACTCACAGAGTTGAAGAGTCCTTTTGGTAGAGCAGTTTTGAAGCACTCTTTTTGTAGAATCTGCGAGTGGTTATTCGGAGAGCTTTGAGGCCCATGCTGGAAAAGGAAATATCTTCACATAAAAACTGGACAGAAGCATTCTCAGAAAATTCTCTGTGATGTGTGCATTCAACTCACAGAGTTGAGCCTGCCTTTTCATACAGCATTTTTGTAACACTCTTTCAGTATAATCTGCAAGTGGATCTTTGGGGCGCTTTGAGGCCTATGCTGGAAAACGAAATATCTTCACATAAAAATTAGACGGAAGCATTATCAGAAACTTCTCTGTGATGTGCGCATTCAACTCGCAGGGTTGAACGTGCCTTTCGATACAGCCGTTTTCAAACGCTCGTTTTGTGGCATCTGCATTTCGGAATTTGGAGTGCTTTGAGGCCTATACTGGAAAAGGAAATATCCTCACATAGAAACTAGACAGAAGCATTCTCAGAAACTTCTTTGTGATGTGTGCATTCAACTCACAGGGTTCGACCTTCCTTTTGCTACAACAGTTTTGAAACACGCTTTTTGTAGAATCTGCAAGTGGTTATTTGGAGCGCTTCGAGGCCTATGAGTAAAAGGAAATATCTTCAGAGAAAACTAGCCAGAAGCATTCTCAGAAACTTCTGTGTGATGAGTACATTCCACTCACAGAGTTGAACGTTCCCTTTCACCGAGCAGTTCTGAAACACTCTTTTTGTAGAATCTGCAAGTGGCTACTTAGAGCGCTTTGAGACCTATGCTGGAAAGTGAAATATCTTCACATAAAAACTAGACAGAAGCATTCCCAGAAACTTCTCTGTGAAGTGTGCATTCAATTCACAGAGCTGAATCTTTCTTTTGATAGAGAAGTTTTGAGACACTCTTTCTGTAGAATCTGCAGGTGAATATCTGGAGCGCTTTGAGTCCTAGGCTGGAAAAGAAAGTATCTTCACATAGAAACTAGACAGAAGCATTCTCAAAGACTTCTCTGTGATGTGTGCATTCAACTCACAGAGTTGAAACATCCTTTTGATTTGGCAGTTTTAAAACAATCATTTGGTAGAATCTGCTAGTGGATATTTGCAGTATTTTGAGGCATATGCAGGAAAAGGTAATATCTTCACTTGAAAACTAGACAGAGGCATTCTCAGAAACTTCTTTCTGATGTGTGCCTTGAACTTCCGCAGTTGAACCTTCCTCTTCATAGAGCAGTTATATAATAGTCTTTAAGTATAATCTGCAAGTGGATATGTGGAGAACTTTGAGGACTGTGCTGGAAAAGGAAATGTCTTCCCATAGAAAGGAGACGGAAGCGTTCTCAGAAGCTTCTCTGTGATGTCGGCATTCAACTCACAGAGTTGAACCTTCCTTTTGATAGAGCAGTTTTCAAACACACTTTGTGGATTCCGCAATTGGTTATTTGGAGAGTTTTGAGGCCTGTACTGGAAAAGGAAATATCTTCAGGTAAAAACTAGACAGAAGCATTCTCAGAAACTTCGTTGTGATGTTTGCATTCAACTCACGGAGTTGAACCCTCTTTTTGATTGCGCAGTTTTAAATCACTGTCTTTGTTGAATCTCCAAGTGGATATTTGGAGCGATTTGGGGCATATTCTGGAAAAGGAAATATCCTCACTTGAAAACTAGATAGAAGAAGTCCCAGAAACTCCTTTGTGACGTCTGCTTTCGACTCACAGAGTTGAACCTTCCTTTTCACAGAGCAGTTTGGAAACACTCTTTTTGTAGAATCTGCGAGTGGTTATTCGGAGAGCTTCGAGGCCCATGCTGGAAATGGAAATACCTTCACATAAAAACTAGACAGAAGCGTTCTCAGAAATTTCTCTGTGATGTGTGCATTGAACTCACAGAGTTGATCCTTCCTATTGATAGAGCAATTTTGTAACCCTGTTTTAGTAGAATCTGCAAGTGGATTCTTGGGGAGATTTGAGGCCTATGCTGGAAAACGAAATATCTTCACATAGAAACTAGACGGAAGCATTATCAGAAACTTCTCTGTGATGTGTGCATTAAACTCACAGAGTTGAACATTGCTTTTGATGGAGCAGTTTCGAAACACTCTTTTCGTAGAATCTGCAAGTGGTTATTTAGAGCGCTTTGAGGCCTACGCTGCAAATGGAAATATCTTCACATAAAAACTAGACAGAAGCATTCTCAGAAATTCCTTTGTGATGTGTGCATTCAACTCACAGAGATGAAGCTTCCTTTTCACAGGGCACTTTTGAAACACTGTGTTTGTGGGAACTACAAGTGGATATTTGGAGTGATTGCGGCCTCTGGTGGAAAAGCAAATATCATCAAATGAAAACTACACATAGGCATTCTCAGAAACTTCTTTGTGTGTGTGCATTCAACTCACAGAGTTGAAGAGTCCTTTTGGTAGAGCAGTTTTGAAGCACTCTTTTTGTAGAATCTGCGAGTGGTTATTCGGAGAGCTTTGAGGCCCATGCTGGAAAAGGAAATATCTTCACATAAAAACTGGACAGAAGCATTCTCAGAAAATTCTCTGTGATGTGTGCATTCAACTCACAGAGTTGAGCCTGCCTTTTCATACAGCATTTTTGTAACACTCTTTCAGTATAATCTGCAAGTGGATCTTTGGGGCGCTTTGAGGCCTATGCTGGAAAACGAAATATCTTCACATAAAAATTAGACGGAAGCATTATCAGAAACTTCTCTGTGATGTGCGCATTCAACTCACAGGGTTGAACGTGCCTTTCGATACAGCCGTTTTCAAACGCTCGTTTTGTGGCATCTGCATTTCGGAATTTGGAGTGCTTTGAGGCCTATACTGGAAAAGGAAATATCCTCACATAGAAACTAGACAGAAGCATTCTCAGAAACTTCTTTGTGATGTGTGCATTCAACTCACAGGGTTCGACCTTCCTTTTGCTACAACAGTTTTGAAACACGCTTTTTGTAGAATCTGCAAGTGGTTATTTGGAGCGCTTCGAGGCCTATGAGTAAAAGGAAATATCTTCAGAGAAAACTAGCCAGAAGCATTCTCAGAAACTTCTGTGTGATGAGTACATTCCACTCACAGAGTTGAACGTTCCCTTTCACCGAGCAGTTCTGAAACACTCTTTTTGTAGAATCTGCAAGTGGCTACTTAGAGCGCTTTGAGACCTATGCTGGAAAGTGAAATATCTTCACATAAAAACTAGACAGAAGCATTCCCAGAAACTTCTCTGTGAAGTGTGCATTCAATTCACAGAGCTGAATCTTTCTTTTGATAGAGAAGTTTTGAGACACTCTTTCTGTAGAATCTGCAGGTGAATATCTGGAGCGCTTTGAGTCCTAGGCTGGAAAAGAAAGTATCTTCACATAGAAACTAGACAGAAGCATTCTCAAAGACTTCTCTGTGATGTGTGCATTCAACTCACAGAGTTGAAACATCCTTTTGATTTGGCAGTTTTAAAACAATCATTTTGTAGAATCTGCTAGTGGATATTTGCAGTATTTTGAGGCATATGCAGGAAAAGGTAATATCTTCACTTGAAAACTAGACAGAGGCATTCTCAGAAACTTCTTTCTGATGTGTGCCTTGAACTTCCGCAGTTGAACCTTCCTCTTCATAGAGCAGTTATATAATAGTCTTTAAGTATAATCTGCAAGTGGATATGTGGAGAACTTTGAGGACTGTGCTGGAAAAGGAAATGTCTTCCCATAGAAAGGAGACGGAAGCGTTCTCAGAAGCTTCTCTGTGATGTCGGCATTCAACTCACAGAGTTGAACCTTCCTTTTGATAGAGCAGTTTTCAAACACACTTTGTGGATTCCGCAATTGGTTATTTGGAGAGTTTTGAGGCCTGTACTGGAAAAGGAAATATCTTCAGGTAAAAACTAGACAGAAGCATTCTCAGAAACTTCGTTGTGATGTTTGCATTCAACTCACGGAGTTGAACCCTCTTTTTGATTGCGCAGTTTTAAATCACTGTCTTTGTTGAATCTCCAAGTGGATATTTGGAGCGATTTGGGGCATATTCTGGAAAAGGAAATATCCTCACTTGAAAACTAGATAGAAGAAGTCCCAGAAACTCCTTTGTGACGTCTGCTTTCGACTCACAGAGTTGAACCTTCCTTTTCACAGAGCGGTTTGGAAACACTCTTTTTGTAGAATCTGCGAGTGGTTATTCGGAGAGCTTCGAGGCCCATGCTGGAAATGGAAATACCTTCACATAAAAACTAGACAGAAGCGTTCTCAGAAATTTCTCTGTGATGTGTGCATTGAACTCACAGAGTTGATCCTTCCTATTGATAGAGCAATTTTGTAACCCTGTTTTAGTAGAATCTGCAAGTGGATTCTTGGGGAGATTTGAGGCCTATGCTGGAAAACGAAATATCTTCACATAGAAACTAGACGGAAGCATTATCAGAAACTTCTCTGTGATGTGTGCATTAAACTCACAGAGTTGAACATTGCTTTTGATGGAGCAGTTTCGAAACACTCTTTTCGTAGAATCTGCAAGTGGTTATTTAGAGCGCTTTGAGGCCTACGCTGCAAATGGAAATATCTTCACATAAAAACTAGACAGAAGCATTCTCAGAAATTCCTTTGTGATGTGTGCATTCAACTCACAGAGATGAAGCTTCCTTTTCACAGGGCACTTTTGAAACACTGTGTTTGTGGGAACTACAAGTGGATATTTGGAGTGATTGCGGCCTCTGGTGGAAAAGCAAATATCATCAAATGAAAACTACACATAGGCATTCTCAGAAACTTCTTTGTGTGTGTGCATTCAACTCACAGAGTTGAAGAGTCCTTTTGGTAGAGCAGTTTTGAAGCACTCTTTTTGTAGAATCTGCGAGTGGTTATTCGGAGAGCTTTGAGGCCCATGCTGGAAAAGGAAATATCTTCACATAAAAACTGGACAGAAGCATTCTCAGAAAATTCTCTGTGATGTGTGCATTCAACTCACAGAGTTGAGCCTGCCTTTTCATACAGCATTTTTGTAACACTCTTTCAGTATAATCTGCAAGTGGATCTTTGGGGCGCTTTGAGGCCTATGCTGGAAAACGAAATATCTTCACATAAAAATTAGACGGAAGCATTATCAGAAACTTCTCTGTGATGTGCGCATTCAACTCACAGGGTTGAACGTGCCTTTCGATACAGCCGTTTTCAAACGCTCGTTTTGTGGCATCTGCATTTCGGAATTTGGAGTGCTTTGAGGCCTATACTGGAAAAGGAAATATCCTCACATAGAAACTAGACAGAAGCATTCTCAGAAACTTCTTTGTGATGTGTGCATTCAACTCACAGGGTTCGACCTTCCTTTTGCTACAACAGTTTTGAAACACGCTTTTTGTAGAATCTGCAAGTGGTTATTTGGAGCGCTTCGAGGCCTATGAGTAAAAGGAAATATCTTCAGAGAAAACTAGCCAGAAGCATTCTCAGAAACTTCTGTGTGATGAGTACATTCCACTCACAGAGTTGAACGTTCCCTTTCACCGAGCAGTTCTGAAACACTCTTTTTGTAGAATCTGCAAGTGGCTACTTAGAGCGCTTTGAGACCTATGCTGGAAAGTGAAATATCTTCACATAAAAACTAGACAGAAGCATTCCCAGAAACTTCTCTGTGAAGTGTGCATTCAATTCACAGAGCTGAATCTTTCTTTTGATAGAGAAGTTTTGAGACACTCTTTCTGTAGAATCTGCAGGTGAATATCTGGAGCGCTTTGAGTCCTAGGCTGGAAAAGAAAGTATCTTCACATAGAAACTAGACAGAAGCATTCTCAAAGACTTCTCTGTGATGTGTGCATTCAACTCACAGAGTTGAAACATCCTTTTGATTTGGCAGTTTTAAAACAATCATTTTGTAGAATCTGCTAGTGGATATTTGCAGTATTTTGAGGCATATGCAGGAAAAGGTAATATCTTCACTTGAAAACTAGACAGAGGCATTCTCAGAAACTTCTTTCTGATGTGTGCCTTGAACTTCCGCAGTTGAACCTTCCTCTTCATAGAGCAGTTATATAATAGTCTTTAAGTATAATCTGCAAGTGGATATGTGGAGAACTTTGAGGACTGTGCTGGAAAAGGAAATGTCTTCCCATAGAAAGGAGACGGAAGCGTTCTCAGAAGCTTCTCTGTGATGTCGGCATTCAACTCACAGAGTTGAACCTTCCTTTTGATAGAGCAGTTTTCAAACACACTTTGTGGATTCCGCAATTGGTTATTTGGAGAGTTTTGAGGCCTGTACTGGAAAAGGAAATATCTTCAGGTAAAAACTAGACAGAAGCATTCTCAGAAACTTCGTTGTGATGTTTGCATTCAACTCACGGAGTTGAACCCTCTTTTTGATTGCGCAGTTTTAAATCACTGTCTTTGTTGAATCTCCAAGTGGATATTTGGAGCGATTTGGGGCATATTCTGGAAAAGGAAATATCCTCACTTGAAAACTAGATAGAAGAAGTCCCAGAAACTCCTTTGTGACGTCTGCTTTCGACTCACAGAGTTGAACCTTCCTTTTCACAGAGCAGTTTGGAAACACTCTTTTTGTAGAATCTGCGAGTGGTTATTCGGAGAGCTTCGAGGCCCATGCTGGAAATGGAAATACCTTCACATAAAAACTAGACAGAAGCGTTCTCAGAAATTTCTCTGTGATGTGTGCATTGAACTCACAGAGTTGATCCTTCCTATTGATAGAGCAATTTTGTAACCCTGTTTTAGTAGAATCTGCAAGTGGATTCTTGGGGAGATTTGAGGCCTATGCTGGAAAACGAAATATCTTCACATAGAAACTAGACGGAAGCATTATCAGAAACTTCTCTGTGATGTGTGCATTAAACTCACAGAGTTGAACATTGCTTTTGATGGAGCAGTTTCGAAACACTCTTTTCGTAGAATCTGCAAGTGGTTATTTAGAGCGCTTTGAGGCCTACGCTGCAAATGGAAATATCTTCACATAAAAACTAGACAGAAGCATTCTCAGAAATTCCTTTGTGATGTGTGCATTCAACTCACAGAGATGAAGCTTCCTTTTCACAGGGCACTTTTGAAACACTGTGTTTGTGGGAACTACAAGTGGATATTTGGAGTGATTGCGGCCTCTGGTGGAAAAGCAAATATCATCAAATGAAAACTACACATAGGCATTCTCAGAAACTTCTTTGTGTGTGTGCATTCAACTCACAGAGTTGAAGAGTCCTTTTGGTAGAGCAGTTTTGAAGCACTCTTTTTGTAGAATCTGCGAGTGGTTATTCGGAGAGCTTTGAGGCCCATGCTGGAAAAGGAAATATCTTCACATAAAAACTGGACAGAAGCATTCTCAGAAAATTCTCTGTGATGTGTGCATTCAACTCACAGAGTTGAGCCTGCCTTTTCATACAGCATTTTTGTAACACTCTTTCAGTATAATCTGCAAGTGGATCTTTGGGGCGCTTTGAGGCTTATGCTGGAAAACGAAATATCTTCACATAAAAATTAGACGGAAGCATTATCAGAAACTTCTCTGTGATGTGCGCATTCAACTCACAGGGTTGAACGTGCCTTTCGATACAGCCGTTTTCAAACGCTCGTTTTGTGGCATCTGCATTTCGGAATTTGGAGTGCTTTGAGGCCTATACTGGAAAAGGAAATATCCTCACATAGAAACTAGACAGAAGCATTCTCAGAAACTTCTTTGTGATGTGTGCATTCAACTCACAGGGTTCGACCTTCCTTTTGCTACAACAGTTTTGAAACACGCTTTTTGTAGAATCTGCAAGTGGTTATTTGGAGCGCTTCGAGGCCTATGAGTAAAAGGAAATATCTTCAGAGAAAACTAGCCAGAAGCATTCTCAGAAACTTCTGTGTGATGAGTACATTCCACTCACAGAGTTGAACGTTCCCTTTCACCGAGCAGTTCTGAAACACTCTTTTTGTAGAATCTGCAAGTGGCTACTTAGAGCGCTTTGAGACCTATGCTGGAAAGTGAAATATCTTCACATAAAAACTAGACAGAAGCATTCCCAGAAACTTCTCTGTGAAGTGTGCATTCAATTCACAGAGCTGAATCTTTCTTTTGATAGAGAAGTTTTGAGACACTCTTTCTGTAGAATCTGCAGGTGAATATCTGGAGCGCTTTGAGTCCTAGGCTGGAAAAGAAAGTATCTTCACATAGAAACTAGACAGAAGCATTCTCAAAGACTTCTCTGTGATGTGTGCATTCAACTCACAGAGTTGAAACATCCTTTTGATTTGGCAGTTTTAAAACAATCATTTTGTAGAATCTGCTAGTGGATATTTGCAGTATTTTGAGGCATATGCAGGAAAAGGTAATATCTTCACTTGAAAACTAGACAGAGGCATTCTCAGAAACTTCTTTCTGATGTGTGCCTTGAACTTCCGCAGTTGAACCTTCCTCTTCATAGAGCAGTTATATAATAGTCTTTAAGTATAATCTGCAAGTGGATATGTGGAGAACTTTGAGGACTGTGCTGGAAAAGGAAATGTCTTCCCATAGAAAGGAGACGGAAGCGTTCTCAGAAGCTTCTCTGTGATGTCGGCATTCAACTCACAGAGTTGAACTTTCCTTTTGATAGAGCAGTTTTCAAACACACTTTGTGGATTCCGCAATTGGTTATTTGGAGAGTTTTGAGGCCTGTACTGGAAAAGGAAATATCTTCAGGTAAAAACTAGACAGAAGCATTCTCAGAAACTTCGTTGTGATGTTTGCATTCAACTCACGGAGTTGAACCCTCTTTTTGATTGCGCAGTTTTAAATCACTGTCTTTGTTGAATCTCCAAGTGGATATTTGGAGCGATTTGGGGCATATTCTGGAAAAGGAAATATCCTCACTTGAAAACTAGATAGAAGAAGTCCCAGAAACTCCTTTGTGACGTCTGCTTTCGACTCACAGAGTTGAACCTTCCTTTTCACAGAGCGGTTTGGAAACACTCTTTTTGTAGAATCTGCGAGTGGTTATTCGGAGAGCTTCGAGGCCCATGCTGGAAATGGAAATACCTTCACATAAAAACTAGACAGAAGCGTTCTCAGAAATTTCTCTGTGATGTGTGCATTGAACTCACAGAGTTGATCCTTCCTATTGATAGAGCAATTTTGTAACCCTGTTTTAGTAGAATCTGCAAGTGGATTCTTGGGGAGATTTGAGGCCTATGCTGGAAAACGAAATATCTTCACATAGAAACTAGACGGAAGCATTATCAGAATCTTCTCTGTGATGTGTGCATTAAACTCACAGAGTTGAACATTGCTTTTGATGGAGCAGTTTCGAAACACTCTTTTCGTAGAATCTGCAAGTGGTTATTTAGAGCGCTTTGAGGCCTACGCTGCAAATGGAAATATCTTCACATAAAAACTAGACAGAAGCATTCTCAGAAATTCCTTTGTGATGTGTGCATTCAACTCACAGAGATGAAGCTTCCTTTTCATAGGGCACTTTTGAAACACTGTGTTTGTGGGAACTACAAGTGGATATTTGGAGTGATTGCGGCCTCTGGTGGAAAAGCAAATATCATCAAATGAAAACTACACATAGGCATTCTCAGAAACTTCTTTGTGTGTGTGCGTTCAACTCACAGAGTTGAAGAGTCCTTTTGGTAGAGCAGTTTTGAAGCACTCTTTTTGTAGAATCTGCGAGTGGTTATTCGGAGAGCTTTGAGGCCCATGCTGGAAAAGGAAATATCTTCACATAAAAACTGGACAGAAGCATTCTCAGAAAATTCTCTGTGATGTGTGCATTCAACTCACAGAGTTGAGCCTGCCTTTTCATACAGCATTTTTGTAACACTCTTTCAGTATAATCTGCAAGTGGATCTTTGGGGCGCTTTGAGGCCTATGCTGGAAAACGAAATATCTTCACATAAAAATTAGACGGAAGCATTATCAGAAACTTCTCTGTGATGTGCGCATTCAACTCACAGGGTTGAACGTGCCTTTCGATACAGCCGTTTTCAAACGCTCGTTTTGTGGCATCTGCATTTCGGAATTTGGAGTGCTTTGAGGCCTATACTGGAAAAGGAAATATCCTCACATAGAAACTAGACAGAAGCATTCTCAGAAACTTCTTTGTGATGTGTGCATTCAACTCACAGGGTTCGACCTTCCTTTTGCTACAACAGTTTTGAAACACGCTTTTTGTAGAATCTGCAAGTGGTTATTTGGAGCGCTTCGAGGCCTATGAGTAAAAGGAAATATCTTCAGAGAAAACTAGCCAGAAGCATTCTCAGAAACTTCTGTGTGATGAGTACATTCCACTCACAGAGTTGAACGTTCCCTTTCACCGAGCAGTTCTGAAACACTCTTTTTGTAGAATCTGCAAGTGGCTACTTAGAGCGCTTTGAGACCTATGCTGGAAAGTGAAATATCTTCACATAAAAACTAGACAGAAGCATTCCCAGAAACTTCTCTGTGAAGTGTGCATTCAATTCACAGAGCTGAATCTTTCTTTTGATAGAGAAGTTTTGAGACACTCTTTCTGTAGAATCTGCAGGTGAATATCTGGAGCGCTTTGAGTCCTAGGCTGGAAAAGAAAGTATCTTCACATAGAAACTAGACAGAAGCATTCTCAAAGACTTCTCTGTGATGTGTGCATTCAACTCACAGAGTTGAAACATCCTTTTGATTTGGCAGTTTTAAAACAATCATTTTGTAGAATCTGCTAGTGGATATTTGCAGTATTTTGAGGCATATGCAGGAAAAGGTAATATCTTCACTTGAAAACTAGACAGAGGCATTCTCAGAAACTTCTTTCTGATGTGTGCCTTGAACTTCCGCAGTTGAACCTTCCTCTTCATAGAGCAGTTATATAATAGTCTTTAAGTATAATCTGCAAGTGGATATGTGGAGAACTTTGAGGACTGTGCTGGAAAAGGAAATGTCTTCCCATAGAAAGGAGACGGAAGCATTCTCAGAAGCTTCTCTGTGATGTCGGCATTCAACTCACAGAGTTGAACCTTCCTTTTGATAGAGCAGTTTTCAAACACACTTTGTGGATTCTGCAATTGGTTATTTGGAGAGTTTTGAGGCCTGTACTGGAAAAGGAAATATCTTCAGGTAAAAACTAGACAGAAGCATTCTCAGAAACTTCGTTGTGATGTTTGCATTCAACTCACGCAGTTGAACCCTCTTTTTGATTGCGCAGTTTTAAATCACTGTCTTTGTTGAATCTCCAAGTGGATATTTGGAGCGATTTGGGGCATATTCTGGAAAAGGAAATATCCTCACTTGAAAACTAGATAGAAGAAGTCCCAGAAACTCCTTTGTGACGTCTGCTTTCGACTCACAGAGTTGAACCTTCCTTTTCACAGAGCAGTTTGGAAACACTCTTTTTGTAGAATCTGCGAGTGGTTATTCGGAGAGCTTCGAGGCCCATGCAGGAAATGGAAATACCTTCACATAAAAACTAGACAGAAGCGTTCTCAGAAATTTCTCTGTGATGTGTGCATTGATCTCACAGATTTGATCCTTCCTATTGATAGAGCATTTTTGTAACACTGTTTTAGTAGAATCTGCAAGTGGATTCTTGGGGAGATTTGAGGCCTATGCTGGAAAACGAAATATCTTCACATAGAAACTAGACGGAAGCATTATCAGAAACTTCTCTGTGATGTGTGCATTAAACTCACGGAGTTGAACATTGCTTTTGATGGAGCAGTTTTGAAACACTCTTTTCGTAGAATCTGCAAGTGGTTATTTAGAGCGCTTTGAGGCCTACGCTGCAAATGGAAATATCTTCACATAAAAACTAGACAGAAGCATTCTCAGAAATTCCTTTGTGATGTGTGCATTCAACTCACAGAGATGAAGCTTCCTTTTCACAGGGCACTTTTGAAACACTGTGTTTGTGGGAACTACAAGTGGATATTTGGAGTGATTGCGGCCTCTGGTGGAAAAGCAAGTATCATCAAATGAAAACTACACATAGGCATTCTCAGAAACTTCTTTGTGTGTGTGCATTCAACTCACAGAGTTGAAGAGTCCTTTTGGTAGAGCAGTTTTGAAGCACTCTTTTTGTAGAATCTGCGAGTGGTTATTCGGAGAGCTTTGAGGCCCATGCTGGAAAAGGAAATATCTTCACATAAAAACTGGACAGAAGCATTCTCAGAAAATTCTCTGTGATGTGTGCATTCAACTCACAGAGTTGAGCCTGCCTTTTCATACAGCATTTTTGTAACACTCTTTCAGTATAATCTGCAAGTGGATCTTTGGGGCGCTTTGAGGCCTATGCTGGAAAACGAAATATCTTCACATGAAAATTAGACGGAAGCATTATCAGAAACTTCTCTGTGATGTGCGCATTCAACTCACAGGGTTGAACGTGCCTTTTGATACAGCCGTTTTCAAACGCTCGTTTTGTGGCATCTGCATTTCGGAATTTGGAGTGCTTTGAGGCCTATACTGGAAAAGGAAATATCCTCACATAGAAACTAGACAGAAGCATTCTCAGAAACTTCTTTGTGATGTGTGCATTCAACTCACAGGGTTCGACCTTCCTTTTGCTACAACAGTTTTGAAACACTCTTTTTGTAGAATCTGCAAGTGGTTATTTGGAGCGCTTCGAGGCCTATGAGTAAAAGGAAATATCTTCAGAGAAAACTAGCCAGAAGCATTCTCAGAAACTTCTGTGTGATGAGTACATTCCACTCACAGAGTTGAACGTTCCCTTTCACCGAGCAGTTCTGAAACACTCTTTTTGTAGAATCTGCAAGTGGCTACTTAGAGCGCTTTGAGACCTATGCTGGAAAGTGAAATATCTTCACATAAAAACTAGACAGAAGCATTCCCAGAAACTTCTCTGTGAAGTGTGCATTCAATTCACAGAGCTGAATCTTTCTTTTGATAGAGAAGTTTTGAGACACTCTTTCTGTAGAATCTGCAGGTGAATATCTGGAGCGCTTTGAGTCCTAGGCTGGAAAAGAAAGTATCTTCACATAGAAACTAGACAGAAGCATTCTCAAAGACTTCTCTGTGATGTGTGCCTTCAACTCACAGAGTTGAAACATCCTTTTGATTTGGCAGTTTTAAAACAATCATTTGGTAGAATCTGCTAGTGGATATTTGCAGTATTTTGAGGCATATGCAGGAAAAGGTAATATCTTCACTTGAAAACTAGACAGAGGCATTCTCAGAAACTTCTTTCTGATGTGTGCCTTGAACTTCCGCAGTTGAACCTTCCTCTTCATAGAGCAGTTATATAATAGTCTTTAAGTATAATCTGCAAGTGGATATGTGGAGAACTTTGAGGACTGTGCTGGAAAAGGAAATGTCTTCCCATAGAAAGGAGACGGAAGCATTCTCAGAAGCTTCTCTGTGATGTCGGCATTCAACTCACAGAGTTGAACCTTCCTTTTGATAGAGCAGTTTTCAAACACACTTTGTGGATTCCGCAATTGGTTATTTGGAGAGTTTTGAGGCCTGTACTGGAAAAGGAAATATCTTCAGGTAAAAACTAGACAGAAGCATTCTCAGAAACTTCGTTGTGATGTTTGCATTCAACTCACGGAGTTGAACCCTCTTTTTGATTGCGCAGTTTTAAATCACTGTCTTTGTTGAATCTCCAAGTGGATATTTGGAGCGATTTGAGGCATATTCTGGAAAAGGAAATATCCTCACTTGAAAACTAGATAGAAGAAGTCCCAGAAACTCCTTTGTGACGTCTGCTTTCGACTCACAGAGTTGAACCTTCCTTTTCACAGAGCAGTTTGGAAACACTCTTTTTGTAGAATCTGCGAGTGGTTATTCGGAGAGCTTCGAGGCCCATGCTGGAAATGGAAATACCTTCACATAAAAACTAGACAGAAGCGTTCTCAGAAATTTCTCTGTGATGTGTGCATTGAACTCACAGAGTTGATCCTTCCTATTCATAGAGCATTTTTGTAACACTGTTTTAGGAGAATCCGCAAGTGGATTCTTGGGGAGATTTGAGGCCTATGCTGGAAAACGGAATATCTTCACATAGAAACTAGACGGAAGCATTATCAGAAACTTCTCTGTGATGTGTGCATTAAACTCACAGAGTTGAACATTGCTTTTGATGGAGCAGTTTTGAAACACTCTTTTCGTAGAATCTGCAAGTGGTTATTTAGAGCGCTTTGAGGCCTACGCTGCAAATGGAAATATCTTCACATAAAAACTAGACAGAAGCATTCTCACAAATTCCTTTGTGATGTGTGCATTCAACTCACAGAGATGAAGCTTCCTTTTCACAGGGCACTTTTGAAACACTGTGTTTGTGGGAACTACAAGTGGATATTTGGAGTGATTGCGGCCTCTGGTGGAAAAGCAAATATCATCAAATGAAAACTACACATAGGCATTCTCAGAAACTTCTTTGTGTGTGTGCATTCAACTCACAGAGTTGAAGAGTCCTTTTGGTAGAGCAGTTTTGAAGCACTCTTTTTGTAGAATCTGCGAGTGGTTATTCGGAGAGCTTTGAGGCCCATGCTGGAAAAGGAAATATCTTCACATAAAAACTGGACAGAAGCATTCCCAGAAAATTCTCTGTGATGTGTGCATTCAACTCACAGAGTTGAGCCTGCCTTTTCATACAGCATTTTTGTAACACTCTTTCAGTATAATCTGCAAGTGGATCTTTGGGGCGCTTTGAGGCCTATGCTGGAAAACGAAATATCTTCACATAAAAATTAGACGGAAGCATTATCAGAAACTTCTCTGTGATGTGCGCATTCAACTCTCAGGGTTGAACGTGCCTTTTGATACAGCCGTTTTCAAACGCTCGTTTTGTGGCATCTGCATTTCGGAATTTGGAGTGTTTTGAGGCCTATACTGGAAAAGGAAATATCCTCACATAGAAACTAGACAGAAGCATTCTCAGAAACTACTTTGTGATGTGTGCATTCAACTCACAGGGTTCGACCTTCCTTTTGCTACAACAGTTTTGAAACACTCTTTTTGTAGAATCTGCAAGTGGTTATTTGGAGCGCTTCGAGGCCTATGACTAAAAGGAAATATCTTCAGAGAAAACTAGCCAGAAGCATTCTCAGAAACTTCTGTGTGATGAGTACATTCCACTCACAGAGTTGAACGTTCCCTTTCACCGAGCAGTTCTGAAACACTCTTTTTGTAGAATCTGCAAGTGGCTACTTAGAGCGCTTTGAGACCTATGCTGGAAAGTGAAATATCTTCACATAAAAACTAGACAGAAGCATTCCCAGAAACTTCTCTGTGAAGTGTGCATTCAATTCACAGAGCTGAATCTTTCTTTTGATAGAGAAGTTTTGAGACACTCTTTCTGTAGAATCTGCAAGTGAATATCTGGAGCGCTTTGAGTCCTAGGCTGGAAAAGAAAGTATCTTCACATAGAAACTAGACAGAAGCATTCTCAAAGACTTCTCTGTGATGTGTGCATTCAACTCACAGAGTTGAAACATCCTTTTGATTTGGCAGTTTTAAAACAATCATTTTGTAGAATCTGCTAGTGGATATTTGCAGTATTTTGAGGCATATGCAGGAAAAGGTAATATCTTCACTTGAAAACTAGACAGAGGCATTCTCAGAAACTTCTTTC
The DNA here is from genome assembly GCF_028885625.2 of Pongo pygmaeus. Classification (NCBI taxonomy): domain Eukaryota; kingdom Metazoa; phylum Chordata; class Mammalia; order Primates; family Hominidae; genus Pongo; species Pongo pygmaeus. The sequence continues at coordinate 40,800,786 of NC_072391.2, read as the reverse complement.
TGATGTGTGCCTTGAACTTCCGGAGTTGAACCTTCCTCTTCATAGAGCAGTTATATAATAGTCTTTAAGTATAATCTGCAAGTGGATATGTGGAGAACTTTGGGGACTGTGCTGGAAAAGGAAATGTCTTCCCATAGAAAGGAGACGGAAGCATTCTCAGAAGCTTCTCTGTGATGTCGGCATTCAACTCACAGAGTTGAACCTTCCTTTTGATAGAGCAGTTTTCAAACACACTTTGTGGATTCTGCAATTGGTTATTTGGAGAGTTTTGAGGCCTGTACTGGAAAAGGAAATATCTTCAGGTAAAAACTAGACAGAAGCATTCTCAGAAACTTCGTTGTGATGTTTGCATTCAACTCACGGAGTTGAACCCTCTTTTTGATTGCGCAGTTTTAAATCACTGTCTTTGTTGAATCTCCAAGTGGATATTTGGAGCGATTTGGGGCATATTCTGGAAAAGGAAATATCCTCACTTGAAAACTAGATAGAAGAAGTCCCAGAAACTCCTTTTTGACGTCTGCTTTCGACTCACAGAGTTGAACCTTCCTTTTCACAGAGCAGTTTGGAAACACTCTTTTTGTAGAATCTGCGAGTGGTTATTCGGAGAGCTTCGAGGCCCATGCTGGAAATGGAAATACCTTCACATAAAAACTAGACAGAAGCGTTCTCAGAAATTTCTCTGTGATGTGTGCATTGAACTCACAGAGTTGATCCTTCCTATTGATAGAGCAATTTTGTAACACTGTTTTAGTAGAATCCGCAAGTGGATTCTTGGGGAGATTTGAGGCCTATGCTGGAAAACGAAATATCTTCACATAGAAACTAGACGGAAGCATTATCAGAAACTTCTCTGTGATGTGTGCATTAAACTCACAGAGTTGAACATTGCTTTTGATGGAGCAGTTTCGAAACACTCTTTTCGTAGAATCTGCAAGTGGTTATTTAGAGCGCTTTGAGGCCTACGCTGCAAATGGAAATATCTTCACATAAAAACTAGACAGAAGCATTCTCAGAAATTCCTTTGTGATGTGTGCATTCAACTCACAGAGATGAAGCTTCCTTTTCACAGGGCACTTTTGAAACACTGTGTTTGTGGGAACTACAAGTGGATATTTGGAGTGATTGCGGCCTCTGGTGGAAAAGCAAATATCATCAAATGAAAACTACACATAGGCATTCTCAGAAACTTCTTTGTGTGTGTGCATTCAACTCACAGAGTTGAAGAGTCCTTTTGGTAGAGCAGTTTTGAAGCACTCTTTTTGTAGAATCTGCGAGTGGTTATTCGGAGAGCTTTGAGGCCCATGCTGGAAAAGGAAATATCTTCACATAAAAACTGGACAGAAGCATTCTCAGAAAAGTCTCTGTGATGTGTGCATTCAACTCACAGAGTTGAGCCTGCCTTTTCATACAGCATTTTTGTAACACTCTTTCAGTATAATCTGCAAGTGGATCTTTGGGGCGCTTTGAGGCCTATGCTGGAAAACGAAATATCTTCACATAAAAATTAGACGGAAGCATTATCAGAAACTTCTCTGTGATGTGCGCATTCAACTCACAGGGTTGAACGTGCCTTTCGATACAGCCGTTTTCAAACGCTCGTTTTGTGGCATCTGCATTTCGGAATTTGGAGTGCTTTGAGGCCTATACTGGAAAAGGAAATATCCTCACATAGAAACTAGACAGAAGCATTCTCAGAAACTTCTTTGTGATGTGTGCATTCAACTCACAGGGTTCGACCTTCCTTTTGCTACAACAGTTTTGAAACACTCTTTTTGTAGAATCTGCAAGTGGTTATTTGGAGCGCTTCGAGGCCTATGAGTAAAAGGAAATATCTTCAGAGAAAACTAGCCAGAAGCATTCTCAGAAACTTCTGTGTGATGAGTACATTCCACTCACAGAGTTGAACGTTCCCTTTCACCGAGCAGTTCTGAAACACTCTTTTTGTAGAATCTGCAAGTGGCTACTTAGAGCGCTTTGAGACCTATGCTGGAAAGTGAAATATCTTCACATAAAAACTAGACAGAAGCATTCCCAGAAACTTCTCTGTGAAGTGTGCATTCAATTCACAGAGCTGAATCTTTCTTTTGATAGAGAAGTTTTGAGACACTCTTTCTGTAGAATCTGCAAGTGAATATCTGGAGCGCTTTGAGTCCTAGGCTGGAAAAGAAAGTATCTTCACATAGAAACTAGACAGAAGCATTCTCAAAGACTTCTCTGTGATGCGTGCATTCAACTCACAGAGTTGAAACATCCTTTTGATTTGGCAGTTTTAAAACAATCATTTTGTAGAATCTGCTAGTGGATATTTGCCGTATTTTGAGGCATATGCAGGAAAAGGTAATATCTTCACTTCAAAACTAGACAGAGGCATTCTCAGAAACTTCTTTCTGATGTGTGCCTTGAACTTCCGGAGTTGAACCTTCCTCTTCATAGAGCAGTTATATAATAGTCTTTAAGTGTAATCTGCAAGTGGATATGTGGAGAACTTTGAGGACTGTGCTGGAAAAGGAAATGTCTTCCCATAGAAAGGAGACGGAAGCATTCTCAGAAGCTTCTCTGTGATGTCGGCATTCAACTCACAGAGTTGAACCTTCCTTTTGATAGAGCAGTTTTCAAACACACTTTGTGGATTCTGCAATTGGTTATTTGGAGAGTTTTGAGGCCTGTACTGGAAAAGGAAATATCTTCAGGTAAAAACTAGACAGAAGCATTCTCAGAAACTTCGTTGTGATGTTTGCATTCAACTCACGGAGTTGAACCCTCTTTTTGATTGCGCAGTTTTAAATCACTGTCTTTGTTGAATCTCCAAGTGGATATTTGGAGCGATTTGGGGCATATTCTGGAAAAGGAAATATCCTCACTTGAAAACTAGATAGAAGAAGTCCCAGAAACTCCTTTGTGACGTCTGCTTTCGACTCACAGAGTTGAACCTTCCTTTTCACAGAGCAGTTTGGAAACACTCTATTTGTAGAATCTGCGAGTGGTTATTCGGAGAGCTTCGAGGCCCATGCTGGAAATGGAAATACCTTCACATAAAAACTAGACAGAAGCGTTCTCAGAAATTTCTCTGTGATGTGTGCATTGAACTCACAGAGTTGATCCTTCCTATTGATAGAGCATTTTTGTAACACTGTTTTAGGAGAATCCGCAAGTGGATTATTGGGGAGATTTGAGGCCTATGCTGGAAAACGAAATATCTTCACATAGAAACTAGACGGAAGCATTATCAGAAACTTCTCTGTGATGTGTGCATTAAACTCACAGAGTTGAACATTGCTTTTGATGGAGCAGTTTTGAAACACTCTTTTCGCAGAATGTGCAAGTGGTTATTTAGAGCGCTTTGAGGCCTACGCTGCAAATGGAAATATCTTCACATAAAAACTAGACAGAAGCATTCTCACAAATTCCTTTGTGATGTGTGCATTCAACTCACAGAGATGAAGCTTCCTTTTCACAGGGCACTTTTGAAACACTGTGTTTGTGGGAACTACAAGTGGATATTTGGAGTGGTTGCGGCCTCTGGTGGAAAAGCAAATATCATCAAATGAAAACTACACATAGGCATTCTCAGAAACTTCTTTGTGTGTGTGCATTCAACTCACAGAGTTGAAGAGTCCTTTTGGTAGAGCAGTTTTGAAGCACTCTTTTTGTAGAATCTGCGAGTGGTTATTCGGAGAGCTTTGAGGCCCATGCTGGAAAAGGAAATATCTTCACATAAAAACTGGACAGAAGCATTCCCAGAAAATTCTCTGTGATGTGTGCATTCAACTCACAGAGTTGAGCCTGCCTTTTCATACAGCATTTTTGTAACACTCTTTCAGTATAATCTGCAAGTGGATATTTGGGGCGCTTTGAGGCCTATGCTGGAAAACGAAATATCTTCACATAAAAATTAGACGGAAGCATTATCAGAAACTTCTCTGTGATGTGCGCATTCAACTCTCAGGGTTGAACGTGCCTTTTGATACAGCCGTTTTCAAACGCTCGTTTTGTGGCATCTGCATTTAGGAATTTGGAGTGCTTTGAGGCCTATACTGGAAAAGGAAATATCCTCACATAGAAACTAGACAGAAGCATTCTCAGAAACTTCTTTGTGATGTGTGCATTCAACTCACAGGGTTCGACCTTCCTTTTGCTACAACAGTTTTGAAACACTCTTTTTGTAGAATCTGCAAGTGGTTATTTGGAGCGCTTCGAGGCCTATGAGTAAAAGGAAATATCTTCAGAGAAAACTAGCCAGAAGCATTCTCAGAAACTTCTGTGTGATGAGTACATTCCACTCACAGAGTTGAACGTTCCCTTTCACCGAGCAGTTCTGAAACACTCTTTTTGTAGAATCTGCAAGTGGCTACTTAGAGCGCTTTGAGACCTATGCTGGAAAGTGAAATATCTTCACATAAAAACTAGACAGAAGCATTCCCAGAAACTTCTCTGTGAAGTGTGCATTCAATTCACAGAGCTGAATCTTTCTTTTGATAGAGAAGTTTTGAGACACTCTTTCTGTAGAATCTGCAAGTGAATATCTGGAGCGCTTTGAGTCCTAGGCTGGAAAAGAAAGTATCTTCACATAGAAACTAGACAGAAGCATTCTCAAAGACTTCTCTGTGATGTGTGCATTCAACTCACAGAGTTGAAACATCCTTTTGATTTGGCAGTTTTAAAACAATCATTTTGTAGAATCTGCTAGTGGATATTTGCAGTATTTTGAGGCATATGCAGGAAAAGGTAATATCTTCACTTGAAAACTAGACAGAGGCATTCTCAGAAACTTCTTTCTGATGTGTGCCTTGAACTTCCGGAGTTGAACCTTCCTCTTCATAGAGCAGTTATATAATAGTCTTTAAGTATAATCTGCAAGTGGATATGTGGAGAACTTTGAGGACTGTGCTGGAAAAGGAAATGTCTTCCCATAGAAAGGAGACGGAAGCATTCTCAGAAGCTTCTCTGTGATGTCGGCATTCAACTCACAGAGTTGAACCTTCCTTTTGATAGAGCAGTTTTCAAACACACTTTGTGGATTCTGCAATTGGTTATTTGGAGAGTTTTGAGGCCTGTACTGGAAAAGGAAATATCTTCAGGTAAAAACTAGACAGAAGCATTCTCAGAAACTTCGTTGTGATGTTTGCATTCACCTCACGGAGTTGAACCCTCTTTTTGATTGTGCAGTTTTAAATCACTGTCTTTGTTGAATCTCCAAGTGGATATTTGGAGCGATTTGGGGCATATTCTGGAAAAGGAAATATCCTCACTTGAAAACTAGATAGAAGAAGTCCCAGAAACTCCTTTGTGACGTCTGCTTTCGACTCACAGAGTTGAACCTTCCTTTTCACAGAGCAGTTTGGAAACACTCTTTTTGTAGAATCTGCGAGTGGTTATTCGGAGAGCTTCGAGGCCCATGCTGGAAATGGAAATACCTTCACATAAAAACTAGACAGAAGCGTTCTCAGAAATTTCTCTGTGATGTGTGCATTGAACTCACAGAGTTGATCCTTCCTATTGATAGAGCATTTTTGTAGCACTGTTTTAGTAGAATCCGCAAGTGGATTCTTGGGGAGATTTGAGGCCTATGCTGGAAAACGAAATATCTTCACATAGAAACTAGACGGAAGCATTATCAGAAACTTCTCTGTGATGTGTGCATTAAACTCACAGAGTTGAACATTGCTTTTGATGGAGCAGTTTTGAAACACTCTTTTCGTAGAATCTGCAAGTGGTTATTTAGAGCGCTTTGAGGCCTACGCTGCAAATGGAAATATCTTCACATAAAAACTAGACAGAAGCATTCTCAGAAATTCCTTTGTGATGTGTGCATTCAACTCACAGAGATGAAGCTTCCTTTTCACAGGGCACTTTTGAAACACTGTGTTTGTGGGAACTACAAGTGGATATTTGGAGTGATTGCGGCCTCTGGTGGAAAAGCAAATATCATCAAATGAAAACTACACATAGGCATTCTCAGAAACTTCTTTGTGTGTGTGCATTCAACTCACAGAGTTGAAGAGTCCTTTTGGTAGAGCAGTTTTGAAGCACTCTTTTTGTAGAATCTGCGAGTGGTTATTCGGAGAGCTTTGAGGCCCATGCTGGAAAAGGAAATATCTTCACATAAAAACTGGACAGAAGCATTCTCAGAAAATTCTCTGTGATGTGTGCATTCAACTCACAGAGTTGAGCCTGCCTTTTCATACAGCATTTTTGTAACACTCTTTCAGTATAATCTGCAAGTGGATCTTTGGGGCGCTTTGAGGCCTATGCTGGAAAACGAAATATCTTCACATAAAAATTAGACGGAAGCATTATCAGAAACTTCTCTGTGATGTGCGCATTCAACTCACAGGGTTGAACGTGCCTTTCGATACAGCCGTTTTCAAACGCTCGTTTTGTGGCATCTGCATTTCGGAATTTGGAGTGCTTTGAGGCCTATACTGGAAAAGGAAATATCCTCACATAGAAACTAGACAGAAGCATTCTCAGAAACTTCTTTGTGATGTGTGCATTCAACTCACAGGGTTCGACCTTCCTTTTGCTACAACAGTTTTGAAACACTCTTTTTGTAGAATCTGCAAGTGGTTATTTGGAGCGCTTCGAGGCCTATGAGTAAAAGGAAATATCTTCAGAGAAAACTAGCCAGAAGCATTCTCAGAAACTTCTGTGTGATGAGTACATTCCACTCACAGAGTTGAACGTTCCCTTTCACCGAGCAGTTCTGAAACACTCTTTTTGTAGAATCTGCAAGTGGCTACTTAGAGCGCTTTGAGACCTATGCTGGAAAGTGAAATATCTTCACATAAAAACTAGACAGAAGCATTCCCAGAAACTTCTCTGTGAAGTGTGCATTCAATTCACAGAGCTGAATCTTTCTTTTGATAGAGAAGTTTTGAGACACTCTTTCTGTAGAATCTGCAAGTGAATATCTGGAGCGCTTTGAGTCCTAGGCTGGAAAAGAAAGTATCTTCACATAGAAACTAGACAGAAGCATTCTCAAAGACTTCTCTGTGATGTGTGCATTCAACTCACAGAGTTGAAACATCCTTTTGATTTGGCAGTTTTAAAACAATCATTTTGTAGAATCTGCTAGTGGATATTTGCAGTATTTTGAGGCATATGCAGGAAAAGGTAATATCTTCACTTGAAAACTAGACAGAGGCATTCTCAGAAACTTCTTTCTGATGTGTGCCTTGAACTTCCAGAGTTGAACCTTCCTCTTCATAGAGCAGTTATATAATAGTCTTTAAGTATAATCTGCAAGTGGATATGTGGAGAACTTTGAGGACTGTGCTGGAAAAGGAAATGTCTTCCCATAGAAAGGAGACGGAAGCATTCTCAGAAGCTTCTCTGTGATGTCGGCATTCAACTCACAGAGTTGAACCTTCCTTTTGATAGAGCAGTTTTCAAACACACTTTGTGGATTCTGTAATTGGTTATTTGGAGAGTTTTGAGGCCTGTACTGGAAAAGGAAATATCTTCAGGTAAAAACTAGACAGAAGCATTCTCAGAAACTTCGTTGTGATGTTTGCATTCAACTCACGGAGTTGAACCCTCTTTTTGATTGCGCAGTTTTAAATCACTGTCTTTGTTGAATCTCCAAGTGGATATTTGGAGCGATTTGGGGCATATTCTGGAAAAGGAAATATCCTCACTTGAAAACTAGATAGAAGAAGTCCCAGAAACTACTTTGTGACGTCTGCTTTCGACTCACAGAGTTGAACCTTCCTTTTCACAGAGCGGTTTGGAAACACTCTTTTTGTAGAATCTGCGAGTGGTTATTCGGAGAGCTTCGAGGCCCATGCTGGAAATGGAAATACCTTCACATAAAAACTAGACAGAAGCGTTCTCAGAAATTTCTCTGTGATGTGTGCATTGAACTCACAGAGTTGATCCTTCCTATTGATAGAGCATTTTTGTAACACTGTTTTAGTAGAATCCGAAAGTGGATTCTTGGGGAGATTTGAGGCCTATGCTGGAAAACGAAATATCTTCACATAGAAACTAGACGGAAGCATTATCAGAAACTTCTCTGTGATGTGTGCATTAAACTCACAGAGTTGAACATTGCTTTTGATGGAGCAGTTTTGAAACACTCTTTTCGTAGAATCTGCAAGTGGTTATTTAGAGCGCTTTGAGGCCTACGCTGCAAATGGAAATATCTTCACATAAAAACTAGACAGAAGCATTCTCACAAATTCCTTTGTGATGTGTGCATTCAACTCACAGAGATGAAGCTTCCTTTTCACAGGGCACTTTTGAAACACTGTGTTTGTGGGAACTACAAGTGGATATTTGGAGTGATTGCGGCCTCTGGTGGAAAAGCAAATATCATCAAATGAAAACTACACATAGGCATTCTCAGAAACTTCTTTGTGTGTGTGCATTCAACTCACAGAGTTGAAGAGTCCTTTTGGTAGAGCAGTTTTGAAGCACTCTTTTTGTAGAATCTGCGAGTGGTTATTCGGAGAGCTTTGAGGCCCATGCTGGAAAAGGAAATATCTTCACATAAAAACTGGACAGAAGCATTCCCAGAAAATTCTCTGTGATGTGTGCATTCAACTCACAGAGTTGAGCCTGCCTTTTCATACAGCATTTTTGTAACACTCTTTCAGTATAATCTGCAAGTGGATATTTGGGGCGCTTTGAGGCCTATGCTGGAAAACGAAATATCTTCACATAAAAATTAGACGGAAGCATTATCAGAAACTTCTCTGTGATGTGCGCATTCAACTCTCAGGGTTGAACGTGCCTTTTGATACAGCCGTTTTCAAACGCTCGTTTTGTGGCATCTGCATTTCGGAATTTGGAGTGCTTTGAGGCCTATACTGGAAAAGGAAATATCCTCACATAGAAACTAGACAGAAGCATTCTCAGAAACTTCTTTGTGATGTGTGCATTCAACTCACAGGGTTCGACCTTCCTTTTGCTACAACAGTTTTGAAACACTCTTTTTGTAGAATCTGCAAGTGGTTATTTGGAGCGCTTCGAGGCCTATGAGTAAAAGGAAATATCTTCAGAGAAAACTAGCCAGAAGCATTCTCAGAAACTTCTGTGTGATGAGTACATTCCACTCACAGAGTTGAACGTTCCCTTTCACCGAGCAGTTCTGAAACACTCTTTTTGTAGAATCTGCAAGTGGCTACTTAGAGCGCTTTGAGACCTATGCTGGAAAGTGAAATATCTTCACATAAAAACTAGACAGAAGCATTCCCAGAAACTTCTCTGTGAAGTGTGCATTCAATTCACAGAGCTGAATCTTTCTTTTGATAGAGAAGTTTTGAGACACTCTTTCTGTAGAATCTGCAGGTGAATATCTGGAGCGCTTTGAGTCCTAGGCTGGAAAAGAAAGTATCTTCACATAGAAACTAGACAGAAGCATTCTCAAAGACTTCTCTGTGATGTGTGCATTCAACTCACAGAGTTGAAACATCCTTTTGATTTGGCAGTTTTAAAACAATCATTTTGTAGAATCTGCTAGTGGATATTTGCCGTATTTTGAGGCATATGCAGGAAAAGGTAATATCTTCACTTGAAAACTAGACAGAGGCATTCTCAGAAACTTCTTTCTGATGTGTGCCTTGAACTTCCGGAGTTGAACCTTCCTCTTCATAGAGCAGTTATATAATAGTCTTTAAGTATAATCTGCAAGTGGATATGTGGAGAACTTTGAGGACTGTGCTGGAAAAGGAAATGTCTTCCCATAGAAAGGAGACGGAAGCATTCTCAGAAGCTTCTCTGTGATGTCGGCATTCAACTCACAGAGTTGAACCTTCCTTTTGATAGAGCAGTTTTCAAACACACTTTGTGGATTCTGCAATTGGTTATTTGGAGAGTTTTGAGGCCTGTACTGGAAAAGGAAATATCTTCAGGTAAAAACTAGACAGAAGCATTCTCAGAAACTTCGTTGTGATGTTTGCATTCAACTCACGGAGTTGAACCCTCTTTTTGATTGCGCAGTTTTAAATCACTGTCTTTGTTGAATCTCCAAGTGGATATTTGGAGCGATTTGGGGCATATTCTGGAAAAGGAAATATCCTCACTTGAAAACTAGATAGAAGAAGTCCCAGAAACTCCTTTGTGACGTCTGCTTTCGACTCACAGAGTTGAACCTTCCTTTTCACAGAGCAGTTTGGAAACACTCTTTTTGTAGAATCTGCGAGTGGTTATTCGGAGAGCTTCGAGGCCCATGCTGGAAATGGAAATACCTTCACATAAAAACTAGACAGAAGCGTTCTCAGAAATTTCTCTGTGATGTGTGCATTGAACTCACAGAGTTGATCCTTCCTATTCATAGAGCATTTTTGTAACACTGTTTTAGGAGAATCCGCAAGTGGATTCTTGGGGAGATTTGAGGCCTATGCTGGAAAACGAAATATCTTCACATAGAAACTAGACGGAAGCATTATCAGAAACTTCTCTGTGATGTGTGCATTAAACTCACAGAGTTGAACATTGCTTTTGATGGAGCAGTTTTGAAACACTCTTTTCGTAGAATCTGCAAGTGGTTATTTAGAGCGCTTTGAGGCCTACGCTGCAAATGAAAATATCTTCACATAAAAACTAGACAGAAGCATTCTCACAAATTCCTTTGTGATGTGTGCATTCAACTCACAGAGATGAAGCTTCCTTTTCACAGGGCACTTTTGAAACACTGTGTTTGTGGGAACTACAAGTGGATATTTGGAGTGATTGCGGCCTCTGGTGGAAAAGCAAATATCATCAAATGAAAACTACACATAGGCATTCTCAGAAACTTCTTTGTGTGTGTGCATTCAACTCACAGAGTTGAAGAGTCCTTTTGGTAGAGCAGTTTTGAAGCACTCTTTTTGTAGAATCTGCGAGTGGTTATTCGGAGAGCTTTGAGGCCCATGCTGGAAAAGGAAATATCTTCACATAAAAACTGGACAGAAGCATTCCCAGAAAATTCTCTGTGATGTGTGCATTCAACTCACAGAGTTGAGCCTGCCTTTTCATACAGCATTTTTGTAACACTCTTTCAGTATAATCTGCAAGTGGATATCTGGGGCGCTTTGAGGCCTATGCTGGAAAACGAAATATCTTCACATAAAAATTAGACGGAAGCATTATCAGAAACTTCTCTGTGATGTGCGCATTCAACTCTCAGGGTTGAACGTGCCTTTTGATACAGCCGTTTTCAAACGCTCGTTTTGTGGCATCTGCATTTCGGAATTTGGAGTGCTTTGAGGCCTATACTGGAAAAGGAAATATCCTCACATAGAAACTAGACAGAAGCATTCTCAGAAACTTCTTTGTGATGTGTGCATTCAACTCACAGGGTTCGACCTTCCTTTTGCTACAACAGTTTTGAAACACTCTTTTTGTAGAATCTGCAAGTGGTTATTTGGAGCGCTTCGAGGCCTATGAGTAAAAGGAAATATCTTCAGAGAAAACTAGCCAGAAGCATTCTCAGAAACTTCTGTGTGATGAGTACATTCCACTCACAGAGTTGAACGTTCCCTTTCACCGAGCAGTTCTGAAACACTCTTTTTGTAGAATCTGCAAGTGGCTACTTAGAGCGCTTTGAGACCTATGCTGGAAAGTGAAATATCTTCACATAAAAACTAGACAGAAGCATTCCCAGAAACTTCTCTGTGAAGTGTGCATTCAATTCACAGAGCTGAATCTTTCTTTTGATAGAGAAGTTTTGAGACACTCTTTCTGTAGAATCTGCAAGTGAATATCTGGAGCGCTTTGAGTCCTAGGCTGGAAAAGAAAGTATCTTCACATAGAAACTAGACAGAAGCATTCTCAAAGACTTCTCTGTGATGTGTGCATTCAACTCACAGAGTTGAAACATCCTTTTGATTTGGCAGTTTTAAAACAATCATTTTGTAGAATCTGCTAGTGGATATTTGCCGTATTTTGAGGCATATGCAGGAAAAGGTAATATCTTCACTTCAAAACTAGACAGAGGCATTCTCAGAAACTTCTTTCTGATGTGTGCCTTGAACTTCCGGAGTTGAACCTTCCTCTTCATAGAGCAGTTATATAATAGTCTTTAAGTGTAATCTGCAAGTGGATATGTGGAGAACTTTGAGGACTGTGCTGGAAAAGGAAATGTCTTCCCATAGAAAGGAGACGGAAGCATTCTCAGAAGCTTCTCTGTGATGTCGGCATTCAACTCACAGAGTTGAACCTTCCTTTTGATAGAGCAGTTTTCAAACACACTTTGTGGATTCTGCAATTGGTTATTTGGAGAGTTTTGAGGCCTGTACTGGAAAAGGAAATATCTTCAGGTAAAAACTAGACAGAAGCATTCTCAGAAACTTCGTTGTGATGTTTGCATTCAACTCACGGAGTTGAACCCTCTTTTTGATTGCGCAGTTTTAAATCACTGTCTTTGTTGAATCTCCAAGTGGATATTTGGAGCGATTTGGGGCATATTCTGGAAAAGGAAATATCCTCACTTGAAAACTAGATAGAAGAAGTCCCAGAAACTCCTTTGTGACGTCTGCTTTCGACTCACAGAGTTGAACCTTCCTTTTCACAGAGCAGTTTGGAAACACTCTTTTTGTAGAATCTGCGAGTGGTTATTCGGAGAGCTTCGAGGCCCATGCTGGAAATGGAAATACCTTCACATAAAAACTAGACAGAAGCGTTCTCAGAAATTTCTCTGTGATGTGTGCATTGAACTCACAGAGTTGATCCTTCCTATTCATAGAGCATTTTTGTAACACTGTTTTAGGAGAATCCGCAAGTGGATTCTTGGGGAGATTTGAGGCCTATGCTGGAAAACGAAATATCTTCACATAGAAACTAGACGGAAGCATTATCAGAAACTTCTCTGTGATGTGTGCATTAAACTCACAGAGTTGAACATTGCTTTTGATGGAGCAGTTTTGAAACACTCTTTTCGTAGAATCTGCAAGTGGTTATTTAGAGCGCTTTGAGGCCTACGCTGCAAATGGAAATATCTTCACATAAAAACTAGACAGAAGCATTCTCAGAAATTCCTTTGTGATGTGTGCATTCAACTCACAGAGATGAAGCTTCCTTTTCACAGGGCACTTTTGAAACACTGTGTTTGTGGGAACTACAAGTGGATATTTGGAGTGATTGCGGCCTCTGGTGGAAAAGCAAATATCATCAAATGAAAACTACACATAGCCATTCTCAGAAACTTCTTTGTGTGTGTGCATTCAACTCACAGAGTTGAAGAGTCCTTTTGGTAGAGCAGTTTTGAAGCACTCTTTTTGTAGAATCTGCGAGTGGTTATTCGGAGAGCTTTGAGGCCCATGCTGGAAAAGGAAATATCTTCACATAAAAACTGGACAGAAGCATTCTCAGAAAAGTCTCTGTGATGTGGGCATTCAACTCACAGAGTTGAGCCTGCCTTTTCATACAGCATTTTTGTAACACTCTTTGAGTATAATCTGCAAGTGGATATTTGGGGCGCTTTGAGGCCTATGCTGGAAAACGAAATATCTTCACATAAAAATTAGACGGAAGCAATATCAGAAACTTCTCTGTGATGTGCGCATTCAACTCACAGGGTTGAAAGTGCCTTTCGATACAGCAGTTTTCAAACGCTCGTTTTGTGGCATCTGCATTTCGGAATTTGGAGTGCTTTGAGGCCTATACTGGAAAAGGAAATATCCTCACATAGAAACTAGACAGAAGCATTCTCAGAAACTTCTTTGTGGTGTGTGCATTCAACTCACAGGGTTCGACCTTCCTTTGGCTACAACAGTTTTGACACACTCTTTTTGTAGAATCTGCAAGTGGTTATTTGGAGCGCTTCGAGGCCTATGAGTAAAAGGAAATATCTTCAGAGAAAACTAGCCAGAAGCATTCTCAGAAACTTCTGTGTGATGAGTACATTCCACTCACAGAGTTGAACGTTCCCTTTCACCGAGCAGTTCTGAAACACTCTTTTTGTAGAATCTGCAAGTGGCTACTTAGAGCGCTTTGAGACCTATGCTGGAAAGTGAAATATCTTCACATAAAAACTAGACAGAAGCATTCCCAGAAACTTCTCTGTGAAGTGTGCATTCAATTCACAGAGCTGAATCTTTCTTTTGATAGAGAAGTTTTGAGACACTCTTTCTGTAGAATCTGCAAGTGAATATCTGGAGCGCTTTGAGTCCTAGGCTGGAAAAGAAAGTATCTTCACATAGAAACTAGACAGAAGCATTCTCAAAGACTTCTCTGTGATGCATGCATTCAACTCACAGAGTTGAAACATCCTTTTGATTTGGCAGTTTTAAAACAATCATTTTGTAGAATCTGCTAGTGGATATTTGCAGTATTTTGAGGCATATGCAGGAAAAGGTAATATCTTCACTTCAAAACTAGACAGAGGCATTCTCAGAAACTTCTTTCTGATGTGTGCCTTGAACTTCCGGAGTTGAACCTTCCTCTTCATAGAGCAGTTATATAATAGTCTTTAAGTGTAATCTGCAAGTGGATATGTGGAGAACTTTGAGGACTGTGCTGGAAAAGGAAATGTCTTCCCATAGAAAGGAGACGGAAGCATTCTCAGAAGCTTCTCTGTGATGTCGGCATTCAACTCACAGAGTTGAACCTTCCTTTTGATAGAGCAGTTTTCAAACACACTTTGTGGATTCTGCAATTGGTTATTTGGAGAGTTTTGAGGCCTGTACTGGAAAAGGAAATATCTTCAGGTAAAAACTAGACAGAAGCATTCTCAGAAACTTCGTTGTGATGTTTGCATTCAACTCACGGAGTTGAACCCTCTTTTTGATTGCGCAGTTTTAAATCACTGTCTTTGTTGAATCTCCAAGTGGATATTTGGAGCGATTTGGGGCATATTCTGGAAAAGGAAATATCCTCACTTGAAAACTAGATAGAAGAAGTCCCAGAAACTCCTTTGTGACGTCTGCTTTCGACTCACAGAGTTGAACCTTCCTTTTCACAGAGCAGTTTGGAAACACTCTTTTTGTAGAATCTGCGAGTGGTTATTCGGAGAGCTTCGAGGCCCATGCTGGAAATGGAAATACCTTCACATAAAAACTAGACAGAAGCGTTCTCAGAAATTTCTCTGTGATGTGTGCATTGAACTCACAGAGTTGATCCTTCCTATTGATAGAGCATTTTTGTAACACTGTTTTAGGAGAATCCGCAAGTGGATTCTTGGGGAGATTTGAGGCCTATGCTGGAAAACGAAATATCTTCACATAGAAACTAGACGGAAGCATTATCAGAAACTTCTCTGTGATGTGTGCATTAAACTCACAGAGTTGAACATTGCTTTTGATGGAGCAGTTTTGAAACACTCTTTTCGTAGAATCTGCAAGTGGTTATTTAGAGCGCTTTGAGGCCTACGCTGCAAATGGAAATATCTTCACATAAAAACTAGACAGAAGCATTCTCAGAAATTCCTTTGTGATGTGTGCATTCAACTCACAGAGATGAAGCTTCCTTTTCACAGGGCACTTTTGAAACACTGTGTTTGTGGGAACTACAAGTGGATATTTGGAGTGATTGCGGCCTCTGGTGGAAAAGCAAATATCATCAAATGAAAACTACACATAGGCATTCTCAGAAACTTCTTTGTGTGTGTGCATTCAACTCACAGAGTTGAAGAGTCCTTTTGGTAGAGCAGTTTTGAAGCACTCTTTCTGTAGAATCTGCGAGTGGTTATTCGGAGAGCTTTGAGGCCCATGCTGGAAAAGGAAATATCTTCACATAAAAACTGGACAGAAGCATTCCCAGAAAATTCTCTGTGATGTGTGCTTTCAACTCACAGAGTTGAGCCTGCCTTTTCATACAGCATTTTTGTAACACTCTTTCAGTATAATCTGCAAGTGGATATTTGGGGCGCTTTGAGGCCTATGCTGGAAAACGAAATATCTTCACATAAAAATTAGACGGAAGCATTATCAGAAACTTCTCTGTGATGTGCGCATTCAACTCTCAGGGTTGAACGTGCCTTTCGATACAGCCGTTTTCAAACGCTCGTTTTGTGGCATCTGCATTTCGGAATTTGGAGTGCTTTGAGGCCTATACTGGAAAAGGAAATATCCTCACATAGAAACTAGACAGAAGCATTCTCAGAAACTTCTTTGTGATGTGTGCATTCAACTCACAGGGTTCGACCTTCCTTTTGCTACAACAGTTTTGAAACACTCTTTTTGTAGAATCTGCAAGTGGTTATTTGGAGCGCTTCGAGGCCTATGAGTAAAAGGAAATATCTTCAGAGAAAACTAGCCAGAAGCATTCTCAGAAACTTCTGTGTGATGAGTACATTCCACTCACAGAGTTGAACGTTCCCTTTCACCGAGCAGTTCTGAAACACTCTTTTTGTAGAATCTGCAAGTGGCTACTTAGAGCGCTTTGAGACCTATGCTGGAAAGTGAAATATCTTCACATAAAAACTAGACAGAAGCATTCCCAGAAACTTCTCTGTGAAGTGTGCATTCAATTCACAGAGCTGAATCTTTCTTTTGATAGAGAAGTTTTGAGACACTCTTTCTGTAGAATCTGCAAGTGAATATCTGGAGCGCTTTGAGTCCTAGGCTGGAAAAGAAAGTATCTTCACATAGAAACTAGACAGAAGCATTCTCAAAGACTTCTCTGTGATGTGTGCATTCAAGTCACAGAGTTGAATCATCCTTTTGATTTGGCAGTTTTAAAACAATCATTTTGTAGAATCTGCTAGTGGATATTTGCAGTATTTTGAGGCATATGCAGGAAAAGGTAATATCTTCACTTGAAAACTAGACAGAGGCATTCTCAGAAACTTCTTTCTGATGTGTGCCTTGAACTTCCGCAGTTGAACCTTCCTCTTCATAGAGCAGTTATATATTAGTCTTTAAGTATAATCTGCAAGTGGATATGTGGAGAACTTTGAGGACTGTGCTGGAAAAGGAAATGTCTTCCCATAGAAAGGAGACGGAAGCATTCTCAGAAGCTTCTCTGTGATGTCGGCATTCAACTCACAGAGTTGAACCTTCCTTTTGATAGAGCAGTTTTCAAACACACTTTGTGGATTCTGCAATTGGTTATTTGGAGAGTTTTGAGGCCTGTACTGGAAAAGGAAATATCTTCAGGTAAAAACTAGACAGAAGCATTCTCAGAAACTTCGTTGTGATGTTTGCATTCAACTCACGGAGTTGAACCCTCTTTTTGATTGCGCAGTTTTAAATCACTGTCTTTGTTGAATCTCCAAGTGGATATTTGGAGCGATTTGGGGCATATTCTGGAAAAGGAAATATCCTCACTTGAAAACTAGATAGAAGAAGTCCCAGAAACTCCTTTGTGACGTCTGCTTTCGACTCACAGAGTTGAACCTTCCTTTTCACAGAGCAGTTTGGAAACACTCTTTTTGTAGAATCTGCGAGTGGTTATTCGGAGAGCTTCGAGGCCCATGCTGGAAATGGAAATACCTTCACATAAAAACTAGACAGAAGCGTTCTCAGAAATTTCTCTGTGATGTGTGCATTGAACTCACAGAGTTGATCCTTCCTATTGATAGAGCATTTTTGTAACACTGTTTTAGGAGAATCCGCAAGTGGATTCTTGGGGAGATTTGAGGCCTATGCTGGAAAACGAAATATCTTCACATAGAAACTAGACGGAAGCATTATCAGAAACTTCTCTGTGATGTGTGCATTAAACTCACAGAGTTGAACATTGCTTTTGATGGAGCAGTTTTGAAACACTCTTTTCGTAGAATCTGCAAGTGGTTATTTAGAGCGCTTTGAGGCCTACGCTGCAAATGGAAATATCTTCACATAAAAACTAGACAGAAGCATTCTCACAAATTCCTTTGTGATGTGTGCATTCAACTCACAGAGATGAAGCTTCCTTTTCACAGGGCACTTTTGAAACACTGTGTTTGTGGGAACTACAAGTGGATATTTGGAGTGATTGCGGCCTCTGGTGGAAAAGCAAATATCATCAAATGAAAACTACACATAGGCATTCTCAGAAACTTCTTTGTGTGTGTGCATTCAACTCACAGAGTTGAAGAGTCCTTTTGGTAGAGCAGTTTTGAAGCACTCTTTCTGTAGAATCTGCGAGTGGTTATTCGGAGAGCTTTGAGGCCCATGCTGGAAAAGGAAATATCTTCACATAAAAACTGGACAGAAGCATTCCCAGAAAATTCTCTGTGATGTGTGCTTTCAACTCACAGAGTTGAGCCTGCCTTTTCATACAGCATTTTTGTAACACTCTTTCAGTATAATCTGCAAGTGGATATTTGGGGCGCTTTGAGGCCTATGCTGGAAAACGAAATATCTTCACATAAAAATTAGACGGAAGCATTATCAGAAACTTCTCTGTGATGTGCGCATTCAACTCTCAGGGTGGAACGTGCCTTTCGATACAGCCGTTTTCAAACGCTCGTTTTGTGGCATCTGCATTTCGGAATTTGGAGTGCTTTGAGGCCTATACTGGAAAAGGAAATATCCTCACATAGAAACTAGACAGAAGCATTCTCAGAAACTTCTTTGTGATGTGTGCATTCAACTCACAGGGTTCGACCTTCCTTTTGCTACAACAGTTTTGAAACACTCTTTTTGTAGAATCTGCAAGTGGTTATTTGGAGCGCTTCGAGGCCTATGAGTAAAAGGAAATATCTTCAGAGAAAACTAGCCAGAAGCATTCTCAGAAACTTCTGTGTGATGAGTACATTCCACTCACAGAGTTGAACGTTCCCTTTCACCGAGCAGTTCTGAAACACTCTTTTTGTAGAATCTGCAAGTGGCTACTTAGAGCGCTTTGAGACCTATGCTGGAAAGTGAAATATCTTCACATAAAAACTAGACAGAAGCATTCCCAGAAACTTCTCTGTGAAGTGTGCATTCAATTCACAGAGCTGAATCTTTCTTTTGATAGAGAAGTTTTGAGACACTCTTTCTGTAGAATCTGCAAGTGAATATCTGGAGCGCTTTGAGTCCTAGGCTGGAAAAGAAAGTATCTTCACATAGAAACTAGACAGAAGCATTCTCAAAGACTTCTCTGTGATGTGTGCATTCAAGTCACAGAGTTGAATCATCCTTTTGATTTGGCAGTTTTAAAACAATCATTTTGTAGAATCTGCTAGTGGATATTTGCAGTATTTTGAGGCATATGCAGGAAAAGGTAATATCTTCACTTGAAAACTAGACAGAGGCATTCTCAGAAACTTCTTTCTGATGTGTGCCTTGAACTTCCGGAGTTGAACCTTCCTCTTCATAGAGCAGTTATATATTAGTCTTTAAGTATAATCTGCAAGTGGATATGTGGAGAAATTTGAGGACTGTGCTGGAAAAGGAAATGTCTTCCCATAGAAAGGAGACGGAAGCATTCTCAGAAGCTTCTCTGTGATGTCGGCATTCAACTCACAGAGTTGAACCTTCCTTTTGATAGAGCAGTTTTCAAACACACTTTGTGGATTCTGCAATTGGTTATTTGGAGAGTTTTGAGGCCTGTACTGGAAAAGGAAATATCTTCAGGTAAAAACTAGACAGAAGCATTCTCAGAAACTTCGTTGTGATGTTTGCATTCAACTCACGGAGTTGAACCCTCTTTTTGATTGCGCAGTTTTAAATCACTGTCTTTGTTGAATCTCCAAGTGGATATTTGGAGCGATTTGGGGCATATTCTGGAAAAGGAAATATCCTCACTTGAAAACTAGATAGAAGAAGTCCCAGAAACTCCTTTGTGACGTCTGCTTTCGACTCACAGAGTTGAACCTTCCTTTTCACAGAGCAGTTTGGAAACACTCTTTTTGTAGAATCTGCGAGTGGTTATTCGGAGAGCTTCGAGGCCCATGCTGGAAATGGAAATACCTTCACATAAAAACTAGACAGAAGCGTTCTCAGAAATTTCTCTGTGATGTGTGCATTGAACTCACAGAGTTGATCCTTCCTATTCATAGAGCATTTTTGTAACACTGTTTTAGGAGAATCCGCAAGTGGATTCTTGGGGAGATTTGAGGCCTATGCTGGAAAACGAAATATCTTCACATAGAAACTAGACGGAAGCATTATCAGAAACTTCTCTGTGATGTGTGCATTAAACTCACAGAGTTGAACATTGCTTTTGATGGAGCAGTTTTGAAACACTCTTTTCGTAGAATCTGCAAGTGGTTATTTAGAGCGCTTTGAGGCCTACGCTGCAAATGGAAATATCTTCACATAAAAACTAGACAGAAGCATTCTCACAAATTCCTTTGTGATGTGTGCATTCAACTCACAGAGATGAAGCTTCCTTTTCACAGGGCACTTTTGAAACACTGTGTTTGTGGGAACTACAAGTGGATATTTGGAGTGATTGCGGCCTCTGGTGGAAAAGCAAATATCATCAAATGAAAACTACACATAGGCATTCTCAGAAACTTCTTTGTGTGTGTGCATTCAACTCACAGAGTTGAAGAGTCCTTTTGGTAGAGCAGTTTTGAAGCACTCTTTCTGTAGAATCTGCGAGTGGTTATTCGGAGAGCTTTGAGGCCCATGCTGGAAAAGGAAATATCTTCACATAAAAACTGGACAGAAGCATTCCCAGAAAATTCTCTGTGATGTGTGCTTTCAACTCACAGAGTTGAGCCTGCCTTTTCATACAGCATTTTTGTAACACTCTTTCAGTATAATCTGCAAGTGGATATTTGGGGCGCTTTGAGGCCTATGCTGGAAAACGAAATATCTTCACATAAAAATTAGACGGAAGCATTATCAGAAACTTCTCTGTGATGTGCGCATTCAACTCTCAGGGTGGAACGTGCCTTTCGATACAGCCGTTTTCAAACGCTCGTTTTGTGGCATCTGCATTTCGGAATTTGGAGTGCTTTGAGGCCTATACTGGAAAAGGAAATATCCTCACATAGAAACTAGACAGAAGCATTCTCAGAAACTTCTTTGTGATGTGTGCATTCAACTCACAGGGTTCGACCTTCCTTTTGCTACAACAGTTTTGAAACACTCTTTTTGTAGAATCTGCAAGTGGTTATTTGGAGCGCTTCGAGGCCTATGAGTAAAAGGAAATATCTTCAGAGAAAACTAGCCAGAAGCATTCTCAGAAACTTCTGTGTGATGAGTACATTCCACTCACAGAGTTGAACGTTCCCTTTCACCGAGCAGTTCTGAAACACTCTTTTTGTAGAATCTGCAAGTGGCTACTTAGAGCGCTTTGAGACCTATGCTGGAAAGTGAAATATCTTCACATAAAAACTAGACAGAAGCATTCCCAGAAACTTCTCTGTGAAGTGTGCATTCAATTCACAGAGCTGAATCTTTCTTTTGATAGAGAAGTTTTGAGACACTCTTTCTGTAGAATCTGCAAGTGAATATCTGGAGCGCTTTGAGTCCTAGGCTGGAAAAGAAAGTATCTTCACATAGAAACTAGACAGAAGCATTCTCAAAGACTTCTCTGTGATGTGTGCATTCAAGTCACAGAGTTGAATCATCCTTTTGATTTGGCAGTTTTAAAACAATCATTTTGTAGAATCTGCTAGTGGATATTTGCAGTATTTTGAGGCATATGCAGGAAAAGGTAATATCTTCACTTGAAAACTAGACAGAGGCATTCTCAGAAACTTCTTTCTGATGTGTGCCTTGAACTTCCGGAGTTGAACCTTCCTCTTCATAGAGCAGTTATATATTAGTCTTTAAGTATAATCTGCAAGTGGATATGTGGAGAACTTTGAGGACTGTGCTGGAAAAGGAAATGTCTTCCCATAGAAAGGAGACGGAAGCATTCTCAGAAGCTTCTCTGTGATGTCGGCATTCAACTCACAGAGTTGAACCTTCCTTTTGATAGAGCAGTTTTCAAACACACTTTGTGGATTCTGCAATTGGTTATTTGGAGAGTTTTGAGGCCTGTACTGGAAAAGGAAATATCTTCAGGTAAAAACTAGACAGAAGCATTCTCAGAAACTTCGTTGTGATGTTTGCATTCAACTCACGGAGTTGAACCCTCTTTTTGATTGCGCAGTTTTAAATCACTGTCTTTGTTGAATCTCCAAGTGGATATTTGGAGCGATTTGGGGCATATTCTGGAAAAGGAAATATCCTCACTTGAAAACTAGATAGAAGAAGTCCCAGAAACTCCTTTGTGACGTCTGCTTTCGACTCACAGAGTTGAACCTTCCTTTTCACAGAGCAGTTTGGAAACACTCTTTTTGTAGAATCTGCGAGTGGTTATTCGGAGAGCTTCGAGGCCCATGCTGGAAATGGAAATACCTTCACATAAAAACTAGACAGAAGCGTTCTCAGAAATTTCTCTGTGATGTGTGCATTGAACTCACAGAGTTGATCCTTCCTATTCATAGAGCATTTTTGTAACACTGTTTTAGGAGAATCCGCAAGTGGATTCTTGGGGAGATTTGAGGCCTATGCTGGAAAACGAAATATCTTCACATAGAAACTAGACGGAAGCATTATCAGAAACTTCTCTGTGATGTGTGCATTAAACTCACAGAGTTGAACATTGCTTTTGATGGAGCAGTTTTGAAACACTCTTTTCGTAGAATCTGCAAGTGGTTATTTAGAGCGCTTTGAGGCCTACGCTGCAAATGGAAATATCTTCACATAAAAACTAGACAGAAGCATTCTCAGAAATTCCTTTGTGATGTGTGCATTCAACTCACAGAGATGAAGCTTCCTTTTCACAGGGCACTTTTGAAACACTGTGTTTGTGGGAACTACAAGTGGATATTTGGAGTGATTGCGGCCTCTGGTGGAAAAGCAAATATCATCAAATGAAAACTACACATAGGCATTCTCAGAAACTTCTTTGTGTGTGTGCATTCAACTCACAGAGTTGAAGAGTCCTTTTGGTAGAGCAGTTTTGAAGCACTCTTTTTGTAGAATCTGCGAGTGGTTATTCGGAGAGCTTTGAGGCCCATGCTGGAAAAGGAAATATCTTCACATAAAAACTGGACAGAAGCATTCCCAGAAAATTCTCTGTGATGTGTGCATTCAACTCACAGAGTTGAGCCTGCCTTTTCATACGGCATTTTTGTAACAATCTTTCAGTATAATCTGCAAGTGGATATTTGGGGCGCTTTGAGGCCTATGCTGGAAAACGAAATATCTTCACATAAAAATTAGACGGAAGCATTATCAGAAACTTCTCTGTGATGTGCGCATTCAACTCTCAGGGTTGAACGTGCCTTTTGATACAGCCGTTTTCAAACGCTCGTTTTGTGGCATCTGCATTTCGGAATTTGGAGTGCTTTGAGGCCTATACTGGAAAAGGAAATATCCTCACATAGAAACTAGACAGAAGCATTCTCAGAAACTTCTTTGTGATGTATGCATTCAACTCACAGGGTTCGACCTTCCTTTTGCTACAACAGTTTTGAAACACTCTTTTTGTAGAATCTGCAAGTGGTTATTTGGAGCGCTTCGAGGCCTATGAGTAAAAGGAAATATCTTCAGAGAAAACTAGCCAGAAGCATTCTCAGAAACTTCTGTGTGATGAGTACATTCCACTCACAGAGTTGAACGTTCCCTTTCACCGAGCAGTTCTGAAACACTCTTTTTGTAGAATCTGCAAGTGGCTACTTAGAGCGCTTTGAGACCTATGCTGGAAAGTGAAATATCTTCACATAAAAACTAGACAGAAGCATTCCCAGAAACTTCTCTGTGAAGTGTGCATTCAATTCACAGAGCTGAATCTTTCTTTTGATAGAGAAGTTTTGAGACACTCTTTCTGTAGAATCTGCAAGTGAATATCTGGAGCGCTTTGAGTCCTAGGCTGGAAAAGAAAGTATCTTCACATAGAAACTAGACAGAAGCATTCTCAAAGACTTCTCTGTGATGTGTGCATTCAACTCACAGAGTTGAAACATCCTTTTGATTTGGCAGTTTTAAAACAATCATTTTGTAGAATCTGCTAGTGGATATTTGCCGTATTTTGAGGCATATGCAGGAAAAGGTAATATCTTCACTTGAAAACTAGACAGAGGCATTCTCAGAAACTTCTTTCTGATGTGTGCCTTGAACTTCCGGAGTTGAACCTTCCTCTTCATAGAGCAGTTATATAATAGTCTTTAAGTATAATCTGCAAGTGGATATGTGGAGAACTTTGAGGACTGTGCTGGAAAAGGAAATGTCTTCCCATAGAAAGGAGACGGAAGCATTCTCAGAAGCTTCTCTGTGATGTCGGCATTCAACTCACAGAGTTGAACCTTCCTTTTGATAGAGCAGTTTTCAAACACACTTTGTGGATTCTGCAATTGGTTATTTGGAGAGTTTTGAGGCCTGTACTGGAAAAGGAAATATCTGCAGGTAAAAACTAGACAGAAGCATTCTCAGAAACTTCGTTGTGATGTTTGCATTCAACTCACGGAGTTGAACCCTCTTTTTGATTGCGCAGTTTTAAATCACTGTCTTTGTTGAATCTCCAAGTGGATATTTGGAGCGATTTGGGGCATATTCTGGAAAAGGAAATATCCTCACTTGAAAACTAGATAGAAGAAGTCCCAGAAACTCCTTTGTGACGTCTGCTTTCGACTCACAGAGTTGAACCTTCCTTTTCACAGAGCAGTTTGGAAACACTCTTTTTGTAGAATCTGCGAGTGGTTATTCGGAGAGCTTCGAGGCCCATGCTGGAAATGGAAATACCTTCACATAAAAACTAGACAGAAGCGTTCTCAGAAATTTCTCTGTGATGTGTGCATTGAACTCACAGAGTTGATCCTTCCTATTCATAGAGCATTTTTGTAACACTGTTTTAGGAGAATCCGCAAGTGGATTCTTGGGGAGATTTGAGGCCTATGCTGGAAAACGAAATATCTTCACATAGAAACTAGACGGAAGCATTATCAGAAACTTCTCTGTGATGTGTGCATTAAACTCACAGAGTTGAACATTGCTTTTGATGGAGCAGTTTTGAAACACTCTTTTCGTAGAATCTGCAAGTGGTTATTTAGAGCGCTTTGAGGCCTACGCTGCAAATGGAAATATCTTCACATAAAAACTAGACAGAAGCATTCTCACAAATTCCTTTGTGATGTGTGCATTCAACTCACAGAGATGAAGCTTCCTTTTCACAGGGCACTTTTGAAACACTGTGTTTGTGGGAACTACAAGTGGATATTTGGAGTGATTGCGGCCTCTGGTGGAAAAGCAAATATCATCAAATGAAAACTACACATAGGCATTCTCAGAAACTTCTTTGTGTGTGTGCATTCAACTCACAGAGTTGAAGAGTCCTTGTGGTAGAGCAGTTTTGAAGCACTCTTTTTGTAGAATCTGCGAGTGGTTATTCGGAGAGCTTTGAGGCCCATGCTGGAAAAGGAAATATCTTCACATAAAAACTGGACAGAAGCATTCCCAGAAAATTCTCTGTGATGTGTGCATTCAACTCACAGAGTTGAGCCTGCCTTTTCATACAGCATTTTTGTAACACTCTTTCAGTATAATCTGCAAGTGGATATTTGGGGCGCTTTGAGGCCTATGCTGGAAAACGAAATATCTTCACATAAAAATTAGACGGAAGCATTATCAGAAACTTCTCTGTGATGTGCGCATTCAACTCTCAGGGTTGAACGTGCCTTTTGATACAGCCGTTTTCAAACGCTCGTTTTGTGGCATCTGCATTTCAGAATTTGGAGTGCTTTGAGGCCTATACTGGAAAAGGAAATATCCTCACATAGAAACTAGACAGAAGCATTCTCAGAAACTTCTTTGTGATGTGTGCATTCAACTCACAGGGTTCGACCTTCCTTTTGCTACAACAGTTTTGAAACACTCTTTTTGTAGAATCTGCAAGTGGTTATTTGGAGCGCTTCGAGGCCTATGAGTAAAAGGAAATATCTTCAGAGAAAACTAGCCAGAAGCATTCTCAGAAACTTCTGTGTGATGAGTACATTCCACTCACAGAGTTGAACATTCCCTTTCACCGAGCAGTTCTGAAACACTCTTTTTGTAGAATCTGCAAGTGGCTACTTAGAGCACTTTGAGACCTATGCTGGAAAGTGAAATATCTTCACATAAAAACTAGACAGAAGCATTCCCAGAAACTTCTCTGTGAAGTGTGCATTCAATTCACAGAGCTGAATCTTTCTTTTGATAGAGAAGTTTTGAGACACTCTTTCTGTAGAATCTGCAAGTGAATATCTGGAGCGCTTTGAATCCTAGGCTGGAAAAGAAAGTATCTTCACATAGAAACTAGACAGAAGCATTCTCAAAGACTTCTCTGTGATGTGTGCATTCAAGTCACAGAGTTGAAACATCCTTTTGATTTGGCAGTTTTAAAACAATCATTTTGTAGAATCTGCTAGTGGATATTTGCCGTATTTTGAGGCATATGCAGGAAAAGGTAATATCTTCACTTGAAAACTAGACAGAGGCATTCTCAGAAACTTCTTTCTGATGTGTGCCTTGAACTTCCGGAGTTGAACCTTCCTCTTCATAGAGCAGTTATATAATAGTCTTTAAGTATAATCTGCAAGTGGATATGTGGAGAACTTTGAGGACTGTGCTGGAAAAGGAAATGTCTTCCCATAGAAAGGAGACGGAAGCATTCTCAGAAGCTTCTCTGTGATGTCGGCATTCAACTCACAGAGTTGAACCTTCCTTTTGATAGAGCAGTTTTCAAACACACTTTGTGGATTCTGCAATTGGTTATTTGGAGAGTTTTGAGGCCTGTACTGGAAAAGGAAATATCTTCAGGTAAAAACTAGACAGAAGCATTCTCAGAAACTTCGTTGTGATGTTTGCATTCAACTCACGGAGTTGAACCCTCTTTTTGATTGCGCAGTTTTAAATCACTGTCTTTGTTGAATCTCCAAGTGGATATTTGGAGCGATTTGGGGCATATTCTGGAAAAGGAAATATCCTCACTTGAAAACTAGATAGAAGAAGTCCCAGAAACTCCTTTGTGACGTCTGCTTTCGACTCACAGAGTTGAACCTTCCTTTTCACAGAGCAGTTTGGAAACACTCTTTTTGTAGAATCTGCGAGTGGTTATTCGGAGAGCTTCGAGGCCCATGCTGGAAATGGAAATACCTTCACATAAAAACTAGACAGAAGCGTTCTCAGAAATTTCTCTGTGATGTGTGCATTGAACTCACAGAGTTGATCCTTCCTATTCATAGAGCATTTTTGTAACACTGTTTTAGGAGAATCCGCAAGTGGATTCTTGGGGAGATTTGAGGCCTATGCTGGAAAACGAAATATCTTCACATAGAAACTAGACGGAAGCATTATCAGAAACTTCTCTGTGATGTGTGCATTAAACTCACAGAGTTGAACATTGCTTTTGATGGAGCAGTTTTGAAACACTCTTTTCGTAGAATCTGCAAGTGGTTATTTAGAGCGCTTTGAGGCCTACGCTGCAAATGGAAATATCTTCACATAAAAACTAGACAGAAGCATTCTCAGAAATTCCTTTGTGATGTGTGCATTCAACTCACAGAGATGAAGCTTCCTTTTCACAGGGCACTTTTGAAACACTGTGTTTGTGGGAACTACAAGTGGATATTTGGAGTGATTGCGGCCTCTGGTGGAAAAGCAAATATCATCAAATGAAAACTACACATAGGCATTCTCAGAAACTTCTTTGTGTGTGTGCATTCAACTCACAGAGTTGAAGAGTCCTTTTGGTAGAGCAGTTTTGAAGCACTCTTTTTGTAGAATCTGCGAGTGGTTATTCGGAGAGCTTTGAGGCCCATGCTGGAAAAGGAAATATCTTCACATAAAAACTGGACAGAAGCATTCCCAGAAAATTCTCTGTGATGTGTGCATTCAACTCACAGAGTTGAGCCTGCCTTTTCATACAGCATTTTTGTAACACTCTTTCAGAATAATCTGCAAGTGGATATTTGGGGCGCTTTGAGGCCTATGCTGGAAAACGAAATATCTTCACATAAAAATTAGACGGAAGCATTATCAGAAACTTCTCTGTGATGTGCGCATTCAACTCTCAGGGTTGAACGTGCCTTTTGATACAGCCGTTTTCAAACGCTCGTTTTGTGGCATCTGCATTTCGGAATTTGGAGTGCTTTGAGGCCTATACTGGAAAAGGAAATATCCTCACATAGAAACTAGACAGAAGCATTCTCAGAAACTTCTTTGTGATGTGTGCATTCAACTCACAGGGTTCGACCTTCCTTTTGCTACAACAGTTTTGAAACACTCTTTTTGTAGAATCTGCAAGTGGTTATTTGGAGCGCTTCGAGGCCTATGAGTAAAAGGAAATATCTTCAGAGAAAACTAGCCAGAAGCATTCTCAGAAACTTCTGTGTGATGAGTACATTCCACTCACAGAGTTGAACGTTCCCTTTCACCGAGCAGTTCTGAAACACTCTTTTTGTAGAATCTGCAAGTGGCTACTTAGAGCGCTTTGAGACCTATGCTGGAAAGTGAAATATCTTCACATAAAAACTAGACAGAAGCATTCCCAGAAACTTCTCTGTGAAGTGTGCATTCAATTCACAGAGCTGAATCTTTCTTTTGATAGAGAAGTTTTGAGACACTCTTTCTGTAGAATCTGCAAGTGAATATCTGGAGCGCTTTGAGTCCTAGGCTGGAAAAGAAAGTATCTTCACATAGAAACTAGACAGAAGCATTCTCAAAGACTTCTCTGTGATGTGTGCATTCAAGTCACAGAGTTGAAACATCCTTTTGATTTGGCAGTTTTAAAACAATCATTTTGTAGAATCTGCTAGTGGATATTTGCCGTATTTTGAGGCATATGCAGGAAAAGGTAATATCTTCACTTGAAAACTAGACAGAGGCATTCTCAGAAACTTCTTTCTGATGTGTGCCTTGAACTTCCGGAGTTGAACCTTCCTCTTCATAGAGCAGTTATATAATAGTCTTTAAGTATAATCTGCAAGTGGATATGTGGAGAACTTTGAGGACTGTGCTGGAAAAGGAAATGTCTTCCCATAGAAAGGAGACGGAAGCATTCTCAGAAGCTTCTCTGTGATGTCGGCATTCAACTCACAGAGTTGAACCTTCCTTTTGATAGAGCAGTTTTCAAACACACTTTGTGGATTCTGCAATTGGTTATTTGGAGAGTTTTGAGGCCTGTACTGGAAAAGGAAATATCTTCAGGTAAAAACTAGACAGAAGCATTCTCAGAAACTTCGTTGTGATGTTTGCATTCAACTCACGGAGTTGAACCCTCTTTTTGATTGCGCAGTTTTAAATCACTGTCTTTGTTGAATCTCCAAGTGGATATTTGGAGCGATTTGGGGCATATTCTGGAAAAGGAAATATCCTCACTTGAAAACTAGATAGAAGAAGTCCCAGAAACTCCTTTGTGACGTCTGCTTTCGACTCACAGAGTTGAACCTTCCTTTTCACAGAGCAGTTTGGAAACACTCTTTTTGTAGAATCTGCGAGTGGTTATTCGGAGAGCTTCGAGGCCCATGCTGGAAATGGAAATACCTTCACATAAAAACTAGACAGAAGCGTTCTCAGAAATTTCTCTGTGATGTGTGCATTGAACTCACAGAGTTGATCCTTCCTATTCATAGAGCATTTTTGTAACACTGTTTTAGGAGAATCCGCAAGTGGATTCTTGGGGAGATTTGAGGCCTATGCTGGAAAACGAAATATCTTCACATAGAAACTAGACGGAAGCATTATCAGAAACTTCTCTGTGATGTGTGCATTAAACTCACAGAGTTGAACATTGCTTTTGATGGAGCAGTTTTGAAACACTCTTTTCGTAGAATCTGCAAGTGGTTATTTGGAGCGCTTTGAGGCCTACGCTGCAAATGGAAATATCTTCACATAAAAACTAGACAGAAGCATTCTCACAAATTCCTTTGTGATGTGTGCATTCAACTCACAGAGATGAAGCTTCCTTTTCACAGGGCACTTTTGAAACACTGTGTTTGTGGGAACTACAAGTGGATATTTGGAGTGATTGCGGCCTCTGGTGGAAAAGCAAATATCATCAAATGAAAACTACACATAGGCATTCTCAGAAACTTCTTTGTGTGTGTGCATTCAACTCACAGAGTTGAAGAGTCCTTTTGGTAGAGCAGTTTTGAAGCACTCTTTTTGTAGAATCTGCGAGTGGTTATTCGGAGAGCTTTGAGGCCCATGCTGGAAAAGGAAATATCTTCACATAAAAACTGGACAGAAGCATTCCCAGAAAATTCTCTGTGATGTGTGCATTCAACTCACAGAGTTGAGCCTGCCTTTTCATACAGCATTTTTGTAACACTCTTTCAGTATAATCTGCAAGTGGATATTTGGGGCGCTTTGAGGCCTATGCTGGAAAACGAAATATCTTCACATAAAAATTAGACGGAAGCATTATCAGAAACTTCTCTGTGATGTGCGCATTCAACTCTCAGGGTTGAACGTGCCTTTTGATACAGCCGTTTTCAAACGCTCGTTTTGTGGCATCTGCATTTCGGAATTTGGAGTGCTTTGAGGCCTATACTGGAAAAGGAAATATCCTCACATAGAAACTAGACAGAAGCATTCTCAGAAACTTCTTTGTGATGTGTGCATTCAACTCACAGGGTTCGACCTTCCTTTTGCTACAACAGTTTTGAAACACTCTTTTTGTAGAATCTGCAAGTGGTTATTTGGAGCGCTTCGAGGCCTATGAGTAAAAGGAAATATCTTCAGAGAAAACTAGCCAGAAGCATTCTCAGAAACTTCTGTGTGATGAGTACATTCCACTCACAGAGTTGAACGTTCCCTTTCACCGAGCAGTTCTGAAACACTCTTTTTGTAGAATCTGCAAGTGGCTACTTAGAGCGCTTTGAGACCTATGCTGGAAAGTGAAATATCTTCACATAAAAACTAGGCAGAAGCATTCCCAGAAACTTCTCTGTGAAGTGTGCATTCAATTCACAGAGCTGAATCTTTCTTTTGATAGAGAAGTTTTGAGACACTCTTTCTGTAGAATCTGCAAGTGAATATCTGGAGCGCTTTGAGTCCTAGGCTGGAAAAGAAAGTATCTTCACATAGAAACTAGACAGAAGCATTCTCAAAGACTTCTCTGTGATGTGTGCATTCAAGTCACAGAGTTGAAACATCCTTTTGATTTGGCAGTTTTAAAACAATCATTTTGTAGAATCTGCTAGTGGATATTTGCCGTATTTTGAGGCATATGCAGGAAAAGGTAATATCTTCACTTGAAAACTAGACAGAGGCATTCTCAGAAACTTCTTTCTGATGTGTGCCTTGAACTTCCGGAGTTGAACCTTCCTCTTCATAGAGCAGTTATATAATAGTCTTTAAGTATAATCTGCAAGTGGATATGTGGAGAACTTTGAGGACTGTGCTGGAAAAGGAAATGTCTTCCCATAGAAAGGAGACGGAAGCATTCTCAGAAGCTTCTCTGTGATGTCGGCATTCAACTCACAGAGTTGAACCTTCCTTTTGATAGAGCAGTTTTCAAACACACTTTGTGGATTCTGCAATTGGTTATTTGGAGAGTTTTGAGGCCTGTACTGGAAAAGGAAATATCTTCAGGTAAAAACTAGACAGAAGCATTCTCAGAAACTTCGTTGTGATGTTTGCATTCAACTCACGGAGTTGAACCCTCTTTTTGATTGCGCAGTTTTAAATCACTGTCTTTGTTGAATCTCCAAGTGGATATTTGGAGCGATTTGGGGCATATTCTGGAAAAGGAAATATCCTCACTTGAAAACTAGATAGAAGAAGTCCCAGAAACTCCTTTGTGACGTCTGCTTTCGACTCACAGAGTTGAACCTTCCTTTTCACAGAGCAGTTTGGAAACACTCTTTTTGTAGAATCTGCGAGTGGTTATTCGGAGAGCTTCGAGGCCCATGCTGGAAATGGAAATACCTTCACATAAAAACTAGACAGAAGCGTTCTCAGAAATTTCTCTGTGATGTGTGCATTGAACTCACAGAGTTGATCCTTCCTATTCATAGAGCATTTTTGTAACACTGTTTTAGGAGAATCCGCAAGTGGATTCTTGGGGAGATTTGAGGCCTATGCTGGAAAACGAAATATCTTCACATAGAAACTAGACGGAAGCATTATCAGAAACTTCTCTGTGATGTGTGCATTAAACTCACAGAGTTGAACATTGCTTTTGATGGAGCAGTTTTGAAACACTCTTTTCGTAGAATCTGCAAGTGGTTATTTAGAGCGCTTTGAGGCCTACGCTGCAAATGGAAATATCTTCACATAAAAACTAGACAGAAGCATTCTCAGAAATTCCTTTGTGATGTGTGCATTCAACTCACAGAGATGAAGCTTCCTTTTCACAGGGCACTTTTGAAACACTGTGTTTGTGGGAACTACAAGGGGATATTTGGAGTGATTGCGGCCTCTGGTGGAAAAGCAAATATCATCAAATGAAAACTACACATAGGCATTCTCAGAAACTTCTTTGTGTGTGTGCATTCAACTCACAGAGTTGAAGAGTCCTTTTGGTAGAGCAGTTTTGAAGCACTCTTTTTGTAGAATCTGCGAGTGGTTATTCGGAGAGCTTTGAGGCCCATGCTGGAAAAGGAAATATCTTCACATAAAAACTGGACAGAAGCATTCCCAGAAAATTCTCTGTGATGTGTGCATTCAACTCACAGAGTTGAGCCTGCCTTTTCATACAGCATTTTTGTAACACTCTTTCAGAATAATCTGCAAGTGGATATTTGGGGCGCTTTGAGGCCTATGCTGGAAAACGAAATATCTTCACATAAAAATTAGACGGAAGCAATATCAGAAACTTCTCTGTGATGTGCGCATTCAACTCACAGGGTTGAACGTGCCTTTTGATACAGCCGTTTTCAAACGCTCGTTTTGTGGCATCTGCATTTCGGAATTTGGAGTGCTTTGAGGCCTATACTGGAAAAGGAAATATCCTCACATAGAAACTAGACAGAAGCATTCTCAGAAACTTCTTTGTGATGTGTGCATTCAACTCACAGGGTTCGACCTTCCTTTTGCTACAACAGTTTTGAAACACTCTTTTTGTAGAATCTGCAAGTGGTTATTTGGAGCGCTTCGAGGCCTATGAGTAAAAGGAAATATCTTCAGAGAAAACTAGCCAGAAGCATTCTCAGAAACTTCTGTGTGATGAGTACATTCCACTCACAGAGTTGAACGTTCCCTTTCACCGAGCAGTTCTGAAACACTCTTATTGTAGAATCTGCAAGTGGCTACTTAGAGCGCTTTGAGACCTATGCTGGAAAGTGAAATATCTTCACATAAAAACTAGACAGAAGCATTCCCAGAAACTTCTCTGTGAAGTGTGCATTCAATTCACAGAGCTGAATCTTTCTTTTGATAGAGAAGTTTTGAGACACTCTTTCTGTAGAATCTGCAAGTGAATATCTGGAGCGCTTTGAGTCCTAGGCTGGCAAAGAAAGTATCTTCACATAGAAACTAGACAGAAGCATTCTCAAAGACTTCTCTGTGATGTGAGCATTCAACTCACAGAGTTGAAACATCCTTTTGATTTGGCAGTTTTAAAACAATCATTTTGTAGAATCTGCTAGTGGATATTTGCCGTATTTTGAGGCATATGCAGGAAAAGGTAATATCTTCACTTGAAAACTAGACAGAGGCATTCTCAGAAACTTCTTTCTGATGTGTGCCTTGAACTTCCGGAGTTGAACCTTCCTCTTCATAGAGCAGTTATATAATAGTCTTTAAGTATAATCTGCAAGTGGATATGTGGAGAACTTTGAGGACTGTGCTGGAAAAGGAAATGTCTTCCCATAGAAAGGAGACGGAAGCATTCTCAGAAGCTTCTCTGTGATGTCGGCATTCAACTCACAGAGTTGAACCTTCCTTTTGATAGAGCAGTTTTCAAACACACTTTGTGGATTCTGCAATTGGTTATTTGGAGAGTTTTGAGGCCTGTACTGGAAAAGGAAATATCTGCAGGTAAAAACTAGACAGAAGCATTCTCAGAAACTTCGTTGTGATGTTTGCATTCAACTCACGGAGTTGAACCCTCTTTTTGATTGCGCAGTTTTAAATCACTGTCTTTGTTGAATCTCCAAGTGGATATTTGGAGCGATTTGGGGCATATTCTGGAAAAGGAAATATCCTCACTTGAAAACTAGATAGAAGAAGTCCCAGAAACTCCTTTGTGACGTCTGCTTTCGACTCACAGAGTTGAACCTTCCTTTTCACAGAGCAGTTTGGAAACACTCTTTTTGTAGAATCTGCGAGTGGTTATTCGGAGAGCTTCGAGGCCCATGCTGGAAATGGAAATACCTTCACATAAAAACTAGACAGAAGCGTTCTCAGAAATTTCTCTGTGATGTGTGCATTGAACTCACAGAGTTGATCCTTCCTATTCATAGAGCATTTTTGTAACACTGTTTTAGGAGAATCCGCAAGTGGATTCTTGGGGAGATTTGAGGCCTATGCTGGAAAACGAAATATCTTCACATAGAAACTAGACGGAAGCATTATCAGAAACTTCTCTGTGATGTGTGCATTAAACTCACAGAGTTGAACATTGCTTTTGATGGAGCAGTTTTGAAACACTCTTTTCGTAGAATCTGCAAGTGGTTATTTAGAGCGCTTTGAGGCCTACGCTGCAAATGGAAATATCTTCACATAAAAACTAGACAGAAGCATTCTCAGAAATTCCTTTGTGATGTGTGCATTCAACTCACAGAGATGAAGCTTCCTTTTCACAGGGCACTTTTGAAACACTGTGTTTGTGGGAACTACAAGTGGATATTTGGAGTGATTGCGGCCTCTGGTGGAAAAGCAAATATCATCAAATGAAAACTACACATAGGCATTCTCAGAAACTTCTTTGTGTGTGTGCATTCAACTCACAGAGTTGAAGAGTCCTTTTGGTAGAGCAGTTTTGAAGCACTCTTTTTGTAGAATCTGCGAGTGGTTATTCGGAGAGCTTTGAGGCCCATGCTGGAAAAGGAAATATCTTCACATAAAAACTGGACAGAAGCATTCCCAGAAAATTCTCTGTGATGTGTGCATTCAACTCACAGAGTTGAGCCTGCCTTTTCATACAGCATTTTTGTAACACTCTTTCAGAATAATCTGCAAGTGGATATTTGGGGCGCTTTGAGGCCTATGCTGGAAAACGAAATATCTTCACATAAAAATTAGACGGAAGCAATATCAGAAACTTCTCTGTGATGTGCGCATTCAACTCACAGGGTTGAACGTGCCTTTTGATACAGCCGTTTTCAAACGCTCGTTTTGTGGCATCTGCATTTCGGAATTTGGAGTGCTTTGAGGCCTATACTGGAAAAGGAAATATCCTCACATAGAAACTAGACAGAAGCATTCTCAGAAACTTCTTTGTGATGTGTGCATTCAACTCACAGGGTTCGACCTTCCTTTTGCTACAACAGTTTTGAAACACTCTTTTTGTAGAATCTGCAAGTGGTTATTTGGAGCGCTTCGAGGCCTATGAGTAAAAGGAAATATCTTCAGAGAAAACTAGCCAGAAGCATTCTCAGAAACTTCTGTGTGATGAGTACATTCCACTCACAGAGTTGAACGTTCCCTTTCACCGAGCAGTTCTGAAACACTCTTATTGTAGAATCTGCAAGTGGCTACTTAGAGCGCTTTGAGACCTATGCTGGAAAGTGAAATATCTTCACATAAAAACTAGACAGAAGCATTCCCAGAAACTTCTCTGTGAAGTGTGCATTCAATTCACAGAGCTGAATCTTTCTTTTGATAGAGAAGTTTTGAGACACTCTTTCTGTAGAATCTGCAAGTGAATATCTGGAGCGCTTTGAGTCCTAGGCTGGAAAAGAAAGTATCTTCACATAGAAACTAGACAGAAGCATTCTCAAAGACTTCTCTGTGATGTGTGCATTCAAGTCACAGAGTTGAAACATCCTTTTGATTTGGCAGTTTTAAAACAATCATTTTGTAGAATCTGCTAGTGGATATTTGCCGTATTTTGAGGCATATGCAGGAAAAGGTAATATCTTCACTTGAAAACTAGACAGAGGCATTCTCAGAAACTTCTTTCTGATGTGTGCCTTGAACTTCCGGAGTTGAACCTTCCTCTTCATAGAGCAGTTATATAATAGTCTTTAAGTATAATCTGCAAGTGGATATGTGGAGAACTTTGAGGACTGTGCTGGAAAAGGAAATGTCTTCCCATAGAAAGGAGACGGAAGCATTCTCAGAAGCTTCTCTGTGATGTCGGCATTCAACTCACAGAGTTGAACCTTCCTTTTGATAGAGCAGTTTTCAAACACACTTTGTGGATTCTGCAATTGGTTATTTGGAGAGTTTTGAGGCCTGTACTGGAAAAGGAAATATCTTCAGGTAAAAACTAGACAGAAGCATTCTCAGAAACTTCGTTGTGATGTTTGCATTCAACTCACGGAGTTGAACCCTCTTTTTGATTGCGCAGTTTTAAATCACTGTCTTTGTTGAATCTCCAAGTGGATATTTGGAGCGATTTGGGGCATATTCTGGAAAAGGAAATATCCTCACTTGAAAACTAGATAGAAGAAGTCCCAGAAACTCCTTTGTGACGTCTGCTTTCGACTCACAGAGTTGAACCTTCCTTTTCACAGAGCAGTTTGGAAACACTCTTTTTGTAGAATCTGCGAGTGGTTATTCGGAGAGCTTCGAGGCCCATGCTGGAAATGGAAATACCTTCACATAAAAACTAGACAGAAGCGTTCTCAGAAATTTCTCTGTGATGTGTGCATTGAACTCACAGAGTTGATCCTTCCTATTCATAGAGCATTTTTGTAACACTGTTTTAGGAGAATCCGCAAGTGGATTCTTGGGGAGATTTGAGGCCTATGCTGGAAAACGAAATATCTTCACATAGAAACTAGACGGAAGCATTATCAGAAACTTCTCTGTGATGTGTGCATTAAACTCACAGAGTTGAACATTGCTTTTGATGGAGCAGTTTTGAAACACTCTTTTCGTAGAATCTGCAAGTGGTTATTTAGAGCGCTTTGAGGCCTACGCTGCAAATGGAAATATCTTCACATAAAAACTAGACAGAAGCATTCTCACAAATTCCTTTGTGATGTGTGCATTCAACTCACAGAGATGAAGCTTCCTTTTCACAGGGCACTTTTGAAACACTGTGTTTGTGGGAACTACAAGTGGATATTTGGAGTGATTGCGGCCTCTGGTGGAAAAGCAAATATCATCAAATGAAAACTACACATAGGCATTCTCAGAAACTTCTTTGTGTGTGTGCATTCAACTCACAGAGTTGAAGAGTCCTTTTGGTAGAGCAGTTTTGAAGCACTCTTTTTGTAGAATCTGCGAGTGGTTATTCGGAGAGCTTTGAGGCCCATGCTGGAAAAGGAAATATCTTCACATAAAAACTGGACAGAAGCATTCCCAGAAAATTCTCTGTGATGTGTGCATTCAACTCACAGAGTTGAGCCTGCCTTTTCATACAGCATTTTTGTAACACTCTTTCAGTATAATCTGCAAGTGGATATTTGGGGCGCTTTGAGGCCTATGCTGGAAAACGAAATATCTTCACATAAAAATTAGACGGAAGCATTATCAGAAACTTCTCTGTGATGTGCGCATTCAACTCTCAGGGTTGAACGTGCCTTTTGATACAGCCGTTTTCAAACGCTCGTTTTGTGGCATCTGCATTT
Source organism: Pongo pygmaeus (assembly GCF_028885625.2). NCBI lineage: Eukaryota > Metazoa > Chordata > Mammalia > Primates > Hominidae > Pongo > Pongo pygmaeus. Next base: position 40,763,348 of record NC_072391.2, on the reverse strand, counting down.
CGGAATTTGGAGTGCTTTGAGGCCTATACTGGAAAAGGAAATATCCTCACATAGAAACTAGACAGAAGCATTCTCAGAAACTTCTTTGTGATGTGTGCATTCAACTCACAGGGTTCGACCTTCCTTTTGCTACAACAGTTTTGAAACACTCTTTTTGTAGAATCTGCAAGTGGTTATTTGGAGCGCTTCGAGGCCTATGAGTAAAAGGAAATATCTTCAGAGAAAACTAGCCAGAAGCATTCTCAGAAACTTCTGTGTGATGAGTACATTCCACTCACAGAGTTGAACGTTCCCTTTCACCGAGCAGTTCTGAAACACTCTTTTTGTAGAATCTGCAAGTGGCTACTTAGAGCGCTTTGAGACCTATGCTGGAAAGTGAAATATCTTCACATAAAAACTAGGCAGAAGCATTCCCAGAAACTTCTCTGTGAAGTGTGCATTCAATTCACAGAGCTGAATCTTTCTTTTGATAGAGAAGTTTTGAGACACTCTTTCTGTAGAATCTGCAAGTGAATATCTGGAGCGCTTTGAGTCCTAGGCTGGAAAAGAAAGTATCTTCACATAGAAACTAGACAGAAGCATTCTCAAAGACTTCTCTGTGATGTGTGCATTCAAGTCACAGAGTTGAAACATCCTTTTGATTTGGCAGTTTTAAAACAATCATTTTGTAGAATCTGCTAGTGGATATTTGCCGTATTTTGAGGCATATGCAGGAAAAGGTAATATCTTCACTTGAAAACTAGACAGAGGCATTCTCAGAAACTTCTTTCTGATGTGTGCCTTGAACTTCCGGAGTTGAACCTTCCTCTTCATAGAGCAGTTATATAATAGTCTTTAAGTATAATCTGCAAGTGGATATGTGGAGAACTTTGAGGACTGTGCTGGAAAAGGAAATGTCTTCCCATAGAAAGGAGACGGAAGCATTCTCAGAAGCTTCTCTGTGATGTCGGCATTCAACTCACAGAGTTGAACCTTCCTTTTGATAGAGCAGTTTTCAAACACACTTTGTGGATTCTGCAATTGGTTATTTGGAGAGTTTTGAGGCCTGTACTGGAAAAGGAAATATCTTCAGGTAAAAACTAGACAGAAGCATTCTCAGAAACTTCGTTGTGATGTTTGCATTCAACTCACGGAGTTGAACCCTCTTTTTGATTGCGCAGTTTTAAATCACTGTCTTTGTTGAATCTCCAAGTGGATATTTGGAGCGATTTGGGGCATATTCTGGAAAAGGAAATATCCTCAATTGAAAACTAGATAGAAGAAGTCCCAGAAACTCCTTTGTGACGTCTGCTTTCGACTCACAGAGTTGAACCTTCCTTTTCACAGAGCAGTTTGGAAACACTCTTTTTGTAGAATCTGCGAGTGGTTATTCGGAGAGCTTCGAGGCCCATGCTGGAAATGGAAATACCTTCACATAAAAACTAGACAGAAGCGTTCTCAGAAATTTCTCTGTGATGTGTGCATTGAACTCACAGAGTTGATCCTTCCTATTGATAGAGCATTTTTGTAACACTGTTTTAGGAGAATCCGCAAGTGGATTCTTGGGGAGATTTGAGGCCTATGCTGGAAAACGAAATATCTTCACATAGAAACTAGACGGAAGCATTATCAGAAACTTCTCTGTGATGTGTGCATTAAACTCACAGAGTTGAACATTGCTTTTGATGGAGCAGTTTTGAAACACTCTTTTCGTAGAATCTGCAAGTGGTTATTTAGAGCGCTTTGAGGCCTACGCTGCAAATGGAAATATCTTCACATAAAAACTAGACAGAAGCATTCTCAGAAATTCCTTTGTGATGTGTGCATTCAACTCACAGAGATGAAGCTTCCTTTTCACAGGGCACTTTTGAAACACTGTGTTTGTGGGAACTACAAGGGGATATTTGGAGTGATTGCGGCCTCTGGTGGAAAAGCAAATATCATCAAATGAAAACTACACATAGGCATTCTCAGAAACTTCTTTGTGTGTGTGCATTCAACTCACAGAGTTGAAGAGTCCTTTTGGTAGAGCAGTTTTGAAGCACTCTTTTTGTAGAATCTGCGAGTGGTTATTCGGAGAGCTTTGAGGCCCATGCTGGAAAAGGAAATATCTTCACATAAAAACTGGACAGAAGCATTCCCAGAAAATTCTCTGTGATGTGTGCATTCAACTCACAGAGTTGAGCCTGCCTTTTCATACAGCATTTTTGTAACACTCTTTCAGTATAATCTGCAAGTGGATATTTGGGGCGCTTTGAGGCCTATGCTGGAAAACGAAATATCTTCACATAAAAATTAGACGGAAGCATTATCAGAAACTTCTCTGTGATGTGCGCATTCAACTCTCAGGGTTGAACGTGCCTTTTGATACAGCCGTTTTCAAACGCTCGTTTTGTGGCATCTGCATTTCGGAATTTGGAGTGCTTTGAGGCCTATACTGGAAAAGGAAATATCCTCACATAGAAACTAGACAGAAGCATTCTCAGAAACTTCTTTGTGATGTGTGCATTCAACTCACAGGGTTCGACCTTCCTTTTGCTACAACAGTTTTGAAACACTCTTTTTGTAGAATCTGCAAGTGGTTATTTGGAGCGCTTCGAGGCCTATGAGTAAAAGGAAATATCTTCAGAGAAAACTAGCCAGAAGCATTCTCAGAAACTTCTGTGTGATGAGTACATTCCACTCACAGAGTTGAACGTTCCCTTTCACCGAGCAGTTCTGAAACACTCTTTTTGTAGAATCTGCAAGTGGCTACTTAGAGCGCTTTGAGACCTATGCTGGAAAGTGAAATATCTTCACATAAAAACTAGGCAGAAGCATTCCCAGAAACTTCTCTGTGAAGTGTGCATTCAATTCACAGAGCTGAATCTTTCTTTTGATAGAGAAGTTTTGAGACACTCTTTCTGTAGAATCTGCAAGTGAATATCTGGAGCGCTTTGAGTCCTAGGCTGGAAAAGAAAGTATCTTCACATAGAAACTAGACAGAAGCATTCTCAAAGACTTCTCTGTGATGTGTGCATTCAAGTCACAGAGTTGAAACATCCTTTTGATTTGGCAGTTTTAAAACAATCATTTTGTAGAATCTGCTAGTGGATATTTGCCGTATTTTGAGGCATATGCAGGAAAAGGTAATATCTTCACTTGAAAACTAGACAGAGGCATTCTCAGAAACTTCTTTCTGATGTGTGCCTTGAACTTCCGGAGTTGAACCTTCCTCTTCATAGAGCAGTTATATAATAGTCTTTAAGTATAATCTGCAAGTGGATATGTGGAGAACTTTGAGGACTGTGCTGGAAAAGGAAATGTCTTCCCATAGAAAGGAGACGGAAGCATTCTCAGAAGCTTCTCTGTGATGTCGGCATTCAACTCACAGAGTTGAACCTTCCTTTTGATAGAGCAGTTTTCAAACACGCTTTGTGGATTCTGCAATTGGTTATTTGGAGAGTTTTGAGGCCTGTACTGGAAAAGGAAATATCTTCAGGTAAAAACTAGACAGAAGCATTCTCAGAAACTTCGTTGTGATGTTTGCATTCAACTCACGGAGTTGAACCCTCTTTTTGATTGCGCAGTTTTAAATCACTGTCTTTGTTGAATCTCCAAGTGGATATTTGGAGCGATTTGGGGCATATTCTGGAAAAGGAAATATCCTCACTTGAAAACTAGATAGAAGAAGTCCCAGAAACTCCTTTGTGACGTCTGCTTTCGACTCACAGAGTTGAACCTTCCTTTTCACAGAGCAGTTTGGAAACACTCTTTTTGTAGAATCTGCGAGTGGTTATTCGGAGAGCTTCGAGGCCCATGCTGGAAATGGAAATACCTTCACATAAAAACTAGACAGAAGCGTTCTCAGAAATTTCTCTGTGATGTGTGCATTCAACTCACAGAGTTGATCCTTCCTATTCATAGAGCATTTTTGTAACACTGTTTTAGGAGAATCCGCAAGTGGATTCTTGGGGAGATTTGAGGCCTATGCTGGAAAACGAAATATCTTCACATAGAAACTAGACGGAAGCATTATCAGAAACTTCTCTGTGATGTGTGCATTAAACTCACAGAGTTGAACATTGCTTTTGATGGAGCAGTTTTGAAACACTCTTTTCGTAGAATCTGCAAGTGGTTATTTAGAGCGCTTTGAGGCCTACGCTGCAAATGGAAATATCTTCACATAAAAACTAGACAGAAGCATTCTCAGAAATTCCTTTGTGATGTGTGCATTCAACTCACAGAGATGAAGCTTCCTTTTCACAGGGCACTTTTGAAACACTGTGTTTGTGGGAACTACAAGTGGATATTTGGAGTGATTGCGGCCTCTGGTGGAAAAGCAAATATCATCAAATGAAAACTACACATAGGCATTCTCAGAAACTTCTTTGTGTGTGTGCATTCAACTCACAGAGTTGAAGAGTCCTTTTGGTAGAGCAGTTTTGAAGCACTCTTTTTGTAGAATCTGCGAGTGGTTATTCGGAGAGCTTTGAGGCCCATGCTGGAAAAGGAAATATCTTCACATAAAAACTGGACAGAAGCATTCCCAGAAAATTCTCTGTGATGTGTGCATTCAACTCACAGAGTTGAGCCTGCCTTTTCATACAGCATTTTTGTAACACTCTTTCAGTATAATCTGCAAGTGGATCTTTGGGGCGCTTTGAGGCCTATGCTGGAAAACGAAATATCTTCACATAAAAATTAGACGGAAGCATTATCAGAAACTTCTCTGTGATGTGCGCATTCAACTCTCAGGGTTGAACGTGCCTTTTGATACAGCCGTTTTCAAACGCTCGTTTTGTGGCATCTGCATTTCGGAATTTGGAGTGCTTTGAGGCCTATACTGGAAAAGGAAATATCCTCACATAGAAACTAGACAGAAGCATTCTCAGAAACTTCTTTGTGATGTGTGCATTCAACTCACAGGGTTCGACCTTCCTTTTGCTACAACAGTTTTGAAACACTCTTTTTGTAGAATCTGCAAGTGGTTATTTGGAGCGCTTCGAGGCCTATGAGTAAAAGGAAATATCCTCAGAGAAAACTAGCCAGAAGCATTCTCAGAAACTTCTGTGTGATGAGTACATTCCACTCACAGAGTTGAACGTTCCCTTTCACCGAGCAGTTCTGAAACACTCTTTTTGTAGAATCTGCAAGTGGCTACTTAGAGCGCTTTGAGACCTATGCTGGAAAGTGAAATATCTTCACATAAAAACTAGGCAGAAGCATTCCCAGAAACTTCTCTGTGAAGTGTGCATTCAATTCACAGAGCTGAATCTTTCTTTTGATAGAGAAGTTTTGAGACACTCTTTCTGTAGAATCTGCAAGTGAATATCTGGAGCGCTTTGAGTCCTAGGCTGGCAAAGAAAGTATCTTCACATAGAAACTAGACAGAAGCATTCTCAAAGACTTCTCTGTGATGTGTGCATTCAACTCACAGAGTTGAAACATCCTTTTGATTTGGCAGTTTTAAAACAATCATTTTGTAGAATCTGCTAGTGGATATTTGCCGTATTTTGAGGCATATGCAGGAAAAGGTAATATCTTCACTTGAAAACTAGACAGAGGCATTCTCAGAAACTTCTTTCTGATGTGTGCCTTGAACTTCCGGAGTTGAACCTTCCTCTTCATAGAGCAGGTATATAATAGTCTTTAAGTATAATCTGCAAGTGGATATGTGGAGAACTTTGAGGACTGTGCTGGAAAAGGAAATGTCTTCCCATAGAAAGGAGACGGAAGCATTCTCAGAAGCTTCTCTGTGATGTCGGCATTCAACTCACAGAGTTGAACCTTCCTTTTGATAGAGCAGTTTTCAAACACGCTTTGTGGATTCTGCAATTGGTTATTTGGAGAGTATTGAGGCCTGTACTGGAAAAGGAAATATCTTCAGGTAAAAACTGGACAGAAGCATTCTCAGAAACTTCGTTGTGATGTTTGCATTCAACTCACGGAGTTGAACCCTCTTTTTGATTGCGCAGTTTTAAATCACTGTCTTTGTTGAATCTCCAAGTGGATATTTGGAGCGATTTGGGGCATATTCTGGAAAAGGAAATATCCTCACTTGAAAACTAGATAGAAGAAGTCCCAGAAACTCCTTTGTGACGTCTGCTTTCGACTCACAGAGTTGAACCTTCCTTTTCACAGAGCAGTTTGGAAACACTCTTTTTGTAGAATCTGCGAGTGGTTATTCGGAGAGCTTCGAGGCCCATGCTGGAAATGGAAATACCTTCACATAAAAACTAGACAGAAGCGTTCTCAGAAATTTCTCTGTGATGTGTGCATTGAACTCACAGAGTTGATCCTTCCTATTCATAGAGCATTTTTGTAACACTGTTTTAGGAGAATCCGCAAGTGGATTCTTGGGGAGATTTGAGGCCTATGCTGGAAAACGAAATATCTTCACATAGAAACTAGACGGAAGCATTATCAGAAACTTCTCTGTGATGTGTGCATTAAACTCACAGAGTTGAACATTGCTTTTGATGGAGCAGTTTTGAAACACTCTTTTCGTAGAATCTGCAAGTGGTTATTTAGAGCGCTTTGAGGCCTACGCTGCAAATGGAAATATCTTCACATAAAAACTAGACAGAAGCATTCTCAGAAATTCCTTTGTGATGTCTGCATTCAACTCACAGAGATGAAGCTTCCTTTTCACAGGGCACTTTTGAAACACTGTGTTTGTGGGAACTACAAGTGGATATTTGGAGTGATTGCGGCCTCTGGTGGAAAAGCAAATATCATCAAATCAAAACTACACATAGGCATTCTCAGAAACTTCTTTGTGTGTGTGCATTCAACTCACAGAGTTGAAGAGTCCTTTTGGTAGAGCAGTTTTGAAGCACTCTTTTTGTAGAATCTGCGAGTGGTTATTCGGAGAGCTTTGAGGCCCATGCTGGAAAAGGAAATATCTTCACATAAAAACTGGACAGAAGCATTCCCAGAAAATTCTCTGTGATGTGTGCATTCAACTCACAGAGTTGAGCCTGCCTTTTCATACAGCATTTTTGTAACACTCTTTCAGTATAATCTGCAAGTGGATATTTGGGGCGCTTTGAGGCCTATGCTGGAAAACGAAATATCTTCACATAAAAATTAGACGGAAGCATTATCAGAAACTTCTCTGTGATGTGCGCATTCAACTCTCAGGGTTGAACGTGCCTTTTGATACAGCCGTTTTCAAACGCTCGTTTTGTGGCATCTGCATTTCGGAATTTGGAGTGCTTTGAGGCCTATACTGGAAAAGGAAATATCCTCACATAGAAACTAGACAGAAGCATTCTCAGAAACTTCTTTGTGATGTGTGCATTCAACTCACAGGGTTCGACCTTCCTTTTGCTACAACAGTTTTGAAACACTCTTTTTGTAAAATCTGCAAGTGGTTATTTGGAGCGCTTCGAGGCCTATGAGTAAAAGGAAATATCTTCAGAGAAAACTAGCCAGAAGCATTCTCAGAAACTTCTGTGTGATGAGTACATTCCACTCACAGAGTTGAACGTTCCCTTTCACCGAGCAGTTCTGAAACACTCTTTTTGTAGAATCTGCAAGTGGCTACTTAGAGCGCTTTGAGACCTATGCTGGAAAGTGAAATATCTTCACATAAAAACTAGGCAGAAGCATTCCCAGAAACTTCTCTGTGAAGTGTGCATTCAATTCACAGAGCTGAATCTTTCTTTTGATAGAGAAGTTTTGAGACACTCTTTCTGTAGAATCTGCAAGTGAATATCTGGAGCGCTTTGAGTCCTAGGCTGGCAAAGAAAGTATCTTCACATAGAAACTAGACAGAAGCATTCTCAAAGACTTCTCTGTGATGTGTGCATTCAACTCACAGAGTTGAAACATCCTTTTGATTTGGCAGTTTTAAAACAATCATTTTGTAGAATCTGCTAGTGGATATTTGCCGTATTTTGAGGCATATGCAGGAAAAGGAAATATCTTCACTTGAAAACTAGACAGAGGCATTCTCAGAAACTTCTTTCTGATGTGTGCCTTGAACTTCCGGAGTTGAACCTTCCTCTTCATAGAGCAGGTATATAATAGTCTTTAAGTATAATCTGCAAGTGGATATGTGGAGAACTTTGAGGACTGTGCTGGAAAAGGAAATGTCTTCCCATAGAAAGGAGACGGAAGCATTCTCAGAAGCTTCTCTGTGATGTCGGCATTCAACTCACAGAGTTGAACCTTCCTTTTGATAGAGCAGTTTTCAAACACACTTTGTGGATTCTGCAATTGGTTATTTGGAGAGTTTTGAGGCCTGTACTGGAAAAGGAAATATCTTCAGGTAAAAACTAGACAGAAGCATTCTCAGAAACTTCGTTGTGATGTTTGCATTCAACTCACGGAGTTGAACCCTCTTTTTGATTGCGCAGTTTTAAATCACTGTCTTTGTTGAATCTCCAAGTGGATATTTGGAGCGATTTGGGGCATATTCTGGAAAAGGAAATATCCTCACTTGAAAACTAGATAGAAGAAGTCCCAGAAACTCCTTTGTGACGTCTGCTTTCGACTCACAGAGTTGAACCTTCCTTTTCACAGAGCAGTTTGGAAACACTCTTTTTGTAGAATCTGCGAGTGGTTATTCGGAGAGCTTCGAGGCCCATGCTGGAAATGGAAATACCTTCACATAAAAACTAGACAGAAGCGTTCTCAGAAATTTCTCTGTGATGTGTGCATTGAACTCACAGAGTTGATCCTTCCTATTGATAGAGCATTTTTGTAACACTGTTTTAGGAGAATCCGCAAGTGGATTCTTGGGGAGATTTGAGGCCTATGCTGGAAAACGAAATATCTTCACATAGAAACTAGACGGAAGCATTATCAGAAACTTCTCTGTGATGTGTGCATTAAACTCACAGAGTTGAACATTGCTTTTGATGGAGCAGTTTTGAAACACTCTTTTCGTAGAATCTGCAAGTGGTTATTTAGAGCGCTTTGAGGCCTACGCTGCAAATGGAAATATCTTCACATAAAAACTAGACAGAAGCATTCTCAGAAATTCCTTTGTGATGTGTGCATTCAACTCACAGAGATGAAGCTTCCTTTTCACAGGGCACTTTTGAAACACTGTGTTTGTGGGAACTACAAGTGGATATTTGGAGTGATTGCGGCCTCTGGTGGAAAAGCAAATATCATCAAATGAAAACTACACATAGGCATTCTCAGAAACTTCTTTGTGTGTGTGCATTCAACTCACAGAGTTGAAGAGTCCTTTTGGTAGAGCAGTTTTGAAGCACTCTTTTTGTAGAATCTGCGAGTGGTTATTCGGAGAGCTTTGAGGCCCATGCTGGAAAAGGAAATATCTTCACATAAAAACTGGACAGAAGCATTCCCAGAAAATTCTCTGTGATGTGTGCATTCAACTCACAGAGTTGAGCCTGCCTTTTCATACAGCATTTTTGTAACACTCTTTCAGTATAATCTGCAAGTGGATATTTGGGGCGCTTTGAGGCCTATGCTGGAAAACGAAATATCTTCACATAAAAATTAGACGGAAGCATTATCAGAAACTTCTCTGTGATGTGCGCATTCAACTCTCAGGGTTGAACGTGCCTTTTGATACAGCCGTTTTCAAACGCTCGTTTTGTGGCATCTGCATTTCGGAATTTGGAGTGCTTTGAGGCCTATACTGGAAAAGGAAATATCCTCACATAGAAACTAGACAGAAGCATTCTCAGAAACTTCTTTGTGATGTGTGCATTCAACTCACAGGGTTCGACCTTCCTTTTGCTACAACAGTTTTGAAACACTCTTTTTGTAGAATCTGCAAGTGGTTATTTGGAGCGCTTCGAGGCCTATGAGTAAAAGGAAATATCTTCAGAGAAAACTAGCCAGAAGCATTCTCAGAAACTTCTGTGTGATGAGTACATTCCACTCACAGAGTTGAACGTTCCCTTTCACCGAGCAGTTCTGAAACACTCTTTTTGTAGAATCTGCAAGTGGCTACTTAGAGCGCTTTGAGACCTATGCTGGAAAGTGAAATATCTTCACATAAAAACTAGGCAGAAGCATTCCCAGAAACTTCTCTGTGAAGTGTGCATTCAATTCACAGAGCTGAATCTTTCTTTTGATAGAGAAGTTTTGAGACACTCTTTCTGTAGAATCTGCAAGTGAATATCTGGAGCGCTTTGAGTCCTAGGCTGGCAAAGAAAGTATCTTCACATAGAAACTAGACAGAAGCATTCTCAAAGACTTCTCTGTGATGTGTGCATTCAACTCACAGAGTTGAAACATCCTTTTGATTTGGCAGTTTTAAAACAATCATTTTGTAGAATCTGCTAGTGGATATTTGCCGTATTTTGAGGCATATGCAGGAAAAGGTAATATCTTCACTTGAAAACTAGACAGAGGCATTCTCAGAAACTTCTTTCTGATGTGTGCCTTGAACTTCCGGAGTTGAACCTTCCTCTTCATAGAGCAGGTATATAATAGTCTTTAAGTATAATCTGCAAGTGGATATGTGGAGAACTTTGAGGACTGTGCTGGAAAAGGAAATGTCTTCCCATAGAAAGGAGACGGAAGCATTCTCAGAAGCTTCTCTGTGATGTCGGCATTCAACTCACAGAGTTGAACCTTCCTTTTGATAGAGCAGTTTTCAAACACACTTTGTGGATTCTGCAATTGGTTATTTGGAGAGTTTTGAGGCCTGTACTGGAAAAGGAAATATCTTCAGGTAAAAACTGGACAGAAGCATTCTCAGAAACTTCGTTGTGATGTTTGCATTCAACTCACGGAGTTGAACCCTCTTTTTGATTGCGCAGTTTTAAATCACTGTCTTTGTTGAATCTCCAAGTGGATATTTGGAGCGATTTGGGGCATATTCTGGAAAAGGAAATATCCTCACTTGAAAACTAGATAGAAGAAGTCCCAGAAACTCCTTTGTGACGTCTGCTTTCGACTCACAGAGTTGAACCTTCCTTTTCACAGAGCAGTTTGGAAACACTCTTTTTGTAGAATCTGCGAGTGGTTATTCGGAGAGCTTCGAGGCCCATGCTGGAAATGGAAATACCTTCACATAAAAACTAGACAGAAGCGTTCTCAGAAATTTCTCTGTGATGTGTGCATTGAACTCACAGAGTTGATCCTTCCTATTCATAGAGCATTTTTGTAACACTGTTTTAGGAGAATCCGCAAGTGGATTCTTGGGGAGATTTGAGGCCTATGCTGGAAAACGAAATATCTTCACATAGAAACTAGACGGAAGCATTATCAGAAACTTCTCTGTGATGTGTGCATTAAACTCACAGAGTTGAACATTGCTTTTGATGGAGCAGTTTTGAAACACTCTTTTCGTAGAATCTGCAAGTGGTTATTTAGAGCGCTTTGAGGCCTACGCTGCAAATGGAAATATCTTCACATAAAAACTAGACAGAAGCATTCTCACAAATTCCTTTGTGATGTGTGCATTCAACTCACAGAGATGAAGCTTCCTTTTCACAGGGCACTTTTGAAACACTGTGTTTGTGGGAACTACAAGTGGATATTTGGAGTGATTGCGGCCTCTGGTGGAAAAGCAAATATCATCAAATGAAAACTACACATAGGCATTCTCAGAAACTTCTTTGTGTGTGTGCATTCAACTCACAGAGTTGAAGAGTCCTTTTGGTAGAGCAGTTTTGAAGCACTCTTTTTGTAGAATCTGCGAGTGGTTATTCGGAGAGCTTTGAGGCCCATGCTGGAAAAGGAAATATCTTCACATAAAAACTGGACAGAAGCATTCCCAGAAAATTCTCTGTGATGTGTGCATTCAACTCACAGAGTTGAGCCTGCCTTTTCATACAGCATTTTTGTAACACTCTTTCAGTATAATCTGCAAGTGGATATTTGGGGCGCTTTGAGGCCTATGCTGGAAAACGAAATATCTTCACATAAAAATTAGACGGAAGCATTATCAGAAACTTCTCTGTGATGTGCGCATTCAACTCTCAGGGTTGAACGTGCCTTTTGATACAGCCGTTTTCAAACGCTCGTTTTGTGGCATCTGCATTTCGGAATTTGGAGTGCTTTGAGGCCTATACTGGAAAAGGAAATATCCTCACATAGAAACTAGACAGAAGCATTCTCAGAAACTTCTTTGTGATGTGTGCATTCAACTCACAGGGTTCGACCTTCCTTTTGCTACAACAGTTTTGAAACACTCTTTTTGTAGAATCTGCAAGTGGTTATTTGGAGCGCTTCGAGGCCTATGAGTAAAAGGAAATATCTTCAGAGAAAACTAGCCAGAAGCATTCTCAGAAACTTCTGTGTGATGAGTACATTCCACTCACAGAGTTGAACGTTCCCTTTCACCGAGCAGTTCTGAAACACTCTTTTTGTAGAATCTGCAAGTGGCTACTTAGAGCGCTTTGAGACCTATGCTGGAAAGTGAAATATCTTCACATAAAAACTAGGCAGAAGCATTCCCAGAAACTTCTCTGTGAAGTGTGCATTCAATTCACAGAGCTGAATCTTTCTTTTGATAGAGAAGTTTTGAGACACTCTTTCTGTAGAATCTGCAAGTGAATATCTGGAGCGCTTTGAGTCCTAGGCTGGCAAAGAAAGTATCTTCACATAGAAACTAGACAGAAGCATTCTCAAAGACTTCTCTGTGATGTGTGCATTCAACTCACAGAGTTGAAACATCCTTTTGATTTGGCAGTTTTAAAACAATCATTTTGTAGAATCTGCTAGTGGATATTTGCCGTATTTTGAGGCATATGCAGGAAAAGGAAATATCTTCACTTGAAAACTAGACAGAGGCATTCTCAGAAACTTCTTTCTGATGTGTGCCTTGAACTTCCGGAGTTGAACCTTCCTCTTCATAGAGCAGGTATATAATAGTCTTTAAGTATAATCTGCAAGTGGATATGTGGAGAACTTTGAGGACTGTGCTGGAAAAGGAAATGTCTTCCCATAGAAAGGAGACAGAAGCATTCTCAGAAGCTTCTCTGTGATGTCGGCATTCAACTCACAGAGTTGAACCTTCCTTTTGATAGAGCAGTTTTCAAACACACTTTGTGGATTCTGCAATTGGTTATTTGGAGAGTTTTGAGGCCTGTACTGGAAAAGGAAATATCTTCAGGTAAAAACTAGACAGAAGCATTCTCAGAAACTTCGTTGTGATGTTTGCATTCAACTCACGGAGTTGAACCCTCTTTTTGATTGCGCAGTTTTAAATCACTGTCTTTGTTGAATCTCCAAGTGGATATTTGGAGCGATTTGGGGCATATTCTGGAAAAGGAAATATCCTCACTTGAAAACTAGATAGAAGAAGTCCCAGAAACTCCTTTGTGACGTCTGCTTTCGACTCACAGAGTTGAACCTTCCTTTTCACAGAGCAGTTTGGAAACACTCTTTTTGTAGAATCTGCGAGTGGTTATTCGGAGAGCTTCGAGGCCCATGCTGGAAATGGAAATACCTTCACATAAAAACTAGACAGAAGCGTTCTCAGAAATTTCTCTGTGATGTGTGCATTGAACTCACAGAGTTGATCCTTCCTATTGATAGAGCATTTTTGTAACACTGTTTTAGGAGAATCCGCAAGTGGATTCTTGGGGAGATTTGAGGCCTATGCTGGAAAACGAAATATCTTCACATAGAAACTAGACGGAAGCATTATCAGAAACTTCTCTGTGATGTGTGCATTAAACTCACAGAGTTGAACATTGCTTTTGATGGAGCAGTTTTGAAACACTCTTTTCGTAGAATCTGCAAGTGGTTATTTAGAGCGCTTTGAGGCCTACGCTGCAAATGGAAATATCTTCACATAAAAACTAGACAGAAGCATTCTCAGAAATTCCTTTGTGATGTGTGCATTCAACTCACAGAGATGAAGCTTCCTTTTCACAGGGCACTTTTGAAACACTGTGTTTGTGGGAACTACAAGTGGATATTTGGAGTGATTGCGGCCTCTGGTGGAAAAGCAAATATCATCAAATGAAAACTACACATAGGCATTCTCAGAAACTTCTTTGTGTGTGTGCATTCAACTCACAGAGTTGAAGAGTCCTTTTGGTAGAGCAGTTTTGAAGCACTCTTTTTGTAGAATCTGCGAGTGGTTATTCGGAGAGCTTTGAGGCCCATGCTGGAAAAGGAAATATCTTCACATAAAAACTGGACAGAAGCATTCCCAGAAAATTCTCTGTGATGTGTGCATTCAACTCACAGAGTTGAGCCTGCCTTTTCATACAGCATTTTTGTAACACTCTTTCAGTATAATCTGCAAGTGGATATTTGGGGCGCTTTGAGGCCTATGCTGGAAAACGAAATATCTTCACATAAAAATTAGACGGAAGCATTATCAGAAACTTCTCTGTGATGTGCGCATTCAACTCTCAGGGTTGAACGTGCCTTTTGATACAGCCGTTTTCAAACGCTCGTTTTGTGGCATCTGCATTTCGGAATTTGGAGTGCTTTGAGGCCTATACTGGAAAAGGAAATATCCTCACATAGAAACTAGACAGAAGCATTCTCAGAAACTTCTTTGTGATGTGTGCATTCAACTCACAGGGTTCGACCTTCCTTTTGCTACAACAGTTTTGAAACACTCTTTTTGTAGAATCTGCAAGTGGTTATTTGGAGCGCTTCGAGGCCTATGAGTAAAAGGAAATATCTTCAGAGAAAACTAGCCAGAAGCATTCTCAGAAACTTCTGTGTGATGAGTACATTCCACTCACAGAGTTGAACGTTCCCTTTCACCGAGCAGTTCTGAAACACTCTTTTTGTAGAATCTGCAAGTGGCTACTTAGAGCGCTTTGAGACCTATGCTGGAAAGTGAAATATCTTCACATAAAAACTAGGCAGAAGCATTCCCAGAAACTTCTCTGTGAAGTGTGCATTCAATTCACAGAGCTGAATCTTTCTTTTGATAGAGAAGTTTTGAGACACTCTTTCTGTAGAATCTGCAAGTGAATATCTGGAGCGCTTTGAGTCCTAGGCTGGCAAAGAAAGTATCTTCACATAGAAACTAGACAGAAGCATTCTCAAAGACTTCTCTGTGATGTGTGCATTCAACTCACAGAGTTGAAACATCCTTTTGATTTGGCAGTTTTAAAACAATCATTTTGTAGAATCTGCTAGTGGATATTTGCCGTATTTTGAGGCATATGCAGGAAAAGGTAATATCTTCACTTGAAAACTAGACAGAGGCATTCTCAGAAACTTCTTTCTGATGTGTGCCTTGAACTTCCGGAGTTGAACCTTCCTCTTCATAGAGCAGGTATATAATAGTCTTTAAGTATAATCTGCAAGTGGATATGTGGAGAACTTTGAGGACTGTGCTGGAAAAGGAAATGTCTTCCCATAGAAAGGAGACGGAAGCATTCTCAGAAGCTTCTCTGTGATGTCGGCATTCAACTCACAGAGTTGAACCTTCCTTTTGATAGAGCAGTTTTCAAACACACTTTGTGGATTCTGCAATTGGTTATTTGGAGAGTTTTGAGGCCTGTACTGGAAAAGGAAATATCTTCAGGTAAAAACTGGACAGAAGCATTCTCAGAAACTTCGTTGTGATGTTTGCATTCAACTCACGGAGTTGAACCCTCTTTTTGATTGCGCAGTTTTAAATCACTGTCTTTGTTGAATCTCCAAGTGGATATTTGGAGCGATTTGGGGCATATTCTGGAAAAGGAAATATCCTCACTTGAAAACTAGATAGAAGAAGTCCCAGAAACTCCTTTGTGACGTCTGCTTTCGACTCACAGAGTTGAACCTTCCTTTTCACAGAGCAGTTTGGAAACACTCTTTTTGTAGAATCTGCGAGTGGTTATTCGGAGAGCTTCGAGGCCCATGCTGGAAATGGAAATACCTTCACATAAAAACTAGACAGAAGCGTTCTCAGAAATTTCTCTGTGATGTGTGCATTGAACTCACAGAGTTGATCCTTCCTATTGATAGAGCATTTTTGTAACACTGTTTTAGGAGAATCCGCAAGTGGATTCTTGGGGAGATTTGAGGCCTATGCTGGAAAACGAAATATCTTCACATAGAAACTAGACGGAAGCATTATCAGAAACTTCTCTGTGATGTGTGCATTAAACTCACAGAGTTGAACATTGCTTTTGATGGAGCAGTTTTGAAACACTCTTTTCGTAGAATCTGCAAGTGGTTATTTAGAGCGCTTTGAGGCCTACGCTGCAAATGGAAATATCTTCACATAAAAACTAGACAGAAGCATTCTCAGAAATTCCTTTGTGATGTGTGCATTCAACTCACAGAGATGAAGCTTCCTTTTCACAGGGCACTTTTGAAACACTGTGTTTGTGGGAACTACAAGTGGATATTTGGAGTGATTGCGGCCTCTGGTGGAAAAGCAAATATCATCAAATGAAAACTACACATAGGCATTCTCAGAAACTTCTTTGTGTGTGTGCATTCAACTCACAGAGTTGAAGAGTCCTTTTGGTAGAGCAGTTTTGAAGCACTCTTTTTGTAGAATCTGCGAGTGGTTATTCGGAGAGCTTTGAGGCCCATGCTGGAAAAGGAAATATCTTCACATAAAAACTGGACAGAAGCATTCCCAGAAAATTCTCTGTGATGTGTGCATTCAACTCACAGAGTTGAGCCTGCCTTTTCATACAGCATTTTTGTAACACTCTTTCAGTATAATCTGCAAGTGGATATTTGGGGCGCTTTGAGGCCTATGCTGGAAAACGAAATATCTTCACATAAAAATTAGACGGAAGCATTATCAGAAACTTCTCTGTGATGTGCGCATTCAACTCTCAGGGTTGAACGTGCCTTTTGATACAGCCGTTTTCAAACGCTCGTTTTGTGGCATCTGCATTTCGGAATTTGGAGTGCTTTGAGGCCTATACTGGAAAAGGAAATATCCTCACATAGAAACTAGACAGAAGCATTCTCAGAAACTTCTTTGTGATGTGTGCATTCAACTCACAGGGTTCGACCTTCCTTTTGCTACAACAGTTTTGAAACACTCTTTTTGTAGAATCTGCAAGTGGTTATTTGGAGCGCTTCGAGGCCTATGAGTAAAAGGAAATATCTTCAGAGAAAACTAGCCAGAAGCATTCTCAGAAACTTCTGTGTGATGAGTACATTCCACTCACAGAGTTGAACGTTCCCTTTCACCGAGCAGTTCTGAAACACTCTTTTTGTAGAATCTGCAAGTGGCTACTTAGAGCGCTTTGAGACCTATGCTGGAAAGTGAAATATCTTCACATAAAAACTAGGCAGAAGCATTCCCAGAAACTTCTCTGTGAAGTGTGCATTCAATTCACAGAGCTGAATCTTTCTTTTGATAGAGAAGTTTTGAGACACTCTTTCTGTAGAATCTGCAAGTGAATATCTGGAGCGCTTTGAGTCCTAGGCTGGCAAAGAAAGTATCTTCACATAGAAACTAGACAGAAGCATTCTCAAAGACTTCTCTGTGATGTGTGCATTCAACTCACAGAGTTGAAACATCCTTTTGATTTGGCAGTTTTAAAACAATCATTTTGTAGAATCTGCTAGTGGATATTTGCCGTATTTTGAGGCATATGCAGGAAAAGGTAATATCTTCACTTGAAAACTAGACAGAGGCATTCTCAGAAACTTCTTTCTGATGTGTGCCTTGAACTTCCGGAGTTGAACCTTCCTCTTCATAGAGCAGGTATATAATAGTCTTTAAGTATAATCTGCAAGTGGATATGTGGAGAACTTTGAGGACTGTGCTGGAAAAGGAAATGTCTTCCCATAGAAAGGAGACGGAAGCATTCTCAGAAGCTTCTCTGTGATGTCGGCATTCAACTCACAGAGTTGAACCTTCCTTTTGATAGAGCAGTTTTCAAACACACTTTGTGGATTCTGCAATTGGTTATTTGGAGAGTTTTGAGGCCTGTACTGGAAAAGGAAATATCTTCAGGTAAAAACTGGACAGAAGCATTCTCAGAAACTTCGTTGTGATGTTTGCATTCAACTCACGGAGTTGAACCCTCTTTTTGATTGCGCAGTTTTAAATCACTGTCTTTGTTGAATCTCCAAGTGGATATTTGGAGCGATTTGGGGCATATTCTGGAAAAGGAAATATCCTCACTTGAAAACTAGATAGAAGAAGTCCCAGAAACTCCTTTGTGACGTCTGCTTTCGACTCACAGAGTTGAACCTTCCTTTTCACAGAGCAGTTTGGAAACACTCTTTTTGTAGAATCTGCGAGTGGTTATTCGGAGAGCTTCGAGGCCCATGCTGGAAATGGAAATACCTTCACATAAAAACTAGACAGAAGCGTTCTCAGAAATTTCTCTGTGATGTGTGCATTGAACTCACAGAGTTGATCCTTCCTATTGATAGAGCATTTTTGTAACACTGTTTTAGGAGAATCCGCAAGTGGATTCTTGGGGAGATTTGAGGCCTATGCTGGAAAACGAAATATCTTCACATAGAAACTAGACGGAAGCATTATCAGAAACTTCTCTGTGATGTGTGCATTAAACTCACAGAGTTGAACATTGCTTTTGATGGAGCAGTTTTGAAACACTCTTTTCGTAGAATCTGCAAGTGGTTATTTAGAGCGCTTTGAGGCCTACGCTGCAAATGGAAATATCTTCACATAAAAACTAGACAGAAGCATTCTCAGAAATTCCTTTGTGATGTGTGCATTCAACTCACAGAGATGAAGCTTCCTTTTCACAGGGCACTTTTGAAACACTGTGTTTGTGGGAACTACAAGTGGATATTTGGAGTGATTGCGGCCTCTGGTGGAAAAGCAAATATCATCAAATGAAAACTACACATAGGCATTCTCAGAAACTTCTTTGTGTGTGTGCATTCAACTCACAGAGTTGAAGAGTCCTTTTGGTAGAGCAGTTTTGAAGCACTCTTTTTGTAGAATCTGCGAGTGGTTATTCGGAGAGCTTTGAGGCCCATGCTGGAAAAGGAAATATCTTCACATAAAAACTGGACAGAAGCATTCCCAGAAAATTCTCTGTGATGTGTGCATTCAACTCACAGAGTTGAGCCTGCCTTTTCATACAGCATTTTTGTAACACTCTTTCAGTATAATCTGCAAGTGGATATTTGGGGCGCTTTGAGGCCTATGCTGGAAAACGAAATATCTTCACATAAAAATTAGACGGAAGCATTATCAGAAACTTCTCTGTGATGTGCGCATTCAACTCTCAGGGTTGAACGTGCCTTTTGATACAGCCGTTTTCAAACGCTCGTTTTGTGGCATCTGCATTTCGGAATTTGGAGTGCTTTGAGGCCTATACTGGAAAAGGAAATATCCTCACATAGAAACTAGACAGAAGCATTCTCAGAAACTTCTTTGTGATGTGTGCATTCAACTCACAGGGTTCGACCTTCCTTTTGCTACAACAGTTTTGAAACACTCTTTTTGTAGAATCTGCAAGTGGTTATTTGGAGCGCTTCGAGGCCTATGAGTAAAAGGAAATATCTTCAGAGAAAACTAGCCAGAAGCATTCTCAGAAACTTCTGTGTGATGAGTACATTCCACTCACAGAGTTGAACGTTCCCTTTCACCGAGCAGTTCTGAAACACTCTTTTTGTAGAATCTGCAAGTGGCTACTTAGAGCGCTTTGAGACCTATGCTGGAAAGTGAAATATCTTCACATAAAAACTAGACAGAAGCATTCCCAGAAACTTCTCTGTGAAGTGTGCATTCAATTCACAGAGCTGAATCTTTCTTTTGATAGAGAAGTTTTGAGACACTCTTTCTGTAGAATCTGCAAGTGAATATCTGGAGCGCTTTGAGTCCTAGGCTGGAAAAGAAAGTATCTTCACATAGAAACTAGACAGAAGCATTCTCAAAGACTTCTGTGTGATGTGTGCATTCAACTCACAGAGTTGAAACATCCTTTTGATTTGACAGTTTTAAAACAATCATTTTGTAGAATCTGCTAGTGGATATTTGCCGTATTTTGAGGCATATGCAGGAAAAGGTAATATCTTCACTTGAAAACTAGACAGAGGCATTCTCAGAAACTTCTTTCTGATGTGTGCCTTGAACTTCCGGAGTTGAACCTTCCTCTTCATAGAGCAGGTATATAATAGTCTTTAAGTATAATCTGCAAGTGGATATGTGGAGAACTTTGAGGACTGTGCTGGAAAAGGAAATGTCTTCCCAAAGAAAGGAGACGGAAGCATTCTCAGAAGCTTCTCTGTGATGTCGGCATTCAACTCACAGAGTTGAACCTTCCTTTTGATAGAGCAGTTTTCAAACACACTTTGTGGATTCTGCAATTGGTTATTTGGAGAGTTTTGAGGCCTGTACTGGAAAAGGAAATATCTTCAGGTAAAAACTAGACAGAAGCATTCTCAGAAACTTCGTTGTGATGTTTGCATTCAACTCACGGAGTTGAACCCTCTTTTTGATTGCGCAGTTTTAAATCACTGTCTTTGTTGAATCTCCGAGTGGATATTTGGAGCGATTTGGGGCATATTCTGGAAAAGGAAATATCCTCACTTGAAAACTAGATAGAAGAAGTCCCAGAAACTCCTTTGTGACGTCTGCTTTCGACTCACAGAGTTGAACCTTCCTTTTCACAGAGCAGTTTGGAAACACTCTTTTTGTAGAATCTGCGAGTGGTTATTCGGAGAGCTTCGAGGCCCATGCTGGAAATGGAAATACCTTCACATAAAAACTAGACAGAAGCGTTCTCAGAAATTTCTCTGTGATGTGTGCATTGAACTCACAGAGTTGATCCTTCCTATTGATAGAGCATTTTTGTAACACTGTTTTAGGAGAATCCGCAAGTGGATTCTTGGGGAGATTTGAGGCCTATGCTGGAAAACGAAATATCTTCACATAGAAACTAGACGGAAGCATTATCAGAAACTTCTCTGTGATGTGTGCATTAAACTCACAGAGTTGAACATTGCTTTTGATGGAGCAGTTTTGAAACACTCTTTTCGTAGAATCTGCAAGTGGTTATTTAGAGCGCTTTGAGGCCTACGCTGCAAATGGAAATATCTTCACATAAAAACTAGACAGAAGCATTCTCAGAAATTCCTTTGTGATGTGTGCATTCAACTCACAGAGATGAAGCTTCCTTTTCACAGGGCACTTTTGAAACACTGTGTTTGTGGGAACTACAAGTGGATATTTGGAGTGATTGCGGCCTCTGGTGGAAAAGCAAATATCATCAAATGAAAACTACACATAGGCATTCTCAGAAACTTCTTTGTGTGTGTGCATTCAACTCACAGAGTTGAAGAGTCCTTTTGGTAGAGCAGTTTTGAAGCACTCTTTTTGTAGAATCTGCGAGTGGTTATTCGGAGAGCTTTGAGGCCCATGCTGGAAAAGGAAATATCTTCACATAAAAACTGGACAGAAGCATTCCCAGAAAATTCTCTGTGATGTGTGCATTCAACTCACAGAGTTGAGCCTGCCTTTTCATACAGCATTTTTGTAACACTCTTTCAGTATAATCTGCAAGTGGATATTTGGGGCGCTTTGAGGCCTATGCTGGAAAACGAAATATCTTCACATAAAAATTAGACGGAAGCATTATCAGAAACTTCTCTGTGATGTGCGCATTCAACTCTCAGGGTTGAACGTGCCTTTTGATACAGCCGTTTTCAAACGCTCGTTTTGTGGCATCTGCATTTCGGAATTTGGAGTGCTTTGAGGCCTATACTGGAAAAGGAAATATCCTCACATAGAAACTAGACAGAAGCATTCTCAGAAACTTCTTTGTGATGTGTGCATTCAACTCACAGGGTTCGACCTTCCTTTTGCTACAACAGTTTTGAAACACTCTTTTTGTAAAATCTGCAAGTGGTTATTTGGAGCGCTTCGAGGCCTATGAGTAAAAGGAAATATCTTCAGAGAAAACTAGCCAGAAGCATTCTCAGAAACTTCTGTGTGATGAGTACATTCCACTCACAGAGTTGAACGTTCCCTTTCACCGAGCAGTTCTGAAACACTCTTTTTGTAGAATCTGCAAGTGGCTACTTAGAGCGCTTTGAGACCTATGCTGGAAAGTGAAATATCTTCACATAAAAACTAGGCAGAAGCATTCCCAGAAACTTCTCTGTGAAGTGTGCATTCAATTCACAGAGCTGAATCTTTCTTTTGATAGAGAAGTTTTGAGACACTCTTTCTGTAGAATCTGCAAGTGAATATCTGGAGCGCTTTGAGTCCTAGGCTGGCAAAGAAAGTATCTTCACATAGAAACTAGACAGAAGCATTCTCAAAGACTTCTCTTTGATGTGTGCATTCAACTCACAGAGTTGAAACATCCTTTTGATTTGGCAGTTTTAAAACAATCATTTTGTAGAATCTGCTAGTGGATATTTGCCGTATTTTGAGGCATATGCAGGAAAAGGTAATATCTTCACTTGAAAACTAGACAGAGGCATTCTCAGAAACTTCTTTCTGATGTGTGCCTTGAACTTCCGGAGTTGAACCTTCCTCTTCATAGAGCAGGTATATAATAGTCTTTAAGTATAATCTGCAAGTGGATATGTGGAGAACTTTGAGGACTGTGCTGGAAAAGGAAATGTCTTCCCATAGAAAGGAGACGGAAGCATTCTCAGAAGCTTCTCTGTGATGTCGGCATTCAACTCACAGAGTTGAACCTTCCTTTTGATAGAGCAGTTTTCAAACACACTTTGTGGATTCTGCAATTGGTTATTTGGAGAGTTTTGAGGCCTGTACTGGAAAAGGAAATATCTTCAGGTAAAAACTAGACAGAAGCATTCTCAGAAACTTCGTTGTGATGTTTGCATTCAACTCACGGAGTTGAACCCTCTTTTTGATTGCGCAGTTTTAAATCACTGTCTTTGTTGAATCTCCAAGTGGATATTTGGAGCGATTTGGGGCATATTCTGGAAAAGGAAATATCCTCACTTGAAAACTAGATAGAAGAAGTCCCAGAAACTCCTTTGTGACGTCTGCTTTCGACGCACAGAGTTGAACCTTCCTTTTCACAGAGCAGTTTGGAAACACTCTTTTTGTAGAATCTGCGAGTGGTTATTCGGAGAGCTTCGAGGCCCATGCTGGAAATGGAAATACCTTCACATAAAAACTAGACAGAAGCGTTCTCAGAAATTTCTCTGTGATGTGTGCATTGAACTCACAGAGTTGATCCTTCCTATTGATAGAGCATTTTTGTAACACTGTTTTAGGAGAATCCGCAAGTGGATTCTTGGGGAGATTTGAGGCCTATGCTGGATAACGAAATATCTTCACATAGAAACTAGACGGAAGCATTATCAGAAACTTCTCTGTGATGTGTGCATTAAACTCACAGAGTTGAACATTGCTTTTGATGGAGCAGTTTTGAAACACTCTTTTCGTAGAATCTGCAAGTGGTTATTTAGAGCGCTTTGAGGCCTGCGCTGCAAATGGAAATATCTTCACATAAAAACTAGACAGAAGCATTCTCACAAATTCCTTTGTGATGTGTGCATTCAACTCACAGAGATGAAGCTTCCTTTTCACAGGGCACTTTTGAAACACTGTGTTTGTGGGAACTACAAGTGGATATTTGGAGTGATTGCGGCCTCTGGTGGAAAAGCAAATATCATCAAATGAAAACTACACATAGGCATTCTCAGAAACTTCTTTGTATGTGTGCATTCAACTCACAGAGTTGAAGAGTCCTTTTGGTAGAGCAGTTTTGAAGCACTCTTTTTGTAGAATCTGCGAGTGGTTATTCGGAGAGCTTTGAGGCCCATGCTGGAAAAGGAAATATCTTCACATAAAAACTGGACAGAAGCATTCTCAGAAAAGTCTCTGTGATGTGTGCATTCAACTCACAGAGTTGAGCCTGCCTTTTCATACAGCATTTTTGTAACACTCTTTCAGTATAATCTGCAAGTGGATATTTGGGGCGCTTTGAGGCCTATGCTGGAAAACGAAATATCTTCACATAAAAATTAGACGGAAGCATTATCAGAAACTTCTCTGTGATGTGCGCATTCAACTCACAGGGTTGAACGTGCCTTTCGATACAGCCGTTTTCAAACGCTCGTTTTGTGGCATCTGCATTTCGGAATTTGGAGTGCTTTGAGGCCTATACTGGAAAAGGAAATATCCTCACATAGAAACTAGACAGAAGCATTCTCAGAAACTTCTTTGTGATGTGTGCATTCAACACACAGGGTTCGACCTTACTTTTGCTACAACAGTTTTGAAACACTCTTTTTGTAGAATCTGCAAGTGGTTATTTGGAGCGCTTCGAGGCCTATGAGTAAAAGGAAATATCTTCAGAGAAAACTAGCCAGAAGCATTCTCAGAAACTTCTGTGTGATGAGTACATTCCACTCACAGAGTTGAACGTTCCCTTTCACCGAGCAGTTCTGAAACACTCTTTTTGTAGAATCTGCAAGTGGCTACTTAGAGCGCTTTGAGACCTATGCTGGAAAGTGAAATATCTTCACATAAAAACTAGGCAGAAGCATTCCCAGAAACTTCTCTGTGAAGTGTGCATTCAATTCACAGAGCTGAATCTTTCTTTTGATAGAGAAGTTTTGAGACACTCTTTCTGTAGAATCTGCAAGTGAATATCTGGAGCGCTTTGAGTCCTAGGCTGGCAAAGAAAGTATCTTCACATAGAAACTAGACAGAAGCATTCTCAAAGACTTCTCTGTGATGTGTGCATTCAAGTCACAGAGTTGAAACATCCTTTTGATTTGGCAGTTTTAAAACAATCATTTTGTAGAATCTGCTAGTGGATATTTGCCGTATTTTGAGGCATATGCAGGAAAAGGTAATATCTTCACTTGAAAACTAGACAGAGGCATTCTCAGAAACTTCTTTCTGATGTGTGCCTTGAACTTCCGGAGTTGAACCTTCCTCTTCATAGAGCATGTATATAATAGTCTTTAAGTATAATCTGCAAGTGGATATGTGGAGAACTTTGAGGACTGTGCTGGAAAAGGAAATGTCTTCCCATAGAAAGGAGACGGAAGCATTCTCAGAAGCTTCTCTGTGATGTCGGCATTCAACTCACAGAGTTGAACCTTCCTTTTGATAGAGCAGTTTTCAAACACACTTTGTGGATTCTGCAATTGGTTATTTGGAGAGTTTTGAGGCCTGTACTGGAAAAGGAAATATCTTCAGGTAAAAACTGGACAGAAGCATTCTCAGAAACTTCGTTGTGATGTTTGCATTCAACTCACGGAGTTGAACCCTCTTTTTGATTGCGCAGTTTTAAATCACTGTCTTTGTTGAATCTCCAAGTGGATATTTGGAGCGATTTGGGGCATATTCTGGAAAAGGAAATATCCTCACTTGAAAACTAGATAGAAGAAGTCCCAGAAACTCCTTTGTGACGTCTGCTTTCGACTCACAGAGTTGAACCTTCCTTTTCACAGAGCAGTTTGGAAACACTCTTTTTGTAGAATCTGCGAGTGGTTATTCGGAGAGCTTCGAGGCCCATGCTGGAAATGGAAATACCTTCACATAAAAACTAGACAGAAGCGTTCTCAGAAATTTCTCTGTGATGTGTGCATTGAACTCACAGAGTTGATCCTTCCTATTCATAGAGCATTTTTGTAACACTGTTTTAGGAGAATCCGCAAGTGGATTCTTGGGGAGATTTGAGGCCTATGCTGGAAAACGAAATATCTTCACATAGAAACTAGACGGAAGCATTATCAGAAACTTCTCTGTGATGTGTGCATTAAACTCACAGAGTTGAACATTGCTTTTGATGGAGCAGTTTTGAAACACTCTTTTCGTAGAATCTGCAAGTGGTTATTTAGAGCGCTTTGAGGCCTACGCTGCAAATGGAAATATCTTCACATAAAAACTAGACAGAAGCATTCTCAGAAATTCCTTTGTGATGTGTGCATTCAACTCACAGAGATGAAGCTTCCTTTTCACAGGGCACTTTTGAAACACTGTGTTTGTGGGAACTACAAGTGGATATTTGGAGTGATTGCGGCCTCTGGTGGAAAAGCAAATATCATCAAATGAAAACTACACATAGGCATTCTCAGAAACTTCTTTGTGTGTGTGCATTCAACTCACAGAGTTGAAGAGTCCTTTTGGTAGAGCAGTTTTGAAGCACTCTTTTTGTAGAATCTGCGAGTGGTTATTCGGAGAGCTTTGAGGCCCATGCTGGAAAAGGAAATATCTTCACATAAAAACTGGACAGAAGCATTCCCAGAAAATTCTCTGTGATGTGTGCATTCAACTCACAGAGTTGAGCCTGCCTTTTCATACAGCATTTTTGTAACACTCTTTCAGTATAATCTGCAAGTGGATATTTGGGGCGCTTTGAGGCCTATGCTGGAAAACGAAATATCTTCACATAAAAATTAGACGGAAGCATTATCAGAAACTTCTCTGTGATGTGCGCATTCAACTCTCAGGGTTGAACGTGCCTTTTGATACAGCCGTTTTCAATCGCTCGTTTTGTGGCATCTGCATTTCGGAATTTGGAGTGCTTTGAGGCCTATACTGGAAAAGGAAATATCCTCACATAGAAACTAGATAGAAGCATTCTCAGAAACTTCTTTGTGATGTGTGCATTCAACTCACAGGGTTCGACCTTCCTTTTGCTACAACAGTTTTGAAACACTCTTTTTGTAAAATCTGCAAGTGGTTATTTGGAGCGCTTCGAGGCCTATGAGTAAAAGGAAATATCTTCAGAGAAAACTAGCCAGAAGCATTCTCAGAAACTTCTGTGTGATGAGTACATTCCACTCACAGAGTTGAACGTTCCCTTTCACCGAGCAGTTCTGAAACACTCTTTTTGTAGAATCTGCAAGTGGCTACTTAGAGCGCTTTGAGACCTATGCTGGAAAGTGAAATATCTTCACATAAAAACTAGGCAGAAGCATTCCCAGAAACTTCTCTGTGAAGTGTGCATTCAATTCACAGAGCTGAATCTTTCTTTTGATAGAGAAGTTTTGAGACACTCTTTCTGTAGAATCTGCAAGTGAATATCTGGAGCGCTTTGAGTCCTAGGCTGGAAAAGAAAGTATCTTCACATAGAAACTAGACAGAAGCATTCTCAAAGACTTCTCTGTGATGTGTGCATTCAAGTAACAGAGTTGAAACATCCTTTTGATTTGGCAGTTTTAAAACAATCATTTTGTAGAATCTGCTAGTGGATATTTGCCGTATTTTGAGGCATATGCAGGAAAAGGTAATATCTTCACTTGAAAACTAGACAGAGGCATTCTCAGAAACTTCTTTCTGATGTGTGCCTTGAACTTCCGGAGTTGAACCTTCCTCTTCATAGAGCAGTTATATAATAGTCTTTAAGTATAATCTGCAAGTGGATATGTGGAGAACTTTGAGGACTGTGCTGGAAAAGGAAATGTCTTCCCATAGAAAGGAGACGGAAGCATTCTCAGAAGCTTCTCTGTGATGTCGGCATTCAACTCACAGAGTTGAACCTTCCTTTTGATAGAGCAGTTTTCAAACACACTTTGTGGATTCTGCAATTGGTTATTTGGAGAGTTTTGAGGCCTGTACTGGAAAAGGAAATATCTTCAGGTAAAAACTGGACAGAAGCATTCTCAGAAACTTCGTTGTGATGTTTGCATTCAACTCACGGAGTTGAACCCTCTTTTTGATTGCGCAGTTTTAAATCACTGTCTTTGTTGAATCTCCAAGTGGATATTTGGAGCGATTTGGGGCATATTCTGGAAAAGGAAATATCCTCACTTGAAAACTAGATAGAAGAAGTCCCAGAAACTCCTTTGTGACGTCTGCTTTCGACTCACAGAGTTGAACCTTCCTTTTCGCAGAGCAGTTTGGAAACACTCTTTTTGTAGAATCTGCGAGTGGTTATTCGGAGAGCTTCGAGGCCCATGCTGGAAATGGAAATACCTTCACATAAAAACTAGACAGAAGCGTTCTCAGAAATTTCTCTGTGATGTGTGCATTGAACTCACAGAGTTGATCCTTCCTATTGATAGAGCATTTTTGTAACACTGTTTTAGGAGAATCCGCAAGTGGATTCTTGGGGAGATTTGAGGCCTATGCTGGAAAACGAAATATCTTCACATAGAAACTAGACGGAAGCATTATCAGAAACTTCTCTGTGATGTGTGCATTAAACTCACAGAGTTGAACATTGCTTTTGATGGAGCAGTTTTGAAACACTCTTTTCGTAGAATCTGCAAGTGGTTATTTAGAGCGCTTTGAGGCCTACGCTGCAAATGGAAATATCTTCACATAAAAACTAGACAGAAGCATTCTCAGAAATTCCTTTGTGATGTGTGCATTCAACTCACAGAGATGAAGCTTCCTTTTCACAGGGCACTTTTGAAACACTGTGTTTGTGGGAACTACAAGTGGATATTTGGAGTGATTGCGGCCTCTGGTGGAAAAGCAAATATCATCAAATGAAAACTACACATAGGCATTCTCAGAAACTTCTTTGTGTGTGTGCATTCAACTCACAGAGTTGAAGAGTCCTTTTGGTAGAGCAGTTTTGAAGCACTCTTTTTGTAGAATCTGCGAGTGGTTATTCGGAGAGCTTTGAGGCCCATGCTGGAAAAGGAAATATCTTCACATAAAAACTGGACAGAAGCATTCCCAGAAAATTCTCTGTGATGTGTGCATTCAACTCACAGAGTTGAGCCTGCCTTTTCATACAGCATTTTTGTAACACTCTTTCAGAATAATCTGCAAGTGGATATTTGGGGCGCTTTGAGGCCTATGCTGGAAAACGAAATATCTTCACATAAAAATTAGACGGAAGCATTATCAGAAACTTCTCTGTGATGTGCGCATTCAACTCTCAGGGTTGAACGTGCCTTTTGATACAGCCGTTTTCAAACGCTCGTTTTGTGGCATCTGCATTTCGGAATTTGGAGTGCTTTGAGGCCTATACTGGAAAAGGAAATATCCTCACATAGAAACTAGACAGAAGCATTCTCAGAAACTTCTTTGTGATGTGTGCATTCAACTCACAGGGTTCGACCTTCCTTTTGCTACAACAGTTTTGAAACACTCTTTTTGTAGAATCTGCAAGTGGTTATTTGGAGCGCTTCGAGGCCTATGAGTAAAAGGAAATATCTTCAGAGAAAACTAGCCAGAAGCATTCTCAGAAACTTCTGTGTGATGAGTACATTCCACTCACAGAGTTGAACGTTCCCTTTCACCGAGCAGTTCTGAAACACTCTTTTTGTAGAATCTGCAAGTGGCTACTTAGAGCGCTTTGAGACCTATGCTGGAAAGTGAAATATCTTCACATAAAAACTAGGCAGAAGCATTCCCAGAAACTTCTCTGTGAAGTGTGCATTCAATTCACAGAGCTGAATCTTTCTTTTGATAGAGAAGTTTTGAGACACTCTTTCTGTAGAATCTGCAAGTGAATATCTGGAGCGCTTTGAGTCCTAGGCTGGAAAAGAAAGTATCTTCACATAGAAACTAGACAGAAGCATTCTCAAAGACTTCTCTGTGATGTGTGCATTCAAGTCACAGAGTTGAAACATCCTTTTGATTTGGCAGTTTTAAAACAATCATTTTGTAGAATCTGCTAGTGGATATTTGCCGTATTTTGAGGCATATGCAGGAAAAGGTAATATCTTCACTTGAAAACTAGACAGAGGCATTCTCAGAAACTTCTTTCTGATGTGTGCCTTGAACTTCCGGAGTTGAACCTTCCTCTTCATAGAGCAGTTATATAATAGTCTTTAAGTATAATCTGCAAGTGGATATGTGGAGAACTTTGAGGACTGTGCTGGAAAAGGAAATGTCTTCCCATAGAAAGGAGACGGAAGCATTCTCAGAAGCTTCTCTGTGATGTCGGCATTCAACTCACAGAGTTGAACCTTCCTTTTGATAGAGCAGTTTTCAAACACACTTTGTGGATTCTGCAATTGGTTATTTGGAGAGTTTTGAGGCCTGTACTGGAAAAGGAAATATCTTCAGGTAAAAACTAGACAGAAGCATTCTCAGAAACTTCGTTGTGATGTTTGCATTCAACTCACGGAGTTGAACCCTCTTTTTGATTGCGCAGTTTTAAATCACTGTCTTTGTTGAATCTCCAAGTGGATATTTGGAGCGATTTGGGGCATATTCTGGAAAAGGAAATATCCTCACTTGAAAACTAGATAGAAGAAGTCCCAGAAACTCCTTTGTGACGTCTGCTTTCGACTCACAGAGTTGAACCTTCCTTTTCACAGAGCAGTTTGGAAACACTCTTTTTGTAGAATCTGCGAGTGGTTATTCGGAGAGCTTCGAGGCCCATGCTGGAAATGGAAATACCTTCACATAAAAACTAGACAGAAGCGTTCTCAGAAATTTCTCTGTGATGTGTGCATTGAACTCACAGAGTTGATAATTCCTATTCATAGAGCATTTTTGTAACACTGTTTTAGGAGAATCCGCAAGTGGATTCTTGGGGAGATTTGAGGCCTATGCTGGAAAACGAAATATCTTCACATAGAAACTAGACGGAAGCATTATCAGAAACTTCTCTGTGATGTGTGCATTAAACTCACAGAGTTGAACATTGCTTTTGATGGAGCAGTTTTGAAACACTCTTTTCGTAGAATCTGCAAGTGGTTATTTAGAGCGCTTTGAGGCCTACGCTGCAAATGGAAATATCTTCACATAAAAACTAGACAGAAGCATTCTCAGAAATTCCTTTGTGATGTGTGCATTCAACTCACAGAGATGAAGCTTCCTTTTCACAGGGCACTTTTGAAACACTGTGTTTGTGGGAACTACAAGTGGATATTTGGAGTGATTGCGGCCTCTGGTGGAAAAGCAAATATCATCAAATGAAAACTACACATAGGCATTCTCAGAAACTTCTTTGTGTGTGTGCATTCAACTCACAGAGTTGAAGAGTCCTTTTGGTAGAGCAGTTTTGAAGCACTCTTTTTGTAGAATCTGCGAGTGGTTATTCGGAGAGCTTTGAGGCCCATGCTGGAAAAGGAAATATCTTCACATAAAAACTGGACAGAAGCATTCCCAGAAAATTCTCTGTGATGTGTGCATTCAACTCACAGAGTTGAGCCTGCCTTTTCATACAGCATTTTTGTAACACTCTTTCAGTATAATCTGCAAGTGGATATTTGGGGCGCTTTGAGGCCTATGCTGGAAAACGAAATATCTTCACATAAAAATTAGACGGAAGCATTATCAGAAACTTCTCTGTGATGTGCGCATTCAACTCTCAGGGTTGAACGTGCCTTTTGATACAGCCGTTTTCAAACGCTCGTTTTGTGGCATCTGCATTTCGGAATTTGGAGTGCTTTGAGGCCTATACTGGAAAAGGAAATATCCTCACATAGAAACTAGACAGAAGCATTCTCAGAAACTTCTTTGTGATGTGTGCATTCAACTCACAGGGTTCGACCTTCCTTTTGCTACAACAGTTTTGAAACACTCTTTTTGTAGAATCTGCAAGTGGTTATTTGGAGCGCTTCGAGGCCTATGAGTAAAAGGAAATATCTTCAGAGAAAACTAGCCAGAAGCATTCTCAGAAACTTCTGTGTGATGAGTACATTCCACTCACAGAGTTGAACGTTCCCTTTCACCGAGCAGTTCTGAAACACTCTTTTTGTAGAATCTGCAAGTGGCTACTTAGAGCGCTTTGAGACCTATGCTGGAAAGTGAAATATCTTCACATAAAAACTAGGCAGAAGCATTCCCAGAAACTTCTCTGTGAAGTGTGCATTCAATTCACAGAGCTGAATCTTTCTTTTGATAGAGAAGTTTTGAGACACTCTTTCTGTAGAATCTGCAAGTGAATATCTGGAGCGCTTTGAGTCCTAGGCTGGAAAAGAAAGTATCTTCACATAGAAACTAGACAGAAGCATTCTCAAAGACTTCTCTGTGATGTGTGCATTCAAGTCACAGAGTTGAAACATCCTTTTGATTTGGCAGTTTTAAAACAATCATTTTGTAGAATCTGCTAGTGGATATTTGCCGTATTTTGAGGCATATGCAGGAAAAGGTAATATCTTCACTTGAAAACTAGACAGAGGCATTCTCAGAAACTTCTTTCTGATGTGTGCCTTGAACTTCCGGAGTTGAACCTTCCTCTTCATAGAGCAGTTATATAATAGTCTTTAAGTATAATCTGCAAGTGGATATGTGGAGAACTTTGAGGACTGTGCTGGTAAAGGAAATGTCTTCCCATAGAAAGGAGACGGAAGCATTCTCAGAAGCTTCTCTGTGATGTCGGCATTCAACTCACAGAGTTGAACCTTCCTTTTGATAGAGCAGTTTTCAAACACACTTTGTGGATTCTGCAATTGGTTATTTGGAGAGTTTTGAGGCCTGTACTGGAAAAGGAAATATCTTCAGGTAAAAACTAGACAGAAGCATTCTCAGAAACTTCGTTGTGATGTTTGCATTCAACTCACGGAGTTGAACCCTCTTTTTGATTGCGCAGTTTTAAATCACTGTCTTTGTTGAATCTCCAAGTGGATATTTGGAGCGATTTGGGGCATATTCTGGAAAAGGAAATATCCTCACTTGAAAACTAGATAGAAGAAGTCCCAGAAACTCCTTTGTGACGTCTGCTTTCGACTCACAGAGTTGAACCTTCCTTTTCACAGAGCAGTTTGGAAACACTCTTTTTGTAGAATCTGCGAGTGGTTATTCGGAGAGCTTCGAGGCCCATGCTGGAAATGGAAATACCTTCACATAAAAACTAGACGGAAGCGTTCTCAGAAATTTCTCTGTGATGTGTGCATTGAACTCACAGAGTTGATCCTTCCTATTCATAGAGCATTTTTGTAACACTGTTTTAGGAGAATCCGCAAGTGGATTCTTGGGGAGATTTGAGGCCTATGCTGGAAAACGAAATATCTTCACATAGAAACTAGACGGAAGCATTATCAGAAACTTCTCTGTGATGTGTGCATTAAACTCACAGAGTTGAACATTGCTTTTGATGGAGCAGTTTTGAAACACTCTTTTCGTAGAATCTGCAAGTGGTTATTTAGAGCGCTTTGAGGCCTACGCTGCAAATGGAAATATCTTCACATAAAAACTAGACAGAAGCATTCTCACAAATTCCTTTGTGATGTGTTCATTCAACTCACAGAGATGAAGCTTCCTTTTCACAGGGCACTTTTGAAACACTGTGTTTGTGGGAACTACAAGTGGATATTTGGAGTGATTGCGGCCTCTGGTGGAAAAGCAAATATCATCAAATGAAAACTACACATAGGCATTCTCAGAAACTTCTTTGTGTGTGTGCATTCAACTCACAGAGTTGAAGAGTCCTTTTGGTAGAGCAGTTTTGAAGCACTCTTTTTGTAGAATCTGCGAGTGGTTATTCGGAGAGCTTTGAGGCCCATGCTGGAAAAGGAAATATCTTCACATAAAAACTGGACAGAAGCATTCCCAGAAAATTCTCTGTGATGTGTGCATTCAACTCACAGAGTTGAGCCTGCCTTTTCATACAGCATTTTTGTAACACTCTTTCAGTATAATCTGCAAGTGGATATTTGGGGCGCTTTGAGGCCTATGCTGGAAAACGAAATATCTTCACATAAAAATTAGACGGAAGCATTATCAGAAACTTCTCTGTGATGTGCGCATTCAACTCTCAGGGTTGAACGTGCCTTTTGATACAGCCGTTTTCAAACGCTCGTTTTGTGGCATCTGCATTTCGGAATTTGGAGTGCTTTGAGGCCTATACTGGAAAAGGAAATATCCTCACATAGAAACTAGACAGAAGCATTCTCAGAAACTTCTTTGTGATGTGGGCATTCAACTCACAGGGTTCGACCTTCCTTTTGCTACAACAGTTTTGAAACACTCTTTTTGTAGAATCTGCAAGTGGTTATTTGGAGCGCTTCGAGGCCTATGAGTAAAAGGAAATATCTTCAGAGAAAACTAGCCAGAAGCATTCTCAGAAACTTCTGTGTGATGAGTACATTCCACTCACAGAGTTGAACGTTCCCTTTCACCGAGCAGTTCTGAAACACTCTTTTTGTAGAATCTGCAAGTGGCTACTTAGAGCGCTTTGAGACCTATGCTGGAAAGTGAAATATCTTCACATAAAAACTAGGCAGAAGCATTCCCAGAAACTTCTCTGTGAAGTGTGCATTCAATTCACAGAGCTGAATCTTTCTTTTGATAGAGAAGTTTTGAGACACTCTTTCTGTAGAATCTGCAAGTGAATATCTGGAGCGCTTTGAGTCCTAGGCTGGAAAAGAAAGTATCTTCACATAGAAACTAGACAGAAGCATTCTCAAAGACTTCTCTGTGATGTGTGCATTCAAGTCACAGAGTTGAAACATCCTTTTGATTTGGCAGTTTTAAAACAATCATTTTGTAGAATCTGCTAGTGGATATTTGCCGTATTTTGAGGCATATGCAGGAAAAGGTAATATCTTCACTTGAAAACTAGACAGAGGCATTCTCAGAAACTTCTTTCTGATGTGTGCCTTGAACTTCCGGAGTTGAACCTTCCTCTTCATAGAGCAGTTATATAATAGTCTTTAAGTATAATCTGCAAGTGGATATGTGGAGAACTTTGAGGACTGTGCTGGTAAAGGAAATGTCTTCCCATAGAAAGGAGACGGAAGCATTCTCAGAAGCTTCTCTGTGATGTCGGCATTCAACTCACAGAGTTGAACCTTCCTTTTGATAGAGCAGTTTTCAAACACACTTTGTGGATTCTGCAATTGGTTATTTGGAGAGTTTTGAGGCCTGTACTGGAAAAGGAAATATCTTCAGGTAAAAACTAGACAGAAGCATTCTCAGAAACTTCGTTGTGATGTTTGCATTCAACTCACGGAGTTGAACCCTCTTTTTGATTGCGCAGTTTTAAATCACTGTCTTTGTTGAATCTCCAAGTGGATATTTGGAGCGATTTGGGGCATATTCTGGAAAAGGAAATATCCTCACTTGAAAACTAGATAGAAGAAGTCCCAGAAACTCCTTTGTGACGTCTGCTTTCGACTCACAGAGTTGAACCTTCCTTTTCACAGAGCAGTTTGGAAACACTCTTTTTGTAGAATCTGCGAGTGGTTATTCGGAGAGCTTCGAGGCCCATGCTGGAAATGGAAATACCTTCACATAAAAACTAGACAGAAGCGTTCTCAGAAATTTCTCTGTGATGTGTGCATTGAACTCACAGAGTTGATCCTTCCTATTCATAGAGCATTTTTGTAACACTGTTTTAGGAGAATCCGCAAGTGGATTCTTGGGGAGATTTGAGGCCTATGCTGGAAAACGAAATATCTTCACATAGAAACTAGACGGAAGCATTATCAGAAACTTCTCTGTGATGTGTGCATTAAACTCACAGAGTTGAACATTGCTTTTGATGGAGCAGTTTTGAAACACTCTTTTCGTAGAATCTGCAAGTGGTTATTTAGAGCGCTTTGAGGCCTACGCTGCAAATGGAAATATCTTCACATAAAAACTAGACAGAAGCATTCTCACAAATTCCTTTGTGATGTGTGCATTCAACTCACAGAGATGAAGCTTCCTTTTCACAGGGCACTTTTGAAACACTGTGTTTGTGGGAACTACAAGTGGATATTTGGAGTGATTGCGGCCTCTGGTGGAAAAGCAAATATCATCAAATGAAAACTACACATAGGCATTCTCAGAAACTTCTTTGTGTGTGTGCATTCAACTCACAGAGTTGAAGAGTCCTTTTGGTAGAGCAGTTTTGAAGCACTCTTTTTGTAGAATCTGCGAGTGGTTATTCGGAGAGCTTTGAGGCCCATGCTGGAAAAGGAAATATCTTCACATAAAAACTGGACAGAAGCATTCCCAGAAAATTCTCTGTGATGTGTGCATTCAACTCACAGAGTTGAGCCTGCCTTTTCATACAGCATTTTTGTAACACTCTTTCAGTATAATCTGCAAGTGGATATTTGGGGCGCTTTGAGGCCTATGCTGGAAAACGAAATATCTTCACATAAAAATTAGACGGAAGCATTATCAGAAACTTCTCTGTGATGTGCGCATTCAACTCTCAGGGTTGAACGTGCCTTTTGATACAGCCGTTTTCAAACGCTCGTTTTGTGGCATCTGCATTTCGGAATTTGGAGTGCTTTGAGGCCTATACTGGAAAAGGAAATATCCTCACATAGAAACTAGACAGAAGCATTCTCAGAAACTTCTTTGTGATGTGTGCATTCAACTCACAGGGTTCGACCTTCCTTTTGCTACAACAGTTTTGAAACACTCTTTTTGTAGAATCTGCAAGTGGTTATTTGGAGCGCTTCGAGGCCTATGAGTAAAAGGAAATATCTTCAGAGAAAACTAGCCAGAAGCATTCTCAGAAACTTCTGTGTGATGAGTACATTCCACTCACAGAGTTGAACGTTCCCTTTCACCGAGCAGTTCTGAAACACTCTTTTTGTAGAATCTGCAAGTGGCTACTTAGAGCGCTTTGAGACCTATGCTGGAAAGTGAAATATCTTCACATAAAAACTAGGCAGAAGCATTCCCAGAAACTTCTCTGTGAAGTGTGCATTCAATTCACAGAGCTGAATCTTTCTTTTGATAGAGAAGTTTTGAGACACTCTTTCTGTAGAATCTGCAAGTGAATATCTGGAGCGCTTTGAGTCCTAGGCTGGAAAAGAAAGTATCTTCACATAGAAACTAGACAGAAGCATTCTCAAAGACTTCTCTGTGATGTGTGCATTCAAGTCACAGAGTTGAAACATCCTTTTGATTTGGCAGTTTTAAAACAATCATTTTGTAGAATCTGCTAGTGGATATTTGCCGTATTTTGAGGCATATGCAGGAAAAGGTAATATCTTCACTTGAAAACTAGACAGAGGCATTCTCAGAAACTTCTTTCTGATGTGTGCCTTGAACTTCCGGAGTTGAACCTTCCTCTTCATAGAGCAGTTATATAATAGTCTTTAAGTATAATCTGCAAGTGGATATGTGGAGAACTTTGAGGACTGTGCTGGTAAAGGAAATGTCTTCCCATAGAAAGGAGACGGAAGCATTCTCAGAAGCTTCTCTGTGATGTCGGCATTCAACTCACAGAGTTGAACCTTCCTTTTGATAGAGCAGTTTTCAAACACACTTTGTGGATTCTGCAATTGGTTATTTGGAGAGTTTTGAGGCCTGTACTGGAAAAGGAAATATCTTCAGGTAAAAACTAGACAGAAGCATTCTCAGAAACTTCGTTGTGATGTTTGCATTCAACTCACGGAGTTGAACCCTCTTTTTGATTGCGCAGTTTTAAATCACTGTCTTTGTTGAATCTCCAAGTGGATATTTGGAGCGATTTGGGGCATATTCTGGAAAAGGAAATATCCTCACTTGAAAACTAGATAGAAGAAGTCCCAGAAACTCCTTTGTGACGTCTGCTTTCGACTCACAGAGTTGAACCTTCCTTTTCACAGAGCAGTTTGGAAACACTCTTTTTGTAGAATCTGCGAGTGGTTATTCGGAGAGCTTCGAGGCCCATGCTGGAAATGGAAATACCTTCACATAAAAACTAGACAGAAGCGTTCTCAGAAATTTCTCTGTGATGTGTGCATTGAACTCACAGAGTTGATCCTTCCTATTCATAGAGCATTTTTGTAACACTGTTTTAGGAGAATCCGCAAGTGGATTCTTGGGGAGATTTGAGGCCTATGCTGGAAAACGAAATATCTTCACATAGAAACTAGACGGAAGCATTATCAGAAACTTCTCTGTGATGTGTGCATTAAACTCACAGAGTTGAACATTGCTTTTGATGGAGCAGTTTTGAAACACTCTTTTCGTAGAATCTGCAAGTGGTTATTTAGAGCGCTTTGAGGCCTACGCTGCAAATGGAAATATCTTCACATAAAAACTAGACAGAAGCATTCTCACAAATTCCTTTGTGATGTGTGCATTCAACTCACAGAGATGAAGCTTCCTTTTCACAGGGCACTTTTGAAACACTGTGTTTGTGGGAACTACAAGTGGATATTTGGAGTGATTGCGGCCTCTGGTGGAAAAGCAAATATCATCAAATGAAAACTACACATAGGCATTCTCAGAAACTTCTTTGTGTGTGTGCATTCAACTCACAGAGTTGAAGAGTCCTTTTGGTAGAGCAGTTTTGAAGCACTCTTTTTGTAGAATCTGCGAGTGGTTATTCGGAGAGCTTTGAGGCCCATGCTGGAAAAGGAAATATCTTCACATAAAAACTGGACAGAAGCATTCCCAGAAAATTCTCTGTGATGTGTGCATTCAACTCACAGAGTTGAGCCTGCCTTTTCATACAGCATTTTTGTAACACTCTTTCAGTATAATCTGCAAGTGGATATTTGGGGCGCTTTGAGGCCTATGCTGGAAAACGAAATATCTTCACATAAAAATTAGACGGAAGCATTATCAGAAACTTCTCTGTGATGTGCGCATTCAACTCTCAGGGTTGAACGTGCCTTTTGATACAGCCGTTTTCAAACGCTCGTTTTGTGGCATCTGCATTTCGGAATTTGGAGTGCTTTGAGGCCTATACTGGAAAAGGAAATATCCTCACATAGAAACTAGACAGAAGCATTCTCAGAAACTTCTTTGTGATGTGTGCATTCAACTCACAGGGTTCGACCTTCCTTTTGCTACAACAGTTTTGAAACACTCTTTTTGTAGAATCTGCAAGTGGTTATTTGGAGCGCTTCGAGGCCTATGAGTAAAAGGAAATATCTTCAGAGAAAACTAGCCAGAAGCATTCTCAGAAACTTCTGTGTGATGAGTACATTCCACTCACAGAGTTGAACGTTCCCTTTCACCGAGCAGTTCTGAAACACTCTTTTTGTAGAATCTGCAAGTGGCTACTTAGAGCGCTTTGAGACCTATGCTGGAAAGTGAAATATCTTCACATAAAAACTAGACAGAAGCATTCCCAGAAACTTCTCTGTGAAGTGTGCATTCAATTCACAGAGCTGAATCTTTCTTTTGATAGAGAAGTTTTGAGACACTCTTTCTGTAGAATCTGCAAGTGAATATCTGGAGCGCTTTGAGTCCTAGGCTGGAAAAGAAAGTATCTTCACATAGAAACTAGACAGAAGCATTCTCAAAGACTTCTCTGTGATGTGTGCATTCAACTCACAGAGTTGAAACATCCTTTTGATTTGGCAGTTTTAAAACAATCATTTTGTAGAATCTGCTAGTGGATATTTGCCGTATTTTGAGGCATATGCAGGAAAAGGTAATATCTTCACTTGAAAACTAGACAGAGGCATTCTCAGAAACTTCTTTCTGATGTGTGCCTTGAACTTCCGGAGTTGAACCTTCCTCTTCATAGAGCAGTTATATAATAGTCTTTAAGTATAATCTGCAAGTGGATATGTGGAGAACTTTGAGGACTGTGCTGGAAAAGGAAATGTCTTCCCATAGAAAGGAGACGGAAGCATTCTCAGAAGCTTCTCTGTGATGTCGGCATTCAACTCACAGAGTTGAACCTTCCTTTTGATAGAGCAGTTTTCAAACACACTTTGTGGATTCTGCAATTGGTTATTTGGAGAGTTTTGAGGCCTGTACTGGAAAAGGAAATATCTTCGGGTAAAAACTAGACAGAAGCATTCTCAGAAACTTCGTTGTGATGTTTGCATTCAACTCACGGAGTTGAACCCTCTTTTTGATTGCGCAGTTTTAAATCACTGTCTTTGTTGAATCTCCAAGTGGATATTTGGAGCGATTTGGGGCATATTCTGGAAAAGGAAATATCCTCAATTGAAAACTAGATAGAAGAAGTCCCAGAAACTCCTTTGTGACGTCTGCTTTCGACTCACAGAGTTGAACCTTCCTTTTCGCAGAGCAGTTTGGAAACACTCTTTTTGTAGAATCTGCGAGTGGTTATTCGGAGAGCTTCGAGGCCCATGCTGGAAATGGAAATACCTTCACATAAAAACTAGACAGAAGCGTTCTCAGAAATTTCTCTGTGATGTGTGCATTGAACTCACAGAGTTGATCCTTCCTATTGATAGAGCATTTTTGTAACACTGTTTTAGGAGAATCCGCAAGTGGATTCTTGGGGAGATTTGAGGCCTATGCTGGAAAACGAAATATCTTCACATAGAAACTAGACGGAAGCATTATCAGAAACTTCTCTGTGATGTGTGCATTAAACTCACAGAGTTGAACATTGCTTTTGATGGAGCAGTTTTGAAACACTCTTTTCGTAGAATCTGCAAGTGGTTATTTAGAGCGCTTTGAGGCCTACGCTGCAAATGGAAATATCTTCACATAAAAACTAGACAGAAGCATTCTCAGAAATTCCTTTGTGATGTGTGCATTCAACTCACAGAGATGAAGCTTCCTTTTCACAGGGCACTTTTGAAACACTGTGTTTGTGGGAACTACAAGTGGATATTTGGAGTGATTGCGGCCTCTGGTGGAAAAGCAAATATCATCAAATGAAAACTACACATAGGCATTCTCAGAAACTTCTTTGTGTGTGTGCATTCAACTCACAGAGTTGAAGAGTCCTTTTGGTAGAGCAGTTTTGAAGCACTCTTTTTGTAGAATCTGCGAGTGGTTATTCGGAGAGCTTTGAGGCCCATGCTGGAAAAGGAAATATCTTCACATAAAAACTGGACAGAAGCATTCCCAGAAAATTCTCTGTGATGTGTGCATTCAACTCACAGAGTTGAGCCTGCCTTTTCATACAGCATTTTTGTAACACTCTTTCAGTATAATCTGCAAGTGGATATTTGGGGCGCTTTGAGGCCTATGCTGGAAAACGAAATATCTTCACATAAAAATTAGACGGAAGCATTATCAGAAACTTCTCTGTGATGTGCGCATTCAACTCTCAGTGTTGAACGTGCCTTTTGATACAGCCGTTTTCAAACGCTCGTTTTGTGGCATCTGCATTTCGGAATTTGGAGTGCTTTGAGGCCTATACTGGAAAAGGAAATATCCTCACATAGAAATTAGACAGAAGCATTCTCAGAAACTTCTTTGTGATGTGTGCATTCAACTCACAGGGTTCGACCTTCCTTTTGCTACAACAGTTTTGAAACACTCTTTTTGTAGAATCTGCAAGTGGTTATTTGGAGCGCTTCGAGGCCTATGAGTAAAAGGAAATATCTTCAGAGAAAACTAGCCAGAAGCATTCTCAGAAACTTCTGTGTGATGAGTACATTCCACTCACAGAGTTCAACGTTCCCTTTCACCGAGCAGTTCTGAAACACTCTTTTTGTAGAATCTGCAAGTGGCTACTTAGAGCGCTTTGAGACCTATGCTGGAAAGTGAAATATCTTCACATAAAAACTAGACAGAAGCATTCCCAGAAACTTCTCTGTGAAGTGTGCATTCAATTCACAGAGCTGAATCTTTCTTTTGATAGAGAAGTCTTGAGACACTCTTTCTGTAGAATCTGCAAGTGAATATCTGGAGCGCTTTGAGTCCTAGGCTGGAAAAGAAAGTATCTTCACATAGAAACTAGACAGAAGCATTCTCAAAGACTTCTCTGTGATGTGTGCATTCAAGTCACAGAGTTGAAACATCCTTTTGATTTGGCAGTTTTAAAACAATCATTTTGTAGAATCTGCTAGTGGATATTTGCCGTATTTTGAGGCATATGCAGGAAAAGGTAATATCTTCACTTGAAAACTAGACAGAGGCATTCTCAGAAACTTCTTTCTGATGTGTGCCTTGAACTTCCGGAGTTGAACCTTCCTCTTCATAGAGCAGTTATATAATAGTCTTTAAGTATAATCTGCAAGTGGATATGTGGAGAACTTTGAGGACTGTGCTGGAAAAGGAAATGTCTTCCCATAGAAAGGAGACGGAAGCATTCTCAGAAGCTTCTCTGTGATGTCGGCATTCAACTCACAGAGTTGAACCTTCCTTTTGATAGAGCAGTTTTCAAACACACTTTGTGGATTCTGCAATTGGTTATTTGGAGAGTTTTGAGGCCTGTACTGGAAAAGGAAATATCTTCAGGTAAAAACTAGACAGAAGCATTCTCAGAAACTTCGTTGTGATGTTTGCATTCAACTCACGGAGTTGAACCCTCTTTTTGATTGCGCAGTTTTAAATCACTGTCTTTGTTGAATCTCCAAGTGGATATTTGGAGCGATTTGGGGCATATTCTGGAAAAGGAAATATCCTCACTTGAAAACTAGATAGAAGAAGTCCCAGAAACTCCTTTGTGACGTCTGCTTTCGACTCACAGAGTTGAACCTTCCTTTTCACAGAGCAGTTTGGAAACACTCTTTTTGTAGAATCTGCGAGTGGTTATTCGGAGAGCTTCGAGGCCCATGCTGGAAATGGAAATACCTTCACATAAAAACTAGACAGAAGCGTTCTCAGAAATTTCTCTGTGATGTGTGCATTGAACTCACAGAGTTGATCCTTCCTATTGATAGAGCATTTTTGTAACACTGTTTTAGGAGAATCCGCAAGTGGATTCTTGGGGAGATTTGAGGCCTATGCTGGAAAACGAAATATCTTCACATAGAAACTAGACGGAAGCATTATCAGAAACTTCTCTGTGATGTGTGCATTAAACTCACAGAGTTGAACATTGCTTTTGATGGAGCAGTTTTGAAACACTCTTTTCGTAGAATCTGCAAGTGGTTATTTAGAGCGCTTTGAGGCCTACGCTGCAAATGGAAATATCTTCACATAAAAACTAGACAGAAGCATTCTCAGAAATTCCTTTGTGATGTGTGCATTCAACTCACAGAGATGAAGCTTCCTTTTCACAGGGCACTTTTGAAACACTGTGTTTGTGGGAACTACAAGTGGATATTTGGAGTGATTGCGGCCTCTGGTGGAAAAGCAAATATCATCAAATGAAAACTACACATAGGCATTCTCAGAAACTTCTTTGTGTGTGTGCATTCAACTCACAGAGTTGAAGAGTCCTTTTGGTAGAGCAGTTTTGAAGCACTCTTTTTGTAGAATCTGCGAGTGGTTATTCGGAGAGCTTTGAGGCCCATGCTGGAAAAGGAAATATCTTCACATAAAAACTGGACAGAAGCATTCCCAGAAAATTCCCTGTGATGTGTGCATTCAACTCACAGAGTTGAGCCTGCCTTTTCATACAGCATTTTTGTAACACTCTTTCAGTATAATCTGCAAGTGGATATTTGGGGCGCTTTGAGGCCTGTGCTGGAAAACGAAATATCTTCACATAAAAATTAGACGGAA
Organism: Pongo pygmaeus; assembly: GCF_028885625.2. NCBI lineage: Eukaryota > Metazoa > Chordata > Mammalia > Primates > Hominidae > Pongo > Pongo pygmaeus. The sequence continues at coordinate 40,720,468 of NC_072391.2, read as the reverse complement.
GCATTATCAGAAACTTCTCTGTGATGTGCGCATTCAACTCTCAGGGTTGAACGTGCCTTTTGATACAGCCGTTTTCAAACGCTCGTTTTGTGGCATCTGCATTTCGGAATTTGGAGTGCTTTGAGGCCTATACTGGAAAAGGAAATATCCTCACATAGAAATTAGACAGAAGCATTCTCAGAAACTTCTTTGTGATGTGTGCATTCAACTCACAGGGTTCGACCTTCCTTTTGCTACAACAGTTTTGAAACACTCTTTTTGTAGAATCTGCAAGTGGTTATTTGGAGCGCTTCGAGGCCTATGAGTAAAAGGAAATATCTTCAGAGAAAACTAGCCAGAAGCATTCTCAGAAACTTCTGTGTGATGAGTACATTCCACTCACAGAGTTCAACGTTCCCTTTCACCGAGCAGTTCTGAAACACTCTTTTTGTAGAATCTGCAAGTGGCTACTTAGAGCGCTTTGAGACCTATGCTGGAAAGTGAAATATCTTCACATAAAAACTAGACAGAAGCATTCCCAGAAACTTCTCTGTGAAGTGTGCATTCAATTCACAGAGCTGAATCTTTCTTTTGATAGAGAAGTCTTGAGACACTCTTTCTGTAGAATCTGCAAGTGAATATCTGGAGCGCTTTGAGTCCTAGGCTGGAAAAGAAAGTATCTTCACATAGAAACTAGACAGAAGCATTCTCAAAGACTTCTCTGTGATGTGTGCATTCAAGTCACAGAGTTGAAACATCCTTTTGATTTGGCAGTTTTAAAACAATCATTTTGTAGAATCTGCTAGTGGATATTTGCCGTATTTTGAGGCATATGCAGGAAAAGGTAATATCTTCACTTGAAAACTAGACAGAGGCATTCTCAGAAACTTCTTTCTGATGTGTGCCTTGAACTTCCGGAGTTGAACCTTCCTCTTCATAGAGCAGTTATATAATAGTCTTTAAGTATAATCTGCAAGTGGATATGTGGAGAACTTTGAGGACTGTGCTGGAAAAGGAAATGTCTTCCCATAGAAAGGAGACGGAAGCATTCTCAGAAGCTTCTCTGTGATGTCGGCATTCAACTCACAGAGTTGAACCTTCCTTTTGATAGAGCAGTTTTCAAACACGCTTTGTGGATTCTGCAATTGGTTATTTGGAGAGTTTTGAGGCCTGTACTGGAAAAGGAAATATCTTCAGGTAAAAACTAGACAGAAGCATTCTCAGAAACTTCGTTGTGATGTTTGCATTCAACTCACGGAGTTGAACCCTCTTTTTGATTGCGCAGTTTTAAATCACTGTCTTTGTTGAATCTCCAAGTGGATATTTGGAGCGATTTGGGGCATATTCTGGAAAAGGAAATATCCTCACTTGAAAACTAGATAGAAGAAGTCCCAGAAACTCCTTTGTGACGTCTGCTTTCGACTCACAGAGTTGAACCTTCCTTTTCACAGAGCAGTTTGGAAACACTCTTTTTGTAGAATCTGCGAGTGGTTATTCGGAGAGCTTCGAGGCCCATGCTGGAAATGGAAATACCTTCACATAAAAACTAGACAGAAGCGTTCTCAGAAATTTCTCTGTGATGTGTGCATTGAACTCACAGAGTTGATCCTTCCTATTCATAGAGCATTTTTGTAACACTGTTTTAGGAGAATCCGCAAGTGGATTCTTGGGGAGATTTGAGGCCTATGCTGGAAAACGAAATATCTTCACATAGAAACTAGACGGAAGCATTATCAGAAACTTCTCTGTGATGTGTGCATTAAACTCACAGAGTTGAACATTGCTTTTGATGGAGCAGTTTTGAAACACTCTTTTCGTAGAATCTGCAAGTGGTTATTTAGAGCGCTTTGAGGCCTACGCTGCAAATGGAAATATCTTCACATAAAAACTAGACAGAAGCATTCTCAGAAATTCCTTTGTGATGTGTGCATTCAACTCACAGAGATGAAGCTTCCTTTTCACAGGGCACTTTTGAAACACTGTGTTTGTGGGAACTACAAGTGGATATTTGGAGTGATTGCGGCCTCTGGTGGAAAAGCAAATATCATCAAATGAAAACTACACATAGGCATTCTCAGAAACTTCTTTGTGTGTGTGCATTCAACTCACAGAGTTGAAGAGTCCTTTTGGTAGAGCAGTTTTGAAGCACTCTTTTTGTAGAATCTGCGAGTGGTTATTCGGAGAGCTTTGAGGCCCATGCTGGAAAAGGAAATATCTTCACATAAAAACTGGACAGAAGCATTCCCAGAAAATTCTCTGTGATGTGTGCATTCAACTCACAGAGTTGAGCCTGCCTTTTCATACAGCATTTTTGTAACACTCTTTCAGTATAATCTGCAAGTGGATATTTGGGGCGCTTTGAGGCCTATGCTGGAAAACGAAATATCTTCACATAAAAATTAGACGGAAGCATTATCAGAAACTTCTCTGTGATGTGCGCATTCAACTCTCAGGGTTGAACGTGCCTTTTGATACAGCCGTTTTCAAACGCTCGTTTTGTGGCATCTGCATTTCGGAATTTGGAGTGCTTTGAGGCCTATACTGGAAAAGGAAATATCCTCACATAGAAATTAGACAGAAGCATTCTCAGAAACTTCTTTGTGATGTGTGCATTCAACTCACAGGGTTCGACCTTCCTTTTGCTACAACAGTTTTGAAACACTCTTTTTGTAGAATCTGCAAGTGGTTATTTGGAGCGCTTCGAGGCCTATGAGTAAAAGGAAATATCTTCAGAGAAAACTAGCCAGAAGCATTCTCAGAAACTTCTGTGTGATGAGTACATTCCACTCACAGAGTTCAACGTTCCCTTTCACCGAGCAGTTCTGAAACACTCTTTTTGTAGAATCTGCAAGTGGCTACTTAGAGCGCTTTGAGACCTATGCTGGAAAGTGAAATATCTTCACATAAAAACTAGACAGAAGCATTCCCAGAAACTTCTCTGTGAAGTGTGCATTCAATTCACAGAGCTGAATCTTTCTTTTGATAGAGA